>NC_063238.1:21412643-22812643 GCF_020740725.1 Corvus hawaiiensis
TCTCAAAAGCCGAGACAAGAAGCTCTCCTCTTTCTGTAGTGTTGCTCTCAAATTCTTTCTTTTTTATTTCACTTATTTCTTAATTCTCTATTGTAACAAAATGGTGGAAACAACTTGCTTATTCATTCCTTCAAATATCATTGTTGTTGGCAGGAGAAAGGCGGTTCTGAAAGCTACCCTCTTCTCAGCCTGGCAGCCATCACACTTTTGTTCCATATCTGACAAGTTCTTAGGTATATGAATTGTTTACAATGAAATAAATTATGTGTGTGGACTCAAATACCTGCTGAGCAAGAGCCCAGGTATTTCATCCTGCACTCATTGAGATCAACGATAAATTTTCTGGTGATTGCAGTAGTGCTGGTTGTGGCCCTAGATGCTTTATCCAAAGCCTTTCAAATCAATTAGCCTTTCTATTGATTCAAATAGCTGTTAGATCAGGCCCTCAGCAAAAGAGATACAGTCACTTACGTCTGGGGCTTGCTGGACACAAAAATTGACTCAGAAACTGGCTTTCCTTTGAGGAATTTGACGTTCATATTTGTATTACAGAAAGTATTCTGAAGAGATCTCTGGAGCAAGGGAATCATTTATATTTCCTATAACACATGCCCATGCATGATTCTGGGTTTATTGATAGGAGTTAGCAGAGATCACATTGTACTTTCTGTGTGCTCAGTGGCAGCTTAATGGCACAGCCATTGCTGTCTGTGTGTCCTGAGAATAGTAAACGACTGGGCAGCAGTCCCCTGTTGTTTGAATTGTATTGATTTTTCAAGATCCTACACATTAATGCAAGGCATGACCTATTGTCTGGGTTCCCACTGCGATGAAATACTACAGCAGTATTTAGCAGGCACAATATGTGTCTAGCCATGGAGTACAGAGTGACCTTCCTACCACAAGACCTGTGAGTTACAATGAGAGCATTGAGCTTACAACAAAGCACTGCCATGTGCTGTGCCTCTTGGAGAGGCCCTATTCCACAGTCGTGCCTGTTTCAAGGGTAGGTGAGAATGCAGATCTATCTCTGTATTAGAAACACGGAGAAGCAGGAGGGAGAACCACACCAAACAGAGCTTGCACAGACTAAAATAATAATCTCTGTCTAAACTTTCGACAAGATATATCCTCCAGACAAAGATAAATAAGAATTCTTTCCAAACAATGTGTAACAAACAGCTTGATATCACTCTGAGTGATTTGCACAAACACGTCCATCGTTCCCACACAGAAAGAACCTGGCATATCAGTACAGGAACCTCCACACCAGTCACCTTTGCTGATGTGTGCCATCGTTTTAAGGTCAGTCTAGTGCAGCTACCAAAATGGAAGTTTCAGATTAATGGTAAGTTAAAAACTGATGCTCTGAACTTAACCTTGATTAAGACAAAGTCTAAAACCTTCTGCTCAATGGCTTCCATCTGGCTGTGGCAGAAAGTCTTGTGCTGTATGGGAAGAGATTCTGTGTGATACTGCAAGATCACAGCTGTCAGATAGATCCTGGTCTGTCCTACTGCATGCATTATGCAGAAACAGCCAGGGTTTCTAATTTAAAAAATATCTCAAGTTTATGATTAACCACAACAAAATACTGTTGTGTTGGTTTGGTTGCTTTGTTTGTTTTTCCTATGGAAAAGATACTAGCTACTGTTCAAAAGAGCCCAAACTTTTCTGTCCAAATTTAGGTACAAATACTTCAAACCTGCTGTTTAAAGCATGAACAGTCTAAACAGATCCAAGCCTAAAAAAGCACAGTCTGACATTTGTGTGCTTGTACAAATGTCAATCCCATTTTTGAAGTGGACTTCTAGATTTAAACATCAGTCTCAACTAAAACAGGCATTTTCTTTACTGCTCTTCTTCCCTGACTTTATTTAGTGCAAAAATTTCTGCAACATTGGCTTCAAGATGACAGATTGATTGTTCCTGCTATAAGTCACAAGTTTCTAATGCTATTTTTCCAAACAGCAAATTACAATTTTGAGCAAGAGCAGGCCTTTCCAGACTTTTATGCAAAACAGGTGTTAGAGACCTGTTACTGTATTTTTACAGCATGAATTCAGCAAATTCAAGAATCCAATTTTGACATGACTAGAACCCTCATGATTTGGCTGAGCAAGATCCAAGGAGGCAGAAATTACTGGATATGATCCTCTAAGATAGACTGAAAAAGTTGAAGGATTCCATTTTCTGTGGAAGAACTATTATCTTAAAACATCCAATCTGTTGCCCTTTTCAGCAGAGTGCATTTCAGAAAAAAACTAATTTTCCTTGGAAACTGTCAAAATGCAAATTCTGCTTTTTGTATTGCTTGAGAGCAAAACCAGGTATAACTCTGCCTTCAGATTGCCATTGGCAGGAAGCCATTATGAATCATAGCCAGATTGAAAAAATAATGGTAAGCTTTAGCCACACTTTTCTTCTTGTCAAAATAAAAATCCTCTCACAAGTCAATATAGATTTCAGTGGTCTGAATAACTCTGCTTTTTTCTAGAGCACCTTCAGTGGCAGCATTTGAATTGTTAGCTTGGGCTGAAGTGTGCTGGGCATCACAGCAGGTAGTGCTGTACCGCAGTGCCAGCCAGCAGAGAGCCAGAGCCAGATGCCTCTTCTTGTCATTATGGGAATGATTTTTGTCCTGAGGCCAGAGGCATTAATGAAATATTTTCCATTGGGATTGTCTGTCCACTCTCTGATTTGTCTCTTGTACTAGAAAAAGTCCAGTGTATTTTCACTGTTCTCACCTGAACCTGTCCTCTCCTTCAGCACTCGGTAATAAAAGACCCTATTGTACCTCTGGGTACAGCCAGGAATCACTCTTCTACTGTTCTCTTCTTTGCCATGTGATTAAAGAGCCTTTCCAGAGCAAACCTTCCACCTAACCCAGCCAAACAAAATGTTGGTAACATCCAAAGGGGAAATGACCTGTGAATTTTTGACTATGGCATTGAACATACATTTATTACATTTATGAAATTCTTGCATGCTTCAGATGTTGATGGGTTATTACTATGGTTATTAGCCCTTCATTTTTTTCTTCTTCATTTCAGTGGTGATGTTGGAATGATCAGCACCCCACAGTCAATGTATAGGCAGGTCTGCCTGATCAGGTTGTTACTACAGGTTGTTTAGGAGGAACTTGCCTTGGTCATGTAACTTATTTTCCTCTGCTGGATTTACCTTTTAAAGATTGTCAGTTAATGTTCAGTGAGAGAATAAGCAGTCTCTGTCTGTATCATATCTTTGTTTTAAATCACGTAGGAAGGACGGACAGTGTGCAAGGACACTTCCTCCTTAAATTGTCAGCTCAAAACGTGGGTGTTTTATGTGGCTAGCCATGCTTAAAACCCTTCCATGAATCTTTTCTGCACAACCTCAGAGTCAGCAGACACACTGTTCACATCTCTGAGGCATTTTTAGTCTCACCAGTGATCCATTTGTTTCCTTTTGGCTCTCCCACTGATTCATATGCTTCCCAAAATAGAGACCACTATCTTTGTTCTGTTGTGACAAGCTACAAAAGAATTAGCAACATCGGTTTAGCAGCAAGTAATATGAATCATATCATGTGCTTAGATGTGCTTGGATTTCAACTGTAAGATTCCATCTAATTGTAAATTACCATTATTTTTGAAAGATTTCTAGTCTTTTCAGGGTACAAAGCCACACACTGTAATTCTGCTTTGTTATTCTTTTCAGCCATGGATGCTTCTTACAAATACTTACAATTGATTAAAAAAAAAAGGCCAAATGCTTCTGAGAGAATAACAAATAATGTCAATTGCAATGGAGGCTGAGGTGATCATGGTGGATAAAAAAGATATGACCTCCCCTGCACCCAGGTCTCAGGCACTGCACTTGTATCGAAGCAATACTTCACAGTGTCCTTAGCTTGCATGTTCCAACCCCATTTTAACATGGGATATCTACAAATATATATGTGTGTCTTTGTGTATTTCATTATTTATTTATGCAGTGCATTACAGCATATATGCATGTTTATGTAGCTCACACACATGAACACCAGCACTCTGCGCCAGCTGAGTGTGGCTGAATGAGTAAATAGCATGGGACATCTTGTCTGCGGGATTAAGCATTTCACAGGAGCCAGGTGTGAGCGTCATCCTTGCATACTGAACCTCTGCAGCTCAGGATCTGGTATTAGAGCCATCTTTTCAGAGAGCATTTCAAATTGGTCCTGCACAATAATGAGTTTATGAGATCTCAATCTCTTCAAGATTTGTGCTAATGAAGCCTTCAGGCAAGGGACAGATTGTCCCTTCCACATGCCCTTCCAGTTTGGAAAAGTTAGTGTTCACAGAAAGGTTTAGCTTCCCTACATAACAAACTAACTCCCCAGAAGACAGCAAAGGTTTTAGTAAAACTTGCCAGCAAGGTCATCTTGTCCAGCCATTTCAGCAAGAGACCAGTAGCTCCAGATTTAGTTGTTAACCTGTTGCGTGGCTTTGGGCAGACTATGTAACTTTGCCTGAGTTCCTCATACGTAGGATGTGGTCAGGCAGTCAGGCACTCCACTGGGATGATGCAAGAGAGGTGTTTGCACTTAACCCTTTTTACTCTAGGCTGCCTAAGAACTTTTAAAATGGCTGTAAGTTGCTGGAAAGGTTCTTGGATGAGGTGAAGTAGAGCTGCTCCTGGGATATTCTTCCAGCTGATAATTCAGCAGGTGTGAGATCCAAAATATAGAGAAAGTAAGTTAGTATGCTTCAGTTCTTAAACATTTACACCAAAACAGCACATTCTTGGCCATGAATGACAGTATGACAGAATGTGACAACTTGACAATGATGCCCTCCAAGCACCTGGTATTTCCCAGGGCTCAGCCCCAACAGCTGACGTGCTGAGAACCATTTGCCTCACCTGTGCCAGTGCTTCAAGACATGCTACCCAACATGTTTTAAAGATACATCTTTCATCCTGCTGTCGTGAAAGTGCTGAAGTATAAGAAAAGGTTTTTTATGAAAAAAATTTCTGGCTGAAGCAGGGCCTTACAGTATCTTCCAGGGTTTTTGGAAAAACACAATGAGTGATTGTGGCAGAGTGTGGAATGTGTTGTGAGAAAACAGGCAGTTCAAGAGAACAGCTAAATAAAAGACTCTGAAGTTGAAAGAACCCTTTTTTTCTGTGCCTGAATTTTGGACATAATATCACTCAAATGTCAGTGTTTGAATTATTAAAATGGTGTAACGAGATGTAATGGCCAGAGCTGCAAGGACAGTAAACACAACTGCACTATTATCAGGACAAGCTGAACTTCCAATGGTGCAACAGGTCAAACAGCTATAATCATACCACTGTACCTGGAACAGGGTAAGTGGAGGGGCCACGTCCAGGCTGCACATGAACATACTGTACCTGGGCTCTGGGGCTATAATTAGAGCAAAGCTGAAGGTTTATAGATCTGAGGCATAACCAGCATGATAAAATTTAAAAAAATTTGAAAGTCAGTTGGAAGAAATATAAGCTTAGCATTCAACTAAGCAATTTCACACCAGTTAACTACATAGATGGATTGTTTGTGGAAAAAAAAAAAAGAGGCTATTTGTTGGGGTCCCTTCCCCCCTGCCATGTGGGAGAGGGGCCCTGGGGGGAGGCACGGGGTTTCCCTGCCCCTGCTCAGCCTCGTTCCCTATTGGTTGTTTTGTGTTCCCCTGCACGGGCAGAAGGACCCTCGGGTCCCATGATTGAGCAGTTCCTCAGCATAGCCCCGGCCATGTGGCTGGAGAAATAAACATCTCTGAAACATCTACCAAGAATCAGTTCATAGATATTTCTTTTCCACGGGCCTCGTTGTCTGATACGTGTGTTGCAGTATCCGTACTGTAACAGCTATTTAAAAATAAGAAATCCAATATTTTATGTCTGGTCAAGAATAATCCACTGCAAAAAACAGACTGAGGAGCAAATGAGTAGGGAGCACCCTGAAGAAATATTCTGGATGTTGCATACTCTTTCAAAAAAAGCAAACTACATACTGAGAGGTACAAATATAAATAGAGGCAATAAAATACATGAAGTGATTCTTCCACTTTCCTCAGTATTGACAAAGATCAGCAGGAGCTCAGCAAGCCTGGCTTGGGCCGCCATGCTTGGGAGAGATAAAACATTCACCAGGCTACAGAAGAGAGCAATGTGTATGATCAGAGTTCTAGAAAAACACAAATTACATGGGAAGAATGGACAAACAGGGGTGCTGGCTCTAGTAAAGAGAAACCTAACAGAAATGTGAGAGCAGTCTTCAAAAATAAAGATATTGCAGATTAATAAGACATTCCATTGCAGCAGAAATAGACTTTGGTTAGACATTAGGAAAAACTTTCTAAAAATAAGGCTACTGATGCATTAAGCAAGATTGCCTGGGGATTGTAAATCTTTTTAAAAGAGATCAGATAAAACTTAGTCAGTAATGACAGAGATAAAATTTATCCATCTTTAAAGAGTGGGATGGTATAGACAACGTCTTGAGATACCTTTTCATCTTTATTTTCCATGAGTATCCACAAGATGCGTGTTTGGTTTTTTTCAGACTTGCTTGTTTATTCATGCTAGGGACTTGCTTCTTCATCTTAGAAATGGAAATCCCATTATTCAGTTCCAGTCAGGGCTCAGTTCAGGTTTTTCTTGTACTCCATAGCAACACAATGCGACTGTTCAAGGTGCAAAGACATGAACACAAAATTTAAAACTGTGTTAAATTAATAACTGTGAGCGAACAATCATACCAGACAAAATACTTATCATTGGCTTCAAGTCAAAAGAGTTCATGAGAACAACTCCTAAGTTGTGAGTCTTGGGTAATTCACGCGGTCCCTTTGACACTTCAAAGAGACTGAGATGCTTGGATGAGATGTGCAATTTTACTGGGACAGGCAAGACAGAGTCAGGAACAAACCATCTGGATCCACTCTGCAAAGCAGCTGTTCCCACTCTTTCCACATGGGAAGCAGGAGATCTGCCACCATTTCACTGTGCTACCAGCATCACTGACACTTTTATACATATCCACATCCCCTGCCAACAACATGGAGTCCCTCTCACACAAAGGAGGTGGCAGGTAGTTTAAAGTCTGCACAGAGTGCTCCCAGTGAATTACTAGGGTCTTCAGTAGGATAAACTTGAGATGAGCTCAGCAACATAGGCCTCTTCTTGCTTCCATGGATGCCTTTGGTGGTTTTTTCCCTCCAGTGCCCCTACGGCAGTGGAATCAGAGCATTGAACAGCTAATCCTTCTGCCTATATTCTGGAAGATTCGGGCAACATTTGACTATGTTTCTTTCTCCATGCAATTTTGGTTACTGCTGAGAGAATTTTAGCTTGCCTTCAAATTATTTGAACTCCATTACAGTGATCCTTGTTGTGACATGTTAAGGCACTTACCTCCTGAGCACATGCCTTACAACAAGGATAAAGTGCTCCTATCTATTATGATTAAAATTATTTTGCTAAATATGGAGGGCACTTTGGCTGCCCTCCCCCCCCCCCCCCCCCCCCCCCCCCCCGGTTGCTACAGCAACACACATCTGCAAGGAGTCATTCTTCTAATTGTGTCAATTAGGCTTATATAAGGGTATTTCAGTGATCCAAATGCTGTGGAAAGCACAGTCTGAGGTCTGGCTGAAGACAAATCTCATGCGCCAAATGCTAATAAAATTATTTTAAACCTCCTTCTGGTGTAACTGTGTTAGTCACAGTGAACAAGAAGCAGTGAAGTGGCTCGCTGAGCTGGGCAGGTTTGCTTTACTCTCTGAGGGAAAGAAGCACAACAGGAGACTTCTGAAATGCATCTCTGAAACAGAGAAAAAAGTGAGTTTGCATTTTGTTTGCAAACATTATTTTGCTATCAAGAAAAGGAAATGAGAATGCAAACCCAGCATGTAAAGGGTTAATGAGATTAATACTTTACATCTAAATGGTGCCAGATTAATGACTAATACTTTACAGGTATACATCACTTTTTGAATAAAGCCAACTGGTGACGTACATAGAGGTGCACAGGTTGGCAACAGTGAAAGTGCAGCAACTGTCTGATTGACACCTTTGACTGGAGCAATGTGAAAGCTGCAGGGCCATATGGAAACTTTCCAGGCAACAGCAGAGTCTTTCTCATGCAAGAAAACTGCTACTTTCCACACAATAAAATTAAGCAGCTAGTTATTACAAACTTCTTAATTTATTTTATTAGCTTTATCCTCCAAGGGTGTTTTTGCAACCCAGATCATTATGTGTGAATAACAAACACTTTGTGAAAACCTGGACTACTTGAGATGGTTGTCATTAAAACATTAGCAAAAGACACTGATTTGCTGTTACATGACCTTATAACACCACACTTGACATGTTTTGCCGATGATGTGACTCATCATAGGAGTTTCCTTGAGACTGGCTATTGATACACCACCCAGTTGCAGTAACTGCTCTCTGAAAACTCCTGAAACAAAGAAAATGATATCTTTAAAGTCAACTATGTCTAATTACAGCCTGTGATGGTCATAAAATAACTGTCCAAACATAACAGTACAATCATCCAAATATGTAATTCCATTAATGCAAAAGAAATTTAAAAGTTTCAAAAATCAACATGCTGACTCTTTCCAATTTTCATCTTGTGTCGCGATGGACTTACTGGTCAGGCTGGAATATTACTTATTGCGTAGAATATGGAGTGACAATCTTTGCATACAATGTTTTCAGATTATACAGTCACAGAATCATGGATTGGCTTGGGTTGGAACGGACCTTAAACATTATCTAGTTCCCCCCCCCCCATGTAGGCAGGAACAACTTTCTGTAGGAAAGTATAAAAACATCACTTTGAATAAAAGTTTATTCTCACTTTATTTTTCACACAGTTACTGGAGGCCACAAAGTAACTCACGAGTGCGTATTTGTATAAAATGGACCTTGAAATGTCTTTATTTTAAAAGGTGATAGTGGCTTTGGATGACAAAAGGACCCCTTACACTCACAAAATCCTAATGCCACCTACATTTAAGAACTTCCTAACTCTAGGCTAAAGTACGAATCACCATGTTGGAGCAATTTATTTTACCCTTGCATCAGGCTGCCTAGTGCTGCAGCCTTTGGTTAGGATTAGATTGTGGAGCTGAATGTGAAATGACAACACCAAAATGCACTGGCTTCCCTTTGTCAAAGAGGGGGTGGGGAGGAGGCAACATGGTGTAAGATAGCAACCAGAGAAGTTCCCCAGCTTAGCATTTCCAGAGTCAGTGCTGACCCACATTGACCTGCCTCCTAGAACCGAAGCTTTGCCATGCTGGTGCTGAAAGGATTACTTCCCCATGGTTTTTAGTCGTCAGTCTTCCAAACTAAAGTTCCTTTCTCCTTAAGATTCTCAATAATTGTTCTCTTTCAGCAACCAGAGAATCACCATAAATCACCTTTCTACAGTACTTTTTACCCTTCTGTGCTCTCTAAGGGTGTTTTGTCATTGATCTTGTCTGCTTTGCAACTCTTTTTTCTATTTTAGCTGCATTTAATTAGCATGACCATTTATAATGCTCAGAACTGGAGCGTTAGTGGATTTGAAAAGAGTTGATTTCTAAAAGGTGTTTTAGAAATGCTTTGAGACTCCACATTACCAGAAAAATGTGGGGAAGTAAAAAGCAGGGCAGTCGCTAGGCATCTCATTCTTTCCAGCAAATGCTCTACTCTGCTAGTTATTATGGTTGGCTGATAAGGAACACTTTTGAGGGTGATTGTTTCTACTACCACTGCAAATTTCAGTATCAAAATTCCTATGTATGCTTGTGCCCTAAAGCCCTCTGCAGAAGATCCTCCTGGCTTCTGCCCAAGTACGTCCCCTCTCCTAGGCCCCCTGGATCTGACAAATTACTTAGTCCAAGCAGAGCTGGGAGGGATTCTCTTCGAGGAGTAAGAACACCGTCTGTAAGAATGCTCATGTGGATGGTTGAAAGAGTAGGATCCCACTGTGAGAGGGAGCAGACCAGTGTGACAGGGTGGAAGCATTCAGTGGGACCCCTGAGGAACCAGGCTGAGTTTCAGAAGGGGGTATAGTTACCTGAGAAAAGGACTAGGCAGAAAGCAGTTTGACTGGACAGTCAGGCCCAGGTTGTTGATCGGAAGAGCTGGAAGTACCCAAGTTTTTGTCAGAAGAAATACTTACGACACCCAAGATCCTGCTTCTGCATGTGGCATTATCTCGGTACAGCCGGCTGCCACAGCACCTCTGGCACATCAGCATCCCTACTCACCTCAGGAACCAATCCCAGGAAACCTCATATTCCCTCAGCAACCATTTTAAAATGAATAGAAATAGAACAAATGCTGCACAGTCTCAGGAGCCTAGGCAGGTGTCTCTACACTGTATTCTGTGGTACTGTCCCTACAATTGTTCCTTATGGCCTGCACTGTATAAAATTGTCAGATCATTTAATTGTACTTCAGTTGTGTTGGCAACTCTGCACTCTTGCACAATGGGTTTCAAAAAGAAACTTTTTTCAAAAAGAAGCTTGCAGGATTTGGGGCATTCTGCTAAGCAGCTAACTCTATAGCCTGTTCTCACTGGGACTGCCAGCACCTGCCATGAGGGTCTGGGATGTAGGAAGGAGAGAGGAGGAGAGGTTAATTTCATTTCATGAGCAGAGAAGGAGACTACCACTGGGAGGTAGAGAGCAAAAGTCAAGGTGGATTGAATCTGTCTATGTCCTTATAGCTCTACAAGTTTTGAACATGTTGTTGCCAGTCATTGCTTACAGGTGAGCTTCCCAAAGCATTGTCTCATCCCTGGCAACTGGCATACTGCCTGGTCAGCAACACCCTAGGAATGCCTGTTCTGCACAGAAAGTTTTTCTGAGCCCTTTTACAAGCTGTTACGAAGGCCTTGGAGGCAGCAAGGGTGCATGGGTTGCTGTAGAACTGCCAGCAAACCTGTAATGTTTTGCCCAGCTGCCTGGCAGCACACTCAACCCTGCAAGTTTGGAGCCTGGTTAAAGTTCTTGGACAGGTCAGGGGTTAGGCTGAACTGACCATAATAAAAAGGGATCCCCTCGGGCCACCAGTTTTTTAAACAGCAGAAGACATCAGTAGTTCCTGGCTTGTGCCTGGTGGAATGTATCCAAATGCCAAAACATGCTGTCATCTTGGACTCCACCAGGGTAACCAGTTTATGAATTATCCTTGCTGACTGACAAGGCCTGGGCAGATCAGGTGAGGGATCCTTCCTAGCTCTTGCAGATACAGACCCCATATGACAGGCAGCCAAAAGAATGTGGATCCTAATTCTGTCTCTTCTTTTGGTGAAATGGCACTAGGTAAACTCCCTTGCAGGTCGCTCCTGATGCCAAGTTTTACCCTTTACCACACTCTAACACACAAAAGTAACAAGCCCCAGCATGCCTGCACAGGGAGCACAAGGCAGAGGAAGAACAGTAGAAGAGGGAGCTGTCTGTATCCAGCCACAGCAAGTGCTACTGATCTTATCCCTTCTGCCTCAGTTAGCAAAGCTGGACAAAGGCCTGGGGATCTTTCCCAAATGGGACAGCTCTCATACCACCCTGTGTCTCCATTAATATGCAGTAGTGACGTGCCCTGTGCACCAAAAAGGCCCTTAGCTGTGAACACTAAAGACGCAAGTCAGTTAATGTCACCTGGCCCACAGCCCATGAAGTGTAAGCCTCTCTCAGAGGTGACCATTGCAGACAGTACGTGTTGCCACAGGAACTCAGTGACAGGATTTCAGAAGCCCAGCTGCCAAATTTGTGCTTTATTACTCAATAATGGTCCCTCCTGTATGTTCCTAAAAAAGAAAACATAGGGAAGTGTGGAGATTTCAGTAGAACATGATAAGGTTCTGGAACAAGTTGTTCTCTCTACTGTTGTTGCCTCTGCCCAAATGCCTGAGGGCTCTCTCACCATTGTGTATCTGCTGTCACTTCTTTCCAGGCTTGTCAGGGACAAGTCCGAGTGATGCAGTTTCTCATTACTCACCTTCCCTCCTTCTGGGTGCTAGTCTGGTTTGCAGGGCTCCAAGCAAAGAGATATAAAAACAGTGTACACAACAAATACACCTGCCTTCAACACAGCAGACAAAACATTTAGCTCAATTTGGTTCTGGTGAAGAAACATTCACTTGGTGAATTCCACTGAAATTCTTGTTATATTTGCAGTTTACTTCATCTGCATGCCCCAAACAAGTTTGCACACCCTCAGCTTCCTCTCTTTCTCTCTCTCATCTCCCTCCCAACGACTTCACAAGATTTCAAAGAAAAGGTTGGCAACCTGTTGAAAGAACACAAAGACCCTGTCCTTGCTAGCCAGAGAGAAAGTGCTGGTACCTGTCTGTCAAGAACTTGTGGCTTTTCAGTTTGCATGTTTCTTGCTAACACTGTTTATCCAGGTAGCACAGATGGGGCGTATCATTTGGCAAGCTTACCCTTAAGCTTTTTACAACAAGGATGATAACAGGTGCAAGATAAGGCATACAGACAAAACCAGGAGTTCATTACAAATACATTTGCATCCAAAGCAGCAGCAGAAGGACTTGGCTTTACTTTATCTTAAAAGCACACACTTTGTGAACTTCATTCAAATACTCACTGTATTTGCATTGGATACTGTAAGTGTGTCACACCAGGCAACAACATGGAACCAAACTGTGTTTGTGTGGGCTTGCACTCCTGTGCACGGGTGGCCAATTAAGTCATCTCTTCTCATAGCAGTATGGAAGTTTTAGGATGGGTGTTGAAAAACTAGAGACGAAATTCTGAGGAGAGTACATTGTCCCACAGGAGAGCAGGATTTTTGAAGGAACTTGTTAGATTAATAGCAAAGGCTTCTTAATTCTGAAGGTCTTATTTTGATCCCAAAGTGGAAGCTAGGCAGTTATGATGCACTGAACACTTGAAAACTTGGCCCCAAGTTCTGTATCCGTGTATTTGTTTGTTCAAAGAATGTGACACAGCTGTGGAGAGGTTCCTGATCAGAAATAGTCTGTAACCTACAGCAAGGAGAGGGACTAAGTTGATTAGCTGAAGCCATTCCTTATTCTGAACTATTCTCTGTAGAAGTCCTATTTTAATCTGCTGTCTGAAAAGAGATGAGACTATCCTAACAAAAGATAGGTATCAAAAAGTTGCATGACACTGTTTCACTCAAAGTCTGCATGCAGTCTGAATCAGAAATAATTGGCAGTCAGTAATATCTGGCCTTTACTTGATGGTGTATGTAAAGTGTGGTGATAGATCCATTCATTTCATGGGAGTAAACCTGAATCCCAGGTAAAACCACAGGAGGCTTGAGAATATCAGACAAGCAGCAATTCCTATTGAGTGCAGTGGCGTATGCCCATGGTTGCCAAAGGTGCCAGTGGATAAGGAAAAATTGCTGTTTCCTTCCCTGCTGCAGGACAGTCGCTCCAGCCCAGTCCCCAGCACAAAGCCAAGGAAGCTTGCAGTGGTTCTCACACTCCATAAATCACCGTGACCTTTGTCCCCCACTGCTTTTAGCATACCACCTTGTACAACCTCATTTGTGCTTGAAACTGGGCAGTGAAAGAGCACAATAGTAACAAGAAATAAACAAAAGCTTACCAGCAATTTATCTACAGAGAAACATACCAAAAATTAAAAATGCTGTAGCAAACAAAGATAGACCCCTTAACTACAATGTCCTTTGGGACCCCTTCATGGCAGCTTTTAATATACTTTGTAAAGACTGAGATGTTTAAAGCATGAAAAAATGGGAAAAATGTGTTGTAAAGTGGCCCAGTGTTTATTAGCACATGCATTAATGTATTATTCTTTGGCCAGGACTGAAATGACTGCCATTAAACTCATTTTCTTAGTGTTCTCCTTTAAACAAAGATTTTTGGTTGAATACTTTTAGTAGTTCAGGTAAAAATAACTGCATATGCCTGTTCACTGTGGCATGGAACTCAACAGGAAATACTACTGTTAGTACACACAGATTTTTCCTTAACTCTGCTATTGGAATGAATCCAGGATTATTCAGAAAAGGAAAGTGGGAGAGGTAGAATATATCCTTGGCCATGTGAGTGTAGAGAACAGACCTGTCAGATCACTGTTCATATTTCTGCTCCTGTCGCTAGAGATGAGGAATCCCAGTGACGGTCCCCCATGTCCCTGTTAACATCCCAACCTCCAGCCACTGGATATTCTGCAGCAGGTCTCTCTCTCCCCTGCTCTGTTCTCCTCTGCATGAAGACTCTTGTGGTACAAGCATGAGTACATGTAGACTTCCCAAACTTCAGCCTCTGTTCGGCCAATGGGACAGCTGAGGGGCTCCTTTGCTTATTCCTCTGTTGACAAATAATATCTGAATGTTCTTATAACAAAGGTTGGCTATAACTGATCAGTATTTTCTTGGCACAGAACTTGTTTTTTTTCCAGAAGTGCCAGGTTAAAGTAATAACTGAACTATCTCTGCCTAAACCAGCTGTTGCTGTCACTAGCACTGCTGCCCAAGGATTTCAGTTTTGTCTGAGGAGTCAGGGGGACAAAATATTCAGTAAGAAGTACACATCAGAGAGGTGGTCACCACTCAGCTTCTGAGAGATGTATTGAAAAAGGTGATGAAACATGCTTTTTAACACAGTGAGATAATGAAAAAAAAGTTTGTGGATGACTCTTACAAAGCTTCAATTTTCACATACAGTATTAAAGACTCACTAAAACATTAAGCCAAATCATTACTCTCACTGAGCTGATGGCACAAAGAGCTAACTTACTAGAATCTATAGTCTTGAAGAAGCTTTTCAATTAACTACACGTGACACTTGAAATATTTGTTTAAAGTAAACAGAAGTACTTTAATAAGAACAGTAAAGGTACAGAACAATAAGAAACAAATATCAGTACAATGAGAACAAGGTCAGGATATTTTATACAAACTGGTTTATTCTTTTCTTACTATGAGTTTAAATCAGTTTAGCACCCCTTTTGTTCAGAGACTAAAAAAAGTTAATATTTTATAAGATTTATTTATAATACCCTTGAGGTTTAGAGTATGTTTATGTAACCCTTCTGCCAGGAATTGGCAGCAACTGAAAGAGCTGGATTCGTTTATCTAGGGGTTCTCCCTGAAAACTTAAACAACAGCAGTTTCAGCCTCCACCCAAAGCTAAATGACCTTCTTTGGGTGCCCTGACAAACAATAAATCCTGCTCAAGGCACAGCAAGGGTTTAAAACAAGGTTCAGAGTTTCAAGACAAAGAGAACTTTAGAGATGAGGAAAAGGGAAGAAGAAAGGCTCAGAGGAAACCCACAAAGGCCACTAAACAATAAAATAAATAATGTTTAAGTGTGATCCCTAACCTCTTTCTCCTCCTTGTCTCTGTGGCACAAAATAAAGGCTTGCTCTCGTTTCCAAATAAATGCCTTGTCCCTTGAATATCACTGCCCACTCAAAACTCTCCCCATATTTGCTGCACAGCTTCACTTTGCAGCTAAGCTAATGAACGTATGTATTACTGCCCACAACCCAGGAGACCCCACTCTCTCCCCAGCCCAGAGTCCCTTGCTCAGCTGACCCTGTAGTGAACTAATTCAAGGCACCAAACCGGCAGGAAAGGAACTCATGAAAAACAAAAGTGAGCAGTGGATGGGTTTTTGCTGGTTTAACTCCCTGTACTATAAAAAGAAGCTCAAAGTTGGCACCAAGGAGGAGGATGGCACAGCTGGGGATAGAAAGAAGAGCCAGACTGCTGTTGTGCCTCTTTTAGCAAGAGCTAGATTGGGCTAGTTACTAATAGGTTGGGCTGGTGTCATTTTAAGATGAAACTGCTTTTAAACATGCTGGCATTTTTGTATGAATCTGCTGGCCTATCCTCATATAGGCCAAATTTTGAGGAAGCACAAGGGTCCTGTCCATGGCTAACAGAGCTAGTCTGTCTTTACATATAAAGTCCAGTCAGCCTGTACAGTGAGGAACCCCTCTGCCAACTAAGAGGAGGAAACAGGGCTTCTACTGCAAACCTTAAACACCACATTTCACCCAAGGGTGGAGCCCTAGGGCCAGTTTTGCTGCCTGGGCAGAACTACTCTGCCTTTCTCCCTCACACAGCACACCAGCCTGAGGCTTTTCCCAGTCCCACAGCCACTCCTATGCCACACTGCCCAAAACAGGGAGGCTTTTACAATTCAGTTTCCTTGAGTTTTTTGGGCACCAGGTTTAAAAAGTTAATCACAGAATCAATTAGGTTGGAAAAGACCTTTGAGATCATCAAGCCCAATCTAACCAAACACCATGTACCATGGTACAGTACCACGTCCAGTCTTTCCTTAAATACCTCCATGGACATTGACTCTACCACTTCTGTGGGCATCCCATTCCAATGTCTAATCACTCCTTCTGTGAAGAAATTCTTCCTAATGTCCAACCTAAATCTCCTCTGTCACTGCTTATGCTGATTTCCTCATGTGTGTCACTTGTTACCTGGGAAGCCAACCCCCACCTAGTTACAGCCTCCTCTTAGGCACTTGTGTAGAGCATTAAGGTCCCCCCTGAGCTTCATTTTCTCCGGGCTAAACACCTTCAGTGCTCTCAGCTGCTCCTCATAAGGCTTGTGCTCCAGACCCTTCACCAGCTCCATTGCCCTCCTCTGGACACGCTCCAGCACCTCAATGTCTTTGTGTAGTGAGGGGCCCAGAACCGGACAGAGCACTTGAGGCGTGGCCTCACCAGCGCTGAGTACTCTCACTGCCCTGGTCCCGCTAGCAACACTACTGCTGATACAGCCCAGCATGCCATTGGCCTTCTTGGCCACCTGGCCATACGCTGGCTCATGTTCAGGCAGCGGCTGACCAGCACCCCGAGGTCCTTTTCCGCCGGGCCGCTTTCCAGCCACGGTGTCTGGTTTCCCGAGGAGCGGAGCGAGGCGTTCCCCCCGGGAGCCGCTGCCGGCCGGCGCCGAGCGCCGCTCGCAGCGCACAAAGCACCGCGCGCCTCCACAGCGGCCCGGCCGCGGGCGCCCCCTGCCGGCGCCCCGTGCGCGGGGCGGAGCCGCGGCCATGGCGGGCAGCATGGCGCGGGCAGCGCTGCGGCGCGACCGGATCGGCTGCGGCCTGGTGCGGCCGTCGGCGCTCGGCGGGCGGGCGGCGGCGGCGGGCTGGAGCGGCCCGGCGGGCTGGAGCGGCCCGGCGGCCGGAGGAGCGGTGCAGTACTGCGCCGAGCTGGTGCGGTGAGTGCCCGCCGCGGGGGGCTGCAGGTGCGGGGGCGGCGAGTCCGGCCCGGGAAGGCTCGGCAGCGCTTCCCACCTGACGGGAACGCTGACGGGCTCCCGGAAAGGATGGCTGGGATTGCCCAGGCTGCCCTCGGGCTCTCCTGGCCCTGAAAATAACCCGTGTGGGCGGCGCCGATGGGCCGGCGGGACCACGCTATGTCGGGAGCATGGAAACCAGGCGCATATTTTAGGCTGCGTGGATGATTCGACCTGCACAAAGAATCACAGATTAGTTTGTGTTGGAAGGGACCTCTGGAGATCATCCAGTCCATCCCCCCCGCCCAGGCAGGGTCACCTAGAGCAGGTTACACAGGAACGTGTCCAGGTGGGCGTTGAATGTCTCCAGAGAGGGAGAGTCCGCGACCTTCCTGGGCAGCCTCCCACGGCAATACCCTCCCCCTCTGACAGCTGGAGCAGCTCAGTACCGTCTCTACCCTGAACCCAGGAGGAAGACTATGTTTCCAAAACATGCTTTTTTCTGGTCGAATCTAAAATGCTCCGAGAGGAGCAGGAGTGCAGCTCAGACACTGCAGGTCAGGCCACTTTTCCTTCCTGGATTCTGGGCCGTAAACAATCTGTAGGGCCCCTTTGGTGCTTTGTAGTTGCCAGGAGTACAGTTCTTTGTAAAGTAAGATGTTAAACAAGTCTCTTAGTAAAGACCTAGGTAATTTCCCTTCGGAAATTGTTCTAGATGGTTGGCAAAAGCTGGGAGAAGGGTTCCATGTGTGTATAGAAAGAGTGGAAAAGGCTTATTTTCTCCAAACTGGTGCGTTGAAAGAAAGGTGTGTGTGGTCTGCAGTAATGTCTGAGGTAGGAAAACTAAGGGAAAGGAATGGGACGATCTTAAATGTTTTGTGCAGTACCAAGCAGCTGACCTATACAGATGCACCAGAATGCACAGCCACGTTGCATTTTTCGTGATTTTCAGAATCCAGCTTTCTTTTCCTAGTTATTCTACCCAGGATTTGTTTACCTGATACTCAGGAGACCAGAGGCTGTGTGTACAGGTAAAGTTAACATCTGCAGGTAAAATGTTTCCAGTAACAAGCAACTGTGAACAGAATAGTTAGTTTCCAATGACATGGTTGAATTAAAACTTTTTTTATATGTATTTTTATTAAATGATAAAAGGACGAATTAGAAAAATAAACAAGCATTCAAAATAGTAAAATGAAAGGTAGTTGTGCTTTTGGCATAATTTAATTGAAGCTGCTGTTCCCAGTAGCTTATATATTGCATGGAAATAATAAACTATTAAAAATAAGTCGAAGGAATTACTACTCAAACAGAAGTAAAACACTTGGGGCTATGCAAGTGTCAGCAACTCCCTAGTTCTGAATTTGAGTCTCCAGCACGTTAGGAAGTACAACTGAGTTATGCTTTAATAATGTGTATTTGTTTTTGCAGTACAGAAGATATCCTTTCTCTTGCGTCTTCCTTTTTGTGTTAAATGCCTAAATTAACTACAAGCTATTTGACTAAAAATATGTTTCCCTTATAGGTATGTTTTATATCTCTCACTGTCTCAAAGACAAGTTTGTGGATTGATAGCTTTATTATAAATTCATTATATGGAAAGTTCAGTAATGGCCATTACTAATTTTTCTTCTGTCTTTGGGTTCATATGTAAGCTTATGCTTATTTGAAAACTATGAAAAACACTCAATACATGACTTAAGGTCATTCCCTCCTTCATTCCTTACACTAATACATGAAGAGGGTTGGGGTGGAACATGATCTACAGCAATATCAATTTTATTTTACTGAGGCTTAATGGATTTGCTACACTAAATTTTTAAGCTTGGAATAATTGAAAGAAAAAAAACAACCAAAAACCCACCATGTCAATGCCACTACCGGAGGGAAGACAATTTTCTCTGTTGTGTTGCTGTGTACTTTGTGTAACGCATTTCTTCGTTTCCTTTCTGAAAGGAAAGGTGGTTCTGTGTTGTGCGAACAACACCGACAGACTGGAACTGGGAAAATGTGGCTGTAAACCTTGCAGCTCTGTCTCGGGTGGACAATACTGGATATTTCTACAGTTAATCTTGAAAAAAACCCTAGGTTTTGAGCTGATAAATGCTTTTCAGATAGTGTCTTAACTGAGGGAGGTTTAACGCATCTGTTCTGTAATATGAAGGTGTCCTTTAAAGCATACTAAAACTCAAAAATGTAATTATTTTGGTTGATATTTCTGGATTTGCATCAAGCTCTAAAATAGTTTGACAACAGTTGTGGAAAAGAAGCATTTGCTAGCTTTCAGCTGCTGTGTATTGTAGGATTAAGCACCTCTGTTAAACTTTACTTCCTTTTTGTTTGATGCTAAAAGTAGCAATCCTAATAACCCTTGGGTTTAGTTTGGCTTTGCTATTTTAAGATCATCCTCAAAAGAAATACGAGTACATGCAAGAACAGTAAACTTAATGGAAATGAGTACACGTGTTTTCCTTGACAACCTGCTTCTTCACTCTCCAGGCCAAACTTGGGAGTTCGTCGTGTTCTAAGGAAGAATCAGGTTTCAGGCTTATCAGAAAGTACACAGAAATGTTCAATACAAGCAGTTCAGCTTTTCAGAGATGGTCAGGTGTTTTTGTTAGCTGAAGTGATTTTGTAGTTTATGATTCTGAGCACTGTTTTTAATTTCGTGGCACATCCACGTGGCCAAATGAAGGCAAGTTACCTGCAGCGAAACTGCCAACTCCTGGAGGTTTTATGCTTTGAGTATAGTTGCCAGTAAACAAAAACTTAATGGTTAAGCAAGCACTCTTCTGCCAAGCTCCAAAGCACAATCTTTTAAAGAAACGTGGTGTCATGTTTGGAACAGAAATCTGCAAATTGGACAATCTGGATTCTTGTTGCAGTTCTGCCACAGCCTTGCTTCATGCCTTGAGATCTGGATTTCAGAGGTGCACTGAGAGTTCAGACAGCCTCCCTTCTCTCTTGGACTTGGTCTTATTTTAAAACAAGCTTAAAAGCTGCTACTTCTGCAAAGTCAGAGTTTTGAGCTATTACTTACCCCTACTCTTTCAGGAGTTCAGTGCTAAGGAATAGCACACCAATTGACTTTGAGCTATAAATAACAAATGTGCATTTTGATTCTTTTCTAGGAAGCGTGACTATGAAGGGTTTCTGTGTTCTCTGCTGTTGCCTGCAGAATCTCGAACCTCTGCTTTTGCCTTGAGAGCCTTCAATGTGGAACTGGCTCAGGCAGGTATTAAAATATATTTGTGAACTCTGGAAATTTAAAATAACAATTTTGATTATCTAAATTACACTTGTAGGTACTCTTTCTGTAGTAGGTGCTGTTTTGCCAAGATTAACTTTTATAGTGTCAAGGGCAATGAATAAATAGTGCAGTACAAACCTCCAGTTTTGAGTGGCCCGTGGAAAGTAGCCAGCCTGCCCCTATTACTTTGTTTATGTGTATAGTTTATCTGACTTTTTAATTCGGCGTGCATTTTAAAATTGAGTTATAACAAACAGGTGGTGGTTCTTGATACTGTTATGTGATTGCGTCTAAATCCTGGCTTCACATGCAGTGAATGGGTAGAGTGCAGCTAAATCCTAACTGTAGAAAGTCTGTCAAAAAATGGGATGATACAATCAGGACCAAGTCTTTGTTGGCAGAAGCGAGGTGATGAAAAGGCTGCCAGGAGGGAAGTTTGCTGTTAAGAGAGTTGCGAGAGAGGAGTGGTTGCAGTCTCTCCCCTTTGCTAGGTGGCCAGAAATTGTCAGTGCAATCGGGAAAGTTGGCAACACTTGCCAGAAAGGAGTGATCGAGGAAGTGAGCTGACGAGGCAAAACCCCTGACTGTAGGCTGTGCTTCTGGCAACCCCTGGTGTGCCCTCCCTCACTGCTGTCACCACTGCTTTTTTTCCTCCTGGGAAGAAAGCTAAGGTGAGGGTTGTCTGGCACTTAATCTTTATGGGTTTTAAAATCAGGTTGTGGTGAAGATTTCAGTTTTACTCTATGTAGTGTTCCTAAGCTTTGTGAGGAATAAATGTCAATACAGAACTGAGCTCTTTCCCTGCTGAGCTTGACTATGTCCTGTGTCTGTCTTTTCAGCATAGATAGACCAAGTGTCCTAAAGACACTGAATTTCACTCCAGATGTATCCTTTCCAGATTAAAGACTCCATAACTCAGAAGACGACAGGTTTAATGCGGATGCAGTTCTGGAGGGACGCCGTGGAAGACATATACAGCGATAACCCACCACATCAGCCTGTTGCTACAGAATTGTGGAGGGTAAAACATACTTTTCTTGTCCTAAAATTGGCTTAAATTTAATACTACTGTGGGAAATAATGTCAGGGTTTTGTCTGTTCTAACCAATGACACTGTTTCCAGCACAAATCCAGAACACAGCCCCATAAAAGTACTGTGAAGAAAATGAACTCTTTCCCAGCCCAAACCAGTACAGCATATATAAGTTATTCAGATACTGGGATACCAATTGCAACCCTTTCCAGCAGTTAAGACTGCCAGTTGTACTCCTTTCTCACAAACCAGAAAATTGATTTTGAAGAGGAAGAAGAATTGTTTTTGGTGATACTTCACCTCATGTATGATTCCTGTGAAGGAATACCAATTTAATACAATCCAAACAGAATTGCTTGCAAAATAAGATGATCAGAAATAATTCAGAAAGTATTTCCAGGAGCTCTGATAGCTCTGAGCACTGCAGAGAACTAACAATTCAATGTGAGTTGGTGATCTTTGCAGTCAAGATGGGATTTTATTTCCATATTTCAGCAAATACCCCAAGAGTGACCTACTTGAAGCCCATGACTTCACAAATGTCCAAGAATGTCATTGCAATTCTTAGAAAGAAGGATTTGGAAAGACACCTGAACTCACAATAATAGAATTAGCATGTCTTTCCACAGCATATTCTATGTTTAGCCTTTTGTGGCTGTTGAGTTTATATGAGGACAATGTGATTTTCCAGAATAAATTTAGTTCATGATATTAAATGTGTTCCTGAAGTTTTGTATATCCCAGAATACTTGCATTTGGATTCCAAATCTTAATACACTAGTGAAGTAGATAAATAGCCTTCAGTAGTATTTCTAATTTTTTAATAGCTCAGCTCTTGGTAACTTTAATATAAACTTACACAGCAACTATATGATGTTTGATCTTACTTTTCTGTCCATTTTGAACATTTGAAAAGTGAGGCCTAATTCTCCATTCATTTCTGTGGAAGAAGCCAATTTTTAAAACTTGGGAGAAATGAGGACCCATGTGTTAGAATGAAGGTAACTCAAAATGGATGTAATGTACAAATTGGGTAATTTAGCATAATTAATTGAGTTTGGTCCTTTTAAGTCTTGACCCATTAGTGTTTCAAGGATTTCATTTACAAAATGGTACTCCAGGTGAACAAGTGACACTCAAACCCGACATTTGTAGTTGTAACTTAAAATTTGCCTTTTCATGTACCAAGTACTGTCTCAAGCAGAATTTATTGAATCAACAAGATCTGGTCTTGTCAAACCTTGAAAAAACATTTACTAATATGATGGATGCAAAGAAGTTGTTGAAAGTGAGCTATAAGGACTAAATTGTGAGAAATTTGCTCTGTAAGTTTTGTTTATAGATGTTTATATGTGTGCTTGTAACCTTTCTGACAGTGTGTTCTGAAAAACTCAAAGGGTGTAATTAAGAGGATTGAAGGTAAGTTGATAGAATGAAGTGGCACAGGAAGGAAGTCAAGTACAAGATAAGAACCAAAAGAAGAATGCATGAATATAAGATGCTGGGAGATTTTTTTTTAAACAAACCCATAATATTAATTATATTGCTTTATTAGCATTCTGTCTTTACAGTATGTATTAGTATGTTGTACTGACATTTTCTTGAAAATTTACAGGGAAAATATTTTTATTCCTAGACTCTGGAGGAAACACTGTTCTTTTTGGAAAGTGAACACATTTATCTGCAAATATTTTGTGGGAACATATGATTCCAAGAATAAATTAGTTTCAAAAAATATTTTTAAAGAAATGCTTTTAGTTAGCTGGCTTGATGTCTGGTATGTCATTTTTTTGTGTGCAGCAACTTGCAGTAAATGCCAGTTGAAAACTTTTGTGTTTGAAGAAGATTCTCATTTTCCAATGGCGTGCCACTTGAATTTAACCCACTGAATACAATTCTTGTAATAAATGTCTAAAATGTATTTCAGCCTTCAGAATGTAGTACTGCCATGACTTTATATACATTAACATGGAGATTTTATTTGATACTTTTCAGGCTGTCAAGAGACATAACTTGACTAAAATGTGGTTGATGAAGATCATAGATGAAAGGGTAAGTATTTATCCTTCAGAGTCTGATTCTGGCTTTAGTCATAATTTGGTTTTCTTTTCCTTATTTTTATGTGTTCGTGTGTAAAACAAAAGCTTATGTAATTCATCTTTTCCAGACAGTAGTATTTCTCTTCAAAAATGATACTGCTATATTTCTTTTTATTCTCTCTTGATGCTACTCTTCATAGTTTCTGTTCTTTCTGCCAAAATGGCTAATAGAATCCTTAGTTTATTTTTGTCTTAAATTGATGTAGTTTGTGAGTTCATGTGGATATAAAACCTCAAAAACTAAATGACCTAACTGAACCCTTCTGCCACGCTTTCATGATACTCCTGATCATGGCTGTGGAATTTTTTCTGAGCAGTGGTGTAAATTGGAGCATTCAAATGACATGAAGTTTAAAATAGCCACCTTTTTTTTCTGGGGAAAAAACAAGATTAAGAATATCACTGGTACAGTGATGTTGCTATGAACTCTGACACAAGGACAAGAATGAAAAGCAGAGTGCAGGAATATCCTAAGCTAATTTTGTTGCTAAAGTTAGTGTCTCATGAAGCTATAGACTGAGCAGATTGATTGTCAGTTACTTGCAGAGGGTCGTTGCCATGAAAGACTTCAGAGTTTCTTAATGTTAAGACTGGTTTTTAGTCTTAAGAGTGGTATGTTTCAACCACAGAAGCCGCTAGGACAGGAAGAATGCTGGAGGATGTTACATTTTTGGGTGTATTTTATTATTTTGGGTGTATTATTTATTAGCACCACTAAGTTTTTCAGAGGGCTGGAACATTTCTCCTGTGAAGACAGGCTGAGTGGTTTGGGGCTGTTGATCCTGGAGAAGAGAAGGCTCTGGGGAGACCTTAGAGCATCTTCCATTACCTAGAAGGGGCTTACAAGAGCTGGAGAGGGATTTTTGACAAGGACATGTAGTGATAGGACAAGGGGGAATGGCCTTGAGGTGAAGAAGGGTAGGTTTAGATTCGATCTGAGAAAAAAATTGTTTACTGTGAGGGTTGTGAGGCACTGGAACAGGTTGCCTAGAGAGGTTGTGGGCTCTCTATGAGGTCTTCAGAGTTTGGATGGGCCTCTGAGCAACCTGGTCTAGTAGAAGGTTTCCATGTCCATGGCAGGGAATTTGGAACTAGATGATCTTTAAAGTCCCTTCCAACCCAAACCACTCTATGATTCTATGAATCTATGGTTTGCACGTGACTTAGAAATTTGTGTGCATTTCATAGATCTATTTTATGTTTTTAAAAAATACGTTCCTATTTATCTAAATTTCTCTCTCCTTCAGATGCAAATTAAATATTAAAATTGACAACCCTATGGTGTAAGGATACCGTATGATGTTTTGTTTTGGCTGTCTCTTTTTTTTATGGAGAATTCTGATTTCATATTATTGCAAAAAGTGGTATTTCCTCCTGTAAGCAGACTTGGCTGCAGTTGAGCATAGCTATTTGTTAGACTTGCTGGTAAGCTTTAATGACTGCTTCTGTCTGAGTTTATACTCTCTCTGTCTCTCACTTTTGCTCTTCTTTTGTTTCTGGTAGTGCGTTGGGTTGACGTGACTGTAGTAATAAGCCTGTATGAGCAGTGTTATGTTTATGTTCTGCTGAAGTTCCGCGTTCATGTTACAGGAGAAGAATTTGGATGATAGGGCATACCGTAACATCCAGGAGCTCGAAACATACGCCGAGAACACTCAGAGTGCTCTCTTGTACCTCACCTTGGAAATGCTGGGTAGGTGTTTTCCCCTTTCTAGATTTTGCTGATGACTTATTAGTGCAGGTACAATGTTTACTGATATTTCAAAAAGCCCTTTCTTTTTCCACTGGAGTTTAATTTCAGTAAAAGTTGTCTTAGGTAGTACTTCAGATACCTTTTGAATGATGAACCATAAATGCGGAATCGTACTAAAGCTGTCCTAGAACTGTGGAAGCCTTGGAAGCTGCTCAGTGCAAAGCTCATTGAAGTGCAGTTTCCTGCTGTTCTTTGTTGCTTTGTTTTCTCTGTTCTTGCTCCTCTTGTAGAGCGAGGTAAATTCAGCTCTTCACTGTATTTGGATTGTCCTACTTGTTAGAATACAAAGTACCATAGGTATCCTGCAGCTGTTGTTCTATAATCAGTGAGAGACACTGATTATCTTGAAACAGCCAACTTCCCAAACTATAAACTTCCCTTGGTGATGTAAATTTGGGTCTGAATCCTCTCCTCTTCCTAGAAATACGTTAACTATCACTAAATGAATAGCTAGAAAAAACGTGACAAAGATGATCCTTGTGATCAAGAGCTACAATCTGTGTCATGTCTAATGTAAGAATCATAGACTGGGAAAGAACTGCTCATTTGTGCTGAAGAAAAGGATAGTTTTCATTTAAGTGTCTGTTTCGTTCTGGAAATACTCCCTGTATGAGTTCTGATGTAAAAAAAAAAAAAGGTGAATATATATTATTATTATTATTATTTTTTTTTAGTAGTGTTTAGTATTGTAGTAGCAATATTTTCCTCTTGCTTATCAGAGTAGTCTGATGAAAGGCAAATACTGATGTTAAAAGAGTTCAAAAAAATAGAAAAAAGAGAAGTAAAAAACCAGAGATGGTGAGCACATTCTTTGGAAGAACTGAGGAACTTGCTTCTTAGCATCTGATATTTGCTTCCTCAGTAGGAAATCAGTGAAATGTTGCAAGTGTCTTTCTGAACCTCTGATTTGAAGAAATGTAGGAGTATGAGAAATACCAGTGTCTTCCATTCTAAGAAATCCTGAATAAGTTCAGTCATGCTTGGATCATTCACTCCTTGTACAAATCAGATAAAATTTTTTTTGAAAATCTGTGTGGAGACTCTGGATATTTTAAGTGTTCTATTGTCATGTTTAGCTTCTCTTAAATATAGAAATGTAACAAAATATCTAAGCAAAAGTCTCCTTCACTGCATATTAAACAGTTAACTTCTGTGATTTTTTTTCCACAGATGGAGAAAGTAATCAAACACAGCCCCTTTCTTGGGGTTGCCCATTAGCAGGGTTTTCTAGACTAGGTGGACCTGGTTTCATTCAGGTCGTGTTTGCGAAATCTCTTGTGCTTTTTAGACTCCTTATTCCTGACCAGTTAGTGTGTCTCTCTCCCAGTACTACTGCTGTCTTATTCTTGCTGATTTCATCTTACTCCTTTCATCAAGCTCATGTTTACTGGTAATTGTGTCGTCCAGCGTTCTGGTACTTCCTCTCAGCTCCTGTCATTTAAAAATATTAATAATTGTGCTCTCTAAATAATTGCCTAAGTACTTAGTAAATAATATCCATTGATTCAACCAAGCCACACTTTGTTTTCTGCTGCCATTGCCAAAATCAGTCCCTGTAGTCTGGGTATAGTCACTCTTTCACAGAGGCTTCTGGGACCCACTGAAGACCTAGATAGGCTTCTGCAGTGATTCTGGTACCCCCATTATCATTTCCAGATGTCAGTTTCTGATCAATTACAGTGATCTGTAATTCCTCTATCCTCATTTCTTTCTTTGTAGGATGCTGCTTCTGTTAGAGTTTTTATAAATTTTAATTTAAATTTTCATTTTATCCTGGGTTAGCTTTGTAATCAGTCTGAGCCAAACTTGGATGGTCTTGCCATGAAGAGCAATGGTGCTGCTCTGTCCCACTCATCTCCCCCTTTCCATTCTCACAGTTGTGTGACTGACTGTGCAGTAACTTACATTACTTTTCCATTGTTTTGGTGATCTGATTCACTTTGCCTCATTGCTCCTGACAGCACAGGGGAGGGGGCAGAAGTATGGGTTTGGGGGGTGAAGCATAGGATCATTCTCTTTGCCTTCACTACACGGAGGAATCAGCTGCAGCTAATCATGAAACCACACTGCAAGCATTAATGCTTGTAAGGAATCTCACACTTGAATGACTTTTTCTGGCAGGAAAAGCAGTTCTTGGAATACTGCTAGCCTGGGAGAGGATATGCCAATGAAAATGAACTTGTGTACCAGTGTGTTATATCTAAATAGGTGCTGCTCTGCTAAGTCTACCCTTTGCAGATACTGCAACAAGAGGCATCTTGCTCCTGAATGTGGAAATGAATGAATTTTCTTGCTGTTTTGCACCTCTGAGATGAGATTTCAAGGCAGTTTATGCACTTGGACAGTTCTGTTGTGGACCAATGCACGTAGCTTTCCTAAAGTATGACTGTGATACACACCAGAGAAGAGCATAGCCCTCAAAAGGCCTGACTGCATGTTTCTTAATATACTGTTTCTGCAATTTTAGGTGTGAGGGACATCCATGCTGACCATGCAGCCAGTCACATTGGGAAAGCACAAGGCATAGTTACCTGTTTAAGAGCAACTCCGTATCACTGTACAAGACGAAAGGTCTTTCTTCCCATGGACATTTGTATGTTGGTAAGAGAAGCAAATTTTTATTAAAAATGGAATTTTTCCATTAATGTATAAAAATGTGTGTATGGAATGGGGCATGGGGTTTTGTGTTTTGGGGTTGGGTGTGGGTTTTTTTGGTTTTTTTCCCTTTTCCTATCACCATAAAGGAAGCACTGTGAGAAATTTTACTTCCGAACAATCTTCTTGTGCTTCTCTTTATTACGTTTTCATAATGTGCTGGTGGTTTGTGGGAGTTTTTTTGTTCTATATTTGACAGTCATAGGCCTATATTCCATACATTTCTGCAGGAGATGGTATAGTCCTCCAATTTAAACTGCACCCCAAATTTGCATTGGAATTTAGCAGATCTTGCAGTTTAGCTAAAATGGGATTAAAGCTCAGAATTTTTCATTAATGTTCCATGGGTTGATCTGTAGGTATGTCAGCTGTTACTCCTTCATTTCCAGTCTTTATTTGTAAATGTTAATGCTGTTCTTTTTCAATATAACCAAAATGGATGCAATTATGATGATGCCTGAGGTGGTTGTGTTAGTATTTTCTGAATATAATTTCAATACAATTAAAAGTTTGGATTGGAAATTTAGTAGTGTAAGTAGCTGCAAAAAATGTAGGTACTGATATAGGTCAGGTTTATAAAACTGCAGAAGAGAATTGCACTCTCCTTTCAGCTCTTCTGGGACTGCATGTTATGGGAGGCCTTCCAAGTTTTCAGCTTTTCAAACATAGCCTGAAAATTCAGTCATTCCTTGCCACGGAAGGTGTTCTGCAATGAAACTGTAAAAACAGCTTGTATCCCTTCTGTGCAGATAATCTTGTAAGCATTTCAGCTGCTGGCAAGAACTGCGGAGTTCTCCTGAGTCTGTACCTCCTGTGAAGCCTTTCTGCCCACTTTCATAGAGCTCTCACATGCCTGAGTGTTGTTGAGAGGAGTGGGCAACTGGTGCAATTCTGAATATGCCATATTCTGTCTTAACATTGGTCACTATAGTCAAAGAATAAGTTCAGAGTTGGCTTTTTGGGGGTTTGGAAGGGTTGTTTTCCAATGGTTCTGGATTTTGTTGGTTGGTTGGTTTTTGGAGATGGGTTTGTTTGATGTTTTGTGGTTGGGGGTTGGTTGGTTGGTTTTTTGCAAGCCTGGGATGTGCACACCAATCCCAAGGTTCAAAAGCCAGCATGGCCTCTGTGTTAGCTGTTACTGGCTTCCTTCTGCTCAATATCGATTCTTGGATTAGGGTTTTAAAAATAGGGTATCTAAACTGATCTAAATCCCCCAAACTTTAAAATCTGACTTTGTTATCTTACTGACCACAAAATTTTAGGAAACAAACTCGCGCAGAGAGTCTGTACCAACTGTTCTCTTTGTTCTCTTGAATTTTTTTCCAAGTGACTGACCAAAAGAAAGGGATTAAAAGAAGAGAGAGCAATGATAGAACATTTAGGCTGTTTTAGTCTTTAGTCCTTAGCTTCATTGCTGGGATGGCTTCTTGAGAAGCAAAAAAGGAAACTTGATATTTATAGAGGGTATTTTCTCTTTTTTAATTTTGATTTTCCTTCCTATGTCTAGCATGGAGTTTCACAAGAGGACTTCATAAGAGGCAAGCAAGACAAAAATGTGAGAGATGTAATTTATGACATCGCCAGCCAGGCCCATATTCATCTAGAACATGTGAGATTCCTTTTCTTTCATTTATCTAAATAAGCATAACTGATGCTCGTCTTCACAAAGCATTTGTTGTTAGAAGACTTAAAGCTGCATACTTAATTTCAAATATTTTGCCTTTTATTATTTTGAGAGTTTACATTAAAAAAATCCCACCACACAAAACATTCAAATATTACAACTACTTCTGTATGAGTATTGTCTTTATGTACACGAGACAGTTTACTCACAGCCAGGTCCAATTACGTATATATAAATGCAGCCTAGAAGAATTATTACTGGAAGAGAAACTTTAAGCAGGCTTTTATAAATGCAGCTATGTACCAGCATGGGATCACCACCATAGAAAGCACATCTGCATATGGTATTTCACATGGCAGCATGTATGTGGAATGGCTGCCAGGAAAACAGAGCTTGTTGCTTTTAACTGCTGGTTAGTGTGTGGGGGAGGGGGGATTCATTCCCTAACATGACCAGCCATGCCCAAAGCTATGTTGAGAAAGGTGCTTTCTGTTTATTTCTTTCCTGGCACACAACCAAGTCAATTAGGAAAGTCTGTTTGGTTGGAACAGTGGATGATGGGCCCTGAAGAACTGCAGAGTCCTACTCTGTTTTTTCTTTCATGCTTTTATTCTAGCTGCATTCTGAGACACTTGCTAGTGTGTAGTACAAAAGCACGAGAATGTTTTATTGGTGATGCTTTGTCTGCCTCTATCTGGAAAACAAAGCACTGCAAAGAGTTTCTTACAAGTACATGTATGTGTATACTTTGAGTATTGCACCCAGTGCTTCCAATCAAGGTGGTCTGCAAAGATACCACTTCAGAGCAAAGAAATGCCAGATTTATCTCTGCATTTGCACCATTAATGTAATTCTCAATTACAGCATTAAATGTGATCACAGTATCTTAGGCAATAGAAATAGAAGAGCCCTTCATCTTTTTTCTGAAGGTCAAATGTGGCATTCCTGGTTTGTTCAGTCAGTGCCTACTTAGCTGATCAATGTTTTTATTTCATGTTAGTAATGTCTATGTGTTATAACAGCCCTCCAGTACCTAAATGGGGCCTACAAGAAAGCCATAGAGGGACTTTTTACAAGGGCGTTTAGAACAAGGGATAATGGCTTTAAATTGAAAGACAGCAGGTTTAGATTAGATATTAGGAAGAAATTCTTTACTGTGAGGGTGGTGAGGCACTGGAACAGGTTGCCCAGAGAAGCTGTGGTTGCCCCATCCCTGGAAGTGTCCAAGGGCAGGTTGGATGGGGCTTTGAGCAACTTGGTCTAGTGGGAAGTGTCCCTGTCCATGGCAGGAGGGTTGGAATCAGATGATCCCTTCCAACCCAAACCATTCTGTGTATCCTTTGGCTTTATTTTTCATACACTAATTATAATTTGCATTTAAGGCATTCCTGTTCATGTTGTTTAACCTGATGTCTCAGTTTTTGTGGTCACATGCCCAAGAAAACTTTATTCCATTTACAAGCAGGGAACAGAGACAAAAGTACAACATCAAAACTGTCAATTATCTTTGTTCAAGCTGAAATATTTTGGCTTTTTAGTTTTTTTATTCTCCACCCTTCAACCCATAATGCACAATGTTAAAACCCATTGACTTTAGTTGCAATTTTGGCTTAGAAAAATGCCAAGTGCGTGACCTGTAATGCCTCGTATCAGGGATGGGAGGCATGGAAAATGAGTAATGTGTATTTATGGTCCTCACACTTAAAATTTGGTTGCTGGTATTGTATGGAAACTTTGGGACAGAAGCAGGAAGAGAATTTGGTTCTTCAGAACCTTCCAGATAATTCAATAATTCATAGTGCATTGGTCCCCTGGCTCCCAACATGAGTCTACCAACTTCTGAATAGAACAGGCCTCCTTCCTTCCCACTTCATTCTTAGAGCCCTGCCCATGTTAAGCACTGGGAGGGTCCTGTGGGAAATACGCAATGTGATCATGTAACTGGAGACTAAATAGAAAAGTATAAACCCAAGGAAACCAGATTAGGACAGCATTAGCATTTTATTCAACTGAATGTTGATCCTGGCCCTCCTCCCTTTTTCTCCCCCCGTGTATGTTTTTTAATGGATGGGTTATATCATCTTAATTAAAATTTTAAAAAATTCCTCTCTGAATATTTGCTTCTAGTCTCCATCATCAGTGAATAGTTGAAAGTGCAGGAACTCTATAGTGTTCAAGCCACTTGAACTGGCCATAACTGGCAGCAGTAACAGGGTGTTGGCCTCCTTCATAATCAGATGATCTTTGTTAATGCAAGGACAAGGCTACTTTCTGCCCTAATGGACAAAATGGGCTTTTGCTGGCAGTGCTTGTGGAGTATTTCAGGACTTTAGGTGAATCTAATGGGCTGGTACCTTTAAATGCATTTGTTCTGCTGCATAAAATCACCATTTTGTTTTGCCTGAGGGTCCTTCCAGCCATTTATCCTTCGTTTTAGTTGGGATTACAGGGTAGGTAAAGTTTAAAACTGCAGAGAGGTTTCAGCCATCTCAGTATTTGTTACACAAAGCACATATTTTAGAGGATGAGGGTAACAATTACCACCCCCATTCCACAGCCAGAAGACACATAAATCTGAAATGCTGAATGGAGTTTCTACATGAAGCATGTTGTAGTATGTGGCCCTTAATCTTGGGAGGAAGGTTTCTGGAGTATGGTCAGGTCTTCTGACACTGCAACTGCTGACCAGCAGATGGCAAAATATGATAATGGAGATTGCAGTTTTCCGTAGGAGTTGTGTGTTTTATCAGCATGAAAGCATATAACAAATGTTCTGTCAGTCCCACAGTGTTCCCTTTGAAAGCCTACAAATACATTTACACATTCTCCCTCTTTCTCTTTAGCACCCCTTCCCTGATTCCCCTTGTTTAAAAGGGTCTCCCTTTTGGCTTTTTGCATTTGTCTCAGTTGTGCTACATCATTATGGACTCAGCTTACCAAGGAGATAAAATGTTTTCTGCATGACATGTGACCCATTCTGGGTTAAGAAGGTCAAACAAGACTACTTTATTTTTTCATCTTGCAATTAATAATAGTAGGGCAGAGCATTAGATCAGGGAAGAACATTTTTCTATTTTAGAGATACATATACACACACACACACACGTGTTATTATATCTCAAAGTTTTAAAATAATTTGTCTTCTGAAAAGATTGTTAATTTTTTCCTTCTAAAGTTTCAGGCTGTTGTTTCTCAGTTGTCGGGAAGGGTCCATGAAAAACTAAGCTAACAAACTCACACATTCTTGTCAGTATTTATAGAGAGTTAGTTTGTTTTAACCTGTAAGAAAAGGCAAAACAAGGAGGAATTTTGTTTTTATAGGCAGGCATTACAGGAAGACTTGTTCAGCTCTGTTAGATGTACTGAGTTGAATATGAGTTTAAATTGCAGATTTGATTCAGCCACGCTTTAGATGTTTATTGTAGATACTGGGGAACTGAGATCATTTAGATGTCTCAGAAATGTAACTAGAGCTTTTATAACTGGGCTCCTGGGACTGATGGCAACATTGAACCAAAAAGATGCACTCAGAAAAATGCATTTCTGGTCTTCCATCATTTTTATCTGTTGGGGGAAAAAAAAAGGTTAAACTGTATTCACTAAACCACATTCTACTTGGGACTTTGTTGGAACAAGGAATGCTAATTCACCTTGGTTTATAGTGTGTGGTCTTGGAAGTCTGTCAAATCATATAAGTATTTTAGCAAGACTCTCCCAGTATTACATACTTTGGTGTAACTACTTTTGTACACAGCTTTCATGGAATGAAACGTTACAGTTTCAAGATGTCAAAATAAGAAGGGATAATGCTTGTTTTACAGTTTGTTGCCTCTAAGCCTTATATATAGTACTGGATGTTTAATCTGAAATGGCAAATTCTTCTGCTAAGTACTTTTTTTTTGTGTTTTGTTTTTCCCTCCCACCTTACCCCATTTACTTTTAGGCTAGATCTTTCAGTAAGAAAGTTCCTGTGAAGGCATATCCTGCTTTTTTCTGTACGGTAGGTGTGATATATGCACTCTTTAAGTGATGGACTTTATTACTGTGCTGATATATTTGTGAAGAGTATCAAATCAAGCATGGTTAACTACTATTTCATGTGTCTGTTTTGGGAGGATGTAACACCTGAAAATCATAAAAATCGTAATGTGTGCCTGACTGTAGAACCTTACAGTTTAGATCAACACTTGTAATCCTTCTCTTTTAACTACATCTTTCCAACCAAGATGTCTGTATATTCATAGACTGCTGTTCTGATGCAAGACCCCCAAATCCTGTCTATTTTCATAATTTGCTGATTGGTCTACTAAAAGATAACACTTCTCTTCACAAAAGTTGCCTTTTTTATATGCTTGAAATGTGATGATTACACTAGCATTTAATAGCACAAACTGTCAAGCCTTTTTTGCAGTTTCCCATTCAGTTTCATGTATTGCTTTCTAAACTTAATGCCTAATTATTTGTGTGCACCATCTGGATTGAGCTTTTTTTTTTCTTTTCTAGGTTGCTTTAGATGATTATTTATATAACATGCGAAAAGTGGACTTCAATATATTTCATCCAAGCTTACAAAAGAAGAGTACGTTATTACCACTGTATTTATATATTAGATCTTGGAAAAAAACATATTAAAGTTTGCTTGGTTTTTTTAATATGGATTCAGAGTGCTGAGGTTTTTTTTCTTTAATATCTTAACTTGCTAAAATTGTGAAGTGTCTGACTTCACACTTCTGCAAAATGCAGTTCCTGGGAAACAGCAGATGCACATGAACTGTAGCTGTCAGCTTGCTGGCAGAAGTTAAGTTTCTTCTTGGAGTATTAGGCTGATATCTCTTTTTCATATGTCTGCCAAGTCATATGTCCTTGTCTGAGATTGCTTTTCTTGTCTTTCCTGTAATAACAGCAATATGACAGAATTCTTGGACAAACACTGTGCTAATGGATACTTCTGACAGTTCTGATTCTTTGCTGAGAGAAGGAAAAAGAAAAAAGACTGCTTTGTTTGTGCCCAAAAGCAGTTACAGTAAATGCCCTATAAATCAGCTAAGTAGTTCTATTTAGTGCAAGGAGCAGGTTTCCTGCAAGTAGGGATGATGCTTCAAAGTTGGAAGAATGAGCAGGTATATTTGAATGCAAGAAAACTGTCAGGAAAAGCTTTAGCAGAAATTATTTAACTGTGTGTTGAGATTGAGCATTGAAGTGACTGTAGGTAGTGGGAGGATAGCTTTGCAACCAAGGAAGAGAGTCCATACATTAATATGTATGGATTAGCATGGATAAAATAAAATACATATTTTACCTCTGGAATTTTCACTCTGCTCTTAGTTTGGCTGTATCTTCCTCCTGGCTTCGTCTCTGTTGTTGCCCACAGCTGTCACTGCAATGTGGGTTTGACTGCCCCTTTGTTCAGTATCCAGCATGTCTCTCAGGACAAACTCCTACATGGCTTCCCTGAATTCCTTTTCTTTGGTACTGTGAAAACATATTCCTGAACATTTCAGATAATTTTAGTCCTCTCTCTCTAAAGATATGGATCTGGGTTTTTTTTGTGGGAAATTACTAGGAGCTTTGTACTCAGCATCTTTTAGGGTCAAGGTAAATCTGTTTGATTTGTTGTATGGTAAAATGCCTCCTAACATTCAGCTTGATTCAATTGCACAAATCTGGTAGTTTGTTCTGCCCTCATCCTTGTTCTAGTAAATAGCTGCTTTTCCTAGAGATTTTTTTTTTTTAAATTGGGGCTAAGCTCCCCAGATGCTTAGCTGCATAACAACATTCTGTATTTTAGTGTAAAATGCTACATAATGAATTTTTGTGAACAAGATTTGTGGCTTTTTTTATCACAAACTGTCAGCATGCAAGAAATCTTAGGAACCCAACATTACGTTCTTTATTTGGTGATTTTGCTTTACATGTTTGAAGTTGGTTTGTGATACAGGTCTTGGTAAATTCTGCAGGTTTTTATTCCCAAGTAAGACATTTCTCTTTGAGTTTGTTCAGCTCAGGTCCTAGTTTCTGTATTACTAGAGATGGAATAATCAAGGTGATACAAACCAAGAAGAATCAGTATGTACTGGATTGGGAGCATACTGGCTGTTTTCTTAATGTAAAATCTTTAACTTTTCAAATCAGCTGCGGTATCATATCGCTGGTGTTTCTGAATGTGGCAAAGAAGTCTGGTGAAAAGAAAATGGTTAATTCCTATGCAGGCACTGCAGCTCTTCCTGCCAAATGAAGAGCAGGCTTAGGCTCTGTTGCTCCTACCAGGCCAGCTGCACATTTGCTCTGTTGATTTTGTGATCTGGAGCAAGCATTACAAATGCCTCTTTCTGCACTTGGTTATGTTTTGTTCCAAACGTGCTGAGTCAGGACAGTTGAGGCAGCCCTGTTCTCTCAAAAGGAATCAATCTCCTGTAGTCTTCTCCCAGGCAACTAGTGACAAGATAAGAGGACGCAGCCTCAAGCTGTGCCAGGGGAGGTTTAGGCTGGACATCAGGAGGAATTTCTTCGTGGAAAGGGTTGTTAAATATTGGAACAGGCTGCCCAGGGAAGTGGTGGTGTCACCATCCCTGGAAGTGTTCAAGAAACGACTGGATGTGGCACTTAGTGCTGTGGTTTAGTTTACAAGGTGGTGATCAGTCACAGGTTTGACTGAATCTCAGAGGTCTTTTCCAACCTAAATGATTCTGTGATACTTCCTTCTCATCATGGCAGGTAAACAGCAGCCCCCTCTGCTTTGACCATTTTCCAGCACTTCAACCTAGCAATTTCCCAAATTTTCCTCACAGCAATATCCTCTGAAGGAGAGGTCCTTCTCCAACCTTCTCCAATCCATGCAAAGCTGTAGTTAGGCCCATTCTTCACCCTTTCCCCAACTGTAGCCTAGGATGGCAGCTTCTCTTCTACAAGGAACCAAGATAACCTTATAACACTGCAACTCCATGAATGCACAATTCTAACACTGGATTTTGAAAGAATTTGAGAAAAGCAGGTACTAGTATTTTATCCAGTATGAACTTCAGATCACTAAACTTCAGGTTTAAAGCCATCACTGCTGAAAATCAGTCCTATTTTCTGGTTCCTATTAAATAAAAACATGCAAATAGCAGACCAAAACAACCCCACCCCAATCCATCATAAAAACTGCTAAGACATTAATAACCAACATTACTAGGAGGTTGTCAGTGGGCTATTTTAAAATGTAAAAACCCCTTTTACATTAAAAATTAGGAAGAGAAAACAGTCTCCTAAAATTTAGTACACTAAAAGCAAGAGGAACAGTCTACACCAGCTGTGGAAACAAGGTCCATTACAGGCTGAATTATTTCACAAGCTAAATATCCCTCCCCTAATTGTTTGAATTGGCATTGGTTAACAACCAACTGGATTTGTGACTGTACAGGTATCAAGAAAATGTCCCACTTTAGTGTTAACAAAATTGAAATCAGACTTACTCTGAGGTCAGGGTAATCCAAAAATACTCCCCATGTGTAAATTTTCTTTGCTTTCCCATCACATACTCGTGATTCTGTGTCCACCTGAGAACATCTTGGATGAATCATAGAGTGTATCTGCAAATCTGCAGTGACACAAATGTCTTCAGTCAGGATTTCTCTTTATTTGGAATACAGTATCAATGAAGTATCCCATACCTGGAATAGGTACCTCTCTGCAATAACAGAACTGTTACCCTTTTTTCAGTAGGAAATGCTTGACTTTTACTTTCTGGCACAAGTCACTGCTCCATAAAAATGAGAAAGTTGGATACAAAAAAAACCACTAGGGAAAACAGTCATGTTGCCATTACAGCACTGTAGGATAGAACTCCAAGTAATTTAGTTTAGGAAAAACATCTTTGCACTGCAAACTTTAGGACATAATTATTCTATTCCACATGTGACTCCTGGTCCATGCTGCTTGAAGTACAGCTTTTTTAGTTTATACTGTTTATTACTGGGAAGCTACTCATAGAAGAAATGAAAGCCAAGAGATTATTTTTCAATTAGGTACCATTTGAAACCAAACTACAGAATCAAAAAACCAGCAGCTGCCGAAAAACATGGGTTTGGCCAGCATAACTAGAGGGGCAGCAGCATTATGCAAGAAACACTGTGTGCTGATTTGGGAGAGACAATAGAAGTAACAATGGATTCAAGAAAGCTAAAACCTAGGAAATACTGTAACCGTCCTTGGGAAGAAAAAAGGAGGTAAAGGTCTAGTTTGACTTTCACTTGCTATTTGAACCTACGTCTTCAGAAGTTTGAGCTCTTTGGCAATCCAGCATTTCACTCTCCTCGCTTAGGTCTGACTGTTTAGGAAATATGATACTCCTATTTCCAAAAGGAGACTTAGCCACAAGGATCACTCTCTTTAATTTTTTTTGACCCATTTTTCAGTTGTCTTTGATGTTTTAGTGTTCTGCCACAGGAATATATTGGGAGGATGCAAACTGAACTTTCCTAGGAAAAAAAGAAGGAAGAACACACAGTTACCTGAACCACTTACATTGAACTAAGAAGGAAATTCTGACACGTTAAGGCAAGTTTACACTGTAATTCTCCTGACTCAGCTAACAGCAGGTAATGAACCACTTCTACACCAAGAAGTAGCTCTCAGGAAAAAAAAAAGCTAAAAAACAAATCAGCTTTCACAGCTAAAGCTCCCTTCCCACATTGTTTTCTTGTGGACAACTCGAGCTCAGTCACCTTTGAAAAAATTATTGTAGCAAAGCCTTTCATAAAAACGTAGTGTTTCATGAAAAAACAAAAAACCCCTTAATTTCAAAATTAGTTCAGTGACCAGTCTCCAAAAGCCCATCTATAACATGTGATGAGGAGAAAGCAGAGGTACTGTCTTTAACAGTAAGACCAGCAGTCCTCAGGGTACCCAGCCTCCTGAGTTGGAAGAAAGTAGCTTCTTCCTTCTTTTCCAAGGAATTTTCCTCTGACAACATGTAATGTTTCACTGGACACTATCTAAGATTGATGACAAGAAAGACCGAATGTTTATTACAGGTACTGTAAAATAGTTTAATATATCCCGATAGTGCTGATACCTCACACAGGTATTTTAGGAATCTGTTGAGAATCATCACTCTCTGTCATTTCCCCACATCCCTGAGGGCCCCAGGTCAGATTTGACACCTGAGGTGCAGAGGAACTTGCGATGGAGCATGCAGGAAGTGGAGGGGTTGGTGATTAAGTTGTTTTTATGTGCATTTGAGCATGTACTGCAGTCAGCTTTTATTTCTCGCAGGCAGTTGCCATCCATTTATATTTATAATGTGCTACGGTACTGCTGGTTGCTGCAGAAAATAGTCTTCAAGAATTGCTTCCATGGATGATTCTATCATGGGAGTTGGTACCTAACTTTGGGATAGTCAGGGTAAGGTATATCTGAGGGAAAAGGGGAAAAAATTTGGTAACACCATTGTGAATGAGACTGTTACCTGGGCTTTGAGATGAAAACTAAACTTGGTCATACTTACACAAGACTTTGCTGGAGTTGTGCCCTTCTGATTTTCCTGGGATAGAAACCTCATTAAACTGTATGAAATAATAAAATATTTGAAAGCAATCTGTCTGTTCCTTCTTGTGCCACCCATATCAAAGCACAGACATATTTTCTGCCTTTTCCCTCCCCCCCCCATTTATTTACTTTCTCTTCCTCAGTCTCTGACTGGCATTTCTCCTTTCTCCTCTGAAGACTCATTCAGGGTGTGTGTTAACCTGGACCTGCAGGCTCTCAATTTAAAGCTGCATTTCTGGCACAGTAACATAAAATACCTCTACTGGTTCACTCGAGAGAAAAAAGCATGTCCATCCTCTATCTTGCTGTTTGGCCCACTCTGATTTTGCTCATGTTTTCCAAGTGCTTCTTTCCAATGAACTCATGAACTGCCACACATCAGACATTCATCTCCTCCTGTACCATAATGATACTCTTCTTACCAAGTCCTAAATGCTTTTCAGGAAATTTGGCACCCAAACTGAAATGGTGTTGACATCTGGCAAGATCTGACAGTTGAGTCAGGGTCTTGGCACACTTCTGGCACTCTGCTATCAGCAGACTGTGTAAAATCATGGCGAAGGACGGAACAAAGTAATAATGAAAACACCCACATAGTTTGGTTACACATAGTACTCTGATGGATTATTTTCCTGCACTTGACTAAGCCATAATGAAAACACAGTCACAGTTCTTCTGTTCAGCTGAAGTTCAGAATCTCACCTTTAGACAAAAATCCTAGAAATAAAGTATTTGGAAATAATTGGCCTCAGACCTGCAGAACAGTATCTTTATGGATTTGTTAAACAGGAATTTTAGGGTTCTTTGGTGGTTTGTCTTTGCAGACAGACTAGCTTGACTTGTTCATAAAAGCATATTTGGCCTCTGATCACAAACTGAATTGATAAAATTTCTTGCATTAATAGCAAACAAATCAAACCCTCCTATTAGAAAGCCAGTGCAATTCAGGGGAAAACAAAACATCAGAAAAATAAGAAACCAAAACAACTGCACCTTTAAGTCACAAGCCCTTGCTTTTGGCATGCTGTAGTGTTTTCAAAGTTTTCAAATGGCTGCATGTAAAGAAAGGTTTGAGCTTTCCAGTTATGTATGCTTCCTTTACTCATCTGAACTGCTGACTTTGTCTGTCCTTTCATTCACAGTAACTACTTTTTGATTACTTAAAAGCACAGAAGCTTGTCTGTCTGGTTTGTTGTGTTTAGTTGTAGCTAATTCTGTATGCTTTGTATTGTTTTACCAAGTAGGGTCTACCTACTAGGCAAAGATCACAAGAGTAGTAACAATCCCATTTTTGTTCTCAGTATTTCCTTCATGGAAATGTTCTTTGGGATGTTCTTTGCTTTTCTTTTGTTAGGAATTTTTACTAAAAGCTAGCTGTTTAATGACTAAAGCTGGTGCCCTTATATGAAACTAGACTGTATAAACTGTGATACTTGGAGAATAATGCGTGTGCTGTGATGTCTGGAGAACCTCACATGCTGCAAGAGTTCTGGTGCTCTCTATGTGTGAGGCAGTGCACACGTGTGGCCAGAAAAACTGGGGTCAGTGCTTGTCTCCCTGACACCTTTATATGACTGCAGTTGTCTGGAGGAATTGATAATTTAAAACCATCCTATGTCCATTGAGCTGCATGAAGTATTAAACACCAATTGAAAAGCTTTCCTCTCAAAATACATATTTTTCTCACTGTCTCCCAAGTAAGGGAAAATGAATTTAGCAGTATTCACTTAAGTTACTTACAGGCTGCATATATGATAATTTAAATGTTATTAATGTATTTTATATAACCATAGGACTTACTTGTGTACTCACTTTCATTGGCTAGTAATTGATTAACAGAAAAAAGAAGACTGAATGTTTCTGTTGGCTTATATAATGATGTTACTACAGTTCTACAGTGAACTTTTTGCTTGGAGTGATGGTCTTTATTTCTAGTCTTTAGCTATATCAAATGCATTAGCTGAAAAGTTACTTTACATTTTCTGCTTAGGTCAGATTCAGGCCCCTTCAGTTGCTGGTCCCTGCTGAGCCTGCTGTGTCAGACTTGTAGTTACCAACACAGAAAAAGGACATAATTTTTTTTTTCCTGCTTCTGGATCCTGATGGGTCTTCTCCGCCAAAATCTGTAGATGACTGAATAAATGGTCCTAACATCACTGAGAGATGGTGGGTTCCTAGAGCCTTTGAGGCATAGGAGCCAGCCCTACCTGTAACCTCTACGACAATGACACTTTTCCAGGACTGTTAAACTTATGCAAGTAAAATAAATTATAAATTCGTTTTTAAAATGCCTGCAGTTTTAGCAAATAATAAATACATCCCATCTCCCACCCTCTCACAGTAGTCTCCTCCTGATGAGCCATTTTATGCCTTGGAATGTCAGTGCTACTGGCCTGCATTCCTGACCTCTCTCCCAGTCAGTAATTTCCCCCAGAGAGAAGTTAGTGACTGAGGTAATGTGATGGGATAGAAAATATGAACCCATTGGACTTGGACCATTTCTTTAAGCAAAGGTGTTCTAAAGACAGGTGGGGGAGGGTTAGAAATGCCAAAAGCCTCCATTTAAGTGGCAGTAGATGAGAAGGTGTTTGAGCTGCAGGGGTGAGGCAGAGATGCCACCATCAGCTGTCTCTATATGATTTTCCAAGGATCCTCAACCAACAGCCTGGTGAGGTGTCATGAGCACACGATATTGTCCTGCAACTGAACCTGCAGGTTCAGACCAACAACAGTAACAGCAATGAAAATTCATTTCTAGCAGTCAAAAATTTATTTTTTCTAGCCTGAGATATTTTCTTAGTTGATCTAGTGATCATCTGCAGAAGGAAAATTGTTGCCTCCTCCTCCTTCTGGTGGCATGGCTATAGAAAAGAGATTTATGTCAGTGTTTAATCTGGAGTGCTTTGAAATGTGGTTTATTCATTGACCTGGAGATGGGTGACTCTTCATTTTCTAGAGAGTGGAAAAGAGACTGGTCGAAACATCAGACCCAGCCAGCTCAACATCTTCAAAGGTTACACCAGTGAAATCCCCATGTCAGACAGTATTACTGTGTACCAGAAATTTCTGGTACTACTGAACATTGATAGCTTCATGCTCTCAATTCCAGATCATATTCGCCTATTAATTATAGATGGAGGTTTATAGTGGATTGTAACCCCCAAAACTTCCTTAGGTTGGCTAAAAACTATTGATGATTCTAATTATTGACAGGTATCAGAACAGTGTTACTAGAATCTGAGGAACATCTCTCTCTGCTGAAAAGACAAAGGGGCCTTTTCAGGGAGTAAATCTGCAGACTGGGAATATAACAGACACACAAATGCTGAAGTTAAAGTCTTCCTCTTGAGCTTCTATAACATTTCCATTGACAATATTCTGATCAGTCAGAGTCATCCTCAGTAATACACAGTGCAGTCAGTGAGCACACAGATTTGGACAATAAACATTAAAAATGCCTGTCAGGTACCAGTAGAGGCCAGTATACACCAGTTGAAATCCATCAATAGCTCTGGTAGATCATGGGCTAGAAGGGAGTGGAAGCAGACTGACCTTCTGGTGTGTTCTACACTCACAAAGCAGCAGCTGTTCTGCCTTCAAACAGAACGTTTCATGTGTTTTCAGGCGTTATGTTAGCAGCTGAAAGAAGCTTTGGTGTAAACATATGCAGAGGAAAAGAAAGAACCCAGACCAAATTTGGGAGGAAAAAACACGGGGAGAGGGTGACTGAATTAATGTAATTTGTTTTGTGTGTGCAGAAGTGAAAAAAGTCTTGAGTGTAACCTCAGCCTTTGGAGAGTCAAGCTGGAAGGCAGAGTAGCAGTACCAGCTCTGGAGAGTCAAGGCAGCAAGAAAAAGAGAAAGAAAAAGGAGCAGCAGCATGCTGTACAGGAAGCAACACATTGGAAATGGAAGAGAACTGGAAAAGAACCAAAACCACAAACATGGGGAAAAAACAAAATAAGAGCAAAGAAAAAGATGATCAACAGGTGAAATCTTGTCACTTTACAGAATGATAAAAAAATTACTTAGTTTCTTATTCATCAGTCCTTCCATCCCTGGAGATGTGTGCTAGTCTTGGACATGCAGATCCATAGGACACACAAACCCAACAAGACATAGATGTGTTCCAACTGGACGTGATACCAAGGGACACAGAGCCAGTGCATGGGGACACCCAGGAAACACAGAACCCTCTGGCACCAGTCCAGCATTTACTGATGAAGGCAGGGACGCAGTGGTGTAACAGTGCTGGTTGACTGGGGTGTCTCAGGAATGCTGGCGCAGCAGGCACAGGGTGCTGGGATGAGCTTACCCAGGGTATGGTCCCCAGAGGGGTGTGTATATGGGGGGGGATGGCAGTAGGTTGGGATGTAGCATGGGATTCTAGGCATAGGCTGTTGGGGTCCCTGGGCTTGAGGTCATCCTGCTGCTGGGGCCCCTGGGTTGGAATCAACATCCTTGGAGAAGCTCCTATGTCACCTTTTGTCTCCCGTGGTTGCCTTCAGTCTCTCCCAGTCACTCCAGAACCATTCCATAGTGGCTTTTTAACACCATGCACTGTGTGGACAGGGAGGACAGGAATTGTTCCTGTCCAGGGACAGCTGGAGCACCTTGATCTAATTTCCAGCTTCTAGGTGCTGGTTTCAGAGTCTTTGCTGCGTCCTCTCGTGCTGCCTGAACACGACAGGATGGGACTGGAGCCATGAGGAGGCTGCAGGAACACCCCCAGACTCAGACTACCCTTGTTACGGCAGACTTGCCCCCTGCAGCAGGTCCTGAATCCCAAGAGACACAGAGTGCTGGTGCAGGAAAGCTGGGCTGAGTGCAGATCTTTATGGAAGATTGTGGAATTGAGAAATCCAGAAGTTGAAAATTTGCAGGGGAGCTCCAGGAAGACATGAAGATGGGGCTCAGCAGGAAGTCCTGTGTGGCACCACTGCAGGAAGAGGGTGTGCAGTAAGAAGCACTGAGGAGTGTGGGACAATAAAATTGCTTCTGATTTCTGCAGAGAGCTTGAGCATGCAAGTACGAATGGATCCAAAAACAAGGCATTGAAACCATTGCAGTGGTGGTGCTTCTCCATGAGTGTCCTCCTCCATCTTGAAATGGCTCTGCCAGAATGGGATCTTCTTCCACAGAAGAGTTCCATGGCCTGGCAGGAAAAGTGGGATGCTGAAGGTGGCCTCCAAAACCTGGGGAACACTTGTTTCATCAATTATGTCCTGCAGCACTTGACCTATAGCATGTTCCTGGCCAACCACCTGCTGTCATACAAGCACAGGTAGTCCTGTGAGTCCTTCCTGCCCCACCTTTTACATCTCTTGGGCAGCTCTGAAGGATGGAAAACCAGCAGTGATTTTGGGAACAGCTCCTAATTTCCCCCTTTAAAGCCTTCAGAGGAGGCTTAGTGTAGCGCAGAGAATGGGTTGGCTTGCTGTCACGTGCCACATTCCGACTCCCAGGGAAGATAATTTCTTGCTTCCTGTGGCTCCTGAAGTGCATCTGAAAAGTCCTGCCTGGAGTTTTATGCACCTGTCTCCTAAACATAGAATCATTTGGTGTTTGTTTTTTTTTTCTTCCTTGAAAGTTTTTGTTAACTACACATATTTCACCAACACAGTTCTTTATAGCACAGCCAGGTCCTCAAGAAAGTTGTCCAATGGCTTCAGGGTCTAGTCTCATGTGTGACTTTTGAAAATACCTTTTCTTGCCTGAAACCAAAATGGTTGCAACTTTAGTTTGCCCTAAGTTTCCTTTTAAAAAAACCCACAGCCCCCCAAAGCCCTCAGCCCAATACAAATACTTCTCTTCTATACGTTTAAGTATTTTAAAGGTCAGTTATTAATACGCTCTTTGTGTTTTCAAGCATGAAAGTTAATTCTCAGCTTGTTACATTAGACACTTGCTGGGGGTTGCAGTGAAATAAAAGGCACGTACATCTTCCATCAAAAATGAGTTTTTGTAAGTGATCTAATGATCCTGATGAAAAATTTGTAGTAAAAACCTTATTTGAAAACTTAGATTTTTCATTAAATTCTCTGCAATTTAGCAAAATTTCATGGTGACAGTCTCAGTTCAGTAAATTTGCTTTTCTGCCAGTTCATTTGAGGAAAACAGTCCTAGCACTCCATTCCAAATTGCTACAGTTACTATCAAAAAGAGTAAGTACAACCCAAACTACTGTCACTCATTCAGAAAATGTCAAATGTCACTTATCCTTATCTCTGATCTTAGCAAGATACTTCTTTGAAGTATTTCCTGATTAATTATGCCACGTGGTAATCTGTTTACCCACTGCTTTTCTGATCCCATATTATTTCTCCCCCACTTTCCCCTGCCCCTAGCCCTGGCCCTTCCCTCGGGTTCTCCCTATTGGTTCCTGTACCCCAACTCCGCCCATGTACTGCCCCTGAGCCCCTGAGAAAAAGCCCCTGTGCCCGGATCACCAGGTCTCTCTGCCTCTGGGGATTGCTGGGACAAGATGTAACTTTTATTAAAAGTCCTCTGAAACACTCATGGAGAGACCCTTCTTGCCTCCTGTGCTGTCACTGTGCTGTAGAGCTGATAGCTAGCTGGAGCAAAACTGCAGAGCTGTCTGAAAAGGACTGCGGGAGGACAGAATGGCTGCCCTGCCCTAAGCTGCTCCACTGAGCTCTTAGGAAAAGCTGCAGCTTGCTAAACTAAAACTAGCACTACAACAATGGCAGATTTTTAGAATTCTTCCACAGTAGGGAATCGTGTATTAGATGTGTTTCATGGCACCTCATCTTCTGTTCCTGGAAGCAGATAAAAACTGAAGACAAGTGTTTGTGCTAAATGTGCTGTTTAGTGTACTTTTACTGGCCTTCAATCCAAGAAGCCTTTTATCCTCTTTACAAAAAGTGCTAAGAAGTATCAGTGATAGAGAAAAACCACAAAACCAGGGTTCCAGTTTTGCATGCTATGACCCACTCACACCACCCCCATCCCAAAACTTTTTGGTTGCTACATACCCTTTATTTCTTTAGCTGTTGCCAATGGACTAGAAGGTTCCCAAGCCTTGCACCTGTGCAGTGTACTTTACATCTTAGTCCAAACCTCTGTTAGGAAGTATGAGTAAGAACATCACATCCCAATATAGTTTTTGCTCCAGCACTAGCCTTGATCAAAGCTTTTGTTACCAAAAAGGAATTCTTGTGTGCACACCATTTTTTTCTCTTTCAAGATGCTACAGCCGTACTTTATAATTAATTCATGTACTCATTCTTTCTTAAACATTTTGGTGTCTGGCAGCATCCCATTTCCATCACTGGTCACAGTGAAACCAAAAATTAACAGAGAATTAACTGCATGTTGAAATCATCTTACGTATTTCCAGTACCAGTGTGGATACAAATATTGTATCCACAGTGCTAGCAAGAATTTTTCCTGCTTCTTTCCAGTCCCGTGAGATATTTTTCTCTCTCATGGAAGATATTAGCAGAGTTCTATAAGCTATGAACACCTGCAACCTTGCAAAGCCTTGTTTATAGTACAGTAGGAAAATATTTTGACAATGGATGTTTTAGGATTTTTAGCCAATCACCCCAAGGGTGGCTGATCCTTTGACCAATTAGACTGCGAAGAAAAAAGTCTATAAAAGAGTTTGTAAAATAATTAAAGGAATCAATCTTGCTGCACAATTCCTGCCTGTTGGATCTCTCTTCTCCTCCCTACGACTGCGGGATACCGTGATATACCAGGTCTGGCCTCCACAAAAATGCAGTCTCCAGACAGCCCTCTTGTGTCCAGGCTGGACACTGCTGATGGAGACCTGCACTGCTCTGCGATGCTGCCTTGTTACAGGGATTTGTTATAAAGGTGGACTTTGCCACATAAGCACTAAGGCTGAGTTGAAGTTCTGACCTCTTCGTCTGACAAGTTGAAGCGGAGTTCTTGTGCAAAGCATCCAGGTCTTTGTAAAGCAGGATCTAAGGAACCCAGTCTGCTGATGGCTCTGATTACCACAACCTCTCTGCAGGCTAAGTTATCTATTAGTGCCAGCAGTGTTCCTACAACAGAGCCAACAGAAAAATACGATTTTCATTCACTGGTTCAGTAAATTTTCTTCAGTTCCACATAACCTTGTCCACTGATCCTTCAAAAAGGACAATCTTTTAATGATGAGATGCTGGTTTGCAAAAGACTCATTTTAAGACATTAAATACAGATAAGATAACACAGACCTTAGGCTGACTTCAAGCTCAGTGAATGGTTTTCAATTCTCTTTTTAAAATAATCTGAAATTCACTTGCACTGAATTACTAGTTTTCAGGTTAAATGAAGGTGTCACATCAAGTTAAATAGGTTGTGGTCTTCTCTTCATGAAGATCAAGCACCTTCTACATAGATACAAGACATGTCCTACCTATGAACCTGGTCTTGTTTGCTGGCATGTACAGGAGCAAGAGCATCGATCTCATCAAAGAAAATAATTGAAGGTCACATCTGGTAAGCCTACAAAGAAAACACAGGAACATTGACATCAGGAAAGCAGCACTGTTTGAAAGAGAAAATACATGAAAAACATTATGGTTGCAGGAGCACTGGAACTGGTTAGTTTGGGGTTTTTTTGAGGGGGGTGGTGGTGCTTTGCAAGATTTTCTTGTTTGCTTTACTAGTATTTACCAATACATCCCAAGATTTCAAGCCCCCAAAAACCCCACTAGAAAAGGAAACACTGACAATCCCATTTCAGTAGAAGGATCTGACAAAACATGAAAAAGAATTTCTTCTTGACAACAGAAAGCTAGTTACAGACAGAACACATGGCACATTTCAACCTTACCCACTCAAATAATAAATGAAACTGTCATTCATATTCTCCTACCCATTCACTCAGGCAGTTGACACCATTTCTCATAAAAAAGATTACTCTCCCATCATCCTGGCTACATTCATTAGCAAGTGCAAAAGCTACCAGTGTCTTTCCAGTCCCTGGTGTACTACAGAATAGGAAATCTCTGCAATTAAAAAAAAAAAAATCACATAAGAAAAAAACATAATGGAAAAGTGCCTATTACAACCCCCATCCCTAAAACACACAGCTCTGCTCTTCTCAGCAAAACACTTCATAGATAAGACAGCAGTAACAGCTAAAGTGTGAGAAAAGTCAAAAGTGTTCCTACACAATTCAACAAGGCAGCAAATGAAATGAATGAAGAGGATAATGTGTATGTAAAAAACATTGAGAAAAGATAGTAGCATCCCAGAAGGACACTTCCAAAAACTCTGACAAACCAACAGGAGTGGTTACAACACAGTGGAGCCAAACAAACTTCCAGTGCAGAATCTGAGACCAGGATAACTTTGAAATCACCAGTTCAGCATATTCATTCTTCTTTTCACAAAAGGCAAGATTTGAGAGTAAAGCATTTAGTTCCCCCTTAAAAAGCTTTAAATTACTGGGTTGGGTCTCCCTTTGTGGGTGATAAAGAAGTAATCTAAAGCTGGGAAGGTATTCTGCACTTCTGCATTTCCATCAGCTAGAAAAGCCAATATGCTGCTGCCTCAAAATGAATTTCAGTTAATAAAGAAGCAAAAGACATAAAGATTTTTATTTCATTGCTTGTAATACTCTTTAAAGTTACTGAAAGCAAAGCATTTAAAGTCCTATTTCAATATACCATAACTGAATTTTGCCGACCAAGAATATATAAAGTTATTAATTAAATCTCTAATAATTTAATTTTGTAACACACAACTCAGCCGTGTGAGAAGTGGACAGATTCTTATTTTAGCCCAAGCACAATGAATGCTGCAAGATTCTAGCTGCAAGTCCTATCAATTGTAAAACTGATACTTGGGCATTTGAAAAAGAGTTTGTGGGAGAGACAAGTGGACTTCCATGAAACAAACTACAGTTGACTACCAGTAGGTAATTCATTGTACATGGAACTCTGAAGGAAAAAATCTTCAACTCCAGCTTTTACAGGCAAGACACTTTTAAAGGATCTCGCCTCACAGTAAATCTGTGAACCTACATATATGCTGGTTTCTATCAATTTTTTAAATATTACTTTTTAATTTTCTTAAAACTACTTTTTACTACTAAAAAACCCCCATCTACAGTGCTGAAAATTTTGGAGCATTTTTATATGTTAAAGAAAGCTGCAACCTCAATAAGGTTCCATCAGAAATTCGATGTCAGCACAAAGGAAAGGTTCATAGCAATTTTCAAATTGCTTGAGAGAAACCTGTAAGCCAAGGGAGTTGTAGACTGCCCATTACTGGAAGCTTTCGTAAATAGTGCAAATGTCTCACTGACATGATGAAGTAAAAATACTTACTGAAACATCTATTTGCATTGGCTTGACACCAGACAGATTTGCTTCAATTTTCATGCGATCCTTGTGAAGATTTGAAGTGAAAATGCAAGCTCTGAAACAGCTGTGTGTAAACAGTGTCCATTCAAAAATAATAAGGCAATTCAGGAAGCACAGTGTAAGACGTGTTGCAGCATATCACTGCTATTTCATATTTTCTGAAGAAGATAGTTCCTCCACCCTTAAAGCATAGCTCTGGCATAATCGTGACAGTAAGATTATAATTAGAGAGCAAAAATAAACATTACTTTAGACTACACTGTGCTTTGGAAGAAGTTTTTTTCAGCTAAATTAAAATTACAATTAAATAATCACTCTATGTGAAATGATAAAATAAATTAGTGTCTACTTCTTCCAGTAGAACACCCCATGATCTCCCATCCTTTGCCTTCTATGCGTCTTCTCTGTAAAGCCAGTTTTTTGCAAGATTGCTTCTGCAGTACTAAGATACAAACTTGGCATGTAAGAGCAAAGATAGATAGATACAAAAACCCCCCATTGAAACAGGCACATATGATCAGTGTGACATTTTGATATAGTGAACACAAAGCAAGAATCATTGGTATTTAGCCAAGTTTTTCAACACTACTTAAAAAATAGGTCAAATGTTTACTTACTTTTTTATCGAGAGACTTAGGAACAAGTGTTTGAGGATTTGCAAACATAGACCATTTTCAGGTTTATTTTTTCCTCTTGCTGAACACAGTAAAAAAAATGCCATTTAGTAGGAAAAAAAAGAATTGTGAAGATATAGGAAGATAACAGAAAAAAATTATGGCAGGCTTTCATAGCACTAAAGTTGCTTTGCATGATAACATTAAGTAATTTTTAGTTCCCAGCCTTCCTCAGACAACAAGTTACTTATTCTTCTCTTAACTGGAGTTAAGGTCTTGTGCTAATTTTCCATGACTATATATGGTACAAAAAGCATCTCACTGTTAGTTACACTTTGCAAACCTTTCAGAAAACAATGCCAATTTGGGCTTTATGAAGAGAATTAAAACACAGACACACAGCCAGAAACACTAGGACTGCTTCACTTTGCCTGTATCCAATTTCTGCTGCATCTTAACCAGGAGTTATAAAATTATTTGTAAGCATGAAAGAAAATTTAATTAACCATGAAGCTACTTCTGATGCCAAGAAAATTGATTTAGATGACAAGTGAAAATCTACAGAAGGTCACAACACAAAGTGACCATTTTGGTTCACAAGAACCAGCCCAGCCCATGCATAAAAGATGCTCTAGTGTGAAGATCTCTCTGCAACTGGCAATCCCAAAATGAAGATATTGGTGGCCAATTTAAATATTGGCTGTGCCCAAATTCTTTACACATGAAGCACCTGCCAAATGCACCCTCCTGCACATACTCTCAGATTTGTGGCTTAAACAGCCACAAGCACCTGTTCCCAAAAACTCATGTTAAACAGCTTGGCCCACACCTTATATAAATCAGTACATTAAGAATAATTACATGACAGCTCAGGCTGACTGAATGGATATGAGGGAGAAATGGAAGACCAGGCTGTCATGCTGTAGGGTGCTCAGACCTCCATGTCCTGCTCCCTTTTTGTGTCCCTTTCCCACAGCCAGAGAAACCCAGCTCAGTGATGTGGTTCTTGCCTATCTGTGTCCTTGTCTGAGCTGGGATAGAAAATTCAGCTGAAAGTCAGAAAGTTCAGCGGGTTCATGATTACTACTGGAAAGCCCCACTACCTATTTTTAATTCCCAGAAAAGCCAACCACATTATTGCTCAATAATGTGAAATTTGAAAAATGAAACTGCCATATTACATGTAAGTGAAATTTTCTTTAAAAAAAAAAAAGGCCCACTGGGCCATTTTCCAGCGCAGACTTTGGCATCAGAGCAGTACCATAGAAATTAATGGCGCTGTACCCTCTTACCCTCCTTGCTCCACAGCTCTTCAGAACCTCCCCAGCAACCCTTCCCTTCTGGTAGTATGGATCAACGGATGGAAATCCTAGAGGATCAGGTTAGCTGCCGAGCAGCCGGCTGGATTTGGAAAATACTGCACTGGATGACTTGATATGCAGACACAAAAAATTTTAACACAGAAGATAGAAGTGCCTCCTTGTGTTGACAGTGTTTGTGGTGGGAACCCTTCTAGCAGACCTGCCACAGTTTCTACCGGCTGACCAGCAACTCTTCAGACTGAAACACGTTACTAATTTCTTCCGTGTGCTGTGTAGAGAGAGGTAGTTAAAAACGAGCCCATCCTGAATTACCTCTGGGCGAGTGTACTTAGAGCCACGGGCGCGAGCACAAACCCGCGATCGTCCACAGAAAATGGAAACGTTCTGTTTCTTAAAAAACCCCCTGAGGCAGGTCTCGTGCCTGAAGTATCCCTCTTCCACGAGGTGCCACTCGTGGGTCGGGATCAGCCTGTCCTCCCTCCCCACTCAGGGCGGCTCTCTGGGCAGCGCGGGGCTGAGGCGCTATTCCTTCCCGCCCAAGATGGCGGCAGCCCCGCCTCACCGGGCGGTGTCCCGGAGCCCGTCCCCCGGCGCGGGGTGTGTGACCGCGGCCGTGGGGGGAGCGGGGCAGGCGGCGGCCGGAGCGGGGTGTACCGGGTGAGCAGCGCCGTTTGGCTGCGTTCTTGGCGGCCGGGGTTCGGCCCGGGTTCGGGCCGGCTGGGGAGCGGGAGGGAAACTTTCCTCGTGGAGTCCTTCTCCGCCGGGGCTCCGGCCGCTTTCCCGCGGCCATGTTGGGAGCCGGGGGCTGCCTGGGGGGGGGGGGGGGAAGGAGCTCCCCGGCGGGAGGCGGTGCTGGGCTCCGCTGTCCCGCCGCGGGGCTGGGGCAGCGCCGCGTCCCGCCGGCAGGGAGGGAGGCGGCGGGGCGGGAAGGACTTGGGGAAGGAAGCGGCGGCGGCGGGCGCTGGGTTGTCCCAGGGCACTGAGGGAGTTGCGGGGCCTCGGAAACGAGTTCGTCTTCGGGAAGGGGGAGAAACAACGGCGGCGGCCCCGCAGCGTTACGTAAGTGCCCGAAACTCCTCGACTCGTGACTCCGCCGAGGCGCCGTGAGGCGGCGGGACGGGACGGACGGGCGGGTGGGCGGGTGGGCGGAGGGCGCTTCCTGCCCCGGCGGGCTGGCGGGGCCGCGCTCCCCCGACCCTCCGCTCGCCCGGTGAAACTCCGTGTCGTTCTCGGAGCGAGTCGTCTGAAAAGTGTTGACGCTGTGGTGAAAAACCAGCGAAACCGCGAGTCGTGGGGTTGCGAGCATAAGGTGCTATTTTTTTTTTCTATGAAATTCGCGTTTTTTGAGGGGAATGTAATTGGTCTGCCAGAGATATGTATGGCTCATAAGCTGTTTTCTGAAAGTAGCTCGGGAAAAGACAGCCGCGTGTTTTTCCTCTCGCCTCATTAGCAATACTTATGTTCGTAGGCACCGATATTTATAAATGGCAAAACTGCTCTCATCACGGCAAGAAAGCGATGGGTGAGTCTGCTGAGCAGCACGTCCTGGCATCGGCTTTGTCCCTGCTAAGGGAAATAGCTGTAACTCGAGTTTTGACATGAAGCGTCAGTACAACAGTTGTTGATAACCAAAAGGACAGGTTGTTATATCCTTAACCAGAGATCAGGGATTGTCTTTTGCCTGAATTGATGTGAATGGTTACAGAAGCATCATTAAGCTCTAATTCAGGCTGTCCTCAAGCTGTGGTAGGAGTTACTGGAAGGGTTGATGCTTGTTTGAGAAACATTATATCTGAAGCTTCGATGTGCCTAACAGCTTAAGGTCAGATGAGGTTAATACAGTAGGCAAAGTGACTAAAACCAGACCCACAACACAGGAATCTGTTTCAGAACTGAGACTGCAAATTCCTCTTTCTCTCCTGAAATAAGGAGAACTTAAATATTCAGATCTTAAGTTTTGATACTTGTGTACTGAATCATTTTAGAGATGCCTGTCTGAAAGAAGGGAAGTATTTAAAGACAGCAGTGTAATCGGTGCTGAGATCCTGCAGATTAATTGCTTTGTGTACAGTCATCAGCATGCAGAATGGAATCGGTTCTTTAGCTCAGAAGGCAGTGCTCTTGCTTTTAGTCTCTAATTTAAATACTGTTGACTAGTCCCAGTAGGTAATAGGAATCCCAGTATTGTTAAATGCCTTTTATATCAGCTCAGTTTCTTAAATAATACTTTCCCAAGAGTTTCAGTGCCACCAGTTTTGTTGAAAAAACAGTGAAAGTGAAGTGTTGTGAGCCTGAGTCCCAAGTTCTTGCTTCTGAATGCAAATCGGCTGTGTGCCTTTTGGAGTGTCTGAGTTTTGCTCTACATAGAAGCCCACATAGAGGAAGTCCCTTAAATGCTGAATGAAAACTGATGTGTAGAAATTTTAAGCTGGAGAAGCTGGTTCGATTTCCTCGGTTGTCCTCTGTAGAAAGAGAGTAGCATCTTTCCACCTAGAAGCAAATTTTCATTAGATGCCATGATGAAACCATTCTTCAGCTAGAGCTCTGTTCTGTTTCCCTTAAATCAAGGGCTGAGCTTTAACTGTAGTAATTAGACATGTGCCCGGGGTGGCAGAGGGATCTATCCATAGTATCAGTAAGCCCTTTAATCTACAAAAACTGCCATTGGCAAAATGTTTGCGATATTCAAAAGGTATGGTGGCTTTTAAGTTTCACTGTCGGAGTTAGTGGATGTGGGTGGGATAGTTTCAGAGCAGTAAAGAGATGGAACTGCAATTTCAGGTGAGGCATGATATGACAGAGCATTGCCAAAAGCCCCGTGAGAGCAATTATGGCAGAGTACAAACGCTGGTTTCATACACTTACAGCATTTTTAGTGCCTTGTCTTCACCAAAGAGGGCTAGAGGTGTTTAAGTAAAAGCTTAGGGTCAAGGCATGGCACATAGATAAGGCAGAGTTGAAGTTTTTAGTAGCTGCAGATATGATTTTCTGAAAATGTCTGTTAGATAAAATGTTGTAAGTGGTGTCCAAGCAAACAAATGGCATACCAGTTTTTATTCTTAAAGTGCACTTATTAATGGGTGATGTCAAATAAGTAAATCCCAATATTAACAACTGATATGATTCTTAGAGGATGGTAGGTAAGGATTTTAAATTCTTGGTTTTGTATTAGGAAATGAAACCTTATTCTGTACAGCCTCAAATTGTAAAGGTACGTTTATGACTTATTTTAAGCTCTGTTAATATTCAAGCTTACTTTTCCATTTCATTTTTGTATTTTTTTTAAAGTTATAGGTCATGCTTGTATATGTATATTTTACTACTTTCATGAATTAATTCAGCAGTTGGATGAAAGTGTGGTAATGTGGAGATTGTATTTGCCTGTATGTATTCTCTTTTGGAACAGACTTCTGAAACAGAAACACGTATTTAAAACTTTCTCCCTAATGCAGCAAGTGTCAAGTTTGCTGTTGTAGGATAAGTTTTGTCTTCATGATTCATTGGAGAACTTGTTTTTATAGTTGAGGGGGGTGAAAAACTATTCTATAGATAGGTGTGGTAGAATATGTTTACTAAAGATTATTTTATTGTTGTCATGAACTGTAAGATGTGATGACAGCTGTGTTAGTAAGTTGAGTCCTGCAAATTCAGGGCCACACGAGTAGTACTGTTGAAATAAATGAGTCTGTGCACATTAGAAGTGGCTTGAGAGTTGTAGGACAAAGATTCTCCTTTTATGAAAATAAATATTGTTGTGCAGAAGTGTTATTGAATAGAAGAGTACTGCATGTTTTTCAGCCTGTCATTTTAATGCTACACAGTCAAAAATGCACTCATGTTGACTTCAGTGGCATAAATAGGTAAGAGTACTGCTTCTTTGGACATAATAATGTTTTGATTTTTTTTTTTGGTTGGTTGGGTTTTTTAAGCTTATTAGTGATTGTAAATAATTTAAGGATTTAAAAAATGAAGTGGGAGTGACTTTCTATTTTTTCTCTTTGCATCGTTATATTTTATAGTAAAACAGTGTTAAGCATATTATGTATGTAATATAGCAGGATTTTGGCATTTTGTCAGACTGTAAAAGAAGAAAAAATACCAGCTGAAAGTTAAGGATTTCAAATAACAGGAGTGTTGTTGCTCCATCACCCTGCCCTCTGACCCCCAGTGTAATGGGGGTTGTAAGAATGTGGCTGAATGTAGTAAGACGACATGCAAGCTTAGTTACGGTGTTGAGAGGCAATCTCTTGAGAAATTTTACTGATTCAAACAGACACGGGAGGGCTGCTAAATAGTGATATATATGATCTTTGTATCAGCAGCTTTAGCTTTCTTTAAAGGCTTCTTGTGCCTCCAGCATATCATCCAGAGGGAGGTAACCGTTTTGCTTCTAAGTACTTAGTATGCCTTCTGAAAGAGGAAAAGTTACAGCATGTTTTTTGACATTTGCATTTCTAAAGTGTACACATAATTTGCCAACCAAATTAACAGTGTACCATACACGCAGCCGTTCGGGTTGACAGTATCTTCTTTGTGCAGGTTAACTTCAGTGCAAACCTTTGTGCAGTTTTCCAATTGTCCTCTAGATAGTCTGTACTCCAGTTGCTTTCCATATAACTAAAATGAATCAAACACATTTGACAAGCAGTGAAAGGAAAAAGTGTCAGTGAATGCATTTCCCAGGAAGGCCACCACCTACAGTAAGCTGCTGTGATTAAGGGGTTCTTTCAGGAAATGACTCCTTGGTTTTACCTTTCTCCTTCTGTTTTAAATTTCTCCTGACATAGCTGTCAATACTTGGTAATGTAAAACTTCTGAGAGTGATTTTCAGTGTACTTCTGTTCTGAAAGCTGTGTGTGACAGTGATTATTTCCCCCTCCATCCCTCTCTCTGATCTAGGTTAACAGCATCGAGGCAAGTGAACTGCCCTTTTAACACACAGGTTATGTTTAAAAAGCTGGTTACATTGAAGATTGACAAATTTTATTTATGGTATCATTGTTAAAGCTTTCCTTTTGGCTTTTATTAATAGCTGTCAGATGTCAGTTTTCTAGACCTTCACCATTCACCAATGTGTCGCCAGGTAGCAGCATTTGACATAAAGGTCTTGTGTCCCTTGCTCAGAAAGAGAATTCAACCCTTGGCTTATTGGCTTATGTGTTTTTAAATAGTGCTGGTTAAATACATTTTAAACATTGCTGGGGATCAGCAGTGACAGGTCCATGATTGCAGCATTTCAGTGTTGTCAAGCTTCCTGAAAATCATGTGTGGTTTGATTCCAAGCCCTAAGCTGTGTTTCAGGTTCCTGTGCCCCTACAGCCCTGCACGTGGTTACTGGGGTGTGAGCCATTTTAGGTACCAATTTGGGCAACTTCTTTCAGCAGTTTTAAATATTTGGAAAAGGATTCCCTGCAACCAGTCATACTTGTCCTTAGTCTGTTCTTGCTGGTGAACTAGTGGTAGAAGTTACTTGGAACTATTTTTTTTAATAAGGGGTGAAGAATTTGAATGAGTTTGTAGGTCTGTATATTCTGTTTTTCCTACTATAATATTGAAAGTGTGCTCCAGCAGTGTTTTGTGTGATCCTGTTAGGTAGTGATCAACTTCCTGGCCCCTTGAAAGTATTTCTGCAGTATAATGTATTATTAGGGTTGCCTCTTAAAGTAGAAAGTTCTTAGCTTAGGTAGGTCAGGAGCAGGAGAAAGTTGAGGTGATGGCACCTGGTCAGAGAGGAAAAGGTTGAGTGTTGTTACTTGGCTTGTGTCTTGTTTAGTTTTGTGGAAATGCTTAAAATTACCGAGCTGGTAAAAGAAACCTCTTTATTGTGCAGCTTCTTTTCCTATAACAAGATTCAAAGAACATATGCGCATGAAAAAAAATTGATATAATAAAAATGAAATAGCAATGATGTGGTTATATTGCTGTGCTTGTAAATTGTGAGACTCCATGGGAAAACTTTGCTCTGGTTTAAAACATGGCTTGCTAAAAGAGAAAGTCCTTTTGTGTTGTAGTACTTTATAGAAAATTAATGGCTCTTGTCAGGCTCTGACTACGTGGTAACTCTCTCTAGTTTGGTCTTGCTGTAAATTACCTGTCGTTTAGTCCTTTTTAGAGTGTTAGTGAAGTCAGTAACTTCTCTCATAATGGTAATAAAAGCAAACTGAAGAAAAAAAAAACAAACCAAGCTTTCTGTTTGAAGTTAACACTGTCTTGTTTAAGTACCTATGCATAATAAAAAGACATAAGCCAGTGAACAGGCTGGTGTGTCACAGGTTTGCCTTTGTGGAAAAAAAAAAAAAGGAAAAATAAATTCTGTTAACTTGAAGAAGCTCTTTGGAACATGTAGCTGTTCTGGTAGCTCTCAGGTGCTAAAACAAGCAGGTGTTCTGAGATCCAGGAGGTTCTGTTTTTAATGTGTACTTGTGTCTTAGAGATGCATATAGAGATCTTTCTGTAAATGTTCTGTACTTGTCAGTTAAAGTTGTTGCAAGAAGCATGCTGAAAAATACAATTTATCTCAGTCACTGGAAACCAAATCCTTTTTTTTGCATTGACTGAGAGACGGTCTGGGTAGCCATTAGCAAGTTGCCTCCATGTGAGCTGTAATAATCCATAACAACAACAAACCACACAGCCAATCTGGTTTTGGAAAATTGCTTGCAAGATGGATTTGGCAATACTTCTTGTAGAACAGCTGCATCTGAATCTGTTTTTTTCTATACTAATGATGCTGTGTCCCCTCCTCAAAAGAATTTAAATAGATCTTTTTCAGAATTTAAAATGTTGATGCAGTGGGTTCTCTGTGTTCTGCTGTGTTGACAAAGCTTAAGCAGGATCTAGCTTGCTCTGAAATTGGTCAGATCCTTTTGACTGATTTTTTTTTTTTTTTTTTTTTTGTCCCTCACCCAACGTCCATTTAATGTTAAGTGTGTATATCTGTCAAGTAATTTGCTAGCCCAGATGTCCAGAAGTGTGCCCCGGTGCTGCCGAAGTGGGCTATCTATCACCAGTTAAGCTGTCCCTTGAAAAGCAGTGTATTGGATAGGGGGAGCACACCCGGCGCCTGTCCCGGCAGTCTGGAAGGGAGGGGCAAGTAGCTGCTGCCAAACTGGAGAGTAAGTTTGCTGGGAGAGACTCTCCCAACAGCTAAACAGTTGGAGGAGGAAAACATTAAATTGTGAACAAAAATACGTTCCAGTGTTTGGTATTGCTGCCTGGTCAAGTGTTCTTTTAGGCACCGGCCCAGCAGAAGGGGTTTGTATCTCCTGGAGCTTCTTGAGGTGGAGCAGGATCCCAGGCTGCTGTCCTCTGCCCTTGACTCTTCAGGCACATTTGGAAGGTGTTGATCTGTTGTCTGTGTTTCTTCTGATGTCTGTTATCTACTCAGAACTGTGGAAAATTTGAGAAGGAACTTGAGCTTTTTTGGACTTCAGATCTGTGGAAATTGGTTTTGAAACTATATTCTGGTGTATGTCCCTAGTGCTTTGGTTAAGATGAAAGATGCAGTTTGCTAGTAACCAGAAGTTAAGCTAAACCACTGCTAGTGCTCCTAAATACATGCAAATGGCAAGTCAAAATACTAGGGGTTTTTCCCATGACAGCAAAGATTTGGTCTGCATACTGGGCTTTTTTAGTCAGTTGTTTGTTAATTAATTTTAAAGGACACATGTGTGTTATGTAGTTTATTAATACATAATTTTTAGATATAAAAAATACCAGCCTTTTTACTTATCCCCATTTTAGTATGCTCAGAGCTGCAAGTATTTGCTATGCCTGTAGTTGTCTGGATCTTGCTTTCTGTGCTTTGAGAGATGACTGTGTCAAAGTTGAGCACTATCTGTGGTAGATCAGGCCTGCCTGTTCACCTCTACAGACCTCAAGCTTTCAGGGTTTTTGCCTGTGTGCTGTGGTTTGAGGTTTTCGTATATGTTTTTTTGTTTTGTTGCTTTTTTAATAATTCCCTTAGTTCTAGCCATTCCACATGCTAATGCTGGCAACCTCCTCTTTCACATTGTGAACAGTGTTAAGAATTTCCTCATCTAAATGTGGCGTCACCTGAGCTCCTGAAGTGCTGCTCAAAGCCGTGTAAGCCTGTGTAGGTGCTTGGGAAATGCTCACCCTATCGGCAGATGGGTAAGGACACAGAGAAGTTAGTTTAGATAGTTGCTCTGTGTGTTCCAACCCCTGACTACCAAGTGGGGGATGGACAATTATGTGTTTCTTCCCAGCAGCAGATCTGTCTCTTATCATGCCAGAAGACAAAAACAATACTGGCTACCATGGTTTATTGTAAATAGAAGCCTGACAGTGGTAATAAGCAACTGACTTCATTAAGAAGTTGGACCTCTTACAAGAATGTTCCTCCTGGATTTCTGCAGTGAGGTATCTTCTTCCCGAAGAGGCATTCAGGGATGACTTCCAGTGCAGCAAGGGACAGAAGGGAAATACAGCCCCTTCCAGCTGGTCTAGGAGTGCATTGAGGCCTCCTGATCATGTACTTGCCTGTGGTACAAACCCTTTAGTACTGCTTGCATTTCCATCTTTCATGTTTTCTGTTGCTGCAAGCAGGAGAAGATAGTGGGAGCACCTTTGGACTCAGCAATTCTGGATTTCTGCGTCTCTTTGATGGGTGCCACATGTTTCTTGCTTGGAGCAGGGGTGCTGCCGTTCCTGCACGTGGCCTTATGGCCAAGGTGATTGCTCTCATCCTTCATGCAGGGCAGGTTTAAAACAGGCCAAACGTGTCTGGTGGGACAGCCCTCTTCTGCATGCCTTTATTTTCTTTGTGTCTCCTCTATGATTACTTAGCATTATAACTCTTTGGGATGTGGGAGTTGGCCTTTCTGTTTGCAAGGAGGTTAAGTTGGCGTTCTATTTCCAGCTGAGGTTTATGGTGTTAAATACCAAACCCTGTGAGAAGCTAATGTGCAGAACTTAGATGGTTTTGCCTGCATGCAGCAGCTCAGAGAGTGTGTTAACTATTCAGAAGAGTTGCCTGGATAGTAAAACAGCATTGCTCGGGTCTTGCTGTGCTAATACATATGCTGCTTACCAAAATAAATAATCTTTTGCTAAAAGTAGCTTTCTGTACCCAAATGAGCTGCTGAGTGGGTTGGGGAATATAAAGTCATACATATTGAAAGATTTACCTAGAAATGATCTCCATCCTGAAGATAGAATTGGCCTTTCTAGGCAATCCTAACTCAGGAATTCCAAGCTCGTTTGGAAAATGGCTATTGCAAACTTGAAGAGCAATGCACTTGCCATGCAGGTTTGATAATAAAGTGAGGGTTTTTGTTGTTGTTACACATTTAGAATAATTTACATTATATGATCAATTCTTACACAACTGGTCAACTAAAGTGAAAGAGCAGTAAGTTGGAAATCAGATTGTACAAAAATTAACTGTAATTTATAGAAAGAATTACTAAACTATAAGATGCCAGCCAGTTAAAACAAGAATTTCTACACTGTACTCTCAAGAAGAGTTTAGTGGGATTTGACTTGTGACAGTCATGTGCAGCAGTTAAAAACAAACCAGTTCATTATAGTTCATGTGAACTATCATATGGTTCATTATAGTAGTTATAGGTTTATGATGACATCCAACTAGACAAATGCATGGATTTTGCTTTCATGACGTAGTTGGACATGACTAGATGCTGGACTGAGAAATAATCTGAAGGTTTCTAAAGTTTTGTCAAGGCAGAGTATTCACAGGTTGCACGCTGTGAGTAATGTGGTTGCTGTTAACATATTTCTGGCATGGCTTCTGTGGTCAATGCCACAACATTGGCCAACAGGTTGAGACAAATGAAGGGTTAAGGCTGCTGGGTCATACTGGATGTACCAGTGAGGGGGTGAGTTAGCTAATCTGTTTCCCCACACTGGAGCCATTGCTCCACAGGCTTGCACAATGCAGGAAGATGTGTCTTCATGGGGGGAAGAAAAAAAATGCATTAATGTAGAAAATCGTGAAAATTATGAGAATCATAAAATGAGACTTGGGAGTGGTCCACAGTAACACCCATTTTCCTGTGGGTTTCTTTATAGTGTTTCTTTAGAGTGTTTAGATCGTTCCATCTGTAATCTGAAGCAGCCTTGGTGTTGCCATCATCTTTTCTGGTTTCTTATCTTGCAGCTTTTTTTGACTTTATTAAATGCCATTATTTATTAAGGGTTTGGAAAATGATTTGAAGATTGAACAGCTTACATTTCTGTAAGAAAAAGGTTGTCTGGGTTTTTTTTTTGTCTGTAAATCAAGTCAAAGTTTCTGTCCCACTATCAGTATCTTTCTGAACGCTGCAGCCATTAACTAGGTTAGTCAGAAGTGATTATCTGGATAAAGATTTTGCTGAAGTTCAGAGGGATCTTATAGCCTCATTTCCTGCTATCTCTACCTTGATACAGTCTCTGTAATATCTCTGCTCTTCTTTCTTTTCAGTATTGCGATGAAGCTTTTTGTTGTACTTGATCCATCTTTGGTATATTATCAAGGTTATCCTATATATCCTTACCAGCTGGTTATGGTAGCAATAGAAAGACAGTTTGTTAAATACAACAATTTGGGGAACACTTTTTTGAAGAGAATCATTGAGAGAACTGCTTGTTAGAAGGCAGCATTTCTCTTTAAGTGACAGTTGTTGTCTTATGTTTTAAATAGCATCCAACTAGCTCTAGCACAGGACAGGCATGTACTTGTTTCTGTTGTGTCAGCTTTTAGCAGTGATAAAGACCTTTAGAAAACACTTGTCATACCCATATCTCCTATCAATATAATATTTTTGTGGGTGAAATTTCTTTTTGTGGGTAGTAACTTTATGCTTAAATTGGTCTTTTTACTATTTAATAAAAAGCAAATGGTAAATAATCCAAATATATAACTAATACTAAAAAAGCTATCAGTTAATTGTTACAGACGTATTTAAGTAACTGTAGACAATTGAATGAAATACTAATGGATTAAAACATGGATTGATGGATACTTAGCACTTAATTTTTCTCAGTATTTTATTTTACATGCTGAATGATAGAAATAAAGTTTAATTAAATGCCTCTTGCAGGTATTTCTATACTATGTTTAATCCAGCTGTTATTGGCATTACCTGTCAAGTACCATAAAAATGGCTTGTGCATGAATTCTTAGATTCTCATTACAGCTGATGAGATCTAAGTCCATAGAAAGTGTAATTTTGCCAACCAGGATGAGCGATGGTATCATCCTTCTCTGGATTTACTGAAGGATGCAGGGTAGGAGGTGTAACTAGTGAGGCCAAAGTAAGATTTAAAACATGCTCATTTGTCTTCTCACTTGTATCAGATCTGCTGTTCATGTTTTTAGTTCAGCAATTTTCCACACAAACTATTTTCAAAGCATGGATAAGTTTCCTTAAATAGGTTGCACTTCAGAAATTTACACTTGGGTTTTACTCGGCAGTGGTGTAAAATGTCAAATGTTGCTCTTAAGAGCAATATATGTAATATTCATAGAGATTAGCATACTGTATTACACTACTGAGATGCCTTTATAGCTGGAAGCTTGTCCACAAAAAGTAGTGATATTACTGTTTCAGACAGAGCTTTATGAGAACCCTATGTATGAGGGTTCTGGGTAACTTCAGTGTTGGTGCTTATGCAACTGTAACTCAAATTAGCGTGTCTTCCTTGCATAGGCAAAGTGCAAGAGGAAGACTGTATGAGTCTGATGTGATAATATATAACAATTATTTGAAACCTGCTGCTAAAAAACTCCCATGTAACTAAATGCCTGATTCTGCCTGATGAACTCTTTTTAGGGAGAGTGTGATATTTTCCTCTGTAGATCCAAATAATGATTCATCTTACAAACCAGTCATTTAATGTGCTTTAGATACCTCGTCTGCAGATAGTTCTTGTCTGTCTTTGGTTTACAATTTACTTGTTTCTGTCTTGCTCTTTTTTTTTTTCTATCTTCTATACCTTTCATATGTTTAATTTGTGTGGTTTAAGTATAAGGAAGCAAAGTGAATTTCTGTTCAAATTTTCCGTTTTATTCAGAGCTTTCAAGTTGTGGAGTCAAACATGATAAAACCTTTAAATTTTTGCCTGCTATTAAGTGACTAACTAGAAACTTTTATGAAGTATGTATGTTACCTTTAGGTACCAACGAAAGTTGGTTAATTTGAATGTATGTGGTGTAACATAGTTGCTGACATTGTATGTGCTGGTGTGAGAACAGGGGCTCTCTATGAGACCTGGATAATTATTTAGAAGTTTATTGGGTGGCAAGGTATAATGTGCTTTGATTTAGATCTGCTGTTTCTATCTTTTTTGTCTTTATTCCTTTTGTACTCCTCCATTTCTGACTCTTTTCTATTCTCTACATTTGCTTCAGTGTACCCATATCTAGATTCATCCATTCTGATGGTGTGGTCAGATTCTCTGTTTAGTGACACTTTTTTATTGGACTTGGGTTATTGAATCTGGCTTTGAAACATTCAGGATCTGCTGCAGCTTTAGGACTGGATGGGCCAGTTCTGTGATTAGTTCTGAGCTCTTGTGCTTTTTGTGGCAGCTTAGATATGCCTTTTTTTTCTTTAAAGCTGTCACCTTAACTATGAATATTCATAGTAATGGATAAGCTGCCCGCATCCTGATACCATGGCTCTGGGAAATACAGACTGCCTGGTTTGTATTGGTGCAGTATGTTAAATGTAGTTGTTAACAGCCTAATAGTTAATTGTAAAGATGCTGATAGATGAACTGACAATTACAACAAGGCTGGTAATATTTTTCTCCCTTGAAGGAGTGTTGAAGAAAAATAATGGTCAAAATTAGATGCTTATTAATTAACATTTGTTAGCAGGGACTGTACACTGGATTTGATTTGTTCTTGCCCAACCCAGAAGTAATGGAACACTGCCAGTTCTGCTGTCTTGCTGAAGAAACTTGGGAATTTGGGTTGTGTCCCTCTCCTGCACACCCTTTGTGCCTGTCCTGCAGCCTGAAGAGAGTGCTGGTTGAGTTGGTAGTATGCGCTGAGCTGGGGCGGGGAAATGTTTTTGTGCTGAGCTGTATGCAGTCTGCATCACTGTGCTCTAACAGCTTTTTATCTCATTTCTCCCCTCCAGCACCTTTGTTATTTATGGTTCTGCTGTATGGTGCTAATGCTAACTGCTACAGTGCTAATGTAGTAGTAGAAAAGTTTTCTGTCAGTATTGAATTGGGTGTAACTATGTCAGTCAGGGTTGCATTCCTTTTTGTTGACTCCTTACGTCTGTCCTCAGTTGCAGCAATTCTGTGCAGTTCAGTCTGGCCACTATCACAAGCAGAGCTACCATATAAAATAAACATTCTCCTGTTTTAAATAAGACCTGTAGAAGCATTGAGTCCTGGGAGATCACTGGATCTCCAGAATTCAGTTGCAGAAAGAAACAATTATGTGGAAGGTGACACAGCAACCCTTATTTTCCTGCTACAGTAGTTTGGAATGTTAATAACTGTAGTAAATGTGTGACCTCCTCAACATGGATTGTCTTTTACTTTAGTGGATAACTTGTTAGTTCTTCAAAAATTTCAGTGATATCTATGTTTGATCACATTGGAGATGGTTGTTCTCACCAACAAGATACACGTGTAAAACTGGAGTAAGGGAGCAAGAAGATCTTGGTATCTTGATAACAGAATTGTTACTTCTCTAGAAGCTTCTTGGGAATAAAAATGGAAATAACTTAAGTGTCAAAGACAGTTCTGTATATTGTAGAAGAGTTGGGGCTTTCTGTGTCATGAAATACTTTATCACCTTTAAATAGCATATTATGCCATGGAAATGAACACATTTGCCCAGCATTTTCATCATGAAAGGTACTTACTAAGATCGTGTGTGTGAGAGGGACAAAGTGAAGGTATTGAAGCATTTTGAGAGTTGAGATTTATTTATTTGGAAAGCTGCTAAACCCTGCTTATGATGTAGCTCTATGTAGCTACTTTTCTTACAAAATGATCTGTTTGTGTTCTTTTGGTTTGTTTTGGGGGGGGTTTGTAATGTTTTGACTAGCAGCTAGTACTGTGCTGCCCTCTGGACGCAGCAAATGAATCTGATGTCTTTGAGGACCATCAGTCCATCACAAATGGAGTCCCCATTGCATAAGGGCCTCAGGACTTTTAGGAGTTTGTGTGCCACAAGTGTGAAATCAGTCAAATATGATAAAGTTTAATAATACGTTTGAGGTTTTTGATTTCACAGCATCCACAAACTGAGACTACGTATAAGATACTCTCCCCTTAAGTGGAGCTGTCTAATCTTTTATTTCGAAGCCCATGGTTCTGAATTATTCCTCACTTGCTTGGGAAGGGTTTGGGCATGTTTTCAGCAATGTGCCATCATTCAGGAGTTGCTTTGTTTGATCAGGTTTTGAGATCCTGCATCTTCAGGGCAGTAATCCAGTATCTGCTTCTTATGGTGGCCAACGGCAGAAACTTCAGAAGAAAGTTTAGCTGGAAGAGAGGAGGATGTTGCCACCCAGTTTCGGGGTATGATGATCTGCTGTCTCTTACAATAGGTCTGAATATGCTTTAAAACAAGATTGTAAGTTTTAAAGACTAGGTATTGATAACTTTGCTTTTGGACTGTGACATCTTGGGGTTAAAAGTTCCTTTGCATATCTGGACAATATTTTAATTTAAATCTCCTTGGTCAGTGTGCTCATGAGAGGAAGAGGTGCACTTCTTGTAAGTTTAGCTCCTGTGAGTTAGGGATGTCTTCTCTTGTATTTCTAGTCTATTTTTGTCATGGTCCATGATTACTTGTAATCAGGATGTATTTCGGGTAGTTTCCTACTTACTTCCTTTCTCAGAAAAGGCAAGTGAAGGTGTATGTGCATTAGTGTGCATAAGATTTCAGATGGAGTTTTAATTTTTAGTTCTTTAAAATCTCATGAGGAAAATATCTGAATGCTTATTCTAAAAAGTCTAATCTGTTAGTGTGGAAAAACACAATTAATGCCTTGGAAAGCTGGAATTGGCATCAGCAGTCTCTGGCATTTACAGCCTTGAGGCTGGCAGGTGAGAATGTTACCCATTATAGAAAAAAGTTTCAATCTAGAGAACATGTGATTTATCTTGTCTTTCTTAATAGTCCTTAACTTTCCCAGGATTCTTGCTTAAGGTCCAGTTAGTGATTATTTTCACAAGAAGCTCAAAATACAGTCTTCAGCACAAGGTCTGGAGTCATGTGTCTTGGTTTCAAGCCATGATGATTATTAAACAATCCTGGTTAGAGTTGTTTTCCCTTAGATTGTCCTAGAGAACAGTTAATTAAAACCTTTAGCTTTTTCTCTCCTTGTTTTCATCTCCCAGTGACTTGTATTTTGAAAGCTTTTGCAGTGGCCTTGAACTGAGTTTTCAGTTTATTGGCAGGGAGTGCAGAGTAGCTGAATTGGAGCTGTGGAGCAGTGACTGCTTCCTACAGGTGGCTGTGACTTCACACCAAGAACTTGCTTCACTGAAACCCATCAGTATGGTTATGTTTGTGGGAGTGGAGTAGGAGTACTGTTCCCCCCTGTGGAATACCAAAGGCATTTACTGTGATGTAATTTGTAGATAATTTGTATAAAAGTGTAAGTTCATAATTAGTGTGTATTGATTTGTACCTGCAGAAAAGTGTATTTTCTGCGCTGTCCCCTTTGCTTTCTGATGTCCTTTCCCACTTCACAGGGAACATGGGATTACTAAGTAACTCTAGACTGAGCCTGTGACTGAGACCTTGCTTTGTAAGTTTGAAGGGCTGTTGGTTCAGTTATGATGCTTGCAAAGGCTGTTTTTTTTCTCATATATTGTTAGATGGGAATGGTTATTTGGCAGTTAATGGCAATTAAGCGTCGTTCCAGATCCTGGACTTCAGCAGTCAGGCACCTGAATTTGATTTTGGAGCCTAGGACAACAGCAAGTACACGTAAAAAAGCTCCTAGTTTATTTTCCATTCCCTTCTTACTACTTTTTACTTGGCAGTTTCTGTTTTGTCTTCACTGTCTGCAGATCAAAATAGTTGTGGATTTGGTGGCTTTGTAATTCTCCTAACCATAAAACTAGTTAACACAATATTCATGTATTGTAACTAATGCTGTGAGGCATGTAAAGAAAATTCAAAAACTGTGCTGATAAATAACTTCTAGATAGTCTTCTGTCTTGAGTGTCAGACTTTGATACAAGATAATGTATGCAGAGCTTAAAAAAAGTAGTTATATCTGTGCAAGCTCACTTGTCAAACTACTTTAGTGTGAAACTAATTACACTTTCAAAGCAGTAACTTACAATAATAATACTTAACATTATGGGCATGTGGATTTGTGTAGTCACAGGTAACATACTTATTTAGATGAGGCCTGATGAGGGGTTTCATCCCTATTTTGTAAGGAAGTATCTGTGCTTTGATTCATAGGAGGAAGATTGCCTGGATCAGGTTATGGCAGAGCAGTGGAGTCTGAGCAGCATCAAGTCTGAGCCTTGTTTCAGCCCAGTTTCCTCTTAGTTGTAGGCTAGTGCTGTATTGATGGCAGGCAGTGTAGATTCAAGTAGGTAATGTAGAGGACTTCCCAACCTGGGATCATGTCACGAAGCACAGGTAGAAGGCACTGGAGTATTTGCTGCTCTGCTCTTCTTCACTGTTCACAGCTGTGGCTGTAGCAAAGGGTGTTGTGAGCATCAGCCCTGTGGGAGGCATGGGGGAGTGTCTTCTATGTGCTGAGAAAAAGTCTGTCCATAGTGCTTGCCTCTGCCAGATAGCTCGCTGCTGCATCAAGCACAACAGTTCAGGTGCATGGCTGTACTCATGAGAGGTTTGAGGGGAGCAGATCTGGGTTGGACTGGCAAGATTTTCCTTTGCCAGACTTCTTCCTGGGAAACTCTAGGGCAAAAGAGGCTAAAGAGTGGTTTGCCAAGGTATGAATCACTATAGTGACTTCCTAATTTTAGTTCCCTGTTGGGTGTCTTAGGTATCTCACAAGAAAAAAAAAAAATCATATTTTCTTCTTGGGGAACAAGGTGGGTTTTCAGTCTGTAATTGGAGCATACAGTTCATCAGCACTTCCTGAAATATAAAGTTGTCGTTTTTAAAATTTGAGCTGGTGCAGGTCACTTAGTCTTTCTCAGGAACAATTTGTGAGCTGTGTGGCTTGTCCTCTGTGCAGGACTGCCAGTGTAGGCTGCCTCAGTGTGATGGATGCAGATGTGGTTTGTGTAGGTGTGGAGGGAGGGACCGTGGGACTCCTGCAAAAAGAAGGCAGCAGCAAGCAGGTGATGAGCCACCAGCCATGACTCACTCCCTGTTCCTGGCTCAAGAGTGTGCCATGAAAGCAGACGTAGTGGGGGGTGCAAGCTGTGGCCTGTACAAAATGTTTCCAGCAGGCAGGTTCATGGTTTTGGCCCATGATTTGAGGTTTACATACGGGGAAAAAAAAGTAATAGTGAACTAGCTCGTGAAGTGTGGTTTCCTATGTGAACGTCAATTATATAATTTGTTTGTTGTGTTAAAACTAGTGTGTGTTCCAGGTTGCTAAGTTAAGTTGATGTTTTTGCAGCATTAGAACTTGAAATGATGAATGATACTTTCTGTTGCTATCTGGAGTAGGTGCAGGAGGATATACAGAGAAATATGAGTATTAAGCCAGGATGCAGTAGCTTTACTAGAGAGGAACTAGTTTGCTGCTGGAGGCTCTCAAAAGCAGTGCTGTAGGTGCTGTCTGTGTGATAAAGATAGCTGTCAGCTGCATAGAACATTTTTGCTTTTGGAAAAAAGACTAATCCGTTGCTAAAAATTCTTAGGTGTTAATACTTGATTTAAATCTAGCCCAAGTCAATGCCTCTCAGCCAGCAGGTCCTGTTAGATATTTTAAGAAATGCGGGGTTGGTACCTTCCTTGGGGAAGGCTGCTTGCTTGCTTGTTGAATCAGTCCTGTTCTAGTAACAAACTTTTTTTTCTTATTTTAGGATACTTGTGAAAGATGGTGGATCGCTTGGCAAACAGTGAGGCAAATACTAGAAGAATAAGTATAGTGGAAAACTGCTTTGGAGCAGCTGGTCAACCCCTGACTATTCCTGGCCGTGTTCTGATTGGAGAGGGAGTACTAACAAAACTTTGTAGGAAGAAGCCCAAAGCAAGGCAGTTCTTCCTATTCAATGACATTCTTGTTTATGGTAACATTGTCATCCAGAAGAAGAAATACAATAAACAGCACATAATCCCACTGGAAAACGTCACTATTGATTCCATCCAGGATGAGGGAGACTTACGGAATGGGTGGCTTATCAAGACACCAACAAAGTCTTTTGCGGTTTATGCTGCCACTGCTACAGAGAAGTCTGAGTGGATGAACCACATAAATAAGTGTGTTTCTGATTTGCTTTCCAAAAGTGGGAAGACTCCTAGCAATGAACACGCAGCTGTGTGGGTACCGGACTCGGAAGCCACTGTGTGCATGCGCTGTCAGAAAGCCAAGTTTACACCCGTCAACCGCCGTCACCACTGTCGCAAGTGCGGCTTTGTTGTGTGCGGGCCTTGCTCGGAAAAGAGGTTTCTGCTCCCGAGCCAGTCTTCCAAGCCAGTGAGAATCTGCGACTTCTGCTATGATCTTCTTTCTACCGGGGAGATGACTGCTTGTCAGTCCTCTAGGTCAGACTCCTACAGCCAGTCACCTAAGTCATCTTTAAATGATGTATCTGATGATGATGATGATGAAGACAGTAGCGATTAAGGACCAAATGTTTTTCCGTGTGTTGCAAGCTGTGTTTTAAACCATATGGAGCTGCTTTTGGGGAAGTCTGTAGTGAGGTTCCTCAGAAAAATCCTGTTCTAGCCATGAAATACGCCTGAATATCTTCAACTGCGATGTGCCTCAATCTATGAATTCTGTAGACAATAGTTGTTTTTTTTTCTCCTCTGCAGGGATAGACTGGTGCAAATGTTATCAGAATGTTTTCCAACTTCATTTACTTGAGTTGTGTCTGGGTTAGACTTTTGTGGAAGATTGGAGAATGAAATGTACTTCCTTAATTTAACAACCCATACTTTCTAATGTTTCATATTGATATGTTATGTGGGGTTATTTTTGATCTAGGGTGGAAAACTGTGAGCATGCATGGGATGGTGATGTTTTTGTTAATCCTGTAGACTATCTTATTTTTCTAGCCATGGTATATAATACGTTGCAAGGTCATCTAATGTACAAACCTAAATGTCACAAAACTTGGAAACTCTTGTTTTGCTGTAACTTAGGACTTCCTATGCCAAGCAGTGCCTTGTACCAATTGTGCTGATTCAGGAACAAAAAAACCTGTTTTATATCTGTATTTGCCTACATGCTGGTATCTGAGAGATTGTTGGTGCTATTGAAAATAACTGCTGTGTTCAAAGTGGAGCTTTTACAAGGTCATAACTGCACCCTGTGGTGGGTGATGGAGACCCAAATGGCACATCCTCACCTGTGCTGGCAGATCCAAAGACTCTGCAGATTCCCACAGGCTTCAGCAGGGTTCTCCTTGCAGAAGCTCTGTTGTGGGTTGGGATCTTGAGATGAGAAGCTTAGGGAGATTCTTCATGGGGATTTATATACACGCTTTCCAGAACAGTTTCTAAGTTTCAAATTTGGCAAGTACATACTGAAATTTTAGTTGGGTGATACAGCATTTGGGTGGGCTAGCCTATATATTTTGGAAATAATTCCCGAAAATGTCACAGATTTTTTTCTTAAAACACTGGTGAGAGTATTGGGTTTTTTCTTCCCCCCAGGAGTTTTATTGGCTTGTTTAAAGATAAACTCATATTTTGAACAAGAAGCCTGTAAGTATCCTTATAAAACTGGCTTTCCTTTTTACACAGCTGACCTCAGGATAAATGTGAGATGCAAGTTATTTCATTCTAGATGTATACCCAGGACCAAGAAAGATGTATTTAAGGACTATCATGAAATCTTCAGTGCAGAAAATGTCTCTATCATAGTGTTCATTTTAATTTCTTGAATACAGAAGTGTCATGTTCCCATATAAATGCAAAAGTTACACTTGCAAAGACATGTTAAACCCCCAAATACATGTTTCTGTATTTTTATAATGATAACCTCAATTTTGAAGCAGAAAAACCTCTTTGAAATAGTTGTATGAATATAGTAGCAACTGACTTTATACGAAAAATGTTAAACTTTTGTATCTCTAAATGACAATTTCTGCACTGTTTGCCTTGGTTGGCAATAATTGGGTTAAATATTTATTGAATAAAAAATCAATGCTGCATGTTGCACTAGTCTCCCATTCTGTACGCTGAAAGTATCAGTCATATTTTTTAATAAAAATTAGCAGAGTACTTCAGAGCTGTATCCTTCCATGAGATTTCTGGTAGCTAAAGATGCACTTAGCATCTATAGGGAGGCACTCTACATTCAAACTTTGCAAGACATTGCTTCAGGTGAAAATTGCATCAGTATTTTTAGCTTAGACAATTTCTAAAAATAAGGCTTCCTTTAGAAGCACTGAGGAGTATTTGTTCTGTTTGGAAATAAATACACAAAGGGAAAAACACTTTCTGACGCAGACTTGGGACCAGGAAGATTGTGTAGAATTGCCAGATTGTATTTGTAGATAAGTAGTTGCATATACTTTTTCCTTGAAAGATGAGGGAGTGGTGACCTGCAGCAGGGAAAATGGGCTGTTCTGAGAAGGCACTTTGAGCTAATAGTGCTTACTTTTTGTACCTCTTGGTATTTCTATTTCAGGAGTGGAGGCTTGCTAGCTTCAGTTGTTCTATAGAATCAAAGTACAAACCTCCCTTGTACATACCTTCTAATGACTAACAATCGTTTTCTTCCTCATGCAATTGTTTCCTCTTTCTTAAGTTGTCAAATATTAACTTGTCTTATTAAAGAGTCCATCTCTTTGTGTACTTTCCCCCTGGTTTCCGTATGTTTTGCTTTTCAGCACCTTTTGGTGGTGGGAAAAGGGTTGCTGAAAGTTAGATCACATCCTGTATTTTGAGAATGTACTTGTACCTACTTCATGTATCTTTTTATCTGTGAATGAAACTTGCACTATGCTGCACTGACCCCTGAAGCTGTAACCAAACCAATGCGTGCATGTGGAATTTTTCATCTGAAATTGTTGTATATGGTCCAAGCTTTTTTTAAAAAGCATTTTAAGAAGTGTTTTATGGAAATATTCCTATTCCTCAGTGATATTTGTTTAAAACTTTACAAAATGGTCTGAGCATTGACTTCTCTTGTAGTTAAAGCTTTCCGAAAGGGCTCATTTCATACTTTGTAATCTTGTTCTGTCAAATTATTTTATTTACAAATACATGGTATAGCTTCAAGCCTGTGTTTAATTTTCTTTAACTGTGGGCCTTCAAAGGTGAGAAAAACCAGGGCAGCTGGTTTTTATATTGACAAGTAGTTTCACAGCAGGTTTATTCACTGTCAAGAGATACTAATAAATGGGGAGCATAAAACTGTAGAAGGAGTTTTAAGACTAATTTTGAAATAAATGTGGTTATGGATTTAGAAGCCCCTTGTGCATTTAAGGAATAGTTTAAAAGAAGTATGACCAAGTGCGTTGCAGAGTTTGGCTTTTTTTGGACTGATGTTGGTTGCTGGAACTGACAGTTCCAGTCACTGGAAGAGGCTGGAGGGCCCTGATTTGGAGTGGCCCAGCTCCAGTGCTACAGGTCTCTGCTCTTGGTCGTGTCAGACCACCCCTGGGGACAAGACTTCTTGGGGTATCAAAGAGGAGCTTGGCACTTTTCCCAAAACTTCTGCACTCTTAAGATGTTAAAGTAGTGATTAAATATGGGCAGTCTCTGTATTTTGTGTACTTTTTGTTTGTGGTAGATTTAACCTGCTCTTTTTTTCCCCCCAAATTCAGTGAAATAAAAGCAACAGTCTGCATGTCTCTTGCAAAGCTCTGCAGTCAGTTTCTGCTCTGTTGAAGATTCTGTATTGGAAAAATAAGTATGTGTTTGCTTTAGCCGAGTTCACATTTTGCACTCTTTACCAGTACTTTCATAGTTCACTTGCTGGAAATATTAAAGGAAAAGGAAAAGTCTTTCTTTTGAAGATATTAATTGAACACTACTCATTTTAGCTTTTGCACCTAAACTGCCATTAAGATAAATTCAGCTGTTTTCCTTTCAGATTTGATGCAGCTGAATTTGCTGAAACTGTAATCTGAGGGTCAAGCACTGCTACTCAGTTGAAACAAAGTTTAACAAAATGGGCGAGTGGATTAATAAGTGCTGCGTTCGCAGTGGGGCTTTTAAGGTCCTGTCTCTTAACAGGCAGATTATGAAAATGACAGAAACCTTGTATTTATGTGAGGCTTTCCCCCAGGGGAATACGTTTTTGCTAATCTCTTAATGCAAATGAAACGGCGGTTGTAGTTGCTGGTTAATGTTTGGTGGAAGCAGATTATGGATTGTATTGTGATTTTTGTGTTTTCCTGTAATCCCTGAACTGAGAGAAGAATGCCTGGTTCTGTTAGCAGATACAGTCAGAAAAGAGTCAGAGTACTGATGTCCCCCCCTTCCCCTCCAATAGCAAATTATTGTAGTAAATATTAGAAAGTCTTTTGGCTCTTTATTTCCTTTCATTTGATGAAATCTGAGCTACTTGTTTGTGCCTGCAGCCGGTCTCTTGCCAGCGCTGGCTCCCATGACTCATCGGGTCTCTCCCGGCGCTCTCGCTGGGAAGAATCTCTGCTCTGTTCCCTTGCCGTGATGGAGTTGGGAGCTGCTCAGGAGTGCAGCACAGTGACCATGGGTCTGCTGTACAGTGATAGCTCTGCTGTACTGCATGGACCGAACATTTTCTTAAACTCATTCACGAGTAAGAAATTTGAACCTCAGTCTTCGGAATAGAGATTAATTGCTATGTAAATTTGTAATTGTCTGTGAAATACTACATGTGCCCAGAGTAAAAATCAAAATGCTGCAACTGCACTTGGACATATTTAGGATAAAAACTAACAGAGTAAATAAGTTGAGTTAACAGTGAGATAATATGCTATGGAGCAGAAAGCTTTTCATGGTCACTTAGCGCATCTAGCTGGTTCAGCCTGCCTAAGTGAATGAATCTGTCCCTTGAGATGAAGTTTTACATTTGTGAAACTTGCAGTTACTTGTACCTAGTATTTTTAAAAACTCTGTCTCAGGTTAATTTCTGCAAGTGTAGAAGGCTAACACATAACAGTAACAGCAGCAGCACCAAAGGCCAAGGTGACGCCAAGAGGCCTGATTGCATTCACAGCCTCCCCCCACCCCGTTCAGGGTCATTCTCAGTTACACAGAGGGTAACTGAATTAAATGGTAAGAACTTCTCTAAAAGAAGCCTCCTTTACAAATCCTTTTAGACAAGATGATATCCCCAGACTAAATAAGTGTTCAGGCAGAAAGCAAGAGCTGATTTTATTCAGATATTCTGAGGCATAATGCTAATGAGTTCAAGGGCTTAAATCTTTCAACAGTCACACCTTCAAGAGCATCTGTTGACCTTTCTTAGGTAGTCTCTTTTGCTGATGAGAAGTGGATGTGGTCAGCTCTATTACAGGTGTGTCTTGCTGCTGATTCATTTTGGCATCTGGCTGCTAGACTTACTGTTTAGATTTTTCTCTCCAAAAGCTGTTGCCTTTGTGCAGATATAATCATAGGCTGTGTTGTAATAAGAGTTAGGGCTTGCTGGCTATTTTATTTATAGTGCCTGTTGAGCGCTTCTAACCTCTGGGCTTGTATCAGGTTTGCATAACGCATCAGCAGTCTGAGAAAGGTGTCCAGCAGCAAAGGGAGGGGATGTGCTTGGTCTGGTTGAAGTAGCAGTCAGTTCCTTCTGGTACCTGTTTGCCCCACTCCAGGCTTGTTCTGTCTCCAGAATGACAACTCCAAAGTGAGTTGGGATATCTGCTTCCATCTGTATAAATGTATATGTAATTTCCTTCCTTCCCCACCTGGCTTGCTGCATACTTGCTTTGTCACAGTATTACCCTAGAAGATAAATAACTGAGGGCTGAGCCTGCCTCTCCGGTGTGACTGGGATGATGTGAACACTCCTATGGTGTTGTGGGATGTGTACACTGTGCTGGGAATGAGGAAGAAAACAGAGCTAAGTGCTACCCTGAGAAAACAAACATTGTCTGTAAGGAAAGACCTGACCTCTCAGCCTACTGAGAGCATGCAAAATGTTGTGGTGCTTGCTGCCAGACGAAGAAGGAAAGGCAACCAGCTTCAATGGGAACAGGCTTTGGAGGGCCTGTAGTCTGGAAGCTAAAGTTACTATTAAAAGTGGGAAAAAAAGTCTGTAATAGGTCTGTGAAAGTATTACTCGTGCATCTGACCTGACAGTTTTATGTATAACTTAACTTTTTGAATAGATGGGCTTAAAGGTTGGAAAGATCAACCTGGCTATTAAAGAAGAGCATTGTGTAATGTTCTTAACAGCGTTGAAACAACAGTGTATGAGAGGAGGAGTGCATGAAAAAGTCTATTTTGAATATTACTCTTTGGCTTTTAGTAATGCATATAGTTTGTCTCACGTGAGACAATTGGAAGGAGAGGAAAGTTACCTTCTGTTGGGGTACTTCCTAGTTCACATGATAAACAGGTTTGTTACTTCCCTTGATGGAACTTAAATGTGGTAAATCAAAGAAAACCTCATCTTTCTGTTAATAAACATACCTATCTGACTTGTTGCAGGAAATACTTAATGCAATTCGAATGAGCACAGCGCAGTTCTGCTCATTCCTAAAACAAAGCAGTCTCCATGTGCTGCCTACCAGTGGCTTCAGGTTTGCGGGTGATGACAGCAGGTCTTGAGCAGCACATGAGTACAGGGTTAACATGGTCCCTCCCTGTCACCCTTTTCCAAGAGACAGGAACAATTTGAGAAGGAAAAGGTTATTGCTGTTGCTGGTCAGCATGTAGCGATTAATGCTGGTAAGTTCAGTGTGTGATTCTTAGTGGTTGCGAATGCCTGAGGCTCCTTTGATGTAGGTTTGGAGACAAGTAACTTCCTGCCACGCTGTCCCAAAACCACACATGGGGAAGGAACATGCCTCATCTGAAGTGCCCTGTGCTTGTCTGCCCTGGAAGGGGGTACCAGCACTGCTGGGTGCTCTACAGCAGCTCTTGAAAAATGCTGTGAATTCTTGCTGCCCAGCTGTGCCTCTGCAGTCCTCACCTGAACAGGCTGGGTAACTCAGAGCTGGTTAGGGGGTGTGGGGAGGATCACCCCAGGGTGCGGATGGGTTTGGTAAAGTTTGCAGTTGGTAGTAGAGTGAGTGCAGAGACTGCAATCTGCTTATAGCACGAGTGTCAGCATGTCTTGTGCTTGTTGCTTGGCTCTGTTGGGTAGGTGGGGCTCAGCAACAAATACCTGGCACCAGAGCTGCTGGCTGAGAAGCTTTATCTGCAGTTTCTGTCTTGGATCTGGTGTTCTTTGTTGGTACCCATGTTAAGAGGCTGTTTTGGTTGTCAGAAGAGCGTCAGGCATGCAGGCAGTTGTCCTGCTTGCGCAAGCGTCAGTGCTGCTGTACAGGTGACTAATGCCTGGGGCCGGCTTCTGCCCCTGCCGCCTTTCTGGCTTGTGCTGCTCAGCACACAGTGGCAACCTACGTGCGGTTAAAAAGGGGCTTGCTGGTCCACGGAATAAATACAAGACAATTGCTGGCAGGAGCAAGGGACCAACAGTGCCATGCAAGGTCCCTTCTTCTCCTCTGTCTTGTGTGCTGTCAGACCAGTGACGTGAGGCCGGGGACTGACCTGACTCCTTGGCTGAAGAAAAATCTGTGACCTATTCTCTTGGTTTTGTTGTATGTGTGTAAACTGGGAGGAGAAGGAAAACGGTGTCTGTCTGCTGCTTCCTGTGTGAAGTAATGGGATGGCTGAGGCTGGTAGGACCTCTGGAGGTCGTCTGAACCAACCCCCTGCTCAAGCAGGGCCACCTAGAGCTGGTTACCCAGGAATGTGTCCAGGTGGCTTTTTAATATCTCTAAGGATGGAGACTACACCATCTCTTTGGGCAACATATTCCAGTGCTCTCACAGTGAATAACTGTCTGCTGACATTCAGAGGGAACCTCCTGTGTTTCAGGCTGTGCCCATTACCTCTGGCCGTGTCACTGGGCACCACTGAAAAGAGCCTGGCTTCCTCCTCATTGTACCCTCCTTTCAGGTATTTATATACACAGATAAGGTTCTCCTTGAGCCTACTCTTCTCCAGGCTGAACTTTTCCAGCTCGCTCAGCCTTTCTTCATAGGAGAGATGCTCTAATCCCTTCATGATCCTTCTTTGCATTCTCTCCAGTGTGTCCATGTCTCTTTTCAACTAGAGAGCCCACAGCTGGACCCAGGACTGGATTCAGGTATGGCCTCACTAGTGCCAAGTAGAGGGGAGGAATCACCTCCCTCCATTTGCTGGCAGTTTTTTCCCTCATGGAGCTTAAGAGACTGCTGCCTTTGCTGCAAGGGCGTATTTTGCCTCATATAAATTGGATCATAAAGTGCTGGGCATATCTATAAGCTTCTGATAACTTGATTTTTTATTTCAGTTTTGCTTGTCCCACCTGTGTAGTTGTGTTCCTTCTTCCCCCCCACCCCAGTCATTCAATTTTTATGTGTTTTGAATGAGGAAGGAAGAGATTTTAAAAGTTGCTGGTATCTTCTTTATTTACACTCAGGTTTTTCACACAAGGATGTTTACCCTTTGCAGTGCTATGCATTCTCATTCATACCATGTCTCTTTCTAGGTGAGAGAACTATTACCCAACATCTTAAATACTTCTCTGTTTTCTAGCAGAAGGGCTGACACTTTTGATTTGGCCACCCCAGCATAGTGTGAGGATTTCATTTGCTCCAGCCAGGAGTTCCCATGCCAAAAATCTTGGCTGTGTTTGGGATGGTTACGTCCCAGATGACACATGGCCGCTGCCACACCTGTGGGCCTGCCTATGACGAAAATAGCACATCTGTGGGTGTTGGTTCCATGACAGCCTGTGGCAGTGGGAAGAGGACTTCCCTCACCTCTGTGTGTTTGTCCTCAATGCCCACAGCAGCTAAGTGCAGGCAGAAGTGTGGTAGCTGCTGCACTTCCAGCCATCCAGAAGGCGGGGAGAGGATGTGGTACTCAGAGCATGAAACCACCGAGCAAAGTGGGATGGGCATTTGCCTTGGCGTTAAACACTCGTGCCTGCCCTGGAGAAGAAGCATGTCCTGGTGCAGGCGTCACCCGGCTTGCGGGCAGGGAGGCTGGGGAGCAGGGACAGGGAGGTGGGGAGCCGGAAGCGGTGCTTCTCTGCCTCTGCGAGGCAACACCCCGGCTGTTACAGAAACAGCCCACATCCCTGCTGAGATATGGGCTCCTTTGTTGCTTCAGCTCCTAGGAATGCCTAAACCTGCCTCTAACAAGTTTGGAAGAAAAAAGGGCAGATAAAGGAGAAGAGGAATATGAGTCACAAAGAAACAACTGGTTCAGGACAATTTGAGAGAAGCTCAGGGCAGGGTTTGGAGACTGCTGTGCTGTCTTCCTCGACTCCCTTTTCCTGCTGTGTGCAGTTTTTTCTCTTCTTTGATCAGAGATTTCATAATCAAGCCTGACCTCACATTTCCCACAGAAGCAGGACTCTCAAGGGGAGGGAGGACAGTCCTGGCGGTCTGGGTGGAAATCCATCTCACCCATAGCATGCTTGTGCACTGGGAGCACCCTTAACACTGCTGTGGCTCCAGGAAGGTTGCACCAGACTCCTCTTTGCCCCAGACCTCCACTGTACAAAGTGCATGACCCCATACAGTGGTGCTATCTGGATGTTAAGAGCTGTATTTCGTGGGTATTGGGATGTGGGGAGGAGGCAGTCGGTACCTGTTAGTGGCCAAGCAACCAGGGCTGTCTTTATGCATGGAAAAGTCAAAGCAGAATTACAGGCAAGTTTTTCATGTAAGGGCAGGAGGGGAGCTGAACCAAGGTTAAAAAATTAAGTAATGCTGCAGATCGGTTTTTCCTCTTACAATTTGTGTAACTGCTTGTGCTGGGAACTGCAGAGGCCGTGGTGGGAAGGAGAGGGTTTCCCATGCTGTGCCTGCCTTGCTGCTCGCGGCTGCCGGGGCTTTTTTAGCAGGTGGATGTAAGGGTGCAGCTTGTGCTCTGCAAAGCTCTAACTGGACTAAATCCCTACTGCGTCAGAGCCTGCCTGTCTCCAGATGGCATCTGCCTGGCTCAGCCACCCGCTCAGCAGTGGCCGTGTCACCGGGTCCAGCACGGGCCGTTCCCAGTGATGTGACTGGGGTTCAGTGGAGCCCAGTTCACACTGCAGTGTGCGATGCAGCCTTCAGGGAAGCTATTCAGAGCCTTCAGAAAGCTTCCCCCAAATCTTTAAGTCCCCTGCTCTGCTCAGATCATTCATCTGTCAAAGACGCCATTGATCTCCCTTTCCCCTTGCACACGCTGCAGTTCCCTGTGCCTTTGCTCGGCACTGTCAATAGCGGGAGCTGTGCTTGGTAGATTTCCAGTGCAGCTTGATTTAAGAGCAAGGTGGGGTAGCAGGGGCTGCAAGAGCTGCTCTGGTCAGCCCCTGTGAAGGGGGGAGCTCCCTGGTGATGGCACTACAGCCTTTTTCTGTCCTGTCCTGTGCTGAGGCAGGGGCTGAGCAGAGCTCCTGCTTCGATGCACTCCACTGAGGGGGAGGAATGAAACTCCTTGTATCCATGAGGGAGGGCAACCCTTTCAACCCAGGGAAAGATAAGGGAACCCTTGAATCTGATATGAAGATGGAGGCTTCTTCCTAAGGGGTTCACAGTGGAAAGAAAAGTTTCCTGTGAAAGAAAATTGGATGCTCTTTTCCCTCTCGCTAGCGTGCTGTGGTGGCAAGCAGGAAAGGTGTGGAGGTGAAGGGAACAGCAGCCAATTTCTGCTTTTTGCCTATAAACTGAGGACAAAGAGGAAAACCTCAGCTTTTAGGTGTTGCCAGTTGTTTTTGCAACACAATTCTTAGTACAAGTAACAATCAAAGCCCTGTTAGGGAACTGTTACCCTTGTGGGTCCAACAGCAAACATATGTGAACGTAGATGCACAATTCACTGGAAATCTTAGAGGTCTTTTACAACCTTAATGATTCCATGAAACTCATGAATATGAGCTCCCACCTGATAAAATGCTTAGGGCAAGTGACTGTCAGTTGTTATCTGTCCCATGGGGAAGTTGTTTGGTGACCTGGTGTTACCAGGAGAGATGCCAAGCTGTTAGTGAGAGCCGGCTGTGGGCTGTGTTACTCCACCAGAGTACAGTCGCTGTAGTCACCAACACCTGGTGGGCAGCCAAGCCTGCACTTAAGCAGCATGTGGCTACTTTTTGGTTTTTGTCTCTCAAGTCTCAACTCTTCAAAGATGAGAAGCTTTAAGAAGTCATTTGTGCTTTGGATTTGCTGCTTGCAACAAAGGACTGCTCCAAACAGAGCAGCACTGCTCAGCCCCAAACATGTGCCATTCACAGGTCTGGGTTTCTCACTCTTATAAGTAAAAGTTTCCATACCTGGAGAAAAGTCAAGTAACTTTCCAGCAGTCCCAAAGCACTTTGCAGAGTGTGCTGGGTATCATTTTGCTCAGGATGGAATGTTCAATGAAGTTACGACTTGTTGAATGTCAGGCTGAGGTTGGACACAAACCTTTTCTGCTGTTTCGCATGCAGATGTTTTACATGATGGACTGTGTCCTTCCTTCAGTGAAATAATGCCACCAGTGGGGGAAGAAGAGTTTGCCTCCCCTTACCAAGAGCCACTGCCTTGCCCTGCAGAAGGGGCTCCCAGCAAACCTGTGGTGGTTTGCAGAAACAGTTGGACATTGGCTTCTGGCTGGTCCTCACGGTGACATCCTACCCTGGGTCTGGCACTTTTTGCAGAATCCATAACCTTTGCAGGATCCACAGCCAGGAAAGAGGATGAATCTCATATTCCCTCTTTCCTCCCTCTGTTTTAAGCCTGGGCTTTTCAGCCATGGTCTCTCCAGAGATTTTCTGTGGTCTGAGTCTGTATGAATGTGGCCCTTCCACTTGGTAGGGAAGGACAGGAGATGGCATCCACCTCCTCTCCTGGCCAGAGACAGCTCAGGCAGCCCATGCTGCCATGCCAATGAGCTGGGTTGGAGGGCAGAACTAAAGAGCAAGTGCAGAAGAGAAGCCAGACCTCAGCAGGCATCTGGCTCATTCCCAGCACATTACCATGGTATGCAGTGGTGCAGCTGCCTCGCCTGTTTTTTGTAAAGTACAAAACTGGTACCTGCTTATTTATCTCATGAGCTGAGGGAAGTGCTAAGAGAGCAATCTTTTCCCCTGCAGGCTGCATGTGTGGGTTTTTGCTTTTAACAGGAAAAGAAGAAAGATTTAAAGATATTTGATCTGCAATCTAGCTCTGAGTTGGTTGAATATTTACTTTATTGTACATGCAGTTAGTTATTGAAAGTCTTATCATAGAAGCAAATCAGACAGGAGGCTCATGATTCAAACCCAGGAGGCACCTGGGCATGGAGAACGTCACAGGGAGACCGTGCCACACGCAGAGAAAGCTGCTCATTGCCATAAGCTCGCCTATGTCGGGCTCTCCATGGTGCAAAGGGCAGATCAGGGTGCAGAGTCACCGTGTCCTCCGGGGCCTTTCTGCACCGAAGCCTCCAGCCTGCGGGTACCCAGAGTGGCCGTGTGGTGTCAGAGCCCCTCTTTGCTGTGAGCAGCTGCTGCCACACAGGCCAAGAGAAATGCTGCATGTGTTTCTGAAATGCTGTAACTGTCCCAAGCAGGAGTTCTACAGAAGTCCTGTAAACAGGCAGCTGTGTGAGCCAGGAGAGATGGGGTTCTGTTGTGGGGTTCTCTGATGCCTGCTGCAAGCTGACTTCCTTTATCAGCCTATTCTGCCATGAGGGTGGTGGCAACATTTTTATTTACTATTTCTGTCTTCACAAGACTTCTGCAGGCTTCAAGGCTTCTACTTTTCTTTTTTTTTTCCTTAATATATTATGTTAAAATATGGTGGGCAGATTCAAAGCCTGTTTAAGCCTGTGCATGTGTAGGAGAGAAGGACTGCTTCCTCAGAAGACCTGGCTGGAGTTGTACTTCTGAGTCTTGTGACACAAACTGGATAAGAAACCAAGAATGAGCAGAGCTCTTGGAGAAAGCAAGAACTTGGCTGGGAGCTTTGCATGGGGAGATCCCCAGCAGCGCTGTGCATTCATTTTTGGGTACCCATACAGTGCTGTTTTCCTGACACAGAGCGGGGCTGGGTGCCTGTCTGCAGGTGGGTAGGATGGTGCTGTATTTACCCAGGGTGAGGGCAGTGTGCTGTTTCAGCAATGCCTCCCAAAAAACAGTGGGGAATGAATTATGTGGTTTGTTATTAATTTTCTTCTCAACCAGGTTCTGCTCCTCTCATGTTTTGCTGTCATTTTTTTGGGGTAGCACTACACAGCATTCCTCTTCAGCAGAGAAGTCAGGATGGTTAATTTGCTCCAGCAGCCCACAGAAGAGGAACCATTTTGCTGGCTATTAGAATGGTAGGTGGCTGCAGAGGGCCATGAAAAAGGTGCTGCTGGCTCTTGATGTATTTGGTGTTTTACTAAAGCTGCACCTCCCCAGAGTAATATGAAGTACGTCAAAATGTCAGGTTTCATTATGCAGTTAGTGGTTTGGGAGGAAAACTGAAATACAACCCTAAAGGCTCCAAATCTGAAGGAGAAGCCAAGTGCATTATACGTAAATTCTTTCTTCTCAAGCATTGAATTCTGACCTTTACAGTCTTGAGAGTAGGCAACTCTGTGCTACGCTGCTCCTGCTTTTTTATTTTTTATTTGGCAGCTTTGGGGTGTATTTCCTGGTTAAGCCACCATATAGCTTAGTGGCTTTGATGTGCTTTCCAAAGCCTGATCCCACTGCCTTGGGTGCATCTCCACCCTCTACCCCTTGGTTCTCCCTGGACCAATTCCTCACCCTTGGCCTCCATGGCAAATAGTAAAATGGCCTAAAAGTACAAACCCTTTAAGCAAGGCAGCCCCCTCTTCTTAATAATTTATGAGGATCTTTCATTGCCAAACCTCTGTCAGTGAAGAGCTGGGCCTAGTCTGGGCAAACCCAGCCTGTCCCTTCCAGGTGGCTGCTGGTGGTGTGATTGTTGCTGGAGGCACTGCCTGGGCCCTGGCCACCATGGGTCAGGTCTTGATATGGCCTTGATCGGGACCCCAAAACCCAAATCTCTTTCTTTTCTTGTAAGCTATTAGCTATTATTAACTCATGGGTTTAGCAGAAGCTTAGCATCTTTAGCCATAAGGAGGTACTTCCAAGCTCTTTTCCATACCCTAAGGGTATGTGCCCTGTCCTTGCCCTCACTAAGATAAACACTTTCAAATTAGAGGGACTCATTGACAAACAAATTCCCTCCATGCTCCTGTAAGCAGTTTCCACTCGGTCACTGGATGAGTGCCTTCCCTTACAGGATTTGGGTGTGCTGGCAAAAGTGGGATGGAAATCTCAGCCCTGGCTTCCTCTCCCAGCCTTGCCATTTCTCTGGCTAACAAGGCAAGCCCCCTTCTCCAACATCCTGGCGTGAGTCAGCAGAGCCCACACAGCCTTCACAAGCCAGGTTTTGACTTAATTCCTGCCTTGCTGAGGGGGAGTAAGCGCAGAGCTCTCAGTGTTCTCTGACCCGGGGATCCTGCCAACTTCTTGCAGCCTTTTTTCCTCAGCTTCTCTTTTGAAATTGACTCCTGGGTCTGGGTCGGAGTCCTCAGTGCTGCTGGGCCAGTTCTTGCTGCCGGTCTGGCCTCATGGGAACCCCAGAAGCACGGGGTGCCCATGTGAGCCAGAACAGCTGTAAGCATGATGCATAAGCAAGGTCATGGTATAATTTGGTCTCCTGAGCCTGCACTGTGTTTTAGGGGAAGGCCTATGAAGACATCCCTGGGCTTCAGGTGCTGTATAATGCACCTGAGCTGTACAGCGTTCAGTAGGTGTTTGCTCTATCTGGTTTTTCCTTGATGAAACAAAAGGACTGCTTGTGGTGATTAGGGCTGAGTCATAATCAGCCTGGCCGATTTGTAAATTGTCATGTCTCTAACCAGAAGCATGTGCCAAGAGAAGCAGATGCTCATGGCTGCTGTGCTGGGAAGGTGGCTGGAGCTTCAGGACACCTGGCAGGGCAGCAATAAACCACCTTTTATTAGCTGCTGTGAAAACAGGTTCTCCCATCTGAATCCTGGCCAGATTACAAGCAGCATGATGAATTAGTACCAGTTAATGTGCTCATCATAACTACTTCAAGAGAAATTACTAGGAATCACAAATGCACTATTCATTTAAATATTATTCATTTATTTTAACTTGCTGCAAGTGGGCAGGTGGGAAGGAATGGAGAGAGTAAACAGTGATCAGTTCTAATTGGCAAGGCTCCATGGCTTCATGGAGCTTATGTTCAGCCGAAACTACAAATTCAGGGGGTGTCCCTGGATGTCAGGGAATGTCCTGTGTCTCAGCATGAAGGAAGTGGTAATTTTAAATATCATGGTCCTCAGGCCCGGCACGTGTGCCATGGGGGCTGAGAGCTAGAGCTGCCTGGGCAGTTGCATGGTGCCACAGGGCAAGCCCACGCCACCCTTCTCTAAGCACTTTGGGGTGAGACCTCCCCCTTAATGAGGGAAATAAGGTCCCCCATCTTTGGCCTGCATGGATGCTCAGGCCTCTCTGGGCAGAACTCACTTTGGACCAATGTCAAAGGCTCATCTAATTTTAACTTTGTTTCCAACCATGCAGACTTTCCTCCCTGGTGTTAGCCCCTCCAAGTCACATTAGCACAACAAAAATCAATTCTGTAGCTCTCAAAGGGCAGCTCACCCGTGGCAGCACTGCTCTACAGATGCTTTGCAGAAATTCTGAGCAGGCCAAAGTGGCTCTTTTAATATTGACACTGGCAATGCCCCACACCAGCAAAGGCAGGAGCCTCATAAAAGACTTGGGGCAGCGCAGGGCGCGGGGTGAGTGGCTCACTGGTGGGGGTGAAGGGCAGGTCCTGCAAGCTCAGAGGAATGTCCCTTCTTCACCAGGTCTTTACTTACATAGAAAATGGGAATCTAAATACAGCACCTCTCATTCCTCTTGCACCCAACACCATCCTGTCACATGCCTGTGGCTCAAGCAAAACACTGCAGAAGCTGAGGCCGTAAGAGACCTCAGAAGGGTTTGAGGCTGAAGCCACAGAAATGATGCTTTTTGAAAGTCTTCCTGAGAGAAGAAAACCAAAGAAATGCTAATTTTTTTCTTCCAGTGCAAAGCCTTTTTTTTGGCCTTTTTAAAAGAAATTATTCAAAAATAAAGCTCTGTTCTGAGACATCAGCCTGCTGAAAAAACACCCTGAAGTCCCACAGATTGCTCACAACCAGGCAGGTGGGTGTAAAACGACACTGTGGGGCCTGAAGAGCCTTTCTCTGGTAGATGCTGCCAGCCTGCTGGACCAAAATCCACCGTGGATGAGGTGCATGGAACTGGGGAAAACCACTTGCTGGGCTGGATCAGACCCCACTTCTGGATGGGGTTGCTCATCAATGCCTCTTTCAGAGAAGCAAGTTTACCAGGAGACACCTGAGCAAACATCCTCACATTCCCACCTTATTTTCATGTTCTGGGTTTCCCGATGTCATTCCTGTGCCTCTGTGGATGCCTCCAGCTTGGCAGCTTCCCTCTGTGCACCCTGCAGAAGGAGGACACACATCTTTACCCAAATCTATGTGCTTCGGAGTGGTTTTGAAGTAGGTTTAGCCCCACGGGTACTGACTGTGCCAGTCCTTGACATTTTGGCTGCACTTCTCAGAGATATAAGCACTGCCATCAGGGAAATGGCTGTAGCAATCTCTTGACAGGTTTTTCTCTCTATATTTCCCATATTCCTTAGCTACATTTAAGCACATCAATTGATTCAGCTATAACCGACGTATCTAGGAGTGATGGTTGCTAAACATGTTGTTAGATCACTAATTTACAAGCAGGTAAAGACAATGAAATTGTACTTGATTATTTATGCTACTTTCTTACTTCTGCAAAAACAGTTCCTTAAAAAAAAGCCAAATTGAAAAAGTGGTGAGTGTACAGGAAATGAATGGACATTTCAGTGGGCAAAAGTTATCTATAATTATAGAAGTTATCTAAAAGAAATCTATTTACATTTAAAGGTTAAACACTTTAAGGAGAACAACTCTGTTGGGAATGGTTCTGCCAGTCTGGAATATGATCAGATACTGTGATTACTATAATTTAAAAATGTGGTTTAAAGGATGAAAAGAGGTGAAACCTCTGTGAGACTTTCTCCTTCCCACCATGTGTCACTACCCCAGCATTTGCTTCTGAGGGGATTTGAAGTGTACACTTTCATACAGTAATAATAATTCTATAAAATAATCAGTGTATTTTAGTGTGGATGTGGATTTTAAACCCTTCAGCCTCAGTGCTTTGTATTTTAGCTGTGGGAACTACTGAACTAGAAATCACACAGGCAAAAATTTCCCTGAGGAGCCAGCTTGGTTCAACTCCCACCTGCCAGCAAGGCTGAGGGTTCTCTGTAAAGCCAAACTGCAGCCGTGTGGGGACATCCCTGTGTGCAGGAGCACGTCTGTTGACAGGGGACAGTGGGAAGGGCAGTGCCCTGGGTGCCTTGTGTGTGCTGGGGGTTGGTCACCCAGGTTTGCAGCTGGACAGCAATGCTCTGGGAATAACAGCAGACCTGAGCACCTGGGTTTGGCAGAGGTGATGTGGTGAGAGGCTGCGACTTTTATTTTTGAAGCACCTGGCATGGGGAAAGTAAGTGGTGGGATGGGATTCCACTTTGCAGCTACATCCCCGAGGGCCCTTCCATAGCACCTCTGCTCCGTGCTGCAGGGCAGCCAGTCAGGTCACTCCCAAGGCATCGTTGTCTGAGGGAGAGGTGAGTTCATCCCCAGGCTTTAGCTATATGCTCATTTAGCTGACTAGAGAAGACAGTAGTTTTTTTATCTTTTAAAATTTGTCATTTGCCCAGACACTTTCCAGTGCTTACCCAAGAGGAATTCAAACCTGTTGCCAAACTGCTTTACTCAGCTGTTTTCTGTGACGTGTATGAAGGTGGAGAAAGCACACACCAAAAACCACTGGAACAAGCAATGGTGGAGGCAGCTATGAATGACACTTGGTTAAAATGCAAGTGCACAGTGTTTTGCAAAAGCTTCAATTAGTTTAATTGTTTCTGTTGAATTAATGCAATCCTACATTTAGATAAACTCCCGAGATATGACTCTAGTTTTCTTAGGAGAGTATCAAACTCTGTCTGACTGACCTTATTTCTGGCTAACTCTAGACAGAGATGAAAGGGATGATGCAAAATCATCTCAGCTGATTTGATGTAACCACCACAGTCTAAACCAAGCAAAGGCACTATCACTTGTCCCCCAGCACATGTTAAACCAGTCTTAGTGAGAAGCTGTCCTAGAGCCAGCTTGCCTTGCCTAGTTATAGCATGTTTTAGTGCTCAGACACATGATCAGTTTAGGAGAGCATACCACCCAAACATCTTCACGTTGCCTTTAATCAGTAGCAAAGGAAGATTTTTCTGGTGTGCAGTTTGACTCAGATCTTATTCTACTGCAATTTTGGGAACTAGTTTTGAGAGAAGTCCCCAGAAGCAAGCACTGGTGAGGGCTGAGGGAATACGTGTGTGCCAACCCCGCTCATCCCATCAAGATGATGTAAGTGCGAAAATCACCAGAACAAAACCATGGAGCTGCATTAATGTCAGCAGCAGGGGAAAACTGGCAGTGCAGTAAAGGAAAAAGAGTGAGCCAACACTTGGGAGCCTCAAAATCCTCATCTAGTGGGCAAGACTTTTGACTGTCACCCCTCTCTTAACTTGAGAATATACCACCCACAGGGAGGAGTCTTCCCTTCACTGAAGGCTAATACTAGCCTGGTGGGCTTCCCCTGCAGAAAACCTATCTAGTGTGTTATCATGGAGATGGGAGGGTTAAGGCTGTCCTGTGTGCCATATATAAGGCAGCTCTGCAAGGGCAGAGTGTGTTACAGGCCCTATGCAGGCAGTAGCATCTTAAAATCCATTCTCAGGTTGTGAAGCACACAGAGAGGTTTGTTCCTTTGAGGTATCTCTCAAACTGAAACAAAACCAGTGGATTTAGTTCAAACAAATGGCATTTGTGAATGTGCTGTTGCCTAAATTCAGATTCAAGATCCCCAAGGAAAATCTGGAATAATCCAGTTGAAGGGCTCCGTATTTAAAGCGGAACCTCCCGTTGGTGTGTGGCCTTGCCTGTGCTCTCCCAGGACAGAAGCAATGCCTTCAGCAGGATGAGCCAGCTGTGGCAGGCATTGCCCGTGGCAGGCATGGCCTGATCCCAGCTGAAGATCAGGCTCTACGTGACTTGGGAGCACAGCACGTTTTTTTCCATGGCATGGCAGCAACTGCTGTATTTTGAAGGGCGAGTTGAAAGGATCGCTGTCAACAAGCAGCACTGCGTGGGGAGCATTCCCCTGCATGATGCAGAGGGATTTAGGTACATAACTCCTGATGCAGCTGCACAATAGACACAATAAACTGGTTTTGCATCAGTCCCTAATACTTTATCCATCTGCCTTCCCTGGAAAGCAATGCCTGGCTCTGTGGAGAGCCACTGCAACATGTGGGGTGAGCAGGGGCAGACTGGAGCTGTGCCCTCCAAGCACTGGGTGCAGATGTGGTGAAGAGTGGATGCTGAACCCCTTCTTGAATCCCTTCCTCCACAGCCATGGCTGCCCTGAGAGCCAGTTTGACCCTTTCAAGAAAACTGCTGCACTCCTCAGTGGGAATTTCCATATTTAAATGATGATCTTGCAATTTCTCTAATCCTTCTGTCAAGGCCTCAGCAGTGACAAGGGGTGTGCTTGATCCCTGCCCAGCCGCCCAGTCGTTTCATCCTTTAATTCAGGTTAATGCTCCAAGGAAGTACTGTACTTATCCCCATTACACAACCACAGTCTGGAGGCATTTCAGGGCTGGCATACATTATTTTAGCATCAACTCCTCTTAAAACTATTAAATTCCTGATGCTGTTGTTTGCATCACGATTTATTTTATGAATCAAAGGAAGATAATTTCTCAAGGCTGTAAGATGTAAAAATCTGTGTCATAAGGCTGTGGCTGTAGCTTATTCTCTTACCTTTATCTTTTTTTGCTTTCCTTGATAAGAGGTGTGACCTTAATTTTTTTTTTTTTTAATGACTAGCAGTTTATGGAGAGATTTTAAAAAGTAAGCAATGCATGTGAGTACTCATTGTCTGAACTCCCCAAACTTCTAAAAAAGTGCAGCCTGCCTGCTCCGTCTCATCTTCCCCTGCTCTCTAGCTGCTGACAAGCCTTCCTCAAGCACAGTGCACTTGTGGCTTGACAGACTCTTTCTTCTTTCATGGTAGAGCCTCAAATCCCTACTAGTGGTGTGGGATTTAGGAGAGGAGCAGGTGTGGAAGGGCCTTCATCTCACAGGCAGCATTCTCCATCTTCTTCCCCTTTCAAACTCACTGCTACTCTTCCTGCCAGCAACCACTGAGGAGCTCCCGCTGGGAGCCCCTTTCTTTGCATTTAAGGTGCCTGGAAGAAAAATGGAGCCCTGTAGTTGGCAGGGTGAGTTGGTGCCATAAATTAAAACTTCCTAGAGTATAATTAGCAGAGCAAGGGGAGCTCCTCAGGTATGCCTTTCCAGTGAGCAGGCTCCTCAGTGCTCACTCACACCTACCTGGATGGCAGCAACTTACGTGACGATGTTTGTACACAAATAAATATATTAATGGTCTATAGTTTACACACAAGTGCTGAATCAGAATATGCTACAGTGGAAAGATTTTACTGAAAACATCTTTGCATTTCAAGAAAAATTTGCCTCTGTATTTTGAAAAGCACAACAGCTGTGGCTGTCTCACTTGTGGCCGTACTCTCAGACCTTTCCTTCAATCTGCAAACCCACACTTTTTATTTTTTCCCCAGCAATACAGTTTCCAGCATACAAAATTTATGGCTGCTGACAACAGAACTGCTTTTCTTAGTTACCCTTCTTGGGCCTCTTAGATGAGGCCTGTGACCTTCTGGAGCCCAAGGCTATATCAGGACCCACAACTCTAGACTGCACGATCCAGAGAAGAGCTCAGTCTCCATCAAAAGTTTAGGAGGATGGCTGTCAAACACGGCAGTTGAATTGGCTAGATTCATTGAGAAACTAAATTTACTTCCTCAAAGTTTGCATTGCAAGCGTGCCCTGAGCTTTTCCCAGGCCATGCAGACAGAGATAAGGATTTTTCTGAAGGATGAATAAGCATAGTTCCAAGTCTGTAAAGAAAACAACAGCCAACAGGAACCAAAAAAAAGTGTGGGAAGCAATGTTTTATTTCAAAATGTTTGAAGTGTGAATGTGTTCAGTTAAAGTAAGACTGTCAAAACTACCACCAAGTGCCTAAATCCCACTGTGATGTTAGCGTATCGCAATTCTCCCGCGTTCTCCCACGTTCTCCCATGTATTTCTGGTTTTGGCTAAGACACAGCCCAACCCATCAGTCTGCAGGGAGAGAAGGGTGTTCCTTCCGTTCCTCCTGGGACTCACTGGGCAGCTGGCATGGAAACACGTGGTGTCACTTTCTTTGATATATACTATAGCCTGCTCCCCTGCAGATTGGAGGGGGATTTCTGGTGGCAACCTGCACCTGGGTTTAGCCTTAGCTTCCTGTAGGGGTAGTCCTGTCTCAAGGCAGAAGGTGATGCCTTCCAGCCCTATGTTACTGTCATTCATTTGAGCATGGCTGTAGAAAAAGGAAAATATTTAATTTCAGACAAGTTAATGAACTCTCATTTTCAGCGCTTAGTCCTTTAAATAGCAGGACAGGAAATATGAGTAACTTGCAACATCTGACAGAAAAGGAAAGTAGCTGCTTCATTCTTTTATGGCCTGTTACCCTGTTGAACAATGACATGAGAATGTGTTGGGACAAACCTGATGAGGTGCTCTCTGCCACGAGGTGCCCATTAGGCTGTTTGTTTTTCCCATATTTAAAGGTGTCATTTGCCTTATGATGGATCCTGAAAATACCCAAGGTAACCACATGCCCAGCACTGGCTGAGAACTCGGAGTAGAAAATTGTTATTGCAAGGTCAGCCAAATGATTTGACATCTGGAAATGATCCAGTTTACAAACATATACTTTATAAAGAAGTAATGTTCTCCAGGAAGAATTTGCAATATACCACGGGGAAAAACTCTTCTGCAAAACTGTAACAATTAAAGATTTTAGCTTACTCTAGCAATCCTGGTGTGGAGCACCTGGCTGGATAGTCTGGTGCTAAGAGTGCTGACAGCTGTGTCACCGTGTCCTCCTGTGCTCAGGAGACTGGTGATGTTGTGGTACCCAAGTTCAGCAAGCAGAACAGATGGACCCCAATATCTTCTTGACTTGAATTATTTTAGCAATTCATATCCAGAGTGTTATCTTTGCAACGACCCAGGACAGATTGCTTTATCGTTGTTCAGGACATGGGCAGACTCTTTTATACCACTCTCCTTTTTCACAGTTTGTTTCTAGCCTTCCTCACTGGGACTGAACTAAATATAAATCTAGCATGGAGGAAGGGGAAAGGGAAAGATGTTTCAGACATATGTGTGAAGATGCAGCTAAAAGACTGCTTTAAACTGCTTCCAGGTCTCAATCTTAGGCAAAATAATTTCTCAGTATACTTTGGGGAAGACATGAGAAATGAGACTCATCATTCATAGAAAAATCAGTGTGGAGGATCCTAGGATTTTGTGTCACTTCAGCCACTGAGGAGCACATATTGATGGAATGGTGCTTTGCCATGCTGTAGGCTCAGGGCAGATGGATTTCCCAAAATATACACACACATAAATCAAAAGGAAAATTGACATCATACGTTAACAAGCAACTGATTACACTGCAAATAATGTTTCGAAGCCACGTATCCGCCACTTGTAAACAAAACATCTCCCTGATCCAAAGCACTTAAGACAATGCAGCAACAGCTTTTATCTCCGAAGAGGTGGAACCAGAGCTGTGCCAGCACTGATATAAAATCTGTAATCTAAAAATGAAACCAGATACTGCAGTGCATACTCAGATTCAGGAAAGGCTTATATTGCTTTATGGCTAGTAAGACTAATAATATCTCTTACTGTGACAAAGTTTTTATTTTTAAAGACACACATCCTCCTACTTCAGCACGCAGATTAATCTTCCTGCAAGTGACAGTAACTCAGACTGAATGAGACTGTAATACATGAAGCACTATTTTGGATAAGTGGCCCCCAGGTATAATCTTTTCCTAAACCCCTCTGCATGTTTAAGATTGTACTCTGATTACATTGATGAGAATGGGCTCCCCAGGAAGGGCCAGGCAGTTATCACAGGCTGCTGTAGCAATTTATACACTTTTTCTTATCAGCATCCTGAGCAGCCCGCTCTGCCTAGATAAGGAGTTTGATGCTAAATTCAACCTTCCTGTCTCTGGTAGCTGCTTCCCCCTTCCTGTGAATGCTGTTTACATCAGGGCGGTCAGGACACGGAATTCTGAGCACACTCAGCTTGCTGCCTATCCCAAAGCTCCTAGCTGAAACACGTATGCTCACTATGACATCTACTGCAATGTCTTAGAGTAAGGCCATATGGCTTGCCTTTAAATAGAGACTGAAAAATTCTATGGATACTTTATAAATACCTTATCACCATTCAAGAGTGAACGTTTTTTTCCCCTCTGCAGGCAATCACATTTTCTAAGCAGAGGAATTTAAGGTACTAAGGAGCTAAAATATTATGTGCTGGTTTGACCGCTGTGAAAATGTCTTTCCTCCTCTCTGCCTCTCAGTTCTTTAGCAAAAAGTTCTGAAGCTGCAAGGGTTTCAGTTTCACTAAACTCTCTTGAACAACTTCAGAATCTTTTTGCTTCTATCTGAGTAGCAGTTATAAACAACTGTCTAAGAGGGTTTTACAAGCCCTGAATATCTTAGCTCTTATATCTAAATATAATATCTATGTTAGGTGTTACCTCTAAAACCTGTCAACAGGAGACAGGTTTCAAAATACTGCAGGAAATGCTGAAGCAGGGAATGGGCTGGATGGATTCACCCCCATCTTCTGGGCCAGCCTGTGGAACTGCAATCATAAAGATCCCTAGAAAGGACACCTCTCGTGAAGTTTTGTCCTTGCTTTTGGCAAATAGTGGACATTTGAACTTCTCCCTGCAGCATGCTATTTTTATTTCTTTCACTTAGTGTGTCTTTAGTTTAGAAGCAAACAAAAACCAATGGCTTAGTTCTTACCTGAAAAAATGTTTTAACAAAACTTTTCTATATGAAACCTTTCACAGTGTGCTACTCAGCCTTGCTTGTTCCTTTCTGCTCAATTAAACTTTTAATTCAATTGTTTCTCCTATTAGAAGAAATCAAATAAGCAAAGAATGAATTGTTACAGAGATCACTCACCTATGGTGTAACTAGGCTAAATTTAGATGATACTCCCTATTTTACCAGTAAAATAAGCAAACTTTAGTTTAATGGTTTAGATATGTTTGTGCTTCTAGTTAAAAGCACCTTGTCACTTCTGCAGAAACAGACACAACCTAACTGGTTATTGGAAATAATATTTACTTCTATCCACTTTAAATCTGCTTTGTACACTCAAACTTTCTGGATTCCCAAAGAACCAGAAGTGAGTTCAGAGAGTGAGACTGCACTAACCTCAGCCGTGGCTCATGGATGATGGACTGCAGGATGTAGGTCTTTGGATGATTCCCATGCTGTATCTCAGACTGCTCTGCAGCATTTCTGGTCTATGTTACTTTCCTACATAGACAGGAACAACTGGGTTTTTTTTGCATTTCTAAATTTTGGACTTTTACTATTTCCTTTTAAAGAGCTGTCACCTTGGGTGATGTGCTATATAAATATTGTATTGAACATTAGAAGATCCTAACATACGGAACCTCTACTTCCCAAAATTATTTAGCATTTTCAGGGAAAAATTAATTTGGGGAGGGTGAAAAAAATCATGAGGCAATTCAGGTTTTCTACTGATGTTATTAGAGGATAAACATACACAAATATACCTAGATATGTACACACAGAGTTTTTTATGCTTCTTTAGATGACAGTTAAAAAGTTAATCTACTTCAGTATTGGGCAAGGATCACTTGAAGACTGTTTGGATAAATTCACAGAAAAATCAAATCCAATTGCTACAGATCTGGCTACCACACTGATAATGACACTAGTAGGAGACAAATGCAAGAAGCCTCAGTCCGTTGAATGTAAACCATTATTACAGAAAAAAATAGAAGTATGAGCTTCTATTAGTGAAGCAGAAGCCTGAACTGCAACACTCAGCGGTGCTGCTCTGCCCTCTGCAGACTGGACTGTATAATCACATACTAACCCTGATCACGCACTTCTAAAGCACATCTAACTCCACAGAAAAAAGAAGTTATCAAACTGAATGAAACACACAGAAACACCACTGTGACACTTCAAGTCCTAAATAAGTCAGGAGTACTCCTGAGGCAGCACGTGGTTTCTGAGTACCTTCACCGTGTCCACACTGGCAATTAAGTTAGGGAAATAATTATTGCCTGAATAGCACCAATGCCTGGAATCCAAATTCACAATGAGGTACAGGAAGTATTTATGTTTGTTACTCTAATGTAAGCCACACAGCATTTCTTGATGGTGGAGAAACAAGTTCCAACTCCCATATACAGAGCAACTCCTCCCTGGTACTAGGAATGGTTTTCTACAGCAAGACCCAGGGCACGTGGACCACAGCAAATGTGTGACTGACACACCAGGCTACCAGCACCCCACTCTGCAAGTTGTTATATGCCACCCTGCACACCCTGCCTCCACCTTTTATCCTCGCTAAACATCCAAGAAATGTGGCAAATGCATCCACCTTTATGAGCTCTCTATAATTTCATGTGCTCTCGTCATGTTAGCTGGTAAAGAATGTTAAAGCTTATTAATTCTCCTCTATTTGCTGCATCCCCACTGATGTGAGAAAACACACACAACAGTACTTATTGCTTCTCATGAGCTGGACAATGCTTTTGTATGAAGGACATGTCATAACCCTCCTGACTTCTCTTGGATAGGAATAATACAATAGAATTCACACAACACACAATTCAGATTTGTTCCAACTTTTCATTTTATTAAGTGCTGACATTTGAAAAACTTTCTCAAAGCACACATGCCAAACCCTAGGCATCAGATGTGGCCCTCACAAATGAGCAGCACCTGACGTTCCTTTACTCCACCTGCCACCTGTCTGTGGTTATCGGGTGTCGCACCACAGACAGAACGTCGGCTCTTCTGAAAAAAGAGCCTGGCAGGAAGAAAAATTTGCGTATGCAGCTCCCAACATAGCACTTCTTGTATTGTGTGACTACCACGTGTGCTGGTTACATGACCCAAAGACTCACATGTCAGGAAACAAGAGAAGTGGCAGTCTTTCAGCAAGTGGCAGTATTTGCAGAATAACTTCAGCACAAAACTAAAATAAGTGTTTGGGGAAAAAAGGTCTTTATTTGATATTGCAAAGTTTGCAGTAAGTGATGTTATTATGCTTCTGTAAGTTAAATTTAATGGCGGGTCAAGATTCTTAATAATGACTCTTCTGAGCTATATTCACCCTCCATAGTTTGCAGGTAAAACAAGTGAAAGTTAGAGCAGCACATTAAAATTTGATGGAATCTCATTTTGCCATCCTTCATTGCTTTTATTTTTTTTGAGGGACCTGCTGCAGACTAATGGAACAGGCTAGAAAATTTCCAAGTGTATCAGTAAGCAAAATAAAAGTCTCAAATTTTCACCCTGCCCATTTCACAAATGGAAATTGTATAATTAATCCAAAGCAAAAAATTGGAGGAAAACAAGGGTCACATTTATACTTAGCAACACTGTTCTCCAGTGACTTCCATTTGACAACAGCTGAATTGCATTCTTAAACAGAATTCTTTACATATTCTTAAACAGAATTCTCTACATAATCCCTGCTATCTCAGATAACTGACACAGAAATATCACTTAGGGTCTGGGCTACATCGTGAAAACCTTGTACAATCGGACAGTACCTTCATCAAACGAACATTCAAGCCCTAGTTTTACCTTTCTTTACATTCTTTTCATCCAAGGACTTTGGAGTGGTTTGTAACATGTAACTGAAGAAAGCAAAAGAAAGGAAATCAGATCTTAATGCTGCTCCTCCTTCCAACAAAATAATTGTATCTAATGACATAGCAATTATTCTCAAATCTAGAAATATGCTAAATTCTGAAAACCCATACAAGAAGCACTATTTCTATACCTGTCTGCAACTTCTCTTGGACAAAAAGCTGTCATATCCCACCACTCTAACCAAGGCCAGAAGCAAGTTAACTACACTTGAATAAACCTGATTATTTCAGGGGAATGTTCAGCATACAGGAGAGACACGCTCCTTTTCCAAGTCGCATAAGACTTGGTCTCATGAACTGAGATGGGAATTAGGATTTTCCCCATTTCCTGCTCACAAGTTGCAAGCCCAGCTTGTTTCTATGCTGTGGCACAAGTTCCAGTACAACTCTAGCCAAAAGACACCCTGTGGAACTACTTGGTCATGAGTTCCAAATAGCCTTGGAACAGACGAGCCAAGGCAACTCAGCGTTTTTGAAATGCATTCTTTAAGAATGGAAAGCAGATTTCTTCTTCCCCAGAGCTTGTTGCCTTCCGTTGGGTTCTTCTCTTAGGCACTCTTCTCTTAAACACTGATGCTCTCTAGGCACGAAAGTCGCTTGGGCCCATCTGAAGAAAACCAGGGAACACTCACTGTGTACAGCCCAGACCAGGGCTACATCTTCACAAAGGACAGAAAGGCAAGCAGAGCTCTTCCAGGAGCTGACGGAGCATTAGCCAACTGGTCTCTGGTCCTGAACCTGCAGTTTTGGACTCCAGCAGTTGAAACTTCAGCCTGAAATACTAAATTCACTGAAAACAATACATGACCCTAAATATGTCTGTACCATCATGCCAAGCAGTACCTCTCCAAAGCCAACTCACCTCTGACTCTACAGCAAGGCTGCATGGGGCACTGGAAGGTGAAGTCTGGAGCACTGAAGAAGCACTGCCAGGCTTTCCAGGCACACTGCTGGGCCTCTGCAGGTTCTAAAACAAGCACTCATGGGAGAACAAGGTAAGCAGGGTGCAGAGTACGTGATGCCTCTGGTCACTACTGAGATCTGCTCTTTCAGAGGGCGACAGACACAGGAATCACCTCTACAAGACAGACCATGCAATTGTTTTGGAAAAGCTCAGAAAGAGAATAAATGGACAGATTAGAACCATGAGCAAAACTTCAGAGAAAGGGAAATGGCTCTGTACAGCTAGAATTGCCCAAAGTAAGTAATTCTGAATTTATCTGTACAGACACACGTGCTGCACAGCAAAAATACTGACAGATGTCCCATTTTGAGACACTTTTCAGTGTAGTAAATGACAGGACTGGTTATTCTTTACTCCCTCTCCCCCTGCATAAAACTCAAATCTATCTTCTGTGTTATTTATACATAAAGAAAAGAAAAAGCTCATAAACTATAGCAACATTGACTGTAAGCAAGACAATTCAAGGAACAGTGTTACTGAGGGAAGGGAGTGTGTTGAAACAGGACAGTTACACTTTCTGAATACACAGTATTTTAAAGAGAAGCTGAAGTGAAAGCTAAGTGAAACTGAAAAAAAATCTTAATTTGAACATCATTGAGGATATATATTTTCTCACTCTTAAAAGCCTGAGCCTTTTTCCCTTGAAAATATCAATAAAAGAGTAACATACCCTTCAGAATCTCTTTAAAATTGCATATTTAATAATTGCACAATAACTTGCTCATCTCTTGTGCAGTGAGGGCTGAAGAGAAGTTCAAGAACCTCACTGTGGTAGAAGTCCTTAGTCAGCAGCAAGTGCTCTGAAGAAAGCAGTAGGAACTGGAAGAAAATTTTCAGCACCTGCAGTTTTTGGGTACTGGTGGGTAAAAGGAAGTAAAGTTTTGGGGTGTCCTGAAACCTTTAAGATGAGAGCTGATTCCATAGTAATTTTTTAAGAGATGAACAACCACTTGCTCTCATTAACAGCTATGAGCAAAGCAGAAAAGCAGGATTCACTTCTGTGCAGGAATTCATACACTTCTGTGTCATGGTTGTTTCTCAGTCCACCAGTTTGAGTCCAAGATTCTGCAGACACGGGAAATAAGGCTCTCTGCTAGATGTGAGGAACCGTCTCAAGGTGCTTTGCCCACGCCCAAGTCTGTTACTTCCTCTTCTTTTCTTTAACACTACTGTATGAGCTTTCACCTCATTTAGCTTCCAGAAAGCCTCCAAGTTGGTTGTTTCTCCTAATAATTCAAATCCCCACACAGCTTGCCAGACAGTTAAATTAAATTAAAAAAAAAAAAGAGTTTTCAGGTTGAAATCTCGGTGTTACAATCTATTTCTAGATCTAAATATTGCAATTTTTCCATCTGTTCTCGGAAAACTGGGTAGGAAACAAATTGATTTTAAGACCCATTTCCACACAAGAAGACTTCATTCTCCATGTTTACCACAAACCCACCGAAGCTGCTGCTCTGTTTGGAGGTCAGTTAATTCATCAATGGATCTCCAGCTGCACTGACAAGCATATGCACGTGCTCCTTTCTTCTTTATCATCTTTGCTCTTAGTTTACTGAGCTCAGGCATGTTATTCCTGCCAAAGAAGTGAATTCAGCTTAGGATCATGCTTTTTTTTTTTTCCCCCCTAAGAAAAAATATTCATGAGGCCATTTCAAATCAGAAGACATCTTAAGGACAATTCAGAGTGCCACTGTCATGGATGAATTTAGGGATATATTTGAATTCTGTTTTGAATGCAATCCTTTCCTGAGAGCAGTCTCAGTGCTGTGCTCCCAGATTGACTGCAGATTGATGTTTTTGTAAACAACGTTATCTGTTGGGTTTAGAGACTTCCAGTCAGCCTCCAGAAAAAGAGTTGGGAAGAAAACCAGGCAGAGTTAATTCCTGTGTTAAAAAATGATCCAAAAATGTATTTATCTTATCAAACTTACTGTAAAATTGCTATGCATAATGGGTAAAATTACAGAGTTAAACTTTTCATTAGGAACTGCTACTCAGGATGATTGTTAAAGGGACTGAAATGAAATGGCCATAAGACTGTACATCAAACCAGAAATAATTCCTGTGCAGCTAATAACCACAACAAATGAAAAATCAGCATGGCTATGACAAAACCAAGTTGTTTCAAAAAAACCAAGTGAAAATGTAGCATTTTAGCTAACTTTGCTCTCATGACCTCTTGCCGGCCATCAATTACTGGACACTGAATTGCAAAAAAACATTAACAAGCCCAGCTAAATAAAGAAAACCCAAAACAAGTGTCAAAGGAAGAACTTTTAGAAAAAGAGATCAGGCACCTATTGATGGAAGGAAAATGTTTAATCTTAAAGTTTGCTTTCTAAAACTCAGGTTTGTCAAAATAAACAGCTAAGTATCTTGCTAAAGATTACGTATTTTAATCAATTTTACAAATATGTGATACTAATGCTGCTCATGTGGGTGGGGTTTTTTTTCAGTTTCATTTATTAATTTCAAGATCTGAGAAGCAAAATAATTTTGACTTAGGGTAAACAAAAGAATCCCACTTTTATTTTTTTTTATCCACCTTTCCCACTACCAAACTCATCTTAGGAGACCAGTGCAGCATGGTATTTTTAAAGCTGCTTTAAATAATACGAAAAATAATGGTATTCAGAAAGAGATAGAAATTTTGAGACAGGAAGTAAAATACAGGAATAACCGAAGATGTAATACAGGAAAAATAATGGAAAAGGAGCTGATGTCTCCATTATTGTTCTGCTCTGGCTGTCACACTCCTCACTGTCCAAGCACTATCTCTGAACACATCCACCTCTTCCATCAGTTAACGGGCACACACAGAGACTGTACTAAAATAAGAGAAATCCAAATTTGATGTCTGTATTAGGAACATGCCTACTAAACTACATTTCACTAAGTCTTGGCATTAACTTTAGAAAAACTGGGAATAAGAACTCCTTAATTTTAAGTCTTCAAAAACTATTTAAAGAATTAAAGACATCACAATATAAGCAGAAAAGAAAAATCCCACCTCTCCATTTAACCAAACCTTTCTTTCAAGAAAGAAATCTGTTAAGAAATGAAGCTATTTGATTTTCACTGAACATGACAGCATACTTGATAGAGGAAAAAAGAACATCTGACTTGAAACCATCACAGTCTGTATAACTGAAAGTGAGGTGCAAAGCACATGCTGAACAGTCTGCATTCATGTTGTCGACATTGTAGACACCCTGCACTGGTTGGCAGAGGCCAACCCATCGCATGGATTACCTGCTTATTTTAGCAACAAGCTGGCCTTTTGATCCATGAAACTTGAATTATTTTTAAAGCAGAGGGAGAGTCATGGGAGAAGAGACAGAAATGGATGGAAACAAATTTTGGGAGATGTTGCTTCCCCTCCCCACAGAGTTTCCCACCTGATCCCAAACAGGTAGCATGCATGCTTCTTTTTAGGTGACACAGCAGTGCTAAGGGCTTTTCATCTTTCCTGTTCATATCAAGCCCCAAAGCACAGAAACACAACACTAATACCAAACCCACCTCAGACCCACCTGAAAAAAAGATAATCACAGGACTGATCCCAGATGTAGTCATTGAAAAGTGACACTCGGAAGTCACAAGCAGTACAACGTAGCTGATCACACGTTCTGGACAAAGAAGAACAATCAATCAGAGAAGCTGACTGATACAATGTACACGGATCATACCTGGTGTGCAGTACAGCACACTCAGAAATACCAGAAGCAATGTCACCATATTTAATGCTTTTACATCTCTGTCATGTTCAGAATTATGGTATGTGATTTAATTATATGTTCATGTATTATTTTTACAGGTTCCTATCCTCACTGAACACATGAAATAAACTGATATTCACTTGATATATTCTCTTTAGTCTTCCTCACTGGTACAGGACATGGGTAGCATCCAAATATGTGTTTAGTACATTATTACTTACTACAAAAAATGCCACATGGAAATGCAGTAATGTTCTATAGAATGTTGTGGATAAATCTTCAAAGTACCTCTTCTGCTAAATTCACCTGCAATTGCAAAGCACTCTGACCATTTTCAGTTCAGGTTCTGGGATGAACCAGCCCACTGATTTAAGTCACATACTTGGCAACACATAGAAAAATGAAGAGAGGCAGGGAAAAATAACAATGCAGCAGCAATTTCCTTAACTACTTGTTACTGATTTTTGGTTTCATGTCTCATTTGCAAGCATCTTTGAATACCTCAAACAAACAAAAGGTCAAGTGGTCAACAACAGAGGACTGGAAGGGACCAGTTGATTTCAACTGCAGTTACAGGGAGCCACTTCTTTAGATGACTATAAGGCTGTTCTGCCCTGTTCAAATGCAGAATTTTGTACCACCACAGAAACACAGCTGTGAATAAAAATAATGATAAAGCAAGTAGCACATATTTTTTCAGGTTTCCTACCTTTTTGAAATATTTGTTCCTATCCCAGATGGTGAAAGGCTTCCACCCAGGTACACTGGACAGCATCTATATGGATTCATTAAAAAATATTAAATTATAGCAAAACAGGTTGGAGAAAGCAGTACAACATTTCTCCTAGTTTAACCACATGGTATTTCTAAAAAAAATATTTATTAAATATAGGCAAAACATCCAAATGCTTTTAAACTACAGAATATTAAAATTTCCATTACCAAAGTGTTCAAAGAAAAACTCTTATGAAAATCACTCTCTATGCCAAATACACAAAGGTCTATATATTGCAGCATTTGATAAATGTATATGTCCATAAGGCAAAGGAAGATGTTGTTCAATAGCTTAAATAATTAATAAATTTATAATAAATTATTTTGATCAAATGAAAACACATTAACAATTCTTTGAAATTACCTGTTTATCTTTGTTGTTCTTTACAAAGACTGTTTCTCTTCTCAGCGTCTTTCTTAAGAAATGTCAACACAGATTAAACAGCAGCACTATTATTAGACTGATAAGAAGTTATAATCAAGCAATGTCCAACAGGCCCGAATATTTTTCACCTACCTTTTCCTATATGCCGGTACAACAACTTTATTTCTTTCAGGTGTGAGACTTGCAGAATTAGACTTCAAATTCTGTTTAAAAACAATCCAAGAATAAAATGCAGCATTACAGCAAAGTCACAATGTTCTGTTTTACTTAATAACCAGGAGCCAGAAAATCTGAGTCACAGAAGACGGGGACTAAGACTCTAGGATATTTCTTGTTCAAGTTTATGAGGCTCTGAAGTAACAGGTCAGTGAGGAACAAGGCTTCTCTTCCCATACTGAATTTCCAGCTCTGGCTGAAGGAATTCCACACCACATGATCGCTTAGACTTTACAATCAAGACTTAGTATTTCATGCCCTCCTTTTAATAATTCTGCTTTTAAAACCAGTTATAATTTGGAATCTCTCCCTCGATGTCTTTTAGCTTTTGTTTCATTAAAACCCATCAAGAACTTAGATTATTCAAAAAGATAGTCTTTGAAAAGTTTCTTATTTGCTGTACACAGAAGAGTTTATTTGAATTCTAGAATATTAGAACTCTAGATCCTAAGTGGGAAGTTCTAGGGATATAAAATGATAAAATTATACAAATTTACTGACATAATTCTCTCTCCCTCAGATGTATACAAGTATTTTTGTTGGTTCAGATTTAGCCACTCTGTAAAAAACGAAAGACAAACAAAACAAAAACCATGTCACTCATGAAAATAAGAGAATCTGCAGGAGGTTACGAAGTATAAGTAACACCATTTACTACTGCTGATACCCAAATGAATATCTATTTTCAATGCCTTCTATCATTGTAACTGTCTTGAGAATGTAAATTTGTGGCTTCATCTCCATCTCCTGCTGTGAAATGAGGAGTCATTTGCAGAGGATACAAAACGGGGAGCAGTGGTTGGTGTGTCAGATGACTGCACTGCCATTAAGAGGGACCTCAAATGACTTACAGAAATGGGCTGAAAGCAATCTCTTCAAGTTCAGCTAAGGTGAAATGCAAACTCCTGCCCCAGGGGAGGAATAATCCTTATGCACAGAACACCACGTGGGCTGACCAGCCGGAAAGCGACTTTGCAGAGAAGGCTGTGGGAAATTTGGTCGATAACAAGTGGACCATGAGCCAGCAGTGTGCCCTTGCGGCACAGAAGGCCAACAGTATCCTGGGCTACATTAGGAGGGATGTTGCCATCACGTCCAGGGAGGTGACCCCTCCTCTCTACTCAGCACTGATGAGACAGAATCACAGAATCATTTCAGCTGGAAGGGACCTTCCCCAGCTCAAAGCAGGGTCAGTTTCAGCAGCTTGCCAGGGACTGTGTCCGGCTGCATTTTGAAAACCTCCAGAGACTGAGACTCCACAACCTCTCTGTGAAGTCTGTCCCTGTGTTTGACCACCGTTGCAGTTTAGAAAAAGTGTTTTCTTGTGTACAGATGGAATTTTGTGTGTTTCAGTGTATGCCCATTGTCTCTTGCCCTGTCACTGGGCACTACGGAGGAGAGTCTGGTCCCTTCTTTACTACAGCTATAGTTATTTACACACATTGATAAGATCCCCCTGGAGCCTTCTCTTCTCCAGACTGAACAGTCCCAGCTCTCTCAGCTGCTCCTCATATGACAGGCATTCCAGTCTCTTAACCATCTCCATGGGCCTTTGCTGGAGGTTCTCCAGTAGCTCCACCTCTCTCTTGTATTTGAGAGACCAGAACGGGACACGGTAGTCCAGATACAACCTCACAGACATGTTTGGAGCACTATGTCCAGTACAAAAGAGGCATGGACATAATGGAGTGGGCCCAGGAAAGGACCATGAAGGTCATTAAGGATTTAGACCATCTGACATCCAGGTATAAGCTAAGACAGTTGGAATGGTTTAGCCCAGAGAAAACAATGGTCAGGAGAACCTTACGAAGGTATGTCAGGGAAGAATAAAGAAGACGTAGCCAGACTCTTCTCAGTGGGGATCACTGACAGGAGAGGCAATGGATGCAAACTGAAGTACCACAATTTCCACTTAAACATATGAAAAATCTATATGACTTGTGAGGGTAGTCAAACACTGCAACAGGCTGCTTAGAGAGGCTGCAGTCTACATCCCCAGGGATAATCGAAAGCCATTTGGACATCGTCCTGGGTAACCGGCTCTAGGCAGTCCTGCTTAAGCAGGTGGTTGGACCAGATCGTCTCTAGAGGTCCCTTTTCCAACTGTGACCATTCTGTGATTCTGAGCATTGACGCTATGCTCTATTTTGAACTAGCATTTTGTTTAATTGCCTGTTACTGTGTAGGTAAGAACATCTCTTTGTATTTCTCCTGTTCCTCAATACAGGATTACTGCATTTTCCTTTCTGCTTTATTTTCCAAGTTTATTCTACAGCTTGTTTTCATTCATGTTTTGCTTTAGAAGTTTTAGCTTATGGTGCTTTTACTTCCATTGTTGAACCTGACTTGTTCTGAATTTCTCCAAACCCCTACTCACCAGAGGTGTTTTGGTAAAGCTGCTGTCATTACAGATTTCATCAATAATGTCATCTAGATCTTCTTTGCTGCTGCCAGCACTCATTAACACTTTAGCTGATCTGAAAAATAAATAAACCAGCCTTCATCTTTGTAGCAAGACGACAGCAATTCTAAGAACTGTGAATTAAAAAATATAAACAGTTACAGCCTTTTTGCTCTAATATTTTTGTAGTATCTCAGGTACACCATTCAAATAATGACTGAACAGATGTAAACTGCAGGATAACACCTTGCAGGATAACCTTGAGTTGTCGCATCATAGGTCTTATTTTTGCTTGCTTCTTTTATTTCCAACCACTTCCAACCCTGAATAAAATTGTGACAGTATAACCCATGCTACACTTACTGGGCAATTAACTGGACAACCCTGATTTTTCACATTTAGCTTCAGCAGCAGGAGCACAAAAAGGTCAGAGGAAGGTCTCTACTCAAGTTATACAACTGCAGGGGTTCTGAAGAGAATTCCTGCTGAACTGGATGCATTTAGAAAGATCACCTGCACTTTGCTTTCACTCAAGTAACACTCAAATCTTCTGTTTGCTAGCTCTTTGTCAAAGAAAGAGAGGCCTGTAGTACTGCTGTGTTAACCAATCACGAACAAATCTACTCCTGAGAAAGAAGAAAACTGTGATTTTTTTTTTCAAGATTGTCGTTAGATCGACTAAAATTAAGTGCTCATCTAACCATTATGCAAACAATGTGGAAGTCCAGTAATGTGGCCAAAGGTAGTGGTCTTGCTGGTCTTGCATTAGTCATTGGATTCTTCAAGATCCTTTCCTTGGACTCTGAACTGTGTGTAAGTGCTCAGCAGCCCACCTGTGGAGACATCTAGCCAAGCCTCTCTGGTCCACAGACCTTCCAAAGGGAGTCCAAGATGTCTGTGAGGGCTGGGATGTAAACCTGATAGTCAGGATGGAAACCCAAGGGCTGGCAAAGATGCCTGTCAGGGCCAGGCTGGAAACCTGAGGGCAAGCAAAGACACCAGTGAGGGCCAGGATGGAAACCTGATGTCTGGGACTGAAGCCTGAAGGCAGGAACAGATGTCAGAAACTGAACACTTGGCAGTACTGTCAGCAATGACCCTGTCGGGACCAAACTTGCTGGTATTCTTATCATTGTTTTGAAAATTGTGGAATTTGAGGCAGATACCTCAAAGTGTAGTGTGTAAGTTAAGTGCTTACTGTAGCAGATATGGTTAATAAAGCATGAACAGAAAAATTATGAACAGAAAAAACAGACCCGAAGGAACAGCATGAAGCTGTGTCAGGGGAGGTTTAGGTTGGATAGCAGGAAAAGGTTTTTCACCCAGAGGGTCACTGGGCACTGGAACAGCTCCCCAGGGAAGTGGTCACAGCACCAAGCCAGACAGAGCTCAAGAAGCATTTGGACAATGCTCTGAAGCACATGGAGTGACTCTTGGGGTGTCCTGGGCAGGGCACAGAGTTGGACTTGATGATCCTTGTGGGTCCCTTCCAACTGAGAATATTCTGTGATGTGTATGAAATGACTGAAGTATCAGGAGAATAAAAGCTTTGATAATGCTATTGCTAAAGTTCTTCCTGCTCTAAACCGCAAGATTTATAGATATTTGAGGTGAGTTAGATACAGAGAGCTCTCATGAGGTCAGTTACAGAGCAAAGTAATCCCACAACCCTAACTCAGAGGCAAATTAGTGCAGCTTTTAACGCCATATTTAATCCGAGGCTGCGGTACACGCAGGAGACAAAGACTCTCTGAAGTAACTAAACTCGCTGGCACACGATTTGGATCTTTAAACAACAAGGGCTGCAGGTGACACTCGCCGACCGTCAGCCCGGTTCCGGCTCCCGAACCCGCGTATTTTGGGTTCCTGAGACGTGTGGCCACACGGGCCAGGCGGGGACGGGCTGCGCGCCACCCAGGCGGCGCCTCGCTCGGCGGGGAGCGTTGTGAGGGCGCCGGGACCGCGGCGGGACCGCTAACCTGCGCTCCTCAGCCGCCGTGGGCTCCTCCTCGCCGCCGCCGCGCCGGTGGCACAGCCGCCTCTCCACCTCGTCCAGCAGCCGCTCCAGCTCATCCGCCATCTTGCCGCCCAGCGGTTGCCGAGGCAGCCCCGCGGCGCGGGCGGGGGCGGCTGCGGGGTCCTGCGGGGCTCGGCCGCGGCCTCGCCGCGCGGCTGCCGGGATTCGACGGAGAGCGACGCGGGGGGAGAAAAGGAAAATACAACGCCACCACACCGCGGCCGTAGTCGGCAGGATTCGAACCTGCGCGGGGAGACCCCAATGGATTTCTAGTCCATCGCCTTAACCACTCGGCCACGACTACGCATGGTGCAAAGGTCCTTCCCACCTTCCCATGAGCGGTTACGGAGAAGGAGCAGGGTTTGGCACTTAGGTACGTCTCCTCACGGGGCGCAGTGAAAGGTTTAAAATAGAGAGTAGGTTTAATGCATGTCATACAGTTCACTGCGCTGTGTATTGGTCTGTTTATAGCAAAACCAAACGGTTAGGCTTTGCTAAGTCCCACGGGAGAAGCCAGTGGTGTTTGGTTTTTGGTTTTTTTTTTTTTTTTTTATTTTCGTAGATTAGGAACAGTCGTGGATAGAGCGGCCTCAGTCCCCTTAAAACCAGGAACACTCCCCAGCTGACATCCCCCATAGCGCCCGGGAAGTCGGGGCAGGCATTTTTGAGGAAAGTCCCATAAAGGTGGCTCTCGCCTATCGCCCTGTTAATAAATCCAGACAAACGTCGGAGGTGTCAGTCACCAGCTTTCCAATGCCAGCTCCACCTCCCCTCTCGTCAGAGACACGCGGGAGGTCAGGTGTCCCGACGCGGGCGCACCGCTCGTAGTGTCAGTGAATGCTGTATATTATTATATTTATTTAGAAATGCAAGGAAGCAGTTTAAAGAGAGAGATCTTGTTAAGCTAAACAGAGCATTGCCATTTCCTTAGGTCAGCTGACACAGAAAGCACAGTGCTTGTACCCTCCCGTTGCCAAGATGGCTCAAAATTTGTCAGCCTGTGATGAAGTGGGGTCTGCAGTACGTAAGCGCTCCAAGCAAAGCCTCCTGGTAACAAGGCATTTTACAATTCTCTGGGTATTTCAATTAATGAGTTGCAAGCCCCGTCTGAATTCCCTCATACTTAAGCTTTTATTTCATCATTCCATTTTCCTCCCCACGTATCTCAGGTCTCTGTTAATACCCCAGCCCAATCCATGGCAGTGCTGCTGGAGGAGACGTGTTGGGTAGAAGAGTTGTGAGTCTTTGCTGGGTTGATGTGATGGAAGAAACTAAATAGTGTTGATGCTGCTCCAGCTCTTTTAAGTGGTCCCTTGGCCAGGACTCTGTGTCATGTAGGTAAATTCAATCCAGAAGAAGTGGATTTTTGGGTGGAATTTTTACATTCATCTCTTGCAGCTGTGGAGAGTTTAAACTAATCACAGTTCTCCCCAGTATGCTATCATCTCTGTAATTTGAAAAAGGATCAGGAGCCCACAGGCTTGGAAAATCTTGAAGAAACTCTTGTCTTGAAATACATCATCACATGTGGAAAAGACCACTTGCTGCATCATCTTAAAGGAGCTTAAGAATGCCGAAATCCAGTATCATTCTGGCATTCTTTCAAATGGCCTTAGAAATCTGAGTACATTCTCTTTTGACTGTAAAACAGCTTCTTTCCCTTTCCATCAATCCTGTGGCTGTCAGTGTGTCTGTTGCAAGGTGCCAAAAATGTATGGAGTGTCTATGGGATAACGGTGCCAAAGTCAGGGGTGCCTCGAGGCCTTCTCCCATGAACTCGCTGCAGCATTTGCTCAGTTGGAAAGCATTTGAAACCAAAAAAGAAGAAGAAAATGAAAAAGAAAAAAAGGAACAGACCTTTAAAAATTGTTAAACTGAAAAGATTGGCTTTGTGCAGATTGCTGCCTGCTGTTTGGATCCTTGTTGTTCAAAACTTCTGAAAGGCCTGATGCAATCAAAGAGACAGAGACTTACTGGGTCAAATTGATTCCAGACTAGTCTCTGGAATCACACTGAGGTGAATCTGACATACTGGGCCTTCAGCTAAGCTGTGGCCAGGAGAAAGGAGTTGAGGTCATGCCCTAAATTTTGTCCTCTCTTAGGAAATCAGTGAAGTGGCTTGTTCAAATCATGTCTCCCACTGACTGCTTGGGGCTTATATTGGTGCAAATGGAAAGGTTACTGGTTGCAGAGGGCTGGAAAAGACAGAGTGACCACTTTGATGATGATGGCGGCTTTTTTTTTTTTTTATATACGATCTCTTAGGAAGAGAGGACAGAAAGCTGAAAGTCCTGGGTGGAAGCCATAATGTTCTCTAGACCTCAAGCTACTGAAAGCTTTCTCAGTGGTGCTGATAAAACTGGATTTTGCCACAACAGTGATGAAGACAAAAAAAACTTCCTAGGACAGGATGTTAATTTCTCTCTTCTGTTTTCTCTGGGAACCAAAGTGAGCCTAAATTGAGGTTGCCCAGAACTCTTCTCAGCCTTCTTCTCTGAACAATGAAGTCTCCAGGGATCGGGTAATGATAGAGGTCAGCAGAGCCAGGTAATACCAGTCATTTCCGAATGCCACCCATTGCCAGACAAAGAGGGAAATGATTGCAGGGAGGCCCTCTTCTTTTTGATATAGTGATAGCATGTTGCAGGCCTGTCTGCCTTCCAATCTCTTGCCCCAGAAGTTGGGGTGGAGGTAATGCAGTGATTGCCTCTCCCCAAGGTGTTCTGCTGCCTCCAGCATATGTAGAAAAGTTCAACTCCTTGCTCCCAGTCACAGGATATTACTCTAATCTTGTTCCTTGTCACAATCCAGTATAACGTCATTTTAAGTGACACCACTTATTTCCTATTAGTAGTACAGTGCATCAACATGAGAAAATTCAGGGCTGAATCTAAATTTTTGGATATAATTTAAACCATTAGCAAGCATTCATGTGCATGAAATTATTCTACTAAAGATACCAGATTGGGAGACAACTTCTTGAAAGACCTCTTGGCAGCAAGACTAACAGTGTGTGCAAGATTCCTCATATAACACTGGTTTGTGGTGTTGAGAGACAGCCTTGGATCAAAGGACAGTTTAAGCTGGAGGCTGCCCCAGTCTTGGGCTTCACTGTCAATCTTTCCATCAAAGGTGCCAGCTCAGAGGGTGGATTTTTCACTTCAGTTTGCTGGCACAGCTGCCTTACCCATGAGGGGCATGAGGAGTGGAACAACTTCCAGTTACTTCCAACCTTCCTCTGAATTAATAATTTCAAGGTTAGAGTATGTGAGCACCCACCAATTTTTGCCTGGGGCTACACAGTTGTCTTGCAAGGGAAACTGTTCCTGAGAAGAACATGTAAGTGACCAGAATGACAAGCCCTCAGCCCTTGCTGTGAGGGGTACACATACTTTTGGATATTTGTAAACATACATGCTCATTTTCAAATAAGTGTGACATTGTGGTGCTTACTAAGGGAAGCAGATTTTTCAGGACTGTATACAAAACAAAAAAATACTTGTCTGGGGGCCTTTTAATGAACATGGCATAATCCTCAAGGCTTCTTATAACCATGACATTTTGATCTCCGTGGGGGCATAACAAACATTGGAAAGTCGTTTCTGGAAAAAAACTGTCAGCTTGTGAGGCTGTGTAACAAGGAGGTCACACTTCCAAATCAATGATAATTATGTGTAACTTCGAATAAAAATGGTGTTGCCAAGCACTGTGCAGCTTTACTGCACCTGCATTCTCTGGCACCAAGGGTGTCAGTCCCTGTAAAGTGGAGCAGAGGGAGCCACGTGGTGATAAAGCAGGTCAGTGCAGAGAACATATCACAAGGTAAAAATGTTTCCATTTAATAGACAGAAATAATAAGTAGTAGTAAATATAAGATAATTGGCCTGCCAGGAAGGACCCTAGGCTGTGAGAACATGAGTAGGGAGGAGAAAGCATCAAGCAGAGAGGACTGGGGACTACTGTGGAAAAAGTCCTTCCTGCTTGCTACCCATTGCACAGCTGTGGTGAGAGACAAACACCATATAAAACCAGCCTAGATGAGGGAGCTGAAACCAAAGCAGAGACAGTGTTCCATCACCCTTGCCAAGGCTGGAAAATATTTTTCAGGGGTGATTCTCCAGAGGAGTTGTGAGCTAGGAAAAACTATCCCGTAAGCCACAGGGGCATGGCGTGAGTGTGCATGTTGGGGGTGAGATGCTGTTTGTGGGAACTCCACACTAATATCCTGCTCCTCAGTGGGGCTGATTCAGATTTTTCTTCCTGAGGACCCAGATACTGCATCTCAGAGGGGACAGATGTGGTAGCTGACAGGGCTGGTGTTGTCACACATGAGGTTCCAGATACACTCATTTGTTTCACTGCATAGCAGTGTGCTTTGTTTCACTGCATTGCTTCTTTTTCTCAGTACAAGAATACTGGTCAGTGAAAATATATGTTAGGCAGAATCACACTTGTGTAACATTAGTACTATTTGCCTGTGTGATTTTGTACAGTTAAAAGACTTAAAAGAATGGCAAGAAGAACAAAATCTTTTACAGATGAAAGCTTCTTCATAAAGCCTCTCTCTAGAAGCTCGAATGCTAAAAAGAGAGCTTCATGTCTGTGAGTAATGAGGTTTTCATTTGGACTTGAAATAAACAGGGGTTTTTTCCAGTGCAGTTTTCAAAAGGGAGAATGTTTAAGGGCAAAGTGAAAATTAAAAGCTGGGACCTCAGTGATTTCAGCAGGGTCAGGATTTCATACAGAAGGTGAAAATCCAGTCCATCTCATTGCAAATATCTGTTCCTTGCTGGAGGACATGAACTGGTAGCTCTCCTTCCAGCTCCAAGCTGCATCTCCCAGCAGAGGGCATTGCAGAATGACATTATTGTTTTTCAGAAATCTGGCAGAAAGTAAACTGAACTTCAAGGGGTTGTTTGGCTGGTCTAAAATTTATTTTCATGACCTCCACTGGAAGAGTAGATCATCAGTCGTTTAAAACCAAAAGATGCTGCTAGCAAACTGTAGCTGGAAGATAAAAGGAATTTTCCCTTGTGCTCTAAAAATCCCCAATGCCTGAAACAGAAAGCAAATGCCAGAGAGCATTTGTTCTTCAGTTTCTCTACCACACCATTTATTTTCATGTTTTAGATGACACTGTAGGCTGAACTGCAAAGACTTGTTTCAGGCTCAGATCCTCTTGACATTCTGTAAAAAATAATAAACTGTTTCCTATAAAAAATAAATGCAGAATTAAAATGATAATGATAATGATGTGAGCAACAAGAAGAAGAGAGAACCTTTAACATTTGCAGTAGATGTGGATAAGAAGCGTAACATAAAATAGTGGAGATAAAAAAGGAGATTTTTCAAAAGACTGGGGCACGCTGTGAATCAAAACAAGAAGCTACAGGGTACCCTGAGCAGTTCATAGCCTTCAATGCAGGCTTCTCTCTTCCCTGCCATCTCCCCTGAGCCCTGCAGCCCCCCACACATTACCCATCAGGAACACATTCAGGGGACAGACAGGGCTGTACCTATCATGCAGACAGGTCTTCTGACCCTGTCCCCACATTCTGGCTGGTTCTGTCTCGTAACAGTTGCGCCAATCCACCTTCTGGAGGCAGTGTACATGGATTTCATGTACATGATCAGATGACTCATAATACAGGCCTTCTGTTAAATCTTTGTCTGCGGGCAGTGTTCAGTCCATCTTATTGTGTGGTCACCCAACAAACTGAGTGGGTACATACCTTGGTAGAGGAGAATGAGGGATTAAGGGCAGGAGAGGCTGAGAAGTGTGTGTAGCAACAGTACGTTCTCTTGTTTAGCATTTGTTCTTTGGCAGATCACAAGAGGATTCAGTGTGATTGAAAGTAGTCATTATAGTTTTACAGGTGGAGAAACGGAGTCACTCAGGGGTTTGTAGCCTGCCCAGACTCATTAGATAAAATCAGGATAGAAGTACTAAGAGCAGTCCCATCTCTTGTGTTGATAATCAGCTGTGATGATCAGTGTGATGATCTCAGCTTTATTGTACACTCACTGACCTGCACCATGTCTGTGTACTACAGTGAGAAATGCTTCCAAGTTAACAAGTGCAGGTGGGCAAGAGTTAAAGAGCAAATTCTGCCACCTTGATTCTTGATAATGTTCTCACTCAGGTTAGTTTACAGTGTTAAAACCAAAGGGACTTGAACAGAGCAAAGGTCCTGAATTTGAATTTCAATGAATGATATTAAGGGGGTGGTTGGGGTATTTTATGCATACCCTAAAAATGCCTAATAGGCATTCAGCTCTGGAGGACTTGAAAGGACTGTAACCTTCCCTACAGTTAAACAACACATTTCTCCATAAAACTAACTTGAGAGAAATTCCCTGCATTCCCACACTGAACACTTAGCAGTCTTTTCAAACTTATGATATAGCAGTAAATATAGCTTATAACCATAAAATTAAGGTTATGTGGACTTGTAACTTTTTATTTTATGCTAGCTCTGTGGGCCACTAGCAATTTCTACAGAGGTTACTGTCCTGAAGTCTGCAATGAATTACATGACTAAGAAGAAACACAACTCAGAAGAGTAAGAAGAAACAGAAAACAACCCTCATTCTTTAAACAGACACATTAGGTGTTTAAGGGGAGAAGGGCCAACAATAGGAACTTCTCATGCTTTAAAATGTCAATTTCTTTTAGGATAGTTCTTTGTGCTGTATAGGGAACTTGCTAGCATACATAGCTGTCATTGCACTCATGGGTGCACTCATGCATTCTCTTGGCTAGAGAATAACTCGAGAAAAGGTGATAGATCTCAAAAATAACAAGTGGTGTTTTCTTGGAGTGCTACCAATGAGATTCTAACAACCTGTGCCAAGTGAAGTTCTGATGATCAAAATGTAGATGATTTTTACTGTGGCGTACTAAAAAAATTTGTTTCCATCTAGCTGCATCCTTGTAATTTATGTTACAGATTGATTGTGAAGTTACAGAACTCCTGGTTTCTACAGGAAATGGGCTCTGCTTTTTTTATGTGTGTACTAGTTTGAAAACACACCAGTGGGAGGCACCAAGTCAGAATAACAATTTAATGGGGAAGTTAAAGAAAAGGAAAGAAAAAAACTAGAAGAAAACACTGGTTCAAACTGACAGAGTCAAGATACAACCTGAGTCCCTGTTAGGCAGGGTGGTGGTGGCTGCAGTCCTCTGAAGCGGTGATCCTGTAGAAAAAAAAGGTCTTCCTCAGAAGGTCCAGTGATGGCTGTGTAACTCCTGTCCTCTGGAAATCCAGTGGAAAGGCATTGTCTCTGGTGTTCAGCCTCAGCTTATATCCACGATGGGATGCTTGGTTCCTCCCTCTGGGTGGAGCATCTCACAATGGGGTAATGAGTCATGAGGCAAAGTGTTGATTAGGCTCATTAACAGAAGATAGTCCAGAGGGAGTTATCTCTGAGTCATGTGGCAGGACAATGATGGGCCATTAACAGAAAGATAGTCTGGGGGGAGGAGGCAAGGAAACACTGCCCCACCTGATTTCAACAGCTCATGAGGATGGTAATAGAATACACCGCAACCCAGGACAATGTGGTTTTACAGTGCCTAGAAAACCTTTGGCTTTCCAATAATGTAACTGTAAACTAAAATCTGATGAAGATAGATAGCTGTTTTTTTCCAGTAGTGACTGCAGACTGACTGTAGAGTCAAGGTACCTCAGCTTTTGAGTTCCTGAACAGAAACTCTTTAAAGTCTACTGCTTCAAAGAAAATAGGTCATCAGAATTTTGTGGAAATTAGCCTTCTCTAGGGTAGATTTGTTACCTCCCACTATTTCTGTTGTCTTGAAGATTTTGAAAGCCAAGAGCCACCTAATGAACAGCCTTGTTTTTCATGAAAGCTCAGTTTACTGTAAATCTGTGATTACAAGCATCTGGACAGCATGGAAATTGGATTCATCTTTAGTGGCTCAGGCCCCTAGCTAAAAGAAATACAGCCACAGCAGGAGGGGGCTAAGGAAAGGAGCAATTAATTTAGTTTTCCAATAGTATTGCAACAACATGGGCATCATAATTTAAAAGCCTTTGGAACAGTCTTCTTAATTTCCTCCTATCCCACTCCTTCAACTTCTTGTCTTGGTCTGGCTTTTGTTCACTTCATGCAGCCTGCCAGACCAACCTGAGCCTGCCTCAGCCCAACCGGTTGGTCCCTGACGTAATCCCGAATGGTGACCTGTGAGGCCGACCTCAAGATTTGCCAGGCGGGAAAGGACCCACTTGGTTTTAAAGTGCTGGCTCTGTTTTGTGAAGAGCTGGCAAAGTATGTTTTTCTTTTTACTTTTATAGCTTGTTCCAAAGTCCATGGAGGATACACAGCTGGCTGGCAATACCACAGCTAATTCCATGGCTGCAGAGTCTTAAAAAGCCTCTGGTGGTGATGCTCAAAAGCAAGGCCCAGGAGCAGTGTGCAGTATGTAATATGCATGCTGCCTACAGACCTTGTTGCTCTCCACAAATGCACAGCATTAGTGAGGTGTTTCATTAATCTGCAATGGAAGTAAAGCAGACGTTTCTCGAGATAGCAAGTTCTAAGTGCTCCTGATCTATGTCAATTCTGCTTTTACCCCCCTGCTTCTTGCTCTCTGTGTCTAATGCTACCAAAAATGAATGACAATTCCAAACCTGTTTTACAGTTTGGAAATTGCTTGTGTCTGGGAGAGAGAAAACTGTTCTTTTGAAACTCTTTAAATGAATATTCAGGTTCCAAATGAACTAATATTTTTCTCTTGTTTGGTTGTTTATTGATAATGGTTCTATTTTCTCTAGAGTGTCTATGTTTATGGCCTTCCTTTTTCCTTCTGGACATCTGTGGCTTTGCAAGTAGTCTGAAAAAGTCTGCAGGACAAAAAGAACACAAATTTACTGAAATTTCATCTAAATCATAACCCAGAAAAGCAGCAGGAAGAGAAATAAATAGTAATAACCCTTTTGGAACTAATCTCATCACTCTCTTCTAATTAAGGGTAATTGAAAACATAATACATGTCTCTGTAGTAGTAATCCCAAGGACAATTGTATGAAACATGGCAACTAGACAGGTCTCCCAAACACTTGCTGGTAGCTAGGATGAGGTAGTATGTATTTTCCTGTTGTTGAGTAAAGTCACCCACCCAGTCTTTACACAATGGCTGCCTGTGAACACTGACATGAATTTTCTTACTGTGAGCATTACATAGCTCATCACCTTCAGTCAGCTAAATGTCAGCGTGTCTTAATAACATAAACAAATCAGGATGTCTGCAGCAAAGGCTCACACTCTAGTTAGATTTATGTCTCCACATGTGAAAGATCTACTTCATGTTCTTAGAGGAACAGGACAGTCCCAGCTCTCAGGACAACATCTCTAAAACCTCAAAGGAATGCATCAAAGCATTGTTTCTTTCACAGGTTGTGCTTGTATCTTCTCTTTTGACCCCCCATTCCCAAAACCTAGAGATTAGTGCTCTTACTGAAGGTGTGAACAATCCATGCTCAGTTCCTGCCCCTGCTCAAAAAAAAAAAAAATCCAGAACTAACTATTTTCCCCACCCATTTTGGGTAAAGGATTTTTCTCTCTTTTTTGGAGAGGTGTTCTCAGTTCCTTTTGTGGTGCAGAAAAGAAACCAAGACTCAGTGGCTATCATTTAATGCTTTTTAGTTGTTACATGAATGACATTGCCTTTGGTGTGCTCTTGGGGACTTCTCCAGTGTGTCTCCAGAGTGTCTAGAGTGAATTTTTTTTCTTTCACATTGAAGAATTAATGGATAGGAAAACATCTCTCCGTAGGCCTCAGAACAGAGACTGAGTCCCGGTCAGAGCATGAGCCCCACATTTTCCAGGTGAGTCTCCCAGCAGGATACACATCCGTGTTTGCGTGATTTTCACCTGAGAGCCTGGAGTGGTGTCTTGTGGTTAGAGCAGGGAGCTTGAACCTCTCAGGTAGAGAAGCAAACTGCTCAAGTGCTCTATCCAGTAGGCTTCTGCATAAGACACTGATGATAGAATCGCTGCACTACAGCTTTTCAAACACTATCATGATCTGTAGTTCGTTTCTGAAATGGCTTCAGGACTTACTCTGGAGCTTGTGACCTCAAGCAGAAGTGTATTCTGCAGCACAAGGAAAGGAGCTTCAGCTGTGGGGTGAAAGGAGGCTGCTAACACCCTGTTGCTGCCCATGTTTCATGTTAGCTAGCTCTAGATACATGTCCCCTTGGTGCTGAGGGTATTGGGCCCCATTCCTGGGATTTCTGACTCAAACTGCACATGTGGGAAGCCTAGCACATGTGGGGAAGGGCTGGTTCCTATTTCACCACCAATAATTCAGGCACTGCGGCTTTTTCAGTCCTTCTTGTATTGTCAGAACCACGCAGTTGCCTGGTGTTGTGAATCTTGGTTGCTTGACACTAGAGTCCAGCTATGCAGCTGTTCATGTCTGTCTCAGGGGGTTGGGATTAATTAATCTCTTTTCTTTCTACCATTTATCTGGGAAATGTACCTGAGAGGAGATCCAGCTCCATAATATTTTTATTTGTAGGTAGTCCATAAGTGAGGTAAAGAATGGCGTTAGATTATTACCTCAATCAAGTATTTTTAGCTGCAGCTCCTCTGTGTGGATCACATCATGGGCAGTGGTCTTTCATTTGGTGCTTTGGCAAAAGGATGAGGGGCAGAGAAGAGGGAGGAACAGGGAAGGAATGAGAGTGGTGGAGGCCAACAAATACCTTGATGAGGGGGAACATTTTCACAGAGTAGTGGAGGAGGAGGGCAGGCTTGAGTGGTGCTTGCTGACTTCACCAAAGGCTATATTTATCCAAAAACCAAAGAGGGGGGGTAGGAGGGGAGTTTCCTCTAATAGGAAACCTGAGATGACTTGCTTTTTGTTGGAAACCAATGTGTGAGCAGTTGTCTATGCCTACCACCCAAGCACGAAGCTCCTGTATGATTATGAAGACAGGTTGTTAATCTACATTTACGTTTGGTTCTATTATTTACTTTTACAAATGTCCATGCTACATCCATCATGGAAAAACCAAGACTAGCCAATGAAAGCTGAGCTGCAAAAGCAAAGTTTCCCTATAAATATAAAATGGAGTTTTATAAAATCATGTATTTTATAATCATTATGAATTGTGACTGGTTTCCAGACCAAAAAAAAGTTATAATATCCACAAAACTGCACCTGCAGCAAGGCTGTATAGTGCTGATGAAAAATGTGAATCATGGATTATTACAGTTTTGGGTTTTTTTTTTTTGTTTTGGTTTTTTTTTTTTTTGTGTGTGTGTGTGTGTGTGTTTATTTTGTTTTTTAAGTCATGGGTTTTCCATTATTTATTACAATTCCTTTAGGACAGCACTGGAGTCTTGAGTGCTAAATGTGTTCATATGCTCTGGGGTACCTGCATGCAATTTAAATGGAAAAGAAGATAAGTGTTTGAGAAGATTGAGCTCTACAGCCACTGGAAATTGAAAGGAGATAAATTTTTACAGCTAGATGTCACAGTTAAATCTTAATCACAATCATACTGGTGTAAATCCAGTGTAACTCCACAGGGAACTTGTCCTGACCACACTGCTGCTGAATTAAACACAGCTTGTGCCTAGCATGTTGCAAGCCACCCTTTGGTGGATGTAAGCAGGTCCAGACAAGTTCACAGACAGTGTCCCAATTGTCTTTTATAGTACTATTTTCTGGTGCCCTGCTGGAGTTCCTGGTAACCAGAAAGCTTAATAAAAAGCTATAGTATAGTTCTAGAAAATGTAGATCTAAGAGAAAAATGTCACTAATGAAAATACTGAAGAAACATGATACTAAGATTAATAAATGTCATTAGTCAGGTTGTCAGCTCTGTCTAAGTAGTGTTGTAATGACCATTGGAAAAAAATTAATAGAATATTTCTGAAGACATTGCAGGAACTAGTAAATAGAACATTTAAGAGGTTATGTTTTCTCCTTTGTGTGCATACAGTCAGGGAAGAATATACCACATAGGAAAATTAGTTTGCCTAACACATTTCACATCATGGCTATCCCTGGCATACTTTCCATAGTTAGTTTAAAATTGTGTTCTGTGGACTTACAGGACTTTCTTTGATTTTATGCCAATATTTGCTTAAGCAAATTGAAGAGCTTGTACTATATTAGGGTAGAAAGAGCAATAAATTGCAAAAATACAGTGAATGTTAAAGCTACATTTTTAAGCAGAAATCTGAAGAAATTGCTCTTATGGCTGATAACTTTAACAGATTTTAAGGAAAACACATGATCACATAACACAGTAAGTGAAAGCTTGTGATAGAGGATACAGGTTCAAGTATTTGCCACACCTGAAGAGATTTCAAAGTATTTTTTACCTGGTTCCCTGAATCACAGTTCATTAGTGTTCAAAACAAAAGCTTTGATTCCTAGAAAAAGCTTACCAAATATTGTGTTCAAATATGAGAACTTAGATGCTAAAATCTCCCTTTAAAAAAGTGCCTGCATCTCCAGAGTTGACTTCAGGATAGAATTTGGTCCATTATAGTTCTTTTAGCCTATTTTCTTGTTAACAAATTTGTGTTGCTTTTGTTTATTTCTACATGCGTGGAGAAAGCCATTGCAGAAGCTCTGTTTTTAGAGCCATGAGGCACACAATACAGAGCAGAACTAAATCCTGACCTCTAGTTTTGCTGCACTGCAAATATGGGTTTAGATGAAAGTTTTACAGTTTCTGGGAATCTCTTGAAATGCAAAAAAGGAGATGCATGATCAATTATTATGGACAGGATATACTACTTTATAAAGTATAACAATCAAAATAATTTGAAATCGATTTAGTGGCATGTATTCTGTCTCTGATTTATACTTCCAGAAATATACTGTGTATTTATACTAGTTAATCTGAAGATATGTATGCTACTTAGATCACATTGAAGTCAGGTGAATATTGTAGAAAAATATTTAGAAATGCTAATTTAAACAAAAGAAGGAGCTCAGTGAGGTACAGAACTAATGAAGTCTCATATTCCATTGCCTTCTTACTTTTAGGTGGAACCTTGGATATTTGACTGAAGCTGTTGTCTCAATTAGATGGAATTCTCAGATCTTTTAATGATTTCCCTTAATATGGGGATACCCAATTACATTTATTGAAAGGCTATTAATGGAAAATAGGCCTCATCACAGATACTTATTATATAGTTGTACAAAATTTTGTAAGAAAATACGTGTTGGGAACAGACAACAGTAGGAAAAGAGGACATAATGAAATCTCTTCAATTTTGCTCCTCTCAATAAACTTTCCAGTGACGTGAGAATTAGGTAATATTGTCACCAGGTGGGGTAAAACCAAATACAGCCCTTGAAGAGTAAATAGCATATAACAAATAGCAAAAGAAAGAACTGAAGTGAATCATTTGAGAACATCTAAACAGCTGAAATATGTTCACTGACACTGTTATTTGAACAATTGTGAATAACGACCAGATGAATTGAAGTCAAAGTTTCTCCATAATAATTCAGAAAGAGAACAAAAGGCTTAAACTACTAAATAAAACATTTGCTATGAAAATCCTGTCCAGCTCTAGTTCATATATTGTAAAAGGATGTTAGCTTAAGATATGCTTTATTACCAAACTCAGATAAGAATACAGGGAAATGCTGCCTGAGGACTGCATTGAAGGGGCTGTGGACTAAGAGATCTAAGAGTGGTCAATAGGTGAAATGAAGGTATTTTTACAACTTTACGACTCTAATAAGCAAAGGATGTAACCACTGGAACTTGGGGGAGGAGGCAGACAGAAAAATCAACATAAGACAGAGTGCAAAAAGATAAAACATCTTTTGGCAAGCTTATTTTGACTTTTTAAACTGGAACAATGGACTACTATAGACAGTCCCTCCTTTCCACCACTATGAAATGACTTCCACCCCATTTTCCATTGGTAGCCCTCTGTGTCAGAAGACACAGATCAGCTCTGGGTTTTAACTGGCCCTGGCACATTATGAGATCCCACCTGATTCAGGTCTGTGAGTTTCCTCAGAGCAAACCCCTGCTTCTGCAGAGTGCTGTGCTATTCCTCCTGTCACAGACATATGCATGTGGCTTTACTGTGATTACTTCCTCAAGGTTATGTTGACCTTAACTAGTGAGTCAAGTGGATAATATCCTTGTGGGAGGGGAGGACTAAGTGAGGCTGGATAACATAAGTCCTCTCTCAGGTTCCCTGTGAGACCACAAAGAAGAATGCTCTCCCACGCACAAAAATAAGAATGTGCATTTGGAGGGAGTGTTCATTTCTGATGGAAGACTTGCAGGGCATTAGAGTCACTGTAGCTTGCATCCAAGCCCAAGTCAATGAATTACAGTGCATTCTCTGCTAAGCAGGACTTCATGCCTTCCAGTTATTTCACATGCAGCAATTGTACAAACTACAGGATGTAACTGGGAAGGGATTGTAGGATTGTGCTGAAAGTTGCAGTCCTTTGAAAAGGAAGCTTTATTAATTTTTAGTCATATAGATGTCATACACCTTTGCAAATCTTAGACAAGTTCTGTGGAGCAGTCTGTGGACAGTGCTAGGAGTCCCATATGCTTAGGTAGGTTGCTAATCTTACTTAAGGAAAGACAGTTGTTCACATGTAACAGCTGGCAGAAATCACTATCAGCAATGAGACAGGTACATCTTTATTGGATGGGAGCCCTGAGAAGAAGAAGGAGAAGGGTCTCCACTAAACAAGAATCTTTGAGGATTTATTTTATAAATTCCTCCCCAGTTCTCCTCTACTTTCTTGTTTAATTCAGGGGTTCCTGGGTTCCCTTTAATGCTGGATGGTGACTTCAACACACAGGGTTTAATGCAGAGCAGGATAGTTAGTGGAGAAGATTTTTTTGCTCAAAGGGAGATTTGTATCTTTATTTTCACTTGATTTTTGTGGATAACTTGAGCATTAGCTTCTCCAGTTCCTCTTCATACTGTCCAGATTATCCATGCTTACTTATTGTACTTTTGCAGCTACTGGTTACTTTCAGCCACTGAAGGCTGAAAAAGACACAGATGAGCACAGATGCACAGAATGATGTATTCTGTTTGCTTTCAGATTCCAGATTACATCTTCTCTCTGACCCAGCATCTACGGCTCTTACAGAAATTGACTTCAGGGTACTGAGGACCAGGCAAATTTGAGGAGGCAACAGGTTGGTTAAATGAAAGAAAAAGCCTGCAAAACATGCTAAACCTCAAAACAGTCCTCCCAAAAATCCAAAGCAAAGCACAAATTCAGTAACACTGGAACTGCACTGTGACCTTTCACAGGTGGGAGTTGAGGAATTAAGGAAACCTTAGAAAACTGAGGTCATGTCTGCTCAGCCTAGACATTAAAGATCCCATGGTGCTTTACATACTAGGGGAGCATTTACCCTCATGTCCTGACCAAAACATAACCTTTTCCCCAGAGCAAAGGAGCATCCACACTCTGATTAGAGTCTCTTCTTCATCCTGGAAGTGTCTGCATTTTGATGATGCAGTTTGTGCCTTTGTGTAAACACACACACACAAGTGTATACAGCAGGACTTGGGTATTGAAGGGGGCTTTGCACACAGAAGCAAATTACCCATGTTTGTACAGAGTGTGAAAGGCTTATGGCCGAACCTTGGGAAAGCATGTTCCCTTGGAAAGGAAAGTATTTTGGGATCCTTTAAAAGATCATTTTCATTATTAATTATTAGTTTAGAGGGATGGCCAGCAGTGCAAGCAACAACATGTAACAGCTGTTGGGCTTGATTGGGCAAACATTCTTCTTTTACACGTGGGGACAGTCTTTTTGACCTCATCAGAACTGTTAGGAGTATTGGTATTTACCAATATTAAATTCAATTTGGGAAAATCACTTAGGTGAGAAAAATAAATTGCAAGTATACAGTTAAACGTGCAAGATTATTTGCAGAGCATAGCTTTGATTTATAATTAGTGTTTGCCAAGTTCTGTGCTAATGGGTCAGAATTTGTCTCTCCTATTTCTTAATTTGAAAAAAATCCCAATGAAATTTTATTTCATCTTTTAAAGCACTTTGACTCTAGGGATCAAAATAACTCGGACTTCTGCGCTAAGTTATACCAGAGAATAATTCTTGTTGTACTGTAGCATAGACTTTGAATAGTTGCTGTTTCAATACAAAAATAAAAACCATTCGCTTAATGTGTAATTAATAGTTTGGCATTTCCCTAAGGCTTTGCCCAGGACCCTTTCTGTTTCTGTTTTGTATTACTGAACTCCCCTGCTAAATATTTCCAGATCATATAGATTTAGATAAGACATGTTCCAGAACTTATAACATTTTTTATTTTGACTTTTACAGTCTTTATTAGTGTAATGAAAATAATACTTTGACAAGTCCCCAAATAAATGGTAATATTCACCCCTGGATAGCTGAGTGAAACGTTCAGTGCCATGGGTTATTTGACTGTGTTTACATTGCAGACATAAAAAATATGATAAAAATTTTAGTGCAGATCCGTTAAAAGCTTGTGACCCTCTCCTTTCACCAAGGTGTTGATCCTGTAGTTTGAGGAACACTGGAGGACATTGGCTGACATGAGAAATGCCACAGAGCTCTCCTGGGAGTACAAGGAGACTACAGGATTGGGACCTAACCTTGTAAGTGCTTTGTGGCATTCACTGGGACCGCTCTTACCTGCTTCTATGCATAATACAAAGGTGTATGAAGAATAATTTGGTGAAAAATACATGACTCAGAAATGGAATAGCTGTGAAAATATCAGAAATTGACAGATGTCAAAAACCCAATTATGATAAATTGATATGAACTTCTGCACTCCTAGAGATAAAGAATTTTACCTGTGTTCACCAATATGTATGAAGTTATTGAAGCCACTTTTATAGTTAGTATGGTATGAGTGAGAACTACTTCTGACAAGCATAAAAAACCCCATTTATGTGTAACAGATTGTGTGCTTAAGGCGTGTAAAACCTTAAAGGTGACATTTGTCTTCTTTGTAAAACTTTTAACACACTTTTGACACTATTCAAAAATTAAGGAGCCCTTGGAATCTAGGCTGGATTTTAGGATGTGTGTGCATACAAAAAGAAGAGCTTTGTAGAGCTTTTTGGCCAAAATGAGTGCTTTTTCTCCTTTACATGGCAACTTATGGTTCCCTAGCTGTATCTTCATACCACAGTTCTTTTCTTGGTGGATGTGAGTCAGGTGGACTTTACCTCCACACCATTTTGTGACCCACACAGATTTTCAAGTTGATTTTTAGAAAGAGAAACATCAGTTCAAAACCAAGAGCTGATGGGTCTCTGTTAGAGAATATTAAAAATGATGTTTCAACATCTCCCAAAACAAGTATTCCTCTTGCTAAATTAAAAGTTTAAACATAAAAAATAGTTTTTCCATTTTTTAATCCCAGCCATAAAATGTTTCCAAACATGAGTAAAACTCCTAAGTTTATGCCTCTTACCAAGTTCAGTTGTTCAATACATTTATTGCTTGTCTAAAAATTGTCTGAGTGGCACCAAGTTTGCTACATGAGCAAGGCTGAGAGGCATAAGGGTGTTTTCCTGACAGAAACACTTGAAATATCTTAAGTAACTTAAAATTCTTTTTCTCCTCTTGGTCCTTCCAGAATAGACCATTCCATTCAAATTTTCATTTCCTTGGAGCATGCTCACTTTTTCATTAACACATCCACAGAGTTGGCTGTGATTTTTTAATGCGAAGCTTCATAATCAGAAGAAATTCCTTCTTGCCAATCTTTTCCCAATATATGCTTTCATGTGTCCAAAAAGGTATTTATCTGACTGCACAAACACATGGAGAAATTTGAGATTAATTTGATATTAATTCTGTGTACACTTTATTGTTTTTTCAACATAGGGAAGAGTGATCAGTTTTTTGTTTCGTGTCATTGCATAGATATTGTCTGACACCCTCTGGGCATCTATGACTGGAAATGCCATGTTTTTACTCTTTCCTATATGAGTGTGAAATGTCATGTGCTGGTCCACACATTACCTCAACCGTTTGAAAATAGATTATTTTTATAACAGCTCTACAGAGCTCTGTCTCTTTGCAAAAGCCATGAACCTTTCTAATTAATTGGACCTGAATGTAATGAATCTGAAAAGAAATTATCTAACTCTCAACTCTACTGTTCACCAGTGTGTATGCAGAACACACAAAATTTATTATCTCTTTCTTTTTCACCACAGCTACCGTTATGTGATGAATCAGTGGTGACACATGAAAAATGTTTCTTCATGATTAAGGAGCTAAGTGTTAGTAGTATTTATGTGTATGAAAAAAATAGCAATATTTTAAATTGCTGAATGTCCCCTTTGAAATGAAAAGAAGATTAAATCTCTCTGATTTAGTGCGATTAAAATAATAAATGTAAAATGAAAGTATGATTAAAAACCTAATGCATGGCCCACTGGTAGAGTTAATACATAACCAAGTCTCCTCCCAAACACAGTTTCAACATTCTTATTGGCATGTTGAAAACCACTATTGGCATCATTGTGCAAATTATGCTTTCCTTGTTTATTCTGGTATCTGAGTTCCTCTAGGGATTATAATGGGAATTTGGGACTCTGCTGTGGCTAAGTGCAACAGGAATAGGGGACTGGCAAGGGGGTAGAAAAGTAAAAGAAGGGCAGAGTAAGAGCAGTAAGACAGAGCTGGGAGGGAAAAAATGGCAGATATTGAATCCCTATTGAGCAAGTAAGGGAATTTCTTTCCAAGCAATCAAGCTACCATTCTATGTTGTTTTCCAAAACTCTTATTCTAACTGCTGTTACCTCTACCTTGTTGAAATGCATATATCTCATTACTTCAGTGAGAACATGATAAGCACTAAATAGAGATGGAAATCCCACTTTTTGCATGTTTTGAAGGCTGTGTATTCAATTTACACTGGTCATGGGCACAAAGTTGTAGCACAATCTTTTTATCTTAAAAAAAGGAGAAAAACTCTCAAAACATCAATGCAATTCTTTATCTCTGAGATAGTTTTGAATTTTCAAGACCCTTGTCCCAGTTTCTAGGTCCTGCATAGTTTTGTGTCCTGGTTGGAAATACTTGTATCTGAACTGTGAGATGCTGCAGGTTCTGCTTCCCTAAGGTTTTATGACTTCAGGGTAAGCAGCATTTAAGTGTGTGGGCAACCTACCCCAGCTGTGCTGATGACAAGCAGGTTCTGCCTGCTTAGGTTTATCTATGTAGAAACCTCCAGATGCAGCATGCTGCTGATGCAAGGAGGACTTGGAAATTGTTCATAACTTGCCAGAGTTACACTGAAAGAAGGTCTTGATTGTTCATTTTGGTGAGGAGCAGGAAGACCGCAGATGGCCAAAAAAAAGTCTTCTTATCTGTAAAACAAGTAAGTCATTCAGTCAAGTTCTGTGAGTAGGACAAAGGGAAAGGCAAGATGGAACAAGCCCACACTTCCTTGGATCTGATAACAGCACAACCTGAGGTAACTGCTGTTAAAGGCTAACAGAGGAAATATGACCTAGGGTTTGTCCAACTGCAGGTTTCCTTGGGGTCTAGACTTCTGTTTTCAACAGCCTTTTCACCAGTCTTGTCCTAAGCCCACTGACTCTTCCTCTGAAGAATAGCTGAGAATAGGGGAGCATAGAGCCATGTTAGAAGTCAAGAAATCAGAATCCTTTCTGTTTAGAATCATAGAACCATTTAGGTTGGAAAAGACCTCTAAGATCATTGAGTCCAACCATTAATCCACCACTGCCATGTTCACCATTAAACCATGTCCCCAAGTGTTTCTGCCTTTTGCATTTATTCATGTTGCAGGTGTGTTCAAGGGAATGGCAACACTTTGTTGCCACTACACTACACTGCGGATGAGTTGGAAAGGGTCTTTTCAAAGAGGGGACCCATGCGATGTTCAAACAACAGCCAACTGGACATGCTCTATAGGAATATTTCAGCAGAGAGATTAAAACACACCTGGAGGCAGCTATAACTTAAGAACATGTGTAGAATAATACAGATGAGCTAGTGGTCATCATGTTTACCTTTCTTATAGGCACTCCAGGCTTGCTTAAGGTATGCTGGCACTGCTAGGGCTTTTGAGAAGCCATCACATGTGGAAGTGGGCTTGAGGAAGAACACATCACAATAAAATCTGAAAACAATCGAACAACCAGATGTATGGTTTACCCTGACATCCTAAAAGTTGACTGAAATCTCTGAGTGAAAAAATAAAGTGAAGTCTGAGCATGGAAAATACCAGCAATCTGTCAGAGAATCATGTGAAAACCTTGAGGGGGAAAAAATAGAACCTTTGCTGAATGCTTAACTACTGTTTACCAAGCAAAAATACAATGGCTTCTCTGCTGATCACAATTATGCTGTTATAAATCTACTGATTTCTTCTGCTACCTTGGATTTACAACATTGTAACCAGCCTTACAATCTTGTCGGGTCTGCTGCTGCCAAAGAATTGTATTTTATCACTCAGGCACACCCAGGAGATTTCTCTTTATGTTGACGCAGCAAGTGGTCTATCTTCCGAAAGAAAAGCATGGAGATTCTGCATGTCCAGTTCCTGTTTCTTTTAGTGATTATTCTGTATTTAGTCAGGGTTAGGAACAAAAATTTAGTTCTAACTGGCTAATCTGATTGTGATCTGATTTGCAACCTTCTATTTTGATTTTGAAGTTTTGATTTGACTGAGAAACCCATTGGATTCAATGTGCGGCTGATCTGTATCAAAGCTCAGTCACAAAGCTGTAGGAGTGGAAGGGGTCACAAAATGTCCCACCACCCATATTACACCAGGATTCCATGATATGACTGGTTTGTTCTTAACGATCTGCACTGTCTTCCCCAATAGATTTGAGCTTTGGTCCACTGCTCACTCTGACCTCCTAGACTGAAGTTCTCTCCCTCCTTTCCTACATTTCTCTGAAATCTTCTTTACTGTAAATTAATTTTTCATCCTTTTCTCCATGGCCACAGAGAACAGTTCATCGTATCTGTCTCCAACAGCCTTTTTTGTACTGGAAAACTGTTATCATGTGCCCCTTCAATCTCCTCTTTTCTAGATTAAATGGACGCAGTTCCTTCAGCTTTTTCCTCATAGGTCATGTTTCCTAAACCTCTTAACATTCTTAGTTGTTTCTTTTGTTCTTTTTCTTTCCATGTAAAAGAGAAGACAGTGATTCTGGGAAAATTATTTCCCCAGCATCTGGCCATAGTGGGTCCCTGCTGTGAGACAGTTTCTTACTTGCTGGAGAGTGTGTTATCCACCTTTGATAATGCTAGCCTGAAGGTCCCAGGCTAACATTATCTTGTTAGCTATTGTCAGTCTCTGTAGTCACTGTGTGGTGTGGAAAATGAAAGTAGGATGGTGAGGAAGTATTACTGAGTAGGGGTAATGTGTGCTAATTTGAACTAAGAATTGATGTTTGCATTGCTAGAGGGAAAGTTTTCTCTGCAGTGGAGAAGAAATGTATTTTTTACCTCTGACTTTTTTTCCCTTGCCCCTCATGACAATGGTATTTCTGGAGGGAGAACTGGTCAGGCTTGTCTCAAGAGTCCAGACTGCCTCTTTTCTAGCCTAAACATACAGGAGTTTTATGTTCTACTGATTTTTGTACCTGAAGCTTGAACTACTCTTTCTTCTGTTGCTCATTTTAATGAAATGCACCAGAAAAATGCAAAGATGATGAAAAGCCTCTCAGAGTCCAGGATCAGCCCTGGGATCCCTTAGCCCATGACTAGTCAAAATAATGTGTGATGTTATACTAGAATTTTCACATTTCCTTTTTTTGGGGGTGGAAGACTGAAAAATGTCGTCAAATATCTCCAAATCCATTTTCATGTTTATTAAGCATCATCATCACTTATTGCCCTTAATTTGACACATAAAATTTGCCATCATTTCTGAGGCTGGCACTGCTGAGGAGCTATTCAGTCTCGTCTGCAGTATTTCTGTGACAAACACGCAGCAATTACTCTGATGAGTAATATTTGCCTCAGTATTAAATGCTGATGGGAATACATATCCCAATGTATTCATCCTACAAATTTAGAGTTGCCTCTAAATTAGCCCAACTAACTTCTGCTGAAGTTAAACTCTGCTTACACTGGCCATGACAAAGAACTTCACCTCTGCTAGAGGACAGGGTTAAGCCTACTTCCAGCTGAAATGGCTTATGAAATGTTTTCACAAACGTGTGTGGATAGCACCAGACTGTTTCAGAAGCACATTTACAAACTGCACTCTCCTTCAGGAGCTGGAGATCCTGTTCAGAGAAAGCTGAAAGAGCCACCTGTGCCGTAGTTTACACTGTCAAAGCACAAAGCAAGCACTAGCCAGCAGGGTGCAGCTACAAACCAGCCAAAGTTTGTTTCATGCTGTGTTAGCTGGGAATAAGGAAAGCAGAAGCACTGCCCTGCTGTGAGCCCCAGTGGTACGATTTGCCAAGAGAAGGCTGTGGGACTGTCCAGGAGGAGCTGTGAAGGGACCAGTAAAGAAATACAGACATTTTTGCAAAAGGTAGTCCAGTAATAGATGTCCTTGACCTTGATGGCATGATGCATCTCATTGCCTTCCATATACTAATGCAGGAGGGAATTCACTCAAGGTTCTGCAGATATTACAGAAAGCTACCCAAGAGAAGACCTTATGAGTCCTTCTTCAATCCAGTACCTTTTAGACACATCTGCAGACTGACTGCCTGGGTCTCCATATTGATCCTGAATTGTTGTTTCTCCCTTTTATAGCCCAGAAGAAAGTCACAGGATTTCAAGATTTTTATTCCTTCATGACTAATTTGTATCTTCTGTTTTCTGTGTTTGAATGATAAATGAGGTCATGCCCATGTGATATTATTGGCAACAGGGTTTCCTAAAGACTGCAAAGATGCTTCTAACCTTCTGCCATTATGAGATTATTTTTGCCAACTTCCTAGACATTCAGAGGATATTTACTTTCCCATTTTATATTTTTGCAGAGTGGAGATACGCATCATCAGACAGTAGTCAAACATGTCTAATTAAATAACCCCATCCATATTCACATACAAGAGTGGCCAATTCGGGAGCTGCTAGCAGTTGTGCCACAAGCTGAAAGCCCATGCCATTAATTTCAATACATGAAAGTGCAGCTTGCTAAAAAATACTTTTCTTTCCTTCACTGGTAGAATTAGAACTTTCCTGGTGCCTAGTTTGGCAACAGAAAGGATGGCTTTATGAATGAATGTGTAAAGTAAAAGAAATAGTTGCTGATGATCAGAAGGCAATTCAGCTTTCTGCCATGAAGAACAACTTCCAGAATCAAGAAAAATGTGAAGTCTGTGTTCTGTGTTCTTTACTGTTCAGCAGTGCAGGATGCTATGGTCGATCAGTTGTTAGCACAGACCTTCAACAAATCACGTAACTCTTTCAACCTTTCTACTTTTCTGTGCAAATGAAAAAAGTAACTGTAAATCTTGCTGACAATTACTTGTATATCTATTGGCAGGCAGTCAACTTTGGCCTGAACAACATGGGAACAATATGTGCTGCACAGCCAATGCCCATTAATTGTCTCTTTAGTTTCTCCTGCAACTTGTAGAACACATTTCTCCCAGGTGATCTGCTTCTTTAAACATTAGTACAAGCTTGTCTGGCACAGAATGCCAGTAATTTATGAGTCAGATTCTGCTTTTCAGTAATATTTACAGTGTGCTCTGTTGTAGAGCACATTAGATACTCTAACTACAGATGAAAATATAGGAAAAGTGATTTTTTTTTTTGGTTACCTTCAAGATACAATTAAAATTATTCTAATTTTTCTATTGACTGTTTCATCAGCTGACACAGACCCAAAGCCTGTTTTTTCACTCAGTCTACATATGTATGCTCATTAGTGAATGGCACAAGGATACAGTAAAAGGAGCTTCCAAATACTTTCCTCTCTGTGCACAGGACTGATCTCTGGATTGCCATGTCATCTTGACTCCTTGATGTACTGCTGTACTGATTAATCACTGTTGTTTTTGTTACTGTAACTTCTCCAAGACTTCTCCCTGGTTTCTGAGAAGGGTGCTGTGACAGTAGGCAATAATAACTGCTTGGCTGTGATGGAGACTTTTCTAGTGGGAACTGCTGACCTTTGACTTCCTACTTCTGAACTAGTCTGTCAGTGCTGAATGCTTTATAACACTTATTTAATGAGCAATCTCTTCTCACCTCTTCCAAAGACTTAATAGCAGAAGCTGTAGTGAGATCTCCTATCATCATCTCTTTTTGTTCGAGGCATTACTGAACATGCACCAATGTTTTATGTAATGTTGTTACAGTTAAATCCAAGTAGCACACAAAAGCAAATGAGGAGGAACAACTACTGCCTTGAGTTCTACCTCTTTAACACTTTTCATTCAATTTTATTGTACAATTTAGTCACTGGAAATCCACTGAGGATTGGAATATGTTAGACTATTCTAGTTAAATTTTAAATGAAGGTTCAAGCTATAGTTTAGGCATACTAAACAATATATACCTTACAATTTTAAGGATCACCTGCTGTCTCAGGCTTACGGGTCTGGAGTTTGGAACCAGACATGCTTTCTGGCAATTTTCTAGTCTTAATGTCTGGATAATGCTGCGCCAGTTACTGTATTTGGCCTATAGCTACTTCAAGTGACTAAAAGTTTTCTTCTTACCTTCAAACTTGGGTCCAGCTCAAGTCTGTTTGAAGACCTGTGAACACTGGAAAGGATGGATGACTTGCTGTTGTGGTATGTAACCTATTCAGCTGTAACAGGAGACCCCTGGCAGCTTTTGTGGGATCAGTTAGTGCTCACACTGTCTGGGAGAGTGAAGCAGGCTCCTGCTGGTAACCTAGCATTAGGCTTACTCCTCTGTGTGTGTGTGGTGGATTTATCTCCCACTAGACTGTGCCCCTTTTTCACTAGACCTGAGAGATGGTGTAATAGGAAATCCAGCACTACAGTGTGTTGGAGAGCCTGCTGACCCACACTGCCCTGTCTGTCCCCTCAGTGCTGGACAAACCAGGAGGGCTTTTCAGGTGCACAAGGAGCTGTGAAGACCTCAGAAATGTTAGCTAGTGTGCTGGAGATGTGTCTGCAGCAGCCAGCCTGCCTAAAGGCGCTGCATGGGAGTGGTGCTTGGGGCTGTATACAGCTTCAGGCTGGCTCTGCAGGGAAGTTCTGCCTGAAGCATGGCTCTGGGCCTGGGCAGTGCTTGTTATGCCAGTGGCAACCAGTTCTTCACCTGGACCAGTAAATAAGAGCGAATGGGCGCAACATTTACCCTCTGGGGAACAGCATTTTTGCTAGTGAAATATTTAGCCCAGAATGTGATGGTGCTTCTCAGTCTTGAATATGAGGCTGGACAGAGAAGATACAACTGGATTACAAGGACACTCACAGACCTGGGAGGATTCTCCTTTCACCTTGGCAGGTTTAGTTGAGCAGATACAATTTTGTTGCAATGCCCAGGCTTGGAGTGCTGTTCTGGAGAGCAGCACTGACACAGCTGGGCTCCTCTGCCCCTCTCTGAGGATGGCTGGAGTCCTCCACAGAGGTTTCTGGGCATGTTCATTAATACAGTCTGTCTGAACTAAGGTATCGTAATGAGAAAAGAAAAACACTTATCATTTGTCTGTGGACAAATGTCAGGATTCCCAAATGCTTTTATTTTGTATTTTTATTCAGCAACACTCAAGACACCAGTGTCTATTCCTGCAGAAAAATCTTTCCTGCAATATCTGAAAGACTCACTTATAAGAAGTCCCACCTTGTCAGGTCTGGCAGAACTTTTCCAGCCCTCCTCCTTGTCCTGCCTGGGCCAAAGGTGTTGTTGGACAACCTGCATTTTTCCTCCTGGAGAATGGTGGGAGCATGCTGTCTCTGCTCTGCATCCCATGAAGCAAAGGCAGGGGGAAACTTGTCCATGGTCACAATAAAAAATTTCAGTATGAAGCTGTCCTGCTCAAATTGGCACATAAAAATATGTGGCTTTTCCAAAGGTGCCTAATTTTTTAGAGCTCCACAGACTCTCTTGGGGAATTCTTTGTGCTGAACATCTTTGGGTGTCAAAAATGAAACATGAGTGATCTGAGTGAATCTCTCAATGGCTGCTTACTCCTGATAGTCACATGTCTGTAACTGAGTTTATTCCTGGTGGTGGTGATGGGGATTAACCCCATTCCCATCTCCAAAATGGGGAAATACACTGTAAAAACAAATTTTCAGTGCTGATATTGGCTTAGAGGAAGACCAGAGCCAGTAAAAACAGTTTTTGCAGGCTTCAGATGAAATCTCTGATATGCAGTAGCTTTCCCAGATGTACAGGCACAAGGAGGATAGCTGGGCTCACATATTTTCTCACACATATCTGCTAATGGAGAAATCCCATGTCCCACTGTAAATGTAAATACCCAGAAATGTTATATAAAGTTATGGCTTTCTCTAGAGAATTTTTGCTGCATAAATTTTTGGCAGCTCAGGATGGATGTAATCCTGCTCCTATGTGTTAAGTGGAAACAGGGCCTATTGCTGTCAGATCGCTACACTGAAGCCTTGAGCAATAAGGGATATCTTATTAATGGACCCAGAAATACAGTTGCCATGAATTTTGAGACTTAGAATTTAAAATGTGCGTGAGTATCACCTTTGAATAAGGTACTGCCTCCTGCCTGTATTTTATAACACAAGACAGGATTATTGCTTCACCAGAATACATGAGAGGAGTTGCTGCAGCAGTGGCATGTGAGGTTTGGATATCACAGAATTGTTTTGGCCTTAGGTAGCTCATTTAAGTGATGCTGCATGACACCTTTTTCCAGTGATCTGAAACATAACAAAGGTATATTCTCTCTTGCTGTCTCTGGCCTGGCTGGGTTTATTTATTTGCCACTGCACATAAAAGCTTTGACGGATTTAGTGTTGGTGATATATTTAGTATTTTTGTGCTGTTGGAAATTTTCTCATTTAATCCTCTGGGCACTGATTTTCCTTATCTTTTGTTAAATTACTTTCCTAAACAAATATTTTACATGACCTTGATGTGATTTTAGGCAATATTTTATATAGCTCCATTCTAAAGTCTGACTCATGAATCCTTTGTATCTGTCTTCAGACATCTGTTGTCTGAAAGATGGCATTCTCAAGTTGTGTAAGGACCCCTGGATATATGCCTGTAAGTCTCACTTCCTAGGTTGGAGTTGGCACCTGTTTTTCGGACATCTCGGTACCCTTTCCCAGGGGGATGTCCAAGTCTGGGATCTTTCCAAATGGGAAAACTCATCACAAGCTAGATCAGCAGCTAAGATCCATGGAGCTGGCATGGAGGAACTGGATGTAGTTACTAGGTTGATTCCAGGTATAGGATCTTTAGAAACCCGTGTGAGCTATTTGCATGTGAGTGTCTGTTGGCAGTAGGATTTTGTCTATAAGTTTGAATTCCCTGGTTATCCAGAGAAGATTTTATTCAGCATGCTCTGCACTGACCCTGTGATGTCTGTGTACATCCCATGAACACAAAGCAAGTCAGTTTGTTGGATGGAACAAGACTGGGGTTGGAGTGTCAGGGGCAGAGCGATCCTTCAGTGCCTCTATCAGACATATCTAACAAGGATTGCTCTCACTAGTAAAAATACCCCTTAGAGATGACAAAGAGCACATGTGCACTTCGAAGGTTAAAAATATGTGTCTGTAATTGTGTCACTCCATGGTGCTCATAAACATTTTGGAGAACATAGCTAAAATTTATGATACGTGAAACACAGTGTTAAGGCATCATTGAGCCACCACTGTTTTAAAAATCTGGCATCCCCTTTACTTGTAAGACTAAACTGTTTTAAATTTATTTACACCCCATCATTTCCTTAGGGACCTGTTTTCCATAAACTAATGAGGCACTGGTGCAAGAGCTCTGCTGTTATTCCTGGCAAAGACCATTTTGACTCAGAGGCATACCTCACTGGATTTTTTTTCTTCAGTAGCTCACTGCAAATAATAAATAGGAGAAAATACATCATGTTTTTGAGTATCAGAGACAAGTCGCAGGACTTGTGAAAGATTAAACAAAGCAATTACAAGTTGAAATCCATCTTATTGCACTTGTCCCCACAATTTTGCATGCCTTACTCTTCTCATCTATTTCAAAATTGTACATATGCTTTGTTGAAGACTAGGTCAATCCACCAGCAACCACAGAGCGTGCGATCTTGCAAAAGGGAAATAACTAGATTGATATTTCTCATTGTGTCCAAAGGAGTGATATCTCCTTTCTTTTCCCTTGGCTAACATGTCAGAAAATTGATCTTTTACTTAACATTTGAGATACCAAAAGACTGCTGCTGAGACATACAGGAGTTTCTAAGCAAGTGGTAAGCTTAAGGTCAATTTTTAGAAGTAAAAAGCCCAGAGCTTCAATGGATTTTCTAAGTGCTGATTCTCAATGCTGAGTGAAAGTTCTGTAAAGGGACTGGGCACAGTAATGTATACACCCAAGTACAAAACTGTGTTAAAGGTGAACTATAGAAATCAAACCCTTTTCTTACATACCGCTTCCAAGATGCACTGCAGTTATTCACACCTTTGCACTAAGGCCCAAAAGATTGTAAAATTGATTTATTGATGAGGGGAAAAATGGTTATTATTGGTGTGATTACAATTGATTGCTAGAATATTAGCTTATTTACATGAAAAATGTCAAAATAAGTGTCTGTGATTAACCTCAAGGTAAAAACCTCTTCCCAATTACATATGAAAACATGTTATTCTACCTGTGGACATGCCTCAGTCTCTGCAGCAGCATGGCAGTATGAAAAACAGAAAAGGCCTTGATGCTGTGCAAGCCCTGCTCAGCAATAAGGAAAACATCCCAGAATTATCAACACTCTTCTCAGCACAAATCCAAAACATAGTCCCATACTAGCCACCATGAAGAAAATTAACTCTACCCCAGCCAAAAGCAGCACAGAAGTAATTTCCCCAAAGCCAAAAAACCAAAGCTGAAGCCAAAAGCTGATTGTCCTGATTTGCTGGTCATGTACATTAACTAAAAGACCACCTCTTCCCGCAGAGAAGAAGAAGTAATTATTAGACATGGGAGACAAAATGTGCAGAAATAGTGATGAACTAGAGCTATAAAATAGGATTTGCTTGTTTGGTTCCTCCCCCCTCCCCCATTCATCTAGTTTCTTTAAGCAATGAGTGGAATACAGTCCTTTATCTGTGAGCCCTCATGAATGTAGAGCAACCAAATAGGATAGAAGTGAAGTCTTCAAGCAGGGAATATCCCTGTATATTTCATAAGCTCAGGTGACCACAAGGAAGAAATCCACGAGGCCAAATTGTCAATGGATACAGAAATAATTTTTTCCCTGACCTTTCTTTTGCTCACTGTGTCACTAAACTGATTACTGTTACATGAGGGTGTACTGTTAATAGATGCACATTTAAAAATTTTAACTTAATAAAATCCACCTTGAAGATGAGATGAGAATTATGGCAAATACTAAAAATTCTAAATAATTGACTTCAAAAATAATTGATGATGCTTGAGGTCGAAAGTACTAATAAGGATGGGTAGAAGTGGATTGTGCATCACATTTTGAATTGTGTAATTTCTGTGCTGTATCTCTGGAACACGAATCTTACAGTAAACCAGGCGAAGTCTGTTCACAATGAGAATAACCATTGCAAACTGCTTCTGAATTACACTAGAAAAAGTATTGTGATAAGTATAACTCTGTTGAATTACAGCATATTATACAAAGAGTACTGTCAAAAAAAAGAGTTCAGTTTTCTGATATGTTTTAGAACTTCTAATCCATCCTGGTAGTCCAAGTTTAAATTTTCCATGTGAGCTTTTTCTTTCTTAAATCTTAGAAGGTGATGAGGTCCCATGCTTGTAGAGTATTTCAGACTTTCCATTTCTTTATTATGTGTGTATGATGTAAAGTGCTTTTATGTACAAAGTAAATAATGGCTTTTAGATATAAGCAGACAGATTTGTAAATTTAAATATTATTATATATTTATAACTGCAGCCAGATTATTTGATAATGCTCATGTCTGCCTACTCTCACAGAATGCGTGAATGTTTTCGTTTCATTTTATGATGCTATATTGCATGTATGCGTGTAAGCACTTGAAAATATTCTCACAGATGTAAAGGCATGAGGAAGCCCATGTTCAGCCCTTAGGGTGGGTAATAGACCCTTGACTTGAACATACTCCTGGCAAAATTAATTGCTGATTAGGGGCAGAAATTAGTTTTTACACTAAACATGCTCAACGTGTCAGGTAATGCATTTGGCCAAGGGTGCCTACAATCAAAGCCATCTATCCTGGCAGCCAGGCACCAAGATGCTCAGCATGGTGCTTCAGAGATGCTGTGAGCTCCTGCAGCCTGGCAGAGGTCAGGCAGGTGCTGCAGGCAAGAACATGGGTGGGTAGAAGAAATGGTAGAAGTCACAGCACGCCCCATTCCCACCATCATTGGGTGCGCACTGCCTCTGGTAAGCACAGCACATGGGTTTCTCTCATCTCTCTGGTTCAGGTTTGGTCTGGAGAGGGGAAAAGGAGAGAGAGCTTCTGCCTCGTGTTTTTACCCTAACTGAAGCCAGAGAAAATACAAGATTTGGTCAGTTTTGGACACAGCCTCTGTCCCAGGCTGCCTGTTCTTGAAGCTTTGCTTACCCTAGGTTGAGACAATGGCACTCATCTTCTGAAAGCATGCACTTGTACATTCATGCACACACGCACACCACGGGTGCCCTTCTTGCAGCCAGGTTTTTCATTGCAGACACCTCAGTGAGATGAGGATGGGGCAGGAAGGGAGAGCAGGGCCATCACTTTAGTCAGCAGCCTCCACGACAGAAACAGTAAATGCCCACTAAAGCAGATGAATACATCAGCAGGGTGCATGAGAAAATTATGGGGTTATTCAGGAAAAAAATGTGTTTCCCAGACTTGCCCAGGTTTTGCCCCAGCTTGTCAGTCACTGTGACCTTGGTATACTTATTTTTGTTTTGTTAACCATCATCCATTCTGACTGCTAGCAGCATGGCCAGTAAACAAGGGTCTGGTTTTCTTGCACACCCTTCCTGCAGCCTCAGCCCCATCCTGCTCAGCGTGGAGTGGGGTGACCAGCGAAGTGGGACTGCCATGAGTAGGGGATTAATGGTGTCTGAATGCACTCCAGCACTAAAAGCCACCTTGGTGGGACACGGAGGCTGTGCTGCACTGAGGGGCAGAGAGCACCTTTGGGAGATTTATTCCTCTATTTAGACCTTCATAATTTTTTTTCCTTACCTTTGCAGAAAAGGAATTCAATAAATCACCAAGAAATGCCTTATACGCTCACAAGGAAAAACCATTACCTGCACGTTTTCTGCATGCATACAGCATCATATCTACACTACAAATGTCACAAACATGTCTTAGAATCAGTCTGCTTCACTTTTTCCAGATGGCATAAAACCAGCTTTCTACAGCTGTTCCTTAAAACATATTTTTACTTAAGTAATGGTGTTTTGCTGAACAATGGTACTCATAAACAAGTAATAATGCTCAGACCCATTTTGCACTGTTTTAACTGACTCCCCAAGACACAGAGGAGTGCTGAATTTTGCTTACAGGCTCAGTTTTTTTCTTTTCTTCATGGTGTAATTGATGCACACAAAAATTATGTAGAACAGGTTGTCAGATGTGGCAGCATTTTTTTCCACCCTGAGAAAAGGCTTTGAATTTAATTTGGCTAAATGTTTAAATACGATAGCATTGAGCTGGAGAACAGAATTTTGAACATCAAAGCATTTTATTTTTATAATTTCAAAACTTTATAAAATGCTCTTAAAAATAAGGTCTTTCAATACAGATTTTCCTGTATAATGCTTTACTTCTGGCAAATCAGAATTTTCTGGGAAAAAATACTGTCATTACATGTCTCAATTAACTCCATTTGATATGAGAAAGGTCATTTGAACCTCTTGAAAGTATTGTGTATGTCTTTGCAAAAATTCTGAGATTTAATCAGGGGATTTATGAGGATGCAAGTCAGATGCAAGTAAAGAGAATCATAGGCCTGCCTTTAGCAATTAGGGGATCTTTGTATTTTTGGAGGAAATAAGTCCTCAAATCTTTCACCACCATCTTCCATCTTCCATCCTTCCATCTTCCAGCTCCCTGAAATCATGACTATAGAAATCATTACTACATGAGTGTCAAGCTGATAAAACAATCCCTTGTGAAAAACAAGCAAAACAAATGTTTAATAAATTTCCTTCTGAGCCTGTCTTTTTGTACTGGGACAGATAACTTATTTTTTTCTTTTTTGTGCTCCATTTCCTTGTGTGTAAAATGGAGTATGTGATCCTGGTGCTTGAAGGAAACAGTTTAGTCTCTCCTATTGCAAGTTCAACTTTTCTTGCACAAAAAATGGGCCAGATGGTCAGTAAGTGCAACATGGAGCAGGTCAAACAACAAGGTTGGGTTTTGCATGGAAATACCAATTTTCTGAAATCCAGATTTCTGACTGGCTGCTCAAACTTTTTTCAACCAAAATGAAATTGCTGGTTAAAAGCAGCAAGATCAAGCATCCACCTGCTGTGGAGAATTTTATTACAGAGACAAACACACTGCAGAAAATTTGGAGGAAATTAAACTTTGTGCAGCATTTGCATCAAGTAAGGCACCTTTAGGAAACCTCTTTCTCAGGAATCTTTGCTGAAAGGTAAATTTATTTTAAAAGATAACTCTACTTTGTTGTTGCAAGGCATAACCTCCTGTTAGAAACGACTAGAAGTGCTGTATATGCTCAGTCTGGCCTCAGTAATGGCTTGTGCCAAAGGAACATAAGCCAGTTGAAGGTGGCTCAGAGATGGGGGTACAGAGATGTAGCATTGCCATGAAGAACGTGAAAGGCACATTTGGCACTAATTTACCCTGTTTTCAATCCCAAAACCCCAGCATTTGCCTTGACAATCCTACACTGCATGTTCACAGAGCACTACAGCTATCTGGAATATGTTAAGAAAACACAAGACATGTGTCTCATGCTGACTAATATTAAATTTACAATGTTTTGAAGGAAAAATCTGCAGGACACTGTGATTGCTTCCTCCCCTTTCTGACTTTGTTGGTCATCTGGGAAGTTGTCCCTGTGCTGTATTTTTCTGAGACCTGTTCACATCCTTCCGTAGCTGGATGGGAGATGTTGGAAGACAGCAGTACACCCAAGGAATGAGTTTTGGATCAGCCTGGAAAGGTAATGCTGAGGCATCCATGCTCCTGCTGCCTGTTTATGCAGCACTTCCTCCTCTCCAGGTTTCCCCTGCAACACCTATACTCACAGTCATTTTTGTAGACAGTGCAAAGTCTAATTTGGGGCTTTAATACAGCGTGGATTTACTCTATTCGCTACACTCTCAAGAGGATGCTCCAGGTTTTTACTGCAGCACTGTTCACAGCAGACACTCAGGCTTGACTTTCTGGAAAGAGTTCTCCAGTTTTTGACAGCTTCATCAAAAATACTGCCATGCTCCCAAGATTACTGACACTCTATTTTTGAAGTAATTAGCTCTTTGTTCACCTAAATCTAGGTCAAGTGAGGTCTCATTTGGATGTTTTCAAGACACTCATCTGAAAAGATATTAACAAATTGCATTGCTGAAGTTGAATTTTCTTACTTGGTTTGCAATCTATCAGAGACTGCAAAGCACAGATTTCCTTCACTCCAGAGAATGTCATAACAAGTTACCAGGTCTTTTTATTAGCACATGAGAACTTCCAAGTCATTAAAAAACATTACTGTTTGTGTGGCATGATTAGTTTCTGGAGGAGTAATGGAGATTTTGCTAAGGCAAAGTGGCTGCTGAGGATCCAGACAGTGGATGATCCAATAGCAAGTTGTGAAAGGGAATCCTGTATCCTGAGCACGTGTTCGAATATTGGTGCATGCTTTGGTTACACCAAAGGTCTCTTGGTCCTCTTTTGTTGGTTATTAGAAGTTCTAGAATGCTTTTCCCCTGTCCTATATCTGCATTACACACACAAACTTGCAGTATGGCACAGCAGAGGTAATCCAGGTGCCTAACAGGTGGGAAAAGTATCAGTGACATTTATGGCAGAATTATACTAATGCAGATTTTTAGATACTTAAAAAATTCACTTCTACAATTTTGTTGGGTGCAATTCTGACCTTAAGGTAAGGCCTCAAGACCAGACAGAACTTATGTGATCAGGTAAATGCAGAAGACATAGGATACTTGTTTTTCAGCCAACAATCAGGTTTGCTCATGCACTGCTGCATTTGCAGCCCCAAGCAATTCCCATTAGCTTTAGCAAAGCTAAATGGTTGAGTGCCACAGAGTTAGGCCACATTAATCTCACCTTTTCCCATGTGGGCTTTAAAAAATGGAAATGAAAACAGTTGAGAGAAAATACTGGTCTTCTGGGAGAAGAACAGGTTCTGCCTGCTGGCCCCAGAGGGAATATATAACACCAGGATTAGAGTTACTAAGGAGTGGCTTAATGGAGCTGGCTGGCTTAAAGCTTGTCGTGGTTGTACTCATGGGAATAGCATCTGCATACCAATAGAGCAAGGCAGTCCATGGTCTTTAACTAAGAACCAATCAAATAAAATCAAAGCAGTGTCTTCATACATAAAAAATTTACCATTTTTAAAATTTGGACTTAAGCACAGATTTATTGATCTTATATACAGATGTAGGGAATAAAGCATGATAGTTTAAGTCCATTAGAAGGGGAATCAGATTGATGTTGTTTGCTGATCTCCTGAGCCAGCAGAAACTGGCCTGTAAGAAAAGGATGTCTCTGCAAAGCAGTTGGCTGTCAGCTTATATGGCAAAGGTGCTTCAGGTGGTCTTGCTCAGGTACACCACTGCACATATCCTTGCATTTAGATGGGGCCATTCCTGGACCTGCAGGCCCAGGTAATGCAGCAGCTCTTCCATTCTCAGTCACATTAGAAAATCACCTTCTCAAACTGAATCAGCTTCATTTTAAAGCAGTTTGCACTCTCTAGAAGTGCATGCCAGAGCCTCACTACCATCTGACAGCTAAAGCCATTTAATTGCCCTCATCCATGTATTTGAGGCTAATTTTCAATAAATTAATTATTTTATTAGTTTTATCTTTTCATCATCTTATGTACCCCACAGCATTTACTATCTCTAAAGATAAAGTAATATTGACATCTCTTTTATCTGCCTTCATCCCCCATTTTTCTGCATATCAGTCCCTTGCCCCCTTGCCTTGCTTGGGTGCGCAGTGCCCTTTTCTGTGCCTGGTGGCTCTCTGTACCCAAGGAAATGGCACTGCCCTGCAAAAGTGCTCAGTGCTTACCTATGCTGTTACCTGCTTTCATGCACACTTTTGACCATTATCCCAGACAGATCCTGGACTTGGTCAGAAGGTGTCATGAGCCAGGGAGTGCTATTCCAGTCGGTACCAACAGTGTAGGTATCTAAGCCTAGGTGTGCTTAAGTTGCTGGTATAGCTATATTCTCACAGTGACCTCCTGCACTCCTCACACCAGTATTTCTCAGGTCTGCATTACTGCCGTCGATAGAGGTGAGGTCTGCACCTCTGTGGTGGGAGTTACTGCTGTAATGCTGGAAATTTTGTGGATAGCATCATTTGCTGGATAGAAAGGGAGTGAGACGGAGGGAAATAGGAAATCTGAAAGAGGAATAAATTAGTGAAGGTTGGTATAAATTATCAGCTGTCAAGAGGCAAAAAAAAAAAAAAAGGGTTGTAGCACCTCCATCTATTTACATTCAATTTTTTTCCTGCCCTAATCCTGAAGTTTGCTGTTACTTAGGCTGGCATATGTGCTGATACCCTCAGGCAAAAGTACAGTCTGCAGTTTATCTACCTGGCAAATCCTTCAAGTGCCTATTGACAGAAGAAAGTTTGGTTCTGAGCTACAGTGAATCGTTCTGCTCTCTCAATAAGCCAAGTGGTGCAGTGAGGAAATACCACAACACAGAAAAATGCTGTTTACATGGAAAGGAGAACACATTGGACCTGCTGTATCTGTTCTGGTAACACAGTATCAGTTAAGATTTATTATAGGAGATGCCTATCCTTTTTCTGAGACAAAATCAGAGTGGTTATTCCTGAAATGACCATTTCTTTTTCTTGTATAGTTGAAAACAAACAAACAAACAAACAAACAAAAGATTTTATGATTCATGAAAAGTACCAGATTGATAGGGATGGAGACAGAAATCTGCTGTTCAAAGGACAGATGAAAAATTATTTCACTGCCAGTTATGTCTAAGATTTACTACAGAAAGGTCACCTACAGAAGTAAAATGACAGTTGAATTCCTCAGTTTCATTGATCTAATTTTTTTCTAATGTTTTTCTCTCACACATGTTAACTTGGAAAACAATGTCATTAGCATTTCTTGACTGTCTCATTAATATTGTACTCAGATATGTACATTTTGGAAAACAACCAAGCAATCCCACTTTGTCTAGCTAGAAAATTACAGCATACTGCCTTCTCACCTGTGGCCAAAGGATGCTTAGTTTTAATTCCTCAAAAGCTTCCCAAGCCCCCTAAGGCAGCATCAGTTCCTACATGCCAACACTGGAGTATATTGAAAAAAATATAGCAGTACCCATGACCAGAGGCTCCTGCTGGCAGAAGCCAGAGCAGTAGGTGGAAGTCCCTGGATCTCCACAAAAAATACCTTCAAGTGTGGGTGAATTCCCACATAATAAGATAAGGAGAGGATGGTTTGGAGAAGATGTGCCTGGTTTTGGAGACTGTAAATACAACAATATTTCAAATTCTAAGACCATTTGTTAATTTTTGGGAAGGCCCAAATTGAAAAAGGAAAAAAAAAGTACACAACTACTAGAATCGATTTCTTCTCATCCAAACAGTGGCAAATTTACCCTTTAAAGAATCAAATCACAGTTTGACATGATCTCAAATGCCTGTTATTTCAACATACAGGTTGCTTGCTCGTAAAAAGCCAACAAAGCTTAGTTTTCTCCAAAATTATGTCTTTCACAGAATCACAGAATTTTTAGGGTTGGAAGGGAGCTCTGGAGATCATCCAGTCCAAGTCTCCCACCCAGGCAGGGTCACTTAGATCAGATTACAGAGGAACATGTTCATGTGGGTTTTGAATGTCTCCCAGGAGGGAGACTCCACAACCTCCCTGGGCAGCCTGTGCCAGTGCTCTGCCACTCTCCGCGTAAAGAAGTTCTTCCTCATGTTGAGGTTGAACTTCTTGTATTTTAGTTTATGGTCATTGCCCCTTGTCCTGTCACTGGGCACCACTGAAAAGAGCTGGTGAAAAGGCACCATCTTCTCGGCACCTGCCTTTGAGGTATTTATAGGTGTTGATGAGATCCCCTCTCAGTCTTCTCCTCTCAGGCCCAGCTCCCCCAGTCTCTTTTTGTAACAGATGCTACAGACCCCTCATCATTTTTGTGCCCCTCTGCTGCCCCTCTCCAGTAGCTCCTTGTTTTTCTTGTATTGAGGAGCCCAGAACTGGACACAGCTCTCCAGATGGTGCTTCACTAGGGCTGAATAGAGGGGCAGGATCTCCTCCCTCAATCTGCTGGCCATGCTCTTCCCAATGCACCCCAGGACACCATTGGCCCTCCTGGCTGCAAGGACACTGCTGGCTCATGGTCAGCTTGTCATCCACCAAAACTCCCAGATCTTTCTCTGCAGAGCTGCTCTCTTGTGGGTCAGCCCCCAGCCTGTACTGGTACTTCTCTCTCTGTTCATGTGTCCACATAGCCCAGTACACCTGAATAAAGAAGACTTAAAATTCTGGACAATCCCTCCACCCAGAGTTACTGAGTAGCAGCTCAGTAGTCTATGTTCTACATAGTATTGACAGATTATAGTCAGTCAATGTGCTTGCAGCATTTGTGTGCTTGGAAATACTCCTCAACTCCCTTCTTCAGTCCTTTATCCAACTCCTCCCCCTAACCTACGTCTCTTCCCTAATGTGGAGGGAAGTATTATGGAAGATCTAAAGGACTTTCATTCACCGCCCCAAAACATCATCATTGTCTGACAATCCCCCACTCATCTCATCTCAGCCTGTTTGAGCCTGTCTTGGTTCAGAGAAGCCATCCCTACAAACCAGGGATCCTAGCTTCTGCTCCAGCCATCCCACTCTATACTCAGTGAAAGCTAACTGAAGTTAAGCAGAGTGGGCATGTTTATATATCTTTAATAAATTTAAGTCAAGACCATTTACATGAATAAAAGTAAGTCCCTTGAGGTTTTTAAACCCTCCAAAAATAGCCCTCAAAATTCAGCCAAAATTAATGCAGCCACAATTTCCATGGAAAGCACCATCAGATGGAGGAGGCTATGCCAGCCAGCATGCATACAGTGGCTGTTCAGTCCCCTCCACTCTTCTCACCTTGACAGATTTTGTAGGGAGACAGGGAAAAGGTAATAGTTGAACTCTAACATGATGTCACACCCTCCACTCAGGAGAAGATCACTAAAGCTTTCAAAAAGTCTCTTACAAAATCCCTCAAAAGAGGCTGTTGAAGAAACTATGCAATCACAGAACAAGAAGAAAGTGCTGTCAATGATTAGAAACAGACCAAGACAAAACATAAGAGAAAGGAAGAATGACTAGGTTTAGAAAGAAAACAAGTTGAATGACAGGCTGAAAGAAAAACAGGTGCAATCCATGCTGTAGAATATCATCACTGGGGATCCTGCAGAAAGAGGTGAACAGTGAAGGGAGTTCTTGGATGTGAGCAGGGTTACACTGCTCACTGGGTGGCATGCATGGCAACTCTTGGGAAGGGTACATGAACCACTTACAGGAATTACGGTGCATTTAAAATGAACTTTAATAATTAATAAATGAGCCCAGCAGAAAGATCTGTAAAGTCCTTTGGTAAACTAGCAGTGTCCAAACCCAACCAACCTAAAAATCCTCCAGTTTCAAGAGCAAATGCTTTGATACCACAGGAATGATGGGCACAATAAGGAGAGGAAAACATCTTCATTTGAAATTATGCATCTCATGTGAAATCAGTGAGCAATGCTCTCTTAGATAATGAGTGAGGAGCTGACCTTGATTATTGACATAAATACTGAAAGTGGAAAGCAGGAATAATAAGGACATAAGCCAACAGCTAAAAAGGTGGCATCTTAGAAACAGATCATTCCATAATTTGATTACCACTGGGATTTTCATGAATTTCCTTTGAAACATCTTGGCAAGTCTTAAAAGCAAGATATTAGACTAAGCAGGTTGTGACTTGATGGAGTATAGCAATTCTTAACATAAGTGGGAGGTCTTCAATAAAGTCTGACGTGATACAGGCTATTGCTAAAACTAGAACATACAGTATGAATAAATAAAAAATATGTCCATTGTTTTTAAAAAGAAAATAAATCCCCCCACTCCAAGCTGTAGGGTATCCACTCCTCTCCACTTGGTAAGGTATAGCTGAAAGATCAGGTTAATGGAAAGATCTACCATTTTTCCTGATATTTTTCCGTTTGTGCATGTTTCTGTATGACCACGCGCACATGTGAGCATACTCAGTACTCTTTGCAAAGATGAATGGATCTAGTGGCACATATTCAGCATCTACACATTTCCCAAATCACCACATCTGCAGGAAAAAAAGCGTTGAGTCCCTCTATCCGTCACCGGTGTCAGGCTTGTACAAAGCTGTGTTTTACACAGCTCAGATCGTTCAGATACATCACTTAAGCCAGTCATGAGTAGGATGAAGTGTGGGGGACACTGAGAGGGAATGTTTTACAGAATGAAGGGCTTCAGGGAAAGGATTGGAAATGGAAAAACATCCATGATGGACTGTGCTTCTCTAGCTGTCAGATGCAGCTTGGAAGTCAACCAGGATGTCTAGAAAAAGCAGTTTTTTCATATCCTGATGACTAAGTTCTTCTTTCATTTTTTTCCCCCTCCAATGTTTTTTAAAGTCTTTTACATTTCACTTATACAAAAATGGAGTGTTATGGGGAAACCCCCTTTTTTTATATACAAGGTTTTGTCCTCTACCAACCAGGGCAAATTTAGAATTGGTGCTGACACTGAGGGAGCTGCACACACAGAGAAAGTAAAAAACTGACCAAAGCATCTCTGGAAATCCATTTGTGTTTAAAATTCTGGTTTCTAAGATTATGATGATTATTTTCTGTTATTACAGGCCCTAGGCAACAGTGAAATAGTTCTGGGCATGGGACTCCAAATGGCAATTCCATGCATAGACTAAATAGGCGAGGCGGCTGAATAGGAAAAAGATTGCAACACGCAAGGAAGAGAGGGGTGATGCTGAGAGCTGAACACATCTCTTGGATCCCACAGCATTAACCACAACCTCAGTTTCTCTCACCTACATCTTGCACACCTAAAAGTATCACCAGTCCCATCACTGCAGGTTGCAGCCACCCACGGGTCCAAGGCACCTGCTGTTTCCTGCTGCCAGGAATGTGATTCCTGGCACATTGCCCCACTGAACACCAGGCCCGTGTCTAGATGACAGCACTGATGGTGAATGTGTCTGTCTGGTCTCCTGGCTTGAAAAATTTCTGTTGTTAAAAGAAAATAAACTTGGTTTAGTTGCCTTTTTTTTTTTTTTTTTAATTTCTTCTGTCTGGAACTTGATTTTCACTTGATTAGTGACAAAGACATACATGGTTCCCCCTGCTCTAGCAACTCCTGGATTGCTGTACCTGTTGTGGCACATTCTCAGGAAGTCCCTGCTCTTGTAGGCACAGATATAAAGATTGGAGCCATCTCAACATCATTCTGGCTTCTTCGCACCAGCACTGAGAGTTCAGGTCTTCAGAGACCTCTTGCAGTTCACTGTATATTGCCTTTCTTATCAAGCTGTTACATAAACACTCAGTACTGTGTGTAAGATACGGTATCTTGATAGCTTTATCTCTCCCATTGTTTCTGACCTGGCTGGGGTTTGCCACCGAGGATGTTTATTTGCCACTGGACATAAAAGCATCAAAGAGAGAATAACACCTTTGTTATGTTTCAGATCACTGGAAAAAGGTGTAGTGCAGGATCACTTAAATGAGCTACCTAAGACCAAAACAAATCTGTAATATGCAAACTTGGTTCTACAGGCAGTTTAGGAATTTGGTTCTTCAGATGGCTCTAGACATTGCAGATAAAATGATTGGGATGGTTTAGACACTGTAGATAATGGTCCAACTTCTTTTCTGTAGCCTGTGACTGCCCTCCTGATACAAGAGAAGCATCCACAGTGCTGTGTACCACACCACATCATGTGTTTCCTGCTGCATCTATGCTTATTCAAAACACTTCCCTTGCATCAGTAAGTTTTGATACCTGCTGTGGAGGCAGAGGCTTCTGCTGAAATTTAGTCATGTGCCCCTTTCTTCTGTAGTGGTTCACACTGAGCTTTCTTCATTGGAGCAGCCAATTTGCAGTGTGCCATGTGGATTTATGAGGGCTACATCTTTTCCTCTGCTAGTTAGTAATTCACAGAGCTTATGGATGTGTGCTAGTGTTAGTGTAAGTACCCATTAATCATTATTACACACAAAGCTGTTGCTGACTTATTGTACTCCGGGTTATCATTTGCATGCTTATTATGTCCAACTTAGTCTCATCAGTGATGGTTAAAACTTCTGCCAGGTCTGGATCAGGTGAGAATGCACTCAAATCCTTTCCATTTGCCATGCTCTGAGTGACATGTAACAAGTAGCACAGTTTTTGCTGACTCACCTGGCTACTTTCCGTGCTGCTGAAATTTATACTGTTCATCTACCACATCTATTTTTTGTCCAAAAAAAGTCTTTAAAACTAAGAATGTGCTATTGCGTTTGTCTCTGGTGAGGGGGAATGCCTTAGGATGCAGATGTACCTGGAAATCCAGTGTGGTGTTTACACACTTGCTCTCCTGTCACTCATCCCTCCCAGACCACTCCCTCTTCAGCCACTCCCACAGATTTACTGACTGATTTCATTTTGTATTCTTTTGTCTTTCCAGTATATAACTTACTGCACAGTATCTTACTGCCCACCTCAGTTCTGTTGCTCAGTACAGCTGCAGCAGTTTTTCTACACTGACCGACGTGTTTTCCTGTGCTGTACCTGTGTGGATGTAACCACGCTGGACAGCAGCCATGTGAGACTCCTTGGGAGCAGAAAGTCCAGCAGTGCAAGCTCTGGCTTGCTGGTCCCTGTGCCAGCAAATATATATATTTTAAGAGAAACACAAACAGAGCTTGTCCTGGTTATAGGGCAGCCAGGGAGATGCAGCTGAACTTGTAAGACAGTGGGCCTTCTTGGTAGATGCCTGGGTAGCAGTCAGGCAACTCAGGTTTAATTTACAGCTAAGCCATCTAAGTTTATTTCTCAGAAAATAAGTATTTTAAAAATTCTGAAATTAAAACATGGTTAAAACTCTCTACAATAAACAGAAGTCTTCAGAGGAAAGAATGGCTGCCGGCTTTGCTTTTTGTTCAAGCTGTAACAAATTTGAAGTTTATTTTATAGTCAAGGCTTAAAAAGATGCTTGAGACAGTTCTTCAAAAGGAGCTGCACATCTGTGAAAGCCCTTGCTGAATACTTCAGATAATGCTCAATCTGGGTTGGATGCCCCAGAGATCAAGTCAAAGAGAGAAGTGATTGTTTTGCTTGTGATATCTACACCCAACCCCCTTAAAATGGGTGACATTTCAGCTGCAGGCACATTATCAGTAGCCTGAGATCAGAATAGCTGTCAAGTACTTTCAACTTGGAATAAGAATCAAACAAGCAAGAGAGGTAATGAGTTAAAGATTTAGGACATGCTGTTAAACTTCTCAAACCTTGTTCTCCCACAGAAAGGAAGCTGTAATAGTTCTCCATATAACTTATATGGTGAAGGGAGGTGGTGAAGGAAGCCCTAACAGACCAACCAGTATTCCTGAGAATGCTTCTGCTGTGTAATTATTTGAAAAATGAAACTCTGTAGGATTGGGAGATTAACAGGACAGATTGACTTTTGTCAGGGTTCTCATATCTATGTCTTCAGCAGAGGCTGTGTGAAACTGGTCTGTCCCCAGCCTCACAAAAAGGGAACAAAATCACTTCATGCCGACTCTGTTGAGTCTCCTGCGTCATGCAGTCTGGCACATACTGATGCAGAGGGGCAAACTGCATTTTGCAGTTCAGGGGTTTAGTTTTTCTTTCCAAAACTCCAGAATTCTTACATGACAAGGTGAAACAAATCTACTGAATTTTGTCTTAATGATAATTTCCTCTCAAAGACATTTTTGTTATGAATGACAGATGATTTTGTTGGTGTTTAAAGGAGAGGAAGCCCCTCCACCACACTTTAGCTGAATGAAGAGTCCATGACATCTGCTTGTCTTAATTACCCTGTATTGCTCTGTAGATGAGTGCTGAGGATTTATGTCTTCCAAAGCATGCCTGGTATCTTCAACACTACCTTCTGACCTAACAAATATCAGTCCCCCACTGTAAGCTCCTTTCTTTTGAAGGCCCTGGAAGACCCCAGGTGTTCATATCCCATCCTGCTGCCTTCTAAGGACTCAGAATAATTTATTCTTGTAGGGGTTTTTTTGTTTGGTTGGTTTTTTGTTGTTTGGTTGGGTTTTTTTTTCTTGGTTGTTTGCTTTTATGTTGGGTTTTTTGTTTTTGTTTTTGTTTTGTGTTTTGGTGTTTTTAGTTGGTTGGTTTATTTTTGTTTGTTTGTTTTGCTTTGTAACTACCAGTTAGGAACTCACTGTTAGAATCAAGGGAAGTAGTAACCTATTCCAAGCAGCCCTTGCTTGTGCTATCTTCCGTGTGGGAAATCCCTTCCCTGTCTTTCAGTGAACAAACTTCACCCTGTCAAGAAGGATTTCAGGTTTATCTTTTGTGTAATTCCCTGTTCTGGCAGCCAGGCAACCTTAGCAGATCTTCATGAAAATCACTTCTTTCTGTTCACAAGCTATCAGTGAAGATACTTCTCAAGCCCTCTGTCGATTTTCACAAGCTTTGCATGTTTCTATCACAGTGTTTGAAGGTGTATCAGACAAGTGACACCAGGTACCACTAGCAGTGTGATGGCTTCCGATAGCCTGCCAAAAATGCGCCCATTGTCCAAATGTTCCAAACACATATACCACAATGCAGGTAGACTCCAGTGAGTTTCCTGATGCTTCGAGGTCCTGAAGGGAGCTGAAGTCTAGTCAGCACGCTCTACCCTGCTGCAGAGCCTAGAAGAGCTTTGGTGATCTGAAGTGCTGTTACTGAGGTCAGTGAGCTCAGTTTCCAGAGTTCACTGCATATTCTTTCCATATTCTTCCTCTGGCTTGCAGGAAAAGTGGAGGGATAGTTTGTTTTCTCTTAAAGCCCTTTATTCCACCAGTCCTCTATGCATATGCAATAACTTACAGAAGCTGGTCTGAGGAGACCTGGCAGCCAAGGGTAGGTAAACAGTAGCAGTCTCCTGTCTGGGACGGAGAGTGTGTAGGGAGCTCCCTCTATTGATCTTCCAGGTCTTAGGAGAAGGGTTGGGTTCTCCATGTCCTTTACTGGGGAGAATAAAAAAGCTTTCTGTGAAATCCCTCATAGAAATATTCTCTCAGTGTAATGGCTTCTTAGGCTCCAGAATGCACTCATACCACCTATTGATTGACATCTTGAAGTCAGGTGTTGAATCTAGTTGCTTGGCCTCAGTGAAGAGAAATGGCTGTTCCCAGGTTGATTCATTCAAGATATCATGGGCATTTGTTTTAGGACAAGTTGTCCTTAGAGGGTGACCATCACTGTGTTGGTTGTAGGGTTGGATGTTGAGTTTTTAGACACACAGAGAAGTTGGAACCCAGAGCATATAATTTTTTCTAACCTCTTAGGAAAAAATATTTCTTCATATTTTGTTCTCTTTCTCTGTCATGAAAGGAAATCTGCTTGCAGTAACACGCTATGATACTTTAAGGACTGTGCAGCCAAGCTGTTTAAAGCTTTATTTAGAAACTGTGGCCTGAAAACTATAAACTGAGCAGCACTTTAGGTACTGGCATTGCTCTTTAAACCCCATATATTTAATTTCTCTTAAATTTCCTGTATTTTTGCTAGAAACTATTTAGGAGGTTTAGAATTTTGCTTATCACCTGTGTTTGCAGGGTCTGTCATTCATCTGGAAATGTAAAATCTGTACTGTTGGCCCACAACTTCAGGTATCATCTCTGAGTCATATGCTTTTCTTCTGGATACAGGAAGAAAGAGATTCATTGCATTGCAAGATTGAAAAAAGAGAAGGTGAAAAGAGTGCTCAGAAACTATGGGAATTGGGAACCAGGTAAGGGTTTGCAGGGATGAAGAAATAAAAGAACTTTTGCTATGACAAGAGAGCAACTGGTGCTGTACTGTAATAACAAAACAAGTAATTAATATTGTATTAAAAGATGAACTGTTATTGCTGAAGGACATACCATAAAAAAAAAAAAAAAAGCAGCCTTGCTGCAGAAAATTAAGTTGTGCTTGATACTGTGATGAATAACATCTCATAGGCAACAGGAAATGCACCCCATAGTAGGAAATATTAGGAATTAGAGAGAAAGCACCACCTTGCATGGAGTTGGAGGCCACATCTCAGTGGGGACAAGTGGGAAGAGATGGAAGATTCCTTGATTTTGAAGTCTGCTTTCCTCTCCTGCACACCACAGTGCTGGTAAAGGATGCCATCCTGCTTTCCTGGCAGGTGCTGTCCAAAGCCTTCCCTACTTGTCAGGGATGTTGAGGACACAGGCTTTGTCTGATTTCCCAGTGGGCAGCCCTGTATTTAAGGTGGGAATCTTGGCTCATAGGGAATGCAGGCAGCCACCTGTGGAAGTCACTGCGGTTTTCAGCGGCATTCTTCCACATTAACTAATCACGGCTTTAAAACAGCAGCAGCTGCTCCGAGGACGCATAGGCAGGTTCCAGCGGGGCTCTCGTGCTCTGCGGGCTCGCACAGCCGAGCCGAGCCGAGCCGTGCCGTGCCGAGCCGAGCCGAGGCGAGCCGAGCCGAGGCGAGCCGTGCCGTGCCGTGCCGTGCCGCAGTGCCGTGCCGAGGCGAGCCGTGCCGTGCCGAGCCGTGCCGTGCCGAGGCGAGCCGAGCCGAGGCGAGCCGTGCCGCAGTGCCGTGCCGCAGTGCCGTGCCGAGGCGAGCCGTGCCGTGCCGCAGTGCCGTGCCGTGCCGAGGCGAGCCGTGCCGAGGCGAGCCGTGCCGCGCCGAGCCGTGCCGCGCCGTAGTGCCGTGCCGCAGTGCCGTGCCGTAGTGCCGTGCCGCAGTGCCGAGCCGAGCCGAGCCGAGCCTTGGCCGGGCTGGCAGCAGCCCCAGGCCCCGCTAGGTGTCCCCCGCCGTGTGCGCGGCGTGAGCGCAGCCGGAGCCGACGCGGCTGCCGCAGCATCTCGGCCCGGGCGGCGCTGGGGGCCTGGGTCACCCACCGGGAAATTTCCGCTCCCTTTGTTTCCAGCCCTGAGCCAAACTCGAGAGCCATTTCTCTAGCCTTGGGCTGTTAATGCAAAATAATGCTCGGATCCAAACTGCCCCGATTTTACTGCCCTCAAGCCTGTGGTGTGGCTGGAGCTTGTGGTGAAGCAGGAAATTCACTGGACTTTTGATTATTGCAATTTTTTTAAGCTGTGGAAGTGGTTTTCCAAGATGATGCTCAGAACAGAGTGGAGAACTGTTTGCCTTTTAAATGCTGCAAATAACTGATTATGTGTAAAAATGTCAGACCTGATTAAGAACTGGAAGTTAGACTTTTGGAAGAATGCTTCAGATTGGGATTTGCCACCATTTTTCATGTGTGTGGTCACAGATCCAATTCCCCGTTACCAAGCTTTGCCCATGGTTCAGGTGTGCAATTTGTCCTTCAACTGCCTTTATAGTGAATACAGTGCACGTTTGAGTACTGATCTGGCTATGATGGTCAATACATGTTACTCTTCTGCAGCTGAGGAAAAGCCAGTTAATGGAGATAGATCATATCTGTTCAGTCCGAACAGATGCTGAATAGAATGTTCAGATGCAGTTGCTAAACACGGCACATTTTTGGAAACAAAGCATATGATCTTAAAACTAAAGCTATGGGCAGCTTGCAAACCAGGGTTTCAAAAAAGCAGTCTAGTGCAATAGCTAATGTTTCTCTACTCTGAAATATTAGATGATGGTCAAGAAGACTGAAAAAAGTACCCTAATACTATTGTGCCATCATTCAAAAGAAGCAGAAGATAATGTCTTGTTAAATGTGGCTAATAAAGACTAGACAGCTTCACATGTGTTTTGGGCAGATGCTAGAACTGCGGAAACAAGAGTGAGTCAATGACTGCTAAAGAAGGGCAGCCTCATTCAATGGCAATACTTCTATAACTTGATTTTCTCTGTCTTAATTTTTTGCTAATGAAATTAGGGCAATGTAAAATTTAGTTATGTAGTTTTGTTCTTTTAGTTCAGATCTAAGTACTTAGCCTTATTAGGCAGATCATGGAGACAAATGTGGAAAGCAGTCATTCTCCTATTAAGATGGGTCTGTAGAGGAGGTGGGATGGGTTGAACTTTGGAGACACTGGTCCTCCACTAGGATGACTGTAGAGACATTCTGGGCTAGAAGTCCAGCTCCTAGATGGATACAGCCAAATGAGCTGAATCCTTCCTCAAGCATATGCACATAAAATTACAAGTACTACAGAGGTATGATGACTGAAATAGTAAGAAAAACAGCCAAATATTTAAAAGCAAAAGTAAACATTCTTGAACTTTAGTAGTGAGGATAATTTTCTACTGAAAGAAATTTCTCAAAGGTGTTGATGGAACCTCCACCCTTGAAAATCCTGATAACGTTTTTGTTAAGACTGGATGTTCTTCTAAAAGCCAACTCAAAAGTTCAAGAGCTCAAGAGTTCAACTCAATATGAAAAAGGAATTAATTCCTGAAAATTTTATGCTAGGAAAGAAGTCAGATGGCAAACTCTTCTGCTCCTAGAGTCCAGATACAAGCAAGAAAGATGATATAGCAAGAAAAATACTAAGACTGGACTGGAATGATAGCTTGAACAGAAATGAGTGAAAAATTATATGTCTTTTGCTGAGGTTGTCATTAAAAAACATAGTAAGTGTTCTCCACATACTAATACCATGCTCTTTACCATCCAAAAAAGGACACAGGTGTACTCAACCACAGGCATTTAACACAGAAACACAGCTCTTGAATACCAGATGTGCATTTAGAAACACCATGCAAGAGAATTAGGATGTCCATTGGGAATTACTGTGGCTTTTCTTCCTGCTAAACGAATATCTGTGAAGCTTTAAACCTGAAGAGACATTCCTGTCCCTGTGTTTTATACAGCAGGAGTTCACTGGTGTAGCATGGGCCGGGGAAATTTGCACACAGTCAGAAGCTGAGATATTTTTCTGGTTTTCCAGCTTGTCAGAGCTCAATACACTACAGCAAAATTTGTAAAAGTCTTCTTTGGACAGCAAATGGGGACATATAACCATCTTTGTTCAGCTTTGCTGAACATCCTAGGTAAGGCATGAGGCAGCTGCTTTTCCCTGGCCAGGGGTTGTTCCTGTGAGTGAATGTGTTGCTCACTGACTGCATTTGTAGAAGTCACCTGGCAGAATATTCATCAGATTAGTCTGGTGGGAACAAAGTGATGTGTCTCTATTGCTACATTGCACCATGTATTGTGTCACTCTCATGTTATCTCATATCATTCTGGTACCTGGTGGCCTCACTGAGAAGGAAAATGTCACTGTGCCCGGCATGTACCTTCCTTGAAAAGCAGAGGAGGAAAGGTGGTATTGTCAGGGAAGCAGGGAAAGCAAATTCAAATGTCCCCATGGGACGTTAAACCAGTAGGAATAAGTAACTGGAGTGAAGATTTCTCACAGGAAGAGACTGTCTTACAGAGATACTGAAAGTGCTAGGACACAGCTGACCTCAGAGATATTCCTAACTGCACCCCTTTCTGAGTCTTCCAGGGATCAGGAGGTTCATTGCTATCTTAAAAATGAGAAAACCAGAAAGTGTAAGCAGAGGGATTCAAAACAGAACCCCTGTTCATTCCAAACAAGGAGTTTTCTATGCTGAGCACTTGGGGTTTGAATGGCTCTGTTGCTCTGCCTGCGAAGAGAAGAGCAAGTGAATGAAGCTGCTAATGGAGAGCCTTGTTTTGGCTGGGCTGCAAAACCCATTAAAACAGCAGAGCCAAGACAGTGACAATATTTTGGCATGCTTTTGCAGTGTTCAAAGTGACCCTATATATCATTTTATGTGTTTATTTTTCTATATGTGTAGAGTCACCTCAATGACTTGGCATGCTTTCTAGTTATGCCAGCCAAACCAGACCTTTTCTATTTGGCTCCACCTTCAAACTTTCTGGCATGTTGACTTCTACAAGGAAAGATGGCTGGCAGAGGAGTCTTTGGCCTCAGCCAGGATGTAGTGACTTTTTTTGCTGCAGCCATAGGTCACAGAAAGAAAAAATCTGTGTTTATTTCTACATAGAAGATAAAGACAGTAAAGACAAGAGGAAAAAGGGCTAAGCAGGAAACAGTAGAGTAGGCATTACTTTTTAAACCAAATAATGTGTGAAGTTTTTAAACATAACAGCACAAAACTGCATATAGCTTAAAGCTGTCTAATGAAACCAGTTAGTAGAACAGTCTCACCTGAAAGGAAGTGTAAGAACCCTCAGAGATTCACCTTCAGCTTCATGATCAACTAATACTACATTATGGGTGTAATATTTAATGCTTATGGCTTGCTTGTGTACTCACTTTCCAGGGGCTCAGCAGTCACAAGCTGTACAGTGTTTTAGTGAAGCATCGTCTCAGACCCTGCATAAAAAACAGAAACAGAGATGGTGTAGAGATATCCAAAATGAGACAATGCTTTTGAGGACTGGAAAGTCTAATTGTCAGAAGAGCTTAGTAGCTCCTATCTCATTGACAAAGATACCTTTCATGGCCATGAGAGCGTGTTTGAAAGAACTACACCATGAGGAAAGAGAGTGGAAAATGTTATGCTGGGAACTCATGCTTCATCTGTAATCACATTTTACTCTGACATGGGGATGATCTTGTCAGGCTGATCCGAGAAAAATGTCTTCCAGGACCTTGTGAAACAGGGAACTTGATTTCCTGAAGCACAAAGCAGTGAGATGATATGATGATTGGTTGGATAAAAAAAAAATTAAAGTATGCATCTCCTTCTCAGCAGCAGGCTGGGATACTGAACATCTTACTTACAGATCTATGCAGTATCTTTCTGAATCTGCTGCTTGCAGACAAGCTCCCATGGACAGTTCTTGTAGGAATAATGATTTGAGTGAGCTGCCCATTATTCTCAATGGAATAAGTTGCCATATTATTAAGCACACTAGAATGAACTGAATGCAGCAAGGACTACTGTCCTGTGGTGGAGGGCTATTCTTGCATACTTCATGGTCTGAAAAAGACAACACTTTAAAACCCGCTTTCATATAGAACAACAACAATAAAAAAAAAGAGGCAATAAGGATTACAGTGCTAGAAATTCACAGGTTTAAGGCATTTTAAAATGAAGGCTGATAGAGATAGGGGCATCTGTTATTGAAGCTCAAAACATTTGATTTGGGAAGAATAGGATGATGTGTATCACTCCACTGAATCTTCTTGTGAATCAATATTTTTAAAATATTTATAATGGCATTTTAATATGATTCATTTAATATTTGTGGTATCAAAGATAGCCTTCAGATAGCTCTGAAAAGTTGTAATACATTGCTAGAAATGGCCATGTGTTTGCACTGACTTTAAGAAAATATTTTGTCAATTTATAAGCAACTATAAGCAATTAAACAACAACGTAAAGGAATTAATCAGAAGACACACAAGGGTTATCTGTTGTTCATTTCTGAATTACAGAACTGTTTTCTGGAAGGGACTGCTGGCAGTCATCTGGGTCAACTTTGCTGTGAAGGTGAACTATTGTTTACACCAGGTCAGAATGGAGAGAGCTGCCTTCCACTGTGGACTGAAAAAACCAAATACTGATAGGATATTCTGGTGGAATCCAGTTCTACAACGGCAGATTACTAGTTTAACACTAATTTTGTGAGGTGAAGGTATGTGGTTATTACATATGATCTAAATTAAAATGTAAGTCTGATTGCACTACAGGAAAGATAATTGCTTTGCTCCCCCTCTGGACTATGAATAAAAAACATGTCCTGACATATTCTAACCACTTTTCAGCTGTTGTGAATTGTTTGGCTTTCCACAAAAACATTGCTAATAATTTTTTACCATCATTCCCTAATTGTACCTAAAAGTATGCAAATAGAATACATTGATACAAAATCTCTCAAATACCTGCTTTGCCAACACAAAATGTACCCTGTTATGGTTTAGTGTGGCATAAGATGTGGACACCACCCTGGTAAGGAGCAGAGATAATGCCACTTGGCTGAGCTGTGCTCGGCACAGCTGTGCTGTGCCTGCTTACAGTCTGGGCAAACAGAAGAGAAAAATGTCAGCTTAAACTTCAGCAGGTATTTTAGGTCAGCAGATGCTAAAATTTCTTATCCCTTTAAAGACGTGGGCTGATAAAGCTGGCAATTGTGATGAGATACTCATCTAGTAAACCTTGGCATTGTGTTTATTGTGTAGAAGCTGAAAAGTCAATAGCAGGCTGTGAGGACAATTTTGTAACTGCTTTAATACTGGCCTTAGCTGCAACATCTGTCCTGCCACCAGCATTTTAGTGAGGAGAGAAACAGAGCAGAACATGGTTCTGTGCCACCCATCCCATCCCCTACACAGCAGCTCTTGGTTCCACTGCTTTTCTTGTCCCCTTTGCTGCTGGGTCCTTCTCACACCATGTCAACACTTTGAGAACTGGCATGGCATGAGCCTCATTGATGGGTCTGGCTTGTGCACATACAAGTGCTACAGATGTGTTTGAGTTTGTATTTACTAGCAAGATGGCCATAAGGCAGATGTTTGAGAGGAGTGCCTGCCAGCAGGTTACAGAAAAAGAGAGCAAGTGTGTTCATTTGGATCATGGATGCAATTTACATTCTCGATCCTTCAGTGTGTTCTGCTGTCCATCACAAGGATCCAACTGAAGCCAAAATATTTCCTTTCACCTCTCTGTTGCTTGATTTGCAGTAAGTACTGGAGCTCTTTCTTTCCTCCATACATGCCTGGAGGATTAGATAGGGAGCAATGATGCAGGCAGCAGATGTCCAAGCACCTGCAGCAAGGTCTTGACTGTCAGCATGGCACTACAAGAACTAATTGTTTGTAAATGTGATAATGTTTGTAAATGTGTACTCAGAGGACACCACCCAGTGCTGTCTTCTCTTCCTGGGCTGTAACAGCATATCTGAGTTACTCTGGCTGCTGGGCAGGGGTGAGATGATGAGCACTGGACTCAGCCTCAGAATGACAAACAGAAAAGGAGCTGTAGCATCTTTGAGTGACCTTCACTGCATGCAAACCTGAGGGCTTTGCAGCATGGTTAAGCAAGGAATATGGCCGGTCTGGTGTTTTAATGGAGACAAATAAATTAACTAGTTATGTAACCCACTACTACAGTATGCGTTTGACAGAATAAAATGAACTGCATCAGTTTAATCCACCTGTGGATCTAGGCAATAGTTTTCAGGATCACAGCAAACCACTCTGAAGATGGTTCAGATATAGTGTCAAACAGAATTTGGCCCAGTGACTGTAACCAAAGTCAGAATGTTTATTACCAGTTAATTTGTACACATGCCTGTGGCTCTTATTCTTGGAAACAACCTCCCTGAGTGACTGTGAAATGCTGCTATTTCTGCTGCAAAAGTACATTTTTCCTGTGGTAGACCAACTCATCTTGGAAGCTGCTCAGCTGGTGTAGCTGTTTGTTAAATGTTCTTTATTCGTGTGTAGGAACTTCTGGAATAATGTGATAGACAGTGTAGTCATATGGCACCTGCATCCACTTTATTGTAGCTGTAGGACTGGGGATCAAGTTCAGTTTGGGTTCAAGCAAATTCTGCTGCTAGAAGGAAAGGTCCTTGTCGTATACAGGTCTTGTTCTTATCCCACAGAATGAAGACAGGGAACTGAATTTGTGATACTATTTTAAACCATCAGGAAGAAGCAAATAACTGGTCTGCAATTTCCGGACACATTCTACTGGGAGCTTTTTAAGGCTATTTGAGCATTTTGAACTACATTGTTTCCCCCTGAGCCGAAAAATTCTTCCCTGCCATTCTGCACCTTCTATTGATCATGGTTCAAAGATCAAAGTAAAGTGCATTTTCTGAGAAGCAAAGGTTAAAGTAATTCACAAAGTTATTTGACTATTGCGAGTACAGGGGCAAGCATTTGGGCAGCAAACACAGTCTAGAGTCCTTGTGTCCTACTGCCTATCCATCCCCTGGCATCTGCTCCAAAAATCTGTTTGCTTTTGCAAGAACTGCATCGTGCATTAAAGAACCAGCACAGGGGCTCAAAAACACTGAAAAAATTCACTAGGTGTGAATTCCATAGACCTCTTTATAAGTATGGCATTTTTCCTGCATTCACAAATAGGGCAGTTATCCCTCTTCCCTGCTTGTTAGTGGAGGGAGGATTTTGTCCCTCGAGTTTAATTAAGCACCAAAAGTCATGGCTTTATTTATTGATAAGCCTTTCCAGGGTGCCCGTCTCTGTAATATCTGAGGCCACTCAAGCCGTGACCCTGCTGCATTCCTTGGGAGGCAGGGAAAAGTCTCAGGGGTTTATTGCTGCTGCCTGGGAGCTCACCCATCACTAACTGTAATAGTGCTAAGTGTGCAACCTGCTGGTACCAGAGTCACCACTGGCAGTGGAGTGATTATAACAGTATTGGACTTGGTATGATATGAGACACTATACTTAGAAAACAGTCAGAGGGAAATTCGATGGAAGAGACAGTAAGGCAGAAGCTGTTAATCCCTTTAGCTGTGTATGGTAATTGGTATAGAAGCTTATATACCTACCTGAATGTACTTGAGAGAGAATCACAGATTCACAAATTCACAGACTCACAGAATCACAGAATGAGTCAGGTTGGAGCAGACCACAGTGGGTCATCTAGTCCAACCTCCCTGTTCAAGCAGGGTCATCCCAGAGCACATGGCACAGAGTTGTGTCCAGACTGTTCTTGAATATTTCCAGTGAGGGAGAGTCCACAATCTCTCTGGGAAACCTGTTCCAGTGCTCCACCTGCACAAGTAAGTAAGTTTTTCCTCATGTTCAGGTGGAGCTTCCTGTGCATCAGTTTCTGCCCATTGCCTCTTGTCCTATTGCTTGGCCCTGAGAAGAGCCTCCTCCATCCTCTTGACACCCTCCCTTCAGAGACTGATAGACATTGATGAGGTCCCCTCTCAGTCATCTCTGAACAGGCCCAGCTCCCTCAGTCTTTCGTCATAGAGATGCTGCAGTCCCCTCATCATCTTTGTAGCCCTTCTCTGGACCCACTCCAGGAACTCCATGTCCTGAGGAGCCCCGAACTGGACACAGCTCTCCAGACGTGGCCTCACTAGGACTGAGTAGGGGGGCAGGATCACCTCCTGCCAATGGTCTTCCAAATGTACTACAGGATACCTTTGGCATTCTTTGTTATCGTCCAGGACCCCCAGGTCCTTCTCTCCAGAGCTGCTTCCAGCAGGTTGGCCCCCCAGCCTGTGCTGGTGCCTGGGGTTATTCCTCCCCAGGTGCAGGACCCTGCAGTTGCCTTTGTTGAATTTCAGGCAGTTCTTCTCTGCCCATCTCTCCAGCCTGTTGAGGTCCTTCTGAAGGGCTGCACAGCACTCTGGGGTATCAGCCACTCCTCCCAGCTCTGTGTTGTTGGGGAACTTGCTGAGGAGGCCTCTGCCCCTTCATCCAAGTCACTGATGAAATATTCAACAATACTGGGCCCAGTACTGAACCTTAGGGGACACCACCAGTGACAGGCCTCCAACTAGACCCTGTGCCACTGATTACAACCCTCTGGGATCTGCTGTTCATCCAGTTCTCAAACCACCTCTCTGTCCACTCACCCAGTCCACACTTCCTGAGTGTGCCTGTGAGGAGGTTGTGACAGTGTCAAAAGCCTTGCTGAAGTTGAGGTAGACAGTATCCCCTGCTCTTCCCTCATCCATCCAGGCAGTTGTTTCATCACAGAAGGCAATCAGGCTGGTCAAGCATGACTTACCTTTAGTGAATCCATGCTGACTACTTCTGATCACCTTCTTGTCATCCATGTGGATAGTGATGGCCTCCAGAATGAGGTGCTCCATCACCTTTCCAGGGATTGAGGTGAGGCTGACTGGCCAGTAGTTCCCTGTGTCTTCCTTCTTGCCCTTTTGGAAGGCTGGGGCCACATTTGCTTCCTTCCAGTCCTCAGGCACCTCTCCTGATCTCCACAACCTTTCAAGGATGACCATGAATGGTCGCGCTGTGGTGTCCACCAGCTCTCTCAGCATTTGTGGATGCATCCCCTCAGGGCCCATGGACTTGTGGGTGTCAGGTTTGCCTAGGTCTTCTCTAAGCCAACCCTCCTTGACCAAGGAAAGGTCTTCCTTCCAGCATCCCTTTAGCCAGGTCCCTGGGTGAGAGATCCCTGAGGGTTGGTCTTGTCAGTGAAGAGCGATGCAAAGAAGGCATTTGGCAACTCTGCCTTCTCTGTGTCCTCTGTCCCCCCTCCATTTAATAACGGTCCCACATTATCCTTTGTTTTCCTTTTGTTATTGATGTATTTGAAGAAGCCATTCTTGGTGTCCTTGACATCCTTGACCAGATTTAATTCCAGATGGGTCTCGGCCTTCCAGTGCCATTTTTTTTTTGCAAGACCACTATCAGTATTTAAAAAAAAGCTAATTAAAAGCAAGAGCCTAGACTAAAACTAATCCAAACCTGCATATTTTCTGGGTTTTCCCATTTCTGTCAACAGCAAAAAATTTGCAGCTTAGAATAACTCCCAGGAGAGGAAATATTATTTATAGCTCAGCCTTTTTTTCTTCATAAAGAACTGTGTGGTAAGCATATATTTAGAAATTAATTGAAAAATAATAATAACAAAAAATTATGAGAACTTTTCACCTCTGTGAGTACCTTTTTCTTTTCCCTTAGCAGTCCTGAATATGGAACAGGGAAACAGGTGTCATAAATCCACAAAATAATTATTCCCCATTTGCTATATTACATTTTATTTATATTCCCTGGCTGTTATTTTATGTTAAATCTGCAAGTTCTCTTGTTAGATTTTAGTTTTCACCCCAGCAAATGAGGACATAGCACATAACCACTGTTGCTGCAGAGATTTCTTTTCCAAAGCTTAATTACTCTCTGGTTATGTTCATAAGAGTTTTAAATATTTGTGAGAGTTTTTTGTAACTGTGAATTTTTGTGACAGACTTCCATTTTGATTGGAAATAACTGATCTATCAGGAACCAAATCTTCAGATGTTTTTCCATTAAAGATTAAATTTGTTTTCGTGTAAAACCTAGTAAGGCTTTGGCTTTTAAGGTTCAGGTAACCTGCCCCTCTCTGTTATGTCCTTGAGCAAAAAGAACTTCAGACTTCCATGATGTTTGCCTCAGACTGGGGAGTTGGAAATAAATGAAATTTTGATCTTGACAGAAGCTTTTGCTTTCAGTAGTGAAGACATGTTTTCACCAGTGTCCTGTGTATCCACTGGACATAAAGGGGGAGATGTTCACTGCCATAAGGAGCATGTAGTCAAGAGGTGATGGAGGAGATCGGAGAGAATAAAAGGAGCTAGAGCAGATGTACAGATCTGTAGGCAGCCTCATCAAGTGTGTCTCAAGATATAATTCAGCAGAATAGAGCAGAGCCTTGCAGACAAGCTCAGAGCAGCCCAGCCATGGATTTCTCTTTTCTCTCCTCCGTTTTAGATGTCAGAATGTCAGATTCCCTTGGTTATGTTTTAACACCATCAGACCTGGTACTGATTCCTTCCAACAAGCTCCCTCAGCCAGGGTGAGAGGCTGCAGACTGTAATGGCATGCTGGCTGTCCAGCCATGCTGAGCAAAGGAGTAGAGGCACCCAAGTTATTGCTCATCTACACAGGTATTTGCAATCATCTTAAGTGTGGGCCTGAAAATAATATTGCTGTGTTAGCCTGCCTCCAAGCCTCTGCCAAAGAAGATTACCTCGGGTCATGCTATACTGTTTCCATTTCTGAACTAACATTTTTCCCATTTGCTTGAGGTCTCTGAGCCCTGCTTTACTGAAGTAGGAGTAAAATTCCCTTCAATTCAAAGAGAACCACTTTGCAGAACAGCAGTGCAGAGGAAAGCAAGTTTACATAGCCTCCAGGACAGCTGACTGTGGAGAATGAATAATCTGAGTTTTAACTGGGAGGAACTGCTGTTCTTTGTCCCATCATGAGCGGAGTCAGCATCTGTAAGACCTTTTCTCCAGTAAACCCTGGCTTTCAGTCTCAGAATTCTTTCTTCATAGTCAAAATTGCTTTGTTTCTAGTTTTTTGCAATTATCTTCATATATAGATTGAAGCAGATGGGTAAAATTCATCCTCTGTTGATTCCAAAGACTTTGGTTGAGCAGTAATATGAGACAGGCCTGTACTTAAAAAGCTGATATGGTTAAAATTTGAGGAGGTAAATGATGGTTCAAGATATGCACTGTGTAATAGGAGAGCTGGAGGGAAAGCACAAGTTACACTCACAGTGGAAGCACAGTATTCAGCACAGAGTGGAGTCATATTCCAGCAGGTAATTCAAAAGCATCTACCCTGCCTTGGACTGCTGCCCCAGCTCTTATTGTGTCCAAATGACAGGCAGACCAGGCCATTTCTCCACCAGAGGTGACCGAGACCTGCCCAGCACAGATGCAGGGTTGACCAGGTTAGCAAGATGGGGAGCAGCACCAGGCTGGGTTGGAGACACACTGATTCACAGTTTCCAGCAGGTAATTTTTGTCAGTGCTGCTCCTCAGGCCCTTGTTAGAAGTGAAAACAGCTTTGCCCATGGGCACATTCTCTAAGGAGAGCAGCTGTTTTCATAGAAACAGTTAAATCTGTATCAAGGAGACATTTTATCAGAGTTCTGGCCAGAACCAACCCCCTCCCCGTTCATCTACTTTGCAGGTGTTTCAAGAGGGAAAGCTGAGAAAAGGAAAAAAAGCAAGCCTTAGCCAAAAGTAAGCATGACTAACAAATTACTCATAATTGAGGTTTGTTAATTGCATAGAACCCAATTAAACCTTTCCACATCTGAAATGGAATAACTTATGCTCACAGCAGAGCTGTTTAGCTATGAGACATTTCTGGTGACACTTGTCTGTTGATTTGCCGTTAGATAACTTCTTGGCTTGAGGCGAGCGGGACTGAGCTAAGAGACTTTCTGTACATGTGTTTGCAGCACATTTTCACAAAGGGTTGCCAGAGTTGGGCCCACGATGACTAGTCAGTGGATTTATTACATTATTATTTTAGATTGTTATGTTGTTATTATGCATGACTGACATAGTGAAATTCTTATGTTGCAGAACTATGTAGAGTTCATATAAACCAGTAAGCCAGAGAGGCATTTTTCATAAAATTCCAACCTGAAGTGCAAATTTTATGTAACTGAAAAGTCATAATTTTATGTAGCATCTGCTAGAATACCTCCTCAAATATGTTGCCTCAAAGTCGACTTTGAAAAAACCTTTCCTGTGATTCCAAAAAAATGCAGATGACCAAAACCCCACCATTTCCAAGTGTGTGTGCCTCTTCCCTTCTTAGTTCCAGCTGGGGCCACAAGTGGAAATACCAAAATACCACAGAAATGTAGTTCTTGTGGTTCTTCCAGCCCCAGCAGAAGCAGGAAGTATTAGAAATCTTCCAATAAATAATGTTTTCATGAGGTTTCTAGCCCATCCTTGCAAGCTCAAAAAGTTTGATAAATAAACCCATCTCTGCTTGTCCACCTTGCCATCAGATTTACCTTTATATTCAAGGACTGTTCTGTCTGAGATACAGCTGATGTTCCTTCTAAGCTGTAATATATGTTCAGTTTCACATTAAATTCAGCAATAAATTGGATTAAGTCTTGTTATGAAAGACAGGTTTAACTTTGGCCTTCCATTTCTGATAGATGCAGGACAGTTTTTGTTTGTTTGTTTGTTTGCTTGTTTGTTTGTTTTCCAGGACAAAGGTAGCTACAAGGCTGAACAGTTTGAATGCCCATGGCAGAAGAGCTGCAGCCAGCAATTTGGGCTCACAGCTGTGTGTGGACAGGTAAGAAACAGTGTCATAAGATGGAGAATAAAAAAGTGCACACAGCCTGACCTGCACCTGAACTGGCAGAAGAGAGAGGACTTCCAGGATGAACTGATGAGTAAATGAAGACCCATAAGAAAAGCTGTCTCTCTGGTGCACCCTGACCTTCCTCTGGTAAGCAGCTCTTCCTTGTTGCACAGAACTCACTAAGCCCAGCACTAGCTTCTCTTCTTACAAGGCTCAACCTGTAAGGCGCTGGGTTTGGTGGTTGGCTGAGCAGATGAGGAGGGCTCACCAGATCAGCTTAGGTAGGTCTATATGGTGGGGGCACTCTCAGGTATATTTTTCTGTCCTTTCAGAATGGGGCTTTGCTGAAACCTCTGTAAGAAATGAGGTCAGTGTGATCACACTGAAGAGACTTTCATTGTTACTGGTTGAAATTTCACCACTGACAGATCGTAAGATTTTCATGACCTTGTGATTTCTTTTGTGAGTGGTGGTTGTGCAACAGATCCCCTCATAAGATAAGACAACATGAGGGTTTACACAAAGTAGGAAAGTTTACAAGAGCTACGGCTTGCTGCTCTCCTCTTTTAAAGAGATAACAATTACATTTCAGGCTCAGAAAAAAAAAAAAAAAAGCAAAAAACAGTGAAGATTTTTATCCTCTTCTGAGATTGAGTGTGATGCCAGATCTGCAGTTTTCAACTTTTAAGTCCTCTCTCTGTGCTAGGAAGATGACTGGTTGAAAGCAGCAATTATTGGCAAACACTTCTTTCCTCCCCAGCAGCTGGGGCTGAGTATTCCTGAGGGTATATTCATGGTGACCACTTTTATGGCAACAGCTTCCTTCCATGTTCCCTTCATGCTGCTATTGAACAAGTCTGAGATGGCTGTGAGAGCTACCTTTGCATAGCCAACCTCCCAGGTTACTGGTAAAAGAGGGAAAAAAGGAAAGCAGAGCTCAATTTCGCAGTATTTTGACTAGGAATTTTGAGTAAACATTTCAGTGTCTGTGTTGGAGGATGTGGCTGGACATATCCTTTCACCTCCTCATATGTGATATTGCTGGGCAGATGTCATCTCTACTTTCTGCAGACTGCACTTCTAGCATTTCCCAACCCTCTAACGCCTGCAGACCCAGGCTGTTATTTTGTTCAGTGCAGACTGTCACAGAGGGAAACACGTGCTCAAGCAGAAACATTACTTTTGTTCTTGTGCTTTTGTTCCTCTCATTTAAAATGTGAACATATCTGCTTGCTTTTTTGTATGGAAACCACTCCTGTTTCCTGAGTTAGAAGTCTGAAGAGACAGAGACCTTTGAAACATTTTCTTGGTGTGTGGGAAAAAACTAGCAATAACTTTGTTATAAGGTATATGACCAATTCTTGCTGGTACTCAGATTGCAAACTGTTTTGGCTGCTTGCAGTCATAAATGCTTTGTCCATTTCTTCTTTCTTTTGCATCTAGCATAAGATCTTGTGAGCATTTATATTCACTTAAAAATAAAACACAAAGCTCTTTTGCTGACCATGTGAAATTCTTCAAGAGCAGACACATGCATACATACACACGGGTGCACACACTCTCAGACAAACATATATAGCTTAGGAAAGAAATACTTTCTTTAATAGCATGGCTTGTATGGACAATAAAACGCCCACTAAATATAGTTAATATTATAAGTTCCCGTAATACATCTTAGGTTTCAGAAATTTAGAACCTGGCTATAAAAAGTGACTTTTGATACCCCCGAGAGTATAATTTTTCCTTAAAAAAGAAGAGTATTTGTTGAACTGGCCACTGATTTTCTCTCCAACAGGAAGCCTTTCCATAAATGTTGGGTACAATTACGTGTTTATTAGTTTTGATTCACTACTCCCTCTCTTTCTTTTGAGCGCAGAGATGTGTTCTGGGATGCGTTGCACATTCCTCCTCTTAAAAATTACATCAGAAAACAACAGACTTGGCAAGAAAATAGGGGAAAGAGGATGCTTGTTTGGAAATGATTTGGGGTTAGCCTCCTGTTCTGAAGTCTTGTGATGGGAAAAATGTTGAGCCCTTTATGAAGCATGCCCTTCCTAAATAGACTGAAGGAATATTTACATGCTTCAGAGCTGAACAGGATGGCTAAGGTAAGGAAAGCCTGACAGTATGTGCTGTGATGGTGAGAGCTGCAGCTGGCCACGCCCAGAGCAGGGATGTGAGGCCTGATGCACAGCTAAAGTCTGAATCATCTAGGATGAAGAGATGAACCAATAGTGACAGACAATGGTTACTATCCAGCAAGGCCTAGATGGCCCATGGTTTAATAGCTGACAGTTCCTCCCTAGCAAGCAGTGTGTCCGTAAAATCATCTGAAAAGTGTTCAGGGGTTGCTTGTCATTGCTGGAATTACTTAATAACCATCTTGGAGCTGCCTTGGGGCATGGCAATGAACTGCACTCATAGGTGCAGGTGGGATCATTTCCCAGGCATGGGAAGGTTGTACTGCTCCCACAACTTTGTACCGCTTTTTTAAGTAGGCAGAAAAAGGATGACTGTAAGTTTGGCTTCTTTAGTTCTTCATGAGCTGACTGATTAGATCTGAGATTTCTGGGGAACAAAAGGATAATTTCAAAGCAAAATGGGGAAGTTCCTGGCCTCTGGATGCTTCTGGGCTTTTTCAAGGTGTTTTGCAGAATAAATTGATCTGGACCTATATTGCAGTCTTTTCTTCTTACTTGTATGGGCAAGATGGGAAAGGTTTTACTGGAATCACTCATCTGCTTTCAAGAAGGTTACTCGAGGTTAAGGGGAATGCTGAAGTTCAGTACTGTTCCCAGGCTGGCAGCCTACTCTTTTGAAAAATTTTTGCTTAAGGCTGTTCAGCTGGATGTCTGCCTGTTCCCCTTTAGAGACACTTGGGGAAATACTCTAAAAGGTGTGTGAGAAATTTATGTTGTGCCCCTTTAAAGATACTTATGACATTTTATGCTCTTGGATCTTGAACTCTCATCTGATGCTATATTAGTCATCGTGCAGAAATATGATCACAAAACCATGGAGAAAATTTTTGGAACTGTCCAAGTTTCTGTGATAAATGTGAGAGGTCAGTTTCAAAAGAGGTTCTCTATTTTTCTGTAAGAGGTGAAAGGCAGCTGTATCATCTATTGCTTAAGAGTTGGTGTCTCTAAAGGTGTGGGGTAGATTGTGAAAAATCTCTTGGTGTTACCCGTGATGATGGGAGAGCAGGAAAACTTCAGAAGGAAAGTTCAGGAAATGAGTTCTGATCACATGAATCTCAGCAGAAAGCTAAGCAGGCTAATTATCTGAGCCAGAGCAGTTTAGAGAGTTATACAGGGGAAGATAAAAAGTCAGAAGAGAGGGGATTATCAGGAAAAAGGCACATGTTTACAAGTGGGTGAGGTGACCACAAGAGAAGGTGTAGGGGATGACCTTCTTTAGCACTCATGACTGAGTGGTGAGGAGCTGGGTTTGCCAAGACAGACATGGATGGATTGGCTAGTTGGGTAGGGGAAGAACTAGAAGAAGGCATAGTCATGAAACCAGTGGGAGAAGAACAGGCCGTGGTGGACTGGATCATGGAAGATAAGAACAGAACAGTCTTGAGAAGAGGAAATAAAGAACAATTACCAACTCTGCAGGTAAAGTCAGCTGAAACAGGTCTGTTTGAAAGTATACCCACAGTGGTGACAGAGTTCCTGCTGCTTTGAGGAACGTGTTCTCTCAAAAGGAAATTGAAGCACACAAACACATTTTTATGCTCTTCCAACAACACCAACATAGTGCAGAGAATTCAGTCCATGTCTTCAGTGATGCTTCTAGAAACTGACTTCTGCCAATTAAGTCCACATGTAATTCCACCTAAATGCTGCTGTAACTGGCATGGTAGAAGTGCTGAGTCAGGTGGAGATGGGCCCTGTGCAATGAGAGGTAAGATTTGGTATGTCACCTTACAGATTTGGTATGTTACTTACAAGCAAATGTCTCAATTGTGTGCTTTAGGTCCTGTGGTCTGCCTGCTGCTCTTGGGAATGTTACAATTGCTTTCAGTGTAAAAAGGAACAAATATGTCCAGACTTGTAGCTGCATAATAAGCCCTCACAGAGTCTTTCAGCCAGTATTTTGATGGTGTATTTAGAAAGTCTTTCAAATATGACCTTTCAACTACTGATGCCATCCTGTAACTTTCACAGAAATGACTGTGTCAACTGCATCACATGGCTGAAGCTAGACTGATTTTCAGCCATGTGATGCTATTTTATCACCCTCAGGACAAAGGTTAAGTCCTTTCTTTCTTTTCTCTGTTAGGCACCACTTTCTTTGGTCCTCTTACTTTGATAACTGCTGAAATTCCTGCGGACCACAGAGTTAAGAGTTTCTATAATCCACTGTGCGCTTCTCTGGTGAAGAACCCTGCTGGTGTGCTGCATGTAACAGAAATACCTTCACACAATGAAGCAATCATTCTTCCCTGTCAGGTCTGAATGTCTTGATTCTCATCCTGCAGCAGGCTTGGCAGGCAACAAATCCCCTGGTTTGCACAGGGCAGTGGCCAGCACAATCTTTCTGCATTTTAAAACATTCTTTAATGCTAGTCTCTCTGCATTCAAATGGTAACTTTAGCTGACATAGGCTTTTGTAGAATATTTGAATTGTAGCCTATTGAAACTCTACCACACTGAATTTATGAATAACTTTATTGCAGTATAAATGTGTTATTTTTCCCTTTATTTATAATCGTATGAGCATGTTTTTATACCTGTTCTGTGACTTATTTGGAGGCTATTGTTTCCTTTTTCTTTAGATGGGGGCATGTGCATTTTTGAAAGCTTGAATACAAAGTGGGTATCATTGAGATAAAGACTCATAGTTTTTACATCAACCTAATCAAGCCTGTGGACTGAATGGACAGAAGAAAATAAATTTAATACTATATTGCATATTATATGATGGTGTAATTAAGTAAATGGACAAGTGTTGGATGCACAGCTGGACTAAAGTAAATTTACTGAAGCTGAGGATATTTCCTGTGTGTTTTTTCACTCTAGATTTCAAGATTGCATATGCAAAAATTCAATCTCTTCCTAAGTGAAAACCAATGTAAAATTAATCACACTTTGTAAGAGAAAAGGTATGAAGTAGGTCGGGTTTAAAATCTGAGTTTTAAATATTCTCTTTTCTGCCAGTTCTGGAAAACAAACAAGAAAAGCCAGGAGCAAAACCCAACACTAACAGCAACTATCCAAAACTTGGACAGATACTGTGTAAAACTCTAATACTAAAAAAGGAATTATGGCAACCCAACTTGATATTTGCAGCATACATAAGCCATGCTGGATGCCCACCTGGGCATGAGGGGTGTGATGCCTGGCTGAGCAGTGGTGTGTCCCCACTACCAGTGGTGATGCTGCTCTGCTGACACTGGTGGAGACTGACTTGAGGGGACCTGTTGAGCCTGCCAGAGCACAGGGTGATCTCTAGGCAGCAGGCTGGGGCTTGGCAAGAGGAAAGGCAGCTATGATTCTCCCTGTGCCACTTGTCACCTTGTTCCCCTACCACTTAAGATCCTCAGTGCCACCCAGCCCATACCCACTTGCAATGGGGATGGTCCTTCCTGGCCTTGTGCCCAAGCACTGGATATTTGGGTTTTAGTGACAGCGAGGCAGGTGTTGGGGCAGAGAGGGGAATGTGGGTGAGGGTGGACAATAAGAATTGGCATCGGAGGAGACCTGAGGGCTGGATCTGTCTCAGGATGTGGCTTAATGGCTTCTTCCAATTCACAGCTCCATAACTTGTGCTGGAGTCAGGTTTATAATATCTCAGGCATGTGATTCACGTAAGTGTAAAGGCCACTGGATACAATTACACATTTATTTTTACCTACCACTAAGGGAATTTCCATTCAGTACGATGTGAGCTGGTTGCCCTTGCTCTGTACTGTTTCACTAGTATTTTTCCTGACAATTCATGTCTAAGAAACACAAGACAGAGAGAGACTTAATGTTATGTGAAAGGGTTTTCCTAGGGTAACTGTATTCAGTCTTTGCTCAAACTGAACGAATAACTTTGATCTGTCAACTGTGAAAAGTAAACTGGGTGCGACCTTCCGTCATCGGCTAATCGTCTCACTTAATGACATCTGTTAACTTTGTTCTGATATTAGATCATGGTCTTTCTTTGTACTGTCAAGATTTTTCATTCAAGGTCTAATTATTTCACTTTATGTGTATACAGATATCTTGGGAGTCAGTTGCACCTAGTACGAAGAGCATTTTTTCTATTTTGAATTTCAAAAACTGATCACAGTGGTCAGATCGACGTGGCCTTTTAATGGATAAAATATGCCAGCTTAAAGCCCAGCATTGTATCTCAGTCCCTCTCTTCCCCTCAGTTTCTTTTAGGTACTGTATTTACTTTTATTCTTAAGTGAGAGAGAAGGAGGAAAAGGGAGAATTGTTTCTGTTCCAGATATTTCAATACTTGAAAATTTGATTGAATTGATTTGTTACATACATCCAAACTGGCCCACAGGAAGGAAGAAGAAAATACTGGTTTTCAGACTGTCCCTTTCCCTTTCAAAGTTCTTTTTTAACCTTTTAATAGTGACAAAGGCATGGGTAGGCGGCATTTTGGGGGATTAATGGTCATTTGGGGTTAATGCCCTAAGGCCCTCTGTCCCTCAGCTCTTTGCAAACAGTGATTAATCTCCAGGGGAATGTATGTGCCCTGATCGGTACTCCTGATAATGCTCATCCTTATAGTATAGATCAAAACGTGTAGACTTATTGTGGTAATGGCCATGTTCTCACCTCCCAGGCTTTGTTCAGTTCAGTCAGCCACAGCTTAAGCTCCTGGTATCTGGTCACATTCAGTTCAACAGGCGTTTCATCCCTTGGGTCCAATCCTGCAATATGCCCAGTGCTACTCACCAGTGTTTTTGTGCACACTGTCTTCTCCTCTAGGAACTCTAGGGAAATTTCCCTTAGAATGTTGGGGCACTCAGTTCCCTCTCCCTCTACTGTGCAGTAGCACTGGAGGGTGTGGGACCACTGAAAAGGCAAGGAGTGGAAACTGGCTTTTGGGGTGAGGGGACAGTGGTAGGTGGCCAGATTGGTGGCAGGAGAGGCATTGCACAACCATGAACTCTTGCACCTGTTTCCTTTTTCTGTCCCCAGCCAGCTCTTCATTTGTTACTATGCTGTACTCTCTTCTTTGCCAGGTTCAGGTGAAAGTAAAATGGTCAGTTAAGTGAATTGCACCATCTGTAGAAGAGCAGTGCCTGTCAGTAAGTCAGCCCATACTGACCAGGTGAGTAGGTCTAATATTTTTCAGATGCTTTCCCAGGTATAGCAAGGGATTACAAGCTGCAGAATACCACATCAGCTCTTACAGATAGGCCAGGTGCTGTCTCTGTATTAGGGGATTGTTTTCTTGTTTACATTTCGTAGTACATTGTCTGGTCTACTTTTCCATTTCTGAAGCAGTTTATACTACATCACCTCCTCTGGGAAATTATTCCATAGTCTAGTAGTCCTCACTGGGATCCAGTCTCATTCCAATTAACATTTCATGCATTTGGAGTAGGAGTGTCTAGTTCAATATCTGGTTATAAAGTAACACCCCCAGGTAAGGAAAAATGTATGGAAGGTATCAAGACTGCTACATGTAAAGGCTTTAAATTCTGAGAATCTGAAATAATTGTTTCAGTACATTCCTGACTCTTTAAAAACATACTACCTGCTGAGAAGTAATGGAATAAAAAAATTAAAACCTCAGTGGCCATATTTCCTTCTCCTGTCCCATGTTTAAGTCAATGTAATATTTTTATGTGGTATCTAATCTCTCTGTGAGCAGCACCCTGAGCTGTCCTCTGGGTTTTCAGCATGCATTCTTTCCACATTAGGAAAAGGATTCTGTCTTATAAACTCTTATATGTAAACGTTGTCACTGTTAGATCTTTATGGTCAATTAAAAGCATGTGAATGGGTACAAGTATTTGATTTTAGTTTAATAGAGTAGGAAGTTTTCTTTTAGTTTATAGCTATCAAAAATGCTATCTTTTTAGTTTATTTTTGGTCTTGATAGGACTTTTAAATACAACAGTTACTTAGTAAGTGATATTATGTTACATTTTCACGACAGTTTATTATACATACATACAATTTTTCACAGCTTCCAAGCAGTTGTTTTCCTTTTTCACTCTTTCAGTGATTGCGATGGGCTACTATAGAACTAGCAAAGCGTATAATCACTGGTCCCTTCTGAGTATATTCCCAAACCTAGTTTGAAAGCATGGAGGCTATTCCTGTAATTCTTAATGAACTCCAGCCACTCTTGATGACAATAAAAGAAAATGCAAAGCCATTAGCAACTTGCCAGAACAGTGGAGTAATAGCTAGTCAGAGCTATTGGGAGCTGTGGGGCTATTTGGAAACAAATGATTATTTCACCAGCAGCAGAGTAAAACAAGCTGCACAGGTCTACTCTACTTTTTTTTCCCCTTAAACTCTTCCTCCTCTTTTTTCTCTCCCTCTTTCATGCTGACCATATTTGTCAAAAAAAGCCTAGAAATCAAGCATGTGGAGATTTCATTCACACACATCAAAGTGGGAGACTTTCATCATGGCATTAATAGCTAAGCCTTCTCTCTTATCGCATTTCCAAGTGCACCTTTGCTTGCTCAATTTATAGAAACATTCACTATTCTTGGAGAAAAAATATCCAGTCTTTATTAAGAATTCTAAATTAGCATGACTACTGACTTTCCTAGGGGAATACATTTAAAAAGGAAATGTAACTTCCGGCCTTATTTTGCTTTTAAGTATTTTACCTGCTTATTGCATGTTGATTTTAACCATCTCATGTATTGTGTAATAATCTGAGGTGTTTCATTGTTCTGTATTTGCCAGTTGAACATTCAGGTTCCATTTTGTTCTGTTCTATTCTTTATTTTAAAAAAACTCCAAACCACCATGAACTTGATCTTGCCCAACCTGAGAAGCCCATAAGACACACCACGGACATTTAGGGGTCTGCTAACAACTTCTCCCCAAAAGGGCCAGTATCAAAGAGCCAGACAGACTGCATCTTTGATGCAAACCACAGGAATTAATAAAGGAAATAAACACAACTGGAAAGTTTGAATCCAGTTGATGGGATCCCTGTCAGTGACTGAAAGCCATTTCAGGGCTGTCCTTTTTCTTCAAGTGTCCTGTTTAAAATTATGAGAACACCACTGAAAGGGATGTTGGTGGGAACAGCCGGGTGAAAACAGGACTGTTGCCACCACTAGATCTGGTCAGACATAGCTTGTCTAGAATAATTTAAAAACCCTTCAATTCCAGCACATTGCTGGTTACCTGTTATCGTGCTGCATCTCTCTCTTGCAGTGAATAAAATGTCACTGCATCTTTTTAAGTTCTTGTTCTAGTGAATCCTGTTGGCTTGTACACATCCAGGCCAGTGAGAGTCAAGGCAGAAACCACACACAGGCACAGGCTGTAAACATTGGAAAGCTGCCATGTCCACTCCCAGAATATTTGGTATAAGGAGGCAGGAATATAAGAGCAGTTAAGCTGGGCTGGGCCACAGGGAGAATACCCAGTAATGACTGCAGTGAATGCTTTGGGGAGAGTATAAAAAGGGAGTGACATATAGTGACTGGGGTTAGACAAGGAGTTCAGATGTTTCCCTTTCTACAAGACAGGAAGAAAATCATCACCAGTATCATAAACAGAAACACTTAAGACTGCCCTCTGCACTGTATGCATGTGTGCATGTGGCAAATGAAATCCCATGAAGGAAAGTTTTGGAAAAGAAAAAAGGCAAGGAGAGGAAAGCTACCATAGCTCTCAATATTATTATCAGAAAAAAAAATCCCACAACACAACCCTCCAGAGCACTCATTTATCTTTGCAAAGCCTATACAATGAGTTATTCAGCTCTAAGAGATATCCTCCGAGTGAAGTGACTCATCCTGGATCTTTCAGCTGTGTACACACACAGGTGAGAAGATTCCCACAGGATACCTTGCTTACCTGACGTATTCTGGAAGTTAGCTAGTAGGAAAAGGCAATGCTTGCTACCCAGGAACAGAGACGCTGCCTTGGATATCTGCAATTTAAGGGGAAAAACCTTTAAGTTTTATTTTAGATACTTCCCTGATAGCAAAGTGGGTAAGGCTTGATGCAGGGCAGGGGAGTGGGACAAAGCACAATCTTGTCTTGGCAGAAAGTGCTAGAAGAGGGGACAGCCATGAAGGTCCAAAACTGCTTGGATATCCTGTGAGAGGTGATGACCATATGGAACTCAAAGATGGAGAAGAGGTTAGGTACTTCATGAGGGAGAGGGAAGATCCAAATCCTTGAAGAAGGTCTCTTTGCAGTAGGATGAGGTAATAATGAACAAATCTTCAGTGAGAAGACACTATTCAGAAATAGCAATCATGAGCACCTTAGGGAAACTGAGAATCTTGATGTGTTTTTGCTTCAGAATGCAGGGAAAGGTGGGCATGAGAGTCACAACATTGGTCACATGCCAAAAGGTGAACCTGGCCTGACAGGTGTGATGACTTGAGTTCTGGCTGTTAAACAGTATGCTCTGGACCAGGGCAAGGAAAGGTTTACTTCAGTTCCAAGATGTACCAAACGTGCAAATCATGAGATTCAGGATGATGATGCTCACATGGAGTAATTGACTTAAACTAGACTGAGTCTTCTCTTCCAGAAGCTCAGTGCATATGGGCTATTCTCTACACTATCATTCCTGTTGAATCTTTACAGACCTTTGCTTTTCTGATGGGTCTTCTGCTTCTTTTTCTCTTATTCTCCCCATGCTGCTGTCTCTACTTCCTTTAAATTCTTTCTCTTTGTTGTTGCATTTCTCTACAAACACCTTGGAAATTTTGTCTGAGCTATCCTTCCTTTCTGGGGAGTTGGCCTGATTTATTGAGTTTATTCATTAAGACTTGTTCTTCTCCCCCATCTTACCCCTCTCCCTTGGTGTAATACGGTCTTTTTCTGCTGTTTAATGTTATTGATTCCTGATGTAATCTATGTGGATTGTTTTTTGGCCACATCTTCTTTTCTGTCTTCTGGCTTTTGTCTCTTCTTTCTGTTGAATTCAGTGAGATCATGTGCTTCAAGTAAACAGAATAGGCCAAATTCTTGTCTGTATTTGTTGCGGTGGTTTAGTTTCCTGCATTGGTTTAGCAAGCCCCAACCATCCCAGAGAGTGCAGCGGGGCTGCTTCGGGGAGAGCGGCTGCTCCGCTCTCTTGCAGCCCTTTCAGGCGGCCCCGTGCTCCGGCTAGCTGGGCTCTGCAACACGGTGACAATAAATGAGGCAGAAGGGTCCCTGCATGGCGACCTCAGAGGAACTTTCATTTTACACGATGACAAGCCAGCTCCCAGAGGCAGAGAGACCCCATGGTCAGGGAGCTTGGGATTTTCTCAGGGCGCAGGAGCGGTACATGGGAGTTAGGGTACTGGAACCAATAGGGAGAACCCGAGGGTGTGGCTGGGACTAGGGGCTGGGAAGGGGGGACAATGTGGAAAAGGCAGACAGTTTAATAAGAAAAGGAGTGGGAAGATACAGCGCTACGTGTATTTTCTGCTTCTAGTGCCTGGTCTCAAAAGACTCTTTTATCAGCAAGAATACTTCAAGTTACAGGTATCTGAACAGGTGCCTTTATCTGCCTCATTTGTAACTGAATGGTTAGGACATTTTTAATTACTCACCAATATTAACCAATATTAGAGCTGAACAACCTCAGTCAACAAACCAATTTTTTTCTTTTAATGAGTTCAATTCATTGAAATACAACTCATAAAATGTCATCCTTGCAAAAAGACTGGTTCTAAAACTTTGGTTTTATGGTATTGAATGTCACATTACTTCCGAACCTGTATAGGATGGTTCACAATTCTTTCAGGTACTCAACCACCCTTCGCATTGCTGGATTTCAGAAGAGTGGTGGGTTTCTAGCTCTTTGACTACGTAAGTGTAGAGTCTTTATACAGATTATCTAAATTACAGGTATGAGGTCAGATGAGAGATTTTAGCATTCACATTTCCCTTTGATTTCAAAGTAGCTGCCCAGAGCCTTAGAGGAGTGAGTTCTTATGCTGTATTTCTGGTACATCCTGGTTGGAAGTTAATTGCTCTCACAGGGATAAGTTGGGCTGTAACTGCTCTCACCCCAGAGGCTGTCTGTGTGTGAGTCAAAGTCCCAGCTCACTTGTTCTCTCTGACTTTTCCTGCAATGGATGATGGGTATCATTTAGCAATTAGCAATAAAAAAATGATCATGTGGAAATAATACTATGAAGCAGAAAAGAGGGTTTCTAAATAGTCAGTTCTACTGTGCCATCAGGTTGTTTTTCTCTGCCAAACATGTCTTCATTTGAATGGGGTAAAGCACGGATAGGTAAATAGTGGCTATGCTCTGAGACAGACTTGGCTGAAACCATTGATTTCCGTCTCAGTATCACAATGGTAACCTTGGCCTAATGCTTGGCTTGAAAAAGTGCCCCATGTAATGGAGCAGAATATGGGCAAATACCTCATGATTGGTCTTGTGTGAGTTGCAAGAGGACTGATCTCCTGTCCAGAGGAGAGCTAGCTGAGAGGTTACAGTCTCTTTTATGCTAAGCTGGTGTTGAAAAATATCCATTACCTCCTGAACAAGAGTAGGGAGTTTTGCTATGCTCTGAGAAGGTGCACCAAGCCTTGAGCAGGTGATCCTGATCCTTTCATGCCACCTGAGCGGTTCAGAAACTAGGTACTTTGTCTGCAGATGTCCATCAGGTAAAGACTTCCCCACTGAGTGGGAATTATCAACTAGCAGAGAAATCATGGAGGTGCCTCCAGCCTCACACAGGCAGGACACACGATGGAGCCTGCCTGGCCATCCCAGCCCTCCTAGGCTGCCATGACTTTCCTCTGCAACTGTCATTTGAAATCTTGTGCACTGGAGGGCACGTCCAGGAGTGCCAGGAATATATGTCCAGGTGAGACAAGGTGTGATGATTAACACTCTGGAAAAAATGACACAAAGGTCCTCTGGGTTAGTGCTCCTCTGAGTACCATCACAGCCACTTGAAGTGGATGAATTATCTTGGCATAATCTGCAGCTCCTGGAGACTTCATACTGCCTGGAGCCTTATGCTGCTCTCACTAGGGGCTTGCATTCAAACAGCACATAAATGAAATGTGAAGTCTCACCCCAAGAAATCCCTCTTTCTCCTTGGGCAGAAATCCCTCTTTCTCCTTTCTCCACCCCCAATCCCACCCCACTGTACAGCACACAGAGATCCCTGCAAGCACAGGCTGTGCACCAAGTCCAGGCAATAAGAGATTTGGTGGAAGACACAACATTTACAGGCTCTCAGAAGGCTTATTGGAAAAATCTGTGAATTAATTAATGCATAATAAGACAGCACAGTATCTTCAAGGACTTCTTGTAGCCTTCCCCTAAAGCTTGGGTTTAATATTTCTCTTTACAGCAGTCATCTCCATATATCTTCTGTAATGTGCTGGAATCAGTGCCTTGGAGAATTTTTTTGAATTCTAGTTGTCAGACAGCTATAGACCAATTAATCTAGAAGTATGCACATTTGGGGATGATATTCTCCAGTGACTCAGCAATGTAACAGATGGCAAAATATTTCATATTTATTTCCATTCCATTTCTATATTGGAAATGAACCCAGACATTTTATTTTTTTTGACAGTCAGACAACATCTGTTGAGAGCACTGTCAGCTGAATTACAACCTCGCTGGCAGGTAGTTGGGTAGACAGCATGAATTACTTTCAGCTATTCTGTATGTGGTTAAATCTCTTTTTCTACTACATTATTTTCATTATAACTGCTGGATTGATGGATGTTGACTAGCTTTACATTGTATCGCTGAGAGTTTAAGTTTAGTCACATAAAGATTTGGTGCATTAAGATGCTGAGCATTAAGTTGTGATATCAATGGATTTATTTGTACTCATTCCTTAGCCAAGACCAATTAAAGAAGGGATATTTTGGAGGGAACAGGCCAGGGGTTTGGAGGAGATGCACTTCACTGCCATGGAAGGAACTCAAGTGTGGGAGTGACTTGGAGGATTTAGTCCCAGGAGCTGGTGTAGTCCAGACATATCACAGTCTGAGATATCTGAGCTGAGCGAGAGGCTGCCAAGTGCTCTCTCTCCTGGTGCAAGCAGCATACTAGATTTCTGGCAGTTCCCAAACAAAGTTTTTCCTGGGGAAGCAGGTGTGGAAGTTGAGGCCTTTCATGGTGAGAGGATGAGGAGCCTGAGCACTGGAGGAAGCCTGATCTGAGGGAAGGGATTTGGTATTTTTGTGCAAAGATCTAAACTCCCTGAGCAGTAGAATTAGCAGTTTCATTTAGGCTTGTTGTCCTGTGTCTTGTATGCCTTATCTCAATGCAGTAAACTCTGTTCCTGCCCTCCTGAGCACTATCCACACTGCCAGTCTACTCTGCAGCAGCACAGTCAATTCTGCCTCTGTCTGGGTGCTCTTCCCCCTCCACAGTACTCTAAGCTCTCTTACCTTTTTTCTGCTGTTGAGCACTACACTGTGTGTGATGATCAGAGACACACACATGTTAATTTTCTAGAGAACATATGGCTGTGGACTGGCCAGCTGCTGCCAAACAGATTGAACAACAGCTGAGTTCTTCTCCCGTTTCCATCAGACATTTCAGATTTTCAGCAAATATGTGTGAGTGTCCTCTAAGATGTTTACTGTCTGCCAAATGCTATTAGGGTAAACTGATGGACAGATAGGACAGACAGGGTAAGCACAGTTCTGGAAAACTAGGTTAAGAATCATAGTAAACAAGTGAGTAATGAGGGAAATATTTGCAAAACATTAGTTTAATTCCTTGGATTCTATGCTATCCCTTAACTGACTTTATTCAGCTTCTTCTTTGGGATAGGAATTAGATGTTCTTCTCTGTTTATTTGGTACTTAACATAATTTGCTCACAGCATACATATGAAGTCAGACTGGTTACATCCACTCAACCATATGCATGTGTGTGTATTTATACATGTGTACAAAGGTATCCGAACCCAAGGGTGATCACTGCTGTTAGTTACTAAAAACTTAGATGTTACTCTAATTGAGCCCTGGTTACAGTTCTTCACAGATACTTCTTTTTGCTGTTCTTTTATTAGGTTATGAAGGTTTTAAGACAAAAGGTGGTGGTCCTTTTAACCAAGAAACACAGCACTGTTTAAATTTTGCAAAACAAGCTCAATGAAGTTCAGAAGTCTTCATGGCCACTGACCACCTGCTGAAATGATCTGTGGGTGAATCACTTGCTGATCCAAAATCACCTGAGGCAAAATTTTCCTTTAAAGCTAACCCACATATCTTAGGATGCAAAACCCCTTCAGGTCTTTAATAAATTCTCAGTTTCTTGTCCAAAACTTTGGAGCATGGTGAACTACCCCCAAGACAATAAAAGTGCAAAAAATAACCTTCATGACACCTTTGTCAACCCCGTTATGGTAGGCATAAGGTCCCAGACCTGGTATAGGGACTGTGAGGTGGCTGCTAGATGGACTCAGTTCCATGTACGCTGTGTCTACAGGTGAATAATTGTAACAGGAATATTACATTTTCCATCTATAATAAAAAGATAGGAAATAATTTAATATAAAAAGCCAGTTTAAAGGGTGTTCCACCTCCTCTGGAAACAGAGAGGGGAAAACTTGTAGCAGTCAGGAGTATTTAGTAGCTGGAAAGGATGCAGATGCCATTAATGAGACAAGCCTACAAGGCTGAAAGAGAAAAACGTGCATGAAAAAGCTGCAGAGTATGAAATCCAAACTTTATCAGTCATGCAGCCTGTTTAAACCAATGTCTTGTCTTCCACAGGAAATCAGTAGAGGTGGAGGACTTAGCACTACCTAGATAGTGTCAACAAAAGTAGCAATGAAAAATAGTGTGGATCAAGGGGTGACATGTACAGATCTTGTAGCTAGGGTGGGGGGAGTTGCTGCAGACAAGTACGTCCTTTTAATTACCCTTCTCACATCCCTTAGATAAAAACAATGCAAAGGAGTAATCTCAAGAGGAATATAGTTCTCTCTAAATGTGAAAGATATTAAGCAAACATTCTTCTGCCCATAGAGACTGTAAAAGCTCTTCTCACTGTAAAGTTTGCGTGCCATCTCCTGTTTCTGCACTTATATGAAGAAAGCAAAGGGTAACAGAAGTTTAGGAATCACATGAGAAAGAGCTTCTTTTGTCTGTGGATCTTTCAGACCATGGGAAGCCTTCTGGGACAGGAGGAATATGAAATATTCCCTTGGTTAGGCTTGACCTTCATTATTCATTTCCCAGACCACTTGTTGACATCAATTTTGTCGTATCAGAACATGGCTGGAATATGGTCATTCTACCAGAATGTAACCAAAATAAAAACCCTGTGAGGATGATGTGTCTGTGCTCTTGTCAATAGTTATCCTTTATTTTTCTGTCTTATCTTTCCTATATTGCTATGGAGAGAGATAAGTTCAGTCTGTGAGGGAGGGTCCTGCATACAAGTTGGGTGTGAGGCAATGCAAGGCAAAGGCTTGATGAAGTCTGTAGCAAAGAACAGCAGGCATCACTGATGTGGGATTTTGCAGGTAAGAAGCCAAAATGTAAACAGAAACCAGTTTCACTTACATTCTTCCAAAAGCAATTAAATGCAGTAAATTCTGTGTAGTGTAAATTAGTAATGTTGTGATTTGGAGGAGCAAAACTGCAGTAAGAAGAGTGGCTGAGCACGGGTAGACAGCATGAGGTGGGAGCTGATGAAGCACTGAGGAAGTTAAACGAGTTTCTCGTCTTGTTGCTGGCAATCTGGGGAGTGAGGTTATCAATGTGACATTTCTCACCTGTACTTCAGGTTTGTTAATTTGTTATTCTGTTTTATTTGTTATTTATTCTTTATTCTGTTTATTTGTTGTTTATTCTTACAACAAATTAATGCATCCCGTTCAGTGGGAGAGTCTGGAGTTTTGCCTGTCACTGCCTGACCAGCTCAAATTGCCACTGACCTTCCTCGTACTCCTGTAAGCAATTACAGCAGTACAAAGCAGATGCAAAGCTCTGAATCTCCACACCTTCCTGCATGACAGTGAGGTGAAGTCAAGCTGTAAGAAAAAGATCCCCTCCATAGACTTCAGCTGGCTTTGCTGATGATAGGTTGGAGGAAGAAATTGGATATGTGCTGCCTGACTGACAGCGTGGAAATAACCCTGACCTTGGCAACACTTGTACCTGAGCCAGCCTGTCTGCATGTGAACTGTCCTCTAGAAACTGCTGAAATACTTCATTTGTTCAGAGCTAATATGTGTTTGAAGGACTGAACCAAAATGGCAACTTCAGGTGTTAGTCACATAGTCAGTCAACTCCCCTCAAAAATTTAAGAGACAAGGCTGTGGTTCTGCTTTCTTGCTTCAACAGGAAGAGCCAGGCAGGCATGTGAACAGGCGGTAGCTGATCCAGAAGATCCTCTGAAAGCTGTCTGATGCTGACTGTTCTCCCATGGCACTGGTAACACCACCGTGCTCAACATGCACAACGTGGCTGGTGTGGGTCTGTAAGAGCCAAGGTCTGTCGGGGCCATGGTCTCTGAGGTGCCCCGTTCACTCCAGCATGATGATACCTCTGTAACACAGGCAGACAGAACTGAAGTGTGCAGACTCAAATGTCTGAGCTAACAACCTCTACAAATTTAGCTCCTTGCATTAAGCAAAGAAGCTTTAAATTGCACAGAACTCACATTGTTGTCTGCTTCAAATTTCGAAGATACACCTATAGAAGTGGTTTTGATACTTTATGTATTGAACAATCACCATGTGTCCTTCAAAGTCCTGTTTCTGTGCCTGAGCTGTTTCTGGGCTATTTGGGATTGAGGCTGCTGTGCTGTGTTTAAAAGTCAGTATGTGTAGATTAGAATGAGGAATACGTGAAATGTGGAGGTGTTTAGAATTTCTATTTCATTTCCACCTTAAATGTTCAGGTATTGTTTAATTAAAATTAATTCACCTCAAGTATTGCACCTAACCACAGAGAATCAGATTGGAGACAAACTTAAATTTTTTTTTTTTCAAGACTGTATTTGCCTTTTTTTTTCTTTCACTACAGCTTGAGATATCCTTCTGTTAGAATGTGGTGCAGGATGCCCTTTATGACATTCTGGTGCATTGTTGTGAAAGGAATTATCATGTTGCAAATTCAATAACCTGCCTTCAGGATCAGTTAGCAAGAAATCATAGGCCATAAAGGAACAAAACCTTGTTAAACTTAACATCCTCAGTAACAAAGCAGGAAGGGTAAGAGGAGTTCTAAAAATTTCAGAGGTTTTGGTTTTAATCAGCTTTGAAAATTTTGATCTAATTTGAAACGTGAGTTTCAGATGATTATCCTGCTTTCTGTACCACAGAAAGTTTGTTCATAAGGTGAAAATCCACTGTGTGCCAAGACTCAGTTTAGAGAATGTTTTTATGGCTATCTAATAAACTTTGAAAATACGAGTTTATAATGGAAATGCTGACTGACTCCTTATTCTAACAAGACTGGTGGATGCTGCTGTAATGTATTGTGTAATTTATAGGAGTCACCTGTTAAGCCATCTGGGACAGAAAGTTTCCCAACTTCTAAAATGTTTAACTTGATTAGCCTTATGAACTTCATTTTACAATGATACCAAATTCAGGCTGTGCCAGCCCATTGTATTCTTGGGCTGTCTTCTCATATTTATCCAAAAAATTAAAAAGAGCTTTTTTAATTACCCCAATATGAGTGGTAGTGCAGGTTAGAAGGGTGATGCTGGTGCTTTGATTTATTGTTTATAGGTGTCATATGGAATGAGTCCTGGGGTAAAATAAAAGTTTCTGTTGTTACTCTTCAGCTAGGGAAAGTGTTGGTTTTTTTTAAAAGGGACTTGGGGCTTTTAAAAAGTGGCTAAACTATATTAGTCCATTGGGCCTTTCACAGGCTGGAGGACTGAACAGAAAGAGAGGTTAATGGAGAAAGAAAGATGATGAAAGATGGGGCATCATTAATGGGGGATCATTAATAGGCGTCAGCTAGAAAAGGCCTGTCTGTGAGTTTATGGGAATAGCAATGTCTCTTGTAGTAGTAAACACTTTAATTTGCCTTGGAAGCCAGTGATCAATGAGAAGCAACTTTAGTTTGTCACTGGTTTATTATTTTGTTCACCAACTGTTTTTTTCTCATCTATAATAATTTTCCTGTGTTCTTTATTTAGTTTCATAGTACTCTGATTAAGAGGTGTTTGTCATCAGGACTTTCACCTCAGCATTTGGGATTCTTCATGTGATTTAGCACGGAGAATTGCTGTTACTTTGCTAAAAGAAACATCCATTTTTGCAGATGATGTGATGAAGTTAAAGCACTGAACTTCAGGTGATCATTACAGATATTTTGCATGGGAATTAGAGCAGTATTAGCCTTTCCCCCACATTGCAACTGTAGTACTTAACATTTTGCACTCCTGTTGAAGTGTCTATGAATGTAACTTGGCATTTTCACCCCAGCTGTTGCAAGGTGTTGCTCAATACTCTTAAACAGATGCTAACATCCAGTGAACATCCAGCTAGCAGTAGTCTTTAGACAGCCTGACAGACAAGCCCTGGCCTTGTAGGAGAGCCAGATGTTTCTGGGCAGCCTGTCGGAGATCGTGGAGCCGACTCCTATGGGAATAATGAGCATCCCAAGCCTCAGTGCTTTCCACACCATATGTAAGAGGCATGTCGCCCAGCTTTGTCCTCCCTGAATACATGTAGGGCAGATGAAACATTTATGAAAAATAACTCTGAATGAGAATTCCAGCAAAAGGAAAACCCCGTAGTCCACAGGCAGTTCTCCACCCTCAGGAAGCAGGTGAAGAACTGACTGAAACATCCAAACCAGATAGCAATCCCATTGCTTAATGTGCTACTGGCAGCTTCTCAAAAATTATGGTGATGGGGTGCAATGAGATTATACATATATTGGCACAGACTCATATTCCCTGGTGCCTTCTCTTCATTTTAATTTTTAGGTTTTTATGTATATTTCAGAAGTCTAGACACTATATCAAGGTAATTGAAGCATTAGTTTGTCTGCTACTTGGAAATACGTGAGGATTTGGGAGTCAGAGTGGACACAGCTGAGGATTCAGTGCAATGCTATGAAAAAGGAAGGTGGTGCATATCAAGTCAGTATAGGGAGATTATCTGCCCTCTCCACTTACTATTTATAGGGCTGAAAAACTGCACTCTTGTACTGGAATACAAGAGTGGAAAGATGGGCCATTAACACCTGAAGATGTAAAAAGCATGACCTAAATACTTGTCTGACTATTTTCTAAGAACTTTCATTCAGTGGAAATACATAGCAGTTAAGGATTCTAACCTCAACAACAAAGGCAGAACAAAACGCTGGATACAGTTTAGCACCAAACAGATACAGCAGAGAAATGAGACAAATATTTAAGCAATGCTAAAAAAATGACTGAGCTACCAAGGGAAAAACTGAGTCCTACATCTCCTGAAAACTTCACACCGAGACTTGCTGGAGAATGCATATAAGCCAAAAAATTTCTGGGGCTTAATAAAAATGTAGGTGAATGGAATTATATGGTCAGTGTCATACTTTTGGTCTTTAGGAGTAGAAGTAGAAAGGAAGATGATTTTAAAGGGAGGTAACAGCCTGCTGCAGGCAGGCTTAAAAGAAGACAGAGCACAGACAGCAATTGATGGTGATCACAACTATTTTTCTTTTCTATTTTTATCTCTGTCTTTTCAGTGACTGCATTCAAGGATGGCAAGAGACCACGTACCATTACGTAACCATTTGAGTGAAAAGAATTTTCCTCAAAAGTACTTGGGACACTAAGCAGATGGCAGCAACTTAATCCAATCCAAAGAAGGAATAAATGAAATCACTTAGTCAGTTACATTCACTGGGGAAACTCTCTGATTCTCTCAGATCTAATGGAAAAAGAAAATAAAACATTACTGAAAGTGCCACGTATATGTATTTTTATTACAGCAGAGTAATCAGTTGTCTTTTGTTTTCTTAAATGGATATTATTGACAAAATTAGTTTGGTTTTTTTTTTTAATTACCTTTTAAATCTTCCTTAACAGTTTCTTACCGTAGTTCATATTAGTTGAACTGATGCTGACACAGAAATGCTGTAGTTAGTAGCTATGTGAGATCAGATTAATTGCAAACTCTGTCTGCTTGCTTTGCTGTTGTGTTTTTCCATGGGAGTCAGCAGAAACCATGGTTGAACGCTTGCATCTGCCCACAAAGCCAGACTAGGAAATGAACTTCACCAAAGCTTTCTCAACATAACATCATGGAAAACAGTTGGAAGGAGGAAAGCAGTGGGGCAGAGCTAATTCAGTCCATAACTAGGTGAAAATCGGGTGCTTCATGCTCTTCTGGTGGGGTTTGGACCTGCAGCAAGTCTATGATTGTAGGTGACCACCTTTGAAAAATATCTTTCCCTCTCCTTCCTTCCGAAGTATGACCTTTCACCTACTGTCTCAGGAGATGCATTTTTCATCTCTAGCCAAAGGGGCTTCCACAATACCTCTAAAAGTTTTAGATGCACCCAAAATGCCAACCTTTAAGCTCCTAGGGAAACTACAGACAAATATGAGTTTGCTGAGCTGTATTACACGTCCTTATTGCTGTTGCAGCAAAACGTGCTCCTGCTGATGAGATATCTGGATGCAAAGCAGAATATGCAGAAAGAATATGGTTACTGCTAATAGTTTGCTCTCTGAAACTAATTTCCCCTTAAAATTAATACTGTTTTAATTTTCACCATTCAGTTAATGGTAAGGCACAATTTTAAATTCAATTAACCTTCCAGGGCACAAGTAGTTACTGTCAGTGCACAGGTATGGCAAGGCAGATTGTCACAGCCAGGGCCCATCCTGACACCCCAGCCACTAGCAGGGCAGCCAGGGACAGCCCCAGGCACTGGGAAAAGGAACATGTGAGATTAACAGGAGAAGTTATTATGACACTCAGGGTCCTGGAATTTATTGCACATCCACAAAGGGTTTCTGTGCATGGATTCTTGCCTGTGTGTAGAGGTGCACTGGCCACATTCCACCTCCCACTTCATCCTGATGTGCAGCTCCATCGCCTCCTCCTAGCTCACCACCCACCCAGCTTCATGCTACCAATGGATGTCCCTGCAGGTCACAAGCCCATACCAACCTGTTTCAAAAAAGAGTGGGTTTAAGCAAGGTAATCCTTGAAAGGAATCTCTGATTTGGAATCATTGTGAATTTGGAGTTGTCTTCCAAATCTTAGTCCTCCAGGTCCTGAATGTGTCAGTTTCCAAATCCTGCTGCCAGGTCTTCCTTGTTTTCTGTGTATCTGGTAACAAAATGAGATGAAAAATATTTTTTGTGGAAGAAATTGGAAAATGCAAGACAGTGACTACTATTTTCAGCTTTGAATGAGCAGAAAATAGAGGATTGAATTTTGCCTGCAAAGAAATTGGGTAATAATAATGTAGATGGAAGCAACCTTCTTTCTGAGCCCCTAAACATGGGAGCAATAGAAACACAGTTGTGTTTGTAGCCTTATTTCAGTAATGTAGTATACAAACTGAGCACATGTAAGTAGAAAGCAGAGAATTTTATCTTGAAATTTTCATACTACCACAGAGAAAACAAACTTTAAAAAATATGCAGAATATCACTTCAAGAATGTTTCACTTAGAACTTAGTGTTCTTTTTATTTTGTAAATTAATTAAAAGCAAAGGAGGTACAGCTAGTAACAATTACTGAAAAGTTTTTGCAAAAAATATGCTTTTCAGAGTGCAGTAATTTTCTTCCTGTTCCTCACTGAGGAGAACTAAGATTTATTTATTGTGCTGGATAAAAATATTGAACTAATAGTAGGCAATTTTTTATGACTTCATATTATCATAAATGAATTCATTTTCAAATCAGATTCAATCAAACCTCAATTTATAATAATAAAATCCAGATTTGCCTGCCACTAAAGATATGTTTTACCAAAAATAACAAGACTTCGGGAGGTCATTAAAGTATATTCTGTATACAATATATGATTTAAAATTTCCCTTCTGTATCATATAAGCAATGCCCAGAGAAGGTGTGGGGTTTGGGTGGAACTGGTTGAATAAAAGAAGTACTACACTGACTACATTGTTGGTTTTGGCTCAGCCCTGCAGTAAGGCTGTTGTATAAACTACACTGCATCCCAGGAGTAATCTTCGGAACATGGCACTCAAAGTATCTCAGAAAAATGTGACTTAGTGTACTTCTGTGCTTCACAGCTGGTTGATTGTCACCTGCTGTGACCTCTCTCACATGTGCCAGGGCACAAGTGCACACTGTGGTCTTTCCTGTACCTAGTCTGCAAACATGTTTGCAGGGACATATTCTGTGGTCCTTGGTGTTAAACACTTTTAATCGGTTCCCAACCTAGCAAATGGTGTGTCCTTGCCTTGCTGTGCCCTGGTCTCCACTTCCTCTTGGTATCTTGGGCACAGTCAGCCACCTGTACCTTTAAATCCACTTTTGCTGTTGTTTGCCTTTGGGAAACAGGGTATGCCTTACATTTTATTCCCCCTAGAAACTCGGGGAGATGCCACAGTGGTTTGGCCTTGGAGATGCCAAGAGGTGTCCAGTGGCCAAGAGGCAGGCAAGGGCCAGGTAGTGATGAGAGGGATGGGAACAGGCTGCATCCCAGCAGCGAGGGGAGGGGTGGAACTGCCCGTGAGAGGGCTGCCTTTGGGTGGTTTCTTCATTTCAGCTCCATTTAGCCTTGGTTCTCTAACTTGATATATCTAGAAGATGTTTAGTTCCCTGCTAAAATACATGTCTAACGTCAGTGAGACAATTTCCATCTGAGGATGGTCTCCTCCTGCCACTCCAAGGCCAGACAAGGAGCTGGGACCAAGCAACCAACTCACTGACATAAAATCAGAGGAGGTGGAGTCCCAGTTGCTGAAACTAATGAAGAGCTTCAGGCAGGGCAGCATGCCCAGGTGCAGAGGTATCCTTGCAGTTAAACACCTGTGGTTCCCCAATTTTCATCTTTTGGCTTACATGCATTAAGTTGTTGCCAAATAAAAGTCTTGAAGAATTTTTTTTTCTGGATGGGATCTGCAGTGCTGCCAAGTCTGAACTTCTTGAATATCCTCATCCTCCAAGTGCTCTGAAGGGTTTCCTGAGGGGCTTTTCCTGCAATGCCCATGGGATGGCCCAGGGCAACCCAACCCATCCTTGATCCCCTTCTGATCACTGAAGATCTCTCAGAAGAGAGGACCCCTTGGCAAAAGGAACTGGTGCCTTGAGACATACCTGCACAGAGACATACCTGCCCAAGCCCAGAAGATGTCCTCTGGCAGCTTAAGATAACCTTGTGCTCATCTTCTGCCATTTCTTCATTACTTTAAAGTAGGACTGTCTTCAGATGTTTCAGCCAATGTGTAAATTGCCAGTTAATTCTGTCCTAGTATGGGGAATTATAAGGTAGAATTGGGTTGTGAGCTGTAAACCTGCCTGCAGAGGCACATGGCAGAACAGAGGAGCACATGGTGGCACACAGAGGCTTGTCTCCACCGGGGCCTAGGGGGAGGAGGTGTCACAGGGCAGAGCCCTACAGAGAGGAGCCCGCGGGGAGCTGACAGATGAGTGAACAGCGAGTGATCACCCCACAGAGGGACATTGAGAAGGTGTGTTGTGATGCAGCAACACGGGATAGGTCACGCCATAGAAGGAAATGCTGTGCTGTAGAAAGGTGTACAAACCCAATGCACTCCTTTGAATAAACGATTCAGATTCCCTGCCAGTCTGGGTCTGGGATTCAATCGCCGACACTTAGAGATAAGAAAATGCTTCCAGCAACCGGGCTTTCATGTCAGTCTACATGCCATCTACATATTACCACGATAAAATACCATTTTCAACAATTGTTTTTCTCTATTTTGGAAGAGTTTATCAAACTTTTCAGCATTTTCTGTGTCTCTTTTTCAGTTTTTTGTTTTTTTTTTTTAATTAAAAATAAAGAATCCACAGGAAAAGATGTAGAATTTCCTGTTAAGAAAATTTGAATAAAATATTTATTTTCAGGCCTCATTAATCACTACAGTTTCAGTGCATCTGGGGATCTGTGGTTTCATCCTCCCCAGCAGTCCACACTCTCAAACCCACTGTATCTTCTGTAAAGAGCAAAGGTCAGCCTGTGTCTTGGCAGTGTTATTCTGCACTCTACTATTACCACAAATGCTGCTTGCTGATTTTCTGTTGACACCCTGAAGTTGTCCTGTCAATTTTCTTTGCTTTGTAATGAGCATTTTAACAAATTAAATGCTCATTGCAAGCAACTTATTTATTTTCTATTTGTTGCCTTCCCCACCCTTCCTAATCAGCCTACTGTTTTTCATGGTTGAATAAGTATAAATAATTAGCACATCAAAAAAATCGGATCTCTTCTATTGAAAATTATTGAGACTGAAAAGGAGGCTGCATCAATCAAATTCGTTTCTGCAATTGTTTCCTCAGTTCTACTGTGTGAAACTTTCTAACAGACTTGGGAAATATGGATAAAGCTAGCCACAGCTTTTTTGGAAAAAGAAATATCTCTCCAGCTCCCTCAGATTTTTCCCTGAGGGTCTATTTATTTAGTGCTGAGCTTTGCCAGACCACTTGATACTTCTTTTCTAACACACAAAAGCGGTTACAGTATATAAATAATTCAGAGATACATTTTGAAGTAATTAAATGCAGAGCAGTGATGCAGAAAATTAGTCAAAATTGGTGTAAAATTATGATAACCACTATGCTGAATATTGAGTGCAGTGGAAGCTGCAATGGTAGTGGAAAAAAGAGGAAGGATTATGGTTTAAATCACAGTCTTGGAAGTCAAAAGACCAATGTTCAGTCCTAGTGTGACCTCGAGCAACTCACCTAACTTCTGTTCCTCATCTTGCAAAGGGGGATAATTGCAAAGAAGGACATTTACCAATTTTTATAAATTACTTCTAGATGCTGTCATATAAAATGCACTGACACCACAGTCAGCAGGTTTTTCCTTCCTAGAAATCTCTAGGAAAAAGGAGACTATTTATGTAGCTTATTTACTTTGGAAAGTATTCTCAGAGATGTTTTCAATGGTAAAGTCAGATGCTCCTTAACTTTTTGGCAGAACTTCATCATCCTTGACTCTACCCATTTCTAGCCATATCCTGAGCAATTCTGCTTATTCTGTGTTTCATATGAAGAACTGTTGCTCCTTTCTCCTCTCCATATCCCTTCCTGGGCTCAGGGTGTAAGGCTGAGCAGGATGGAGGACAAAACTTTTTGTTGTGAACCAGGGCATAAGGTGCAGCCTTGGCTGAAGGTGCTGGTGGAGCAGGACTTGAGAGAAAATGCCCTTTGTGAATTATCCTCTTGGATGTGTCCCATAACCTGCTTGCTCCCTCTCTACACCACCAGCCTGGAACATGCCTCGGTGAAGTGGATGGGGTTTGGGAGAGCTGCTTTCAGGGGTTGAACAGAGAAAAGGGATTGAAACTTTTTTGTGTCAAAATTGTTTTTGGTGTGAATGTGGGTGTGCATCCAGTGCAGGCACATGCTCAGGATCAGAAGTCTGAATACAGTCAAGAGTCATCTCTGGTCTGGTCTTCAGAGGGGCCCCAGGAGAGCAGTATAGATATCTGTATATACAGATCTCCACTATCTCTGTGAAACACAACTCTACTATGACCAGGTTGCTCTTGTGCTGCAGCCATTGCCTGCAAGGCTGGGCATCTCTGCTTCCCTGGGCTTTTCCTGTTCTCTGCCGTCTCTTACCTGGTGAATTTCCTTGAGCTCCTTGGAGGAAGGAATGCAGTTTAATTCTGTGTCTGTGCAAGGCCTCCTGCACTGAGGTCCTGGCCCTTGCTGGTTTTTAGAACATTATTTTAATGTGGGTAAAAAATACATTCGTCACTTCATGCTTGTTTCCATCAAAGCTGTTGAGCCCTCAGGTTACTCCTAGAGGTTTTATATATGTGTAATTCCTAGAGCAGGAGGCTCTCAGTGGTACAGGTTTAGAGACAACATTTATGCCTGATGGAAAAGACAGGCTAGATTGTACTTTGTTTGCAGTTGTTTCCAAGTATAAATGTTTCAATAATTTTGATTAACATTTTTTTAAGTTCATGAATAAAAAAACCAAATTTGTGAGTATTAGTGAAAAAATGGTTTTGTTGGATGTGTCTGGGGTGAAAGGCAAATTCTAGTCTTGTATGTTCAGGTCAGGCTCTGGACACAGCAGAGAGAGGACAGCAAACAAGTCTGATAATAAAGCTAATGCTGTAGATGATATTCCAACAAAATTTTGGGGAGTCCTTGTTTCTTTCAGGCCTGAGAAGCAGATTCTTCTAAGACGTGGTAGAAGCCAACAACAACAGAAACAATCTGAAAGCCTGGTTTGGCTGTAGGAGTTGCAGAGGAGCCAGGTTAGGTGTTTGCTGCAGTGCCTTCAGGGTGTATCAGCCACTGGAGCATGAGGCCCACTGGAAAAGCAGGGAAAAGCAGGAAAAGCTGTGGTGAGAAGAACAACATGTTGGTGATGACTCATTTGCTAAGGACCAATTTTTGTATGATCCAGGCCAAACTAAGCTGATTCCTACTTTGAGCAAGGTATTTTAAGAATGTGGTGGTGAGTTGATGGAGGAATCCCTATTGAGATGGGGGTCATCTTGATTTGTTCTTTTACCACCAGCAATCTTTTCTGTTCCAGTCTAATGAGAAATGTTTGGGAAGTGCATGAGGTAACCAGGAACCTGTTGATTTTGTTTTGTTCCCTGGAGAAAAAGAATGACTAAGTTGTGTAGTCACTGTCGTTGTGGGGGACCTCAACCTCACCAAGGCCACCTGGCCATGGGAATGTTTTGGACCTCTGTGTCCAATGAGTCCCTCCTCTTCCATAGAGCCCTCCATGTGCAGGGCCTCATGGGTGGCTCCATACTGGCACCCATGGCACTGTTTGGGCATTAAGGAAAAGCAGAGTGAGAGGGAGGGCAAGCAAGAAGGCAAAGAAAGAGCCAGAGAAAGAGAAATGCAATGGGCTGGAAGGACAATGATGATGGGAGTGGTAGAAGAGACTGTAAGTGCTCAGAAAGATGCAGAGTTATAATAAATACTTTAAATAGCTTGAAGCTCTTCTGACAAAAACAGGAAGAAGAACTTAGAAGAAGTAAATAAAGGAAGGTTAGAAAGAAAGATCCCAAGATAGAGGAGAGCAAAAGAAAGGCCAGTTAGATTAAAGAGAGACCGTGAGGAAAGCAGGCATGGTGGGTGTGAGAAGGAAGAAACTCTTGGCTGGCAGTGGGTCAAGAAGGAGCAGCACACACAGAAAGCTCACGAGTGACCAGGGCAGGGCTGCTGATGGGGAGGATGAGAAGGTACAGCTGTGGGGGCTCTGCACCAGGGTTGTCTTCTGCGGGCCGCTTCCACTGGCAAGTTTCAATGGGAGCCTGATTTCACTGGTCAGCGAGGGGTCTTGGGATTTAGCTCTCTAAGTCATAACATGCTGATGTAACACAGCTGCCAAATTATGTAATTTACATTTATATAACCCCTGTTATTCCAATCTGGACTAAGAAAAGATTGCACCCTGCCAAAACCTTTCCTGCTTGAAACATGATGAAATATTACCTCAGTAACACTGCATGTACTAATTAAAGTACACTAATTAGTTATTTGAGAGCCCAAAGGTTAGGCACACATGGATTACCCACTATAATTTGGGGAGGGGAGGGGGAGCACACATACAAAATAGTCTCTCTAGGATTCCCAATGGGAACATTTCCTCCTCCCTGCCCCAAGGTGCTCTTGGCCACTTCTTTGAAGCTGCATTAAGATATGTCTACCCAATTACAAATGTAACAACACCACCACTTATGCTCTGCAAAACCCTGTCTAGAAATTGCCACATTATTTTTGCTTGAACCTTTTTTATTTGGGACTGATTCCTGACCTGTTTCCTAAGTGAAGGCACATGGAAGACACTGCAGCAGGACCTTGCAAACTGACGTGGTGCAGGGGCAGCTGCAGCTCTGGGCAGCCTTCAACTCCCTGCAGCTTTGGGTCTACAGAATTCTCAGTGCAGGAAGACACCAGAGCTCAACGATGCACAATGTCAAGTGATGTGGCCATGGCTGCACAGCCCTTTTCAGGGCCTTGTCTACCTTACAGTTACTGGCATGCAATTTTATGTTTATATTAGGCCAGTGTATATAGACCCCATTAAAGAATCTGGGGATTTGTGTTGTTGCATGCTGTACCAACTTAAAGAGAAAATACAGTATCTAAGGTATCTGCCCCAGAAGGCTTGCAATCTGCATGATTTATTTGGCAGAGGAGTAATTTATTTATTCCTCTCTGGTTCTTTGCTATTCACTTGTAAAATGTTTATGTGAGCTCCTCTCTGATGGCTAGTACTTCTTTAGCTGAATTATTTGAACTCAGAAAACAAATTCTTTCTTTCACTAGTGGATTTCCAGTAGTGTTTCTCACATGTTTCTCTTTAGCTATTTCTCTCTGTAAAAGGGTCTGAGCCATTCCCACTGGGAAATCTTTATGAGTCTGTTGGCTGACAAGGTTCTGGCCCATTTTCACCTAAAATCACCATGGTTTGAATACGGGGGCTTGAGGGCCTGGAAGTTTTAAGCCACAATAGTCACTTCTCAGCTAATCCTCCCAGTAACAACCCAGTCTGAGACCCAGGGGAAAGAAAGCTGGGGCATAAGTTCCTCTCAGTTAGTTGAGGTAGTTGAACCATGGTAATTGCCACATACTTGGTAGGACTTAGTCTGCCAAGTGCCAAATAGAAGAGAGGAGGCTGCTTCTAATACCTTTATACAAGCCTTTTGTGAGTGATTCACCATGGGTTGCCTATACCCTTATTCACAAACATTATCTGTAGGTGCTGAGTGCTTCTGTCTCTCCCTCATGTACAGAATGCAAACATGCAGCTACTAATGTCATGTATTAATGGGGTCATCAGCACAAGCAGGACCAAGTCCCTTCATTTCACTGTGTTTTTTCATACCTGAAAGGCTCTTTCTCCCCCTACAAAATATATGTAAATGCCCTGAGCAGAATATTAGTCCAGGGTGTTTCTCTTAGCTCTAGTTTGCATATTTCCACCTCTGTGAGCATGAAGTCAGACAGGTCCCAAAGGTCAAAGCCAATATCTCAAGCGCCCCCTGGAAAGTGCTGAAGTTACCTGCTCTTTAAAAGAGGATGACTCCATCATTGTATACTGCCATGTTCCCCATCAAACCCCAGCTCAATGCCATGATACTTCCCTAAAGGCTGATGTCTCACCCCAAGGCAGGTCATGTACAGATAGAAGTACACGAAGAAGGACTTGTGAAGAAACAGCTTTTTAAATGGGATGGAGAAACTCATGTGGATGGAAATGGACTTTGATCTTCTCTAATAAGGAGTCCAGCACAGTGGAGGTCACTTCATGTGTGATTAATTTTGTTCCCTTATATTATAAGGAAGTATGCTTTCTTTGCTCCATTTCTTTTGGTCTGTTTGATTTCCCATTAATTTTGAAGTCCCCTTTGTGAGCTTAAACTTTTTAACTTGCCCTTCAGTGTTTGCTGAATTGGGGTTACTCAGCAACTTTCAGGTCTGAGCCTTAGCATGGAGCTGAAACAGATGCTGAATGGTAAAATGCAGACATTTCCTCAGTCTTTCTGAGTTTTGCATTATTGCAGTGTCTGTCTCTAAAGATATTATCATGGTGTATATCTCTAAAACAGCCATATGCAAAGGGATGAATTTGTTGCTGTATTTATTCTCCCCTTCTCAATGTAGGAAATTGTTTCTCAGAATAAAGCTTCCCACAGAAGACTGCATTTGTTAGATTTACTCCAGAAATTTGGCCAAGATAAATTTTGAAAGTGAAGTTATAATTTACATATGACGTCTCATATACAAGATCTTTTTTTCAAGCTTCTTCGCTGTTTAAAAGTTAAGTAAAGGTTTGTGCTTGTTTAATTTAGCTTTGATGATTGACTTTTGGGTTGAACACTGAGCAAAAAAAGAGAGAATGTCTTACTGTGATGTTTATGTTTATTTAAAAAAAACCCCAAACAACACACACACACACACACACACACACACACAATTTAGGGCTAAACCCAAAACCAACAACAAGACATGTGAGATAAACTTGGAGGAAGATTTTTGTCCCATCCTCCTGTTGGAGTGCATCATTCCATGTATGGGATAAGCTGGTTGAATAGTCTGCAAGTCCTGCAGGTGTCCTGAAAAATCAAGGAAAAATATACAGAGAGCAATTTGCTGGTCGGAGGATTAGCACTAGAGAGCTCTTAGTATCAGACCTTTTCTTGTGAGAGAAGCTCCATACAGAGGGGGATAAAATTCTGGTGCAGCAGTGTGTGGGGTTTGCTTGGATTCCCTTGGTACAGCTCCCTGCTGTCCTCCAGAACCCTTCAACAAGGCAGAGACATGAGGAGGTTGCTGGAAGACAAGTGATGGTGCATCTTTTGATGTCCAGCTCTCACGCTACCAGCTCACCTCAAAAGCAAAGCATCAAGAGCAGCGTTGCCTCTGCATTACCACCAGCTCTCCCCCATTCCCTGCTCAGCACACTGGCTACTGTCAACCCCTTTCCAAGGGACTTAACTCCTTTATAATATTTTTGGTGTCTGTAGACACTCAGGTTAAACTCAAAACGGATGGAAGAGTTGCAGCACCTAGAAAGATACAATCCTCAACCAATTTAGGTGTCTAACTATGCTTCCTTTCTGCTATTGTGCTTTGACCTCTTTCTCGGCTAAAGCATATATTTCAACAATAAATGTCTCTGTAGGTAGTTGACACATAACACTCCTGATGGATGGCTCTGTATTGTCTCCTGAATTATTACAGAAAATATGGCTGTGTCCACTAGAAGAACTTCTTTAGTGAGCGTCTGTTAAGATGGAGAGATGAGCTGTATGCTTGACTCTTGATTTCCTTATGCTTCTTCTGATGAGCCTGTGTGTTGGAAAATGCTGTGCTAGATGTGCTTGGACTCACCTTGCCCTGGGGATGGCCTGCTGTCCCCACCAGTCCACCCTCTTGCTCCTTAGGGCAAGGAACAAGCAAAGTGCGTGTTGTCTGATTTCACCTCCCCTCTTCCACCTATTTGAGCTAATCTTTGAAAGTGTTTCATTTTCCTGATGTCACACCTTCTGAATACTGACTGGCTAAACAGAAAAATGGCAGGGGAATATGGTCCACGTAATTTATGGGAAAGTAATACAGAAGTAACAAAAGCCACTTTTTTCCTGTGGTTTTTTTACTGTAAAATGGGACTGGATGGGAATCCTGGGTACACTTTAATAATTCCCAGATACTAATAAGAAATGATCCAGCAGCTTGTGGTACTTAAGATTTCAGGAAAAGCAACAAATGACTGTGACTTCTTCTGATCCACATCAACAAGACCACAAACCACTGATATCCAAAGAAATGGTGCATCCAGAAAACCTACTAGATGGTTTTATGAAGGAGTCATTGTTTTTCAAAACAAAATGAATGTGGAAAAGACAATTTTTGGCAAATAATTACATCTGTAATGGAAAACATATTGTCTCATTAAACTACACTCTTAATCTTCCTCATTTATTTATTGTCTTTTGATGGAGTAGAGTCTGGGATTTATATCCTGTCCAATGTCCCATAGAACTTTTGTCCAGTAAAAAAGGTCATCTATAAATTTCACATAGGCAAGTGTAACATTTTCCTACCATAACATCATCTTTAAAAAAGGGGGGAAAAAAAGACATGGCATTAAAAGTTAAAAGCTGCTGTAAACCTAAGAAAATACATTTGTTCAGCTGAGCCCACATTAAGCTTGATTTGCTTCATTTGGAAACAGCTGAAACTGGGTAATCTTGAGCTTGTAGTGAGAAATATCAATTTAACATATAGTTGGTGTACTAAGGGCTGCCCTGTTCCAATTAAAAATCCACTATGTTTTTATGGCGGTATTCTGGAGGGTGTCTTGATTTGCTGATGAATGCTGACAGGACTATTAAAGCTGTGAAACAACATCACTTGAACATGGCACAAAATGAAAGAAAGGCACTGCCATGCTGCTCTTGGGTGTTATTATCCTGATTAAACACTGGAGCCAAAGTGAAAATCATCCCTGGGCAATGCATTTATTTATTTATTTATTTATCCCTTCAAAATGACTTCATGGTATTGGTAGCTGTGTTTCCTGACAGGACCCCTTAAGGCACTGTGACTAAGTGAAGGAGCATTTCTTATTAGCCCCTCTTTCTTGTGCCTAGAAGCACAGATGAAGAATGACTGAGTGTGCTGTGTGACAGTATGAATATGCAATGCTGAGAGTTGGACAGGCCCCTGACTGTTAGCGTTTCCTGACACTCTCAGTTATTAAAAACCCTTCTCTCAGCACAGTTTTGAGAGTCATGTCAGCAGGCCTTTGAAATTCAATGGGGAAAGAGTCACCTGCATAGAACATAGCCTTTAATTTGTCCCTTTAAATTGCCCATGACGAGCTGAAAATACCTGTTTTCCCTTTTTTTTTGCCATGTATTCAAAAACCTAGGAGTCATTCAGAGGATGACTTGACCCACAAGCTAAGCAACCACACAAGAGCCTCACCAGCTTGAGGTTTTGGTGCCAAATCAAACATTTCTCAGTCCTTTCTGTGTGAGATGTGGGAACATGCAGGTTAGAAATAAAGTAGACTTCTTTCTGTAAGTTCCAAACAACATTTATTTTCTATGCATGATTATAGGGTGATTGTAACTAACTTTTTTCCTGTCCTCAGCCAGCACATGAGCAGAGTACCTGGCAGAGTTGAGCATGGGCAGAGAACTGGGCATGGCTGGGGAGCTGGGGTCAAAGAGAGATGCTGGCTGGAGATGAGTCTGGCACCAGGAGTGGATGGTGCCTTCAGCCCTGAGGGGAGGGAGCCTCCTCTCAGCCTTGTAAGTAAGGGGACAACTAGATCTGCCTGACAGCCAATGTAAAAGTGGGAACAAATAAGCCCTCATTTTCCATCCAATCAAGATATTGATAAACTTAACTGAGGCACAAAGGATGTGAGGAAAAAGAGTATTTAATTGTCTGTACACCAGTGCCCCATACCTGGTAATAAATTTGTCTGCATTGCTGTCACTGGATGCTGCCCATAGAACTCACATGCCTGGAATGCAAAAGCCCGTGAACATAACCTATTTAGGAAGAGTCAAGAGAGGAAGGCGAATGGCAAGCCACATAAAACGAGCTGTTATCTCCTTCTGAGTCATTGGGCATCCTCTCCCCTTGCCTCTTCTCCTCCCCTACTCCACACCCCCACAGTCTGCACTCTGGTTTCAGGGGACTTGTAGTTGGAGAATGTGGTGCAAGGAGAAAACATCTGCTTTTGTCCCAGCATCTGACAGGTTTCCCTGGAGAGTGCATGCCTGTGGCAGCACAGCATGAAATGCCCTTCACTCAGGTACTGGCACCAGAGAGAAAGTTGTCCCAGCAGACAGGAGGTGCTGGCTGGTACAGCTGCTTGTGGCTGGGCTTAGTGTTTCTGCACGGTGGAGGAGGGATGGATGGGCAGTGGCTTTATCCTTAGTGTCTCTCTAGCCTTGAGAAAAAAAAATCTGTGTGCATTTCTTGTTACTGCAGATTCCTGTGTAGAAGAGTGTAGAAGATGGGGACACAGCATCCAGCATGGATGCTCATCTCTTTAAAGGAGCTGCTGAAGCCTAGCAATTACATAGAAAAAATCCAGTCAAACCATTTGAGTGTTATAAGGAAATGTCAATTAGCTACAAAAATTAAAATTTGGCCCCACAAGGTATTATGTGAAGTGGCTGCGCACGGGAAAGCGTCTGGTTACGTCTCTTGCAGTTCTTTGTTCCTGGCAGGGTTCACATGAGGTAATGAAAATTATGCTGAATGCTTTTCTATGAAAAAACAGGAGATGCTTTTAATTAGCATTCAACAGAATTCACAAAATCACTGTAATAGAATTCACAAAATCACTGTAATAGGGTTTTTTAATGCCTCCCTACACTGTGAGCTGGAATGAAAAAAACCATAAGATGCTGGAAGTTTCAATTTGAATGATATGCTGGATCTCCCATTCTGTCAACACTAAAATATTGTAGATTTTTCAAGACATACTGATTTTTAAACAATTTAGTACAACTGATGAGTATAATAGATTTTACCCTAGTGGATAGAAAAGAAATAATCACAGAGCTATGTGCCATGTTGTCATGAAGGATTACACACTCCTTAGGAGGGACAAACCAGGAAGGTGTGGTGGTAGAGTTGCCCTCTATGTGAGGCAACACTTGGAGTGTATTGAGTTCTGTCTTGGAGTGGATGACGAATAAGTAGGGAGCTTACGGGTTAGAACTAAAGGGCAGAGCAGTCAGGGTGACATTGTGGGTGTTTTCTACAGGTCGCCAGATCAGGAGGAGGAAATGGATGAGGTCCTCTAGAGGCATCTTGAAGTACCCTCAAAGTCACAAGAAGAGGTTTTTGTGGGGGGCTTTAACTACCCTGACATCTGTGGAGAAGCCATACAGCAAAGCACAAATAGTCCAGAAAGTTCCTGGAAAACCTTGATCACACCTTCCTGTTGCAGGTAGTGGAGGTTTCCATAAGGAATGGTGTGCTCGACCTCATACTAACAAACAGGGAAGGCCTTGTTGGAGACATGAAGGTTGGGGGCAGCCTTGGCTGTAGTGACCATGATATTGTGGAGTTCAGTGTTGGGTGAGGGGGAAGCAGGACAGAAAGTAAGCTTACAGCCATGGACTTCAGGAGACCTAACTTTAGCTTCTTTACGGATGTTCTTGGAATAATCCCATGGGAACAGGCCCTGCAGGAAAGAGTGGTCCAAGAGAGTTGGTTGAGCATCAGTTCCTCCAGGCTTAAGAATGATATATCCCAATGAGCAAGAAATTGGTTAAAGGTGGCAAGAGACCTGTGTGGATGAATAAAGAACTGTCATTAGTCAAGCAGGAAATACACAAGAGATGAATGTAGGGTCAGGCCACTTAGAACAGATATAGAGGTGGTCAGAGTTACTAGAAGTAAGACAAGGAAGGTCAAGGCCCATCTGTAATTAAATCTGGTCAAGGATGTCAAGGACACCAAGAATGGCTTCTTCAAATACATCAATAACAAAAGGAAAACAAAGGATAATGTGGGACCATTATTAAATGGAGGGGGGACAGAGGACACAGAGAAGGCAGAGTTGCCAAATGCCTTCTTTGCATCGCTCTTCACTGACAAGACCAACCCTCAGGGATCTCTCACCCAGGGACCTGGCTAAAGGGATGTTGGAAGGAAGACCTTTCCTTGGTCAAGGAGGGTTGGCTTAGAGAAGACCTAGGCAAACCTGACACCCACAAGTCCATGGGCCCTGAGGGGACGCATCCACAAATGCTGAGAGAGTTGGTGGACACCACAGCGTGACCATTCATGGTCATCCTTGAAAGGTTGTGGAGATCAGGAGAGGTGCCTGAGGACTGGAAGGAAGCAAATGTGGCCCCAGCCTTCCAAAAGGGCAAGAAGGAAGACACAGGGAACTACTGGCCAGTCAGCCTCACCTCAATCCCTGGAAAGGTGATGGAGCACCTCATTCTGGAGGCCATCACTATCCACATGGATGACAAGAAGGTGATCAGAAGTAGTCAGCATGGATTCACTAAAAGTAAGTCATGCTTGACCAGCCTGATTGCCTTCTGTGATGAAACAACTGCCTGGATGGATGAGGGAAGAGCAGGGGATACTGTCTACCTCAACTTCAGCAAGGCTTTTGACACTGTCACAACCTCCTCACAGGCACACTCAGGAAGTGTGGACTGGGTGAGTGGACAGAGAGGTGGTTTGAGAACTGGATGAACAGCAGATCCCAGAGGGTTGTAATCAGTGGCACAGGGTCTAGTTGGAGGCCTGCCACTAGTGGTGTCCCCTAAGGTTCAGTATTGGGCCCAGTATTGTTGAATATTTCATCAGTGACTTGGATGAAGGGGCAGAGGCCTCCTCAGCAAGTTCCCCAACAACACAGAGCTGGGAGGAGCGGCTGATACCCCAGAGTGCTGTGCAGCCCTTCAGAAGGACCTCGACAGGCTGGAGAGATGGGCAGAGGAGAACTGCCTGAAATTCAACAAAGGCAACTGCAGGGTCCTGCACCTGGGGCACACCAGGCACCAGCACAGGCTGGGGGATGACCTGCTGGAGACCATGGGATCCTGGTGGACAACAAACTGTCCATGAGCCAGCACTGTGTCCTTATGGTCAAGAAAGACAAAGGTATCCTGGGGTGCATTAGGAAAAGCACTGCCAGCAGGTTGAGTGTCATATATGAAAGGCAGTGTTGGCCTTTGCATATTAAGTGTTTCAACTTTTAATTGTTGTTTAATTATTGCTTATTCAAATTACCCATCAAGCCAGTTGAGAATTATTAAGTTCCAAAGTTATTCCCCTGATTAGTTGATTAAAGAGTGCTTTACATAATTCCTCGTTAAAAATCCCTTGTTAATAAAGTTCCACAAGTTTGTTCCCCTCTTTAGTCCCTAAAAAGTGTAAAAACCCACAATGTCTTAATTCCTGTATGTATCCAAGTTAATTACCCTGTTTTTAAGAGTTCTCTAAAATACTTATAACCCAGTTTTAGACCTTTTACCAAGTGTTCTTAACCTTTGTAAGTTTTAAGTGAGTTTTGACCTTTGCCAAAAATCAGACCTTCTAACTGACAGGCAGCTATTTTTAGAACCTGGACATTGGCCTGCAACTCCGCACCATGGCAACCTGGAATTTTAATAAGGACTTTTCCTGACTTTGGAGCCATGTCATTTTTCCCTTGGACAACAGCGAGCCATTGGCGGACTGAGATTACCTCACCTGAAGACACCACCAATCATCCAGGACCATGGAGGCTGGACAGTGGGCGGTCATGGGCGGGACCCAGACTCTATAAAACCGCTGGACACCAAGTCAGGGGGCCATTCACCTCAGATTAGCTGCTGGTGAGGTCTGATGCTGGGAGCACAGGCCTCTACCTCTTTCAAGAGGCAATTTAACCATTCTGACTTTGGGCTAGCTAGAAGTCACCCCAGCATTGTAAGGTCTCTGCCTTGGGATTTTTGAGCCGGTTCGGCCAACAAGGTTTCTAATTACTGCAGATCCGGTTTTTTGGCTTTATAATTCTTTTGTACTTGCAATTTTTTTTTTTTTTTTTGCTGATTGTTCTTTTAATAAGTTGTTCTTAATTATTTTAAGAACCAAGAGTTGTCTCATTCCTCACATTGAGGGAGGTGATCCTATCCCTCTGCTCAGCCCTAGTGAGGCATCATCTGGAGTGCTGTGTCCAGTTCTGGGCTCCTCAGTACAAGAGAGACATGGAGCTACTGGAGTGGGTCCAGAGGAGGGCTGCAAAGATGATGGGGGGACTGCAGCATTCTCTTATGAGGAAATGCTGAGGGTGCTGGGCCTGTTCAGCCTCAAGAAGAGACAACTGGGAGGGGACCTCATCAATGTCTATCAGTCTCTGAAGGGAGGGTGTCAAGAGGATGGAGGCTCTTCTCAGTGGTGCCAAGCAATAGGACAAGAGGCAATGGGCAGAAACTGATGCACAGGAAGTTCCACCTGAACATGAGGAAAAACTTACTTACTGTGCAGGTGCACCTGAACAGGCTGCCCAGAGGGGTGGTGGAGTCTCCCTCACTGGAAATACTCAAGAACCATCTGGACACAATCCTGTGCCATGTGCTCTGGGATGACCCTGCTTGAGCAGGGAGGTTGGACCAGATGACCCATTGTGGTCCCTTCCAATCTTGTCCATTCTGTGACTCTGTGAAACACTTCAGTTATGTTTTTGGAGGAAAGCCATGGGAATTAGTCATATTACATGCTGATCCTGATACTGAAACACTTTCCAGTCCAATATTTCTCAGAGGATGTTAAACAGCAGCTGCTAAAGCTAGACATTTTAAAATCAGGATGTCTAGATAATTTGCATCTGAAAGTTTTATAAGAGCTTGCTGAGGACACAGCAAAAATTGAAGATACACTGTAACATAGGGGTACAATTGCAGCCTAGGTAATTTTAAGTCTTTTACCTTTATACTGCTCATATAAAAAAATCCCAGAATTGCTGATGAAATTGTAGATAAATAAAGAATGGAGGAAGTTAATACAATGAATTTCAAACCCATAGTTTTAATGGAAAACCTCTGAAACTAATTTGTCATTTGGTGGGGCTTTTTTTTTTTTTGTAATATACATAAAATTTGGTTGAAAAGCAAGTAATGTAAAATGTTGATAATATACTGTGTAGCATTTTAATCAAGAAGAATATAATTTACTCCCTGCAGTGAACTAAATGGATTAGATGCTATAATATTATAATAAATGATTACCACCTCTGAACACATCTATTTTTAGTTGCATTTTGGCATTCTAGGTGCTGTCTTCTTCAATCTTTTGAACTGAAGATCTGAAAGGAAATCATTACAGAGAAGGTTTCTGACCAGTGTGGAGATTGGGAGGGGTAAGTGAGAGAGACAGACACCTAATAAAAAAAGAGATGGGTCTTCTGAATCAAGCACACCGTAAAGGTAATGCCACACCTCTGGGGAAAATAGAAAATGAGTCTTTCTTGTGAGATAGCAGCTCCAATTTGTCAGAAATAACTCTGCAAAGGATTCTGTCAGGCAAGGTAATTTCCTGAAAATGCTGATCAGATCCTTCATTGTACAAAGAGGACAGGTAGGACAGGTAGGACATGTAGGGAGATTTGAAGTGGTAAAAGGTTAGACCTTCTGGTGAAAGACTCATGGGGTTCAATCTGATTATTTAAATAAAAAGGGAAGTTAGAATTTAAGGTAAAGACTTGAGTTACTTGAGGTACTTGAGGTACTCTCACTACATAGAATTGTTGTTTATGTTGTGTGAAGGCTCCAGGTAAGCAATGCTAGGAGTTAGAGCTCTGGTACAGTATGAGACAAAACAACCTAAGCTGCAGGCTGACAGTTTTGGAGTAGTAATAAGATTAAAATATTTTTAGAGAGTAGTTTTTAACCTTTTGAGCTATATTACACTAGTGTGTCTCTTTTTCTTCAGGGGACACATTAAAATCAATTTCTAGAAGAAGTTATGGTCTCATTCAAAAAATTATTATACAGAAATTTTATGTGTTTTCTTTATAATGGAGATCAGAGAAGAAGAGCATACCAAGCCACACTGATGTAATAAGTATATTAATCTACTGGATGAATAGCTGAGTTTGTAATGTGGTCTGGAAGGCTGGAACTAGTAGGGGAGAATGTGGAGGAAGGAATGAAATACTAGGGAATCTGGAGAGGCAAAGAGAATGTATCTGTTCTGAGCTGGAGACCAGATGAAAAGTTTTGGGTCAAGTGAGGTTATGCTGCATGTCAGTGACCACCAGAGTATGCTGTGAAGCTTTGAATGGACACGTGCTTCCCACATATTGCTAGTGTTCCTTGTCCACAGAAAATCCGCAAAGCGTTCTAGCCCTTTGGATGTCTGATCCTGTCGCGGTCCAGTCCTGGTGGAACAGATACGTCTCATTCTTGCTCTGGAGCCTTCCTCCCTCGGGCAGACCACTGACTTCAAAGCCTTCATTTCCACAAACCCTAGCCAATGGGACTACTAATAGCATGGTACTTATCTTTTTTTCTCTCTCTTAAAAATCCAAGCTAGCAAAGAGTCAAACAGCCTTTCCCCAACCCTAATCACTCACATAATTTTAGTGAAAGAATTGAATCTGAAGCTAAAAAAGCAATTGCTCGGAAACTTGGAGCTACTGAGAATGATTTGTCTCCCTTGAATTTGTGTGAAATGAGGAAACCTATAGTCATCCTTCCCCATGAAGCATTCAGGGTACAGTATACTCATGCCATCGTGAGGTGGATTGGATTTTCTTCAGGGAAGGGGGCTCTTGTCTGTAGGGCACTTGATTCTCTGGCTGCAGAAATTAGTAAACTGGACTAAATGCTAGAGAAGTGTGTAGGATGAGAAAGAATAGTCCTGTGATTAGGGCAGCTGCTCTGAAGAGCTGCTTTCTACCTTTGCCTTTGCTGCAGGAAACATCCTAACTTTTTCAATCCTCACGTGACTTCAGCAGGCCCACTGATCTGGTTTGTAATCTACACTGGCATACAGCAAGAGGAAATCATGATTTTCAGTTAAGCATCAGGCGAATGCCTATGAAACAAGTTAAGCTACATGGTTGCATCTGTAGGGACACAGTTGAAGACTGTCATTTGGTTGAAGATCATCACTTGAGACTTCTGTGGCAGCCAAATGGCTAGTGCTGAAAAAGCTTTGTTGTAGGAGCATCCTGTGTGTAAACAAGACAGAGCAGGTGAATTACTAGCTCCTTCTCTGTGCTGTGTTGATTTTTAAACTTTGTTTTCTTTTCAGTGACATGAAGGGGCTCTCCTCAAGTGTAGATGGGCATATGCTCATATGTGAAGAGGATTGCTTTAATAGAGAAGAATGTAATAGTTCCCAGTTGGAAGGGACCTACAATGATCATCTTTTCCAACTGCCTGACCACTTCAGGGCTGAACAAAAGTTAAACCATGTTGTTAAGGGCTTTTTCAAATGCCTTTTGCGCACTGACAGACTTGAGGCATCCACCACCTCTAGGGAAGCCTGTTCCAGTGTTTGACCACCCTCTTAGTAAGAAGATGCATCCTAGTGTCCGGTCTAGGCCTCCCATGGTACAGCTCTGAACCGTTCCCACATGTCCTATCCCTGCATAACCAGGGGGAAGAGCTCAGCATCTCCCTCTCCTTGTCCCCTCCTCAGGAAGATGTAGAGAGCTTGAGGTCACCTACTTCATTCCGAACTGGACAAGCTCGATGTCCTCAGCTGCTCTTCACAGGATATTCCTTCAAGCCCTGTCACCACCTTTGCTGTCCTCCTCTGGACACATTCACATCCTTTACCCTCATTCTTCAGCTGAGGGGCCCAGAGCAGCACCCAGAGCTCAAGGTGAGGCCGCACCAAGGCTGTACAGAGGGACAGTCACCTCTGTGACCGGCTAGTGATGCTGAGTTTGATGCACCCCAGGAAGGGGTTTGTCCTCTGGGCTGTCAGGGCACACTGCTGACTCCTACTGAGCCTGCTGCTGACCAGCACACCCAGATCCCTTCCTGCAGGGCTGCTCTCCAGCCACTCCATCCCAGGTCCAGAATCCAGCATTCAGACTTGCTGAATTTCGTCCCATTAATCACTGCCCAATGCTATAAGCTGTCTAGAGCCCTCAGCAAGGCATCTCATCCCTCAAGGCCCCTGGAACTGAGTCCTGAGGAACATTGCTGGGACAGGTTTCCAGGCAGATGTCCCCCCTTTCACTACAACCCTTTGAGCTCTGCCTTTCAGATAGTTCATTGCGCAGCTCACCATGAACCCACTCATCCCAAAGGTGGACAATTTTTCCTGAAGGATACTTGAGAGACAGTATCAAAAGCCTTGCTAAAATTCAGAAAAACTGTATCCACGGTCTTCCCTTCATCCATTGGGTGTGTGGCCATATTATAGAAGGATAATCAAATTGATTAAACAGATCTATCCCTTTGTGACCCCCTGTTGACTGTGCCTGGTGATATTGAGTTATTCTTAAAACACATTTCAAGGACTACTTCCAGTTTACCCTGATGGATCTCTTGCTGTCCATGGGAAATCATCTGTGCTACCTGCAACACTTTGAACATGCAGTTGTGGTGGTTTCAGCTGGGATAGAGTTAATTTTCTTCACAGTAGCTAGTATGGGGCTATGTTTTAGATTTGTGCTGAAAACGGTGTTGATAATTCTGGGATGTTTTTGTTATTGCTGAGCAGGGCTTACACAGATCCAAGGCTTTTTCTACTTCTCATACTACCCCCAAATGAGTAGGATGAGGTACACAAGCAGTTGGAAGGGGGCACAGCCGGAACAGCTAACCCTAACTGACCAGAGGGATATTCCAGACCACATGGTGTCATGCTCAGTATATAAAACTGGGAGAAGAAGGAAAGGGGGGATGTTTGGAGTGATGGTGTTTGTCTTCCCAAGTTACTGTTACACATGTTGGAGCCCTGCTGTCCTGAGGGTGTCTGAACACCTGCCTGCCCATGGGAAGCAGTGAATTAATTCCTTGTTTTGCTTTGCTTACATGCACAGCTTTTGCTTTACCCATTAAACTGTCTTTATCCCTGCCCAAGAGTTTTCTCACTTTTACTCTTCTGATTCTCTTCTCTATCCCATTGTGGGGAAGTGAGAGAACAGCTGCATGGGGTTGAGCTGCTGGCTGGGATTAAACCATGACAATAGCTCATGAGAAAATTGGAAATAAACTGATAGGGACATATATTTAGATATTTATTAATGAGAAAAAGAGAAGCCTCAGGCTCTCTGTGAGAATCAAGGTGCCTTTATACTCCCAGCTGGCCTACAGGATGACTTTTCACTAAGATGCCTGAGGTTTCAACAAAATGATAATCTAATCCCATAAATAAAAGATTTATTATGTCTCTTTTCTTCTTCTGTGATGTAGTATCCAAATTATTAACCAAACAATTCTAAATATATTGATTAAGTATTTCTATGTCTTAGCTGTTTTGTGAACAATAATTTTAGAATATTTTGGTTTTCTCCGATTAAGAGTTGTGTTTTCCTTCCCTATTATCTTTCACAGATACTGTCAATGGATCCTGTTCCCAGTGAGGATATGGCAGTGTATCCTAGGAGTCTTTCTGAAACCCCAGGAGATGAGGTCTTGCCAAGAAACGCAGCCATGGATGAAAGTGGAGACAGGAAATTATTTGCCCACAGCTCCCATAAGACTCTGTTATAGCAACTCAAAGTGGTTTTATATATATATATTTTGTATTTTATATGCTTATTAATTTTTTTGTTTTGGTGGAGCGTCTACTTGCCCAACCTCTTTTTTTAATTCGTTTTATGTTTAAAGTGCCCCTTTTCTGTAAACATTAATTGAGTCACAACTCTGGGATGTTCCACTGAAATTAGTTTCCTATTGGTGAAAGGGAAGGTAACACTGAAGGCACTGGACTGTAGAACCTGCTCTGTGTTACAAAACTACAAGCGCAGGATAGTAATTTCAAAATGTTTTCCCTGAAATCTTCAGGCAAAGCAACCACTTCTTCGGAACTGGGAAATGCTCTCAGGATCCACAAGGCTGAGGTGCTGAAGTTTCATGCCAGGGGATAAAGAGGTGCTGGGACAATACAGCAGGAGGTTCTATATACATGCAGCTATATCAACATCAATCAGCAAAGTGAAACTGCCTTTGGAGATTATTTAGACAGGTCTGTGCTGTGCCCTGTGCTGCTGAGTTTATAGAAAGGCCCAGCCAGAAAAGCACTCTACACCCAGATATCATAACAAAAGTGACATCCAGGGTAGTAAAATAAATATTTAATTTCTTCATCTTCCCATATCCATCTCAGACATCCAGCTAACTCTAATAATACTTTACACTATAATACTTTGGAAATACAGCTATTCTAAATTAATATAATTGTTTTGATAGATACTTGTGAGTTCATTTTGCACTCTCTGTCCACTGATGCCTTTCCAGCTATGGGACAGTATTAAGCCTTTTTTTTGCATGCTGTAAATGTATCAAACCTAAAAGCCAAAGTAGATTTTGAAACACTAACAATATCACTCAGTGCTTATATTACCCTTTACATCTTCAGAGTCTTTTAGGAGCAGCCATGAATGAAGTATAGTAATAGCTTTATTGTATTGCAAACCTGCTTTGCCATTCCTCCAGCTGCTTCAGTAGGTCTCATCCTGCTGCCTGTGACAACACCACATCAGAGCTTCAGATGACTAACCACTGAAGCTGGGCTTTGTAAAGCTATGGTTTTCCCTGTATCTCCCCCAAAGGCAGATTAGACACTACATACCAAAATTTTGGAATGCAGATGTGCGCTCAGCATGGTCGGGTGCCACATACTCAAGGGGGTCCACCTCCCTCTGCTGTCACCTGTCCTCGGACTGCAAGTTCTTTGGGTGCCAGACAGCATCTTTCAGCTTGGCAGAGTGTCCAGTGTGGCCCTGGTGCACAGTTTGGAGCTTGTAGGAGCGTAAACACAAGTTACTATAAATTGTCATCAAGGATAACTTTTCTAGATGCTAATAGTGGGAAAAATTGTAGTGCCTTACACAGAGGGGTTTGGACCCCACACTGGGGCTCAGCTGTTCACCATCATCCCTGCCCTGGGTCTACAGCAGTGTGCCCCATTGCTATCATCCAAACCACGGAGGGGGAGTCAAAGGACAGCTGGAGCAGGGGCAAAGCAAACAGTGTGGGAAATGCCCAGCAACCCTTCAGTCCTCCAAAGGCTCCCTTGTGAAAGGAGAGGCTGAGATAGCTGAGGTCCCTGGGCTGTGTCCTCCTTCCATCTGCAGACTTGTCTTCTCACAAGGGATGGGAACTGATCTTGGCTGCTTCCTCCTCCTCAGGTCAATAGGTGCTTCCAGGATGTGTCCTAGCTGGCATTGCTCCTCCATGACCAAGTTTGTCACACGGGTTCTGGGGCCACAGTGCCACTGGCCCAGCAGGGGCTGTGCTCCATCGTGAGCATGATGGCGAGGCCACCGTATTCACTGCTGAAAGTAAACTGGATGTCAAGCACTTTTCCCATCTGGCATCTATTAAAATAATGTGTGTGAGCGTGTGTGCGTGTGTGTGTGTTTGCGCGTTTGTTATGTGTGTGTACAAAATGTGGACACAGTCTCTGATTTCAAATATAGAACAAAATGCATGTTTCAAATTATGTTTTAATTTTGGCTTTTTTGTTAACTGGAAAGATCCTTTATTTTAGAGTTTGTGCAAACTATTTTACTTAACATATTATCTGTAACAGATTGCATAAGCATGACTGTTATCTGCGTTAGTCATCACTTTAGACCATGGAATATAACTCATGGCAGTCTGGATTTAATGAATGTTTGAATTAACCTATACCTAATTTCTTGTGTTTTAAAACCTAAATCTCATTGAAAGCTGAGCTTTGTTTACTTCCCAAAATTGATCTGAGGGCCATTTGGAACACTTAGTGTATTCTAAAATGTGATCGTATCAACAATACACGCTCAAGTTTGTTTTAAAGTGAGTTTTTCTTTCCTAGTTTACATAAATCATTTAAAAAAATCGTTCACTTTTTTGGATCATAATGTACTCACTTGGCTTTTAGACCTACATAGCTCACAGACCAATTTTTCAAACAGGATTCTAAAGCTATTTGTGGATTACTTTCTGTTTGCTACTTGTAATCTGCATTCCTGAGGCAAGCATGCTAAAACGACTGAGGATTTTCATCAAGCTAAGTGATTATACTAAATAGGGCAATTTTGGGTGCTCTTAGCTTCTGTGTTTAAAAGTACAATACAGAAGAAACCAACACCACATTTTCTGTTAAACCACAGAGGGCACTGTTTGTTCTTAATATGAAATGACCCTGCTACATAGACTCTAGTCAGTCTTCATTGAGCAATTAATGTTAAGAGCTTTAATTTAACCTTTTTCCCCCCTTTTTTTCTTTCTTTGATTTAAAAGTTAGCCAGGTGTATTACATTTATGCACACTGTCTTGTACTTTCAGTGTTTGGTACCAAATACTGCCCTGGTCCATCCCTCCTCTCCTTACTGCTTCATCACACTACTGGAGTCAGAGTTTCCTTTCCAGCGGTGGGTCTGGAGATGTAGTGCAGAAAACTGCCTCGTGATTGTTTAATGGTTAATTAGCACTCTGCATTTTTACTTGGTCTTTACTTTTAAAGTATTGGAGAAAGGGAGGCAAGGCAGCACTGGCAACAACTGAAGTGCTAACTCCTAATATTTCTTCTCTGGTGCTTTCAACCAGGATGCAGTAGAGGAAATAGTGAGGTTGAAAGTCAATTGGCTATGCCAATTTTGCAAATTATTGTTTATTTATCTATTATTTGAAATATTCTGAACAAAATATGATGACATTTTCAGTTTTCTCAAAATAAAAAACCTTCCAAAATATCCAACACAGAAAAACCAACAGCAAAATTTACAGGTTTTGCTAAAAATAAAGTGTTGGTTTTTTTTAAATTCTATGTATTTGTTCATTTTTTAGTTTCTGTAAAACATGCTGGGAAAAAAAATCAGAATTTCATGTGAAACAAATTTGGGACTTGTTTTGTCTTGGAGTTTTGTTGATACAAAGTGGCCTTAGATCCTCGTACAGAACATCACACACAGACAAGATAAACTGTTTATAATATGAAAATCCTCATAGATTAAAGGAAAGAAATAAAAAGTAGGAATTGCGAAAACTGTCAACATCAGATTAGTGGAAAAGTTGTTGCTCAGTAGTGGTCCTGTTAACTATTGTGCAAGTTTGGGACATCTCAGAAGCTGTAAAGTATTACTTCATTTGCTATTGGTTCAATTAAAGGTGTATTTTAGCAGTTTCTCTCTCTCTGGCACAGTGACCCTTATGAACTTTGCTGGTTAATTTAATTTGTTTGTTAGAGGTCTGGATAACTTATGTGATATTTTTTTTTCCATTTCACTTCCCCAGCCTGAGTGTAAAGCTGGTGCTGAGACCCACAAGGTGCTTTGCAGCTCTTGATGACACACTGCATTGGTCTTAGCCAGACATAGCAGGTTTTGCTTTGTCTTTTTTGTGCCTTGGCAAAGACAAAGGACACAAATGGCTGTTCATGTTGCAAGCACTTGAAAAGGACTGCCAAAATTATGGATGTCTCTGGAAAATAGGGCTGCCCAGGATCCCCTGATGGGCTTTAGGCAACTTGTGATTTCGTCACTGGGCAACCCATTACAGTGCTAAATTACCTGCTGCTCGATTTTTTTTTTTTTTTTTTTTAATATTCAGGTTGAATCCCTCTTGTCCCAGTTTATATCTGGTGTCTCTAATCTTCCTGACATGTCCCAGCATAGACCCTTGAGGAACTCCTCACCAGGCACTACATAGGGTACTCGTCAGTAGCAACTACCCTTTGAAATGGACAATTCAAACAGGTTTTTCTCCATCTTGTAGTCCAGCCATCAGGATTGTAAAGACTTAGCTTGGATATAAGGATGCTGCAGGAGGCCGTGTTGAAAGTGTTGCTAAAGGAAGCCTTTGCTCCCTTGGGAAATGACTCATGAGAAGGGTGCTGTTCGTGGGGCTACATTTAAAGGGACAATTTGTAAGAGAGCTAATGGAGGCTGTCCAGAGAAATGGAATTTTCTCTGCTGGTTTCTAGTTATTTTTCTTTTAAAATATGAGATGATACTGGGAAATTCCCTTCTGAGAGTAGTTCAATCAACTCATCCCTTGTTACAAGGCCAAGGATGATAAATTTTTGCAGGTTTCTTTTAAAGCATTCAGGAATAAAGGTCTAAACTTTTTAAAGTCATGTGAATAGGAGATTGTCCACACCATCAAACAGGCAAACTCAGCTGCACAGCTGGAGTGTTATTTTCCTTGAAGGCACTGGTAGGGGCAAGGACATTATCTTGCTGGTGAGGTTACATGCTTTGTATGTGTTTTAGGATTGGGTCTGCATTACCATGGGATAGTTATAAAAACATGCGGATAGTTCTGCAGAAGAATTTGATTTTTCAAAATGTTCTTCCTTGCCTGTCTGATTTTCAAAAACTGGAAACATAATCTGGGAAATAGGACTGCAAAGTCATTACAAAAGCCCTGCACAGCACAACTCTTGCTGTTTTTGGCTTTTCTATTTCCTCCATATGCCAATTCCTTCCTTGCTATGCTTATCAAGGGATCATAAGCATTTTCCATCTCATTTGATTTTTGAACCTGGAATTCAGTATTCTGCAACATAGAATATTGGAACTGCTTTAATTTGCTAAGTTTAGGCATATCCTGAATATCTAAATATTATTAAACGTAAGGTTCCTTTGATTTTTCCTTTTAAGTGACATAGAATGAATTTGTAGAAGAGAAAGCAGTACTTCAGTTATCCATAATGCATCTGTTTATGTTTCCAACTGGTGCACTTTATCACCAAGTCATTGGTTTATATTACAAAATGATGGCTGTGTAATAAGTAGTTAGCAGAAACCACAGGCACGTCTTTGAAATAACACTAATGGCCATTTTTGATGAAATATATGAGGCTTTGTGAAAATGATTTGATGAAGAAATGTATTTTCTTTACTTCCTGTTAACAGTGAGCATGTTGAAGCCCTTTAATCTCTGCTGCACAACTAAACATTTTTTTTTTTCTTATTTGGGATTAGTTTGAACTAGCAAGCACCATTTAATAATTAAGAAGCTTTAAAGCAAGTGAATTTGATCAGGGAAGAACTAATTAACAATAGCTGGTAACATTGGGAATTAGTCATTCTACCTCTTTCTATACTTATCTAGTTTATGGTACCAAGGATTCTCTTCTGCTAGCAGAGTTTTCCTATGTAGGAATCAATAAGTAATAGTAAATTATAAAGCATGCTGGAAGGCCCAAGTGTGATGACATTTTTAAGACTAAGATTTGCTCTGAAGGGATTAAATCTCTAGATTTTTATGAAAAGTGCAGCCAGTCCTTAGCAATTTACCATACTTCACATTGGATAAGTTTTCTGGCATTTCACAAGTAAATCTTCCAACCAGTTTCTAAGCTAAAATTAGATGTAAATTGGATCTGTAGTTAAAGATGTGATCCTTGGACAAGTTTAACGTTTATGTCTGTTTTATACTCTAGCTTAAAAAAGTTCAGCTGCAATGCATTGTGCAAAATGATATTTTGCACAGGATACATTTGAAGAAATAGTTTATGATTGAATTTTTATGCAGTGTTGTTTTTAACTCCTATTACATGCAGTTTTGCTGATGCTACATATTTTCAATCTTGTTCTCAGAAAATTTTGCTAAACTTTGGCTACTTTTTAATGCTTTTTTTTTTCACCCAAGTGAAGATTACTTGCATCCTGCAGGGGAAATGTTGTTTTGGGAAAGTTCTTATCCAACTTTTTCAGCTTTAAGAAATCAGTTTATTAAATATCTACTTCTTCATATTTTTGACATTTTGGAAAAAAACATCCTTCATTCAGAGTCCCACTAGGCTCTGGTATCAGGATTGTAAATATGGCCTTTGTTTCAAGACTGTATTCTTTGTTATCTTCATGACGTAAAATTTAATATCTTCAAGGAAGAAAAGAGTCTTCCAAAGAAGGGAAGAGTCTTCCTTTCATAATTTGTATCAATTTCTAAAACATTTGCTCTGTGACTTGAAAGGGATAGGGATCCTGCACTTAAATACCCATATCTAATAAACACAGTAAAATGCTAATTAAATGTTAGTTATGCAGGCAAAATGAATGTCAATGTTTCCCAAGTGTTGAATGCTTTTCTACTTTCTTAGCAAAGTTAACCAGATTTAGGAGAAATAGCAGCTTCCAACAAGTTACCAGAAGGCATTTCACTGAGATGAATGACTCGGATCAATGCAACTGTTTTGCAAGAAAGTCTAGAAGACCTGGGCTGCCCAAACAGCACATGCAACCTGCCCAGATCACCAGCCCCTGCTATTTCTTGCTTTCTGGGCTGTCTCTCAGAGATAGGCTGAGATTGTGGGGAGGAACAGTGAATAGGTGACAAAAGGACACGAGGCTGTAGAAAACCAGGCTCATTGGTTCTGTTGCCACTGGAGCAGTGTGTATGTAAGGATAAGTTAAGCTACGAAATCCTCTTGGTCTTACAGGTGACTCTGCCACTGACAGCCTACAGATAATGTGTATATAGTGCTTATGAGAGGGACAGTGCCTGATGCTTCTCTTGCTTGGCCCATATGATCCCACTGTGTTCAGAGAAATGATGCAAGAACACAGTCAGAAGCTCAGACACTGATTCAGGACTCTCCATCCAATCACACACTCCACAGACAACTATAAAAGTCAAAAATAGCAGCAAGTTCCAGACACTTTGGGCTCTTCAAGTGTGACCAATCTAATTCAAAGGCACATCAACGACTTGGCCAGGTCTGGCAGTTTTGTGTAACTTTAATGCAATAGTAAACCTGTTTGTAAGAGAGAAATTAAGCAAAAAAGTTTTAGAGTGAGAACTTTTGCAGTTAAGCAGAACATTAACTATATCTTTAGGAGCATCAGCAGGTGAAAAATGCATAAAGTATCTTTAAAAATAACTTGAATCTTATCTGGAGCCAGTGCAATAAAATCATTCCATCGCAACTGCATAATTATTTTGTCACGTTATTACACCTTGTTATGTAGAGTGCTTAAGGGTCTTGTCCATGAATTTCTTACTGAATGAATTTGACTTTTTTTTCTAAATATATTCTTAACCAGGTTTTCTTTTTAGTTTTCTACCTATGAAATTCATTGTTGATATTTTAATTTTTCTCCAGAAAATGACTGTTTTATCTGAGAATCCAGCCTAATCTCTCTGCTTTCAAGGGATATGATGGGAGGAGCATTAGGCTTATCAAAATGCTTTCTAGGAAAGCTGAAATTCAGGATTTCTTGGATCAGGGTGTTATGGACCAGGAAATAATAGGAATAATACCGAGGTGGGTATTATATTTTTAAATAGGGATGCACTGACAGTATTTCCATGTGTAGCATTTGTACAATGTGATCTGCTCAGCATGGCCTAATGGCAACAGGAGTTTTGCTATTCGTCTTCCATGTGTCCAGGGATTTTGCCTGGATGCATTTTTTATCCATAACTACTTCATTAGTGCGAAGATTCACATGGAGGTGCTTTAGAGACCTCCCTTCAGAAAGCTACCATTGATGAGGTGGATGTTGAATATCCTCAGAGGAAAAAGATTCACACTGAGAGAATCTCATCCGTGAGAATGTGATGTGAGCACTCCCTGGGGTCTCTACGCTTGCATGAATAAGAAGGATTAAAGGTTCAGGCTTATAGCCCATTTGTCATGAAATCCTCTAATGATGACAGAAACTGTAGACTTGCCTCATATAGATTATCTATAAAGAGCAGAGTGAAAAGGATATAGTGAGGCAATGGTGCATGACCCTAATTTTAGAAGTATTGAAAGTGGGAGAATTCAAGGAGTTTACGACAGTAACAGAATATTGGGGTTTGGTTTCCCTTCCTCCCACCAGTGCAAAACCCAAGCTCTAAAGACTGTGTCTTGAAAAGTCCATACGAGCATCTGGATATTCTTCTCACTCTCCCTCTGTCTCCCCAGCACCTTCTAGGAAATACAAAAACATTAGTGTAAAAAACTAAGATAACTCAAAAGCCACAATATGTAATGGGAAAAAAGCAAGAAGGCACTGAATGGCCAGCAGCAGCTGGGATGCAGCTGGTAGGAGAACTGTGATGCTCCTGCCTGTCTGTCTTTGGAGGGATGGGGTAGCAGTGCCAGGGGTTATGGAGGCACCTGCCAAGGGTGCCTATCTGTTGGTAACCTGGGACCTACTTGAGCCCCTGGCTTGACCCTGATCCCGAGCCATGCCAAGGCTCAGATGGTCCAGGATTGATGCAGTCAGCTGCTCTGTTTCATTATAGATGGAAAAAATGTCAGAAATTCTAAATATGCATTTTTTATTTCAGCTGGAATTCAATATCCTACAAAATGGAATTTCCCTCTCTTTGTCTAGCTGCAGCGTGGAAGAAGGGTCCTTTGAGGAGAGGCACAAGAGAGGCGTAGCCTGATCTTCAGATGAGAAAATGGGTTTCAGACTCTGGTGCTGCAACTCTTCTGTAGAAATAGAGGTGTATTCCCTAATTTGAACATTTTGTGATTTAGCCAATGAAAGTAAGTTTGCATCTTTTTGCTGAACACCTGGAATTTTTCAAAGAGATATCTATACCTGCCAGGTGTTGCAGTGGGGATCCTGCAACACGCATATATCAAACCAGGAGTCCCGTGGAAAGGAAATATATATGGACAGACAGATTCTTGATAGCTGTTTCAGAGAGATGTTTATTTCTCCAGCCGCATGGCCGGAGCTCTGCCGAGGAACTGTTCCAGTCACGGGACCAAGGGTCCTTCTGCCCGCGCAGGGAACACAAACCAACCAATGGGAACGAGGCTGAGCAGGGGCAGGGAAGCCCCGTGCCTGTGCCCTCAGGGCCCCTCTCCCAGGGCTACACGGCAGGGGAGGGACCCCAACACCTCACCCGTTTTATTTTAATAAAAGGAGAATGAAAACAACTGGATAAACATAACAAGAACAGTTTCAAAACAAAACAAGCCACCCTCCTGAGTCTTTAAATGTCCAAACAGATTCTCTGGAACATCTTAGGGCTGACAGAAGGGAGACAGAACTCTGAGCATGCTTTGTGGGGAAACTGAGGCAGGAGAGGGTTTAACTTCTTCCCTCTCCCTTTTCATCCCCCACTCGGCATTGGAAAGGGATTTTTGGGGAAACAATTGGCAAAAGCATGGTTTTGTGAGGGAAACCATGGGTGAAAAAACGGATTGGGAATACACTGGGGGTAATAGGACATAGGGTAAAAGGGAAAGGTGGGATTAGGAAAGGGAAACTGTAGGGGGGGCTTACAATGGAGATACTGTCTAACATGACTACGATTTTTTGCATATATACTGCCTTTTACAGAAACACCATCAGGCCCAGTGACCTGCGATGCTTGTAACCCTTTTCTCCCTAGTACAATATTAAATTCCACCACCTCTCCATCTCCCAAGCTTGGGATGCATTTTTCAGGGTTATTCTTTTTAATAGCAGTTCTATGCACGAATATGTCTTGCTGGTTGTCACACCTTGTTATAAAACCATAATTTTGCTTAACATTATACCATTTTACTATCCCTAAGGTCTTAGTTGCTATGATCTTTTCCTTTTTCCGAGTGGCTGCTGTTTTCTGTCTCGCTGCGTCTTTGCTCTCTCCTTCGGTCGCTCCCGTGTTGGAATTCTCGGGGCTGCTGGTGCCTGCGCGCTCTTCCCGGGGTCGCGTTCGGGGCTGCGCGGGCCGGGCCGGGCCACGCCGCTCAGTTCTCCGTGCGTCGCCTCCTCTGGTCGCAGCTTCGCTGCCGATGTCGGGCGCTGCACCCACGTCTCGGCCGGGCCCCCGAGCGATGACTCCCCCGCGCTCCGCTCCAGCGCGCGTCTCGGCTGGGCGCGGCTCCGTTCCACCGCCATCGCCGCCAGCCGCTGCCCGCGCGCTGCCCCTCTCGGTCGGGCGTTCCCGGGGCTCGCTCCACCACGCGCTGCGCAGGACCGGGCAGGCACCGCCGGGTCCCGCCGCGCCTCGCTCCGCCACCGACACTGCGGCTCGCGTGGCTCCGCCCGCGCGCGGGAACTGCCTCGCTGCTGCTCGCAGAGCGCTCGGTGCACGTGGCCTGGGCCGCACGGTCCCTGCGCCACGCTTCCCTTCACCAGGACACAGCTGACATTGCTCAACAGTCTCGGTAACTAAATAATATTCACGAAAATATTCTTCCATCGGCATATATTTTGACTCCAGTATTAACTGTGTCCAAACGGTTTTCCAAAAGCCCTTGGTAAGAATTAAATCCCAAGAAACATAGAAAAAGTTCTTAAACAACCATGCCAGGAAGTGTTTCAGTTCTTTTTGAGCTTGAATCAAGCTAAAATTTACAAATCGTTGTTCAAGAATCATTTTAAGTTTAAGATAAATGTCCATATGCGGCTCTGAGAGCCAAGAGTCTTCCCACGGTTCCTCCATAGTTTAGATATGGAATAGCAAAGCAAAACCAAGAAGAGGAATCCAAAGTTTCCAGGGTTTACTCACACAAATCAGTCGCTTAGGGATCGGGGATCGTTCTGCTCACAAATCTCCACCATTTGTTGCAGTGGGGATCCTGCAACACGCATATATCAAACCAGGAGTCCCGTGGAAAGGAAATATATACGGACAGACAGATTCTTGATAGCTGTTTCAGAGATGTTTATTTCTCCAGCCGCATGGCCGGGGCTCTGCTGAGGAACTGTTCCAGTCACGGGACCAAGGGTCCTTCTGCCCGCGCAGGGAACACAAACCAACCAATGGGAACGAGGCTGAGCAGGGACAGGGAAGCCCCGTGCCTGTGCCCTCAGGGCCCCTCTCCCAGGGCTACACGGCAGGGGAGGGACCCCAACAGCCAGGTTTAGTTAGAGGCTTGGAAAACACCAGTGGCAGGCTGGAATGAGGGAGGGAAAGCAAGGTGTTTCTGGACACAAAGCAGCCCTCCTCTGCCAGGTTGCCTGTTTAAAGTACAAGCTCATAGGAGCAAGGATAATCTTTTTTCTGTATGGAGTGTGGTGTCCAGTGAGCTGTTACAAATCTGTAATAATCTGTTTTGCCAGGCATATCTTCTTTACACTAAATTTTTCCTTGTGAATTCGTAGCACGGTGTTACACATCTGTATCCTGGCACTGCAGCAGTGTCACTTGCTGCCTGTGAGGGAGAAGGGTTACATGGTGGGGACATTGTCTGCATGCAACTGCTGTGTAAGCAAATGTGAACTGTGCCTCTGTGAGAACTAGTCTGGTAGGGAAAGAAAGAAACCCCACAAATTTGCTGAGAGGATTAAGCACAACAGTTGAGTTTGAGGGACTCATGGGTATTTGTCAGGCCATTTACCATGACAGGAGGCATACCTTACTTCATGTGCTCTCAGATGACTCATGTGCTCTCAAAAATATTACCCTGCAGGTATGGAAATTTTTAAGTTCCTTGTTTAAAAATGCATTGAAAGTTCCTCAATAGAAAGTGTAAAATATTTGTTCAGTGGGCTACCTGGTAAGGTTTTCACTTCTGTAATTTTTCCTGCTTACCCTAACAGCTGTCTTCTTTTTTTCAAACTCTCGGAATAGGAAATGCCTTCATTAATTTAATTTAGATAGTTTGATTGCAGTGGTACCCACTGCATTTCACATTTTATAGTTTGCAGTTAGGAAGCAACATCTGGACTTATCCCAGTAAAAATGTGATTTCCTGCTCTTAATACCTTTATTGTATTTTCTTATATAAATATTGTTTAATTATAGAAAGGAATCATATCATTAATCTTCACTATGTTGATGACTTGAGGTACCTAAGCCCAGAGCTTGCTATTTAGTGGCATGAAAGCATTGCATTTGAGTGGGTTATGGCCATTAATATGCTCATGAGTCCTCAGGAGAAATGGAGCTTAGAGCACAGTCTATCTACTCACCTCATATTTGACATCACTGGGAATCTAAGTCCTTCTGGCTCACCATTGAAATATGGTGCTGGTGGGTTTGGTGACTTGAACCATTTAGTGAGACAAACACACCAGAAATCAGATTGCTACTTGAGTGATCACTTGCTAGTCATGTTTTCTTAAGCAGATGGTCCATGCTGTCCATGAGCAAGCAGCTTTTTAAGCAGCTATCCTGCTTGGTTTTATGGGACTGGATTTGATGCATTTGTAAGGTTTGCTGTGTTATGTAACCCAGTCCTCCAAAGTTTTTTACTTTTTTATAGTCACAGTTGATTAAAGCTGACCTGGCAAGAGACCAGAAAGCCTTTGAGAGGATTAGTGGTTATTAGTGTCATTGCCTCTTCTACTGTAAAAGTGGCCCTGCTACGAGCGGCTGAGCAGCATCGCCCCGGCACAGCTCACCCCTCGGAGCACCGTGGGGAGAGGGGAACTGCGACCTGCCATCGGCAGAGCGTCGTGCCAGCGCTGGCCTCTGCTCCGGTGTGCGAAAGAGCCCCGTTTGATGTCAGCAAACACCGAGGAGCCCCTTGGCGGGCGGTGCTGGGGCCGGGGGCCCGGCTGCCACCCCCTCCCTGTGCACCGCCTCACCTGGGTGGCGGCGGAGGCCGGGCAATCACTCAACACCCGCCTCTGTAGCGCTTTGTCTCCCTTTCTTCTCTCGCTGCTTTGTACGCTGCAGCGGAGAGGTGGCTGGCGCTGAACTTTTTACCTTCAAGGCTAAGTATTTTGTGTGCTGGGGAAAATGGCCATTAAAATGATTTGTGAAATAAATACTATCACTGAAGCAGGTGTTGGACCAGTAAACAGTTAATTGCCAGAGCTCTGCAGACGTCGACTATTTCTTTTGAGACATCTGCCAGCTAATATTATCTGATAGCAGCTCATTGAGTTGATGAATCTGTCATTTTGCAATTTAGCTACCAGAATGTGTGCTGGGTCGATCAGCTTGCAAACCTGTGTTTAGAAGAGCTTCACAATCTGCAGTCATCTGGAGACATTCAAGGTATAATGCAATTAATAATTTACCATCATCCTGACATGAAAGTAACTTACAGTAGAAAAGTCAAAACACATCGGTTTTCTGCGCCTTTGAGACTCATGTGAACGTTGCTTTTAAACAATGGTAAGAGTAATAAAAGCCTGGCCCAACCTAAGGGTCAACGCACAGCAGAAGATGGGGCACATTGTTAGGAGGAGATTTAGCCAAAGCTTATTTGTAGAAACTTGGTGAAATAGTATATGTGTTCAACATCTGCGTTCAGCATTTTTCAGCTGGTTCGTGCCTTGATAATTATTGCAGAACTTTGCTTCAGCTAAACCAATCATGTTCTAAAAGACATACATGATACTCCAAAATTGATCCATAAGTAACCATGGGAAGAAAGAGGGAACTGTGTTTGAAACACACAGGATTCATATCTACTTTTGTATTGGACTGCATTTTAAACTGTTCAAATCAAAGCAGTTTTCTAAGTGAGAAGCATAACAATACTTGTGAGCTGGTCCACGGAATATCATTTTTCTGTTGATCACATGCAGGTAGCCCTTAACAACCTCCATAACAATTTCAGCTGTGTTTAGTAATTTTGCTTTTTGGTTGAACAAAAGATGATTTGTACCTGAGGAGAGTACATTCACTCAAGAAGCCTAGAAAGAAACCACGGAATTTGAATGGGATTTTATATAAAGCAAAAAAAAAAAGAGAAATGAGCTGTTTTAAAAAAGCACTAACATCAAGGAGTCTTTGGTGGAATTGCAATTGAGTCGTAATCTCTTAAAAAAGCCCCCACTAAGGCAGATAACTAATTTGCTCTGTAGTCAGGCTGCTCAGGTTACCCCCTTGATGTTTTGGGCTGTGGGGACCCTCCTTCAGGACTTTGTTGCTCTTGGTGGCCACAGCCGTGGGGCCAGGGATGAATAGGATGGAGTGGCAGGAGGGTAAATGTGAGAGCTTTGTGTTTTCAGACAGTTCTTTTGCTTCTAGGAAAGTTAATTAGGAAGTGAAACCTTAAGCAGTTGACAGTGTGCATTGTTGGCTGCTAGTGCTCTGTGACAAATACCACTGAAAGGTACTTCACTTTCTTTTGTAAACAGAAAGGTAAGGAATTTGCACAAAAATGTATTGGTGAAGATCTGCTTTTCATCATGGCCTAACCACATAGTAAACAACAGAAATAACTTGTTTTAATAAAGTATGGTGTTGAAACATTTATCAGCAAGCTCTTTCTCTCCATTTCAAAGGTATGTTTAGGTAAGAGGAACTGTTGCCTTAAAGAAACCCAATCTGAAATTTTGTTATAACATTTTTTTCAGGTCAAGGTCAGGAAACTTAAGGAAAAGTTTGACTTTTGGGCCATCATACAATTATGCCTGAGTTGATTAATACAGTGTGCTGAAACAGCCATCTAAGAATTTTGTAGTATTTTAAATGTATCCCAAATAGTAGTTACTCACATAAAATTATTCTAGTAGTCACATTATAAAAAGCATGACTTCATTTTTATTGTCATTTTTTGCATGTAGCATGCACAGTTATGAGGCAAGTGTAATAATCCATGTATTTTAATTTCTCTGTATAACAATAAAAAAATTAACATACCTTTCTCCTATAGGCTATGTTCCCTTGAGTGGCATCATTACAAGCCTCTGGGGAAATAATAAAATAGGCTTGGGGACTTTAGAGTTTAAGCCTGTTAAAACAGTTCTGCACAGTACTTCATTTGAATTAGACTTTAGTGGTGTACTTGTGAAACCAAAAGGAGAGTGGTGTAGAGGTGGCTTAAACACTACAGACGTCCATTTCAGAATAAAGGTAGCTGCCTTTTGTCCTGCATTTCCAGCCTCTGCAGGTGGAGCAGCTCTGCACACAGGCTTTCACAACGTCAGCAATACAGAGAAGCACAGCAGAGTATTAATTATGTGAAGACTGTACAAGGGTATGGCATTTGTGGAAGTAACGTTTGGAGCTCAAAAAGCCATCACCACAGATGACTGCTCCGAGGGGCTGGTAAATAGGGAGGAGGGAATGGCATTGCATGTCTACAATACATTCATGCAGGCCAGTGCTTAGTCTCATAGAGGAAATGCTGCAAAGGATATTTTCTAAGCAAAATCCAGTCTTTTTGCAGCATCTGTCTCCCCTGGAGCAGCTATGGCTGCGGAGACATCTCCCATCTCTGCAGCTCACTGCTTATCCATGTTGTCCCCTTGCTTGTGACCATTAGTCTCAGTCCTCGTGGTAACACCAGTTTCCTCAGCCATGCAGATATTTCGCAACAGCTTTCCCTTTTGCCAGTGTTCCCTACAGAAAGGGAGAAATTAGTTTTCTGTTTATACATTCCCGTGAGGTGATGCTCTATCTGTTTTTATAAGGCTGTGTAATGCCATTTAGATTTAGTCCACCGAGTGAGCTGTTTTTAAAGGTTTTCAGAGGGGCATTGTAAATATTAAATTATTCAGATACTTTCACATTTTTCCATAAGAAACCCCCCAAATATTATTAGACTTAGCTTCCTTTTGGGTTGCTTTGAAAAATGGAGTAGGAAGATTTTCAGGAGTCCTTAGTACTGGTCTGAATTTCTTACTATTCCCTCCTAATGTTCTTAAGGATGCAAATCCAAAGCACCATAAAATTTACAGTGATTTAATAGTAATTATAATAAATATTGTATAGTATAACTATGAGATAACAGTGCTTGAGTAAGGTGGGCTGAGTAAGTGCTTGAATAAGGTTATTATGCATCAGAACTGCTTTTCAGGCACTTTAAATAATGCCAGGGCCAGGTGATACAGGTCTGAGTATTTGAAGTTAGCTTTCTGATGGCTCTTCCTGCTGTATGACTGGAGGTGAACATAGGGAGAGATAGAAGAAGGCTGAAGGGCTTCAGGGGTATGGGTCTGTCCCTACCTCTGGTTTGGGTTGGGGAGGAGGATTCCACCCTTATCAACCCCATTGTGAGCTCATTCCTCATTTCTTGAGCGGAGAGGAATGTTTATTCAGCTGACACAGTTTCTGGGAAAGAGGCTGGAACAAGAAACTGCTGCGTGACAGTCTTCCTCCTTATCATCTGAAGTGGTGATGTATCTGTGCAACATGTGCAGTGTGGGAAGAAATGGGGAAGGATGGCCAGCTAGACAAGGGACAGACCTAGGAAAATGAAGTATTTGAATGCACAGGGGATTATTACCCCATTTCTCTGCATCTACAACAATATTCATCTGAACTCAGCCTACCAAACCCTAATCAAAATAACCTTTTTCACTTGAGCCGTTGATTAACCCCCAAAGGCTCCATCTTTCAGTGAGTTTACTCAAATTCAGAGAGTATGTGTGGAGTATGCAGTGCTGATTTGCACCAGAGTATTTATTAATAGCAGCGTCAGTGCAGGAACAGGGAAGGGCTGGGAACAAACCATATGGGTATCTGCCCTGCATGGACAAGGAACAGCTGAAAGCATGAGGCTGCCTCCCTGCTCCCATATGACTTTGTGTGGGAGAAGATTTGGAAGGGTGTGATTAACCCACAGGAGAGGCATGCAAGGCAAACTGGAGAACAGCCCATCATCTGATTTCTTCTGGGGACTGCTCTTCCCTTCACAATATCAGCCCTCCTTGCTATCCCCTCTATTACAGCACGGCGGGTGTCTCCGGGACCAGATTGGTGGCCTTCGGCTGCATCTCCTTATGGAAATTGCTCTGACCTTTATTTTCATTTGTTGGCCCAACTGCTATCCTCTCCCTGAAGCGGAGTGTGGTTACACCTTTCTGCTTAAGCTGGCATGTTTGGTTTAAAACCAGAAGGAATAAGAACTTCTCAGCTTTCTAGAAATAACTTTTCTTCTCTTTTTATCACCTACAGAATGCCTGGAGAGTTTCAAACTAATAACAAGATTATGTAAGAGAACAGGAAATAAAAACATACATATTTTTTATTTCTCCAGAAGCAGCCCTATTGCATTTAGTCTTCCAACACAGTAAATGAGCCCTCTATATACTTTGGCACTACAAAGCATTTCAAAGATACTTCTGGTAAACACCAATACCATATCTATCCCTTTAAACCTCATTTTTCAGAAATGTATACACTGTAGAAGTGGAACAAAAGTCAGCTTCAACATTTTAAGCAATCAGTTTGATTCTGGTCACAGCAATTACTCTTTCTGTCAGCAGAAGGAAAATTTACAATCAGGAAATCAAAGAGTCAAACTTATTCCTGTATTGTGCAGCATAAGATGCATGTAAATGGGATCACCCCTCTGGAAAACCTGCTTCCTCTCATTTGCCTGAGCAGAGCTGGGTGGCCGCACAGAAGCGCAGGGCGTGCTGGGCCCAGCTCCGGGCAGGTGGAAGGAGCAGGGTCGTGGTCAGGGCTGTGCTGCTGTGCCAAGGCAGCGTCCCGCTGTGCTCCCATCCCTGTCCCTGTCCCCCCTGTGCACTGCTGCTGGAGCTGGCCATCCCACCACCCCACCTGACCCGTTTCTGCCGTCCCAGAGCAACACATCTGTTCCAGGTGCATTGCACCCCTTTTCTGTCATCCCCTCTTCAAGGAACATCCAGCTGTCTTCATGCCTCCATGTCTGTCTTTTTTTCTTTTCAGGAGTGAGGCATTGACAGCTTTCTCTTTTCCTTTCTCCCCTTTTTCCCCATGGGTTCTTTGGAAATGGCTGAGGAAAACAGTGATCAGCCAATTTATGTGACACTCTCCCAGATAACAAGTGAGAAAATGGGACTTTTGAGGCTTGTCTGGACAGTGTAATTAAAATGATCCTTGTGTGGCAGGTGTAAATTGACCCTTGGCAAACAACCTGGCTGGTCAGATCAGGTTTTGGAAAGAGCCTCATCATTTCTTAACATGGATTCCGCATTTTAGTAATTCTATAATGTTGGGGTTTTTTCTCTTTGGAGAATTCTAATGGATTTATTTATAAAATAGCATAGATTTTGAGACACCTACTTCATCTCCTTTCACTGAATCACCTACTTCTACAAATAGCTCAGGTTCACAATTCCTTTCACGGGGAGTTAAGAAAAAGAAAAAAAAGAAGGGGGGAAAAAAAGGAAAATAGATCTCATTTCACTCATTTCAGTTGACAAGAATCAGTAAACTGGTTCCCAGATCTGGAGACCTTTCCTTTTGGTAATACATAATCCTCTCTGACTACATTCATTTAATTCTGCAAGCCCACTCTGCACTTCAGTGTGTTCTCAGGTTTCTAGCTCTTCATAGTACATTTTTAACACATAGAAATAATGTCTGAAAGCTAATTACAGTGAACAACTTCAAGGTAATTTCAAACATACTAAGGCTTATAGAAGAATTTATGCCTAACTTTAAAAATAATTTATGTTAACAATTATACAAAGAAATCATAAATACTTCTGCTCTGTTGAGCAGGATTTTGCCCTTAGAAAAATAATGTTACCATTACCTGTTTTTATCATAGCAACAAAAAAAGAACCAGGTGAGGTTAAATTCTGTTGTGCACAGTCTCCCTACTCACAGTCATCCATTAGAGTCTGACCTTCTTCTCAAAATATTTATAACCCAAGTGGATGCTAGGGATAAAGATGAGAGGAATTCAGCAGTTTTGCAGTAGTTGCTGGGAAAGGGGGCATATTGTATTCCTTCCCTTCCCTTCCCTTCCCTTCCCTTCCCTTCCCTTCCCTTCCCTTCCCTTCCCTTCCCTTCCCTTCCCTTCCCTTCCCTTCCCTTCCCTTCCCTTCCCTTCCCTTCCCTTCCCTTCCCTTCCCTTCCCTTCCCTTCCCTTCCTTTTCATTTGTGGCATTCAATATCTACCAGTGAGAATGAAACTTATTTTCAAACTTAGAGGCCTGGCTGTACATCTTGTCTGAGGAAAGGGACTTTGATATGATAAATGCACCTGACAAAGCTTAATTTGTTCATATATTTCTTGAAATTAATCATTGATGTAGTAGTTAAAAACACAACTTGAGATCATGAAGAAATGTGTGGGAAGCATATCTGGACTTACTTAAAACCTTGGAAGAATGTGAGAATTCACATTTATTAAGCCAAAATATAATAAATTCACCATGTAAAATACAACTCCAACTAGGCCAGATGATAAACGTTTTAATGCAATGCATGCAGCTGCTCCACTCTCTTGTTTCCAGTCCTTTTCTGTCTGGTCTATTTACCTCCCCTTAATAGCTGCACGACGTATTTATTGGGACCTAAATTTTCCCTAGTTGTTTGCAGCACAACATTCTGGTCCAAGGAAAGGCTCATTTCTTTGAACTGTTTTTCCAATAAGAGTAGAAAACAGCAAATAGTGAATTAAAAACTACATAAGCACATTGCAAAGCAATTTCACTGGGTTTCTGCTTTCTGGGGAGCCAAAGAGGGGAGAAGGTAAAGAACTCTGTGTGATGTGTGCACGCTGCCTGCCTAAAATGGCTGTGCACCTCTGCAAGGCTTGTAGTGACCTCCTGGGAAGCTGAGGGGTGACAACCCCAACTGACAGACAAATTTGTGTCAGAGGCAAAATGAAACAGTGCAGGGCAATGCAGGAATGTGGAAGGTAAAGTAAGGTGGTGGCTGAACCGGGTTTGGCTTCAGCAGTGGTTGTTCCTGTCCTGTATAGGGTGATCGGGCCCCAGGTTACAGATGTTTCAGAAAACAAAGCCAGTCATTGAGGGAGTGTATGTTCTATATTAAAAGTTGTTCTGGAGCCTCTCTCACCCAGGCATATGAAGACAATTTCTGTATATGAGGCAGCAGGTGAACAACCCTGCTTATTCAGAAACACAGAAATAAGACCAATGTGACAGAATTAGTGAGACCTTCATAGACACTTTTTCTAAGTAAAATAAGAAGATTTTGTCCTGGAAAAAAAGTATAGATTTTTTGGTTGTTCTGTATGCCAGCTGCAAAACCTGTGATAAATGGGCATTATGACAACTTCTTTTGTAGCAGCAAAGCAAAGGTGTGTGTTGTGGGAGCCTCTGGCCAGCTCTAAGATGGTTGGTCACCATGCCATGCTGGGAAAGCGCACTGTATGTTAATTTGGGCAGTAAGGACAACACTGCCACTCTGCCTTTTGCATAGTATGCTGTGCTTTGTTTTAATAACACTAGGCAACTCTCATACCAGGAAAAACATCCTCTTTGCCAAACCAGGGGACCCAAATATTGACCAGTAAAAATAAAATGCTCTCCATGAAGTGCAGAATGTAAGGGAATTAGCCTAAAAACACTGGCCTCAGTGGAGGATGGAGAGAGAATATGATAAGACACTGGACTTACGTAGGGGGCAGGGCACAGGTATGCAGAGCTTTGAACATGAAGATGGAAAGCGCCAAAGTAACATGATATCCCTCAGGTGAGAATATCTGCAGCTCAGCAGAAATTTCAGCTGTCTGTGGCCACTGTGCCCCTGTCACAGACTCAGAGCCCCTGAGTGAACTGATGAACTTGAGGGAGCAGTCCCAGCTACTGCCTGTATAAAGCTGTGTTTCTGATATGCTGATGGCAACAAGGCACAAGTGTTTTGGGCATGTTCTTATGGCAATCCAAGCTGTAAAGCACACAGCTGTGGCTGTTTTACTTCCAGCTCATGTTGGTGTGGGTCTCTGCATCGCATCCCTCCCTCCACAAGCCACAGGGACCATGATGCATATTCCACATCGGCTTCCCAATGTGTGAAATTCTTAAGCAGATGGTCTTACTCAGCATGACATCTTCAAATCCTCAATTTTTTGTTAGAGGTAATTTTTTCATAGGTGTGTATATTGCACGGAACAAAGGCACAGATCATATTCACATGGTTCCAGGAATGTTTTCACAAGTTTTGGCAACAACTCTTGATCTAGTGACTGTGTGGCATAACACATCATTGAGCTTGTTGGCTGTGGGAACACATGGTGAGACAATCTTGTGGCTAAAGTGCTTTAACCTGCGTATATGTGCCATGGGATGGACCTGATAGGTGTACTTTGTGAGGGAAAGGGAATTAGATTAACCACTCCCCAGTGGTACCGATAGGATTTTTGCCATGTACTTTCCTAGGGGCAAGTAGAGCCTTTGCCCCATGAATCCTTTTATTGGACAGACTTGAATAAGCAGATAAAATATTAGAGATTCTTTTGAGTGGCCATTATCTTCTACAATCACTGGATTCAAAAAGTCATTTCAGACCATTGATGTGTCCCATATATTTCTGAGTTGAGTGTAAACTAGAAAATAGGCAATTTCCTGGCTTTTGGAGTGCTGGGTATGGACTGTTACGTATAGCATCATCTCCTGTTTATTTTTATGAAATAGGATGAGAGGGAAAAGCTAAGGATAGGATGGAATTAATTTTCTTGGAAATGAAACATCCATAATAGAGAGGATGAAGATAGACCATTCCAGGTTAGTATGGTGCCAATGCTGTCTGCTGTCTCTATGTGCATACATTCCCTCATTCAGCTTCAGATTTATGGTTTTGTAATCCACATGCTCACTTGCAAGGTTATGATGACCTATAAAACACATTTGTATTGTCTCATGTCTTTTTCAAACTCTCTGTCTTCTGCTCTGTCTCTGGTTCCTTTCAGTGATGCAGAAAATGAGAAAGGAAGACATTTTTATCACCTGGTTTGTTTATTCATTCAAATAACAATTGAATTGTTTGAATAGCACAGCTCAAAATCGTAACCCTAATCAAATAACCTAAAAAACCAAAAACCCCCAACAAACCCAAAGAAAGTCTGTTGAGAAGCATCTGAGTACAGCTTGGTCCAAGGAGAGGACACAGGCTGCTATCATTCCTGCAACACTCAACAACGTCTGTCACACTTACTGCGGGGTGGGGGAAGAAAACCTGTTTTTTGAGCTGATACTTAGGTATTCGTATGGACTTTGCTTAGATTGGCAGCAACACTTAAATGAAAAGTTTTGTGAAGAAATAGACACTAAAGATAATGTTATTCCTGTTGTTTCCATGGCAATGGACATGCTTGATGGACTATATCCATCATGTGTGCTCTGTAACCATCTGGTTTCACAGTCTTCGTTTCAGACACTCTAGGAATGAAATGTAGGTAAACTTTAATCAGGTTTATAATTACTGTTGTCCTTACAGAAATTATTTAACATGATTTTTCAGCTGCCTCAGCATAAGGCCCAAAGGTCTTTTTATGGTTTTATTGCCACTTTTAAGGAATAGTTTAAAAATTGTTATTGTACTTTAGCTACAGATGCCACTGTTTCTTCTTGGTTTCTGAAACTGTGTTATAATGACATCACATTAAGATTTTTTTTTTCCAGGCTCCAAAAAGGTCACGGTTATTTTTTCCAAATGGCTCTGTCAAGCATAAAAATTAACCATACTTTGAGCTGGATTTTCTGTATTTGTAATGTATGTTTATGTTAGAGTTTCTGTCAAAACAGGCATTAAAGATAAATGTAGCTAATTAAAAGAACATTTGCTTAGAGCTCCTGGTAATAGATACCTCATTGTGGGGTCTTGAGGTAAAATTTACTTTCACAATTGATTCAGTTTATGGGATTGTGTTTGAACATTACAGAAGGCTATTTCAATTTTCCAAATTGTGCATATTAGCCTGAGAACAATCAAGTTAAGTCTATAAGTAAATTGCAGAAGAGAAGTTCGGGTGTGCTTGCTAACTATGTAAAATGTTCTTGTTGGCTCTACTTCCTACACTTCATCATTTCAAATAATGCTTCCCAGCAGTAAATGTAAGTGAAAACTGGTTTTACAGAAGGGAAAAAGCCTATTTGGCACTGGATGAGTCAAGAAGTTGCGCACTGCAGCATAAGATAAAGAAAAAAATTTAAAAAGATCCCATATCAAATTAGATAATTGTTTCTTTTTATCTTACTCTATTTTACTAAACAGCTGTGCTCACAACATTAATTTCATTGCACATGACATCTGTGTTATCCTAGGGACTCCTATGCTGGGGAAAAGGTCAATGCCAACTGCTATTGCTTCAAGTTTCCATAAACTTTCAATTGCCAATAATATTTTGGGCTTTATAAAAAGAAAGTAAAATAATAATGTATTTGTGTAGCACCTTTCATATTAAGGGAATTCAAAGAAGACTACAAACTGTAGGCCCAATCTTTTAGTTACATAAACAAAACTCCCATTGATTTCAGCAAACCTAAGCCACAGTAAAGAGGGCAGAGGAAAGGTGTCAGGATTTGGCTCTATGCACTGCAGGCAGCAATCACTTCATCCACTAATAAAGTTCAGTCACTTTTTGGATGGGACTTGGCAGTTGTTTAACATGAGTGGTCTTGAGCTGACTCAGTTTAAATGGAAGGATAAACAAAAAAATTGTTCTCTAATTAAGATTTCAGATTTTGCTGGAGCAAACTTTGAAAAATTGAAAGGACTGGTTAGGAGAGACAGATGGGGCTGCGTTGCTCAGGGTCTTCAAAGTGGGAAAGGTTTGGAAATGCTTCAGGTCAATGATGCCGAGGAATACATCAAAGTGCCATGAGCAACATTACATAGGGATGTGTTTCAGACTTGGCAGAGGGAACTACTGCCTCAGGAAGAATATTGAGAATAAGCAGGGAACCTATAGGAGCTGAAAAAAGGACTGCTCTAGAGGAAATCCTTGTTGCAAAAGTCAAAACCAGTGAGAATAGTGTGAGAACTCTCTAATGTGTCAAAAATCTTTTGCCCCAGTGTTCAGGAGGGGTGACAATACTGGCCATGAGGACAAGTAGGGAAGAATCTTTGGGAATGTGGCATCCAAGTGCAAATTTCAGCTTGAAAGTTCATCTTGAGTGGGACATATCAGCTGTCTCCATGCCAAGAGGCTGGAAGGTGTGCTGTGAAGAACTGCAAGCTTCATAGCACCTTTGGGTGGAGTGAGCATTGTCACTGCAGACAGGAGAGTGGCAAGGGAAACAGCAGTACTTGAGTATGGGAAAAGGTATGTAGACAGCCATGGACAAAAGTCTGCCCTAAACTGTATGTAAGGCACTACAGCAGGCTTTGAAAGAGATCCTGCAGGAGCACTCGGAGAAAAATTAAACACAGAGAATGACAAATAATAATTTAACAGAGGTAGATAACACTGAACTTTTATATTTGCCACAAAAATAATGTGTAAAATATCATCTATCAAGATTTCAGGAAAACATGCTTTGGAAACAAATGGGCAACCTTTACTTGTCATAATGAGAGGAATCCGGGGTGGCATTGTAAAGTAGATAGCAGGAGACATGAATGTGGACAGCAGCAGTCTGTGGAAAGGAAAGGGATGAAACCAGACTGGTAACCAATTTTAATTTTGTTTAATACTTTCTCAGTGACTTGATGCAAATATGGATAGAGACCTGACAAAATGTACTGATATGCAGGGTTTAGAGGCATTGCCAATACACGTCTTTTGGAGAGAGCAAAGTCTAAGCGCCCAAATGGGAATGGGATAAAATATAATAATAAAAATAATATAAAAAATCTGCTAGAAGCTCAGGGCTCATCTGTTCATAAAAGAATTTTACTTGTTGATCAAGGTTTGAATAAGAGCCATCGATGTGATGTAACCACAAAAAGATAAATGCAGTTTCAGAATTTGTCTGTCAAATTACTGCCAGTGCGGATAAAAAATACTAGCATCACCCTACAGGGCTTTGGCTAGACCTCTTCTCAACTTCTGTCTTTAGAAGAGGCATTTGGAAGCCTAGCAGAAACAGACAAGGACCCATGCAGGTTCAAAAGAAGTGTCTTTGTCCCTGTGAGAGGATGGAAGACATGGTCTTGGTCAGACTGGCAAAATGAGGGTATGGGGGAGGGCATAAGGGAAAGCAGCAGGGAGAAAAGTCATTTAAACTAAATTAAAATATTTTCACATGGACAGTGGGTGTCAACTGAGAAAAAACAAGTTTAAGTTTGAAACTAGAAGGCAACTCCTCACTCTTAGAGCAAGTGCATTTTGGAATATTCTCCAGTTGAGTAACAGAGGCCAAAACCCAACAACTTTTATGTTGGAGTGTATGAAAGAAATTGTACAATGTGTTTGCTTGCAGTAACAGGGGAATTGACTTAATGGCCCAGAAAGTTCCTCAGAGCCCTGTGTTCAGATATCCTCTGCAGCAAACACTGTTGCTGTATAAGAGATTTGAACAGAAATTAAGTGCAGTCCTGTTGAAATTGAAGTGGGAATTTAAGTTCCCCAAGAGTAATTAGCCTTGCTGTGTGTGGTCAGGACATGGAAGAGGCATTTAATGGCTGTGAATATCAGTAGGTCTTTAAGTGGTGGAGGAGATTATAAGTTACTGGGACATTCATATAGTAATACTCACTTAAGTTCGAGGGATATCTTCTTTTGAACAGCAACTATTAACACACTGTTGAGATACTGGTTTAGTGTTCACTTAGGTGACAGCTGCTATGTCTGACTGTCCCTGGCCATCCCAGATGTGGAGGAAACAAAATAACACAGCCTGTCTTTCAATTAGCAATTGCAAATGTCCTGTTTTGGGGGATATCTTTGAACACACACACTACTATAAAAAGAATCCACTTGTAATGATTAAAGGGACATGCAACAACACAGTTTTCATGCAACAGGATACCAAATATAGCAAAGAGGGGAAATCAACCTCCATTTCTCTAAATACAGAAACATTTTTCAGCAGAATGAGTCAAATTGGAGAGTGTTCTTAATCTGTTGTCTTAACGTCTTAGTTTTAATGTGCAACTTAAAATGAGATCAGGGAGAGGTATTTTGAATGTAGGCAGAAATTTTTTGCCAGCACCAACACTGCCTGGCTTACGAAAATTGTTGAGAGTTGTTGTCTAACAATATGATCACTTCAGCAGCACACAGTGATAGGGCTTTTTTCTAAACTACTAAAAACATTAAGAATTAATTATGTTAGAGGCATGCCATTAATTGTGGTCTAATTTTCACCATGTGTATAATATTTAACTGCACATTTTGTCACAGTGCAATTATAGGAAATGTTTTTCCAAGATGTCTCTCTGGCTGTATATACATTGTGGTTGCTCTAATTATTTTCCCCTGTGATAATGTACAAAATTCCCAGGATCCTGTCTTTTAAACCATTCACTGACAGACAGGATACATAGAGAGTAGGGTAGTGTAGTTTTCTCTTAATTTTATACTTTGTTGAGAAATAAATTTGAAAAAGTAGTGCAGTCTGTGCACATGTATTCGTCTCTGCCTTTTTATTTATATTTGACACATATCCAGTACTTTGTTTCCAGTGCTGTGATGCTCTATGTCCCTGAGGACACTAAAATAGCTGAGTGAAATTAACACTGAAAAAATATATAATAATTTGCCTCAAAATGACCACTGCTATTTGAAGTATGCTGTGCAGCATGGTTCTGCTCTGAATTTTCACCCACATTGTATATGTGGATGCAATAATGATGGGCATGCAATTAGTCAGCAATTGGCAGACACTGCACAAGTCACCACTCTACACTTAATCTCTTCCTGGAATCATGGGAGAATAATATTTGCATTGGCTTATAACCAAAAATCCTCTTAAATACAACTTGATTTTGTATATGTTACCCAATTGTATAATTGTATGCACAACATTTGTATATATTAAATGGCATATGCTACATGAAATTTTCTCAAATATAGTATTAGCTATTTTAAAAACAATTTCTCCAGACATATGGTAACATAATGTGGCCAACACACCTGTCTGGCTGGATAGAAAAACTGCAAAAAAGAAATAAAAAATTATCTGACTCTCCTTTGACTTCCACCTGACAAATCAATAGAGATTTCATGGATGTTGTTATTCTTAGGTTGTTGTATGTTTAATGTAAATTGGAGAAATATCCTGTCTGTTGTCTTGTCAAGGTAAGGTAAGTTTTCCTGATGCACCTAACCTCCACACCCCCCCACAAAAAACCCCCCCTAAAACACTCCAAGACACTACACATAAAACATGTAATGTGGTGGGTCACATTTTTTAAAATATGATTTTGGAAAAGCTGTAAGATTAGGAATTGCTAGCTATATTGTTGTATCACTGAAAAATGAGACTGAATTTTAGTATAGCTACAATTTGAACAAAATCTTCACGCAGAAGCTGTGAAATAACAGGTTGGTACCACATGCATTAGGTTAGACCCACTGACTGTACTCACTGGGAGTTTAAATTCTGGTCACACCACGATGGTAAGCATCAGATAAGTCAGAATTACTACTTTATGATATCCGTAGGACATCTGAATCAGTTCCTTTTCTCAGTCATATTCAGTCTTCAGATCTATCTTCATCTAAGCATGCAGACAAAGAAGTTGTAATGTAACTGGCTCTGAGTGTACAGTGAAAATGTAAAATTTTAGATATTTGTTGAGACCTGAGGTCAATGGAGATCTTTTCATTATTTTTGGCTGGTTCAGGGTCATGTCACTGCACAGGCTGCATGGTTCACTCTCCTCCAGGCATGGATTTGCCAAACATGTGGGAAGGCTCCGTGCATTGACACCATGACCACATCCAGTGCTTCAAGGCTGTCTTCTTCACACAGGAAACCAGTATGAGAGACACTCTGAGAGTACACGATACAGCCGTGACTACCTGATCTGACGGAAGAAGTTGAGCTTTTCTTCAGTTTTCCTATCTATGGAATGGTTTCATGGGTGGAATCATAGATTAAATGTTCTTTATACATTTTTGGAATTATTTGTTATCTTGAAATCAAATCACAAGGGAAATAAAATAACACAGCATAAGCAATTTCTAAAAGTATGAGAAAATTTATTAAAAACAAGCATAATGGACTTTATTTTTCTACTAAAATGGTTTATATTAATCTGTTAACTTCTAAATGCAGATTTTTCTTCATATAAATGCACTAATTTCAATGTTATCTTTGCTATAAAGACAAGAGTAAACCAGAATCAACCCAATACTGTGGTGTTCTTAATGTCAACATCCAGAGACCATCAACAGCAGCAGTTCATAGTTGTTCATAAGTAATATAATTTATTTTTTTATTTAGAAGTCTTAGTTTCTGATATTAAAAGGGTATTATCAGGTCATAAGAGCATAATTTCAAGCCACTCTCTAGGAAGGAGTCTGAATGTAAATAGAGCTAGAAAGGAGGAGATTTAAACTAAGCTTTAGAAATACTCCTTAGTTTGAGCTCTTTGGAGTTTTTTGCCCCAGCAAAAAAGAGAAGTGATGAATCCTTTGGTCTTTTAAAGTTAATCTAGGTGAGACATTAGAAAGTACAAGAAATAACCTTTCACTTGCAAGGAAAGTGCAAGTTGACTTTTTATTTTCTAATGACTAATTCTATGATTTTAAGCAGTTTTGCTACCCAAAGAGCACAAAAGCCAGCAATCATGAATAGCTACAAGGTAATGATACAGGTCTTGTTTTACTTCATTGTTTTATTTCATTTATTTCATTTCATTCTCTAACTGATAGCAAAAAAAATTTTTTTAAATGTTAGTTTAATGTTTTATTCATGAAGGACTTCCTGATGATGAGCTTTGTGAAGATCATCCCCTGTGCTACAGAGGCAGATGTTTTCTGTGGCCCTGATTCAATAAAGCAATCCTGTTCAGGAAAGCAGTTAAACCAGAGAATATCGCAACAACCTGCGGATGAGAACATGACAGCTTTTCAGTATTGAAAAGATCTAAAAACATATGCTTTAATGTGACATCTTTGACTGACAGTCAGCTTCCCTCAGATTATCCAGGAAGGAATTGAAACCAGGTTAACCGAGGGCCTGAGTGAATGTATGAGCTTTTATAGATCTGATTTTTCCATCACTTATAAGCTGTTCTGAGTATCAGACTAACTTCAGGTCAGATTATTCTAAGTTTGGCAATTATTTCTCCTCATCCAGTTCTAAATCTCCAGCTTGTGTCCTTTCCAGGCAACACATGATGTCAGTTTCTTATTTTGTGCTGGCACTATGTGTCCAAACTCAAGAACTGGATGACAACACACACTTCTGAGCATCATGAATGTGACTCCAGAACCTGTGTATGAACCTATATTTACATCCATATAACTTTTGCAAAAAGACTTTTCAAGTTTTTCTTTGCAGCTCTGAAACTTTTGGCAGAGTTGCCACAGGCATGGGACAATTTCCCCTTCCCATTCCAGTCAGGTGAAGTCCCAGGTGACTGGAAAAAGGGAAACAGTGCACTCATCTTTAAAAAGACTGAAAAAGAGGACCCTGAAAACTACCAACCTGTCAGGTTCACCTCTGTGCCTGGGAAGATCATGGGACAGATGCTCCTAGACACTGTGCTAAGGCACACTGAGAACAGGGAGGTGATTCGGGACATCCAGCACAGCTTCACCAAGGGCAAGTCCTGCCTGACCAAGCTAGTGGCCTTCCTTGATGGGGTGACTACATCAGTGGACAAGGGAATGGCTATGGATGTCACCTGTCTGGATTTCTGTGAGATCTTTGACATGGTCCCCCACAATGTCCTTCTCTCTAAATTGGAGAGAGATGGATTTGATGGGTGGACTGCTAGGTGGGTAAGGAAATGGTTAGATGGTTGCATCCAGAGGGTAGTGGTCTATGGCTCACAGTCCCAATGGATATCAGTGAGTCTGTACTGGTAGCAGTGTTATGCAATATCTTCATTAATGATGTAGATGAAGGAATTGAATGCACCATCAGCAAATTTGCAGATGAGTGGTGTGGCTGATACACCTGAAGGAGGGGATGCCATCCAGAGGGACCTGGACAAGCTCAAGAAGTGGATCCATGGGAATCTCATGAGGTTTAACAAAACCAAGTGCAAGGTGCTGCACCTGGGCTGGGGTTGTATCAACACAGGCTGGAGATGAACAGATCCAGAACAGCCCTTTCAAGAAGGACTGGGGGTGTTGGTGGGTGAGAGTCTGGACATGACCCAGCAAAGTGCATTTGCACCCCAGAAAGGCAGTTGTATCCTGGGCTGCATCAAAAGCTGAATGGGCAGGAGCACGAGGGAGGGGATTCTACCCTTCTGCTCTGCTGTTGTGAAACCCCACCTTGAGTACTGTATTCACCTCTGGGGTCCCCAGCATGGGAAGAACATCAGCCTGTTGCAGAGGAAGGCCACCAAGGTGGGGCCAAGATTAGAGGGATGGAGAACCTCTAATCCTTCCTATGAGGAAAAGGTAAAAGAATTGGGATTGTTCGGCCTAGAGAAAAGAAGATTTCAGCGTGACCTAATTGTAGCCTTCCAGTATCTGAAGGGGACCTACAAGAAAGATGGAGAGAGGCTATTTACAAGAGAATGTAGTGACAGGACAAGGGGGAATGGCTGTACATTCAAAAAAAGAAAAAGAGTTTGTTAGATTAGATATTAAGAAGAAATTCTTTACTGTAAAGATGATGAGACACTACTCAACACAGGTTTCTCAGAAAAGCTGTGGGTACCCCATCCCTGGATGTGTTTAAGGCCAGGTTGGATGAAGCTTTGAGCAACCTGGTCTGGTGGACAGGATCCGTGCTCATGGCAGGGGGGTTGGAACAAGATGATCTTTCAGGTCCCTTCCAACGCAATCCATTTTATGATCTATGATTCTAAGGTCAAAGTAGTTCTTCAGCAGATTGTGCCACAGGACAACACAGGTCTGTAGCATGGGCAAGGGAGGAGGAGATGACACAGCTGAGATTCAGACCCTATGGATTTCTGAGTAGCTGCTGCTACCACGACTGCTTTGAAGAAAAAAAACATTCAGCTCTAGACAGGATCACATCCCCTCCATAGCTTGCTTTTTGTATTTTTATTCTTATCTGTGAACCATCTAAACCACACAATAGTCCCTTTCCCCACCTTAATCACATCCCCATGCTACTTCTGTTGACCAGAGTTGATGCATTTACAAGCTGGAAACCTGCTGGCACTGACCAGTCTTGATGACTGACCTCTGTTCTGGTATAAGCTCAGTTAGTTCATACAGGGTCCATATGGCAGCTTTCTCTCCCCCTTCCCCCTTCCCCCTTCCCTTCTTCTGATTCTCCGAAAGTCTGCAGTTCTGTATGTCTTTTGCAGTGTCTCCCCATGAGTATTTCACTTCTGTTGGCACTTTCCATAGCAGTATTAATAATGACATTTTGCTGGCATGGGGCCAGCTGTTAAAGTTTATGGAGTAATTTTGTAATAGAGCTGCAAGAGCATAGCAAAAACCCAGCAGGTGAACAAGCTTTCCCCCTCACTCTTTTAAAATAAAAGCTCTCCCATTCCACAAGCTTTGCAAAGCCTTTGCACCAGGGTTTCCTGGAGGCAAGATGTGCATATTTTAATGTGACAGGTTTAAGAACCAGCGTTCTCCTGTGGCACTCCCACCTCCAGCTGCAAGGCTGTGCCCCTAGTCCCCATTCCGAGCCATGCTCCTTGCAAACATTGAATATAAAATTGCTGTTTTCCCCTTGCCCTCCACCTTCCAGCTGCATATTCCCACCCTGGTTCCCTGCTTGGAGCAATGATTTAATAAATATATCTACAATAATCATCAGCGCCTCTGCCTGCCCTCCCCCTCCCAGCTGCAGTTTCCCACCCTTATTTCTCTTTCGTGCCATGATTAGTACATATGTTTAAAATAAAACTCATCATCTCCTTCTCCCTTCCTCCTTCCAGCTGTGGATTCCTCCCTGCCTCCACCTTACCCAGATTTTCACATCTAGTAGATAAATTCCATAGAAAAATTGAACCTCGTACCTACCTCTAGTAGGTAAATTCCATAGAAAAATTGAACCTCGTGCCTCCCCTTCCTGCTGTCTGCCATTGCTCTGTTGCAAATGAAACAGTGGGCTTTAATGTGAAAGCAGATCATAGCCCTCTGTGGTGTTAACATGAAGTCATGAGTGATCTGAAGAGAGCAGAAAGATTCCTCTGCATTGGAATCCCTTTCCTGCCAGTGTCTCAGCCATGAGGGGCAAGATCCTGAAAGATGAGGCTCTAGCTGGGACTGCAGTCCTCTGTGTAGGAAGCAAAAGCTTTCCTGATACCTTTTGGTTCAGCTGTATGATGAATTACAGTATGATGAAATAGCTGAGGCTGGAAGGGACCAGCCTCTGGTCCAACCCCGTGCTTCAAGCAGAATCAGCTGCAGCAGGTGGCTCAAGGTAATCTCCAGTCAGATTTGAATATCTCCAAGACTGGAGACTCCATGACCTCTCTGGGAAACCTGAGCCAGTCTTCAACTATGCTCATGGTAAGGCAGATTTTCCTAAGTTTAAGCAGACTTTTCCGTATCTCATTTTATGACTGTTGTCTTTTGTCTATCAGTGGGAACTACTGAGCAAAGTCAGATGCCACCTTATTTACATGATCCATCAGGTGTTTTTACACGATCCGTCAGGTGTTTTTACGCATGGTTAAGATCCCTCATAGTATTTTCTTCTGCAGTCTGAGCAGTCCCAACTCTCTTAACTTCTCCTTGTATGTTAAATTCTCCAGTCCCTCAATCACCTTTGTGGCCCTTTGATTAATTTCTCCCGTATGACTGTGTCTCTCTTCTACTGGGGAGCCCAGACTGGGGCGCAGCACCCAGACATGTCTCACGAGTGCTGAGAAGACGGGAAGGATCGCCTCTCTTGACCCGTGGGTGACATGCTTCCTGATGCAGCCCACCAGGCTGTTGGTCTTCTTTGTCACAAGGGCACATTGCTGGCTCATGTTCAGCTTGTCCACCAGCAGCCACAAAAGCCTTTCCTGCAAAGCTGCTTTCAGAGGATTAGCCTCTAGCATGTCCAGGTGCATGGGGTTTCTTCTTCCCCAGCTGCAGGACTTTGGACTTCCCTTTCTTGAACTTGTTGGCCCATTTCTCCTGCCTTTCAACACAACCAGCAATGCAACCAGCTCGGATAGCAGCCATTCCTCACAGTTTTGTATATTCTGCAAATTTGCTCAGAGTTCACTCTGCTCCACTACCCAGGCCATTAATGAAGATGCTAAATGGGCCTGGATCCAGTATCATCTCCTGGGGTACACCTCTAGTGACTTCCTCCATCTGGTTTTCATGTCATAGATAACAGCCCTTTGGGGTGGCAGTTCAGCCAGTTTCCAGTCACCTCACTGGCCGTTTATCTGACCTCTGCTTGAGCAGTTTATCTATGGGTTAGGGTTTAGGGTTAGGGTTCTAGGGTTAGGGTTCTAGGGTTAGGTTTGGGATGTTATGGGAGACTGAAAGCCTTGCTGAAATTAAGACTAACAACAACCATTGTTCTTCTTTCATCCACTGGACGGATCAAGTCATCACAAGGCTGTCAGGCTTGTCAGGCATTTCTTCTTTGTAAATCCATGCTGATTATTCTCAATCAACTTCTTGTCTTTTGTGTTTAGAAATGATTTCTAGTACTATTGGCTCTGCCAGGTGCCAAGGGACATGAGAATGACTGGCCTGTAGTTCTAAGGTAAGACTGAAAACCATGCCCTCCTGAAGAAAGGAGTGACATTTGTTCTATTCTAGTTCTCAGGAAAGTCCTCTCATCCCTATGATCTTTCAGAGATAACTGAGAGTGGCCTTGTCATAACACCAGCCAACTCCCTCAGCATCCGTGGGTGAACCACCACTAGTCCCATGAACATCTGTATGCCCAAACTGTTTAAATGTTCCCTGATATGATCCTTCTTTACAAAGGGTAAGTCTTCTCTACTCCAGGCTTTACCATGGGTCTCAGGGCCTTTGGATTCCTAAAGGCTGGTCTTACCAGTAAAGACTGAGGCAGAAAAGACATTAAATACCCCAGTCTTTTCCATGTCCTTTCAGGTCCTAGTGACCTGTCACTAGGTCCCCTGTCCCATGCAGAAGTGGGGCCTAGTTTTCCTTTTGCTGCTGGTGTACCTGTAGAAACCCTTCTTGTTTTATTTCACATCTTGTAGAGGCCCAAAGGACTAGATGAACTTCCTAACTCCTTCTCTGCACACATGAACAATATGTCTATATTCTCTTTGGGTAATCTGTCTTTAGTGCCACCTTCGCTTACCTGTTTTATTTCTGTTTTGTCAGGAGCATCTTGCTCATACATGAAGTCCTCTGGCTGCCTTTGCTTAATTTCCTGAGCCTCAGAATGACCATTCTGGAGCTTAGAGGAGCTTAAAGGACCAGTTCTCCTTGTCCCCTCTTTTATCCTGGCCTGTCTTCCCCTGGGATCCTTTCAAGACATGAAGAGTCTAAGTTGGCTCTCCTGAACTCCAGGGCTTTGACTCTTCTGCTTGCTTTGCTCTCCTCTTGGGATCCTGAACTCCATCATTTAGTGGAGCTCAAAGGCCGTGCTGTACTTTCACATCCCTGATCAGGTCTGCCTTGCTTGCAAATATCACATCCAGAACATGTCTCTTAAGTATGATCATCTTGATCAACTGTGTCAGAAAGTTGTCATCTGTGTGCTCCTGAAGCCTGGATTTCTTGTGCCTTGAGGTTTGTCTCTGAAGAAAATATTGGGGTGGTTAAAAAAGGCTTTATTTATTTCTCCCTGATCAGGATATTGGTAGGAGGCACCCATCGCAATACAGCCTGTGTTGGTCTGCCTTGTAATCCTGACCCACAACCTCCCAGCTGGCTCAATGTCCAGCCCCAGGCCAAGGTCCAGGTGATCCTACTGCTCTCACACAAAGGGCAGCTCCACCTCCTTGCCCTCCCTGGGCAAGCCTGTCATTCCTAGAGAGCCAGCAACCATCCACAGCAGTGCAGCTGTGGTGGGAGCTGTTCCACCACAGCTCTGTGATCCCAGTGATTACAGCCCTGCAACAGTCCACAGACCTCTCATTCCTCCTGTTTGTTCCCCATGCTGCTTGCATTAGTGCAATGAGTTAGTGCCCTCCAGAGAGGCACCCAGTCAGGTTGATTCCCCAGAAGAGATATAAAGCTTTCCCAATAATACTGTCCAGAAGGCACGTCCTAATTTATGAGCATATGTTTGAGATGGCCTCCCTTCAGCCCTGTTTTGTTGATTAAGCTTTGTCAGGTGGATCCCATGTGTGATTGTAGCATTCCTTGACTGTCACATGGTTGTAAAAAGCAAATCCCTACTGTCAACACCTGCTGTGGAACCACAAAGTCTGTCCTCTCTCCTCAAGCCCATGTCATGTGGGAGAGACAGAAGGAGTTTTGTATTGGACAATGGTCAAGGATGAAGCATGTGATATCTTACAAAAAACATTGTGAACTTGCTGTCCCAGGGAATTTTTTTCCTCCCAAATTCACTCAACATACACACACAAGGTAAGAAAGGGACCTTCTCTTCCCTGAGAAGTTTGCAAGGACTTCAGAGGCTTGGTGAGTTTTTGGGCTAGACTTGGACCAATAAGAAAGGTGGAAAGCCAGAAATCCTTGCTCAGGCTCTGAATCAGCATCACTAATTCCTACCTCCCTTATTCTGAGGGATGCTGATGGCATGACCCAAGTCAAGTTCCTTGTGACAGGCACTGGGGTGGTCCTCTGCATGATGCACGAGTGGGGCTGGCTGAATGTACAAAGGGACCTTTTGGAGGTTAAATGATCACACATGAGTAATGCTGAGTTCACAGAAGAAAATTCAGTTTGGGTCTAGATGTTACTGGAACACTTTGGGGGTGGCCCAGGAGGTTATGGTGTCTACAAACTGGATGATCTATCTTATGCTAGTGCCTTTTTGGAACGTTCCCACAAAGTAAAGAGGAAAAGACTACCATGTTGCAATAGCAACTAGATTGTGGTATTGATAATAATTGGTCTTGATGGTTGTCAGAGACTGAAATATTATAGTCTACGACTTAAGCATTTTCTTAAATGTCATTTAAAACTGTATTACAAAAGCTGCAGAGAAGACTACCACACCCTGAATGGGGCTCTGACTGAGGCCTTACACCGCTCACTGATGAAGATAAGATAAAGTAACAACTCAAGGCTGGGGACATTCACAAAGCACAGGCTTAGCACCTCCAAGGTGGAGACCACATCTTCAGGGCTATCAGCTGCCAGGCTCACACAGACCCCCTGCACAAAAGGGTGGGGAGAGGAGAGACTTTGGGTATCTCGGAAAAGCCTGTGGTCAGAGGCGCAGTGACTGCCCATCCTCCAACTGTGCAGAGCCCAGCTGAGGGGTCCTCACCGGGGCGGGGGGGAGAAGCTTATCCACAGCAGAAGGGGGTGACATGGCCCATCAAAGGGGCCCCCCTCACAGGGGTCCCCAGACCCTGCACCAGAGCACCAGAGATGATGCAACACACCCTCAGTGTTGCAAGGGACAGTGTCAAGCCAGCCCCTGCAAGGGAAGACACGTGGGCGTTCCCACCTAGCCCACAGCGTATATTAATCCACGGGATTTTGTACTCTTTGGCGTGTGGTGGCGTGTGGCGACAGGGGACCCTCACCACCAGCAGACCAGATGGAGGGGAGCAATGAGCCATCGTTAGGACCCTCGGATGGGTGATATGCTTCCACCTAACCCCTGTCACCTCTCCCTGTCCCCCCACCCCCCACGCACACTTCTTTTTTCCTTTTCTTTCTTTCTTTCTTTTCTCTTCCCTTTTCTTTGCCTCTTTTACTATTAAATAAAATACATCAATTTTTTGGCATGAGCATCTAACCTCGTTTGGTTTTAATCTCATTTCTGGGAATATTTTGAACCTTCTAAGTTCTTTCTGGTTTATGCACAGAGACTTAGCTTGCTTTGCTTTTCTGAGTTTAAACCGGATCGTAACAATGGCATATTCAGAACCACACACAGTTCAAATAAGTTCTTCATCCATACAGCTTATGGATGTCATCTGGGATATGCATCAGCTTCTGCAGAATGAGAGATCTGCTGGAAGCATGGTGCCTGGACAGAAACTGAGTGATACCCTCTACAGTGTCACATGAAGCAAAACAGCTTTGCTGCCTTCTCTGGGACAGGGGCCATGATCTCTTTGCCCACTTAGGAATGGCCAGTTCTGTTAAAAATGTTAATGAGGAAAATCCAAGGTTGTTGTCCAATTGTCTGTGCCTAATTGCATTTAATCAGTGCCTTAGAAAGCAAAGGTGGGTCTGCCAGACAGTGCTACTGCTGTGTTATAACAGGGTGAGTTATTGTAATTGTTATTCAAAGTAGATAGTTTATAGGAAATTAAAAAAAAAAAAAAAGCTTCTGTTCCACAGTTTTTCAGTGTTTCTAGTTGGCTGGAATAGATCAACATCTCATCTTTCACCTAAATAGGAATCCCTGAACTCCCCCTACTTCTCTCATTTCTGAGTCATTTTCTAGCTGAAACAGCATTCCAGAAAGAAGATAAGATTATCCTTGAGCAAAACAGTGTTCTTATTCTCTACTCTGGCTGGAGAAGCTCTGTGGAGGAAGTGGCTGCTGAGACAGGGAGAGAAGAAAAGCCAGTGTTAGGCTATCTTGGGACTACTCCACCTTCTGGAACAGAGAGAACTGGAAGAGCTCTGTACCTTGCGGAAACATGAACTATGCTCCGCTGGCCTCCTCTAGCCCTGTCTCACCTCTCCCTTAACATGTCTTCAGCATACTGTTCTCGCAGCCCTAAACCTGTGCAGCAAAGAGCTGTTTGGTTTACAGGCTTATGCACAAAGCCCAGACAGAAACCCCCTCTGACATTACAGTGTTCACCACAAAAGAGACCTTTGGCCCTATGGTCCAAGTATAGCAGTAGAACAAACATTCAGTGGTTGCAGAAAGCTGCAGGTCAGGGTAATCACAATGCATTGAAAACTCACCAAATAGTCATCAATCAGAAGCATGGAGCCTTTGTTCGAAGACCAGACCAGCATCATCTGGTAGAAATACTTAAGGTGCCTCAGTATTTGTTATTTGACAGTGATTTGTAGTTGGAACAGTAACACCTGCAATAGCTAAGCATGGAGTGCAGCTTGTATTATGACCTGCATGGTTTCATCCAAAGCCCATCAAAGCTGGGAGGGAGTCTTTGGCTTCAAGTCTCTTTCAGTCAGGCATTAATCTAATGTACCAAAACTATCTCAGACAAAATCCTTTTTATATCAAACTGCCCTCTGAAACTACCTTTTTCCCTCTTTTTTTTATTGCTTCATCAAAATACATCCAGCTGTTCCTGTGCTTGTAGCAGTACAATTTGCCCCAGACATTCCAATGGAAAATTGTGTACATATATAAGTCAGTAACAGCTGAATCCATTTTCTTTAAACTCCCCTTATTTTAAATCTAATGGAAATCTAGAGAATGTGATTTGCTTGCCCTAACTTAATTAGCTCAGTAATTTTAAGATTATTAGCACTGGGCTTTTTTACTTCTGCTCAATATGTTCTGAATTCTACCTCTTTGCTCGTAGAAAAATGTTGTTACACAATGAGTTATTTTAAACTGTAGTCATCCAGCAAACTTTAAACACATATTAGGCCAGTACAGTGCAAAGAGAAAGAGGCAGTGATCTCTTCACTACTCCCAGCTGCTATTGGCTGCATGACATGATAATAATAATAACTTGCATTTCTGTAAAATATTTAGCTTCAGGAAAAAACTTGAAGGATGTTGGACTGCTCTCGAGTAATTTATGAATTCCATATGTTTATAAGTGTCTTTAAATACCGTGAGGGATTTACAGTATGGAAATATGTTTGCTCCTAGGAGGTGTTGACTGTCCATGGGCAACAAAGAATATAATTGCATTTAGGATATGCTGCAAATGCCATCTGCTTTGATGTCCTACATCTGTGCAGCTGTGGGGTTTAGCAAACTCTGCCCACCGGGGAACAACGTGTCCCAAGCAGGAAGTAGAGGAGAACCAAAACTCCAGCATACTGAGTCTAATAACTTCTGAAGGAGGTTAGGAATGGGCTTTCAATTAACAGATTTTCAGGGAAAACTAATAAATAAATGTTATTGAAGTTCTCTGTTGAAAGGTGACAAACTCCTAGGTAACATGAGTGTATTAAACCTGATGCTTTCAAAATCTTTTTAATTTTTGTTCTAAAGGATTAGTCCGTGCAATGCTGTTAAGAAGGCTGCCCCATAAAATCTTCCAGAGAAGTGACTGTTCAGCCTAAAAGGAGCTTGTAAAATGATGTTGGCAATTCAGGCAATCCAGGATCTAGTCTAAGGCCAGGAAAATTCTAGCCTTGGTCTCGAGGATGGATGAGGTGCCTTCTGAGGGACCACAACATCATGCAGAAGGGCAACTAAGCCTATAAATACCATCCAAGATAGGGACAAGAGTCAGGGGCTGAGAACTGTATCTTTCATTTGTGTGGAGTCTTCCATGAAACTGGAAGTTCATGGCACATACAGATGTATGGCTTGAGACAAGAGAATTATTCATTTTGATGTTTTCAGTCAGCATATTTCCACTTTTTGTGTTCCTAAGTGAAAACATTCTGCTTTGTTTAACTGCCCAAACTGTCCCAGTTAAAATCCATGTACATCTCCAGATGATTAGGAGAGCACTGTAGCTTGGGTATTGCAGGCCAGTGTTCACCACTGTGGCTACAGGTGCCTGACCAAGTTTCCTTGTGGTCCCTTGTGCCTGGCTCCCATGGGTCCCCACAAGACCTGGTTGGAGGGGGAACTTTCCCATTACAGGGAATGTAGTCTGGCCAAGGCAGACCTGTAATGTGGAGGGGAGAGAACATGGACCACCTGAGTTAAAAACTTTCATAATGGAAAGTATTGCTGCTGGGAAAGCAGAATAAATCTGGGATGACTTGGAAAAAAGTCCATTTCGTAACGTCAATAGACCAGAATGCATTGAAAATGCTGAAGCAGTATAAAATGACTACTTTTTTTTTAACTTCAGTGATTGAGAACTGAAGTGTTTCACAATATAAAAATCCTTTGAAAGCTCATTTAGACAGAATCAAAAAAACCAGACCTCCTTAAAAACAAGTTGCTTTAGATTATAGAGCAGAAAATATAGTAGGCTCATAGGTAATCCACCAGACCACAGCACCTCCCAGGAAAGTCATTACATCTGAATCCTGTTTGCATAGAGGTTGACAGCAAAACTCCCACTGATTTTACTAGCAGAAGTTCACCTCTTGGATGCAGTGTAAGTTATTGCTGTAAGAGTCAACAAACACCTCTGTTTTAACCATGAAAAATCAGGACCACACCGGCACAAGCAAAGATTTTCTGTGAAACTTCCACTGCTAAATGAAAAAATAGTAATGTAATTTAGCATGCTGATGACTACTGCTCAAAGTGTATTCCCTGGTTAATGCACAAAAGCAAATGAAAAGAACAGGTTCATCTTCTCTGAGGTATTCATTATAGTTTGGGGATTTTTTACAATATTCCAAGCAAAATAATTTTAAATATTCTTCTATATTTACTTTCTCAAACTCCTATGAAGCCTAAAGAGAACTTTTGTAGAAGATGGTGTTCTCTGGAAGATAGTGGAATAGTATTTTCCTTTTTCTGAGAAAACTGTCAGTCTAAACTTACCATTAAACAACTTGATAGAGAAGATAAGGTAGGACTTAAGTGATATCCTGCATAAGAGACTTCTCTGAAACGGTCTGCATGTTTAAATGAAGCCATATATAAATGTATGCAGTTATCAGATTTTTCCCTTCCCAGACAATGAAATTACATTGGAAGTACTGATGCTATTTCAGCCTTTTAAAATAATAATGAGATTAATAATAATAATATTAATTAATTATTATTATTACTAGTACAAATAATTAAAAAGTATTAATAAATATAAATTAAATTAACAAATAAAAAGCAATAGAAGCCATGAATTTTCACTGAAAATCAGATTTTTATTTTCAAGTCATGTAATCTGAAAGAAATTTCAAGTAACATTTTATCTCTGTTTTGGAGCTGTAATAATCCTACCTCTTGGCATTTTAACTAAATTGCAGCACACCACTGTCCCACTGAATGTTCTTATTTTTATTGTGTTCACAATATAGCTTTCTACATGCTATCATTTTTTTGAAGAAAATGTAAGCATTAATCCCCTGCCTTGGCATGTGAAGTTTGGGTAATTCAAGTTTCACACAAAGGTTTTCCCAGCCCCATTTAGAAGTACTCTAGAGGTGTGATGGGCTGACTAGAGCTGATTGAAATTGAAATGGTGTATAAACCTCTTTCTGGTTCTTGCAGAAATCACACAGTGAATTCTATCCAAAATTAATTTCCTTATGCCATAGGTATTAGAATTGAAATCAGACACTTTGATTTTAAAACATCACAGAATCACAGAATATTCTGAGTTGGAAGGGACCTACAGTGATCATCGAGTCCAACTCTTAAGTCATATCTTTTGCAAAAAAAACCACAACGCTTTCAAATTAAAACTTTTTAAAAGAAGTGAGATATTGTGATTCACATTTTTCAGCCTACCATCTTCAACATGCAGTGCAACACTTGAGGAAGCAAGTGCTGAAATTGCCTTCCTTAGCTAGGTGTATAAAACAGGAATATCTTTCTGTAGTGATATTGCCAATACAATACTGCACTCAACAATGTCAAGACTTTTTGTGGACAATGGTACAGAAAATCTCTGAAAAATGCAGTGAGGAGTGACTTACATAGCATTTGCCAACACTTCTAAAATTGCTAGAGGAGTAGACACTATCAACAGAGGTTGTACACATAGTGCCCTGGAAAAGGACTGTGCTTCCTTTCGTCTGCATGTACAAGGTTAAAGAGTGGGGTGTTGTGGTTTGAGGTACTTCAAAAAATTATTAAAGAAAGGGTAATGAAGGTCTAAATGCAAGTAAGCGTGTAAAGGGATGAAGTCTTACACTTTCCTGTCAGAATGACAACTTGTGAGACTTCAGAGTCAACAGTGAAGCAAGATTCCCTTTCAATCCTAGCTTCTGCCCTCCCATTGCTCTTGAGATCGCAGGAGTCATTAATTAAGTTCCCTCTTTACCTTGTTCTTAAACCTCACATTTTATTGCACTGTCAGACTCTTGTCAGCAACTTCTATCCCAAATCTGCCCCTGCTCAGAAACACCAGTTTCAAACACCCCTATAACATTCATGCTGAGACAGGGCAAACCTGACCCCAAAACAAATATTTTACAACTTACAGTGACTTTTCAAGGTCTTGAATCAACATGCCTCCATCACAGCAAAGCTCTACAAGATGTAGAACTGCCATCAGTTACTTTTCATAGATATAAAAATACACTTGAGTAAAGTGGAAAAAATCAAGCCTCTCCATTTTCAAGACTGAAATTCACGTCTTGAGTAGCAGCTTTTTGCAGAAGTAAAAAAAGTCACACAACCTCTTTAGACAGAGGGTGACCTCCTTTCATGTGCATTCCAGGGTATTTTGATGGGAGCGCTGAACTTCATAGGGCACAACTTAAAAGTGCAGTTGTGATGTTTCACTGAGTTGACTATAGTTTCTGAGCTGCTATGTTCAAAGGCCTACAGGACACTTTATTTCATTTATTCCCTGAATGAGAGTAAACATCCAGGAGTAACTGGTTTGCCTTCAGTTTATCTACCACAGTTTGTGAGATCCCAGCATATAGAGTTTTACTTCATCTGACACATTCTTTACAGATACCTGGGTATGAAATACTATACTGGAGGGTGATAAAATGCTAAGACACCATTGTCTTCTCTTCCTAACAAGACTTTTACTTGGGAAAGTTAGTATGGGAGGCACTACGTTATGGGAGGGGGAAGGACAGTCAGTTTAGGATCTGTATAAGGACCAACAGAGCTTACTGTTGTCTCCTCTTGAAAAGCTGAAGCAAAGATTGTTGCTGTGTTTTATATAGAGCAGAGAGACTGAGAGTATACATCAAATGGGGGAGGAATGTTGTGATGTAATGTGAGCAGGAGATGCCTCATCCCACGCTGCACTATGGGACTGCAGAACTAAAGTGCTGGGAGGAAAAGGGGAAAAAACACAGAAAGGAAGGAAGTTTCAACAACAATACAATTCCAGGAACTAAAGTATTCTGATATTGGTCTAAGAGTCAAGTCAAATTATATACAGTGATACACTCCCTGCTACTCATTAGTTACAAATCAAAAAGCATCAGCTGACATTCTTTACGGAATATTGTGTGGATAGACTCCTGGTTCAGGGTGCAGAGGTCTGGCTGCCTTGACAAACGCTGCTCCTGACCCTGCTCTGCCTTGTACAATTCATCCTGCACTCTCCTTGAGGCATTCGCAGAGATGAAAACAGGATCTCTGAAGTGATACTCAAATACCAAAGGTGTCAGCTTCTTAGATAATGTAAGGACAGCTGACAATTATCACAGGTTTGAGATCTTAAGGTTACATGCTTAGTGTGTTCCCCTGTGCTCATGGTCCATGGATATTTCTCAGACATCTTTTAATTTCCTTTTCCTATCATCACTTTGTATGTGTGTTCTGCATGTGAAATGTTTAAAAATAGCATGAGAAGATAAGAAAAAAACCCAGAGTCTTTCAGGTAAACTCAAGGTTGTGTTCTTGGATAATTAGGGATGCCTCCAGCTCAACTTTGCGTCATCTTTTTCTGGAGTCTGGTACACCCTCTACCCTGGGGTTGGTGTGTTCATAGTGCAGGGAGGACATCGAGGTAGCAATGAAGATTTTTTTCTTAGAACTGATCAATTGCTTGCTAAGTCAGTCCATCTCCAGAGGAACACAGCTACCAGTCAGTCTTTTAAAACTGCATGGATTAGCAACAGATGTTTTCTCAGTCATACAATGGAAAACATTTTTTTCTTCTTGTGAAGGAAGCAACATATTTCTCTGGACTTGGTACAGTCTGCAATGGTTTGGGTATGGTCTTCATCCACAATAGCTTTGGTAACAACACATATAATATAAGACAACCATCTTGCATTCAGTTACTTAAGAGAAACCTGATTCCACTCCTGAGACAAAAAAACTCTGGCCAAAGGAAGTTCAGTTGGCTTCTTCTTTCTCTGAAAAACAGACCACACAATTGTGGTGGATGAAAAAGTAGCCAAAAAATTAAGAGATCATTTTCAGACAAATATATTTTTTTTCTGCATACAGTGTTTTTTCCCAGTCCTTCCACCCTTGTGATATGAGCTACTGCATATGCTTCATAAAATTACCATCTACTGCTCGGTTGTTTATTTTTGTAATCACTGGATTTCATTTCATTTGTTTGCCTTTTGACCCTGTTTTGATTATGGAGAGTTTTAATGATCAAGGGATCTGTAGATTAAAGTTTATTTTATGCAAAATGCTTTCCACATAAAATTGGAGGAATTTCACTGGCATTATTGACATGCTGATTTATCCCCACAATCAAAAAAGCACTGAAGTTACTAGAAAGGGATTTTGATTTCTCTGCTTCCTTTCCTTCTGATACTGGTTTGTTTGTTTGGTTGTTGTTTGTTTTGTTTTTGGTTTTTGGTTTTTTTTTAGATTATAATCAGATAATTTTGTTAAATTCATTTAAATCTTGAAACCCAATCATGTGGTTCATTTTAGATTTTTAAAAATCTACCAACTTGGATTTTTCCAGTAAATTCATAGCTGAGTTAGGTCTGTTGACCCTTGTAGCTGCTTTCTCTTAATCTGCTGAATTGTACAATACTCATATGAGCATAATGTTAGACTTGAAATGCCACCAAGTATATTTTATTTCTGAAACACCCTGATATTCTAAATCACTCAGTGATTTGAAAGTCAATGGAATGAAGCTCAGAAGAAATGGGAGAACTAGATTTACTGTTAATTTGATATTTGGAACTGACATTTCACTTTGCATGTGAATGCTGAAAAAGCTGCCAAAACCAGGCTTTGCTAAAATATCATAATTACTGGTTCCTCTACTCCCAAATACAACATTGTTTGGTGAAAACAATATATTCTTCAGTCCTTTCACTCCACTATCTATTGTTTTATACCAGTTATTTATAAAAGGAAATGTCTGACTTTTTAAAATGGAATAGTTGTGTCAGTATTTGATTAACTTCTCCCTCTGTATTATCAGGCTTGATTGAAACAGCAGGTCATTGTGCTCTGATTATCTCATGTTTTAACCAGTCAGGTCCTTTTGCTTTTGCCTTTTCTCTACCAAGACAAACCTCAGGTTTTTTCCCCCATAAGAATCTCTATATATGTTATGCCACTGTGCTCTGAAATGGACCCTTGTCTCTTTTGGCATGCTGAGAGGAGGCATGGGCTAGTTGGTGTCTGAGGCATGTCTGGGTGCAGATGTCCATGGCCAGACAGAGTTTCTTGGCTCCAGTGGGTCACTCCCCTCATGAAGAGCCTTGGTGCTCACTGATAGTGCTGTGTGAAATGAGGTCCTGCCCAAGATGAAAATTGGTTCCAACTGACTTCTGCAAGAGTTCAGTAAAGGCATTCTCTTTCTCCAGATACTATAAAAAATAACAATGAGCAAAATGTAGATAATGCAAAGTGTCAGGCAGCCTGCCAAGGGGCACAGTGTAGCTAATCCTTGGTGACTGTGCTGTTGGAGGGAGAGCACTGTGCTGTCACAGGACATGGCTGTCTGAATTCAATTTTACTGTTACACATATGAGACTTCCTCAGATGAGACTGCTGATGCTCTCCTCTGTACCTCAATTGCAGTTCTTCTTTCTCAGAATAGCTCAGCTGCTCCTGAATAGCAGGTATCCAAGGATGCGATTGCTACCTGTGGTCAGTGCTATCTTCCAGGGAAGGAAGGTCGTGTTTATACCCTCAACAGGGCTCAGGATGTGCCCTTCCAGCCCTGTGTACCAGATCTGCATTCTGCAGCAGTTCTGACCATCTCTGAAACCAGATAAGGAATTGACTCAGCCAGCTGGATTATACAAAAGCTGTTTTAGATTGAAGACCTTCATAGTTTTGTCACATGCTCCAGACTCTTTCTGTGTTCACTTGCAAAAGAGTTCTTGAAAGCTGAAGGATCCCAATCTTTTTGTTCTTGGTGAAGGACTTGACAGGGCATGGTTTGTTACAGCAATACACTGTTCTTTCCTGACTCTACATATTAGTGCTGCACTTCCTCAAGCAATTATCTGACACCCTGAATCTTGGGAGAAAGGACAGTTGCAGTTTTTAGTGGTGGTCACTGCACAGAGCTGACCACTGGTCACTTCCCAGTACAGACCCACCTGTTGTGAGGGCACTATGCTGGTATTATGCCTAGAGGCACTAGTAATCTGCTGAATGTTTGGTGTAGGGCTGACTTTGAACTGCACGCCTTTAAAAATATCTGTGTGCCTGGCTGCTTGGCAAGGTTTTTCAGTCATACATTTCTTCCCAGAATTCACTCTTATGAGAAACCTGTCTATTCTCTGCTAGTCAGGGCAAGCATGTTAGTGACAGCCTGCATATATTGAAAACTGTCCGTATGTTGGGTTGGGCTGTTGAAACGTCTCTTCCACGTGTGTTACTTTCACTATATAACATTTAGATTACACTTACTGTTTGTTTAACTTCTTTGTAGAAGATGTAGTTATTTTCAAAGCTGCTTGGAGCCTTTTATCATGATATTTTACTTTTCCCCCCTCATCTGTTTAGGCTTAAGTACTCTGTATATGATAAAAAATTGTTTTATTTTCCTATAAAACACCTTGGATATGGAATACAACCCATATGGCAGTTTAAGGAAACAGCATCTCCCAAAGAGGGTGTTGAATGTGCACAAATATGTTCTTGTTTTTTACTAGGGGCACCTGCCAAAACCCTGCTGACACATCAAGTGTGAAAAAATATTTGGCATCAGTCATCTCCTCCAAAATTTCCTTGCAGATATTGGAAAATATTCTCTTTTATGTATTTATTTAATTCTGTATGATATTTCTTGGTCCTCATGGTCACATCTGTATGGAAAAGTAAACATGGCATGGCACGTTCTCTAGTATCAAGGCCAACTAGTCCATCCCAGTAAATTTGCTGTCCCTCAAAATAGTGACAAGTTAGTGGAGATGGGCCTTGAAATGATTTAATCTACTTATTGAAACATAACTTGAAAGGACTAAATCAGAAGTCAGATTGGAGATTATCTAGCTGCCTTATAGAAAGTGGTAGGTGTCAGGAGCAAGAAGTGGGTAGGCGATGGCAGGAAGAGAAAGAGGAAAATCAGAAAGATGTTCAGGTCAGTGTCATCCTCTCTTCCCTGCAGGTGGAGGCAATCTGGGGCAGCCCACATCACCCTGAGCATGCTTCTGGAGCTGCATGCTCATGGAGGACTGGCCAGCTCTGCTGGGTGAACATTCATCTCTGCTCTTCAGCATGTTGGTCTGCAGTGCCCCAGAGCACAGCACAGAGACCTGTGGAGGCAACAGGCATCCTGAAGCAGAAGCTGGTGTCACAGGGAAAATGTTTTCCACGCAAAAAAAGGTCACATCTGTCTGTTCTTGCTTGTGTCATGTGGCTATGGGCTGGTGGGGTCTGCACCATTGCCTGTTCAATAACATGGCACAGGCTGCCCTGGTCCTCACAGTTTTGGGGATGAGGAGGAGGAAGGAAATACAACCAAACAGGCTCTTGCAAGGACCTTGCACATTAGCTGCCAAAAGAGGCAGCATTTGCAGAGCATCTGCAGCCACCCAGACTCATCCCTGAGCAGATGGATGCTGGGCAGAGTTTGATTACCTGGATGGGATTGGCAGTGCTGGAGGAAGTGCAGGGTGAAGGTCAGGGATGTGTTTCTGTGGGTGCCTGCCATGGCAGTGCCTTGTGTGACCCACAGGCATGCCACGTGGGGTGACCACCACTGACCACTGCACTGCCTGGGACTTTGTGGTGTGTGGTGACCTCAGAGAGAGGTGGGTGCTCCTGGCTCTGCCTGCTGTTCCTGGTGGGCTTCCCTGAGGAAACCCAGGGTGCCGTTGAAGAGTTGGGCAGAAGATACCATCAAGTCTACATAGTGACAATACAGGGATAATGTAGGATATAAACAATCTGGGCAATGAGCCTATCCAGCTTCACATTAGTCCTTTATTTATAGCTATGGGAACTTTTTTAGGGTTTGTCTTATGATGCTCTTTCATTCTTATTTTATGACATTATGTTCTAGAAGTTTTCCTTGATTTCCTAAGTATTTTATCACGTGTTTTCTTGGTGACACTAAGAATTTGACATATTTTTATGCCAATAAAAATTTCAGCAAAGCATAACACATTGCATTTAGATTTGATAAATTGTTTCAGTTGAAAAAAGGCAAGGTTTCTGTTAATCACTCCGAGTGCAAAATTTAGTTGTTTTGTTTTAGTTTATTTTATTTCAAAATACATTCAAAACTAAAGTGAAATCAAAACAATCCATGTTAAAACTGCACTTGTTTTCAAGCAGGTTTAATCCAAACAAATTTTTTCAGCTTTTTTAAAAGTAACCTTGAATACTTTATGCAAGGCTGACTAGAACATGAATAGGCTTTGATTTAAACATTAACTTGTTTCATTTTGTTTCTTTTATGTACCTCTTCTTGTTGAAATGCCTCTATACAGATATTTGTATGTATTGTTGGCAACCACCAAATAATACAGAACTACACATGACTGAGTTATAGTTGTTATTTTAAACCAGATGTTTTCAGCAGAGTTAATCGTAGTTATCATATCTAGCTATGTAATTATTTGATATAGTCCCAAGTAGGATAATCTGCACTTAAATCCAAGTGCCTGAGAGAACTGTAGTCCATGAGGGAGTATGCAACAAGCCTGTGACATCCAAGCACGTGAATCCTTGCCTAAGAAAAAGACCTTGAATTCCCTTTTGCTGCCCAGCTTAGGTTTGCCAATGTCTGAAAATGTTGTGGTGTCAGAGTCAGCACTCTCAGGCTGGTGAAGAGCAGGAGGCTCTTCCTAAGAGCACTGCACCACTCCCACATTGGGGGTGGGAACTACCTTGTGCCAAGCACAGGAATATCCCTGGACCATGGCCCCACTCAAGGCTGCCCATGTGCTTTGCAGAAGCTGAGTCCTGTTCCAGGAGCAGGTTCCTGTGGGATGACACGTGGTTCCCCAGGACAGTCCTCCCATTGCAGTGGTGTTTAAGGTGGCATACACTGTGCTAGCCCTGGGACTGGGAGCAGCACCTTTGAGCAATCTGATGATAACAGGACTAGGATGCATTGCCTTGTGTGTCAGTGCCAGGGCTTTCCCATCTGAGCCACACTCCAGCACAGGATGATGACATGTCCTGTTCCTTGCTCCTTTCCTCATGCCATGCTTCTGTTTCCTGAGCATGCTTAAAGATTTTGCATTGAAATCCATATTGAGTTTTAACTAGTAAATCATAGATAATAGGTCTAATACTGAGCAACTATCTCAGTACCATGAGCTCTCCCTCACTTAGGGCAATGTGAAGCAGGATTTCAATCTTCCCCTGCATGTATGAGTTCCTTTTCAGTCCCATTACCTGCATCACTGGGTTGGTAACAGACTGCTAAATTGCAGCATTGTCTTCGGGTCTCCGTCCGGGTGCCTTGTGTAGCCAACAGCATTCACTGACACCCTCTCCATAACCCTCAGCAGCACACTCAGCTCTTCTGCTTTCCTAGGCTTTCAGGATTTAGTGTCCTCTTTGATTCTGGCCTCAGGCTTGGAAAAGTGAATGCTGCCAACCTGCTTGGAGCCTACAGGGTATTTTACAATTAATAGCATCCCTATTGTTTCCTCAAAGACCACTTGGTATTTTCAGCTTGAACATATCTTTGCCATTGTTTCATTTCCTCTTTGTTTCCTCTAACAGCCTGTTTTGATTTAACTCTATGTGGTCAGCATGACATAGATTAAACTGAACTGTGTATAACATTTGAAAAGCACATGAATAATTGTCCTTATGTGGTTGCAGTTTGCACACTGATGCTTGCTTTGTTTATTACTCTTGCTGAATCGCCATCAGACCTGCACCTGCAGCCTGGTTCTAAGCTGGAAATCTGTGTATTTGCACCTCAGAGTGCCTGGGACCAATCAAAACACTGAGTTAGTCAGTTTTTGGGCTGGTGGCTTTCTTCTAGTGCTTTTTCTCAAAGGAAAATTGGCTTTGGTCTAAACATTTTCTGGGAATGTCTCCTTTTTGTAGAGACTTTTATTGAAGTTTACTTTTCCCAGTTTTCACCACTATTACTGCTCACTTTCCAGCCAATATTAATCACCCCAATGAAAAGTATCAACCTCAGCTCTTGAAAGCATACCCTCTTAGGTGTCTTCTTTATGAGCTACAAAAGTCTGCATGAGGTTGCCCAAACATATGTTTGTGTATTTAACATTTCTCATAACCTGGCAGATGTTACCTGCTCTATCATGTTACAAGGCAGAGTTTTCAGGTGTAATTCCTATGTCTGGAAAACTTTTCCCTGCACACAGTGTGGGCTTGCAGCAGGCCGATCGTGCTCACAGGATCTAGTGCTAATCTCTTGGCCCATATCCATGAAGCTGACCAAATCACAGAGCCCTTTTTTAAAGAGGTATTTATTCTGTTTTGCTAGTGAGGGACAATTAATAGATTTCCCACCAGCAATTTAAGAGAATGGATGAGACTACAGGAAACAACGATGAGTAACACTGGAGTCAGAAGTTCTTAGAAAGAAAAGTCCTCTTTTCTTTGACATTATTTTGGTTGCTTATCACTTCTTGATGTACAAAAATTGGCTTTCAAGCTATGACGCTAATAAAGGGCTACATTCTTTTGTGCCTCTACCTCCCCTGGATTTTTCTGAGCTTCCAACAGGGATTAATTTGGTCCCAGGCATTCACTCACAACTTCTATGGTTGCAGGGGTAGGCAGGCTTTCTGGCATATGATTTGCCGAGTCATTACAAATTCGGTCTCTGGGAGACAGCTGTGCTGGGGCTGCTGCTCTCTCTCACAGACACTTCACGTAGCCTCAGGCTGCTGACACTGCTCACCTCCTTGTTGTGTTTCCACCTTGACTTCCCTCGCTGGGCCAAACCAGCACAGTTATTGCTCTGCTTTTCCCCCTGCCCTTCTTTGTCATCAGCAGCATGGACCGTTGGGCTTCTGTGCCCGGCCACCCCTGTGCCCCATGTGCAGGTGGCTCCCGGCGGTCATGCGTCCTGTTGTGTCAATGTGCAGCTTGGATTTCAGGAGATCCTGGAGGTTGCTCCTCATAAAGCAGAGGATGGAGTTCAAAGTAGCTCTGAGTGCCTGATTAACACTTTCAGGATCTCAGGCCATCCATTAACAGTGCTAATATATGAGGGAGTACAGCATTCTAGTTTAATGTGTCCAATTTCCAAGGCACTCCTTTTCTAATATAATTATTTTTTATCTGGTGATCCAGATAAAAGAAAGTTCTAATGTTGTGACTAGAAATAAGTCAAATTTAAAAAAAAATTTGCAAGTCCCCAATTTTATCTTCTTTTGTAACTTCTCGATAATTAAGCCACGTTTTTCATGGTAGAAGCGAGATTAAAGTGTTTCCCCCAGATATTCTCAGGTGTGTAATTCCTGGAATTTAGTTCTGAACAGCCATGATAACACCATTTTGACTGAACTGTGGCTTGTATCCTCCCCAAGCAGTGGGTTCCAGTCATCTCTCTATATTTCCATGTGAATTAAAGAAAACATAATTTACTCTATTGCTTTTGCAGAGATTATAGAAGATAAGGAGGTGGCAGTCCCTGAAGATGAAGGTCTCCGCTGCCTTCCAGTGCAGCTCTAGAGAAAGGTAGGAGGTTTCCTTCAGCCAAGCCTTGAATGTCATGCTTCTTGTCCCCAGTCTAAGTCACTGAGCAGTGGTGGTCTTCATGGAGGCAGGAAACTCCTAACTCTTCTGTGGGGTAGGTAGATTTTGCTAGAAAGCATCTTCTCCTAGATCTGAGTCTGGGTTTAAAGTTCCACACTGGCTGCCAGCATTGGTACTCGCTTTGTCTTTTTGCTTTACAGGTCGTGACCCATAGATGTTTCCTCCTTGCAGCTCACATGACTACAGCACATCTAAAAGCCAAGCAGCCCCCACTTCATCATGTACTTCTCGCAGTACATCTCCCTTCAAGGATCCTGGAGGCTTCTCTGCAATATATTTTCCCTACAGTAGACTATTTCACTCTCATTTTATTTCATCTAAGAAAACAGAGGGTGCATGCAGCCCCAGCATTAACGTCCGTGGCATCACGCAGGGGTCCTGCCTGTGCACATGCCCGGCACACAGCAGCATGTCACAGAGCAGCACATGGTGGTGTTCTCATTTCTGCTGTGTGCTGGTTCTTTGACTGCAGCCTGTGCCTCCAGAGGAAAACAGAAGATATGTCAGGCTAAGTTACTCTGTGGGCTAGACAAGCTGAACAGTATCTCGGTAAGGATTTTGCACAGAATGTACCGGTGTCTCCAGACTTGGAAAGAGTTCCCTTTCTGAGTCAGGCAATGGGAGCCAAATTCAGATGTGAATCTGAGTTCTCCAATTCTGGAGGGAGTCTGAGCTGGTGTATTTTACACCTTCTTCCGCCTCCCCTCATCCCAGGAGTGCATTTGGCTGGCCTAGCTTCCCTCAGATTTAGTTTTCATTTATGTTCACTGAGATGCACTCAGGCTCACATCCACCAGCCACAGTTTAAATCCCGCAGCTTTTTGCATGAATCCTGAACCTAGCCATCCAAGGCTGCATTTAAGGAATTTAAGGAAGCCTTAAGTTAGTTAGTAACCCACCACCAAGGGTTTGAGAGAGAGATGAGTGGTGCAAGAAGAGCAGCTAACAGAGGAGCGTAAGTTCAAATTAGGTTTCTCTTTTTTTTTTTTTTTTTGCCTCTGTAATCATTTGCTCCTGACTATTGTTAAGTGATAACTAATTATTAACTGGCCTTTCCAATGTATTTTTGGGACCATGGTCCTGGGCTGACCCCAGGTGATCCTGATGTGAAGAGGACAGTTCAGAGTGGGATTTCCTTCCACCACTGCAACCATGATAGGCATCGGTTACAGATGAGCCCACAGCTTTAAACAAAGACTAGGCATTTGCATGTCCATACTAATGTATGTGTGTCAACATGTATCTCATTATTAACAAGGTAATTAATGACACTTTTCTCATTATTGACGGTACTGATAAATTTACCATAAATTTAATTATCAACATATATGCTTTGATATCCTGAAGACAGCCATTTACCACTTCAGAAGAAAGAGAGATCTACAGAAAAACACACATACAGCTAAAACCTTAGCATATCTCATAAAAAATATATCTCAGTTCATATTCAATAGTGACTAAACTTTGAGGTACCTTCTGTGTTTTGGTTTAAATCACCTAACAACTATGCTCATATACTCTGAGTCATATGAGCTTTGTCCTTGCTGTTGTCAAAGTCCTCAGGGAGACTAAGAATTGTATATATCTTGTGGGGGGAACAAGTTATTCCTTGAAATAGCTTTCCCATCTACACCAGTTTTGATTGGTTTTGGTGGTACCCTACACTGTGTTTACCTGTGGTTTTCTCACTCTCTGGGTGAGTAACATGCTTCAGTTTCCTAAGTTGCTAAGCTGGTATTTTTCATCAGCACTAATTTCACATTGAAAAGAAAATGAAATCAAGCCATTATATTTTAGCTAAAGAAATGGGCCAAGAATGAAAATAGCATAGCTGTAATCCTTTTTCATGATAAAGGGACAGTTTTCACTGGTTATGCATGATAGAAATATTATTTTTTATTGACCACTACAGTCAAGGAGCCATAGAAAAGATTTTGTAAAGGCTATGATTTATTTATATAATTGAAAAACTTCTCCTTCCAAACATGAACTAAAGTCAAGATTGTATGTGTTTGAATTTGGACCAGTTTCTCTTATATCATCTTCTTCCATTGCTTGCCAAAGTGGAAGAGACAGAAAGCCCCATGAAGAAAACATCTCTCAGCATCAGCCAAATTAAGGATTGCATGCTTTGAAATGAAGGAAAGGTGATCTCTCATTGTAGTTTATTCCATCAACAATTTCCAGAATTCTCAGGACATCTGTAAGTAGTGTAATCTCAATTTCCTCTTCCTCAGCACTTTATAAAATTGAACATATGTTAAGAGAGAAGGAGTAAAGATAACTGATCATATTTGGGTGTGATTATACTACTGCTCTAGCTTAACGATTGAGTTAGAACAGGGCTCTGGAAATGGAAAAGACTATGAATTCTCTCTTTTTTTCCTTGCTTTACTGGCTGTCTCCCACAAAGATCAAGGAAAAACACACTTTCTCTTAGTAAAAAGCAGGTCTGCTTTTCTGACTTGAATAAAAAATAATGGTGAAATTCATAATTCAGGTATTCCTTTTTAACTTCAGATTCTTTTTTATTCCTTTTCCCCATATTTTATCACTTTTAGTTATATAAGGATAGATCTGTTAATATTGTGTTCATGTAAGAGATGCTGCTTAGTGGCATTTGTCCAAAGCAGTTTTTTTAAGCTTGAGAGCTTTCCTTCTGGCTCACAGCCCTAAACCTTTCCTGGTCTAAGAAGTTTTACCACTCCTGAGGATGGATCTCACAGATGAAACTCAGTCTGGTGGGCAGAAGGGACTGTCACCTCCTGCTCGCTTCCCCTTCCAACTCTGCCTGCTCATCACCCTCTTCCTACAGATACTGCTGCTCCATTGGATTTGCTGCTGGAGCTGCTTCAGTATGTTTGCTAACCTGTGCCTGCCCAAATCAGCCAGATTACCTAAAATACTCTAAGTAGTAACGTTTGATAATCTGGATCAATCAGATGAGACAGTGTTCTTGTGAGTAGATCATTTTACAGACTTAAGAGGGACAAAGGAGAGGAGATGGAAAACCTTTTACACTCCATAAAAGATTCTACCATAGGGCTTTTTGGTTGGTTTTTTTGTTTGTTTGTTTGTTGTTTTTTTTTTGTTTGTTTGTTTGTTTTTTTTTTTTTTGTGGTGGTGTTGTTGTTGTTTTTTTCCCAAGTGGGAACCAGGTAAAGAAAAGCACACTGAAACAAGTGATGGTTGGCTAGCTTCTGTAAAAGTGGGCAGTTGTACTCTATGGGCAAGAGATCATTTACACCCAAAACTGCCGAAGGCAAGACCTGAGCAAGTTAATCTATTTCATATTGTGTTCTGACTCTATCTGGTTAGCAGTGTAGCATTCTTGGTCATTTCAAACCCTGTTCTCTGTTATTTTGGTAGCTAAAGGCCTTCACTATGTAAGTGGACTGTATTTTCCCATACACTGATATTGGAAAACAACTTCTGGGCCCTAACCAGAAATCAACAGCTAAACAAGCACAGCTGAGAAAAGTTGCTCACTTACATGAGTCACTACATAGTCACTACTAAGCTGAGCCAAATTCTCATCAGTGGCCAGGTGCATCACAGGTGATTTTGCCATATGCATATTCAAAGTTTTATCTGCTCCCATTTTCTGCTCACTGCAAAAGTGAACAAACCTATGAAAATATACAAACAAGGTTTGGATGGTGTACGAGTGAGTGGTTTTTGTTCCTCCACATCACTTTTTCCCTTCACAACAGTGTGGTGCCTCAGCTCCACACAGCAAATTGTATGCAGATGACAGTAGATGGAGTTTAGTAGCTGCAGCTCTGGATGCCAGGTTCTTCTCTCTCAAGAGAGCTTAATGAGCTATTAGAGGGCGAGAGAAGCCAAAGAGCCCCAGAGCCTGGGACTTCTGCCAGTAGTTAGTTGAAGGCTGCCCAATCTGTCCAGACTTCATGAGCAACAACAGGTTGGGGTGAGACTCTAGAGATTTTGGAGCCTGAGGTGAACTGCTGGGTCCTGGCAGTGTGTGTTGTGGATGATTGTTCAATGTGCCCCTGAGCGAAGGCTCAAATATCCATCAAGAAATAGGTCAGAGCCTCTGGCAGATCCCTGAAATGTGCATCTTTGTAGGTCTTCTAATCTTTTGCATGTCTGCCAGCTTCCTACAGTAAAAGGAATGATGCATAAGACATCTGAGCATCACTCATGCTTTTGACTAAAGGCTCTGCCCCTGCCTATTATCAAGCAGGCTGTTTCCTGGTGGCTCTTTGTACAAGTTCAAGTGAATACAGGTCCAACATGTGCCACAGTGCCATCATTTAATAATGTGTACTATGTTCAAGGGTTATTCCAAAGTTCAAGCAAGTTACATCTCAATCCTTTGCCAAGTGGGAAATTAATTGCTTGAAGTTGATTTCTCAGTTGCTGGATAGTGTCTCTTCTGCTGTGACACAGTCCTCCTGTCAGTAGGTAAAGCAACTTTAACTTTATGCTGCACTTGTCAGCTCCAGGCAACAGTAGTCTTCTGAAGAGAAGCATTTGTCTAAAATGAGTGGTAAATTCAGGAGTACAGATAGTTTTACCTGATCAATATTTTAAACCACTAAAACGCAGAAGATGACCTGTGCAAAAATAGTTCAGTCAAAAAGAGTTCATGAAAAGCCATCTAAATTGCTTTTCATCGAGCACATTATGTAAGATGAGCAAAGAGATCAAATTGGTAGACTTTACTAATAGTATTTTCCAGCTTTCAGTTGGTGCATCTTTGCTCTAACTCACAGGAGAAATATGTGGAATGTGCACGTATCCTTATCCTCAGTGGTAAAGCTTATTCTTGTTTGGAGGCTTTCTTGCACAAACTGGGAATAGTCAGACTGAAAAGCTTCCAAGTGTGACACACTCCAGGTTTTTCTTGTGGTGTGTCACTCTCTTTTCTTTTTGGTTGTATTGCCCACTTTTTCTAATGCTTTAACTAAAAAGAAGAAAATAAAGGAGGAATTTTGTAATTTTGATAATGTCAGAACAGAATGTTTCACATTTTCAGAATTCCACTTTCCACCCCCACATTGTTTAGCTGAAACAATTTGCTGAATTCAATCCAAACTTTCAAACAGCTTCAGTTGTCCTTCATTTTTTGGTGAGTAAACTGTTTGTCTGAAAATTTTTGTCCAGATCTAAAATTCACGCCAAAGTTCTCATAAATGAGATTTAAAATGGAACAGTTACCACTGCCATATTTTGGGGGGAAAAAAACCCCACTATCTACCAGTGGTTGTAAGCATCATGGATTACAACCCAAAAAGCTTCATTGTAAAAGATTATATTCCAGTCAAATATAACATAAATAATTTAAGGCTCCCTACTTATGTGCTCTTGAATTTTCACTGACTTTTCAAATCCTCCTAAGTTATGGCATGGCTTTTCTTCTGAATATGTGCTGTTTTCCATCTCAGAGGAGACTTACTGAATTTTTGGTATACATCCTGTCTCTAGGTTGAGCAATCTGTAATTAAATAATGCTTTTCAGGTGGTTTGGGGTCCATGGGTAAAAGGCAACAGAGAAATTCAGATTGTTGTTTTCAGGAAGTTCATTACTTTGTGTTCATGATATACTAACTCTGTAGACTTGACTTGCATAAGTAATTTCACTTTTTGTAACATCCCTAACTAATCACAGTTGCAGTATGACAGATCCAAATTGGACAGATGTTTCTTAAAAATAAAATGTCCAAAGGCAATAGTGTTGAAGTTGCCAGTGAAAAAACAAAGACATCTGTACTTTTAAACTGAATTTGAGAGGGTTTTATTCCTTCTCCTAAGTTTCTATAATTTTTAGGTCACATTAGAATCAGTGTGTGTTAGTGATTTGTGAAGTCCATTGTCTAGTGATGTCAAAAACTAAAAATGAAATCTATTTAATTTGGTATCACTCTGTGAGCTTCACTGTATTTTTCAAATGTTTCTTCTTGGGGTAACATTCTCTCATGGGCTGTTAGGCCAGCAAATGCGTATTTTATGCACTTTCATGTGTCTATCAACTGAAAGCTCAATTCCTGCCAATCTCTTTTTCTCTTTTATTTTCTTACACTGGTGTTCATACTAAAAAGATTGATTTGTGGTAGCCATGCTAACCCAGTCTCTGTATCTTAGGCAAATTTTGTAATACAATATTTCTGCATCAAATGTCTTTTTTGTTAGTTATGGGCAGTGATGGTATTTTTCAGACTGACAGATCTAATGCAACCTTAACAGTGGTGTTGTGATCATATTTAATATGACAAAAAGGTGCAGGCAGAAGCCATGTTGCCTAATAGGATCAGATGGTCTTCTACTTCCCTTTGTCCCAGTCTGCAATCAGGCTGATGTACTGAGAAACTCAATTGCAAAGTGTCATATAAAAGCCTAAACATAATGAGACTGGAGCATGAGAGAAAAAAAAAAAACAAAACAGAGGGAGTGTTTGTCCCATTCTCTAAATGCTTTATTTTGGGAAGTGTTTCACTGAAATCAGAATAGCAGGCGGCAGGCGGTCATCCCTACAGAAAATATTGTTATCTTGCAGGACAAGAAAGATAGCCAAGGGGACAGTTCTACAGCAATATAAAATGTAAATCCGATATGATGTATATTTTCCTCTGTCTCAGCTTTTCAGTCCAGAAAGCACATCTGGTTTTTTGTAACCATTCTAGAAAGACTATGATGAAGCCTATGTCCAGATTTCCCAATAAGCTGGAAAATGAATGGACCAGTTTTCAGTGGAAGTTTAGCTTTTTGACTGTAATTTTTTAAAAGAACAGGTAATTTGTTTTCATGTGAACGTGATGCAATTTGCTTTTTCAAAGTCTGCCTTCCAGTTGTGCTAAGTCTGATTCTGGACACATGTGGAAGGAGGAGCAGGTGCCCCAGGTGCATTATCAAAGCATCCAAACTGTTGGCTGTCTGAACCGTTGGAAGTGAGCTACAGCCTACCTTAACAACTCTATTAAAAATTAATTTAATTAATATGTCTCACAGTATAAATAGACATGTCTATATACATAGGTATTAATAGTTTGTTAAAAGCAGAACTGAGTATGTTTTCCTTTTTAAAGCTTCAGATAAATGATCCATGTTTTCAAATACACCATTCATTTTCAAACTATAGCACTAAGACAATTAGTGTTAATTCTACACTAAGATTTCCATTATAATAATTTTTTTAAATTATTACTTCCTATTATCATCCCTATTTAACAAATCTTTAGGGATTGTCTATCAAATTATCAGGAATTCTCTGAAGTCTTTGGGAATGGAAGCAATTCTAGGATGCTGCCTTCAAAAAACATTTACGAGGTTTGACGCCTAAACCAGTCTTATTTTATTAAATGAAGATTAAAATACTCATTTTTTAATTTAAGTATTGTCACTAGAATGTCATTTGGAAGATTTTGCATGCCATATTGTCAAATTAATAAGTAAATGAGGGTTTATAAAGATAATGCTAATTCATTCATGGATACCTTTTGAATGTCTAATGTTTCATGAACTCTTATTTGTAATTAATCTAGTATGGATATGGGAAGTAAGAAAACATCTTAGAGCAGTTATTGAACTGTTCATCAGTGACAAGAAAACCTTCAGGTAATTAAAGTGCATTTAATAAGTGTCGTTCCACATTTAATAAGTGCCATAATGGCCTTGATGGTGAAATATAGTTGGCCCTTGCAACAGTCACTGTAACAGGGTCCAAACTGAATTGGGCCCTGCTTCTTCTGCCAAAAAGGAGGGGTAGGAATCTGAATTTTCCTTTCCCTGTCCCCAAGTACATTACTTAAATCAATTTCACTTTCTCAGATTAGGAAGGTGATTCTTTAATCTGCATTGTCTCCATGCACAGTCATTGTCTCCATGCACAGTACTTTTCCTCAGTAGGATAACATCCTTAAATACACTGAGCTTTAGTTATAGTTACGAGTGAAAGGAGCCTTCAGCAGTTGAAAGTATAGTAAATGTTGCCCATTTCATACTCTGCTTTCCTGAGATGCAGAATCCCGGACACATAAAGAAGGTCAGAAACAGAAGTGGTGAAGACATTAAAAGAAAAAAAATGAAAAAAACCCCCAAAGCAAAATGACTAATGATTCATGTAAGTGTATATCCAAATTATATACATATATATGCACTCAAACATATACATGTGTATATTTGTGTATATGTATATGCATACACACATATGCATAACCTTTTCCTACTGAATTTAATAGACAGTGATTTAGCTTCAGCACCCAGGCACTGGTGAAAGTCCTGTCTGTAACTGAAGGTGAGACTACAGCTACTTACAACTTTCTCCAGAGCTCAACAGGTGGGAGTGATTCACTGACCATTTATTAGATTTGAAACAAGCGTTCAACTCCCCAAGTAGTCAGGATCCTGCTCTGAAATTGTGGCTTCATTTCCATTTGAATTTCAAATCCATTTGAACTGCCTCATTACAAAAAAACGGACATAGTATCCAGCAAAGAACTATTTTCAGGTAATATCAACACTATATACCAAATATACAATTCTTTTTTTTTTTTCATGTGACACATTGTGTTGTTATTTCTCAAGGCTTTCCGAAGAGTTAAATGGTAGTGTGTTTACTTGAGACTAACAGAAAAGCTCTTTCAGGGCTCAAAAAGCATTTTTGTATTTCCAAAGAAGTTTTCAAAATATGATGGCCAAAATATTTGAAATATGTGTCCCTGTGGTGACGTCATCCTCAAGGGAAACATACTTCTGATATGAAGTATTCCTATTAGGAATCTTGGAGATCTTACATCTGTATTCTTAACCTCAAGAGGTTATCAAATGATAATAGTTAATTGTAAAAGGGGATGTCATCTAATGGACTGCTGGCAGGCATGTTGGCCGGTAGTTATAGGTCACTGCACAAATATTTGTAGAGGAAGTGAAGGCTTCATTTGGCGTTAGCAACCAGACATCTTAGACAAATATTCATGAAGTGAATAATGTTCAGATTCAGGCAGAACCAGAGCCTTTCCGGTCACTTTGGAAAGCAGACATGCATGCACACCAGAGAGGCAGAAAAGCGCAGTGGCTATGGCAGATCTGTGGGACTGAAGCCTAATACATTATTCCTAAACTAGGAATGACCACTCAGCTGCTGAGCCCTGGATACACTTGGATACACAAGGTTGTCACCTTGACCATCAGACTCACCATCTTTAGGAAATATCAACTCTCCTGTGCAAGGACTTGGCAAGTAGCAGTCTGCAGAAGGAGCCCTGCAAGGGGAGAAGCTTAGCCAAGAGAACATCTCGAAGCCATTCCCCTTGAAAAGACTAAAGAGGAAGACACACGGGTGCACCTCCTTCTCTTCCTCTCTCAGCTGAGAAAACCAGATGCTGGCAGGGCAGCTTTGGTCCCCTTGGGAAGGGGCCTTGCTGTTTCTCACAGCAGTGGCAGTGACAGGATCTCCTGTTGAGGGAGGCAGTCTGCCCTCCTGTGTTGCTGCCCTAGCATCGAGACAATGTGGTACCTGCCTAAGGAGGCACCTGGCCATAAAGCTCTGGAGAGAAGTGTTTTAAGTGTTGACTTGCATGGGGACTAGTCTCTGGTGGCTGACCCTCTCCTGCTCCTTCAGACTGCAGTGAGGAGCACTCTGTCTCGGCACAAGTTTTTCTCCTGGCACTCTTAGCAGAGAGGAGTGACAGATGCTATACCTGAGTTGACCACCAGCAGGGTTCAAGCATGGAAAGTCTCTTCAGAAAGTTAATCCAAATTAACCAGAGATGCAGAGAGGATTTACCAGAGGATTTACCAGTAATAAAGCCTTCATTTTCAGATTTAGCTTAACTGCATTACGAGTGGAATTAAGCTATGCTGAAATCAGGTCACTTTAATTCTGAATAATAAAATGCCCACAAGAGTTTGATGGGCTGTAACTAATCCATTTAAAGCTCATTCAGAGATTCCAGGTTTGTCCCCCTGCAGACCAGGCAATGTTTATTTCACAGTGTTCCTTCAGCTCCAGAGCTGGTTGCAGGGACTGGGTTCCTGCCCCAATACACCTGCTTCCCCCCTTGCAACTTAGTGCAGATGGAGGAACTGTGAGTTTGGAGCTGAAACCAGCCCTAAACACTGTTTTGTGATGAAGCAGACAGGAGCTCTCAGGCCTGCCAGTGGCACTGTCCTCACACCATGCAAAGCACCACTCAAGCAACATGATACAGCTGTGCTGGAGGAATGTGAGCCCACGCTGAGCTGTGTGCAGGCTGCAGGCTTTGGCTGCGGAGCCTGCTCCTTCCCCTCGCGGGGGGTGATGATGGCCCCAGGGCCAGCAGAATTCCTGGGATGACACCAGAGGTCAGATTTCTGCAATGAGTTGCTTAGAAGACATATCAAACTGGCTCCAATTTCCATGTGGTGCCGGCAGTTGGCTGAGGCACCAGGCAGAGGACCTTTTGTGGAAGAATTCAGTGCCACCAAAGCTGCCTAGATGTGGAAAACCATGACCACTCCAGGTCCTGCTGTGTGTGCAGTGTAGAGCTGTGATTATAAAGTAGCAGGAAAGTTAATCTGGTCCCTGGTCAGAAGTTCACAGTGAGCTCCTTCGGCATTTGCTTAGCCTTTCTTGAGCCCTAACCTCAATTTCAGGGTGCAAGAGTTGCATGGTGGATGAGGGCTGTGATCTGCTGCACAGTGCTTGAGCTGCTGAGCATGCTTTCTCTGCTGGCAGGCACATCTTGAAGCTGAATTTGGGGCAGACTCATCCCTCTGTTTCTCACCTCTTTCCCTGGTGGTCAGGCCACACCTGACCCATTTGCAGCACAGTACCGTGGCCTTCCTCCAGCTCCATGACATGCAGCTGGCATGCCTGAGTTGCTGTGTGTCCTGCATGGTAATAGCTGCCACAGCATGCATTTGAGGAAGATCTCCATGTCATAAGGATCCCTGCTTGGCAGCACCCCCCTGGGCAGCTCTGGGTGCTACCATCATCCTTTCTCACCCTGTGCCCTGTCTGCCCCACACCTGCATGGCAGTAAGTACAGGAAAGGAGCAGTCCCAGCTTTGTGCCAAACCTCCCCATCAAACTGGAGTTTTCCAAACAGTGGCATTTAGAGACCAAACTAACCCAGCTTGTAGCTTTCTGAGCTGAAATCTGCCTGTCATACAGACAGCAATACCTTCTCTGCAACACAGCACTTGAAGCACCTTTGTGTCCTTGCTGTGTAGGCTGTGTCAGAAGATGTCTTGGTCTCCTCAGCAATCTCTTCTGCCCTCCTGAAGAGGGAGAGAGGGGACCAAACAGAATCAAGAAGAAAACAGGAGTATTTCTCTTCTCACCTACATCACTGTATTGCATGTAAGAAATAAAAAGGCAGAAAATACACTGGTTGTGGGATTTTTGGAAAATTTCTCCACATGGGCCTAAAAGAATATAATTTCAAACTCCTAACTGTAAGGAAATGTCTCCATTTTTCCTCACTTCCAAGATGCACTCATGTTTTTTCACCCTATTGAACACTCTGATAGTCATCAACAATATGCAGACTTACCCACGTGAATCGAGGCAAGAACCTTAAATAAATCATTGTAAAATGTTTTTTTACACTGTAGACTTTAAAAAGCAGTGAAAATTCAAATTTTCAAGACAGTTAAGATGTATCTGAGGCTGATGCATCCAAAAGAACATATAATTACTCAAGCTTGGGCTGTTTATATCCATTAGGAATAGCTAAAATATGCCTCACCATCAGATGCTGTAAATCGCTGCTGGAAGAAGGCCACAGAAATCACAGGTGAGTAATTTTTCTAGTTTTGCACCATCAGGGATGCTGATACATCCACGTGGGTAGCCAAACTGCCATGTCTGATGAGAAATTGACTCTCACATCACAGGCATGATCATCCACAAGCTCAGAGCTCAGTCTGTCTTACAGAACCAGACTGAAGAAGATGAGCCTTCTTTTCTCCCAAATGAGCTATAAAAAATACAGAAAGTCTCATTTTATTGGGCACTTCATCTATCTACACAATATGTACAGCTAAAAATAACCTGTAAGTAACACTGTTAATTGTTGTCAGCCCATATTGAATCAGTCCATTCTAGTGACATTCACACCAATAACACCATCAGGAAATCTGTGCAAGTTGTCCTCTCACGACTGGGAAGAAGGACAGAATAACTCTAAAGGCTCAAGAAAATCTGAGATTTTGGTTCATTGAATTATGTCATTAAAGATCCCTTGTGTGCTAAATACACTCCTAGGGCAGACCCTCAGAATCTAACTGGTTTATCACAAGCTTATCCAACCATTCAAGGGCTGGGAGATTATGTGGCAGGTTTCACTCGTGGAAGTCCATGCTTTAAATACCAGGTGGGGGAGAGCATGTGAGGACCTGTTGGATCTGGTTCTGTTGGCTCTTAGATCTGTATGTTGGACTGATTTTGTTCTCTATTACTCCCAGCTCCAGTCAGGGTCAGAAAATAGACAGTGGGCTGAGCAGACCTGCCTGGTATTGCCAGACTGTCTGATGGGCTACCAACAGTACCTCTCTGATCTAGCTAGTAGGACCAGGAATCCTTGAAGAACATAATCCTATAGAATGTTATGGAATGATATAGAAAAGCAATTTACAAAAAACCAAACCACCTTTGAAAAGCATAAAATGGGCAGGTCAAAAATCTGTACCTGGTAAGTGTATCTCTCTGATATCTGTATCTTTGAAAAAACTAAAAACAAATGCATTCTATAGTCATTTTCAACAAACCACTGGTATTGTCTGGATATTTACCCTAGAGGTTACAATTACTCACACAGAACTTGGCTGGTATCACTGCTATTACTTCCCAGACAACTTCACTCTATAAACTTATTTTCTTTAGTCATGTTCCTTTTTAAATTTATATTTGCGCTTTTTGGTTTTATGTGACATGCAAGTTGTATGTTAGCAGACTTCCTTCTTCTACACTTACATATATTATTAAAATAATAAGTAAAAAGAAATGCCTGGCATTGTCTTGCTCTTTGGAGAATTGCTGGAAAGTACAAGCAGTGTTTACTGTGATTTGTAATAATTAAAATGGTTTGGCTCTTAGGCTTTCAATAAAGTTTTCTTCTCTGCAAGTGGTTAAAAGGGAAACTAAATAGAAGTTTAAATGGTATAAAAACCATTTTAGTTAGCTTGAAATCCTTGTCTTGCAAAAAAATCTGCAATAGCAACACCACCTCACTAAAACCCAGTCACTACATCTTCTAGCATGGCTGAAAAATGAATGCCTAATGTAAAAAAAAAAAAAAAAAAAATTGAAAGAAACAAGAAATAAACAGAAGTTTTTTTCCATCTTTAATTCACTAGTATGCTTACATTTTGGAAAAGGGCTGTTATCCTGTCCAGATTGATTTGTACCTCTCTAGTTGCAGTTTTTGTGATAGGTAAGAAGAGTTAGAATTTGATTAACCTCCCTCTTCAGTTCAGATGTTGCTGCCCCCATGTCACTCTCACCTATTCAGCAAAGGAATGTCATGTACAGCATGCTATTATTTTTTGTTCAACTGAAAGAACATGTTATTTATAAAACATACTCACTTTTCCACACCTAAAGGGCAAAACTGAGCCTTTTGACTTTCCACCTTTCCAGATGTGAAATTCCAGATCAGATACAATCTAGAACAACCTTTTTTTACGGGCCATCTCTTCACCTCTCTTCCATTCCTTTTCGCTGCCAATAAATTGCATGAAAAGCAGTTCTGTCTGTCTGAGGACTCTGTCTCGAAAGATTGTAGCAAGTCTTGAGTGACCTTTGACTTCTTGGTGTTTCTTGGTCAGAAGGATTTAGCATCAGTAAGGAAAAATATTTTAAAAATTAACAGGTAATTTTTTTTTTTTCTAATGTATAGAGCAGGATGATACAGAAACAAGTCACACTGAACAACTCCCACATTGTAACAAATCAGGTTCAATTGACCCAAAATTTCTAATTTGAGATCGGGAATAATTCTACTTATGCCTCAAGCATTTCTACAATATTGAAAGTCTTACTCCATCAGCCTGCTCATGTGGTGTTGTCTGGCAGTATAAATCAGTCACTTTAATAAATCCCCTTGGTCATCTGTGGACATCCTCCAGTGTCTGCTTCATGTTGTGGTTAGCTTCAGTGATGTTAGAAATATGGACAGGTTCTACATTCTAATAACAGAAATTATATGTTGTGAGGTGCAAAACAGACAACAGACTCACATTATTTTTTTAGTTCTTTGAAGGACATATATTATCATCTTCTTCTTCATTCATTCAGGTTCCTCCTCATAGATTAACATCTTCTTTGAGATCAGAAAAAATGAAATGGATTAATATTTTGCATAATCATGATCTTATTTACCTTTGTCCACCTTCCTTTCCCTTGTGCTTTCTCTGTGGTGGTACATGCCCTTATTCTGCATGGCTGGCACTTTAGAGCAGTTCTGTGAACTCCATAGAAAGGGGTATCTTTGCATAATGAAAAAAAAATATACACTGCCTCAACCTGTCTCCTAAACAGGCCAGAGTTTGCCCTCTAGAAAGTCCGAGGTGGCAGTTCTGCTGACCTCTCTCCTTACTTCTCTGAGAATTGAAAACTCTGTCATTTTGCCATCACTATTGGCTAAAGCTGTTTTTCATGTATAGGTACGCCAAAGCACAGAGCCTGGGAAAGAAGCAGAAAGAAGTAGAGCTCTGTATGTATTTACAAAGCTACAGCATCACTGGAATAACTCAGATGTGGTGGGGTATGTTGGGAAGGATGAAAGTTTGGTAAGAAAGTTTCACAGATATGTAGGCTTGGCAGAAAGATCTCTGAATGTGGAAACTGAGGATGAGATAGAAATGAAAGCAAGTTTTGATACAGAGTAAAAGATGTTTTGCTGGACCAGTGATCACTGAATAACTGAGAAGGCAAAGGTGGGAGATGAGTTGGAAGGAGATTTTTATGATTAGGGCAAAGGTATGTGACTACAAAGACATGTTTTTCACCAAGTAAAAAAGTCTCAAGAAGAGCATAAGTAAATAGAGAACATGTCTTTACCAAAAAGAGAGATATCACAGGCAAAAAAGAAATGTTGATGTAGGAAGAAGAAGAGAGATCTGAGAATTTTCCACTGTAAGCTTAAATTGTAACTTACTCTTGTGATTGGATAATAATGACTATAATATGGTGATGGTAGTAGTTATGATAGGCTATAGGCAAATGTAAAGGTATTGTGTATAGTGCTTATTGGTTGTTATGTATTAAGATACTCAGCAAAGAAAAGTATATAATGCTTTGTAACTTGAACAGAAAGTGGCTTCAGGTATGCCTACAGCTGGAGCTGGCAGCTGTAGGGCTGGCTCTGGATACCCACTCCCTGAACTGCTGTAACTTCACCTATGCAATAAACAGCTTTCAAGAGCCGCCTAAAGCCCAGACATCCTTCGTAGACACTTCTCCTATAGGGGTAGGCTCTCATGACAACATGCTTTTCAGGACAGATGGGAAAGAGGAGCGTGGCTTGTTCCCTGTGTTAAGGAACAGTCTTAATGTATGGAGCTTTTGTATGGGATGGATGATGGGCTGAGTGAGAGCTTGTGTGCCAGGGTCAAACAGCTGAGTAAAGATGCCACTTTGGTAGGATTGTGTTACATATCTCCTGAATATGGTAAGAAAGTGGCCAAAGCCTTCTTTAAACAACTCAAGAAAGTTCTTGGATCAGAGATTCTGGATTTTATGGGGTATTTCAATCTCCTGACATTTTCTGGAAGAGCAACAATATGGGATCCTACAGTCAGAGAGGTTTCTGGACAGATTCAGGGATCGCCTCTTGGCAGAGGTACTCAATGGACCTATCAGGAATGATGCAAAGCTAGATCTGCTAATTACAAGGAAGAAATGGTTGGCAATGTGAAAAGCAGTATCAACTACTCCTATTTTAATGCCCATGAGCCAGTGGACTTGAAGCTCCTGAGGGGAGTAGGGAGGGGGAATAGCTGGGTACAGATCCCGGGCTGTAGGCTTTGGTTCATTCAGGAAATGGGTAGATGGGATCCCATGCAAAGAGCTCTGAAGGTAAAGAGTTCAGGAAACCTGTAAGGGACAAGACAACAGTGAAATTGAATAAAGTGGGTTTTCAATGGAGTAAAAGGAGAAACCTTTTCCCATGTGGCCAATCAAGCAGGAGAGCAATTTACCCAAAGGGATTGTACAATCTCCATCCTTGGAGATTTTCAAGAACTGACTGAATAAATTCCTGAACTCCCTGGCATGACCCAACAGCTGACCATTCTTGGAGCAATTCAGGTTCAGTCAAACACCCTGTGAGGTCCTTTCATACCTGAATTGTCCAGTAATGCTATGAACATGACAGCAGTCTGGTGGAATCAGATGGCCATGACAAGATTCAACACCAAAAATGTCGTCTCTGTTGACTCTGACTCTGACTTCAAATATTCATCTTGATGCAGCTTTCTGACAGAATAATGGTGCACAAGTAATTCCATTTTAAAGATATCTTGCAAATCCTTACAGGAAAAAAAAGGTAGGAAAGAATTGGTTGGATCTGTCTTCTATTACAGAGATTACAAGTGAAATTCAGCACTTGATTGGTGGGTAGATACTGTGACCACTTGACTCTTCTCCCAAGGGCTGAGGAAGAGAGTTCACATACACTGCTCCAAGACAAGGTGGACCAGCTGCCAGGGAGAAAACTGTATCTCTGGCTTTCATAGTATTAGGCATTCATACTCCAGACTGTTACTGTCAGTTTAGCAAGTGACTGTGTTATAAACCCGCAAGCATTGGGTCAGGCAGGTTGAGTGTTTCAGTTCCAGACCATCTCACCATCACATTTTCATGTATGGAGATTTTCAGATCTTACAGCAACTCAACACCTGTAAAAGCAGACAACCTAATGGAAAAAAAGAGCAACCCTTGAGATGTTTTTCTCCACAGCTCTGTGGCGTAAAGAAAGTTGTAAAAATACTTGAAGCAGAACTTGGGTTTTTGTTCTGTTAACTCTTTCTTGTGTCATCACAAAGTCATTGTTAAATCACAGCTGGAGCTAGACTAAAGGAATTCAGCATGCTATGTTTTCAAATGCCACACCAGCAAGTTAACAGCCATTCTTCCCTGCTTGTTAGCTGAGGAGTTGCATTGACAGTGAATCCTGCATAGTCAGGGAAGGAGGGACAAATGCTCCCTGAGCTCTGAGCTTAGATGGAAGCTCAGGTCAGGAGTTTCCTGATTTAAACTGAGTTGTGCAACGTCCCCATCCTTCAGTTCTAGGGGATAACTTTCTGGTGTCCAGCAGCAAGGGTCTACCTCCAAGGTGGAGATGAAAAAAATTGAAAAAGGAGGAAAGGAGATTCTAGAAACCCCAGATTTCTTAGGTGTGTTTCAACAGTGTGCGAGGCTTTAGAGAAAATCTTGAAAAGAAGAATCAAAAAACCCAGGGGAAACAAAAAATAGAATAGAGTACAAAATCGATTTAATGAAGTGGGTCAAACGAGACTTAAGGTGATACCTTCTTCTGTGACATTATGCATATTTGGAACAAGGAAAAGTCTGGCAAAATGCTTGTCATCTGCTACAAAACCGCTAGGATGGAGTTTTTGTTTTTGTTTTGTTTTTGGTACAAATATATTGTGCACAATTTTTGCACTGAAACTCCAAAAAGTCTTTAAACAGAGATGGTAATTGGCAGTGGTATTAAAATTGACTTGGAAGAGGTTATTGACAGAGTACATGAAAGATATTTTTGAACTGATCTCACAATGTTTTGATGAATTGCTTTAACACAGAGGGAAATAAGTGTATTAGTGGCACTTGCTGATGATATCAAACTGGGAAGCATCATCAGCTCAAAGGAGGACTGAAATAGGAGCATGAGATTAAAATAACAGTTCTTTTGGTAAAGCCATGCTTTTATGTAAAAAATGCAAGATTTTTCTGTTATGTTAGTTCATTACTATGAAACAACAGAAGACAAGGAAGATCAGGGGGTACTGGTCTGCTACAGGGTGTCTGTGATTCCTCAGCATCATACAAGTGAAACAGGTTTATTTGCTCTTAGGAGGTGCCAGTAGAGGGAGGGAAAGGTCAACGCTGCTGACAAAGCTTCCTGGAAAGACTGTGTGTGAGTCCTCTTCATCCAGAAGGGATGGGATGGGTGGAAGAGAGTGTTTCTTGTGTGAAAAGACATTTGGGCAGTTCAGCCTCCCCAGCTCAGACAAACTAAGAATGAGAAAGGACAGAACTAATCCATAAAAATACATCTTAGGAACACTAGGGAAAGACTTTATGTTGGAGGACACTGTTCATGCAATAGCAAGTAGGACTACACTGTATGCATAAAAATATTGGGTGGAAATGAGTGGAAATTTCTCTGTAAAGGGTATTTTTGAACAGACATTCACACAGAAAAAGAGGGGCAGATTGCTGGTCTAGTTTTATATTTCAGTAAATGTGTTTTTCAGTCAGTGCTATGTGCTCAAGTTAGGGACATAAACAGATTAGTGGGTTTACAGAGCTAATTTTGAGAGATGGATGCTTTTCATAACAGCTTTTCTGGCCAGTTATGTCCCCTTCTGCCATCTATTACTCTAAGTGATTTAAAGTAGTAAATGGAAGTTATTCTCCCAGATTTCAAGTTCAACCTCACTACAGGACTGACTGCTGCAGTTTTAAGTATTTTCTTGCTTTCCATTGCTCTTCCTTTTCCATTCAGAAGGTCTTATTTCCCCCTTTTTAAGTTTAAAAAAAAAAGAGACAGAGAGAAAAATTAAAATCTCCAAAGCAGCAAGGTGAGACTGTAGAATTGCTCCCTACCCTGAGAATGACTATTGTTCTCAGAGAGCTTCCACTCCACACGTTTATGGGATTTGGGAACACAGTATTACTCAGGGGGCACAGCATCACCACCACTGCTGAGGTGGGACACCAAGGAATCACACAGCACTGCTGGCAGAGGCTTCAGTGGGATTTATTCAGCAACTCTCCCATCTTCTGGTACCAGCACTGCTAGTGCTGGCCTTGGATGATCCTTGCATGTCACAGCCAAGAAAACACCTAGGTAGGGCCTGCATTTGTCCCAACTGAAACTTGTGCTAAAATTTTCACAGTGACCTATAAGAGTTGATGAACTGATGAGGAAAAAATCCACAAGACCTTATTCCAGAAAAGTATGAGTTTACCCTTTCAGTCAAAGTCAGTATTGCATTCAATAACATGCAAGCCTAAGGAACTTCCTATGAGTTTTTCTTCTTTTAATTTTTTTTTAAATTTTTATCTCATTTTAAGTATCTTCTGGATAATTTTATAGTAGAAACAGTGAAAAGGAAAAAAATAATCTTATCCACAAAATCAGAGAGAGTGAAAAATGAGATCTAGGTATCAGAAGACAAGGCTGAGTCTCTTTTACAAGATACTGAGACTTTGTGAAAATGCACAGAAAGCTTTCACATCTTTCCACTGCCTGACCCATCAACTTAAACTTTCACTCATAGCTAGGCTCTGATTTCTCTAGATAATTAAGTTAACTGATTTCCAAAAAAAAAAAAAAAAAAGAAAGGATCAGACAGACCTAGGGAATGTGTAAGGCTCTCAGTATTTCTAAAACATTTGAAAAAGTTTAAAACAGTTTTAAAATCCATCCATTTAATTTCAATGCCTACACATTATTACGACTGCTTGGCAAACCTAGCCCCTGCTGCAATATTGACACAGGAGGGCATCACAATAAACTGATCATGTAAAAAACTTAGTTTAGGAAAATTATAAATTCCATCTGAATTCAACGTCACAAAAAAAATTGTGTATAATTTTATGATTCTCACTCTTCTGGTCCAACGTTGCCTACCAAGAGCACACCACTGAGTTATGGCACTCTGTTACTAATGTTGGTTCAGGATTCCAGTTCAGCTGTAAATTAGTCATCAGCAGAGAGTCATTATGAAATAATCCTGCAGGCATTTTCCCTGGAACATCGCTGAGAAATAAAAAGTTTGCTGAAAGTCAATCTCCACTTAATAATTTATAGTATCATTTCACTTTTTATATTCCTGTTAGAGGTGTAGATTATTAATTTTTCTACATTCAAATGAACCCACGCTGAGGCTAAAGCAAATAAAATTTAAGGCAATGGGTGCCTGAAAGCAAATATTAATGGTAGCTAGGAAGCAGGAATAATTTGTTAGGAGTGAATCCATGTCAAAGTCACAGATTTCCCCTGGAGAATCACAGCCTTTATATTGGCTATATATTTTTATTGCACCCAATTTCAGTTTTCTTGTTAAAAGAAGGTCTCCTTAAGCCCTTGCATTTCTTCTGCTTCATTCCCCATGGTTCACAAGTACAATAGTGAATGTAAGGTACAATAAAAAGGTCATTTTCTTCTTTCAGCAACAGTAACACAAGTGGCTGCATTTCCTGATTCTGGATTAAGTTCAAGATTTCAAATACGACTGGGCTCGTTTCTGATTAGAAAGTTTGATATTTATCACAGACTTACCTGTCTTCCATATCCAGTGTGAGTGAGATTGTAAAAGGTAAACTGAAAGGAACCATTCTTTTATTCAGCAATTAACCCCATCTGAGTAAATAATACGGTGTTGTGCACTTGAGCCTTCGCTGTTATGCACTGAATTCAGAATTCAAAACGGCTTCAAAGCTGCGTTCGTGAAATGATGACAAGATGCTGCAGAAACAGCTTTTCATGTGGAATATAATGCAAGTATTGTGTTACACAGTACAGTAACAAATAGGGTATAGTTGTAATGATATAGCAGATAAAGTGTCTGGAAGTACTTACCTGAGGGAAACTCAATCTTATTTTACTTCAGGGCCTGAGGGTTATAAACACAGTGTATGGTCTTGAAACTTAAATATTAGAGGAATCATTTTATTGGGGGGAGGAGAAGGTAATGTTTCTTATTACAGGCAAATAAAACCTCTGTGCCCAAATACACAGCAGAAATAGTCCAAATTCCTTCAGGTGGTGTCTCAGCTTGACTCTGCTGTTTCACAACAGGCCCACAAAGTCTAAGAGAAGTAAAATAATGCCACTTGTGATCAAGGAAGGCCAACGGCCTGGATGGGCAGGAGATGCAGTGGCAAGGCATGCAGCAGGGACTGTATTGTATTGTCTGCTGTGGGGGGCATGCAGATGGCTGGTGCTGGAACAAGGGGTCTCCGGGTCCCACCTTGCAGCCTGCATCAGAGCCACAGCACCAGTGGAGATACCCCCACAGCTTTAAATAACCCACTTCAATGTGTGAGTGCAGATTAAGCACAACACAGGGCAGAAAGAGCATCTATTGTGATCAATAAAGACAGACCAGGATATAGACTCACAATGACATGAATAATTTAATTATTTACATTCACCCTTGAGTCGCTTTTTACCTGTTCTGTCCATTTTTGTCCTGGACATTGCTGGGGCATGGTTCAAGGCTAACTAATGCACCAGTGACTGCTGCTGAGAAGTGCTGTGGGCAGGACTGTGCTGCTCGGGGTGGTGGGATGTACCGGATGTCTGGATGTGGGCAAAATTTTCTGCGTTGACGGTTGGACTTGATGATCTTAGAAGTCTCTTCCAACCCTGGCAATTCTAAGATCAATCAAGTGCTTGTCCATCAGCCACAGAAACCCCACCAGTCTGGTTTATTTAAAAACAGGGATGAACCCGAGTGCCATCTTTTCCCTCTCCTGTATTGATTGAGACTTAGTCTGAAAGGAAGAAGAAGTAAAATGAATAGGAAAGTGCAAAAGCTGTTATACCTGTTTAAAGTCTGAAAAGAAGAAGAAAGGTGCTGCATATTTATTTGGATGTTTTCAGAACACCTCTGCAACCATGTGCACTTAATGAGACCGAGAGTGCCTGAGAGAAAACCCTGCTGGGATTTCTCCTCTGGCTTTCAGTCTCTGAGTCAGGCCCTGCATTATTTCAGGGTGGCATGTCTCATGTGGCTCAACTGGGGCTGCTGTCCTTTCCTTCACAGAATAGAATCATAGAATGGTTTGGGTTGTAAGGGACTTTATCATCTGGTTCCAACCCCTCTGCCATGGGCAGGGACACCTTCCAGTACACCAGGTTGTTCAAAACTCCATCCAACAAAGCCTTGAACACTGCCAGGGAAGGGCATCCACAGCTTCTCTGAGAAATTTGTGCCAGTACCTCACCATCCTCAGGGTAAAGAATTTCTGATCAAAGCACACAGCTTAGTGAAAACACACTTTTGTGGGAACAGGCCACATACTAGGACTCAGTCTTGCTGGAGAAACCGTGCCTGGGCAGGTTGACAGGCCAGTCAGGACAGCTTTGGTCTCAGCATTAACTGTACCATCCTTCTCCAATTCTGGATGCTATCCATTGAAACATATATGAAACTACTGTGCTGCAAACAGAACCCTGGGTACCTGAAACTTGGCCACCTATACAGCAAGCACAGGATCAGTGGTTATTTTTCAAAGCTCAAGGTATGGCACGCAAAATTTGGAAATGGTTCTCACTGTTTTGCAATCCCCTGTGTAAATATTCCCTTTTTGTGAAATAAATGTGAAATAAATGTGAAATGTGAAATAAAAAAAGGTGAATTGGAGGACTGCATAGGAAGCCCAGCCAGGTGGAGTTGCACAGGAACACTTTCTCTCCATTGCCTGGGCACTGTCTACCCAGGATCTCCTGAAAACATTTGGAAGAGTGCTCTAGCGGTGCATTTATCAGCTTCACCCAGAACAGTGATCTGGCATGCTGACCGGCTTTGGTAGAAACAACAAAGCAGCCTCAAGGTAATTTGTATATACACGTGACTCAACTTTAGAACACCAAGCAACTCCTGTCTTTGGGTTATCTGATACTGCCAAGTTGTTTGCTGTCACTCCAGATCTTTTTGAAGGGAGGGAGAATTTTGGCAAAATGCACTAGTAGAAGAAGAGCCAGTTGTGGGGATGAGAGTACAGGTGTATGTGGGGTGATGGGATAGCACTGAGGTATAATGAAGTACAAGGTATTAACAATGATTTGCAGAGGCATGAGGGTGGGACTGACTGTGCTTAGTTATCTAAATAACATCTTTGTCATCACAAAATCACAGTATTGTTAGGGTTGGAAGTGACCTCTGGACATCATCCAGTCCAGTCTCCCTACCAAGACAGGGTCATCTAGATTAGTTTACACTGGAATGTGTCCATGTGGGTTTTCAATGTCTCCAGAGAGGCAGAGTCCATGATCTTCTTGGGCACCCTGTTCCAGTGCTCTGCCACCCTCAATGTAAAGAAGTTCTTCCTCATGTTGAGATGAAACTTCTTGTATTTTAGTTTATGGCCACTGCTCCTTGTCCTGTCACTGGGCACCACCAAAAAGAGTCTGGCACCATCATCTTTGCACCTGCCTTTGAGTTAATTATAGGTGTTGATGAGATCCCCTCTCAGTCTTCTCCAGACTAAACAGGCCCAGCTCCCACAGTCTCTCCTCATAAAGAGATGCTCCAGATCCCTCATCATCTTTGTCTCCCTCTGCTGACCCTCTCCAGCAGTTCCTTGTCTTTCTTGTACTGAGGAGCCCAGAACTGGACACAGCTCTCCAGATACCATTGGTCCTCCTGGCCACAAGGCCACTCCTGGCTCATAGTCAACTTGTCATCCACCAAGACTTCCAGATCCTTCTCTGCAGAGCTGCTCTCCAGTGAGTCAGCCCCCAGCCTGTACTGGTACTTGGGGTTATTCCTTCCCAGATGCAGTACCCTACACCTGACTTTTCTTAGAGAGGGAGACATTTCTCAGGACCCTGAAATTTGGACTGATCCCCATGCTTTTGGGAGCTCTTAGCATTCCTGAAGAGCTTTCTGCTTCCTCTGCCAGCGATATGGGTCATCTGTCACCTAGGCAAGGCTGGAGAAGGGCTGGGGCATCAAGGCAGGATAGGTGCTCAGCTTTTAGAGGTTGCATCAACTTACAAATATGTCTAGCAGTCTGTGTCTTTCTGTTAGAAGTTAATTGAATTCAAAGCATCTTGGTTTTGGAGAAAAAAATGTGATGCTTTTCTTTGTTACCTGATGCTTAGTCTTTACATGAGTAAAGAAAACTGGTGAATAAATATGGCATCTCATTTAGTCCCATTCCTCATTGAAGTTTCTGCACAGACCAGTCAACCACCATGAATGTTTCAGACAACTGAGAAGTCACTAGCTAAGGTATTAAATATCCAGTGAAATATATTTTGCTCACTTTGAGTCATTTTCTGGTTTGAAATATGAGGATTTCTACACCTGGAAGGATTAAGAAAATATAAGTAACACAACTGTAAAGATTCTTAATATCTGTGTAATTACCTGATTGAATCTTCTAATCCTGTAAACTCTTGGCATCTTTGCAATGAAGCAATGTTAGATGTATTAAGTGCCTTAGAAATACTAAGAAAAAGATAGGATAGCTTACTTGAATGGAATATTATATCATGAATGGATCCAAGCAAATAAGACACAAAGTAAATCAGACTGAAAGAACATAGAAAGGGAAATTCCACTACCTAAAACTTCTTGTGAGTTCATCTTTTCTCATTAATTTCTTTAAATACTTTGTTTTACACTGTAGATTGAACATGAATTCAAGTATTAAATAGGATTCCTTGTTTGAGATTTGTCATCCATCACGTCAAGGTTGTTCCATCCAGAAACACTTGTGATGTGCCTTTCAAATTTTGTTTCCTAGGTATTTTTCTATTAACACTTGAGTACTACACTTTTTGCAAAACACAGACAGGAAGGAGTGAATGCATCAAAATAAGACAATTTAAATATGTGATAGAATTATGAACAGAGTATAAACTCATTCTCATGAGCCTCTTAGGATACTGAAATACAGTTTCATTTTGAAATTTAAAAAAAAATCTGCGAGGAAAGGAAAGTTCTGGGTAATTAAAATAATTTGGGATTCATAGCATTAAAAGTTTTGGGCTATTTTTACTTTGGAAAAAAAAAAGTCAGAAAGGATTGAATCAGAAAATACCAAACCAGTCACTTTTAGCATTCTTAGAATAATTCCTAATAAAAGTTTTAAAAAAGCTCAAATAGTTTCATGAAATCTTCTAGTTTAGATATACCTTCATTTTTCCCATGGCAGCTGTGTCAGCCCATATTTCTTTAAAAGCCCTAACCTGCACAAGGATTCACAGGGAGAAGCATATTGTTATTTTGTTATTTGATTGCAGGTAGCAGATAAATCAGTCTGCTGATTTAAAAAAAACTTACTGTCTTTGCCATAGTCTATTGGTCTGAATGTGGCTGGGCCACACATTCCACATACCTGCTGTAGTCAGTAACTAAGCAAACTTTTCTCTGAACAGAAAAAAACCCATTATGCTACATTTTTTTTGTCCAGGCAACACAGAGCAGTTATCCTAGTGCTGACTTAGTGCTATAATCAACTCTGGTCTGTAGGAATGAGAGCACTTTCATTCCATACTTGTTCTCTCCAATGAAGTTATTGAAAAGGCATGAAGTAGTGACTGTGAGCAACTCTCCAAAACTCGAACAAACATCACCAGGTTTTATTTCCTGCACTCCAGAGACAGTATGCCTGTGAGCCAACAGACAATAATGGCATTAGATCATTTCTAGGCAGAAACAGGCTTCAAGGAAGGACTTCAATGTAAATTCAATGCTTCTAGCTATCAGTCCTTGAGCCACACAGCCACTGGTATCTGGATCTGTTTTGCAACTTCACTTGATTTTGCAGAGAAGGACTCAGACCTCTCATCCTTCTAAAGTCCAGATGTTTTTAAAACAGAAAAATCAAAATAATCCTCTGTGTGTATGAAATAATTCTACCCAGATTTCCAGGGTATTTTGGTCATTCTTTTCCCTACCTACATTTTCGGCCAATATGTTGCTTCCCTTTTTTCACTAGTCCAACAGCTGCTGGGGACCCAAAGGAGGTGAAAATACAGAATACCCAGGAGAATGCCAGTAAAGCTGGCAACAGAATGCCTTGAAGATGAAGGCATAGAGGAGTAGAAATGCTGATATTGATGCTAGGTGAATTCAAAGTAAGAACAGGCTGAAAAGCTTTAACAAAATTGAGCAGAAAGAAGTGAGTTCCACACAGAAGAAATGCACACACACTTGCAGGAGATGCTTGTTGGGAGGCAGAGTAAGGAAAGACCTACCTCTGCTCCCTACTCAAACAGCCACTTTCTGTGTAAGTTTAAGGAAATAAAACTGCTCATGTCACAGCATTTAATTCACTCATCCACAGAGACTCTTTGCTTCCCACCTGCCAGCTGCAGGGTAAGGCTTACAGCGCCTTCTGAGGACTAACCATAGCACAGACAGCGTGGTGTCCCTGAAGCAGGGCTCTGTGCTGGGCTGCCCAGAGAAGGATGGTGGTTACCCATGCAAGGATAGGTACTTAATAAAACTCCATGAGCTGGATACAAATGCAGGAATTTAGTTTGGGGTTTTGTATCCTTCTGTGAGAGCTGTTCTCTGACTCCTCTGAGGCTAAAACAGTGAACTGCTAGGCTGCGCTACAATAAATAAAGTGTTAGGATTTTAAATTACTGAAGTCTGGGTTTATAAGGGGATAAACATCTTATTAGGCAGTTTCATACAGCTGTGGAAAAGTAGATTAGCTAACAGCCATGTGGTCTGAAATCGTCATCACACACAAGACACTGCAATGTATTTTTTACAGTCAAAGACAACAACTTCCATGCATGTACTTCATACTTCTTATCCAGCTGACTTTACAAAATATAGGATTTTTTCTATTATTCCCAGTGTTTACTTACTGGTTACTCCTCTTGAGACTAATATTTTTAGGAACATATATTGTACATTTCTATTAGAATTCATATGTGTGATTCCTCAGACTTAACTGAATTGAACAAATTCAATGGGAGACAAAACTATTACATGCACTGACCCAGAGAGGGGGCATTCACCATGCATGCTGGTGAAATGTGTGGATATTCAATAGATAGTTTTATTGTTATAATTGAAGTGCATATGAAAAAATGCCTATGAATCTGGAGGAAGGAAGATGGGGAATATGCCTCTATCAGTACTGCAAGAGTCCACCCACTTTTGATGAGGTTATTTCTATATTCCAAGTGAACTGGAAAACCTGGGTAATACTTAAAATACATCTGTTCAGAGGCTTGTAGAATCATTAGGAAAAGTTAAAAACTATTTAACTAGTGCCAAGGAGTAGCTCAGAACGTTCAAATGACAGACAACTTGCCCAGCTGGGGTTATTGGCAGAGGCATTGAACAAGGTCTGGAAGCAAAAATCTGTCTTTTCTGTAACTTTCTCTTGTATTTAATACCACTGCTATTGCCATAAACATCCACATGGCTCTGTTGTGCTCTGGTAAAGCTGACAGTATCACTGCCAAGATTTTGCTGAAGAGAGAAAGAGGCCTGTGCTGTTTCACAAGAAGTTTCACAGGACAAGGCAAGCATGGGCACACAGGTGGGAAGAAGCAAAAGTAGAGAATGTTTTTTATAATTGGCAGCCTTCTTTCCATTATCTTTTGCCATGACTGTCCCTGTAACATTGAAATAACACCATCATTGCTGACAAGTAGTCCAGGCAAAGTTAATGGTGCACTATCAGTACAGGACTACAGACTTTAAAAAATACATGTTTTGTCATAGCTTCTCGGAGACTAGCTAGCCTGTGATAGGCTAATGAGTGTGTGAAACCATACTCACCCCCTTTTTTGCATTGGCTGTGGGACTTCTCAGTCTTGCTTGTATTTCAGCCAAGCCTTTTCCAGCTCAGTGTAAGATAGCTCACAATCTGCAAATACACGGGGAAGGGATTTTTCCTCTCAGAGTCTAAATGGCAATTTGTGGGAGACAGAGGAGTAGAAACTCCTGCAATTAAAGGAGGCTTTGATTTACAACCCTGGAAGAGGGGTTGTAAATCTGGCTTAATTGACAGAGATTTGTGGACTTTAAGCAAAAGGATTACAAACTTGTGTTCCTATCATTATAAGTAAAATTGTACACTGGGTGTTTTGGTGAAGGGTTTTAAAATATAATAGTGTGATTTTATATAGTTTAAGTTAAGAATATAGATGGTATAAGAGAGACAACTGTGTGTACGTGACATGAGAAGTTATTGGTCAAGACATAGCTGCATTGCAGTGAGAAGTGCCACAGGTGATAGGTCATTAATCTAAAACAAAGTGTTGTTTTAAGTATCTATTGGATTAGAAAATTATAAATTACGATGTAACCCTAAATCTTGTGACTAGTCGCCATTACTCAGAGGTGTTGTAAAATCTCACACCTTGACTGATGCATTCGTTATTTTAAACAATAAATTCGTGTAGTTGCATAGTCCCATCCCTGAAAGTTATTTTCCTCCGACACGTGAAAGCGCGGGAAACAGACAGCAATTATATGATTTTCAGAGCTCATGGAGATGTTTTGCCTTTCCCTAAAGCATGAGAGATCAACTGCAGCCAGCAATGAGAATGCAAAGTGGCACACATGCTTTAAGATGGTACTGACATTTCTCAGCCTGAACCCTGACTTCTTGCTCATCGGATTAATACTGATCCACAAATTGGGGTTAGGAGGGAATTCCCACTTCTCACTTTGAGAGAGGTTCTGTAGGGGGTGAGGGGTTGCCTCAATTTTCTCATGCTGGAGCTCTTTTGCCATATCTCTTGGGTTTCTAGATACTGGGAATCTCAGCCTACCCTGTTCTTTGCTTGTAGCTTTGACTGTTAAGCTACCTGAAGACTGAAATTTCCTAGTTTAATCAGTCTTTGATCCTAAGAATAGAAACATGCTAGTGACATCCCCTAGCTTATGTACTAGCTGAAGTCAGACTTGTTGATCTAACAATTCCTTTTGGACCAAAATTCCAGTCAGATCTATTTCAGGTGTTTCTGTTCCACTCCTGTGTGAAGTTAGAACCCCTGAAAAAATGTATTCCAAATTATATTGCTGTTGAGTGTGTGTCCCAGAGAGTTACATAGGAATGGATTGTCCCCATCAGCACAGAGAAGGGGCTCCACTTGCAGGTGTAGCCTGCGGACTAAAAGCAGGCTGAGCCAGCATCTGCTACTTCCTGAAGACCTGGGGAGGCAATAAGGACATCTCACTCACCCCTGGACTTACCCTGGCTCTGCTCTGCACTTCACTCTTGCTTTCTTCTTCTGTTCCTCCAGTGCCTTCCAGGCTGCAAATTGTACTGCCTTGCTCTCTTGCTGCAGATTAGCCTTCTATGACCTGACTGGAAGGATGAGTTTCTTGCCAACTGTTTTGTCTTGCATCTGTGAAAAGATCTCAAAACCTTTCAGTGCACATGCAGAATGAAAATACTTACAGACTCTGCCCCAACAATTTGTTTCCTAAAGGAAGGATTGTCTGCTCTGTAATTGTAAATGCTGCGGACCCATCTTTTCTCTCTTGATATCACCCTATGTTTATAGCTGTACTTCTGTTTGGTTTTACAGCTTCCTGAGGGGTGCCCAACTAGATAAGCCCTGTTTTACTCCAGGAACAGCTCAAACTGTTGGCAGAGTGGAGTGTTCACTGGCTTTAGAGATGTTCTCTTACAAATATGCAGCACTCAGCAATGTGTTCAAGCTCATTGCTATTACTTCCACAAAACATCACCAAGGGACAATGAGGAGGGTTAAATATTAGTTTGATACTTGTCATGGGAGTTTAATTTTGAGCTCAACCCTCGCCACTAGTGATTAAAAAGATCTAGCTGAAGGAACAATGATAGAATGGTTTCATTGTGACACTGGCAGGCCATTTGTAAAACAAGGATGATCATAATTCAACCTTTGCAATGCAACAGGGATCTTTGCATGAAATATAGTTTTTATGAGCAAAATATTTTTACTACTAATCGAAGATACATGTTTGTCAAATGTAGGAACAGACTGTTAGAGGTTAGGATTTTTCTTTTTTTATTCTTTTTTCTTTCTCTCAGGGAATTTTCTCCCATTTGTTACCTAAAAGATGGGAATGATGGGTACTTAAGAGACACAAAAGATGTGGCCAAGATGGGGGTAAGGGTTGCAGCTGGCTGCAGTCTCTTAGCTGGGGGTTTTTTCTCTTGGGAAATGCAGCGATACCACGAGATTTTGACTGGGGGGTGAAGAGATGGGCTCAGCTCTTGCTCTCTCTCTCAGGATCGGAGGTGAAATGGTCATGGTTTTGGTGCTGGGCTGCTGCTGCAGGGACAATTTGCTGCCATCGTGGAGTTCTGCCCTTTACTGCTTCTCCTACCGTGGGTGAGCCTTTGCTCTTAAAAGCAGCCATTGGACTGGGACCTTTTCAGCACCCGATCTCACTGGAAAGGAACCTCACCATCTGCTTGGGTGCCTCAGGGGAAAACCTGGGACCCTGACCCCCAATTGCCTCCAGAGGGAGCATCTGCTGGCTGTGTGTGGGAGCCCGGCTGCTGCTGCCCAGCCCCAGTGTTTTCTGCCACTGCTTCGGGCTTTTCTTGCTACACTTCAACTCCACACCCTGTGTCTGCCCAGATTCCCATGGCTCCTGGCATGGCTTCGGAGTTTTTGCTGCACTTTGTTTGCCACCCCAGGTGTGCTCGCCTCTGCTGTTCCAGCTTGTTGCTTCCAAGGTTCCTGCTACAGCCCATTTCACCATCCAGAGGGGCACTGAGACTGGCTGCCCACCCGGAGGTTGTAAAGGAAGCCCCTTTTCCATCTCTCCCGCTGGCTGTGCCTGCCATTACCATGTGGAGAAAGAAGGCCGAGCTGGCACCACAGCGCCCCCTGCAGCCGCGGGGGAGCCACCGCACCCGCCCTGCCCGGCCGGGAGCCACCAGCGCCCCTGCCGGCTGCGAGCGGAACTGCACCCGAGGGGAAAGGGCCTGACAGCCGAGAGAAGGCTGCTACTGGGTTTGTGATTCTGTTTGTTGTCGCTGCTGTTGTTGTGTGTTTGCATTGTTTGCCTTGGGGAATTGCTGATCTCCAATGGCAGTAGGATGAGTGATTATGTTGTCAGTGTGTTTGTTGCACAGGTGAAGTTAGAGATAATGTGTGGCGTGTGAAAATAGGAGAATTGCCATGTCACAGACCTTGATTTTTGAAAAGTGAAAATAACAAATTATGTTTGAAAAATACACTACAAACAATGGCAAGACTGAACATTTGCTAGTTGTTTTGTTAGGGTTGTCGTAAAATGAACAGAGAGGCAGAATAACGGGAATAGGCAATGATAAATTCTTCCTCCACAGTGTGGGATCCAGGAGTGTTTCTCCTGCTGGGACAAGACTCAGATGTGCATCATTTCCAGACAGTCTTGGCTAGTTCTGCAGAGGAAACCCAGGCTCAAAGTCAAGAGGGAACCTCAAAATGTTCCAGAAGGGCCCCAGAGCAACCTCTCAGGGAACCAAAGCTGTGGAGGACACCTGCCACGTGATACAGGTCCCGCCAATACGACCAAAGAGAAGTTGCATTTGCATTGCTTCGGTTTGGCAAAAATTGCATATTGCTTGACTGAAAATATCATTATCTCAAATATAAAAGTATTAATGTTTGGAACATTCCCAAGTGATCGTGCTTAATGACAAACCTTGGCAGTCTCTAGAAGACACAACATTTCAGCAGTGACCCTTGGCTGCTAGGATAGTGTAATGAAAGAAACAAAAGGTTTTGTATGATTTTTCCTGAATCTCATGAAAGGACTAGCTTTCTGTAAAGAAAAAGGTGTAAAAAGCAGCTCATTCAGCAATTTCTTACCTGGAACCTTATTCTTTTCCCACGCAAGTTAAAGGAAAAACACCATTGACTTATATGGGAGCAGACGATGCACTAATTTCTCCAGGTCACAGGAACTCAGTGTCGCCAGCATGAAGGAAATGGCAAGTTATTGCTTATGCAAACAGTCACATTTGGCCAAACAACGGAAACAAGCTTACAGATTGTTGCAATGTCAAAGCAAATTATGGTAGTAATTAAAACCCATGTCCCATGATAAATCGCTGTTGGAGATCCTTGCAAGAGTATCAGAAATAGGAAAGAATTTCACAGCCACTGAAAGAAATTCTGTTTCTATCTGGGGAAAAAATGACATTCTTCACAGACAGAGGAGTGAAGCACAGTCTTGGCAAGGAATAACTAAGAGATAAAGATATTATGAAGTAATCAGGCAGTAATGCTTCAAAGGAATATTAAAAAAAAAGACATTAGTTCCTTTTTATTGGGATTAAATGCTTGTAATAACAGTATTGTTTTGGCCTTGCCAATATGCTGTCAGTGTCAATTTTATTTAAAAGAAGGAAAAAAACAAAAGGCTATTATTACAAGGAATTCAAGCTGAAACAGTGAAACTTTATTGCTTATATGATTGCATTTAAAATTAAAGTCTGTATATCAAATGAAATCCTGGCACATACTCATATATTTCATAGGAGCTTTTGGGCTTGACATATGTACCCCTGTGACAACAATATTGTCAAAAATGGCAGCTTTGTATATCTATTAGAAAACAGCAATTTGGTAACAAATATGTATAGACTTGTTATAGATTGTCAGAAATAAGAATAATGGACGCAGTACAAATCCAAACCATATGTTCCATGAAAGAGTATTGTCCTTTCAGCATTTTTTTAAGCTATAAATTATCTATCACACTACCAATAAAGTACTGTAGAGGTAAGGTCACTGACCTCAAAGCATTGACATTTAGTTCAAGAACAAACCCCTGCAGCTTAGCACTTCATCCAAATTTTCAAATGTGGAGGGGATCTCCTTTTTCCTTTTCTTGCGATGTTTTCCCACAGGCTACTCTGCTTTCTGACGTTTCCATGATAATGTTCTTCACATTCCGTCAATTTCCATTTAGTAGCTCTACTACAGTAACAGGAAACTTTTAGATCATCTCCTCTGTGAATACATACAGGCGCTGTGTATGCTCTGTGTCCTCATAAACATTTACTTGGCTGGACCACTGGAAAATTTCCCTACTTTCAACTGGCTAAATGTTGATAGTTTGGGGGTAGTGGTGCCACAGGGCTGGTCATCATATGTGAGGAAGAGAGCTGTAAGGAATGGCTTTCTTTCAGCAGAATAAGAGGCAGAGTGTCCTGAGGGACAGGATCTGCAGCCATGACCCAGGTCCATCAGGAGGCTGAACATCCACAAAAATGTTGCATCAATACCACACAAGCAGGAATGAGCAAAGTACCCAATCAGAAAAGACAAGCAGAGCAAAAAATAATGACAATGGGGAAAAAGGGGGGGAAACAGAAAAGGAGATGAAAAGAATCTACAAAAGTCTGAAAGTGATTTTTCATTACAAGCAAAAGAGGCTGTGGTAACTTTGTTACCATTGCTTTTCATTTTCCTCATCTTGCTACTTCTCAGTCTGGCCAAATCCACCTGTGAGAGATTACAGATTGCATTCTCAGGTGGGGTAAATCAGTGTAGCTCCATTGGGCCCAGATGGCAACGCTGCTCCCCATAGGTGTTATTACTGTGCCGTACGCCTGTAGTGTGGTCAGCCAGCTCTGAAACATAAAAACTGAGAAACAGAAACTGCTGGTTTCACCTTACCCTGACTTTAAAATGTCCTTCTTTCTAAATACATGAGTCTTACTGTTACAGTAACCCTAATTGCTTCCCTTTTCAAATATTTCTGCATTATGCATTGCAACTGGAACAGCACTGGGCAAACGTGCTGTGGGCTGAACAAGAAACATAAGCAGAGAAATGGAGAGGAAAACATCCAGAATAATATTGCTTTGATATTCTGCAGTTAAAGAGACTTTTCTGCACCTCATGTGGTATCAGTCCCCTTCCTCTCGCCAGGCTTAGTTTAGCAATAGACTGGATGACCTACACTCTAAGAATTTCCTTTTATATGAAAGTTGCAGAAGAGCAGCCCGCAAGACAACAATTTTCCTTTTGTTCTTACATTTTTAAAAAACTCCTAGAAGCAGCTATTTGTTCATGGAAATGTGGATTTGCAATTCTCACACAGGTACTGATCCATTATACCCAGCACTGTAAGTGAAAGCCCTTCCACTTCAAAAGCAGCTGCCAATTTGTGTCTAAATGTGCATTCATTCCTGTTAGACACTGCAAAGCTGTCCACACCATCCAGTTAGTTATTTATTCACAATGTTATATATACATATATAACATAGTAATAGGTGGTTTTTTGCAGGAATGACTTGTTTTTTTCCTCCTGACTATTATTGCACATAATCTTTCCAGTTTGCATTCCAGGTCAGGAATGCTCCAGGGGGTAACTTGGAGATTGGTTCTCCAGCTCACTAACAGGATCATCACTCATATGCAAAAGGCTCTGAAGAGATTTTGCAATTCCTTTATTTTTCTCCTTTTGATTAATACAATGTATGGAAGGTTTGTTTGGGGCAACTATAACTCTGTCTGAGAGGTACCTCTTGAGAACCTTGAAAGCTAAACAAGTTCAACTTTGTTTCTTACTCCTGAAATCCAAATATTCACAAAGGAACTATTTGCACAGTTACGATACCCATCTGTACATTCTTCTTTCTTTGGGTGAGGTTGAAGAAACTTAGATGTGAGGAGCTGAAGGGAAGGTCAGAGACAGAGACAGTGAAGAGGACTGAGATGAATAAAGGCTCATCTACCATGCGCATTGAACCCCTTCGTGTAAACTTGGCACATGTTTGCTCCTATCGTGAGGATTTTTCATCTTGACAAAATGGTAGAAACAGGAATTAGTGTAATGTAATCATATATTTATTTTTATCATATTACTTTAAATGTTACTTTCAGTTTCTTTCTTTCTTTCTTTCTTTCTTTCTTTCTTTCTTTCTTTCTTTCTTTCTTTCTTTCTTTCTTTTTGCTGGTTATGCTACGAATACAGATCCTCTGTAACTAGTTTTCCAAAGAAAAGCATCTATTGCTATTACAGCTGGGAATTTCCCCTCTGTTTCATAATAGAATTAAATTCAGGTGGCTTAGTATAGCTTGATTTAATTTGATTTGGGCTGGCATGGAAACATTAGGATCATCTCAGGATTTTGTAATTCAGATGACACAGATCAGCAGACATGCCTAAAGCCTTTCAACAAATTTTGAGGGAACTGCAAATTTGGCAGTTTTGACACAAACAAGCCAGTATGTCTGCATTTTTCTTGACCAGTGGTCTCACAGTTGGTGGCGGGGAGTGCTTACAGCTCTCAGTATAGTGAGATCAGTAGGAACTCAGCACCTCTGTAGTAAGGCCACAAGAAGACAGACACTCAAATCCTGGTGCTTGCCCAGAGATTTGTTGATGATAAGTTACAGGCAAACAGCTCATACATCCTAACACATAGAAAATTTTATATAAATAAAACAGACCCATATACAGTGAAAATGTTGATGAATAATTTTTGACAATTGCAGCTCTCTCATGGTTGTTTTAGGTTTCAGCAGAGTTGCCAAAAATTCAGTTTTCACAGGAATTCATGGGAACATTTTCCTTAGTTTTGATCTGTGTGAGTTTCAGCCCAGTAAACTTATGAATACTGTAAAAATCACAGAATGAAACTTATTCAGAGCTCTTGAACTCCACTTATTTTCCAAACTGAAACTGACCCAAGTTGGAAATGTCATAAATATTTCAGTGCAGAGCTGGAAAATAACCTGGGTTCTTCTCAAAGCCTCCAGAGTCTAGGAGAACCTTTTGATCATTGTGACCAATTTTTTTTGTGTGTTAACAAAAGTTGTCGTCTAAAGGACATTAAGTAGTGTTAAGGTTTCCTGAAACAAGTTCTCTAACTCCGAAAAGTAACTGAATTTCTCAGGAATAGTCTTCTGAAGTGTTTTGGCAACCTAGAAATAAAATAATTATTAATTTCTGAAGTAAAACTCCTACACTAAACACCTCCTGTGTGACGAAGAACACTTGAGTAATTATTTTTCATTGTCTCAGCTACATGCCATTAAATTTTAAAAAAATTGATAAATTACAGGATTTCTGTTGATATTATTAAGATTTATCTTGAGGATGAGAAAATGCAATGATCCTGAATACCAGGAAAAATATTCTTTAAATCATTACTATTGGGTATAGCAACTGAGTATCTTTAAAAAAAAATTTTAATAGCGAATCATCAGTTTGCCTACAATACAATCTAAGTGACCCATGAAGTGTGCAAAAAGAGAGAAATATATGTGTGTGTGTGTGTGTTATCAAAATCCTAAAGCAGATTACTGCAGTACCTGAATGATTTCAATGTAATATTCCACTGATGAAAACACTCCATGAATTCTTTCTTATTAGACTTCGGAATGTTTACTTAGACATGAACTTTACTATGTGGAGTGAAAACTGAATAAGAGATTGGAAACAAATGCTAATGGTAAACAGCAATATACTGAGTTGGAAGAAAGTCTGCAGGGATTATAACTGATGCTGATTTTATTTAATTACTTTATTTTCATGATACAAGAATTTTTACACACACACATATGTATATGTATATATATCTAGAAAAGGAGGTTGGTAATGCATTACCAGCTCTCCCATCCCTTTTTCTCAGGGATCACTTGTATTTTGCCTGCCTACATGATGCTGATTTCTAACTACAAGCTGCACTGTGCTTATGAAATAAATGGGACCTGGGAACTGTGAAACTTTATTTCCTTTCTGGTTCCTGTTTTCCTGGCCCCAGTGATTGCTCAGTCTTCGTCACATGTAAACTTATCCAAAGGGACTTTAAGGTTTAGAAATATGTGCAGGAAATAGCAGAATTACATTCAACTGAGAAAACAACACAAACATGTATCTCAGAAAAAAACCATCCCAACTGGATAATCATCAGGAGGGAAATACTTGGAAGCATTTGAGTTTATTAAGTTTTAGGGAAGATCCTAGATAACAAATCAGATGTGACTTAGTAATATCTTGTTATACCAAAGATGCAGTTGGGTTGGTAAGCCATGTAGACAGAGGCGTTTTATCAGTTCTCAGGGAGGTAGCTTTCCCTCTCAAGGTGCTGCAAGAGACTTTCCTATGGGATTAGACACTCAGCACTGTTCTGGGCTCCTTGGTTTGTGAATAAAGTCTCAATCTCAGTAATGAGCCACAGACCTAGTTTAGGATATAGGAGAGAAATTGTAAAGGCTCAGAGAAGTAAATTCATATGTTTTAGGAAAGCAAAGACTACATATGATGGAGGGGTGCAGAGTGAGGAAAGGACATGTGAAGACACTTTAAGAAATTGTAGGGCTTACCAGAAAGTCAGTCACTTTTTCAACTTGGCTGCCAATCTTGGGATGTTTGTCTTTCCTCTCATACCTGTCCTGACCTCAAGTGCTTTGAAAGTGATTGCAGAAGTATTCAGGATAAAGGAGTGGAATAGAGATGGAGACTTCTTATACCATTACGCCAGTTTATGCCTGACTTACTTACACTGGAATGGGACTGTTTCCTTATTGTCTCTTTGTTGTTCAGTCTGGCGAGTGTTGGCCAGAAACTATGAAGAAAGGGTGGGAAATTCTTCACTGTAATAGGAGAAGAGTAACAAATACAGATGTACCAACACCACCCCGGAAAACAACTGTGTCTTTTTATTCTTCCTGCCGAAATCGTTACAAAACTTGTGCTCTACCTCATGCAGCTGGGTTGGAAATCGTAGCAAATGTTATGCAAGTGCTATCTAGAATCAGCTAAAACCACAGGATGAGCAGTGGCTGGAGCTATCCCTGAACTCATCCTGAACACACTGATGTGCAGAGCCCTTTATCATTGTCAAGAGAGTCTAGTGGGTGCTCTCCAGGGCAACAGTGAAACCTTCAGATCAGTGGCAGGTGGACTAAAAGGAAAAATATCCCAGCAATGAAGTCTCCTGAAATGATACCTGAAAATTATATTAATATCACTGTGCATTTCTAACACAGACTAGAAATGACAAGGACTGCAAGAAAAGTAGATGCTGTCAAAGACACATTGAAGTTCATGTGTAAAGAGATGTCCATTGAGAGATCCTGGTAATTAAGAGAAAAATCGAAGAAAGGACCCAATACACTGTCATTTGAAAGAGCTGTAATTTCAGGTATTTAATTAATTTTCATGGTGCTAGTCTGGGAAGTGTTGTAATACAGAAGATTACTAATGATATATCACAGAATCACAGAATGTGCTGAATTGGAAGGGTGTCACAAGGATAATTGAGTCCAGCTCCAGGCCCTGCACAGCACCATCCCCAAGAATCACACCATGTGCCTGTGAGCACTGCCCAAGTGCTTCTTGAACTCTCTCAGGCTTGGTGCTGTGACCACTTCTCTATGTGTTTTATGTTCTGTTCAAACCCAGGGCTAGACAGCACTCAAAATTTCCTAACACCTAATTCTCTTTCTGCACTTCATGATTTAACTGTCATGATCTAACGGAAAAGGAGTCCCCACATGGATATTTGGGCTGGACTGAGTCTCACTAACATCCTTGGACAGGCCAGAAGTCTTTTTCCAGCTCACATGCTGAGGCTCTGATCTGACATGGAGAGATGTTCCAGGAGTTGCTTTGCAGAGTTAGTGACTGTTTTCTTGTAACTCTGAGGTCCGTGAGACAGCAGCTTGGCATTGTGCTGTCTGGATTGGTATGTATTATGCTATTCAATCCAGATTAACACCTGGAGGGTTCAGTCAAAGTGGGTTAAGAGTTATATGAACATGTAAAACACGCAGGCAAATGCTAGGCAAAAAGAATTATCATTGTTCCCACTTTCAGGGGAAAACTAGGAACCAAAATCTCATTTTCAAGAAAGACAGGGGAGTTTTGCATATGGTCTGCATAGTTTCTTTAGGCTCCTTTAAAATTCCAGCTAAGAAGATGTTTTAGATTTCAGGGTTAACTTCATCTGAAGGTAGCTAAAGATACAAGAAAATAGGCCTGTAGCAGTCTGCCTGAGTTACACAGGAACTCTGAATCATGCTGTGCATATGTATCAATAGGCATTTGAACCGGGGTGTGTTTGCTGTGTTGCTTGTGTACAGCGCAGCATGCTCCCATGGAGAAACTTTACCCTGAACATTTAAAACATTTGCAGCATCTCTGTGCAATCTCTGCAAAATTGTACTGCTTAAAATAAAGCATTTCAGGTACAAGAAATTACACTGCCAGTTAAACGGCACTGTTTTCTTCTACTGACTCTGAGAATATACATTACTTCAACAGCCAGAGCAAATATGAGTTTGAAGGTGTTTAAACAAATGTACACTTCAGTTGAAAGAAGTTTGCAATAACTAGGTTCAATAAAAAATTCTAATTGTAGGCCTCAGGTTAAGTCCTGAAACACATTTTTTGGTCCCCATGTGTCTTGTTTCCAATATGGCAGCACCTGGAAAAACATGCAGTTTGATTTTCGTGAGAGATGTGAGCTCTCATAGTCAGGTAGTCAGGACTGCACTGCACCAGCCTTTTTTAGAAGTGGTGGCAATGTTGCTGCAGTTTAAGTGGATGTCTTTTATACTAGGAAATAAGAATGTGTTGGGCTAAGAAAAACACTGGTCATAAGCAGGTTCCATGCAACAAAGTCAAGAAACCAACAGTCTCTTTCAATAGCCAACCCAAAACTTTATGAATATTGTGCCAGCTGTTGCTTTCTCTAAGACTGTTTTTGTCTAAATGTCCCAGCAATTGCATCTATTGATTCCTTCAGGGGGAAAATGGGAAAAATGGACAGTGCTTTTTAGTACCTTCCTAAGTTTACTGAAATCCTTGTAGAAAAAGATGCAATCCTTAAGGCAAATGGATGTTTAAACAAGATTTTACCGATTTCCTTACAAAGGTTGCCTGTTCCTTCACATAATTTCCTGTAGTGAAAATAATCTCAGTGGTCCATGAACTCTGTTTCCTCATCAGTTAAAGTTTGAAGCAAAATCAAGTGCAAAATGTGAGCAGTTAATCCTTACATGTGTAATATATTTGGGCTTGGTCTGTTGGTTTGTTGTTGGGTTTTTTTGTTGAGAACCATTTTGCATTGTTCCAGTTGCTGCTTCTAATGGCAGTAAATGCAAATGGGATGAACCAAGAGCTTCTTTCTGAAGGGCAGGTGAGGAGCACTGTCCCTGCTGGGGCACAGCAGACTGTAGGAGGTTCACAAGCCATTCCTGCAGTGGGGAGCCTGCAGCTGCCCTCCGCAGTAAATTAGTGCAATGCTCGTGTTTTTTTGTTTTCACACCCCCTTCACAACTGCACTAAACATGATAATTAAACTGGAAAATTAATAAATGATGAGCATAGGATGACTGGGGGCAGTGCGTCATTGTAAAGAAAAGAAGCATCAAAAGCGCTGAGAAAAACAACGAGTAACAGGCAGACCCCAGGCAAGCTTTCCCACAAAGCTCTGCCAATATGCCTCAGTCCTGATTTACAGCACTCCCGCGGCTCCCCTCTGAGCCGTGTCTGCTCCAGAAACTGTCAGTGGTGTGAAACAGCTTTAGGAGTTTTTGCAGGTGGACTCCTCTCTGCTCAGGGCTGCACTGAACTCTTACGTGTCTCTGGACTGTAACATAAAAGGCAGAGTGGGGGAAAGCGAACACATTTTGCAGGAACTGATCCTACTCTCTGCTTTGCCATAGACTTCCCAAGTGGGTCTGGATAAGGTTTGTCATCTCACTGTCTAAATTCCTCCTGTGTAGCTTGGGGATGGTAAGAGCAATATTACCTACCTGTTGCATAGCAGGGAGTGTGCTGGTTAATTACTGAGTGTTTATACAGTGGGGTCAGCAGAGAGAGTGCTATATGATAGCTAAATATTAGTATGAAATCACAGCAGATAACTGCACATATCCTCCCTTGCACGGCATGGTGATATTTTATCTACTTGTTATTTTGAGTCACATTCTCCAAAAGCTGAAAATACTTAGTGTCTGTTTAAAAGAAATGTTTCAAAGAACACATGCTGGTTTGAGCTGTTTCCCACTGTGCATAGCACCTGCACACAACCGACACTGGTGAGCTTTTTGCTTTAATAGAAAAGGTAAAATGAAGTGTTACTTCTCTTTAGGTTCTGTTAAAGGGAACACTATTAAAAATACTTGTTCCCTAGCCAACTTTTTCCCCCTTTTTTTCTGCAGTTGTATCTGCTTTGGCGTACATCTGTGCCTGAATGTACTCCTCTTGCCGTTATACCCTGACAGACATCTCTCACCAGAGGCAGGTTTATGAGACATGTGCCACTTCATTTTTGGAGGAGGAGGAAGGTTTTCATAAAAAATGAGGCCAGTTTTGCTTGTCATCACAGATGACATAGTGACTTCCTTCAGGCAAGGATGAAGCTGGGATGGGTGAGTCAGGGTTGATGGGTCCTCAGCTGACTGCACAGGTCTAGAGGTGATAAACACCTTTTATCACACAGCTCCCCACACTGTTCAGTGTGGAAGATAGAGCAGTAGCAGCCGCTGCAGCAGCATTTTCAGTAGCGCCCCCATAGCAGTGTGCCATCCATCCCAGGGTGGCAGGACAGTTTTCTCTCCTCAAGCAGGTCAGTGTGTTTTGCTCAAGATGCAGGAGAACACGAAGGCAAGAGTGGTACCTCTCACTGGGGCTTGGCATCTGGGGCTCAGAGCTGCCTGCTGTAGCATAGTGTAGCACAGACCATCCTGCTTTAGGGGCAGGACCAGTTGAGGAATTTTTCTTCAAGAAGGAAGGTCAAGAGACACTGCTCTTTATTAGTGACCGGGGAAGTAGCTCACAGATCCAAGCCAAACGCACATAGCAACTCTTATATGTATAGAGCCTTGGGGGATAATATTACTTGCAAAACAGAGGGGACAAAACCAAGCTGTTCTCTGTCTTAGCCACTAAGGGCACCAGGTGGACCAGGAGTTCAGAGAGGTACAGTGAAGGGGAGGTAAGTGCTACATGCAGTTGTTAGAAAGGACTCAGTATCGCTGCCTGTAGACAAGCGGACAGGCCACTGTGCCCTACAGTTGATACAAAGTCAAGGAATGACTGTGTCAGACAGATGGAGACATACTGGAGACACCATGTGGAAATGGTGTCCATGGGGGCTGGTTTTCCACTGATTCCCTTCCCCTGCCTGACACATATTCCTTTGAAAAAATATGAAACACAGAGAGTGAGTCTTCTTGGGATGATCATTCTTCTTATCCAGTGGGGGAAAGATTTGGTGGGAACCAGCCATGTGGGGGCTCTGCCATGATACTGAGAAAATCCTTAGTTTCCTCTTGGTGCTGGAGATTTGGCACCTGCAGGAAGGTCCAAGAAGGGTCTGTTGGGTGCATCAGCAGGTGCAGGCACAATCTGGGGTCCTGGTTCCTGTCAAGGTGGAACTGATGTACACCTCTTGGGGACAGACATCTTACTGACATGTCCATGAGAAGTGTCACCAAACAGTGCTCCATGTCTCAAAAAATGGCATTTCCCACAGGCAGCCAGACTACTGACTTGCCCACAAAGGGCTCCAGAATACCTCATCGCCTGGGAAGTTTGCCTTCTCCTACTCATAAAAAGATGTTTTATTCTTTAAGTCTACATGCATGCCAGCCTTCATTCAGACTTGGGCTTTCCCTCCCCAACACCTCAGTCACCTGGGCAACAGTCACTGAATATGTAAGGCCTTTTGAAAATTAGCAGTGTCCTGTGTGAACTATTTCTGTGTGGAAAGAAGGGCACCGGATCCCTCCTGGACCCAAGTTGTGATCTCAGGAGATAGGCCTGGGGCCACTGGCCACTGCTATAAACAAGAAGTCTGTGACTACTCCCTGAGCCCCAGGTTTTGAACTAAAACATGATAGCCACAAGCAGACTGCTGAATTCACTCAGAAAGGTGTACAGAGGAGGACTGGGGGCAGGTACCCCAAGAGGCGTAGTACAGCCTTTCCACCAGAACCCATCTGAGTTGAAAGATGAACTTTGATTCCACCTTGCTCAGACTCCTTGTGGTTGCTTGCTGCAAGCACATTTTCTCATTTGAGTAGTCTCCAGAAGCAATGTCAAAGTATAAGAGAGAAATAAATCCAACTGTGTGATGCTCTCAGTTAATTTCCAAATATCTAATTTGGATGACTGGTTGATCTGGCAAATGGGAGTTTCTTCTCCCAGTGCCCTTCAAGCAAATCAGATGTAATTCTGAAACATGTTTCTAACCATTCAAAGGCTGCAGGAACAAGTGCAATAGCAAAATTTAAAGGCTTGTTGTATACAGAAACCAAACTAAATTCTACTGTTGTCTCATCTGACGTTGTCTCTTTCTCCACTGGAAATGTGAAATAACTTTGTACCTTTTTTAATGACGGTATTTTAGTGAGGGATAAACTCAGTCACATTATCTAAGAGGGGCAGCAAGGCAGAAATATCTACACAGATTGTTACTACTAGTAACAAAATATTGGAACAAAATAATTTCTTGTTCATCATGCCCTCAACAGCAATGACTTGGCTGTGTTTCCCAGACATCCATGGAAGGGTTCAACCCAGCTGCCTGGGCTGACAGAGCAAGAAGGCTGACAGAAGAAACCTTCTGATGGTACTGCTGATGGTGTCTTCACCTCCCCTCTGCAAACCCAAGCGTGGATTTGATCAGACTGCAGCTTTGTGCCAGAGCAGATGCACCAGTTTAGGCCATGTGATCCCCTCAGATACTAGATAGTTTTCAAAACTGGCCCTATGGGTGAAAATCTGGCCCACCAAAGCCACTCCACTGAGCTCTACAGAAGCCAAGAGAAAGTGTCTCATCACAATCAGGGATGGGATCCGGGATCTAGGAGTCACGGGATCCAGGATCTAGGCGTCACAGGATCCAGTGTCTAGGAGTAAATAACACAAAAAGCACAGAAATAACACAGAAAACACCTACCAAAATGACTAGTTAGGAAATTTATCTTTTACAGTTTCAGTAGAGAATTTTACTCAGCTGTGAGCAGATGTGTATTAATAGATGGATTTAAAATGACTAAGCTCAGACAGATCACAAATGTATTTTGGCAATGTAATGCATAAAGTAATACTTAGAACATGCCCAATAACACTAATATTTCAAGAGGGCTTTAGAAAGAGATAAGATTTAGTGGTTGAGAATAAGAAATAAGATTTTATATTTAAATGTACAGGGACTTAAGCATTTGGATGAGGAGGTAGGAGTAACACTGTGAAAGGTTTTCAAAGTTCAAACAAAGAATCCTGAAGTCAGCTCTTAGCAGGATATGCTGAAGTGAGTTATGTACACTCATACAATTACAGTGATTTTTGTACACGTGCAAGAGTCAAGCTGCTGCATATTTGGTGTGGTCAGTTGTGGCTTTTGCTGGTAGCAAAATTTTTGATCGTTCACAATACCTCATAGACACTGGTTTGAACAATTCTGTGGCTACCATGAAGTTACCTCCACTGAATTTAAGTAGCAATGAGGCTATCAGTCCCAACTAGGTTCATGTCCATATGAATTACTCAGCATCGCTAGAGTATCTGATCACTAGCTGAACAGGAAAAATTTTTAAGTCCCAGTACAGGATGCAAGTAGTGTCATCTTTTTGGAGAAACAAGGCTAGAAATGGCTGGAGGGCCAAGTCAGGATAAAGTCCAAAGAGCTGTGGGGCTAAGATTAGAAGAATTTATACTGACAGAACAATGCAAATGGCAATGAGGTTTTTAGATGCATTCATGGTTAGTAGCATGTAAAAGAAATTAATTTATCCTTTGAGATAATTCCTGTTAAGAAAAAGAGGTATAGACCTCACAAAAAAGGTGCAACTTTGGGTTTTTATATTTTGCTTTGGGTTTAACAAGCCTGAGCAAGTACTGAAAAATGCATTATTCAAAGCATTGCCTGAAATTTCTGCTGTCTTGTTATAAACACACACTTCTGTCTGTGCTGCCAGCAGATACGGTATGGCAAAGACTGTCTAGCAAGTGCTTTCATGGAAGTAATGAATTTTGCTGTGTCTGCAGCTACCCAGAAGAATTAGTGTATGTGTTATACACTAATTGTGTAACCCTGGATAAATTCCACCAAAATTTAGGCAACTAGTCTGAAGTGTCTCAGTTAAGAGTTCAGTTTCAATAGTTGACATCGGTCGCCAATGAAGAGAAGGCTTATTCTAGAAAGCAGTTTAACTTAAATCTGAATAGCTCTGAGCACCTGGTTCTTTCTCACATATGTGAACGCAGAAGATTTCTGAGTAATTGCACAGGAGAAAGGTTTCCTGACTCATGATGGGCCTGGTCCTGCTGCTGCCCAGACCAGGGGCTGACTGGAACGTGCTTGTTTCCCTTCTGCATACTGGGGAGTGTCCCATGACCACAGATTAGGCACCACCAGAGCTTCCAGTGTTGGGAACTTATCTCAATACCCAACATGAGGCAGAATGATGCTTCAGAGGTCCTTACTCTAAAAGTTATCTCCATCCCGATGAGATCATCTTTGCACTCATTAACCCTATTATGGTTCTGAATTTGGCTTCTTGCTGCCCCAGTAAAACTACCCATGGGCACATGGGGTACCAAGAGGTATTAATGGGTCTTAATTAGCAAATAATTTTGATTATAGCATAGGACATAGGGATTGCTAATCTGCAAGAAAACATTAGAAGCATATTTCACCTAAGAAGTCACTCACTGCAAACTATTCTCTACCCTCTACACTTTACAGTGCAAAGCTGAGCAGAGCCTCACACTGCAGACAAGAGGTCCTCAAGTGGAGCAGAAGAGGAATTCCACCCCAAACAAATCCCCTACCAGTGATTTGTCAAAGATTAGATGCTCTCGAGCTAGGCAGAACTTGAAGGAGTGGGCTTTGGCTAGCTCTCAGTCTTGAATTTTGAAGGCAGGAGGAACCAAAATGAGTGATGCCTCTACTGATAAATGTAGGTAGGCATTGACATCTGAAGGGACTAGGAAATACAGGTACAGTGCGTGTGACTAGGCAGAGGCAGCAATAAGCCATTGTATTCTGCATGGGTGCTCAGGATACCGTGTAAATACTTTAAAATTATTCAGTGAGGGAACAAAGTAAAAAGTACAACTTTATTACAGATGGCAAATACGGTTTTATGAGATATGGGTCATACTTAATTGAGTGACTAATTATTTTTCAAAGATGTCGTTATCACATTAACTGTGGAAGGGCAGAGGGGTTTTACAGCTGAATTTCAAATATGTTCAGTACAGTAATTTCTCGTATTATTAATGAATATTTTGAAAACATTCAGAAGAATGCTCAAAAGAAAATGGGGTCAATAGGGAAACTTTTTAAAAAATAATCTATCTACTTGCTGATTTTGAGTACCTACAATTTCTCAGAGTTCAAAACCACAATTCTCTTTACATTTTCCACTTGTTCATATTGTCTCTAAATATAATGTGGGTACAGATATTTGCACAACTAACATCAATAGAAAAAGGAGTGTTTCAGAGTGTGATAGTCAGGAGACACCTTAACTCTTGCTTTTACTGCTGTGCTGAAATGATTTCCACATATTTCACATGTCCTGGTGTCCCCTTTGCCTATGAGGTGTGAACACTAATTAGATATTGACTTCTATCTGTGATGAAATAATTCCCCTTGTAGCAAGCTGAGGTCCAAGAAAGAGGTTGTTTTGAGCAGTGCCCAAGTGCGATTGGCTTTGGACTGTGGTGCAGGCTTTGGCACAGCTGTGAGAGATGGTACAGATATGACTTACAAACCTCTGCTTCATTCTTTGCAGAGAAAATTTGAGTTAAAAGAACATAGTACTAATGCAGAAATAGGATGAAATTTTAGCATATGAGTATTATTTTTCCCAATCTCAAGTAGATAATTTAACTTAATGATAAGTAGACATTTAAAGACAGTTGTCTCTATGAGGATGAAAAAATGAATCAAGACTGTGGAATTTAATAACAGTCACTTTTTCTTGTTTTTACTTCGAACTTTGCCTTGAATGGTAGCTACTTTCCAAAGTACTGGGCAGTAAATTTCCCTCTTTAATTTATTTAGTATCTCGTATTCAAAAACTACAGGGCTTTAATATGCAATATGAGGAATCTTTAATGATTCCTCACCAACTTCTTACAATGTTTTTAGCAAGAACTAGCAGATCAGCATTTTTGTTTTTATTAAAAAGAGCTTCTCTGAGAAATCAAAAAGAAAACCCTATGAAAGATTGTTGAGTTGTAAAGCACAGGAAAAAGGAAAATGGAAAATATAATACTCTTTTCCCAAAATTCTAACAGCATTTGGAAAATATTAGGAAATAAAAAATTTGGAAATATAATGCTCCAGACCATGGGAAATAGGTGGATTTGGAACTAATAAAAACGAATGTAGCTCTGTTTAAATTAATCCAAATTTGTGACATATGATGATCTGGCCCAGAGGTAATATCTTCTAAATAATATTTTTTCTTATTTTTGACTATGCTGATGAAGTCACTGTTCTGTGCCAAAGTATCAGCGTGTTTTGAAACAAATCCTTCATTTCAGGGGAGGATACAATTCCTTGTTACATTAGCCCTCCAGATTCCTGAAAAGTATTACACTTTGCATTTCAATTGCAGGGTGGATTTGGATGCTAGCTTTCTGTTTGCCATTTTATTTTCGAGCTCTGCCAGTCCATTATGCTGATCTGACAGAGAATCAAAATTATGAACAATAATTTTATAGGCAGGATGGACTCTAAAGTTCATTTAAAGAACCACTTCCAGGGAGATACCCCTGGCTGGGAATCTCCCTGCTGTCAATGCTGGGCTCTTTCCCAGTCTCTGGGAGCCAGATCTGTCTGAGATTGGGAGGAGGAAGCACAAACCATCTGGCAAGGCAGCTTTTTGAGCAGAAGAGACTAGTTAATTGAAAAGAGGCAGGAATTTTATCTTTGGCTTCTGATGAGATACAAATTACTTGATTAACTGCAGATTATTGGCTGAAAGAGGGCACCATTTAATACCATAGGTTCAGAATATTTTGCCAGTAACACAACATGGAGGAGGTGGAATGGGGACAAATAAGACCAAGGTCAGTAGTACAAAATTCATGGTCAGTTACTCAGAGTAAGTAATCTGTGAAAACTGGGAGCTCATGATAGGGATATAACATCAGACAAAGACAATGTATTAGTTTCAGAAAAATCACAGTGTTCTGAAGTTATAACAGCATGGAAAATGTCAAGGTGAGGCATTTGCAGGAGAGATGTGAAATGCTGCTATACTGCATGGGTCTCTGGCAAGTGTTCACCTGACACTGTTCAAGTCATCTATGATAAGGGATGGTGAGTTAAGAGCAAAACAGGGTTTGAGGAAATCTCTAAGACAGATACCACAAGAAAAGACTTAGAGCATATTTTTCAGTTCACACACACAAAAAAAAAATTAAAATGCCTGAAAAGGGATGGAAAATTATTTACAAAGGGGCATAAAGAATAAAGGAGAGAGGCTTATTTGAGTCATAGTCTGTACTGATTTGAGAATGATTCAGTATAAATTGGTTTTGAATGAACAGAGGAAGAATTTGTGAGCATACATAGGCCAGCTATTTGTAGCCATGAACATGGGAAATCTCTGGAAGGGCCCCTCCACAGCTGTTGTGTGGGTGGCAGCTCTGCTGCTCAGGTGGATGTTGCGGCATTCGTGGGAGGGTCCAAGAACAAACCCAACCCAATGACTCCAGCAGTCTCATGTTCCTGTTTCCTCAAAGTTAAAGATATCCCTTAGCTGAAATACTACCATGTATCCATAAAAATTGAGATTTTCGTTTCTTGGATTACACAGTACATTGCAGGAGGAAATTTTCTCCTAGAGTAGCTAGTATAATTCATCCCTGAGGCAAATACCTGGCTGCTGCTGGGCTGGACTCTCACTGTTTCAATACCAAGTCTGGCAACTCAGGGATAGCACAAGACTGAGGAGCAAATCCCCCTGCCTCCAACAGAAATCTGTAAAATCAAAACAAACAAAAAAACCCAAAAAACTCAAAAAAAACCCCTGCCACGTGGGATGCCACAGGGACAAAAAAAACCCAATTCACATGGGCTCATCACTGCAAGCTCTGAACTGCAGAAAAAGCATCAAGTGGCATGGATAGGCTCATGAGACTTTGCTGATAATGCCTTGAAACAGAGTAGAAGCCAATGATATTTAAGTGATGCAGGCTCTGCTTCTCTTTGCTTTTGTGCTTCCCTTTAATATCCACTGATCCTGCCCACTGATGCCTAACCTAAGAGCAATTTGTCCTTACTTCCATTGACACTGCTATACTTTAATTTGTATCTGTGCAACTTTACCATAATTTCTTGTACTCGCCATATGAACAGAGGTGGCTGTCTCACATACTGATGAGAAAAAACCTTTTGAGAAATAGAATTTTTTTTTAGTCCTGTGTGGGGCTGTTGTAACAGCAGGAAAGAGGACATAGTAATAAAGTCCTTTGTACACAAAGAAGTCTGAGACATAGATGTGTAAGGATTTGTTTGATTTGTTTGATTTGTTTGACCTTAATTTGTGTTACAGTGTTCAGCTCATGCCACTGTTTGTGAAACACCATGTTTGAAATCTTTCAGACAGGCTTTGTATTAAGTGATACCAGTGTAAATACATTTATTTCAGAGGATTTTCTTATTCCAGAGTGATACAGCAGTACTTGGGATGACCTGAGATGTCTGTAGAGAAACTTATCATGAGAAAGTCTAATTAAACTGTGCCACTTCCTCCTTCAGTAATTCTGAGATGACCTAAATGACCTGCCATTTTCAAAAGGATAAGCAGGATTTGATAAAACTAGTTGAGATGGTGCTGAGTGTTTCAAATCTATCTACCCAACACACCTTGTTGTTCTGTATTTTACCCATCTGATTTCTCCAGCCCCACCTTCCTGCTCTTACCCACAGCCACTATATCTCCCCTCACAAGTCAACTCTGATTTTGATCTTATTTATGTTGTACTCAGAACAGCTCAACTCTTGACTCCATGGTGAGATATGGCCATTCACACATTATGCAGCGTATCTATGGACCTGGTGAAGTCCCAGTGGTATCCTGATAGCTGAAGAAAGGAGAGGAATTTTTAAATGTGCTTTCTCAGACAACAAATCTTTTCAATTACCCAGCCACAGCCCCACTGTGATTCAATCGGGTAACCATTCCCTCTGCTCAATTTGAGAAGGATCTTCTGCAACACTCAGACATTTATTTTCTTTTTGTTTTTCAGTTGTAACATCCCACTTTATCTGTCAAGAGCCAACGCGTCAGTGATATGTCGACATTTCTAGAAAATTGGAGGCAAAGAAAATTCTCTTTTGGCTGAGACACAACTCAAGAATCCTGGTTCTCCCACATAAATAGAACAAGAATTCAAGATTGGGTGCAATTGTAAGAGTGAGCCTGTGGATTTGGGAAAAGAATTGTACCTCCTTGGCTACATACTCTGCTGCAGACTTTCAGAATTCTGAAGAGACTAAAGTTTTGCTGAACTGGAAAACTACACTAAATTAACAGCTGGGACAGGGACAACACATCCAGGTTTGCTTAGAGGATTTGGTTTGCTTGGAGGGAACAAGTTTTTTATGTTAAATTCAAGACACAAGAGGAGCACTAGCTCTCACTTACTGTCACAGTCACTATCACTGCTGCACATATGCAGTAGAAGGGTGATTTTCATAGCCTGATGGCATGCACTGAGTGGGTTTCTGACTCATTTCACCATACATACTGATATTTCTCATCTACATCATCCCAGGATGCTGACTGATGCTCTGCAGAACCTGAGCGTGCTTCCTGCAGTAAACTCACAATCAAACCAAAATGCATAAGACTGGAAGGGGCCTATGGAAAAAGTAACAACATGGCCCTTCTGTATACCTCAGTTCATTTCTTCTTCCTTTTTATTAGACTCACCTTTTTTTTTTTTAAATCCTATACTGTGTGTTTTTGGAGAACAGTTCTAAATAGGACGAGGCAATATTACATGAAGACAGACCAGGCTTTGTTTTGTACCCTCAACAAGCTTGCTTTTTCAGTGAATATCATGGCTGAAAGGACTCTGTTTTTCTCCCAAAATCATATCCGCCTTCAAGCCTTTGTTTCACTAATGCATACAGCTGTGCCAGTCCATTCCTTCACCTTTGTGCCTGAGGTCAGGGATGAACCTCGAGGGCTATTGCGCTTCTCAGCAGGATCTTGCTCTGGGCAGCAGCTTCCAACTACTTCTGTTCTCACTATGCAAAGAGGCACTTAATTGCTACTTGCATTTAACCCAAGTAAGAACTAATTTTCATGGCTGGGACTGATCTCTAAAATTGAACCCCTTTTAACAGCTGCCATTAGCTGCTTTCAGTGTAACAATGGGGTAGTTTTGGCAAGGTCTGGAGAGGGAGCAACTATGCAACAGGGAAAGAAGCATCCTCAAGTGCCCTTGTACTGATTCACATCAGTCCTATATTGATTCATTTATAAGTTATGTATTTTTAAAAGACTCCTGCTCTGCTGGAAGCTCAGAGAATTGCATTTTTGACAGAAAAAGATTGTGCCTAGGAAAATTTGTATTAGGTTCTGCTAGAGTATATTGACCTGGACCTCTCAGTGCCATGCACTTGGGACAGTAATGCTGGGCTCTTGAACAAGGCTGAGGGCCTGGAAAGTTCCAGTCTGCAGCAGGGTAGGCTTGCAGTGCTGGCAGCTACCTGGCCGTGTTTCCAGGATGTCTCTGGGTTGGGTGGGAAGCTCAGAGAGTAACGTCAGTGTAGTGTTAGTGTGTGCTTCCCAGGACAAAGACCTGGTAAGGCTCTGGTGAGGCTTTCCACCCTAGGGAACCAAGCAGTGCCTGTGCAAGGGCTACACTGTGGGAAGACTTCCCCTCCTGCACCTCTCCAAATGTGCGTGTGGCTCCAGGGAGCCAGGAACAAGTGTGGAGGGGGAGGGCAATTTTTTAATCTGGGACCGTATCTGATCCATAAGAATTAAAGTGTGGTGTTTGGGACCAGCTCTGGTCTAGTGAAGTCAGAAGGATTTCTCAAGAGGGCAAAACTTGCCCTGGTATTTTGCTTTTTATACCCCTAAGGCCTTTGAGATGAAGAAGCAGCAATGAAAATTGCTTTGGACTGAAAAGGAAATTGCCCCATAACCTCATGAGGGTAAATTTTGTATTAGTCTCTGTGCTTTACAGCTTTGCTGCCTACTACAGAGCAGACAAGTCTCAGGTCCCGCGCCCCAGGGCTCCACTTGCCTTGAAGCACAGCAGTGCTAAGGTCCCTTCGCTCTCACAACTGCAGTGGAAGAGCTCTCCTTTGTCAGCCATCTGCACTTTGCCGGTGCCAGGGGGATGAAGGGCAGCTGAGCTGGTCATCTGAGACAGAAGAGGGCAGGGGCATGCACTGACACTGCTATGCAGAGGAGCAGGAGAGGGGCCTTGGTCAGCAGGCAGAGCACAGGCTTGTGCACCAGTTCCTCCTTCTTGACAAGTGCTTCGAGTCAGCAATGCCCCAGCAGCAGATTGTCTGCAGGTTTCTAGTGCCCAGCTAGTGCAATGTAATTGAAGTTATCTTTGCTAACAGTAAGAGAGCTCTTGCAAGAAGTCACCTCTCCTTCCCTTTGTCCTGGGTTATCCATGAGTCTGTCAGAAGCTCCTGCCACTCAGCTGATCTGTGGTGACTTGCTGATGTGTGACTCTTGTGTGACTCTGGTGATCTTAGTGCTGTGACAGTCATTCTGTTTCAGGAGCCGTGCGGCACAGTAGGAGTAGCAAGCAGAAGGGAGCAGCAAGCCAGACCTTAAATACAAGCACATACATTAATTTATGAATGCAGGTATGCATATATTATTTATACACTATATTTATGCAACATATATATGTTTACATATATTTACATATAAACACCCACACTCCATGGATATGGATAAGGATATGGATATATGTGTATGTATGTGTGCATGTGTGTGTATAGATAGCTATATAGGTACACCTGGACTGCACGTCAACTAGGTGTTCAAATTCAGAGTATTTGGACTCAGAGCGCTCATGCTAGGATTGAATTAGATGAGGATTTATGTTGGCCAACTCTTCTTGACTACCCCTTTGCCAAAGGAATGAGAGCAGATTTTGGCTAGAACAAGTAGGGTTAACTAAGTTGATAACTCCTCTGAGAATACCTCAAGCCAAAGACAGTCAAAAGGGGGTGGAGGGATGGAGGGGAAGATATATGAATGATTAAAGTATCTAAAAGGAAATCAGTAATTTTGAACCATCAGAGCTGGAAACAATTAGTGGCTGGCTGGCAATTCAGAAGAATCAATAAGAGAAAGATGTGATTTCTAATAACTCAAAAATAAAATCTGCTGATAAGTTAAGAAGGAGCTATAGGGGGAAAAAAAGAGGTGAATAGGATACTAAATCTGTTAACAATTATTGTCAGTGCCAACACTGGCTTGGAAGAGTCACGTTTGTTCTATCACCTCCACCCAGACAATTATAACAATATGTATTCACCAGGCTCTCATGACAGGAGCACCCACCAATCCCATTAGCGCTAAGGAGCTGCTGGCATTTGTTTTTATTTTAATTTATCACTCAGCTGTTTCAAATCACGTAAAGCTAAAACTTGGCTTACAAGTTGTCGTTTCCAATGCTAATCGTTTGTGCTTACTGCATATGCGCCTGTGTGATATGTATATCTTCTGAATTGTAAAACTGGCATGGAAAACTCGCAGTCTGGGTATGAAATGTCCTCTCTGGCCCTTTACTGTAAAGGTTGGTCATGTTAAAGCTATTGACATATGTTTACTCCCCAAACAGCAGCCTGCCAGATGAAGCAAACTAGCTGGGTCTAGTTCACCACTCCTTTATAAAAGTTTAACAAGCTAACCCAGAGCAGTAGCTCAGATTGTATGTATATGGGGTCATCCTATTTCAAGGCAAAATGTGATTTCCTCAATTTCTCTAGTCTGGTGACAAACAGCACAGGCATGTGATAAATTGCATTTATTTTTCACCTTTTGACCTCCTCACTTGTTCTCTGCCCACTAATCCATTTCTGCTGGGACCACTTCTGGCATTAGAAACCTCTGAGCAGTGCTCAAACAGCCAATGCTCAAAAAAGAGCCCTGTCACAGATGGTTTCCTTCTTTCCTTTGTAAACACAGAGTTTCCCTTTTTACCCTCCTCTTCCAAATTGCACTAGTCCAGAAGAGACTCCAGTGACAGCTACAAGGATATTGTAGTTGGGGGTCTGGCTCTTCAGCCAGAATGATGTCCAATGCCATTTGAGGTCCTCCAGTCAGAGGTACAATTATTCTGGTGTAAAAAACAAATACCTTGGGAAGTGCTTTTTCTAGAATGTGGTAGAAACAAGATACATGGTGGCTTGCTCTGGAATAAATATTATGTTACAAAAATCACTCATGTCTTCAGTGCTTCAGAAGAATTTTGCTAGTTTTGGCCCCAATCCTGTAATATGCTCTTTATGGTCAAGAAGTCCCTCCTCATGGACTAACTGAAATATTGAAGCTGTATTTGGACCGTAGAGTTGAAAGCATTCAGCTGCTTTTCAGCACTGATGAGTTGCTTTCCATTTCCAATCTAACTTAACTGTGCAAGTTCTGTTGTACCTAATATACTGGGAATTTGCATTCTGTTTGCTCTAGGACATAAAGGTGCAACACTGGAGTCCCAGAGCTCAGCACAGGGCTAGGGATGAACAGTGACCTCCTGGTTTCTTTCTTCCAGTGCCCTACCCTGAATCATTTTCCGATATGACAAGGGAATCATTGCAGTTTTATAAACTTGCAACAAAGCAGTGTATGCTCTGCTAGGAAGATGAGGAGTACTAGCAGTACTCCAGGTGCCAGTGGCATTGTAAGTGGTGGGTATGGATTATGTCCTGATCCCAGGGAGGCTCTGAGGGAAGGCAATTTGTGCACAGCCTGTGTGCTGGTAGAGCAACTTGGTATCCTTGGTATGCAAGTGCTCAAGAGATTTTCTGTCAACTGTGCAGCAAACTCGGGCTCTCTTTCACACTCTCAGAGAGCCGAGACTCCATATGACGCTGTTGTAAGCATGACTTTGGATATCATTTACACTGAGATTGACTTCACGTGGCACAGGATGAGCCTGCACACACTGCAGCCAAGGTATACAGCCACTCTGCCCATCTCATGCCCAGCTGAATGCAATTGCTTAAAAAAGCTGATAAATTGTTATATTTAACAATTGTTATATTTTCATACAACCAAGTTTTTTAGTCTGGGGAATCAACCTATACTAATCTGTTCAGAAAACACCTGCACAGGCTTTGGAAAGATTTTTGAAAGAATCACAGGCCAATCACTCCTTCAGCAGCCCAACAAACAAGCAAAACACAGCTAGATCACAGTGACATTTCCATGCCTCATTTTCCTCCATGCTCCTACACAGTCCATGGAGTTAGATTCCAGAGTTCATTTTGGTATATGTTTACCCCTTTGAATCAGGCCTTTGAATCAGGAAATTTTCTGCCTCCTTCAGCTGTTTCCACACTAAAACCAAACCTCTTGCCATGCATAGCTTCAGCCTCGTCAGTCATTGTTGATGCTGACTTGTTCTTTCGTTCTGTTCTTGGCTCTCAGGCCATTTTCCTACACATATCACGGACAATGGACACTGCATACATCCAGCTCGTTTTTCCATGTTCCTTTTGTCTGAATGGTGGCATCTTATTCCCAGGGATTCTGGCCACAGGCAGTCCTAAGAGATTAAGGTTGAGTCTACCTAACCCCTGTCACACGAGGGAGCACCATTTTTGTAGGAAGAGCTCTTACTCCTAAGAATTTATACATGCAGAGGCCCAGCCAGAACAGCACCAATTCTCATTTCATTTAGGGGATGTTTGTATGAAGCTGAAAAATTACAGCATTTTTCTACATACGTATAAACTGGAGCACATTAAGGGGAGGAAAGACATGCATTGACCTATAAGGACTTAGTTTAGCTCTGATTTATTAAAGGTCACTCAGCATGAAATGATTAAAAAAATCCCATCTCTGAGAAGTGTGTTTGGATTTTTTGAGATACATTAACCTAGCTGGATAGGTATAATTTCTTTGGATTTCAGGAATGTGTTTAGTGCTGTACCGCACATCAGTGCAGTCTCAGTAAGTCAGAAAGCATTACAGGGATGATGAGGCACAAACTGTCAAAGCAAATGGTTCAGCAGTAGTTTGGGGCACCCAAAACCTGCAGAACACAAGAAAAAGCATAAGATATTAATATATTTTTTTCTTTTTTTAACTGTACAAATGTTCAAAACCCACCTGCTGCCCAAGATCTGGAAAATTAGTTTCGAAAACTTGGACTTAGTGAAGATTTCTTGAGTATTTGCATGGTGCAGAGTAAAAGTGTTAGGTGCTGCTTGGTCCCCCAGGTGAATGACTTTTGTGTAGCTGGAGCTTGTCAGTGTCAGGGGGATGGCAGACCCTGCTAGCTTCGTCCCTGTGCTTTTCTGGCCTGCTCTGGGGCAGACAGAGAGCTGCAATACACCAGCCAAGTGGTTTCTGTCTCCCACGCTTCAGAGGGGAAGTATCAGATTGTCAGGCACAGTCCAGTCAACCCTCTGCTCCTGGGATACTGCAACCACATGCTGTCCTTATTTGGGCTGGATTGCAGGGTTACAAACCAGTCCTTGGACTTTTTTTTGCCTTTTAATAAGTTCATTTTTGTGAGACACTTTTTTCCCCATGTAAGAAAAAAACCCACAAATATTTTTAGAGCTGGTTAAATTATTTGTTATGAACAGATTGTCCAATGAATTTTGGCCTTTTTCTGAACATGAGTCATTCACAACCTTATTTCAGTGGGTGAATTTGTTATTCATAAATACTGAAGGAATAGTTTATGCAAAGGGACTTCAGTCTCTGCGTTTTTCCAGAAATGCTTGTGGTTTTTTATTAGTGTCTGATTTTCCTGGTCCAACATTGTTTATCTACACTATGAAGCACTCTATCATCACTGTAAATAGTAATAAGGGACTTTAAACATGTGAATAGCAGCTAAAAATATTTGAAAGAATAGAAAATCATAATGCACCACTACTTGTGGTAAAAATCTGCTAACATATGGCTTCAGATGTTTTTGTGGATATGGCAGTAGTCACTGAAACCATTGCAAACATAGAGGAGTATCATTCAACAGATCACATCAAGAAAAGAAGATCAGTATATCTAGGCACAAAACAATTGGGTTGTATACCCAGCAAGAGATCTGGACACCCAAAGTTTCTCCAGGAAAAGTGAGTTGAACTCCTGCACAGTACATGGACTCACTCCTAGCATCCTTGTTCGGCTTCAAGTTTTCTAGATCATTAGTTTTCTTCTTCCTTTTACCCAGACTTAGTCTGAGCAGGTTGGTGCTTGCTCCTGGCATAAACTGGATCAGCAATTAAAGTTAAGGTATGATTTAGGATCTGAACATCTGAGTCTAGTAGACCAAGTCAACTTCTGGACCACAGAAAGACCTCAAGGCTAGGATAAAGATGGGACAACCCCTACTATCAATACAGGCTTGAGATGGAGGGATTGAGAACAGCCCTGCAGATGACTTGGGAGTATTGGTGGATGAATAGTTGGATGTGAGCTGGTAATATGTGCTCATAGCCCAGAAAGACAATTGTAGCCTGGGCTGTATCAGAAATGTGATCTGCAGGTCAAGGAAGGGGATTCTTCCCCTCTACTCCACTGTGGTGAGACCCACCTGATGTACTGCATCCAGCTCTGGGTTCTTCAGCACAGAAAGGGCATGAACCTGTGGAACAGGTCCCAAAGAGGGTCACAAAAATGATCAGAAGAATGGGACATTTTGTCTATGAGAAAACACTGAAAGAACTGTGGTTGTTCAGCCTGGAGAAGTGAAGGCTCTAGGAAGCCCTCATTGTGGCCTTTAATGTAGGGGACACAGGTGGGGATAAACTTTTTAGCAGGGGCTGTTGTATTGGATAAGGGGTAGGAGTTTTAACTTAAAATAAGTTAGAGTCAGACTAGATAAATAGAAGAAATTTTTTATGATGAGTGGTAAAACACTGCCAGAGGTTGCCCAGGGAGGTGGTAGATGACCTATCCTTGGAAACATTCATGGTCAGGTGGGATGTGGCACTGAGGAACCTGGTCAAGTTGAAGATGTCCTTGCTCATTGCATGGGGGTTGCACTAGATGGGCTTTAAAGGTTCCTTCCAACCCAAACCAATGATTCTGTGTTGGCAGAGGCAAACAACTGTATTTCTACAAAGCATAGGTGAGTTATGGTTAAAGATACTGTTTGAGTCATTGACAGATGCAGACCTATTTTATATGCCAGAGCCTGCATGCAGAGGGGGAAGTTACAGCAATCACCCTATTTCCGTAGCCAAAAATGCCTGTACTCACCCTCATCTAAAGTACATGCTAATGATCCCAGCTGACCTCTGTTGGCAGAGACTTTGCAGAGGCTGAAGGCTTTTTCAGTAAAAGTATCTCTGTGGCACTTGGTGTCACAAATCCTGTTTTAATTCCCAGTCCTGATCTTAATCCAGAGCAGCCCTAGCAATCCAGTGAATCACACTGACCACTTCAGACAGCAGGTTTGAAATAAGCTTTGTGAAGACTCTACATTTAGTGATTACTGGAGCTTTTGAGATCCTGCTTTCATAAACCCTCCCCAAAAACTCTTGCATTGCCCACTTCACCTGAAAAAAAGTCTCTTGAAACTTACTTCAGTATAGCTCAGTGGAACAGGCAAGATCCATCTATACTTGGCCATGTTTTGAATATCCTCCAACAACACTTCAGCGCAAAATAATGTCAAAATTATTTTAAGTTCATACTTTTTTAAACAACCCTCCAGCATGAACAAGGCATATCTTCTTAGTGCTAATTAAATTACCTCCTGTGTTTACTCTTTCAAGCTGTTTTTCTTGCCCAAGGAGACTTTCAGTCTATTTGCAGCCAACACCATATTGGATGGGAATGTTGATCTGCTGGAGGGTAGGAAGGTTCTGCAGAGGGATCTTCACAGACTGGATTGAAGGGCTGAGGACAACAGCAAGAGTTGCAATAAGGCTGAGTGCTGGGTCCTGAACTTGGGTCGCAACAATCCCAGGCTTGGGAAGAGAGTCTTGAAAGTGATCAGTAGGAAAAAGATCCGTGGGTGCTGGTGGACAGCAGCTGAACATGAGCCATTGTGTGGCCAGGTGGCCAAAAAGGCCAATTGTTCCCCTGTACTTGGCACTGGTGAGGCCACACCTCAAGTGCTGTGTACAGTTCTGGGCCCCTCGATTCCGGAAGGACATTGAGGCGCTGGAGCATGCCCAGAGGAGGACATTGGAGCTGGTGAAGGGTCTGGAGCACAAGTCCTGTGAGGAGCTGGGTGTGTTCAGCCTGGAGAAAAGGAAACTGAGGAGTGACTGTATTGCTCTCCACAACTACCTGAAAGGAGGTTGGGGCCAGGTGGGAATTGGACTCTTGTGTCATGTTTCAAGTAAAAAGGACGAGAGGGAATGGTCAGGGAAGATTTAGATTAGATATTAGAAAGAATTTTTTCACTGAAAGAGTGGTTAAGCATTGAAATGGGCTGCCCAGGGGGCTGGTGGAGTCACCATCTCTGGAAGTGCTCAACAGGCGTCTGGATGTGGCATTTGGGGATATGATTTAGGGGTGATTATGATGGTGCTAGGCTGATGGTTGCACTAGATGATCTTAAAGGTGTCTTCCAGCCTTGATGATTCTGTGATATATTCTATACAGTTCAACAACAACAATTATTTTTATATAATTTATATAAATTTATATAATTATTATAAAAAATTTATACAGGGGTTTTATCCTAAAAGATTGAATTTCATTGATTAAACTTGACTTACTAGCTCATGCATTACTTGTTTCTCCTTTTCAGTTACGTGCAGAGGATTTCAGCAAGGACGTAATTGGTTAGGGTGTTTTTATCTGCTGGTCCTATATTCAACCAGGTCTCATATTTCCTTCTCTTATGATTAATTTTTTTTTTTTTTATTAGGTAGCTCAGAGAAGGCAAATACTAAAGATAAGATGGAAGGAGTGTGACTTCATAGTTTTGAGAAATAGCCATAAATACAGCTTTGATGAAGAAAAATACAATGGAGATTGGTCTAATCTTTAGGCCACCTCGTAGACATCATCAGAAACTGAAAGCATCAATCAATGTGCACCTAATTTTTCAATTAGGAAATTGTCATCTGTGACTTACTGTTAAACTTTAATAGTATTATAACATTATTGATGCCCTCCTAATTGTGGCCTTAAGGCACTGTGTCTTGCCCTAATCAGTTCAAGGAAACACAGGGAGAAACTGAATCAAAAGACTTTAGAAAAATGGATGGCTAGTAAAAGAGCTGACCAAAAATCTTCATCATGTCAATTGTTCTGATATTTGGAGTCTGACAAGCCACTTCTCACCTCCTCTGGGGCCTGGGAGTTTAGCACTGCAATTAATTAAATGCAGTTTATTGCAACATTTAGGCTCATATGAAGGTTTGTATGCCATACAACCTCAAATTTCCTCCTTTTACCAGTCCTCTTGCCACACTGTTCATCCCAGATGAGTGATAACCTTCAACATCACACTGAAGTTCAGGGGTTTTTATGTTTTCTTTTTCCTTATTTTCCTCCTCCACACTGCAGCCCACAGCAGGCTACCTGTGAAAACTCTTTGAGATGAGCCCTTGCTCATAAAACGTGGAATATTCTTTCTCAGGAGATTATTCTTAATGAGTATTTTCTCCTACCACTGTTAAGCATCTTTTTGCTAGAATCCATGCAGTAAAGCAGATCTGTAGTGTTTCATTTTACATGTTGGTATTTAATCATGTATCAGATACAAATGTCATGTACCACATTGGCTGGTGCTTCATCCTGCCAGAAATACATTGCCTGAGTTCTCTAAACCAAGCAGATAGATTCTTAATATTTACCATTTTATGTCTCACTTTAACAAGTACCAGTAACAGTCAGATCTTCAGTACTCCCTCGGTGATATCAGTTGTGTATATCACAAGTGGGCAGATGCCAGAACAAAGATAGGTGTACAAGTCAAATTACCTGACATGCCCATAGCCTCTGACATGCTTATCTTATGACATAATCGCAGGTCTGAAATTCTGCTGAACCCACTGCTACACCAAATAAATCTTCAGTGCTGTGAGTAATATAATTACTACAGATCTTGCTTAGTATATCTAGAAATTTGTGTCTGACTGCTATAAGGAAGAGTTTGGATGTTTTCCAGGTGACCTGCATACTTATATATAAATGTATGTGTCTCTTTTAAGAGTACCTTACACTGTGAAGCTGACCAGAGAATCTGTGAAAATATTAAATTTATTAAGAGTGTGTTGACTGCTTTCTTTAGCTATGTGAAACTTTTATGGATGATCCTTCAAATCTGGCTGCTGGTTGGATTCCAGATATTACATGTTCTTATGTATAGTTATAATAATACAGCTACAGGATTTGCTGTAGGAGATATGAGAGGAGTTGCATATGACTGTGCACACGTCTCAAGCCTGCCGCAGTATGGAGGGCCAAAATCAAACCCACATTCTAAACCATCAGATCTCAGCTACATTAGCTGTAAACCTGCAGTTTCACAGATTCAATGCAAAATGCAACAGCCTGGTAGGTGGGTTTTAGGTCTTTCATCCTTTCAATAATCTTAATGTACTTTAAAGTACTGAAGTGTATTACAACTCTTCAGACTGAAAGGTTTTATGAAGCAGAGTTACCTCAGCAGCCCCAGAATATACACCTTGGAAAGCAAGGTACAGGAACCACAACCATTGTATGACTGTCTGGAAGGAAGCAACACACCAGTTTAGGGCAAGATCTAGAAGAAGTCATATATACCTGCAAGTTCTGGTGAGTTCAGTAGAAGGACAGTACCAGAATCACCTCTGCCCAGGATGTTGCTGCCAATACCAGATTGCATAGACTCGTGTAACCAGGAATGTTAAAAAAACCCTAATATTTCCTAATTTTCATTATCTATGTGAATATTTGAGTCCCTGTGTATGCTGCATTATGGCTAGAATTAGAACTGTATATTTATAATATTTCATTATGATTGCAAACTCTGATGTTATACTAAAAATATATTTCTTGGTCCTGAAGTATTTTTTATTTGCGGATAAAAGGGATTCTTTTAGTCTGTATCCTAACCAACTGTGATGCTTAGAAATTTCTCAATCCTCCCTATCTACTCATCTTAATAAAATTATGAAATAATTTCAGTAATTTCTTGAAGAAGTACTTGGAAGTCATTACATCGCAGAGCAGAAATTAAAAATATTTTTGTATCATGAGGTAGTGAAATGGCGTAGTGAAATATTCTGAAAGGTTAGTGTTAAGTTCTGGAATAATAGGCAGTAACTAACAGGAGCAGAATGGAAATAGTAGGACAACAACTTCTGCTGTTGAAGTTATTTGAATGTCAGAATGCAAAAGTAAAGAAATAAAAATTTGAATTTAGGTAATTTTTTACTAGAAAATGAAATAAAATAAGTATTTGCACAATACTCTTGGGCACTTGGTGTGACTCTTGGCAATGGTCTTGTGCAGTGCCAGGAGTGACTTGATGATCCTTGTGGGTCCCTTCCAAGACAGCCTATTCTGTGATTCTGTAATAGACAATGTGAGAAAGATTCTGCTCCTAGTTACCAGGTCCCTCATTTGTGTTAGTTTTGGTCTTCAAAATAGTCATGACAAGAGGCAAAAGACTGCTTCTGTCTTGTGTTATGAGAAAAATTCCAAATTTCAGATGCCGAATATTTTGTTTGCCCACCAGCATAATTCACATAACAGAAAATGTTGACCTGGTGAGCCATCAGCAATCCCTCCTAGTCCTGCTTTGAAGCATGTCTAACTTGAAAGTTTGGAGTGCTGGACACAAATTTCTGAAGAGTTGAATGTGTAGAGATACTCTACAGCTTAGACAAAGAACCTTAATTAATTGCAATCACATAGTGAAAGTCTTAGGTAACAGCTTCACCACTCCAAGTAATCTAAGACAAGTAAAAGGCAAAATAGAAATGTCAGAAATATTTTAGCTAACATTTTTGTCATGAAATTACTAAATATATGTTATGTTACTGCATAACCTGGAGCCTTTCAACTTCAGAGATAATGTGTATTCTACAGGGTTTTTGAGAAGCTTGAGAAGCCTCTTCTCCCTCACACACACCATGCAAAGCAGAGCTGTTACTACTCTGCTTCAGACCCATTTTTTTTCCCTATAGTTTTTGGTTATACTGAATACTCTGACTGCAGAGACCAGAGTGAGCAAATTTTTAATTCTTCTTTTCCTGACTTGAATTCCCACAACCTAAAATTTGTAGTGGAAACATGAAAAGGCAAGAGCATACACTTCTTGTTAAAGAGGATTTTACATTAAGCAAGCAGTGAATCAGGGTTAATTAACTTTTGCATTGGGGTTTTATTTGCAGTTCCTGGGGTGAAGCTGATATACCAGTGCCACGGCTCCAACAAGGTCCTACTGGAGAGGGGGACAGCCTCCATCTCTTGGACTTGAGTAAGCAGATCAGGACAACTGCAACGTGTGGTCTGTGGTCTCCTCCCTGCTGACATGCACAAGGAAGATCAAGCTGTGCTAAAATGCTTTTTAAATAAGCTGTCATAACTTGGAGCAACTTCATGCGCACTGGAGGACAGGACTCTGAGGCATTCCAGGACTGAAAAATCAGGATGCTACCAAACATTACTATTGTAAGAGAGTAAAATACTTTAAAAAGGGTAACATTGTAAGACAACTTACTCCTGAAGTGCCTTTGGGAAACTATTGGCTTGTGTCCAGCTCCAGCAATGGACCTTTGGTTGTAGTGGATTGCAGGCTTCCTGCTGGTCACCCACACACTGAATGTGTGCACCAAGTTGTTGTCGTGAATGGTGACCATCATGACTGGACTGCCTTTACCAGAATTTGTACCAGACTAACACTTCTTCCTGCTCCTCTCAGCTTCAGCAAAGCCTCTGCTGGACTGCTGCTTCCCATTGTGTTGCCAAGCCTTGAGGCAGGTGTGAATCAACCAGAAACTCTTTATACAGAGAATGATGAGGTCTGGAGAAAAGGTCAGGGAAAGAAGACTCAGTAAGCTCAAGTTACTGAACTGGAAGGAGGAAAACTTGAGACTAAAAATATGCCAGCAAATATCCAAGATAAAAAAGACTTCTGTTGACCACAAGGGAATAACGTCTTCTTTCTGTGTGTTGTGATTAGGACAGGAAGTAATGGACTTAAATTGCAGAATAAAAGTTTTTGTTAGAAAGAACAAAATGTTTCTGTCAGCAAGGCAATGAAGGCTTGTAACAGATCAGTGAGTACAGCTACAGAATGTCCTTCACGGAGGGAAATTTAAGGATATGACAAATCAAAATCCATCAGGGTGGCAAAGGTAGATACTTCTTCTATGTTGAAGTTTTGGACTGGAGTGCATCCCATCTGGAAGCACTTTCCAGCCTTCTGAGTCTACACAGGAGGGCAGAGACCTTTGAGTGCACACAGGTTTTTGTGGGCTTTCCAACTGGCTCCTGTGGGAGCTGTGACACTGGGCAGACAGTGCTTCACTGGGCATTGCACAGGGTGCCTGTCCTGGACAGACTGGCCTTCATCCCTCTAGCTCTTCTCCCAAACCTGTTTCTCAGTATTGTTCTGTACAAGCACATCCAGTATGGCATTTCCACTGGAAGTAGAGAGTCCGAGGGTCAAATGCCCAGTAGACAAGGCCAAGAAGTTGCTCTCGCTCTCTGTCTGTAGCAGATGGACAAGTTCTCTCCTGACCAGCAGCACAGCTGTGGCATGGGAGATGGTGCAGGCTTGCCATGCCATGACCTAGCCTCCCCTGTGAGAAGGATGAGGTCTGAACCTTGGTGTTCTCCAGCTGAAGATGGAATTAAACCTCAGGCTCCCTCTGGTTGGATGAACTCTCTAAATGCTGTCCTAGGTCACCAAACCATTTTCACCCTCAGTGGCTTTGATGAATTTAGATGTATGACAATGCTTATGAAACATATAGCACCACATACAAGCTCTGAAAATGCCTAATTTTCTTAGAATACTTTTCTGTTAAGTAAGCCTATGTCATTTCCCACCTATATGTAAATAAACCTTCAAAAGGTTTCCCAGGTTTCCTTTCTATCCATAAATTGAGCACACTGTGGTGCAGGTTAGGGGTCTGGTCTTGGTGCCTGTGGTTTCTCTTCTCCCTCAGCAGTTTGAGTTCTGCACTGGCCAGCCTTGAGGATTTGTGGGTAAGCAGCTTAGATGTCTAAATAATGTATGGATCAGTGTACGGGGCCTTTCATGTAGAGTCTGTGTTGCAGGCAACAGTAGCACTCTAATGCAGGACTTCAGGAATTCTGGGTTTGCTCATGTCTGCTGCTTTGCTTGTTGCCTTTATGTGATTGTGTGGGTTTTTCCTTGGCAGGGAGCACTGTGTTAGAGATGATGTATTAGCAATGATGCAACTTCTTCAATCATTTGAAAAAAAATTCCTGAAACTCTTGCCCTTATCTAGTATAGCACACAGTACATTTCATCAAAGAGCTCCTGGAAGAGGAGCTGGGAGCGTTTGTGGCTGGGTGATGGCGTGTTTCCAAGGGCACGCATCCAAGGTGTTCTTCCTGCCCCCAACTGCACAGAGACACAGCAAAGGAACGCCTTGATTCTGGTCTCAGGTCAAGAGGCCTCTTGAATACATACTTCAGTGTAACAAAATTCCTTGATTTTTGTCCCAAATCTGTATGCAATAGTCATTTAATGCTAAAAATGTGGTCATGAATATCAGGAAAATTTATCTGAGAAGAATGTTCAGTCCTCCCATACATCCACATATTTCACTGTCTGTCTGTTTCCTGGACCCAACATTTTCTTTGGTCAAGCTTTACTTCAGAAGTTAGTAACTATTAAAACTGTCCACCATTTCCCCATCCTTTTTCATAAGGCAGTGAATTCTTATGGCTAATTTTTTCCTTGCTTTTCACTCTGACTGTATGATTCATTCCAATATTTTTACATTAAGTCGTGGGTCCAAATCACATCCATTACTGCTAAAATGAAGTGGTGAGAGTACAGGGGAAAATTAACCAATGAGGTGAGTATACACACTTCAGTGGCAATGCTCACAATGCTTTTGCAAAGACAAAACATGAGTCAAGAGGATGACTGTGTATCTGAGCTTAAAGAGTGTTGATTAAAATGACAAGTTTGAAAACAGGTGATGCTTTCTACAAATATGGGATGTGATAGTGACAAAAGTGATACAGGACCATCTTTTCCAAGTCCAAGAAAAGTAGGGGTTACAAAAATATGTATATTTTTAGAATAATTAATGGTCTTTATTATTCTCTGTAGCCATGATTATTAAAGTAAATCAGGTCAATTAGAAATACTTATTTTGCATTTTTCGCTGTTTGAAAGCGAGAGACAGAAGAGAATCCAAGGACAGAAAAATAAAAAAGTTCTTTAGAAATCTAAATGCGAACACATGGGAGGTTTCTGCTGTCTTGAGGTCAGCTAGTCAAAACCAGTTTTATGATAAAGAAGGGCTGAGGGAGAGGGACATGTGCTTGTGAGTATATAATCTCATCTCCAACATCTCTTCATCTGCAAAATACGAAGCTGAAACAAATGACAACCTCCTGACATCCAATTCATCATACCACACTTGCAGTGTTATCAATGAAGAAGGGGGGTAAGAATGTTAATACATAACAGAAAGACCAAGGTAGGTAGTGAAACCTATTCAGTATACCCATCAGAAGCAAGCATAATAGCTGGCTTTGTTTTAAACCCACAGACTTAGAAAAATGAGTCATGACAGTTTTAACAATGAATGTAAGGTGCGCTTTCATGGTTAGAAAAAATATATAAAATACTTAAAATACTTACATGCAGTAACACAGTTTATCATCTTGATTGGTAAGTTTGGCCATATAACTTGAGCTTGCCACTGGATGTACAAAGGAAGTGTCAACGGCTGACACAAGAGTAATGGCAGCAACAAGAGGCAGAGCCCCAGGATTACAGGAGAGAAACGCACTTCCCAATGAGCTGCAGGTTATTCCAGGAAGGTAAACTGGCAATCAGTCCCTGCATTTTACAGTACATTTAAAACACAGAACTCCCACCACTACACTTTGCAGAAGCCCCTCAGTGGCCCTACGCTGATTTATGGGCCAGGGTTAATGATAACATCTTCTCCAGTGATGGCTGAAACCAATGGATATATTTCAGCAGATCCACTCTTCTCTGGTTCAGTTTTGCTGTCTGAACCAAAGGCTCCTGTATCTCAGGAGATTCTGCTGCCTTCCTAGTCATGTCTGCTTTAATTTATTCCTTGAAGAGTAGTCTGCCACAGGACTAATTTGGGATTTTGGTGGCTCAGAGGAAACAAAGGGTAATCTGGTCAAATGTCTCCATCTGAGAGTCTTGGAGGCTGGAGGATTCACCATTACCTGTGTCTGGCTGGCTCAGGAGGTGTTCAGAGGAAGTGTAGAAAGGCTATACTCCAAAGAACTGGTTAAAATCCCTAACTTGCATGCTCTCTCCTTTTCTTGATGTGCATGTATGAGCTGTAGCATTATGCACCGATAGAAAACAGTGACTTCCATGGTCTTTTGTAGAGTAGATCCATATCACACACGTATGTGGAACACCAGTGGGTCATAGACTGACACACCTCTCTGGACCTACCAGCACATCTGGAAAGTACAAAGTTCTGTGTTTGTGACAGCTCTTTAAAACGTACATCTTACATTAGAAAATGTAAAACATTATATATAAACACTATGACAGTGTATTATAAGTAAATTTTAAAGAGCATGACATTACTAACTTAACCCAAAGACTTTTCACAGCAAAATGGCAAAGCATTTTTCAGTATTTAATTGTACCCATTGTTCTGTCTTCTGAATTCTTTTTTTTAATTAAAGGAACATTTTAATTCAAGCCCTTAAAATGTATTTATTGTGATTGATAATCAATACAAGATGACATTTTCAACAAGGAAAAAACACTTCCCATCTGGTGGGAGGAGAAAAAATACATTGTTAGACTAAAATATATCTTGTAGTCACACCCATAGACATGTATCCAGTAAAACAGGAGAAAACACTTCCGAATGGAAGTAAGAATTCTGGCTAGAAGTGACTTCAAGTGCACATACCTTCAGCAAATATGTTCATGATTTATAGAATATAGAACACATATATTAATATTGCCAAATTCAATAAATTATAAGGGATTACATGTCAATTTGTTAAATGTAACATATTTTAAATAGTGCTTAATGATATTTTTATTTATGCAAGGCTGAATGAAATGGAGATCTGGTTCTCCTTTTGGCTGCAGCAGTCACAGTGAGAGTCAGAGGCATGCATACAAATCAACTGCAAAGAAACCACTGATGGGGTGCTTTCCTGCCTGAAGATGGGAATCTGTTCATGTTTATAAGAGTCAAATTAAAGTAATAGCACATTGAAGTTTGGCCACAAGCACAGCTGCACCATGAGTGTGTTTTTGGGTTCTTATTTACAGTTCAGAAATGATCCAGTGATATGCTGGAGGGCTTGCTGGAATCTGAGCTAGAGGTTCCTTGGGTGAGCCAAACTGGGCAGCACTAGACAGAAGAGAAAAATTAACAGGATTTAAACTTTTGTTTTATTTTTTCTTTTTTTTTAAAATATATTTGGAGAGCTGTGGAAACACTGGGGTTGTGGAAGTACTGCTGCTTTTCAATATTTAGGATCCAGAAATTAAGGAGAAGTTGTTAAGAATTTAATTTTCACTTGTACTTGGTGTAAGAAAGATACTCTTTCCTTTGTTTTTTGGAATGATCATAACAAGAAAGCAGCCCTTAAAAACCGTCAGGGATGCAGCAAGAGTAGCTTCAGGATAAAATGGTATTTCAAGCCTGGTTTTAGGATACATCAAAAACCAGAAGTAACATCAAATGTGTCTTGATTTTTTTCCATTGACATATTTTTAATTGAATATGTATATGAATATCTGTGATCTTCTTCAGAACATGTTATGTTCTCCTGTATGTGACACATTTTGCATGGCCAAGAATACTGCATACCTACTGCACAGCTGATGATTCCCAGACTTACTGGCTGCACCCTTAAAGAGACACAGTGTGACTCTATTGGGCTGGGTGACTAGAAAATTCCAGAATTTCAGGGGCAATGTGAATGGAAACCAAAGCAGATCAGGTCTGGGTTATGGGAAACGTTTTGCAATAGCCACAACCAGGAAATCATGCTTTATTTTCAAAACTATTGTCAAACACTGCTGCAGACTACCTCTCAATGGCATTTACAAACATGGCTGACAGTGGTGGATTTCTGCTAACATGGAGATTAGAAATGACTCCTTAGTTCAGTGATAAAACTGTGAAGCTGCAGTCAAGTCCTGGTGCGATGAAACCATGTTTGCCATTCTTATTTGAACACAGCTGCAACTAGTATCCATAATTCAAATTAAGTGCTATTTAGGAGGGTGTTTGGAAACACAATTAGTGCTCCAGGATTGAGATTTATTGTTTCCAGATTGGTGGTGACTTTTCCTTTATAGTTTTAACAATTTAGGGTAAATGAGACAAAACGTCAAGTGGAGAATTTAGTATTTAAAAATGTCTGCATAGAACAAGCAATAAAACTCAGATTTACTTGGCTAAGCCGGACTTTGCAAGTTCACCTATTTATCAACTTTGCAAGTTGGTTTGTTTTGCAGGATAATGGTGAGCGCCCACATTTTCCCCAGGGGTCTCAACAGTACACCTCTCTGCAGAATGACTGACAAACCAGAACACAGTTTGCCACAGTGAACATCCAATCCAGACATGGTCTGTCCTGGTATCATGCCTGCCTTTCACACACACCTCTTGTCCAACTGGGAGCAAGTAATGAGGGGCAGGAATCACCTCACCTTCTTTTGCTCATCTAGAATGTATCCCTGTAGTCTTAACCGGCCACCAAAAAGAGGCAGGTAGTTCCTTGGAAATACTTGTGCCATCCTCAGGTATCTGTCTGAGACAGTCACAATCACTCTTGAGACACGTGTCAAATCAGCCAAATCTAACTTACACCAGATTTCACTCCTTGAAAAAGCTGAAGACCAAGCCTGTAAATCTTGATTTTCCCACATGGAGCCAGAAGACCAGCTATCTGTTGCACAGGTTCAATCAACTCTTTGACAAAAAAAAAAGAGTGCTCTGATCTTGAGTCCTACTGCATCTCTCCTGAAAGGTTATTGTAGCTTGAACCTCTGTGCAGGAAACGAGTGGGAATACAGATAGTGAGAATGAAATTGCTTGCCGAAAATAAATTGTTTGTGTAAAAGGCATGGAAAATCAAGTGGCAGTTGTCAAATCTGTGTAGGTAATGCTGAGGAGCTGGATAGAAATCCTGTCCCACTTATGGCCACTGCATGGGGTATGGGCAACAGATTGAGCCACATTCTCTGCCCCCCTCCCCCCCCCCCCCCCCCCCCCCCACCCGAGTGTGGATACCAGAAAGAAAAATGGGATCTAGGTATAGATCTAGACAGTTCAAAAAGAGATGCTCTAAAATGGTCTCCCAGCAGTAAAATCCTCTATGCATTGACTGAGGGTAAAGCGTCCTGATGAGGCATAAGGCAGCAAACAGATGTGTAAGGAAGAAAAGCTCTTATATATTCCAAGGCAAACAATTAGCAGAGGTCCCTACTGCAGCCAGAAAGAAGAAAATAATCTTTCTGGTATCTGTGTTTGGTTATCTGGGCAAGATGGAAAAAGATGGAAATATTCAAGAAGGCAACTTTGGATGAAAATGTATCTGCAAATCTACTTCCCCTGGCTACATTGGAGATTAATTATAATTGCAAAATGTGTATTTTTGTGGTTTACTCTTTGCCCTCTTTGAAAATAATTCAGAAAGTAAATGTGCTGTAATTTCTAAAGAAGAAGACACAAGCAAAAGATGTTTATAAAAAATTTACTGTGTTGTTTTTTCCACAGTGACCTTGGGCTGTAACGGTCAATGACATTGTATAAATATTTGTTTGTCAGATTAACATCTTCATCTGATTTGCAGCCCCTTCTGAGAGAGGAGGAGAGGGAGCCTCAGCAGGCTCTCCAGCACCATTTGCCCAGGGAACAAAGCCCTTTTTTCTGTCAGGGATTATTCATTAGCAGAGTTTGATGGCTGGCTGGTATTCACCAGTCAAAGATGTGAGAAGAAGACCTTATTGTGGAGCTGGAGTTCCTTGTGAGCATGTGTAGGAGCTTGTGCCAGGGTGAGGAGGCCAAGAGGGAGGCATAGCCTTTCATGTGTCTTAGTTTCCATGTGCACAGCTGTGACCAGCTCTGCCAAAATCTTTACTCATGAGTGGCCAGAGAGAGCACTCAAAATGCAAGCCTGATGCTACTGAACTGCCACTTCCATCTCTCATGGCAAAGGGGCAGTTGTGACCATTTGAATATTTCCCGGTTTACTTTCCAGGGTATGCTACCATCTTCCTAAGTAACAGTTCTGCCCAGTTCTGCTCTCTGCCTGTGTGACTAAAGTTTAGAAGTGAAGGGGAGAGGGCACAGCCTGGCACAGAGAGCCCTCTCTGCGAGTACCTGCATGCAGGAGTGCACACATCCACATCTTCAGCAATCATTCCCCACTTATCTGTGAAAATAGAAACCTTTGACACAAGTGTTTATGAAAGCAAATAAAGAAGCTAAATTACACTTAAGCAAAGTGGCTTTAAGTGTGGTGACAGAAATGGAAGGGACCTTACTGGGTTACTAAGTTGAGTCTCTTCAAGGTCACTGGCAACTGCTTGTTATAATTCCTTTCTCCGCTTATGAAGTTCAGTTTTGAAAGGCTACATTTATAGTCCTCCTCTATGCCGGCTAGAAGTGCTTTGCAGAGACTTTTAGCTCCTCTTTGCTCATACCACAAGCAATGGTAGTGCTCTCTAGGATTTTCCAATCATTGCTAAGGAGTTATTTGAAAGATGGTTACTTTAAATATGTTTTTTTACTTGAACAGATTATATTTCCTCCTGTTCTTCATGTAAGATTCCCCACTGATTTTGGCTTCGCTACTTCTGTAAAGATAACAGAATTGAGTTATTTTAGGCCGGAAATAATCTTTCCTCTTTGAAGGAATTCCTTTCCACTGTAGAAGAGACTTGTTTCCCCTTGTTGTACTGGCTAGCAGTTGTGCCAGCTGTAATTTCCCCGGGGAACAAAACCACACAAAACATTCTACCTCTGCAAAGAAACTTTCTTTACTTATTTGCTAGCATTAGAGATGCTTTTGACTTGCAACCAGGAATTGAAATGATTGTTTAAAATGGCAGTGATGCAAGTAGTGAGGATGGCTCTCAGAAGGGTCTAAAGTATGAGGGGATGCTCAAGGTCTTTTGTATGTGCTGCTTGGAAGGGGCTGTATTCTTTGTACCATCTCACTTACCTGTAAATCTAGGAACATGGCTGCTTAAACAGTGCTGTTGCTGCAGACTGAATTTACCTCTAATTTGTATGTAGATTTCACTAGTTAGCCTAGATAAACTGACATCTTGGTAAATATTTCAAGGACTAGATCATAGTGGAAAGAAAGCTAAAGGCGTATTTGATTTTATGAAGCTGCATCTTTTTCCATCATTTAATGAGTATCTTCTTTATCTCACAAATTTGTTGTTCATCGATTCATTACATTATTTACTGGAAAATAATGGCACCATTTACCAGAAAGAAAGTTTAGTTTGCATTGTTTTAATCCATTTTATAAAATTGACCGTTCATCTTTAGCATTGAACCTTTCATAAAGCCTTGCCAGAGGAACAAGAAATCTATCTCATCAGACAGCTGTGAGGCATCTGATATAATTAAAGGGTGGTACTATCCTGACCACCACATCCAGTGATAAATGAGTCCATTTCATGAAGCCACAGAGCTGGTGCTGCTTGCATGACAGTAACAGCATATGAATGAACAAGGGAGGCTCATGTCGTGGCTTGGAGTTCATTTAGGAATCAGTTTACTATGTATCTGACAAGGGTGATAGGGAAACATTCAAGTACTGTGCAATAAAATACATAAATCTGAAATTTGTCCTGGAGATCTTGGATAGGATCGCAGATAGGTAGATAGGTATTGCCCAATAAAAAATCTGAGCATTTTGGGACATGTCCACCTTCTTGGATAAGCTGAAGCCAACAGATCAAACTGTCCACCACCCTTCTCTGAAGCTATGGGAAACAGAGATAGTAGGGGAAACAGCCAAATCAGCAATGTGCAGCTTTTATAATCATCTGACAAACCTCCAGGTTGTCCCCATTGCCCAGAGGACAATGATGTTTGGGAGTATGAGAAGGCAGGTTTTACTTTCCTTCTCTATTACAGATAAATTCACATTAAAACATGAACCACAATGTCTGTGTAGCATGAGGTAAGCAGGAGCCTCAGCTGATAAATTGCTCAATAAACAAAGCCTGAGCAGGAGAAGAAATGTCAGTGATGCAAAGAGGCTGATCCCAGCCCTGATGAAGTTAGTGAAAGGGTTTGGAATTTCCAGGCTGTGGATCCACCTACCTGGGGGCAGGCCATCATTAAATTTTGGCCTCGACGACTTTAGAGGTCTTTTTTGACCTGAATAATTTTGTGATTCTGTAAATTATCCGAGAATCTTGGCAGCTGCCTCATTAAGCCTGTTAAGGGAAAACTTCATGGCTTTTACATTTTCTGTTGGTTTAGTTTTTGTCTGAGCTTAACTAAATTTCAAGTATTACCAATTTTCATCTATAGCAGGAGTTTGAAAAGTTCTGCAAGTAGAGGAATGTGCCAATCCCAGTTACTGGGAACCCAAAAGTTCAGGTTTAGCAGCACCAGCAAAAAATGCAAAACCTAAATGTAGGAAATCATTATAGTAAGTTTCAATCAAAAAGTTAATATTTTCAAATATATGAGTATATAAAAACATAATTTGGCATGTGACTTGTCCTACACTCAGCTGCCACATCTATGTAACTACAGTAGACATATCAAATATGTGGGTCATCCATTACCTGTCTTATATTGGATCTCAACCTTGAACTGCTGATGCAAATCAGAAAATACTGGTCTAATATCAAATACAATCATTTTAATTGCAATTGTCACCTGTAGAGGTGCCTGCCACGTCCAGGTGTGTGGTGACGGAGAGGCTGTGTAGCTGCATGGTCACTGCCCCCTCATATCACATGGAGCATGTCTCATAGTAAACAGATGAAACAGGGCTGGGGAGGGGGGGGATATTCTGGAAAGACCTTTCCAGACTGAAGTGATAGATAATTTTCTTATAATTAGAAAGAGAATCTGTCCTGTACACAGACTGCGTATTGTTAGTGATTCCAAGCGTTTATGAAGAACTTGCTGTCTCAAGGATAAAGGCCTTCCAGTATTTCTTTCTGGATAAAATATAATGATTAAATATTTATAATGGTACAAAGTCTCATTTTTCAGAATTTACATTCATGTATTATTTCAACTTTTGTTACAAGCCTAAGTAAATATTTTATTAGACCTTAAGTTCACACCTGAGAACTTGACATCTTGGTTTTCATTGGGAAATGCAAAGTAATTATTTTTACAACTGGCTAGAGAGATATAGTACAATTATTACTGTTCAGGGAGCTGTTTTATAATGTTGGTTTCCTTACAGAAATCAGTGTAGTTATTTTTTGGGGGCCATTTTTGGACTCTTAATCGAAGCAGGTTAGCTCTGTGTGGTATAAATCACTTGTAATGGAAACAGTATCTACACACAGTGTAGAGCACGATGGGCGCAAATTCTAGAGGACCTGATTTTTGAACCATTAACATGTGAACTGCATGACCAAGTATTGACTGCTTGTGCCCTGTACTCTGTATACTTTAAAAAGCCATAATTACAATACTGGCTTCATCTATTCTAGTTTGCATTTTCAAATTTTTTTATGCAAATGAAATCCAGTTGGACAGTTCTGAATAAAAGAATAAGTCAAGATGGCATGTACATTCACTATGGCCTATGTTTTAAAATATATTAAAATTCTTTAAAAGTGTTGTTTTCATTAAAGAGTTGTCTTTCCTGGTTTTGGGCTCATTCACTGAGCATTTCATGCTTTAGTGCCTCTCTATGTAGAATTTTAAATATTAAATTTAATTAATTTAATGTATCTACATTAAATTATACTTAATATAGATATTTTAAAAATATTCCTCTGCCATGCCATAATTTTCCAGGTTATCAGGAGAATTTTCCTATCCATCCTGTGGAGGATGGAATGCTACTACTACTGCTCCTGCATTGGTGAGGGCTGCTGGTTGACACAGGCTCTGTAAATTATCTCTGGAGATAAAGGCAATCAAGAGTTATTCAGGCCTCTCTATGTAGAATTTTAAATATTAAATTTAATTAATTTAATGTATCTACATTAAATTATACTTAATATAGATATTTTAAAAATATTCCTCTGCCATGCCATAATTTTCCAGGTTATCAGGAGAATTTTCCTATCCATCCTGTGGAGGATGGAATGCTACTACTACTGCTCCTGCATTGGTGAGGGCTGCTGGTTGACACAGGCTCTGTAAATTATCTCTGGAGATAAAGGCAATCAAGAGTTATTCAGGCTCTTGCTCTGACTTCACCGCTGCACTATGTAAAAGACAAATCCAGAAAAGTCAAAGGTGTGTATGACAGGTCTCCATTAGCAAAAGACCTTGTGCAATTCAAACACATTGTTTCTTATGGTGGTAAATGCATCAGCCAATGGAGCAAACAATAAAGATCAAAAAAGGTCAAATATCAACCAGTCCTACAGATCAAAGAAAAAAATCCTGAAAACATCTAAAGCAAAATCCAAACACTCATTCACTTTTAAAGTCTGTCTATGTTTTGAATACAGACACTGGAACCAAGTTTGGGACCAGAAAGTCGTAATACCTTGACATTTTTGATCAGATACTCAAGTACAGATAGGTGGTGGTGTGGATCATCTTTCTGAAATATGAGACTATTAACTTAGGGCAGGAATTATGTATTTTACCCTCTGCTGTCTGGTGGTGCCAGCGAGTATTTTCAAACCAAAGCCTGCATCTGAATGAAAGCAGTAATGGTCAGGAAGAACAGATCTAACTGCATGTGTTCCTGGGGCTTCTCTGGAGCTTCTAGTCCAGCCAGCTGTTTGCTTGAGTACAGCTACTTGAAAACAATTCACATGAATTTGGTCTGAGAATTACATGTTATCCCTGGTGCTAGGCAGAACAGCAGGTTTCTTACAGTCCTCTAGGACACGGATCCAAGTGGAAATTGGCTCGACATTCACTCGGATCACATAATGAATTATGTTTTGAAACTGCATTTAAAAACAAGCAAACTACTCTGAGGGTGGGAGTACTTACAGACTCATACTTTAATATATTAATTACATTCATTTGTCATCACTTGAACCTAAATACCCTGTACTACATTAAAGTTGCCAAAATCCCATTCCCCTCTCACAACTGAATATCCAGAAGTAATCTCTTTAAACGAAAATCAAGTGAGAGACTTTCAGAGTCCCACAAGATCCTGGGGCAACAAAGGTGAAGAGGGGGAGAGACTGCAGCAGGTCTTTGATGCATGAAATTGCTGCAGTGCTGCAGGAACAGGAACAGTAGCGTTAGACTTAGATGCACTGTTATTGTCCTCAGGAAAGCAGTGGCAGTCAGTGCCATGAAACCATCCGTGCTAAACTCCTGCCAGGCACCGTGCATGGGACAACAGGTTCTTGTGATGCTAAAACTGTTACCCAGAGCACACACTCAAGATTCCTCATCATCTTTTATTTGAATAATTTACCAGATGACACATTGCCTGTGTCTATTCTTTCTCTGACCCTAATATTTTCCTCTTCTGGCCCTGCAAAAGTGTCTAAGACTGGGCTAACTTGCCATGTATGCAAAACTGAGGAACCTACCCTGCTGCTGTCCTTTGTGTGGCATCAGGGGGCGAGATTAAGGCACACTACTGCTTTGCCACTTAGTAAATAAACCACCTGAGGTCGGCCATTTCCACAGCTTTCTTTGGAAGCTCTCTGCCCATGTTTGCATGAAGGGCTTTGGGGCAAAAACAAGGGGTGTGGCTGTGTGCGTGTACCTCTGTGTTTCACTCCTTGCCCCTATTCCTGGCACTGAAACCCAGCACACTGCTGGGAAGACCCTGCATAGGCTGGTTTCTGTGAGAAGCCATCTCATTCACAGCAACATCCCCCTCCTCTCACAGACCACCTTGATCTCCATCACTCCCAGAAAAGTTCCCAGGCAGATCCCTTCTCATGTCTCCATGCCTGCAGCCTGGTAAACTCGTGTCCTTCTGTAAGTCCAACAGTGTAATACCTACCAGTTTTTCTGAGTAATTTTTATGTCTTTAGCTCTGGCCGCAGGCTCACAGATGAGCTGGAAGAGCAAAGCTCCTGCACTCCTGTGGGTTTTCTGTAGGCATTCAGCAGAGCTTGCAGAAGGGGTAGCTCTGACAAGGTCCTTTGCACTGCTACCTCTTACACACATTTGAATGTGCTGTACGTACACAAGCCTCAGGCTTACAGGGAAGCACCTTCCCATCTATTTCACCTCTGTCCCTCTTTGTTCAGTCAAGTATCCAGCAAAGAGTATCCCATAAATAGGTCTGTTCACCATCATGTTGCTCAGCTCGTATTTACTTATGCCATATTCATATTGCATATGTATCATCCTAATTGTTTCATAATGTTCTATAAATTGGCCAGTGTAATCAGGAATGCTGGATTGCATTAAGCAAAGCCTTTTTGACATGTACTGATATATTAGTTCCATATGATAAAATTCATAAAATACAATCTAGATGCCAATGAGATTAGGAAAATGGGCTCTTTTCCACTCACCTAGATACTGGAAAGATACACAAGTTGTGAGCTTTATATGAAACTAATGATCCCTTGAGACTCTGGCGAAGGATTTAGGAAGTGGGTAAAAATTAATAAATAGTATATAAAGAGACACAGTCTCACCTCCCACCCTTGCACACTCCTTATTATACAAACATACCCTCTGAAGAGCCCTGAATCTCTCTGAGGTCAAGGCACAGAGACCCCCTGAAACACACTGGGCACATTAACAGCGTGGCTGTTCATCGCACCCCGCATGAAGTCTGCACTGGCATCCCCAGCCTGAAGTGCTCCCAGATTCAGGAGATGCTCAGCTACACAGTTTTGCAGTATAACTCTGAAATTTCAAACATTCAACTAGGAGGGGGAATTGAGGCAATGTGTAGGGGAAGAGTGGCAAGAAAAAAAATTGCCTTATTCCTAATGCATCTGGTCCTGATGCAATGAGGAAAAGCCCCTGGACAAAGCAGTCCTAAAAGGCACAGGTCATGTTTGACAACATCATTGCTCCTGACCCTTCTGTGGGGCAGTGGAAGAACAGGTTCATGCCTCACATACACATGGACCAAGCAGCAGATCTGGCTGGAAGGATTAAAAAGCATATGAAATACAATGGCAAAATGCCCTTTTCCTGCACTTCCTAGGGTGGCAAAATGAACCCTACCAACCAGACTTCATTTCCAAGCACTCCTCTAGCCATTACAGAAGAAGACAAGAGCAATAATTGAGGGCTTTATGGATTATGATTGATAAGTATTTTAGCTCTGGAACCCAAGGATTTGTCTGCATATTCTGAAAGATACAAAATTGATATTTCTTTAAAGTTGTCTAAGCTGGCTTGGCTAGCAAGAGAATTCTACTATTGGTTTTGTTTTAAAAAGTGAGATATTAATAGGTTTGGGTTATAAATAAGGAATTGTACAGACAGGTTCCTCATGGTGTAAGAGGGAGACAGAAAATTCAACTGGTGGAGAAAAGTTTTAAAAGGGAAGGCAGGGGAAAAGCTTTACACTCGCAGTAGAGATTTTTTGAGAAACATGTAAATTTCAGGAAACTTTACCACAAAAATCTGTTTCAATTCATTCAAAATAAATGATGCTGAAGAGAAATCGATTGTAGCCCCATGTCTCCAGCCTGCCTGAGTTCTCCCACAATGACAGGAATAAAAAGCTATTTTTTACATCAGCCCACAGAAATGAGTCAGTGCATTCAAGGAACAGCTCTGATGAGGAATCCTGGGCCAATTTTATGTGGTTACATCCTAGAGCAGAATTGATTGTTATTAGAAAGGCAGTGTTATTCCAGTATCAAATAACTGAGATCATCTTGAAGGAAAATTCAGTTAGGAGAAACTAAATGCCACATTTTTTTTTCTTTAACTCTGAGCCATTTAGAGCAAACTGCGTGGTGTAAATGTTCCATCTTCAAGGGGTTCTCAGATTCTAGAATACAATCAGCACCAACTTCAATATTGACCCTTGGGCTGACTGTTAAAAAGTATAAATACACATCAAACAGATTTCAAGTCCTTCCATTGTAGCAAATATAATTTATTTTTAAATGAGAAATATAATTAGTGTTGCTAGCCCTACTGGTCTCTCAGAATAGAGTATGAGCTGCATATAGATAATTCCATGAAAACACTACTGGAAATTCAAATACTTATCTAATCTTTATGTCTGGCAACCTACACTACATTACTGATTGTTGGTACCAGTGAAGCATAGTATAGCATTTACTTCCAGAGGAAATTAAGCCAAGAAAAAGAGTGCCATTTAGTTCAGAGGAAAGATGTTCATACATTTATACTTTAAATGACTCCATTTGAGAGCTTGGAAAATTAAAAGGGCACTCAGCCAAAAATAGCTCAATGTAATTCTACTGAATGCAGGCTAAATAAGGATCAGCCTTATCTAACTTCTCAGAGGTACATTAACCAGAGACACTGTATAAAGTTCCAGAACTATCATTTGCCTAAAAGGGATTAGGGGATAACCAAAGTGAAGAAAACCAATTTATTCATAATATGAAACAACAGGTCATAGAAACTAGCTCAAGATAGTTCCAAGAGAGAGAGCAAGAGCAAAACAAGAGTAGTGTCCATTTGTTTAAAAAGGAATGAAATAGTTTTATGTTGAATCACTGGACAAAATGCTCTGGTTTAAGCTGAAACTATTTTCAGGTGTATAATTTGTGTAGGGAAAGGAAATTCTAATAATCTGCTTATAGTGCGGAAAAAACAAGGAACTGTCATCTATTCCCTTATGAGTAATAACCCACCCAGAGGGGGAGCTAAATGACACACTTTAATGGCTTTGGTCCCCCAGGGCAAGGACGGGGAGCTCAGCTGGGACCAGAGCTCAGCAGGTCACTCTCCAGCCTGCCAGTTTCCTTCCCATGCTGGCACCTCTGAATTGTTCTCCGTCTTCTTGCCTGCCATCTCAGCCCCAGGATGAGCTGCTCCTTTGCCATCACTTGCCACAGAATTCATAACTTTACTGATATTTACTAGTGGTTCCTCTTCAGAACAGAAGGGAATGGGTTATTTCGTTGAGTTGTATAAAATTCAGCTTTTGCATATATGAGAATTTTAATTGAAAAGGAGCAGTTTATTTGACGTTTTCATGTCTATTGATTTAATGTTCATTTGCCACCTGGGGAAAATGGCTACTTTTATACTAACAATGAGAACATGCTATTGTCCTTATATTTTTTTGTGAAAGACATTTTTTGCCCTGAAAGGAGTAAGATTTCACTTGCTTGGACTTTTAGGCTGACCCATTGCCACACGAGGAAATGATCTGGTTTAACTAATAAAGAAATGATTAGGGAGCCATTTGCTGAGTTATAACAAAATAGAGAAGCAAGGGAAGTGTGATAAGCATCACATCTCCTAATGCATAAACAGCACACTACTAACTTCTTCTTAGTGAAAGGTCAGATATTTAAAGGTAAAAGGATACTCCATGGGCAAAAATGTTTATTTTATAGAAATGAAAGGTTGAAAATGAAGATTCAGAAACATTTTTATGAGGCATTACCATACAGAATATGACTTCCAAGTTTGATGATAATTTATGTTAAAACAATATGAAGCCACTAGGGCTATCTTTTCAATCATGTTTGCAGTATTATTCCTCATTTCCGCAGCACTGTGATCAAAAAATGCTCACAACAAGTGAACCCTTACAGAGCATGGCAGCTTTGTAAATTCAATAAATATTTAAACAGTTTATACATTTTTCTTATATAATACATAGTCTGGCAATCAAGAAAGTCATTATTGTAATTTCTAGTAATCAGAAATATAGCAAGAGTTACCCATGAAGTAACAATTTTATTTAGAAAAAAAATTGCAAATTTTAAAGGCAGAAGCACTTCAGTATTTAGTTTGATCTACATATGCCTGGAGGTCTGAGGATGTCAAAGTATCATTTCAGAAAACAACAAAATCTTGGATACACAAAGATGTGTCGTTTATTGAAATGCTTTTATTTAATGACTTCAAGAGAAGAAAACTCCATCAATGTGTCTAGGTCAGTGTTAGTAACTCCTTATTATCCCTTTTAATAAATGTCACTTTTTTAATGTTTGACTGTGTCTAGACCAGTTTCCAACAAACTGATTGTTCAGTATGAAAAATTGCATCTCCACTTGGCAGTTGCAAACCATGTGGGTTCCTTGTTTAATTGTGTCATGGTCACCTTGGATCTTCTAGGTACAGGTCATACGCAATAATTTACCTGATGGTTTTTCTTTTTCACTGTATCAGTGAAATATCAGATATAATTTAACATCAGGTAACATGAAGTACACACTATAAAGAGGAGGAGTTTTTTCTTCTTGGAATGCATATGAAATCTTCATCTCTAAACAGAATAAGAGGTTTGCCACCAATTCCAATGAAGCAGGATTTAAATCAAAGGGGGTTTTACACATAAGCAAGGGAGAGAAAGGCTGGGCTACAGAAGAGGGCTCTGTGATTAAGGCTAGGCACACATTTGTTGGGATCAAGTGGTTACAGCATTTTGCCAACCATAGCAAATGCCATAACTGTGTGTTCCTTGTTATCCAAAGCCTCAGTGCCCTTGGTTAATGAGATGCAACTGAGTTACTGCAATTAAGAAATAAGTTAAGCCTTTGGTGACTCCAATGCCAACAGACCAGTGAAGTAACTGAAAGTGACTGCAACTCTTTCAGATTACAGTACTACGATTCACCCAAAAGACTCAGGAAGCACTTGGGTTATGATGATGATGATGATACCAGCAGGCATTCCTTGATAAGAAGTCATCTGAACACAAGCTAGATAGAACCAGTTGGGTACACACGGTTCTTCGACATTGACTGAAAGTGTTCATAGGGCTGTCAAAAAATCATTAGATTTTTTTCTCAGTAATTAGATAGAGTAATATATTAGGAGGTAGATGTTTCCCCTGGAACAGTGACAACCACTAACACTGAATCTTCAGTGAACTAAGATTTTTCCCAAGCCAAATATACCTGTTCTTGGACCAGGCAAACTATGTAACCTTGGGGTGTCTGCAGTGTCTTCAATGTGCTTTACTAGGCCATGAAACCTGACTCCAAGTAAATCTTACTTCCATAAAAATGAAATTGAAATAATATTCCTCCAGAAATGTTTTCTGATTCTTTTCTAGCCAAAATGGACATAACCTGGGTTGGGTGAATAGTGCCCACTCAGCTTAGAGAGGGCTAGAAGAAAATAAGGAGAAGAGGAAAGAAGCGGAACACATGGAGCCAACTCTTGCCAAACCAAAGTGAAGCACACAGCAGGGAGAAGGACAGCAGTTGGCAAAGCTAATTGAAAAATCAGTCATCTGAGATCAACTTTATATGCATCCCTTGACTTCAAAGAGAAAGTTCTAGCTCCTTTGGAAATGGCAAAACCTGTTTTTAAAATTCTTTTAGGCTTCTTATAAAGGCAATATTTCAAATATAAAATATTTTTTCTGAAACTAAATATTCCATTTTACAAATATTGCAACCAAATAAAATATTGTGATGTTCTCAAACCCACTCTTCCCTTTTTGTTTATCCAACAAGAACCATTCATGAAATTCAACCAAATTCACAAATAGATGAGTACTTCCTAACTTATTCTTCAGAAAAAAAACCTGCTTAATTTTAACCAAATATTCTAGTGCCATGAAACAGGGAAGAAGGGGTGAATTGTTCTGCCCTGTTCAGAAGAGGGAAAGCCAGTGCCAGTGGAAAGCTGCTTTTGCTGTTGCAGGGCTTGTGTAAGAGATGTCTTCTCTCACGCTACATAAATAGGTTCTGATCCCTCCTGGGAGGCTGGAATTTGCAGGGGTTCATTAGTTCACTGGTTGTAGCCATACTCCAGGATGACTAGGATTTGGATGCAGCTCACTATCACCACTCACCACTCGCTAGATACATCATTTACAGTGCAAATGAAAGACATGCCAAGAATATTCCTTCCTGGCACTCCCAAATGTACACAGGGTTTTTTCTTCAGGGGAATAAAATTCCCCCTTCTTCAGTGTCAGATCTCATATGGAGCAGCTGTTTTGGCATAAACACTCAGCCTCCTGAGTGACACAGCAGGAGAGCAGTTGGAGACTCCAGGTAGGGAAGAGGAAGGAGGGAACATCAACAATGGTCAGGAAGGATCATAGTGTCACAGGACAGAAAACATGCACAAGACCATCAAAAGCAGCCTCTTGTGAAGGCAACAGCCACTTGCAGAATGGACTCCAGAAGGTCTTCTTTGAGGTCCATCTGCCTCTGTAGCCCTCTTCTCCACAATGTCAGAGGAACAGCTGCATGAACAGAGGCCACGTTTCTAGGAAATCTGTACAGACACTAAGTCAATTCAATGAACACTGTCATCTGTCCTTCTTCAACACAAGTATTGAGCAAGCTCAGACTCCCTTTCGGTTGTCTTGTGCTGGTACAGATTGTTGCCAGACATAACCTCTCCTAGCTCCAGGTGCCGTGGGGGAAAGTGTTGCCCTGCCCAGATATCCCTCATTGCTCATCAGATGATGGCTGCTGCCCCCACATCTCTGCTGGTACGCAGGTGGGTATGAAACCTGGGGCAAAACTAATACTCCAGTGACCTCTGTGAAGGCAACCTTCCTGCTTTTCCCAGGAGCATGAACTTTTCCCCTCAAGCTGTTCTTCCCAGGAGCAGTGAGAAATAGCTGAGCAGCAGCAGAGCCTCCAGTGAGCAACTGTCTGCTGAGGGAACATGACCCTAGACATGCATGGACAGGTGTGATCCAGCAGGGAACTGAGCAGGGCTGACTTCTCCCCTCTTCCTCTCCTTCCACCTTGCTCTGCTTGACTCTTCCACTGAGTGACATGGTCCCTGTGCAGTGTCCAGCATCCCTCTCTGATGCCACCACAGTCTGCACAGCAACCTAGCACTGCTCAAGTCTCATCCTGCAGTTCTAAGCAGGAGAGAAAAGAGGCTTATTCTGTATGCACCTGTGTTCCTCTCTGGGCTTCATGCACCTATGTTTAAGCCACGTGTATTATACCCAGTCCTACTATAATTTAAAATACTAATGAAAGTACTCAAAGATGCTAGGGGCACCTGTGTCCTTTGTGAGTTTTGCACAGTCATCATCCCTGGTCCACAAGCACTCAGTCCTGAAAAACTTTTAGGGACAAGCCAAAGCTGCATCAAGAAGTCAATATTACTCAAGAAATTGTTGATTTCTGAGACTATCCTGTGAATTTCCAGTTGCTCTTGTCTGAAGCAGGAGTGCCACCAGACGGGATGCCCCAGCCCCGCTGGCTTGACTGCCAGCACCTGAGGAGAGACCAGGGATCCCAACTGCAGTGGTAAGTGAAAGGAACCAATACGAAAAGGAGGTAAACATGCAGAATTATTTGTTATGCACATCACCATTTGAAATGCTAAGCTGGATTTCAACCTCTAATTAATATTTTTCCTGGGTCTTCAGTTTGAAATTGTCCTCATAGTGATGCCTTGATGGGCTACCTAAAAACATAGGCTAGATAAAATTAAGAGAATAAAAGCAGTTATATTTATTGAAGGGCCTTCAAGGTACATTAGGGCAGTCAAAGCCCCAGGAGCTACACCCAAATTGGACAAGGGGGTCACGGGGTTTTCATACTTTTTAAGTTTGGTCCATTTGCATATTGGGGGTTAGTCCTCCAATTGCAACTTCAGGTGATGAAGTCATTCACCCCAAGTTTGCTCCCCCCAACTCACTATTGTTTATATTTCTTGGGGCCTGAGACAGTAAGGCGTCCTTGAGTTTCAGGCCTAGAGAGGAATTGTTTTGACTGACCAAAATGAGGGAACAGTAGCTAACAGGCTATATGGAGTTTAGAATGATACACTAAAGAATTACAGGAGATGAAAAACATAAAACTTAAAATCCTAAGGCATCAATAGAGACTCACAGAATCATTAAGGTTGGGAAAGACCTCCAAGATCATCATGTACAACCTTTGACTAAAGACCACCATGCCCACTAACCATAGCACTAAGTGCCACGTCCAGTCATTTCTTGAACACTTCCAAGGATGGCGACTCCAGCACCTCCCTGAGCAGTCTATTCCAATGCTTAACCACCCTTACCATGACAAAATTCTCCTTGATGTCCCACCAGAACCTTCCCTGGCACAGTCTGAGGCTGTTTCCTCTTGCACTGTTGCTTGCTGCCTGGGAGAAGAGGCCGACACTCACCTGGCTCCAACCTCCTTTCAGGTACTTGAAGAGAGCAATATGGTCACCTGTGAGCCTCCTTTTCCGCAGGCTAAATACGCCCAACTCCCTCAGCCATTCCTCATAGGACATGTGCTCCAGACCCTTCACCAGCTCCATTGCCCTTCTCTGGACATGCTCCAGCACCTCAATATCCTTCCTGAATTGAGGGACCCAGAACTGGACACAGCACTTGAGGTGTGGCCTCGCCAGTGCCCAGTACAGGGGGGACAATTACTGCCCTGGTCCTGCTGGCCACACCATTTCTGATACAGGCCAGGATGCCACTTGTCTTCTTGGCCACCTGGGCACACACTGGCTCATGTTCAGCCTGTTGTCAATCAGTATCCCCAGGTCCCTTTCTGCCTGGGCACTGTCCAGCCACTCTGCACAAGCCTGTAGCGCTGCAGGATGCCATTGCCCTTCTTGGCCACCTGGGCGCACACACTGGCTCATGTTCAGCCTGTTGTCAATCAGTATCCCCAGGTCCCTTTCTGCCTGGGCACTGTCCAGCCACTCTTCCCCAAAAAAGAAAGGAGAAGCGTTCTTAAAACATACCCAAGATCAGAAATAGCTACCTTTCAGGTACTCAACCTGCTTCTCAGATCTCATTATATTAAGTAAGAATCCCAAGAAAGTATAGCAAAGTGTTCAGACGACTGGTTTATCTGATAACCTGCACAAAGGGAAAGACTGTCTTCTGCCCTCATTTGAGAAGGAAAAGCCCACTCCATGTAGTGAGAAAGACTCCACTCCACTTCACAGACTTGTTCTTATGTTACTTGTGTTGCAGGACAGCATGTATTGCTGCTGAAGTAATTGTTTCTGACAGGTAGACTGCAAACTATGCCTGTGAAAATATGGTATCGCATTTCTGTTCAGCACTGCCTCTAACATCTACTGTGGCAAAGGCAGTGATCAGCAATCAGGTGAGCAGAGGCATCCCTTTCCCTGTTAAAACTGCCAAACAGATCAGGTACCAGCACAAACTACACAAAAAATGCTTCTTCCTGTCTTCACTCACATCACGATGTACAGCTTCAGCATCTTATGAAGCCAGAGATCAGGCACTCCTCTGCCTCCACCTTAGCTCCATCACTAGGACTGCTCAGAGATTCTTACAGATTTGCTGAAAATCTTCAGTGTCAGAAGGGTGATGGGGAAGGGAAAGTGGCAAACTGCAGCTTCACAAATGATAAAGAGCACTTTGCACTGGATGGACATAGTTTCAGTAGAATAGAAGTATGAAAACTAGAGTCTTACCTCCTTTGAAGCAGAAGAAGACACCTTGTGAAGTTCTCTTGGTCTTCCTTGTGCTTGAGTTTCCATGGCTTTACGTATCCATAGTACCTGTCTAACAGTCAGCCACATACAGACTCATGGCAATGCTCAGAACCAATTCTGAACAACAAATGGGGAGCAGGGCACTGAAGAAGTCTGGGTGCCAACCTGTGGGAGATTGACTTGCTGTTCTGGCATTTCTGTAGCTGCAAACCCTGTAAAAATACATCAGAGGGGGAAAGGCAGAAGCAATAGATCAAAACCTAGTACAAAACAGTTGCTGGTGGTCCCTGTGGTCCCTGACGACATGAGGTTGAAAATGACTTTTTAGTGTGGGGTTTATTTTCTTAATGCTTTGAGGACTACAGCTGAAAGCCACTACATTTAATGTTAACATTGAGGCTAGAGAATCCATATTGTAGTGATTAGCAGCAGGAACTTCAGAGATGGTAGCGTGCAAGCCATAGGGAACATGTAGATTGAGTGCAAGGAGACTGTAAGAATCACAGGTCAACTCTAAGTAATGGAATTTGGGTTTTTAAAATGCATTTCCTCTCTGGTTAGTTTCTGAAATACAAATAAAATCTCACAGGATTTAGGCTCTCTCCTTCCTTAGGTTTTGGCTCATGAAAGTCTTTTGCCCTCCTTGACTGGTCTAAATTGGATTATATACAATATATAATCCAAAGTGGGAAGCAATGTCAACCACATTGATGCCTTGGTTTTGCTTGTTTAAAAATTGCATTTCCATTCTCAGGGTTCAGTTTACAGTCCTCTCTCACGCAAGTTCCCCCTTGTCTCCAGGGAACCATGTCCAGCTGAGGAAGACACTCAAGAAATCTTGTGGGACTGGGCCCCTGGTTGCTTAGGTTTCTTGTGGGAAGAGGGAAAATTCCTAAATATTTAGCAGACATTTTTTTTCTCTTGTAAAAGAAAACTAGACCAAAAGAAACATATGAGTCAAAGTAAATTTCGGTGCTAGTATTTTGCCAAACCCTAAGGAATCTGTGCAGAGAAAAGAGAAACAGACTAAAGACAGACAGAGGACTGAACTCAGATAGCCTCACTTGGTCTGTTAGTTCATTGAAATAAAATTGTTGTTATTGAAAATTTGTATAAGGAAAGCAACAGTGGTAAGAAGAATATGTCTATAAATTTTCCCAGGAAGAGATTCAGATTTTGAAAATATGGCTATTTCTGATTTCATAATAACAGAAAGAACACATAATAAAAACTCAGTTGAGACATTTTTGGGGTAGTAATCCTTGCTGTAGCCGCCTTTATTCCAACAGGATATTTTTTCCTGGAATTTTGAGGCCTCATGCAAGAAAGGACAGTGTATATTTGCCTCTAAATTGGAGAGATACAGGTTTGATGGATGTCCTCTCCTAGAGAGTTACATTCAATGGCTCAATGTCCAGATGGAGGTCAGTTACAAGTGGTGTCACTCGAGGATTCATACTGGGACCAACACTATAATATGTTAATCAGTGACATAGGCAGTGGGATTGAGCTTGCCCACATCACGCTTGCAGATGACAGGAGGCTGAGTGGTGCAGCTGATATACTTGAGGGAAGGGATGCCAACCAGAGGGACCTGGCCAGCCTTGAGAAATGGGTCCATATAAACCTCATGAAGTTCAGCAAGGCCAAGTGCAAGGTCCTGCACCTGGGCTGGAACAAACCACAATGTATCCTGGATTGCATCACAAAAAGTGAGGCCAGCAAGTCAAGGGGTGATTCTGCCCCTCAATTCTGCTCTGGTGAGGGCCCACCTGGAGCACTGCCTCCACCTCTGGGGTCCTCAGCACATGGACCATAAAAATGACCAGAGGGATGAAACATGTCTCCTGTGAAGAAAGAGTGAGAGAGCTGGAGTTGTTCAGCCTGGAGAGGGCAAGGCTCCAGGGAGACCATATTGCAGCCTTTCAGTACTTGAAGGGGACAAACTTTTTAGCAGGTTCTGTGGGAATGGACAAGGGACAATTGTTTTAAACTGAAAGAGGCTAGATTTAGATTGGATATATTATGAAGACTTTTTTTGTGATGGGGGGTCGTGAGACACTGGAAATGGTTGCTCAGAGAAATTGTGAATGTCCCATCTTTGAAAGAATTCAAGGTCAAGCTAGATGGAGCTTTGAACAAGCAGATTTAGTTAATGATGTTCCTGCCCACCATTCTATGATTCTGTGTATGGGTAACTGTATTTCAGTGGGATGATGAGCCAAAATTGCTCACCTACTACACAGCCCCAGAGATGCCTGAAGTTCATACATGCCCTACTTGGAATAAACCAGGATTTCTAGGTACCAAAACATCCATTCCTATGAGTGTCCGGGACTGCTCCCATTTGCCAAGTCCAAGAAATTCTTAGGTAAATACTACCCCCAGGTATCTGGGATGGTTCAAATCTCTTTGGCATCTCCGCATGCTAGTTGACTGGGACAAACTGCTCAGAAGAGAGGACTCCCACCTCACGAAGTGGATAAGGAGCAGCAACTATGTGAAACACAAGTCTCATGAGCAGGAAACCTACTCAGGCTGTGGAGAGCCACAGTGAACAAGATCAAGGCATGTGTAAGAGTTTTGGGAGCTGGAGAGGGACATGCATGCCTGAGCTTCAGAACTGGGTCCTCACATCCAATGGGAACACAATGGAGTGAGAAGTGTGACTCTGCCAGTGCTATACTTGCTTAGAGAATTTTCTGTAAAATATGGGGAAAAGCCATGTTATAAATCATGCAAAGGACTGTTTATGTGAAACAAAACACCCGTTGCATGCCTTGGTATTGGCATGGCATGGCCCACCTCCCCAGGCATTGGCAGGAGAAAGGGATCCCTGCCAGCTCCAAAACCGAGGTTATAACACCTTCCCGTGGGAGACTCAGGATGGCAGCTGACTCCTTACAGCCACATGAACGGGGCCAGATCTGTAACACACATCTACCCTTCACTTTTCATCCTGGCCAACTCCTGGCAGCTATTTGCTGAGAGAGTCAATTTTAAAGCTGTTCCCTAAGCAGTGATCCTGGATCATGCTTTGCAGCAGCCAGCTGTACACAGAGCCTAGAGGTGTAATAGGGGCTGCATTTCATGCTGTGAGTCAAAGGTACAAACCGTCTTGTCATAGAAAGAAGTCAGCAGCAGTATTAGTTGATCCTACACAAATTGATAGGATCTTTAAACATCTGATCCTCTGATCCATCAACACTGCCAGTTAAAGTAGTTGACTTAACAGACTGATCATTAGACTTAATACTAACAGTGCTGTAGGCTTTTTTGTTTTGACAAAATATATGCTTGAAAATCACTGTGCCTTAATTGAAGATGTTAGTGTGTAAGTGATCTGGTGGACAACTAACCCTGTCCCACCACACCTGATCTCTACAGGCATAATCTTAAGCAGTTTTAACCTTCTCTTTTAAAGGCATTGACTACCATTATAAACTGCCTAAACCATATTGTGTTTACCCCATTATCATCTGTAGGGATTCTGTTTTAACATATTACCAGCACAGGTTGTGTATGCTCATGTGAAAATATTCCCTGCATACATTGATGGAAGATTAGTCACTCTCATGGACAATTGTTTTATAAACCCAAGTGCCAAGTGTTGGCCTTTGATTTTTCCAACAAATTCAGAAAATTACAAATCTTTGTCAAATTATGGTTTTACTAAACTGAGGTGGTTTAGTCAAGATGCTTTCATGGATTCACCCACAAGCCACTTCCCATTGCTGGAGCTGTGGTTGTGGTCAGTGGACACTGAAGTCCCATTGCTATCAATCGAGTTGAAGTTGAAGGCAGGTGTGTGCTCAGAGAAAGTGGGAGAAGAGAGAACTGGCTGAACACAACTCTGTTGCTCTCAGGAATTCTCTATCTCAAGTGGGGCACAAAGCAACCAAAAAGAACCATGCTTTCCTCTTTATTGAAAGGAAGTCAGATGGACAATCTGCTTCAGGATAATGTACACAAGTAACTCAAGAAGTGACTTTGTAAAACTAGCCATAGCAGGAATTTGATGGGAACTACCATGTACAGCAAAGCTTTACAAATGGCTTTTGGTGAACAGATATGGAGTTGTGCACTCTCACCCCAGCTCCTGAAAATGCAATACTCTGTGCAGAAATACTGGAAGCCCTCATGACTTCACAGGAGGTGGTATTCTTCACAAATGCCTAAGCTCTGAAATCAGGGGTGGTAGAAGAATCTCAGTCTTTGCTTAGAGGAAAAACATAGCATCAATATGGCAGAAAAAGAGATTTAAAAGTGATTCACCGCAGCCCGCACACTAGAAAACCAAGAAAAATAGACTTTTTTTTTTAAAATCAGACCAGTTTCATAGCTACTTGAGTTATATGTCTTAGCAAGGTTCCAACACTGTCTACCCATGAGTATGTGGTTCCTGAGTTTGGTTTTACATTTCCAGTTGAGGACAAACCCTGTGGCCATCAGCATGACCGGGCTGATACCAAAGACATGGGGACACAGATCCCTGGTTACTGGAGGAGGTGAGTCAGCGGGAGCTGCTCCAGCCACCTGTGCAAAGGCTCCTCGGGATTAGGAGGTGCATCAAGCCCAGCCTCATGTAGAAACACAAATATGAGAGTGTAGCAGGTTTGGTTTGTAACCGGGCGGAAACACCAATTCAGTGTAGTGGTTTGGTACAAAGTACTCATTACTATTTACCTTCTGTGAGATAAGAATTAGGAGAAATGCAAAGCAGGCACCAAACTTGAAAGAATATAAAGAAGTTTATTAACAGACCTAAAAGAGGAAAAAAAAATCATACTGCACCTTCAGAACTCTTCTCCTCCCCCCCCCCCCCACCTTTCTCCCTTCTCCCACTGACAATGTAAAAAGACAACCCTTCAGATGTTCAGTCTGTTTTTCACTTCCATAATAACCTTGTTCAGTCCATTTAGGAAGAGGAGTCTCTCTTGCCCATGCTATGAAAACATTATCACAACGAGACAGCCGCCTGGGTTGGTTCTCTGCTCGCATGTGAGTCCCTTCCCATGACTTGCAGCTTTTCCCACAACTGCTTTTGAGGGTCCACTCTTAAAGTTTTTTGGGGTACAACTTTAAGGTTGAGCCATTCAGAAACAAAAGTTCTCTTCACCCATCTCTGGGAGCATTTCATCTCTAAGAACAGAGGCCCTTCTCCTTCCCTGGGAGCAAAGGGTCTTCCTCATCTTCATCTTTAAGACTATCTCTGGGAGCATCTCTAGGAACTGAGGTTTTCTCCTTTTCCATTTGGAGCAAAAGTCCTCATCTGGTCCATCTCTCCCTGTCCAAACTTCTCATGAAATTACAGCTGCGTCAGCATCTGCCTATCTCAGCGCAGGTGCTTTTGCTCACAAGTATAAGTTGGACACTCCACCCCCCCATGCCTTCATGAAATTACAACGGGTACTCTGATACATCACAGCTTTACAACAGAATTTCGGCTTTAAGCATCTCCTCTTTCTTCTCCCTCAGGTTTTCAGCTCTTCACAGCACTAAAAGGATTAATCTCATCTAGGCCTTGCAGCTGGAATTTTGCTTATCACTGTCGGTCACATGATCTCTGCCGGATAGCAGTGCAGCTTCAGTGGAATCTTGGCCGCACTGGAAGGGGGGGGAGCTGAGCTGCTCCGGCTGCCCACAGCAGGGCTGTGGGGGGAGTTCCGCGGGTGGAACAGGGCCCATCGGCTCCAGGATGGCCGTGGCCTGGCCCGGCCTGGCCCAAGCAGGGCCTGGCCGGGCCCGATGGCCCCCACACGGGGCCTGCAGACACCTGTCCTAGTGCCAGAAACGAGAGAGAGCTGGAGGGGGGGAGTTGTCTATTCTTAAGTGTGGATCACAGAGGTGGTCACAATTTTAAGTGGCTTAAAGAATTGTCCATATTCAAACTGGCCAGCTGATAGGTTCTGTCAGGTCAGGTCACAGAGGAAGCTGTAAGCACCCCTTTGCAAGAACATCACTTCTGGGACTATGCTTGCTAACCCATGACAGGGAGATTGGTTCTCATCTCTTACTCGTGAATCATTCCTGGATTTCAACATTCCCTAAGACCTCTGAGGCATGTGCTAGATCTTTTAGGACTCTCTACCAGGTAGGAGTTTTGGTACGTGGCTCCTGTGAACAAGAAGGTTGTGGTGATAGTTAAAATAGACTTATTATCAGGCCAGATGTGTATGTAAGGATGAGGGGAACGGGAAGGAGCCTGAACTACTGTTTGAACTTCATGCACCATAGTGGAAAAAGAATATACAAAGGCTATCTATCCCCCTTCAAGGCCATTTTAACAACTCCCTAGTGTGAGCACAGCTACCAGCTCTTTGATAGTTTACTGAAAACTTACTGCAAATGTCCTTTCTAAATTTGTCCATTTTGTTAATGTTTACTGTTACCGCAGTGCTCTCCATGACTTACATGTGTCATCTTATGTTCTGCTGTCTTTTCAAGGTTTTTGTGATCCTTCTCTATTTTTAATACAGCAGTGACATACTATATGCAAATGACGGTGCCATGTGTTCTGTGTATCTTTACTGTATACAACTCAGCCAACAGCTGTTTCTAAACCACAGTGTACAATGTATATTCAATTCATGCAAAAGAACCCTGCAAGCATTCTTTGTTTTTCAGAAATTGTTAGTGTTTGAATTGTGTAATCACTGTTTTGGAAAGACCTCCTAGCTACTAAATATCTGGTATTACTGTGGGCAAGTAGGAAATGCCTAGATTACCTTCTTAGAATAGATGGCTAAGAGTGACAGCGTTAAAATAAAGTGGGGTCAGTGGCACTGTAGACCAAGTATAAACATGATCAACTATTAGTGTAAGTAACCCATACTTGCATCTCACTTCCGAAGCAATTACTGATTTTTTTTTACCTGTAGTTATTCAAGACACAAGGAGACAAAAAAAGGCAGAGAGATCCTCCTTGGAAAGCTAAAGAAAGGAGTGTAGCCAACATGAACAGAAAAAAACCTGCTGAATCAAGCAGAGGCATTGACTGCTTCAAAGAAATAAATGTGAAAGTTACTGAAGGTCCCTGTTGAGGAGAACTTGTGACCACTTTGGGTTTGTGGATGCTATGAGCTTGAAGAAGCTGACTCTGCATGAGCACTGAAGCACACCACCAGCCCTTGGTCCCAGATTTCTGTTGGGTGCTATAATTCTGGCAGAGGAGACTCCACACCTCTGCTTTGTTCCATGGGGGTGTGTGTATGTCCCACATAGAGCAGGATATGCCTGTCTGAGAATAGACTTTTTTGTCTGGGTTGCTGACTCTGAACTGCCCTACATCCCACAAGTTATCCCTTAGCTAACACCAGGATGATTCAGTATTTTAGGACCCCTGAAAGTTAATAGAGAGAGGCATCCCTGAACGAAGTGTCCTGAATCATCCTGCAAAAGACCTTTTGATTTTATGTGTGACTTAGCCAGCAACTTCAGTGTTTAGGTTAGTAACAGGCACAGATTTGTTGTCAGGAAGAAGAGGCATCTTGGTCCTCCCTTGAGCCTCTTCATCACCCACCACAGGCAGGAGCATCACCACTGAGTCTGCGCCAGGCACAGGTAAATGAGTCTGCTGTGGCTTGCTGCTAGAGCAGAGGCAAGGCCCCAGATGGTGGTGGTGATTGGAGGAGAAGGACCTGCATCCACCCTGTAATGCAGAACTTGCATGTGAGCAGGCAAGACTTCAGCCTCTCCACCTGTGTCATGGCTGCACAGCACAAGAAAGGATTCCTTAGAAAAATGTATATGCAGCAATGGACACAAGGTTACATGTATGAACACAGGGCAGATCATCAGTTCGGAAGCAACTTCAATTCTAGTGTTTCCTACCTTTCATATTGACTTTCCAGTTTTGATATTGTTCTTTTAAACCATTTTACCTGCAGTTCAGATACAGCAAAGATAGAGGTTTTATTTGGATGGATGTGCAGTTCCAGAAAAAATACAAATTTCAGAAAAGTCAAATTTAACAGAGGAAACATGAGGAATTAATTTGATGGAAGAATCAGTCTCAGGGCAGCATGGACTCCAGTTTAGCTGATTAACAGCCATTTTGCCTTGGGTTGCTTTAACCTGGTAATTTAATCTATAAGAGTTGGCTATCCTATAAACATTTGTTTATCATTGTCTTTGAAAATGCATTTCTTCACTTCTAATTGGATTCAGTTTTATTGCTGTAAGTAAAAAACCTCAACACTTAGCAGCAGTCAAACAGAATTCATTTTCCAGTAACTCAGAACACTCTTTTTGAAGGTGAACTTGCTTTGCCAAATCTTTGAACTTTGCTATATGTACTAATCCCCGCTGCCAATGAAGTGATATGATTACAGACACACAGCTTTGGCAAATTTTCACTAAGATTCTGTCTTGATCAGAGATGTCTAAAGCTTGCCAGAAGAATGCAGAAACATGTAGACTACTAATGGATTGAGCTCCTAATAGGTGGACTAGGAATTATTTGAGAATGCATATTTCCAAAGTAAGAAAAAGGATTCTTTTCATTTAGTCTTAAATAGAAGAAGTCAATCCCGACATTGCACACTGATCTAGCTGGATTATCATATCTCTTCCTAAAGCTGGTTCTTCAGCATTCTCTCATTCCCAACAATGTCAGGCTGCTCCCAGCAGCCATTTACAACAGTGACTGTGTCAGGAAGAACTGCTTCCTAAATTCCCTTGTCACCTATGTGAAAATTTCCATGTGTCCTTTTGATGTAAGATCTTAGATACTGGCTGTGAAAACATATTGTTCAAGGGTTTGACTGGTTTTGAGACAGAATTTGCTACTTAACCAAAATTCACCTTAATAAAATCTGGTTGGCTGGTTGCCTTGGAGCTGCTCTGGGGCCAAGTCCACCTAGGACAGGGGGACTGTCATAGGACTGAGGACCCATGTGAGAAACAAGCTGCCTTCCTAGCCCTGAGCAGATCTGCCAGCTGAGCCTTCTGTGTCTCTGACACTCAGGTCCAAGGGGCCTATTGTGTCCTGGTAAACTCCTGCCTGTGCCAGGCCATAATAGATGACACCTGAGTTTGTGGGATACCAGGCTGAAAACAGGCTGCACTCTGGCCTGCCTCTGTATCCATATCGCTAAATGACACCGAGGACAATTTTCAGGAGGTAGGGTGCTCAGGCTCCTCCATGCTGCTATGACCTGCTGAGATACTTACACATGTGGTTACTTCTTTCATTTCAGATCACACTTTAATACCAATGTCAATGAAAAAGAAAAAATCCAGCTGTTAACTGGTAAATTTCATTAATCTGCATAGGGTGAAAGGGACTACATTTTGTTATTACTGTGCAGATGCCATGTGTGAAAGGAAGAAAACTGCTAGACTTTGTGCACAAGGCAAGTGTTTAATTTTACTGGCCTTGTATTTCTACTGGTGTCTCCTGTCCAGGACAAATATTCCTCTTTTCAGGCTGGCTTATTCACCTCCTCTCTTAATTCCCTGAGGAAGAAGAGCAAAGCTTTCTGCCATGAGGTTTGCACCTCTCCTTGGCAGTCAAACCAGAGTAGAAGAAGATGTTTCTTCTGCCAATCTCCCCTCCTGCCTGGCAGGAAAATGAAGATGGATCCTGCCACCTGAGAGCCCTTGCAAGTGTGAGCACCACCCTCGAGCAGCAAGTCACCCTCAATGGTCAGCACATGCTCCAGATGCATGAGGCACAGCTTGAGTCATGGGCCTCAAGCCAAGGATTATTGCTCCAAAATGGTCATATGTCAGCAGTGTTGCAGAAACCCAAGCTTCTGACCTGCTTACCTTGGAGCTGATAGTCCTGATGTGCTGGATTATGGGAATTACTCCTTACAGCAGCTGGAGCCTGGCAGAAATGAAAACTCAGCAGGAATTGCAGGTGCCTGTGCAGATCTGGGCCAGCTCACAGGAGCCCTGCAGAGCCAGCAGCTGCAGCAAGGGCTGGCTCTAGGAGGAACTGTCACGAATGCAACATATTTTGGGGTCTCTCTCTCCAGATTCTAAGAGAATAAAGGAAAGACAGGTGACCCAGTCTGGACAGAGGAAAATAATACTTTTACTGTGTTGGCTGGTTGTTTATTTCCAGCTTATTTCCAGTTTTGTATTTTCTCCAGTGCCACAATTTAAAAAGCTTAGAGGGTTCTTGGGTCAAGTATGAGAAGTTAGGGCTCATTCAGTCTTAGGTGGCCATCTCCAGGAGCACAGTTCTGGGCTAGCCATCCTTCTCGTTTGCTGGATATCTGAAGTCAGAGTGATGTGTCAACTAAAGGTTTTGGGGATGCAATTCATCTCTTTGAGTTCTGCCTTAAGTCCCTTCCATGTATCTGCACACTTTTAAGGAGAGATTGCTGAAAAGTGTACGGGCTTAGCTGTAAAATCCAACCTAGACAGTTTCTAGTTGGTGAGCTCCATGTCAGCAGTTCTCCTGGCACAGGCATCAGTCTATCATGTTTCCTCCCAAGGAAGCATTGGGATATGCTGCACAGGCCATGGAGACTTTGCAGGGAATGCAAGAAGCTGTTTCCTAAGTCTGCTTGAACTGAGGGACTGAGCAACGGTAGTCTGACAGAGTCCAGAAGTGTGGCCTGGCCAGCGGTCTCACTGCTCCATTCTGCCCATGAACCTCATTTCATTTCTGCGTCCTGAGACGGGGGAGAATCCAGGTCTTAGATTGATACAGGGGTGGGAGAAAGCCAGGATCTAGCTGGTCCACCAGTTTAAATATGACCTAATCTTGGAGAATAGATGTCAGACGGGATACATAGAGTTTCAAGGATAAGCATTACTGCTTCAGAGAAGCTTTACATTTAAACCAATAAGGTGTTTGATTAGGTAGTGCTAATGGTTGACAGCTCATACATGCCCACACCCTGTTTGTCACTGTTTGCCTCTGGGAGCACAAATGTGCAGGAGAGGCATGACCCAGAGCCGAGTCAGCTCTCCGGTCCACTAGGACACTGAGGGGTTTCCACCTGCCTGCTTCAGCAGTCCTCAAGCAACTCTTGGCACATGAGCTTTTCCCCAAGCTCAGGTTTACCAATAAGACCTCCTTTACTGAGCACTTCGTCGGTCATAGGGCAAAGAAAAAGCAGCACCAGAAGAGGAAATTGAATTTTTATCTTGCTGCTCTTCACTTTCTCCTGTTGGGTGGTTTTTGGAGACTTCTTACATCTTTAAGGAAATAAGACTGAATAAAAAAACTAGATTCCACTCTTGCCAGCTAAATTTTCTCTCCGAATTGTTCATTCAAAAGCCATCTAAGTTACTCTCAAGCCAGGAGTTTTCCCAGACATACTTTAGAGCTAAAAGGACAGAGAATAGTTCTCCCATTGCAAGCCTTATTTAGTCATTTACCTCTGAATTTTTGAACTGTTTTCCTTTCTTCTTCTATAGCATTAGTAAGTAATATTTCACAGCACTCACTACGATGAAAGCAGACTGGCAATAGTTTGACACAGGACCAAAACCCATTTTTAACCATTTGAGAGTGTTTTAACCATCTGACACTCAGCTGTTCAAAATGTGCAGCAGAATCCAGCATTGTGAAGCAATGAACTCTGAAGTTTTGGGTCATACTGGGAAAATTTATAAAAGCAGATTATTTCAATACCAAGTCTTCATATCAGACTGGGAGGGAAGAGAGGACTGGAAGATGAAAGAAGCAAAGAGCATGATCTAACCTAGATTAGCTTACCTCTGTTCATCCTGTTTCCTAAAACATCATCTGAAATGTTGGAGGTAGCGGAACATTTCCATTCTTCAAACATTTCTTCTTCCCTTCTCCAGCGTGACTGACTCTGATCAGGTGAGAGCAGGTCCAGTAGGGCTAGGAGCATCAGAGGCTGACTTCAGCAGGGTCTCTGGGATATTTCTGGGCTACCTGATCTTTACAACGAGGCAAGAGAGCAGGTCAGAGCATGCACTCCCACAACACTCATTGCAACCCATCCTCCATGCTAGACTGGTATTTGGCTGTAGGGCTGGTAAACCCCAACCTCTTTAATCTAATAATGAGGTAGGAGCATCAAGTCTGAACAGTAACACAATGCAAACTGGTTCCCAGCAGACATTTCCAAACTAATTTTTCAATCAGCTGAGCCTCCAGAAACGCTATGTTTGTCTTTCTCTACATCCAGTCATTTAAAATAATATAATAGGAGACACTTTTGGATTACAGCTCCTTTTGGAAGTGAATCAAACCTCTTTGCTATTTCAAAATAAATGCTGAGTTGTTTCAAAGACATTAATAATATTATGTTCAGTGGAGATGAACTACACTTTTCAGGATGCCTAGTTTGTACTGACAACAGTTCAAATATATTTATGTTGTCCCATCGAAAACTCAGTAGTTTCAACTTTCAAGAGGATGTTTTTTAAACATCTTGGGTAAATGGAGAATTTGACTTTCTGCCCGGGACACCCTGAGAGCTGCTCCATACAAAAAAAGGAGAGAAAAAAAGCAACTAATAGGATAATAAATCCCAACGTTTTCTCTAAACAAGAGCTGGTTTAGTTAAACTAGCATTCACTTCATTTATAACAGCACCCTACATTTCTTTAGGCTATTGTATTTAATAAAAATCTCTGGACTCATCCATCATTATGCACACTTTACTGATTTCACTTTAAACATTGCTGACTAAAACTTCCATTTATCAAGCCTGTTTTGCCTAGCAGTTGTGGGCTAATTTATTTTCACTTTGAAAGATTTGGTATCTTTGCAATGAGCCCTGGTGAAACCACTGTGTCCACCCTCCACACAATAACACAAGCTGCCGTCTCTCAGGAGCCACCAAAGGTGAAGGAGGAAGCCTGGGAGGGAACTGAGTTGGAGGTGTAATGAAGCTTTGTGCCCATGGTGCAGCACAGGTAACAGTGGCAGGCTATGGTTCCCAGGGGATACAGGAATGCACAGGGAGAGTTGGGGAAGTCTCAAATCTGGCATTGAAGGGTTGTAATGAACAAAATGAAGCACAAAAATATAAGCCAGACTTAGCTAGCCAGGCCAGCAAATAGTAAGGAGATGTTTTTCTGAGCAGAGACATATTTGGGGCTCCTTCTAGCCTGAAAGATGCAGTTTGTCCCATACAAATATCTGGGGTCTTTCTCCACTTTTGCCTCTACAATGTGGTTTCTACAGCACCAGACAACATAAACTTCAGTGAGAAAACATGTGAAAGGAAGAAAGCTCAGAAAGCTTCCTCCGTGTTTGTTCTGTCAAAAGCAGGATATGGGCCAGAACGACATCCCTGCCTTTGGCAGCTGAGTGAGCAGAGCCCTGTGCTGCCTTCTCCCTACACCCTGAGGAGAAAGCAAATGATGACCAAAACCACAGATATACTGGGGTGGATGTTGTAACCGCTGGACTCTGCCTAGCAGGCTGCTGCTCCCTGAGAGCTCAGTGAGGGTTTCCTAGGGCCATGCGATTGATCGCATCCCGGAGTCTATTTCAGGCAGCCCCTCCATCTGGCTCCGGCAGCCAGCAGCGTTACAATGCAGTGGTGGTAAAGAAGGTAGAGAAGGGTCTCTCATGAGGGTTTGAGATGGCTTTAATCACATCTTGTCCCCGCAACGTTCAGAGGTAGAGAGACAGCGTGGTCTGGATGTGGGATGGTTTTGTCAGGGGCCCAGGGGCGGTCCCTGGGTGGGGTTGGGGTACAGGAGCAAACAGGGAGAAACCGAGGGAGTGGCCAGGGCTAGGGCAGGGAACAGGGGGAACATGTGAAATAGGAAAAGCAGTGGATTAACAGATCCCCGCAGGTGGATGTAGGAGCAGGAATGGGAAGTAGGCTGTACTACTGTGACAGACAGGGATTAGTTTGCTTTTCCCTTGTATACTGAAGAGGCTGCAATGTACATCTTCAGCCCTTACCGGTATAATCAGCAGCATCTGCTGTGTAGCCTTTGCAAGTTGGCTACTGCTGGCTGAAAAACTTCAGTAATTTCATTTGACTCAACACTGTAAAGAAAGGCTGCATTTTGTATAAAGCCAGTATTGACTGGTTTATAACTCTGCATTACCCCAAAATTATTACTTCTCACAGGTTTTTCTCATATACATTTGAATTAGGTTTACCAAATCATTTAAAACATCTTCTGAAAAACACAGGATGGTTACATGTGAGAAGAAACCAGTTCAGCATAAATCAGGCAGTGCAGCTCTGCTCTTCCTTTGGGTTCGTGCATGTGGTGGGTAGAAGGGGGATTTTCTAGAAATACTTTGTTAAAACCAGTCATTCTTAGCAACACCAGTAGCCACTTGCCAGATTTCAAATGTAACACATTGCTCCAGAAGCTTGTTTTTCTTTTATTTTCTTTCATAAATTTCCAAGCTGACACTGCAGACACACTGAAATTCAAAAGGTAGTTATAAACATCGTACAGTTCCTAGGAAAAAACTGGCCAGTCTTGTAGACCTAGTGTTTTCTTCTGGCTGTTGGAGTGGGGATTCCCCTGCACTGCGGAGTGTGCCCAGCCCCTGCCCTGGAGTGAGATAAGGAGATTGCATAACCTCCCAGCAAGATCCCCTTGGAAAAGGCAGCACTTCGCAGTGAGGATGAGAGAAAACAAGAGCCATGATCTTCTGGAAGACCCTATGTAGATTCTTTGTAACCCATTGGCTTCTACCCTCTCACACCCACCCTTGTATCCCTGTAAGAGCTCCCTTATAGACCGGAGAGCTCGTCCCTAGCCTACCCTTCGCGGGGTGTGAGACTAATAAAGCTGCCTCATGCGGAGCTGCCGTCTCTCTCCTCCTGGTCTGGCCTGGGGTTGCCTCGCAGAACAAGAGCTGAAATCACTCACGCTGAATCACTAGAGAGCTGACAGCCTGCTGAGACAGGCACTCCTCTGTGGAGGCAGCCTGGTGGCTGAGGGAATGCCGTAGACCTCTGGGGGACTGTCCCTTGTGGGATGCTCTCTGGTCGGTCACAGCTTCCTGGGTCTGAGCCACAGACCCCAACCCAGCCGCAATACTGCACTACCTCTTGGTCTGAAAGTGCCCCCCACCAAGGCCTTGAACTTGTCACTAAACCTTGCTATTCACTCATTTGTACAGAAGCAACACCAGCAAAGTCCTCAGGGCTGTCCTGCAGATCAGTGGTGTAAGGTTTGGAAAACACACCAGAGATGGAAGGTACTCTGCACTGGCCAGGTGCTGCTGGGTACCCTTCTTCACCATCGTCAGTTCAATAGAGCCAGGACAGCAGACAACCTGGACCCAAATACCATCTGTTATTTCAGAGTTCTAATTTTTCCTGTGCTTGGTGGAGGTCTGAGGACAGAGACATCTTTTCTGATGCAGCATAAGAGAGGTGAAGAAGAGAATCATACAATCACAGAATGGTTTGGGTTGAAAGAGGCCTTTAAGATGATCCAGTCCCACCCCCTGGCAGTGAGCAGTGACACCTTCAACCAGATTAGGATGCTCCATCCAAACTGACCTTGAAGTTTCCACTTCAGCTGGGCTGTCAGTCATGTCACCACAAGAGGGGCAATGTGGAGAAAGGTTGGTCTCCTTGCTCCAGTGACTTAGGGTTTTAGGTATTTTTCCATGGCTCATGGCTGCTTTCTGATGCATGGAGGGAATAGGTAAACAGACAGGCCAACAAATGTCTGCCTACAGAGGATGTTGCTCAAGGCAGTTATTTTTCCCACCTAGTGTTTTTGCTGGGAAGTCTTCTCTGTGGAAGAAAGAAGGCACACAGCAATTGCTGGATTTGAACAACGCAGCAGTTTGTTATGCAGGTTGTTATGCAGCCTCTGGTTAGTAGATTCTTATAGACACATGCATAGGATTGCGATCAGCAAGTATGGGAAAAAACCCAACAACTCTATTCCAAGGAAAAGAATCTTTTCCCCTTCTCAAGAGCTGTGTTACGCACAGAAATATGAAGCCCTCTGTTTCTAGCACAGGAGTAAATCCTGTATTAAGCAGTTTGGGTTATGCCAAGAATCTGTATCAGTGTGTAGTATTTAATTTTTTTTTTCAAATTCCACAAATTTTGGAGCAATGAGTTTTAAAGGTTAAAGAAGCATATAATTAAAAAGCAAAGATTTAGCTGGGTTGGCTTTCAATACAATGTGGTAGTACACAACTATTTGTTTAATTTTTGGCAGATTTCCTGGACAACCCCTTTCTGTTTTGTTCAGTGGCAAAAAAGGTAAAAAGGGGTACGCGACCTTTTTTTCTCCCCATCATCATTTACATCTCTATTAGGTCACATTTAATTCTCTTTCTTTTCTTTTTTTCTTTTCTTTTCTTTTCTTTTCTTTTCTTTTCTTTTCTTTTCTTTTCTTTTCTTTTCTTTTCTTTTCTTTTCTTTTCTTTTCTTTTCTTTTCTTTTCTTTTCTTTTTTCTTTTCCTTTCTTTTCTTTTCAATCAAATAGCCACAAACCTTTAAAATCTCTCTATTTCTTCTGTTTCCATTATTCTTTTCAACTACATCAGCCATCTGGCAGAAGAAGGGGTGACCAGAAATTAATGTGAAATCCAACACTCTTGATTCAGTTATGCTTCAATACTTCATCATTTTTCCATTACCTTCCTTCCATGTCCTAACGTTTTGTTTGGACTCCCACCCCTCTGCTACCTGCAAAACAGAGGTATTCATTGAGCTGTCCACAATGGCTGCCAGGATTTTATTAAGGTTTTTTTGTGAGGTTTTTAGGAGCTTGTTGTGGGCCTGAAAAGTTTAAGTTATTTGCCTCCAGCATGTGTTGTTCTGCCTCTGTAGGCCTTGAGTTTCATTTCCCACTGAATTGACAGATGACTGAGCATTGCAGCTTCTCCCCAAATATCATCCAACCTACACATAACAGCTGTGAGCTGCCAAGTTTGCCCTTTCACATTTCCTCTTTTTCCAAGGCATTGATGAGTCCGATGAACTGTATGAGCCCAGTTTGGCAAAGTAGCTAAATATGTGCTTGTTTGTTCTGTTCAGAGGGATGCTTGAACATATGTCTGACTCTGGGCCAATCCATGCATTGGAACTTCAGCACATGCTTAACTTTAATTACATGCTTAATTGTTCTGCTGAACAGAAAAGGGATGGGTGTCAATAGCAAGAACCCTTTTTGTTGTCCATCTTCCCAATATGTTAAAACCCCAGTTATTATCTTTGTTTCATTGCTTCATATGCACTTCCATAGAGGCATCTGTGTTTTAATAGTAAAACTGCTAAATTTCCATAACAATAGCTTTTACAGGAAGTTTTCAACAGGAGATATCCTCTAATCTTTTCTTGGTTTCTAACCTTTTACTTCTAACCTTCATTTTGACACTAAATCCAAAGTATTCAGGGAGTTTAGCACATGTGAAGCCACAAGCAACAAACCCAAACAACTGAGAATGGAAAAGTTTGTTAATCAAACCACTTGTATTTTAAATGTTGTCTAAAGAGTGTGTTTCATCCCAGTTTCTAATGAATGATTTTATAATGCTTTTAAGCTCCAAAAAAAGAGCACTTTTTTAGGAGAACTTCTGTGCACGCCAAGATGTCCCCAGATTTGACACAGCTGATTTGACTTCAGCTGACACCTCACAGTGCTTTCTATGGTAAAGTACCCAAGGAGATAGGAAAATCACCTTTTTGAGAAGGATTTTTCTGTATGGCTTTAGATTTTATAAAGCCGCACAACAGCCTAACTCCAATTTCTGTTTAATCCTTTGCCAACCAATGTACTTATTACTAAGAAACTCATTCATTTTTATTACCTTTTCCCATCATTTCTATAACATTGTAGAGCTGTTATTTCTGAAAAGATGTCAGCATAAAGAAAATGCTGTTGAGCTCCTTCTCTCAAGAATGTCTGACTGTGGTTCCTATGCACACAAACACCAGTCATGCTGGTAACATCAGGGTCCTGCCTGAGGTCGACAGCTCATGTAAGTCTTCTCTGCTGGGTCAGTGTTGTCTGGTTTTCACCCTGTGATAGCATGACAGCAATGAAAGAAAATGTTTGTATGCTTCTAGCTAAATCCAAAAGGCAGTGCTTATATGGGCCTTTTGGTCAAGCCTGGAGGGACTCTAGCTGGAACTGTTTATTGTGTGTGACTTGGGTAGTTACAGATTCATGACTGCAAAACAGAAGTGGTGGTATTTTGTATAGGGGAATTCCTCCTGAAAGCCAAAGGGTTGTATCAAGAGGAGCTGCTCAGAAAAGAGAGATTTCTGCATCTGGCAATATTGGATTTCATGTCTGTAAAGCAAAAACGAAATTATGCACATAACAAACATAAACACATTGTAAAATGCATTCAGACCAGATTCCAAACACATTGAACACTGCATGATTTAATGATGGATAAACTCAGAAAAATACCCCATTGGGGGGAACTACAGACTCCAAAATGACAGCTGCTATCATTCCAAAACAAGTAATTGTTTATAAATGAGTATTTTTCATGATAAATTATTGAATTACGTGAAAATCAGATGACTGCCTGCTGCCAAATTTGTTTTCAGTTTCACAAGACAGAATGGAATGTGCTGCAGACGGTGAGTGAAATTAAAAGCTGCTGGTCTTTTCCCACTAAGGGCTGATATTTTCCCTTAGACATTTCCAGTATCTCATAAACCTGCTAAATAGTGGTCCCGGGGAATGGGTATCTAGCTAGATATACAAAATATTTTAGATATATAGGATTTCAGGGAATCTCTGCCTAATCTGAGCCAGTTGCACTGTAAGTTACTATTTCATATTCATTTTGTGTTGATTTCTCATTCAAACCCACAGAGCCCCAGCATGAGAACCTCTAATTCTTGGAGGGACTCTCAAGGTTTTGGGGTTTTTGAAGTTCTCCTTTCTATTCTCTCGTTTGCATTTGAAACATTTGAAAATACACTTTTTTTTATATGTTTTTGTCTAGTTTCAGTCATGTTCTTGCCTTCCCCCCACATTTTGAACAGGGTGACAATAACCTGAAGTTATACCTGAAGTGGCTGTTTCAGCTGAATCACATCTAAGATTATCTAAGTCCTTGAAGTGAAGCTTCCAGCACAAACAGTGCTGAGTGTTCTGAGAGAGAGATGGTCAAGACCACAGAGTCCAGCTGATCCTTAACAGCATTTTCATTCTGCCAAGTCCTTCCCTCAGTCAGCTGCTCCATTCACAGGGATGAGTTAACATTGGTGGCACGAGCTCTCTGCTGGGAACAAAATGCCACACGTAATCTATCTTGTCCCAGAGAGCCACTGGGGCAGTTCAGCGAAGTCCTGTAATTGCAGCCTTGGCATCAGATCTGAATTTTAAAAGACAGCACATCTGTATCACATTTCTTTACACTGCTTCACATAGCTTCCTGACTGCTGTAGAACTGGATTTTCATTGCATCCTGTTGTCAGGTAAACATTCTGAAAACATGCCACAAGCACATCGTTTCTCCCCCAGTAGAGAAACATAACTGGTACCCGTCCCAGTGTGGGCAAGAGCAGGGGCAAGGCTTTAACAACAAGAAAGTGTGCAATCATAATTTCCCTGTTAAAACCTTTCAGCTGCTCTCAGGCTGTGGCTCGGAGACCACCTAAACTGTAAATTGTACATTTGCAGTCAAAAAAATCCTTGATTGGCTTTTTTGCCTCTTACTTTTCTAGCAGTTTTTAGCCCATTGGTACACTGGTCACAAGCTCCTTACTTTAACTACGCATTGTGTAAAGAAAAGGATGGATGGATTTGAATCTGAAAGCAGATGTCTATGGTTACACATGTATGTGCATGATTTTATATACATGCACATATATACACATAGGCTCTCACAATTTGTGTATCATATATTTAAAGGCTGACCTATTTATCTGTGTCATTTGACAGAAAAATAACTGCCAAATTTAATCAAATTAAGACAGTTTTAAGAATAAAAGCTTCTTTGTTGTTTCCCCTATCTGAACTTTGCCTTCATATCCTTCTGCACACTAAACACTGGATTCACTTCCCTCTACTCTATTTGAAAATGGTTTAAATCATTGTGGTGGTGCTGCAGACAGCATGATGAGGAGTGGAAAACCAGGTTGGGTAGTAATGGATAATAAATGGAATGTCCACAAGCTCATTATGAGGAGACCAAAAATCCTCATCTTGACATAAGACTAGCTGTCACAGAAGCAAAACTCAAATGTATTGGAAGCTTTCAAACGTACACGAGGGTGCATACAGACTTCCTCTGTTTCTAAAGACTAAAAGCTGAGGTCTTTTAGCAATTTCTCTGCCCCTCCTTTCCCTACTTTTTCTCCTACTTTTCTCCATTCTTTTCTACATTAAATTGCATTGAAGATCACTTTCTAGAGCATGCTCATGCCATAAGTGAATTCTGATGTCATTGCGTGATACAAATCTCTTCACAATTCAAGCATTCACCACTTAAATAGTTTTTGCTTGGCAAAAGCTTGTATGTGATGACCCCGACTGTCAGTTGCTTCTGGATATGGCATTCAGCTTCTTTTGATGTTTTTTCTCAGAGCCATTTGAACAGATCACCTCGTGATGAGCTTCAGATTTAGGCAAACCCACTGACTTTCACCAGTAACAGCAGCGGGCCCCAAGCAAAGAGATTCCTGCCAGACTGTACAGTACAGGGCTGGATAAAGAGGGCTTAGTTTCTCCACTGGGAAGGGAAGTGAAGGACAGAAGTGGATTGAGGCTTTTACTCTTTCTGATCCAGAGATAAGACCCTCACAATGCCTAGTCAAGGTTATCCACCTTGCATTATAAAGAAAAAAATAGCATCTTCAGATCCATAAATAATTGGTCCCAAGGATAGCATTGAAGCAAGTGATGACTAGCAGAAACTGCTGCTATTAAACTGCAATGGACCAAGGGCTTTAGAAGTTGTACATTTGGCATTCAGATGCTCTCACCTTTTCATGACTATGCATGGTTCAGTCAAACCATGTCGTGGAATGTTAAGTTGTGCTGCATCAATAGTAATGGACCAGGAATTATGACATGTTTTATGCTATCATTCATTTAAAACAGATAGTTTAGATTTCAGCCACAAGCAAAAGTTTATATATAATATATTTATTACAAACAACAGTGAACACTTAAGAGCTATTATTTTAAATCTAAATGACATTGTGTTTAGTATCCATTTCCTCTGGCTCTGCAATGTGCAGCCTGTGGTGTCTATCATCTTTCCCTGGAGCTCTCCTGGATACGAAGTGACAACTTCTCACAAGTTACCAGAAACAGGAGAAAATGTGGAGCTCTGCTCCAATGAGCTGTTTCACATTACAAGAATTTACAATGAGCGTATGACAGAAGAAAAGCAGTGGAGCTTGAGAGGGGAATATCACACAGTAAATCGCTTGCTATTATGCATGTTGACAATATGGGGCGGGGAGGACAGTATTTAAACAAAAAGCACAGAAGGAAACACATTGAATTGGTGAGTGGGCTCCTTGTGTACCAAAACTAAATGGTGCTTCTGAAAATCTTGCCAATGTCCATTTTATAGACAATATTGGGTCTGGACATACAGCATGTGCAGGGAGCAATAGATGGCTGTGCAGAAAGAAGGGACTGTGGGTCCTCCTCTGCCCCCCCCCCCAGCATCCATGGCCAATCTCTGGGTCACCCCATTCAGCTGCTGCTTCTCCAGCCTTTCCCATGGCTGAGCACACACAAGTGCAGAGGGTACCAAACCATCCTGTCCCCATGTGCGGGCAGGGAACTCTGTTTGCAGCCCTGGCACAGCCGCACTTAGCTGGGGCCACCATCAGCTGCCATCAGCAAAGGTGTGAAACGGCACATCCTGCCCTGTCCTGTCCTCTCCTCTCACTGCTATCTGCCTTTCCCATAACAGAGGGCCTGAATAAAAGCTTCCAGCTTATCTGCTCTTTTTCCCTCCTTGCCATATGCAGACAGTCTGCCCTCCACAGCCAAAACAAGGGCCATAGGTGCTAACTGGAGAGGAATGGGTTACCTAGCTCCACCTTACAAATGCCTGACCAGTGAAACCAAAACCTGCCATTCTGAATTATTCTTGGTTTAATGACTTCTTTGAACGAAGGCAGTAGTGGGCTGTCCCCACCAGTGTGATCGAGCTGTTGTGCTGAGCAAGTCTGAGCAGTCCTTGCCCCCTCGGTGCTCTCAACATGAAGTGTAGATGAACTGCTATACAATAGGTCTCAGGACGCTGCTTCAAGTGGAAATAAAGCAAGCAATTTAGAGAGTTTTCAGGTGCTTCACATTTTCATTTTCATCTTTCTACACAAATAAAAAGGCTTAAACTATTATTCAGTCTCCACTCAAAGTATAATTTTGACATTTGGAAATCTGATTTTGTGATCAGAAACACATGTAGAATAGAATTTAGAAGTCAGCAAAGACTCCAAGCATGATTTTATTGGGAGCTTGGGTATGCCCTTCAGAGTAATTGGGATGTGGAATGTGGAAGTAGTTTTTACAGGAAAATAGGGATAAGGCCTCCTGTAGCCAGCCTCAGGCAATGGAGCGAGTAAAATATCAAGAAGAATTCACATTCAACTTGATAATAAGGTTTCCTAGCATGTTAATTAAATGAAGTCTCACATCCCCAGCCCTGTTGTTTTAAACATCTTAAGGCATTAACATTGCACAATAGAAACATAATTTCCCCTCTCTCCAGATGTCTATACTAATTTGATTTTCCTAGTTGTTAGCTTTAAACTTTCTATGAACATGAAAACGTATCCTTTCAGCAGTGCTGTTGTATTTTTCCCCTTCATTCTTCCTTACTCATTTTGGGTACTAATTGGCAACAGTGTTTTTTAAAAATAAATTCTTCAAGTGGGACAGCTTTGCTGTTTATCCTATACTGAGGCACTGTTTTCCACAGCTTGACTTTGAAAGAAAACAGTGGGAAAGCAACATCCATTTGGTCCTGAGGATCTGAGCCTTCACAGATAACATGGAGGAGATTTAGGGAGAGAGGTAAAGCCAGAGGAAACCTCATAAATCATATCCCATCTTTCTGCTCTTTAAAGTATTGGCTTAATTGGGAATAAGTTGCTAAAATCCCTTTGGGAATGTAAGTGTATGCACCTCCTTTGAGCTCTGTGCAGTGACCCAGGGGTGGATTCAGAGACAGTGACTGACCAAAGCAATTGGGTGTATGGGGTGCAGGTATGTGTATGTGCTGGCAAAATGCTCTCTGTACTAATGGGAGAACTGGAGCTGTGCTGTAGTTGTGTATATACTGAGAGAAAGCTCTGCAGCTGTTGAGGAAAGCACCAAGATCCCCTGCACTCAGTCATTTTACTCAGGCATTTCTCCAGGACACAGACATGGACAATGATCCTGAAGATCATTGTCACAGGTTCAGGGCTCATTTCAAAGCCAGAAGCTGAAAAATCCTGCTATCAACTTATTGCCAGGAAAACTTTTACACATTGGAGACAAAGAAAAACCCCTCACTAGCAAAACCCACATCTTTTTCAGTTAAAAATTAAATTTAAAAATACAATTTAAAGACTATACACATAGGCAGTCTTCTTTCTTGATTGGTCCAGAGTGCCTTGTTTCTCTTGCAGGAACCATGCTGGTGGCAGACAGGCCAGCAACCCCAGACTGGGCTTGGTTGGGATAGAGTTAATTTTCTTCATAATATCTTATGTGGGACTATGTTTGGGATTTGTGATGGAAACAGTGTTGATAATACAGGTATGCATTAGTTATTGCTGAACAGTGCTTGCACAGCATCAGTAGGTTTCTTTTGTCTCACACTGCCCTGCCAGAGAGTAGATTGGGGGTCCACATGAAGCTGGGAGGGCACATAGCTGGGACAGCTGACCCCAGCTGACCAAAGGGACATCCCAGTACATCCCAGAACATATTATTTCATGTTTAGTACTAATTCTGGGATGGTGGAAGTTGGCAGGAGCTGCTGTTGCTCAGGGGCTGGCTGGGCATTGGTCTGTTGGTGGTGAGAAATTGCTTTCATCTGCATTACTTGTTTTTCATGGGTTGTGTGTTTTTTCCTCTCTCTTTGTTAGTTTTTTCCTTCCTTTTTTTTTTTTTTTTAATTATTAAGCTGTTCATATCTCAATTGCTTTTCTCACTTTTATCCTTCTTCCCCTCATCCCACTGTGGGGCAGTGAGCAAGCAGCTATGTGGTGCTTAGCTGCTTACCAAATTTAAACCACAACCATCCTCAAATTTAAACCATAATAATAAAAGAAACCAGAAGCTTGACTTTTGCCCATGCTGTTTAGTTCTCTGCATTCTCCCTGGTGCAATTTTGGCCTATACTACATGGTTTTAGTGAGAAAGCATTTTCTTGTACGGATGTGAGCCGTCCTCAGAAGCAAAACCAGGCTCCCAAACCATACTATTTGTTTCTGTAGTTTTAGCTACAGATTCAGGCCCAGATTCGTTCCCAACCCAGAACAGTGGGGTCCCAAAAACTTCATTGTCACCTCCAGCCCGTGAATTCTTCTGGAGCTCACTGTTCCCTTCACTCTCCAAGGAGCTGAGGAAAAGCAACACTTGCTATTAAGGGTCCCTCTCGCCTCCTAATTCTTTCTGCACTTTGTACAGACAACCTGACCAAAGTTTCCTTTTGAGTGTTGCATATGGCCTCACATGAACCAAACTCTACACTGAACTATCTGTCTGTCCATAGCCCTTAATGGCTCTTGTTCAGGCTCAGGACCTGAAGTGCCCAAGGTCTGGCACTGATTTGCTGTGGGACAAAAGTATTTTATCCATATCTCTCTTCCAAATTTTGAATCCTAATTACAAGAGGAGCCCTGATTGTTTCATTTCTGAACCATCCCATAATGGACGAAATACACCAGAATTTTCATGGAGGAATTCCTATGAGCTTTTCAGGCATGTTTCACATAAGATGTATACATATTTTACTTCCAAATGTTAATATGGAAAGGCAGTTACATGGGAGACCCTGTTCTTCCCTGAAGTAAGGGCTAAAATCCTCTGTAATATATAAGGATTCAGGTTTGATTCATACTTTATTTGGAAAGGCTGTGAAAGCAAGGCAGTGAAGTGATTTGTCTCATTATAGAATCAGGTCAGTAGCAAAACCTCGACCCACTCCCGTGGGTTTCAAAATTTTTCAGTCACCTCCTCAAATGGGCTTAGAATTTAATGGCTGGTCTGAAATCATATGGGATCACATGAATAATTTTTTTCCTGCCTGGGAAAACGCTTCAAAGAGAGCTCAGCAGCAAGAGATCACACTTGTGGCGTTCAAAAGCGTACTGAGTTCAGATGTGAAGTATGGAAAATCAGATTTCTGAGAGACTTGTTTGTAAAATAAATTATTATGGAAAAATACAGTTAATGATAGTGCTGTCATTAGAGGGGTTAGAGAATTTTTAACACAGTATACAGTACAGTACTATTACAGACATAACCTTATTAGCATTTTTAAACCCATGAATCTGGCTGGTCTCGGTGTAATGAAGGAAATTCCTTCCACTTTGGTGGTAACTGTTTCATTAAATGGATTAGGAAAGCCAAAGGCCATCGACAGTTGGAACTGGTGAGGGATATAGGGCAACAAGAAGGGATTCTGCAGCTCAGAAGGGCCTCGACAGCAAAGGAAAAGCTAGGCGCAGTGCTGAATGGTGTAGGGGAGCTGCTGACACCGAACATGGAGAAAGCTGGAGTGCTCAGTGGTTTCTTCCCATTAGTCTTTACAGGTAAGAACACTGTTCAGGCATCCCACGTTCCCAAGACCAGCCAAAAAGCCTGGAGCAAGGAAGACTTACCCTCACTAAATGTCAATCAAGTTAAGGAACGCTTTAAGAAACTGAACATAGACAGATCTGTGTGACCTGATGGATGCATCTGTGACTGCTGGGAGAGCTGGCTGATGTCCTTGTGAGGCCATTCTTGAATATGCTTGAAAGGCCATGGTGTACAGGGGAGGTTCCTGCAGAATGCAAGAGACCAAATATCATTCTGTATTGGAGAAAGGCAAGAAGGAGGATCTGGAGAACCCCAGGTCAGGCATCCGCACCTCAGTTACTGAGATGATGGAGCAACTAATCCTGGAAACCATTTCCAAACACAGAGAGGACAAGAAGGTGGTTTGGAGTCATCAACATAGATTTACAAACGGTAAATCCTGCCTGACTGAACGAACAGTGTTTTATGACGAAATGACTGGCTTGGTGAATGAGAGGAGAGCAACAGTTGTTGCCAACACTGTCTCCTGTAACATCCCTATAGACAAATGGAGTAAGTATGAGTTAGATAGATGGTGGTGACTGAAAACTGGCTGAACTGTGGAGCTCAAAGGGCTGTGGTTAGCAGCATAAAGTCCACTTGGAGGCAGTCACTAGTGGGGTACCCCAGGATGGATCTAGGTCCTACATTGTTAATTAGTTTCATTAATGACCTGGGTGATAAGGCAGAGTGCACACAATTTTTGAAAGATACAAAACTGGGAGGAGAGCTTGGTAAACCAGAGGGTTGTGCTGACATTCATGGGGTAGGGACAGGAAGGAGAATTGAGCCAACAGCAATCTCATAGAGTTCAAGAAGGTGTAAATTCCTGGGGAGGAATAACTCCTATGCACCAGAGCGTACTGGAAGTTGACCCACTGGAAAGCAGCTTTGCAAAAAAGGCCTTGAGAGTCTGGATGGACACAAACTTGACCACAAGCCAGCAATGCATTCTTGTGACAATAAAAAAAAAAGAGCCAGCCGTCTCCTGCATGGCATTAGGAAGAATGTTGCCAGCAGGTTGAAGAGGTTGATTCTTCCCCTCTGCCCAGCACTGGTGAAACACAGCTAGATGCTGTGCTCACATCTTCACATCTGGACTCCCCAGTACAAGAGAGACATGGACATATGGGAACAAGTTTGCAAAGGTGTTTAAGGAACTGCTCATTTTTCATATGAGTAGCTGAGAGAGCTGGGACTGTTCACCCTGGGGAAGAGAAAGTTTGGTGGTAATCTCACAACACTGATGGGACACAACAGAACTTTTCTGTATCACTTAAGTTTGCTGATCTGGTAACACATTGCATCATTTGAACAAACCTACCCTATGTCATGGGCAGGCTTTCTCTACTGAAGAGATACTTGTTTCTGACAAGGAGTCCTTTGATCACAGGGGACATCATGTGCATCTTGTCTGTAAGTGCTTCTTGATATGTATATTGAGACACTAAGCCTAAGAATACAGCACAGAATATGACAATGCAGAATATAGATAAAAACCTGTTAATTATCATTTGTAGTTTTGGTTTCCTCCTTTTAGAAGAATGAAAAAATCACACTTCAGCAGCCATATCCAACTGTATTATTCCTCATGACAGCATAAAATAGAGAGATGGTTTCACAAACTAGATTAAGAGTCATATTTTATATTGCTGCATAGAATTGCTAAAATTGTATAGAAATCTGTGTTGTGGATCAAAAGTTATTGTAACCCTTGGAGTAAAAACTCCAAGCTATTTTTTTCTTACACTGCCTGTTTAAGCTACCGGGCAAGTTGTTGCATGAATAAATATATTTCCTTCCTCTGAAAATGTAATATTAAGTGCTGTGTTATTGTTATAAAATACAAATTGGTCAGACAGACAGATTATTATTCTGACAACAGTGTGTACAAGAGTATCATTGTACATTGAATTTCAGTGTGTAATATGGTATAGTGGTAATATGGCAATATGTAATGGGCACAAACTGAAATACAGGAAATTCCATTTAAACATAAGACAGGCATTTACTTGCTGTGAGGGTGTCTGAACACTGGCACAGCTTGTCCAAAGTGTTTATGAAGTCTGTCCTTGGAGATATTCAAAACAAAAGGGGACACAGCCCTGAGCAACCTGCTATAGCTGACCCTGCACTGAGCACAAATTTGGACTGGATAACCTCCAGAGGTTCCTTTCAACCTCAGCAATTTTGTGATTCTCTGAAATGCTGTGATTAGATTATGCAATGTCTGAAAGGAGAGGTTGCTTGCAAACCTTTGTCCTCCAGCCAGCCAGAGCCAGTGGTGAACCAAGACTCAGGCTGGAGAGAAAGGCTTCAAGACTCTGGAAATGAGGAACCTCAAAGAGTTTCTGAACTGCTGTGTCTGGAAATGCCAAGATGAGACCCAGGCACCTATACTGCCTTGGCTTCAGCAGTAAGGGTCATAGGACACAGTGCAAAGGTGAACCATGGCTTGGCCCAGTGAGTGATTACCTGGAGAAATGAAAGAACCACATCACTAGGGACATGTAGCAGAGTGCAGGGGTACCTACAGAGTCCAGTGGCATCCCATTGCTGCAAATGTCCCTTCTGGGTGGCCACAATCATCTGTGTGCCATTCAGCATGGCACTATTAGGCTTGGGGTGAGAAAAGAACATCAGAGTGAGAACAGTTCGGCTTCCATTCCTAGAAGTTTCCAACTGCCTCAGACTGTATAAAGCCCTGAGCAATCTGGCCTGACCTCGGAGTTTACCCTTCTTTGAGCAAAACATTATTCTAGAGACCTTCTGAGATCACTTCCAGCCTGAGTTACCTTGAGTCCTACAAACAGGTTACACTCACCTTTCCCTGAGGTGCTGGATGAATTGCAGAGCTACCCAGTTCTGCCCAGCAGAGCCCCCAGCTGATCCTCTGAAAAGTTAGCAGTGTGTTTAGCCATGACACTGGCACTCACCTCTCAGGTTTTGCTGTGGGCTTTGGGGCATGCTGGCAGTGGCAGAGACAGTTACCCTGTGGGAAGCCAGGCTGAAGGTCCAAGCCCTAAGTAGTTCTTGCTTTTTGGAGACACTGTTCATACCAAACTGCTAATGACTCGCTGGATTTGTATGGCCCACCAAAGCATGGGTGTGCATGTGAACCCCCCCACCCTAGGTCTGAGAACGGTGCTGCTCAGCAGGGTCTGACCCAAAGAATGTTTCACCGTGGTGGTTGTTTCCTGCTGGCTTGTCAGGGCCTGTGAAGTGAGTCCTGCTGACCTGCTGTTACTCACAAAGGCCTTTCTCTGATTATTTTTTGTCTGGGAAAGTTACTTCTATTGTCTCAGCTTATTTATTTATATCTGCCAAACGAGCATTTCACTTTCAGTTCTTTTCAGAAGTCAGAAAGGAAGTGTCTTGGTTTTTCCCACCAAAAATCTTGGGCTGCATTCCATGGTGGATGACAGAAGACAGCTCTCTAAAGATTCAATCCATTTTAAAATAGTTAAATTAATGTTATTACGTGAATCTTTCTCATCCCACTGCCTGCTCTGTTCTTTTACACAAGCAGATAGTGTTGTGTGTTCAGAACAAGCCTCAGAAAAAGGTTTTATTAATATTATCACCACCCTTCTTCCTAGGACCCTACCAGGACCCAGAGTTTATGTATTTTTTCCTCATTCAAAGTTCTTCCTTAAACCCTCAAGGCTTTTGTGTGAACAAAATCAAGTCTTAAAGATTCTGAAGTAAGTAGTTTCATTTACACATGGTTGTGTGTGTCTGTAATAGGATCTTTTAAAATTGGTTTGAGATACCGGACAAAATGTTCCTTGCTAATAGCTGGTCTTACAGAGCAGAGGTTTCTTTTGAAGTATCAAGCGTGGATACATGATCCTATTTAATGGCAGCACTTTAAATTGCAGGCTGGTTAATTCTATGTGAATTCTTCTCATCTGTTTCATATTTCTTGTACACATTACTGTAAAACAAGCTGTACCCATTTCTGTCAGTGAAACCACTGTCCTAACCTACCATTTTTCTTAGAATCTGATAATAATGGTTGACTTTACCTCAAGAGAAAAACCTACAGGCAAACATGTCACACATAGCACAGTTTGACTAAGAACAGATACATGCCACTGGTCATAAAGGGTAAACACTTAAGACATTTAACCCAGCTGAGCAGTACTAAATGGAAGGCAGTGGTCATCTGGCTTTTGAATCACCTAATTGACATGTCAGAAAATAAGCATTTTATTGACAGAAGGTGATTGCAGAGAAAAGTAATTTTTCATTTAAATAGCCAGATACTTCCCTTCCTCCTTCCCTTTGTATTTGTAGCGGAGGGGAACATTTTGTTAAGAAAGCAAAACCACCAAAACCAGACCCTTTGTTACTTTATTTTTGCCTACACAGCTACCTTCTGATAATGATTTTCCTGACTGCAATCATCTACAGAGGATTCCAGCATGAAATAGTTTCCAAATTATGTTTGCTCTCAATTTTTGTAACTTTGGATGCCTTTTGAACTATGTTAGGATTCAACTATCCCTGAGAAACCACTCAAATCTCATGCAATGCAGTGGTAATTCTTGTGCAGTGAAATCACCCAGTATTACTTCAGTGTAATTCCACTGAAGTTGCCCTTCCAGGTTCTCTTTGGTACCAGCTGGTGATATGTGATGGGGAGAAGAGGGTTTCAAAGTAATCTTGTGATTCTTATCCTGGTCCCCAAAACAGTTTCAAGAGTATTCCAGTACAGGGCTGTGAGTTTTTTGTTTGGGCTGCGTGCACCACAATTTCCTTCTTTAGTTCTCCTCAGCCATAGCAATACCCTCCTGTTGGTGTAGAAGTAAGAGGATAAAAACAGTTGAGGGCTGCTCTCAGCCCTGACAGGGTATCCTGCAAGGACTGACTGCCAGTGCTAGGCACATGTACCAACACAGGCAACTGTACCCATGCCAAAAAGCCACTTGACTTGATCTTGAGCCATATTACCATGAGGGCAGGTAAGGATAACTGCAAAGGGGCAAAAGCTGTCACCACGGCTTTGTAGTGCTTGTCTCAAGACCCAGATTCACACCACACCATCCCAGGCACCTAGCCCTATATCTGCTTAAAGGAGAAACACAACCTACCAGTGACCATTAGGGTTGTCTTTGTCTTGTCAGGGCCTGCTGTGGTCTGCCCTGTCACTGCCTCCCCCATCACCAGGGCCTAGGGCTGCACTGTATTTTGCCAGATCATCAGGCTTGCCAGATGCAGTCCCTGTTGCTTGCCCCACCACCACAGGCTTCCCTGCAGACACACATTCCACACAGGAGACCTCCACCTGTGCTGGTGACAAGTATCCTTTGCAGGAGAGCTAGATCCAGGGTAAGCCAAACAATTTGTTTTGTCTCAGAAGCCTTCAGTGACTCTGCCCAGGGAGAGCACAAAGAGCAGCAGTTACCATGGAAGAGGGCTGAAGGTGGGGACAAGGAATGAGGGTGATCACAGAGAGGAACATCTCACCTTTGTCCTGGGGAAGGTAGCTAGAGATGCTGGGGCAGGGCAGCCTTCTACAGCCCAGGGAGCTAATGCTGTCTGGCTACAGTCCTCTGCACAGCCCTTCTTCCCCACAGCAGCATAGCTCCAGCTGTTTATAAGCCCTGTTTTTATGAGGTTGAAGGCACAGAGACATAAGTTAATACAGTCTGTGAGAGAACTACGCAGTGCTGTCAGCCTGGAGTCTCACTCTCTGTGGAGATAAAGCACTGCTTCCCCATACCCTGAGAGGAACTTTGCAGATATTGACCTGCCTAGGTTCTTTTCTGAGCAGTACTGCTAAGAGCCTCTGTTGATAAGGACAGGCAAACTATTTTACCCCTTATACTTAGTTATGATGGCCCAACACAATACCTCTACTTTTGGAAGAAGCAATGAAGATCATCTAAAATGCTTTGCCTTCCCATACAGCAAACCCTTTATTTGTGTGCTGTCCAGATTGTGTTTGTGGCATTCATAAGACTTCTTGCCCTTGAAGCTGCTAAGAGATGAAATCAACTTTTTTTTAAATTTTGCTATTTACAGACAAAGAAAAGAAAATAACTGGAGCCTACTTGTGTTTATAAAACCCTAACACATCATTAAACTCAACAGGAAAATATTTCTCTAGATGAAATGTGAAGTTTTTACATGTCTGCTATTGGACCTCTTATCCCACACACTGTTTTGAAGATGAAGAGGAGTTGTTAGAACTATCACCATTCTCCCTGCTCCTTGCAAGGCCTGTTTTATAACATGATGACTCAAAAAGGCCCTTGAATATGTGCTCAGTGGGAATCAACTGAGACAGTAGCCATGCTGGCTTCAGCACAGCAACCTATTTTTAGCATGAGAGTATTGAGCATGAGATTTATTTTCAGAAGAAACATCCAATAATAGAGATGGCTGTTGTTTTTCTATTCCTGTCAAATTCATCTAGCAAAAGCAGAAATGTGATGAATATCTGAGTCAATTTCTATTTTAAGAGCCACTTAAGGAGGTTTTTCAGCTAGACAAAGTAAGAGGTTCAAGACGGTGACAAAAGGGTATAGAGAAATCACTGCCAAGGTAAAATGTTTCAATATTAATTAGAGGAAAAGCCCTTTAAAATACCATCCTACTACTCATTACTAATACTCATTGTTATGAATACAACACAGTTCTGCTGAGTCATTTACTCAGAAAATATCTGGATGATCACCCTGCCCTGGAGAGCTTCAACTCTACATGCTCTCAGGGTTTCCTCTGGAAGTAATATGTTTTCAGAACTGGATGGGGAGTTAGACCATTCATCCTCTTTCCACCCAACCATAATTCTTCTCCAAAATATGTTATATCCACTCATAAGGAGAAACTTAAACGACAGGTATGTTGGACTGTCACCATAGTTATGTGTGTCATGGAACAGGATCTCTCCTCAGGGCACTTCCTATGCAAATAGACATGTGAACAAGCCCAGGGGGCTATAATGAGAACTCTCAGAACAAAGATAAGTTGATTATGTGTTCCAGATTTGAAACCCCCCAATGACATCACGCCCCCACTTCCCAAGATCATTTGGCGTAACATCTGTGTGTAATGCTAGTGCGGTCTTGATAGTTACTGGAGCAAAATCTCAAGTAACATCTGTGGCCTCATTAAGAAGCAGGCCTGTTTGCCTTCCTTTAAAAACTACTTTTGGCTTGTGTCACTCGCTGATTTGTGACTTGTGTCTGTATTTGCTCTGTTCCCAGTGATTTCAGTAAATTGAAAAGTGTTCAACATCCCTGAGCCCTGTAGATTCCTGTCCCGTCTCTGATTTCTTCTCACCTGAGCAAAACTAGAAAGAAATGCTTACTGACCCAAATCCAAAAGTATGTGATTTCTACAGTTGTTCCAAAATATCCCTGCTTGCATTTCAGTCCCGTATGTAGCAGGGGAAAAGCACCTGGGCAGTGTTTTCCTGGAACTAATTATGCCAAATTCACAGCGGCATCTGGGGATCCAATTCCCATTGATTTCCTGGGATGTCTAAAGCTCTTTGTGAATGTAGGTCTCTCAATCTAAGGATGAAAATATATTCTTATATTACTAGTCCTGGGAGAGATGTCCAGCAGGAACCATAAGTTTTGCTTGCTTATGAACTGGCAAGCATCAAGGCATCTCATTTGGTTTTGCTCATTACTTTCAAATAAACCATAATTTTCTCTAAAAGCTATCTCCATTCCAAAAGTTCTTATGTCCAAGCACCCAAATGGCTCATCCTTACCTGGCCTACTATAAAATATTTCCATGGCATTTCTGGAGACAGAGGTAGATGATTATGAGCCATGTCATGGACTGTCCTCTCTCTTTCCACCTTTGCCTTCCCTACCACAGGCAACACTCATCTCCAGCTCTCTCCTTGATGTTATGTCCTACACACCAGACAAATACAGAATATGAAAGCCCAAGCTTGTTATTAATTTTACAGAATCTTCCCTCCCCCTCCCTTCTCTTTTTCTATCTGAGGACTGTTGGAGCTCCTCCATGCTTGGGGATCTGGGATAGAAATAAATAAATGTTGATTTGGGGCCTCCAGGGTGCCCAGGAACAGCCCCCTGAGTCTTACCAGAACAAAAGACAACTTAAATATCTGTGCCTGTGCAGGCATCTGAAATGCCAGAGTTAGACTTGGTGACTTCTCAAATCATTAATTCCGTGTCCAGCTAGGAAGAAGTTTGTATCTGATACTATATGGCATAGCAGATAGTGTGTTAGCACATGCCATACAGACACATGTTTGGGCACAGACTCCTTATCTGAAGCATAATCATGTAGGGAGAGGAAAATATCTTTTATTAGAAGAATTAAGTAATCTTAGTAAGTAAGCATGTTTTCACCTACCTTCTTGTTTAGGCCCTTCTATTACCCATTGACCACTTTCTCGCAGTTTATTTTAATCTCTCAGAGTATTTAAAAGTACACCTCACACACACCACTGTACAGGGTCATAGGCAGCCAAACTCCCTGGAAGGCAGATGAGGATGTTATGCTCCTCAAAAATGAGATACAGGACCCAGGTGAGAGATGAAGCAGCAGTGGAGATGAGTCCTCCGTATACCTCTGGTGTCAACCAGAAGGAAACCGTGGCAGTGCCTGGGGAAGGGAGACAGTCAAGCAAACAGTCAAGGAAACACCCTCCGTCTCTTTCTTCCTTTCCACTTTCCCCCAAGGAAATCTGAGCCTGTAACACGGGCTTGGCATGAAACCTGGGCCTGATTTTCAGGCTGTTAATGCATAACACAGCCTTGATAACTCACTGAAATCAAACAAAATTATATATGATGCAAGCAGGGAAAAACTTTTAGAAACGACACACTGTGTTGTACATCCATATACACAGCTCACTGTTCAGAGCTCCCAAAGAGAAGCAGCCTTGAAAAGAAAGGCAGGTCTGCAAAACACTGCATGCATGACATAAAGAAAAATGGGTACTCTCTTAAACAGATAGTCCACCTCCACTATAGTGTGTCACATGAAATCTGTGGACCAAGTGGCAGTCATGGTAGAACTATATCGGTAAATTTAGTCTTGTTGGTGAAAAAAATCCACTAAAGATAGAACACAGTGTCAGAGGTAAAATAAAATTATTTGGAAATAAGCTGTTTCAAATCCCATTGTGAGGAACACCAGAAATATTGCATTATTACTGCTCCACCCCAGGTAATTGCAATGAGAATTGGCAGGATATCAACAGCAGATTTGTCCCTTCTCTTATAGCTCAGTATTAGTTAGAGTATTAGTAACTCTCTCAGTATTAGAGAGTTAGAATAACATTTTTGGAGGGGCTGCTGAGTTGTTAAATGTGGAAGGAGAAGAGTTGTTCTGGCATGGAGCTTGCTCTGGGACCCTCCCCAGGTTGCACAGCAGTGGGCATTTGCATGACAGGCCCTTGGCAGCTGCAGCCAAGGCCTCTAAGAATGGATCCATTTGAGGTTTGGTTTAACAAAAAATGACCAAAACATTAATTTGACTTTCAACATGCCTGCCCTAAGTCTGTCACATCAGGCTTTATAATCAGCCTTGTTAGCTGGATGGGAGAAGCACAGGCTGGGGAGGGCAGCAGGACTGGACAAGAAGCCAAATTAAGCAAAACCAGAAGGAGCTTTGTAATTTCTGCCTAAAGTCCCATTAGGCAATTTTTTCCCACTTTTTGTGAAGCTAGTGCAAAATTCTCACTCTCTGTAATGAGTTATGAACTCTACCAGCTTGGTGAGTGTGCTGGCAAGAGAGATGCAACCAGCCAGTTTTTCATTTTTGAGTAACTACTAATTCCTAAAAATGTCCACATGAAGCATGTAGTAGGCACGTAGAAAGGAGTTCTTTCCAGGCCCGTGGAAATGTTTATACTCCCTCTTCTGCCTAAAATAAAAATTATGGGGCAAGTTCCTGGCTTGTGAAGCTCAGTGTGACTCCTTTGAATTTCTTGGCATTTTTCCACCTTCCGCCAGCTGAGAACCTGGACATCCTTAGCTTTCCAGCAAAGTCGACAGAGAAATTAAGAGAAAGAGCATCATTCCCAGCTATCAACTGCAAACATTTGTGCACTGTCCTCACTAAAAGGCAAGCTGCCTCAAAAAGATGAAGAACAGGCTATTACTTACAGCCTCAGCCTGCAAACAGCAGCCTGTGACCACAAGAGCCCATAAAGGAAAACTCCATTCTGAAATCTGGGCCTGATAATGCAATTAATAAAGAAATAAATCTGCAGTATATGGTCAGTCAAGTTAGAGTTTTAACAAAAGAGAGATCAGAATTAAAAAATTCTTTTGACATTTCCAGTAAATGCATGTTTGTTTATAAGCATGGATCTGGCTGTGTAGCATTTAGAAGAATAAATATCCAGCCTTTACAGTGATTAGACCCCTAAGAGTATAGACCTATACATTTCCAGTGAATAACAGAGTTCCTATTAAATAATATATTTCTTCACCTCTGGAAGAGATGAAAACTAAAATTCTATGGCTGTACAGATACAGAGATATAGACGAACATGCATGGGTGTGTTTCTCACACATCATCTTCCTAAGAGATTTCATATATTGTATAAAGTTGCACACTAACTATACATAAAAGGAGCATAATGCTGCAAAGCCAGTAATTTAAAAGTTAAGAAATGCTGGAGTCAAGGACACCACTGTAGAAAAAAGGAAATTTTTAAAAATTGCCCAGTATGAAAAAAAAAAATCAGTATTTCAGATATTCATCTCAGTTTGGAACAAAAATATGAAACAAACAAAACAAAACAACAACAACAACAAAGAAGAAGAAAAACACCCACAAAAAAATTCTGTCACTGGGCTTCTCTGCAGGCTGAGAATTGTGGCTTTTCATCAACTTTTGCCAAAGATTTCATTTGCCAGTAGGACAGCATGCAAAGAGAAAGCCAAAGGTCTACACAAAGAGATGCTCTAGTGTGTAGGAGACATTTTACCATCATTATCCATCCTGTCTCCTCAGCCTGGGTCTGCTCCAGCCCCTGCTTCACAGCCATGCACAGAATTAATTCTGTCCAGCTGCTCTTTCCCACTCTCCAAAACCTTTACATTCCTCATTTCATGTCTTGCACCTTAGCTGGGAGGCACTGGGAACACCAGAGAGGTGCTCTCTGCTTTCCAAGCTGTGCCTGGGGCACCAGGACTTGAGGAAGAAATCTCGGGAAAAGCCCTGCTTAGTCTCTCCCAGCTTGAGCTGGGTTATGCTCAGGGCCGGCAGAATATTTGGGATAAGAACAACCAGACTTTAGGCAAAACCTACACAGATGTGGCAGATTGAATTTTCTCACATCTTCATCAAATTTGATCACCTTTTCATGGGAACAGGAAAAGGCATATTCTGAGCACTTAAGTGATTTTAAGACACAAGGGCCAAATGCAACAGTGCTAGAATTCACCAGGAGAGTTTCTTTCTTACTCTCTTATTGATAGAAATGTCCAGACTACTTAATTTGATTATTTACCCAGATAATTGAACATGGCATGAGAATTTCAGCCCAAACATTTAGCTTCAGTTATGTGTGAAGAAGATGAACTTATATGGGAAACTTCTAAGTGGAAATTGCACTTACCAACTCTTCCTAGGAAAGTCTGAAAAAAGTCCCCCACTACTGCCTGATGGAAAGAGAACAAGGAACATCTTAAGAGAATTTGTGATGAACTGTATAATAAGTAGAAAGAACAATAACAATACGTGATAATACCTGACAATAATTACAATGCCCCAAGATCTAGACTCTTCATGAAGCAGACACCTGGCCATGCTTGTGTGAGTGCTCTCGGGTGACTCCTTGTGCTGCATCCATCAGTCTTCAGCCAAGACATAGGGCACTGGCTCCTCCTTCCCATCCAGGGGCTCAGCAGTCATCCACATCCAGCAGCATCACCCCCACACTCCGCATGCCCCACACAGTCCCTACCTCTCCACACCACCCACCAAACCCATGTCTGCTCTCTTGACAGCAAGAGATTTGCTGCAAGTTAGAAGGCAACATAGCTGAGAATGAAAAAGATTTTCTTGTCTCACAGCATCTCAATGCAGTGGAGAGACTGGTCTCCTCTCACTGAAACTGCAAATATTATGGAACACCTAGAGAATGCTGTGGGTGTAAAGAGATTAAACCTTGCCCTTTGGGCATGACCAAGCTAGGTATGGTGCACCTTAGCAAAAAAGAAAACAGAAGAAGTATTTGAATTTTTCAGTCCAGGGGAACTTAATCACAGTGCTCTCTGACTTTGTGTCTTGGGTGTTCTAGCAACCCCAAGGAAGGGGGCATTTTTGCCTGTGAAAATAACCCTGGGACACATCATCAAGGTCTTTAGGAAGGAGTTTGTTTTGGACATTCAGCTGATGGACTTTACTGTCCCACTGAAGTCAGTGGGACAGTATCTGAATTACTGCAACAAGGAGAGGACATCTTGCCCCAAGGGCTGTAGACTAACGGTGGTGATGGGATCGGCATCCAAGTTACGTAATATAAAAAAGAGGATCGAGAGAAGAAGGGTCATTACGCTTCCCAGGTATAACAAGCAAACTCGTCCTCTGGCAGCAGTGGGGTGAGAGCAGTGTGGCAGGAAAACAGCAGGGACCAGTCATCTCAGGGACCAGTCATCTGAGAGGAGCCACCTCAGTGGAGATCCCCGCCTGGACAGTGCAACTGCAAAGGGCAAGAAGGGCTGGATCAGAAACAACAGCTGAAAAGTGCAGGATTTAACTACTGGTTTCTGCAGGAGGGGGGAAGAGGATGACTGTGGTTACAGCTTGATAGTCTTGTAACAGCCTGCTGCTTTCTCAAATAACACGGAGTGTGCTCCGTCAAGCAGGAGCCACCAAGCACCTGCTTCCCCTGCGCCCGAATCGGGAGGCTTGGCCAAACATAAACACGCAGGTGAAGAGGTTGAGATGATGAAAGACAATAGACCATTACCAGGGACTTAATGGTGTTGTAAAGGAGATAAATGTCTTTGAAGTAACACCCTTAAAACATGTGACCTTCGGGCTGACCTTTCCTTTCAGATTATGGTATGCAGATTGTTTTATACTGGCCAGTGCAAACAAAGCAAGCAGAGCTAGCATCTCAGCCCACGTGATGGGAAAGTACTTGGACATCATGTCCATCTAGACAGCCTGTTGTTTACTTTAGCTTGCCAAAAGTAAAACTCTGCCACAATTACTGCCTTTCAAGACACATGGCTTACACTCCAAATAAAGCAAGTGTATTATTTTCACTAGAATTTCATTAATAAGACCAAATCCTGGAGACAGAGAGCCAAACTCAAATCATCCCTCCAGTCATCATAGGCTTTCTCTATTGTAGAAAAGGACTGTTATGATTGTCTGTCACTTGAGCAGGACAGTCTGGAGGACGGAGGTGAACCTGAAGGGGTCACCACTGTAAAGAGCAGAGATGCTGGAAACACAGTGTGTGAGGCTCTGATTGAGACTGTGAGAAAATAACCAGAACTTACCCATTCCTCTTTTTCCAGCTGGGAGTATGCCAGCATGAATTAGCATTTTTTTTCTGTGTATAATCACAGCAGTTTTATGCTATTGAGATTGCAAGCTCTTCTAGTCACCAGCAGCTTTTCTGCTCTGTGTTTGCATGGTGCTTGGTGTAACAATGCTTCAAGCCACAGCTGGTGCCAAACACATAATAAATAAGAGTAAGAAGAAAGCTGCAAATGTTATTTGAAAGGTTGCATGCACACAGTCTTTGCTCCTCTATACACTTTGAGAAAAACCAGAAAACTGCAGTTTTTCTGAATCCAGATGCAGGGAGATATTTCAGGTCTGCAGAGGTGAAGATGGGCACTGCTGAGCGAGGAAAGGAGAACAAATACTGGCAAGAGAGGTCCCTCACCCCTTTCAGCACCCTTGTAAAACACCTGAGTAAACTTAAAAGAACAAGGTCTGAAGGTCCAAGCCAGCCTAGAGCTGTCTGCTAGGGCAGATGGGACACTGAATGTGAAAGGAATTGCTGGAGCTTAGAGAAACTGGGCTGATCTGTGCTTCCCGATGCACAGCTGGAAGGGCAGCACTGGGAACGGTGCCAGAGCAGGGGGAGGAAAGGGGGCAATGGTGGGCTGGGCACATGGTGGTGCACCTTCAGCAGCCATGGAACAGACACCCACGGGACTTCTTGTAAGCCTCAGAATTGTCGTGGAGGACAATGGGGCTCGCAGACCTGGGCAGCAAGGTCTCATCTGTTGCTATGCCTCTTCCCCTAGCTGTTGTCAGATGTCTCACATGCAGCTCCTGGCTACTCTGACCCCACTCCTGGAGCTATGTGAGGAGGCACGAACTCCTGCGCCTATTTGCAGCCACATGAATTCAAAACTCGAGAACGCGCCCTGTGAGTAAGTGCTGCCCGAGCCAGGGAGCTTCCTGAAATAATTCTCTGCATTGCTGTCCCACCTTCTTCGCTGGGGCTGGGGACATGTTGCAGCCCGCTTCGTCCAGCTGGCCTGGGGTCATGCAGGGCCCTGGGGCAGGGCAGCCCCGTGGGGGAGACTGTGGGTGTCTCTGTGGTTTTGCCTGCTTTTATTTGGCCCTGATATTTGGGTGACCCAATAGGCTACAGAAGAGCCTCAGTACCAGGGCAGTTCTGGTTATCCCTGTTAGAAAAGTGCCTGTGTTTTCAGTTGTGTGAAGCAAAGGGAAGGTGATGGGTAGGGCCAACACCTGGGTCCAGCCTTAAAATCTTTTGGAGGGAGTAGAAAAGCAAGTCTAATTCCAAATGGAATTTGGTGTTAATTTGACCCCTGGTCTAAGTAGAGGAAATCTACCAGCTTTCTAGGAAACAAATAAAGGTGCTATATGGATTTGTATGTCCCAAGGACTTGATCCATAATTATTATATGCTTGGCGTGGTTTTTTTTCTAAGTTAGATTTTGTTTTCTCAAGGCTTGTCATTTAAATGTCTCTCAGCTGTGAATGGTCAGAGGCTAGGAGAGGGCTTGGAAGATGGCACTATGTCTGCTTACCCATATTTGCTGTACTCTAAACTGTGGCTTTGGGGTATTGAGTTAGATGGATCCTTGCCTTAATGAACTTGGCTGCTCTTGAGTGCTTATAAAATACATCCTATGTTTGCATGTCATGGATTTCAAAGGGGTTTGGGTGGGATTTTGGTTTGGTTTGCGCTTTAATTAGCTGCAAACTTCAGTATGCAGCAAAGCCAGTGGTATTTGCACATAATGCAAAATCCACCCTCAGACAGAGCTTGCTGCCGCTTTTAACCTTCCCTGTTGCCAGATAACCTGCTCTTTTTGTGCCATAGCTGGAATCAGAGGCATGGTGAGGGTGGGGGTGGGTGGGGGGCAGACAGACATCCTTCAAGGAGGGCACCTGGGCTGGGTGAATTGCTCCTCCAGAACCAAAACAGAACTTGACACTGGCATGTTTTTGACTCTGTGCCACAAACATTTGCACTCCACAGAGCTTTCTTAATTTGGCTAGATGGTATTTATCCACTCCTTGGGAGAGATGGCTGAGACTCCAGGCAGTTTGATTTATGCCAGTTGTTCAATTTGTGACAAATGCTGTCAACAGTTGTTCATTTTAATTACTGTTCTTGGGCCCACATGTCTCAAAGATGAGCTCAGCACCACATAAATATAATAAATACAGATAATATTAGCAACTCAGCTTCCTTTCTAGGGGAGGAGTGTGGAGCAACCTACAGCCCTTTCTTCCCAGCATGTCTCACCCCTGCCTGGCATGGCACTGGAAGCAGCAGTAGAAAGAGGAGGTGGGTTACCTTTCCTTCCTGTCTGCTGGTGGGCTGCTCATGCCCATTGCTCCCACACTAAAATTGCACCTTGATTTGTTCATCATATAGGTACACATCACTTTGCCAAGACCACACCAGAACAAGCCCTCTGGCCTCCACAGCAGAGCTGTTCCTGATCCTCCAGGCTTTTGACACAAATGGGAGAAACAGTGGAGACAGTAGAGCTCTCTGCCCACCTCTGTTCTCTCCAATATTGCTAGAGACCATTGTACCAAAAGGGAAACTATAGTCCTCAAAATATTTTAGCAGAACCACTTTCTCAGGGCCTTTGTTCCCTCACTGAATATACAACGCAGTATATAGAGAGGTTTTTCACAAGAGGTTCAGTGCCTTCCGCATCCCAGCTCCAAGAAGTGTCCTTAAGGTGATTATTAGTCCCAGGTCATGCATCCCCCTGTCACCTCTGCTGGACACCCCATCACTCCCATAGGCTGTTCAACACTTTTTGGAAAAGGTCATGGGGATAGGGACTTTGGTAAAACTCAGGAGGGATGAATACAACCCTATATCCTACCCCAGCTGTGGAAAGGCTTGTTCTCCTTTGCTTCCTCCAGGGTAGTGGATGTTGTTCACTAAAACTTGTTTAAAAATGTATCCAAAGCCACAGCTGGGATTCCAGTGCCTGTACATAATTAATAAGCAATATGGGCAATTTAATGTCTTTATTCTAACTTTCAGCTCAGAGTAGGAATCCTTTCAGGAGCATTAAGCCATGTAGGCAACATTAGAACCTAAGCAAATTATGAGCCAAGTTGTTTACCTTGTGAAACCTCTCACATGTTAATTTTGTTCCTTGGCACTTCCTTAATTTTTTACCGCTGACTCACACTAAAGAATTTTCCAGCGTAATTGCAGAAGGCACTTCAGACAGCTCCTGCCTTTGGCTCTTGCCTCCTGTCTCCACTTGCATAAGGAGGCAAATACTGTCCTCTGCCTGGCAAGGGTGGGGTTTTACATGCTTGGCCTCCAGTGAGGTCAGGGTCAGTGCCAGGATAGTGAAGTCCATGATCATCTGAAGAAATATGGGTGCACTGGGAGCCCAAGCCCATACTGACTCTGGGTGCTTTTTGGCAGGATTGATGATGATGTTTCCCATCGTGGGTGTTTAGGGCTGTGGCTGGGCTCAGAGAGGACATGCTTCTGCCCATGGGTGACAGCCACCCCACACCCCTTCCCTGAGCCCTCCAACTTCACGTGCCATTGGCATGCACATTCAGAGGATGAAACCTGGAATGTGACACCCTGGGGTCTGGGGCCAGCTGGAGGTGGGAGGACAGAGCCGGGAGCGCGTTACGACGCTTGTAATCACACTGGACACATACGGTTATATTTAAGTGCTGGATGTCTGCTGGCTGAGGAGGCCGAGGCAAGACTGGACTTGATTAGACATAATGACAAAAATGGACCAACTGTTGCTGAGAAAGCCTCTGCAGCAAAGTATTAGCTCTTTGTTATTGAGATATTACTGTCTGAGGCTTCACTGCTTTCAACTCCCCATCGTTATCTTTACAGACTTCCACTGCACTTTAAATAGGTTCCCAAGTTCAGCTCTTTGCCCTCGGCCATAAATTTAACACACTAAATATTTTCATCTGCTGTAGAGCACACCACACTGTGGAACTTGTTACTTCATGGCAAATAAATACAGCTTGAAAACAGGACACACTTTTGAATTTTTTTTTTTTTTTTAAGTATAACCCTTCTCACCCTAAAAATGTTAAAAATCAACATTTTTGTTTTCCAGTGTCTGAGTTAATGTATATCTTTTATATCTTTTATTATACAATCGGTACTGACTGTACTTCTCTGTATCTAAACATAATGGATAAAAAAATAACACGTTTAAATCAATATTTAAATATATATTCAATTTATTTATTTGCCACTAAAAGATACAAAAAATATATTTATTTTTCAGGCTTCATTTAATATAATGGTTTTGTATATGATTACATTTATCTGCCTGTGTTCATACCCAACAAATACATCAATGTATTTTCTGTTGTGATTAAATGCACTTTTATATTATCTCTAGTATGCTGGAGTTATTTCTATTTGTTCAAGAAAAGTAGATTTCTATGCAAAATTTTATACAGAACTAAATAAGCCTAAGTTATACAAATCATTAAAATAGATAATTCAGTTCTTTGATCAAATTAGGGTAGCTTTTACTTAAGTAAGAATGACCCTGAGAGTCTTGCCTTTACTGGTAACTGCAGTAGCTTTTAATCTTTGTGCATTAGCTAAAAACCTGCTGAGGACTCTGTACCTCTCCAGCTGAGCTTCTTTAGATTTATGGAGGCAGAGGTAGAACAGGCAAGAAGCAACATGCCTGTACCTAATGGCTAGGGGACTTCACTGAGGGATTTTACATGAAACAGTAGCTGGATAAAAACCAGTGATAGACATAGAATTGCAGAATAATTTAGCTTTGAAGATACCTCTGGAGGTCATCTAGTCCATCCCCCGCTCAGAGCAGGGTAAACTTCAAAGTGAAATAGAAGCTCAAGTTAGATCAGGTAGTACAGGGTCATAACCAGCTGAGGTATGAGTATCTCCATGGACAGGGTTGCTCATGGGTGTAGACACCAGAGCAGCCCTGCCCAGATAACCACCCTACAGAAGTCATGCTTTTTGCTGTTTCCTACCAGCCCTGTGATTCCTGGCTGTGCAACGCTGCATTTTCTACACAGACCTACAGGCCAGAGGGAGATGAGGGTACTTGCCTGAAATGTGGGAATGTGGTTTAAAATCCCCTCAGGCAGAGGAAGCCTCAAACCCTTCCTTGAATGGTGGTCCATCTGCTGTGGCCAGAAATGCCGCCGACCACAGGCTTTCTTGTATTATTGATTCAAGTCCTGTGTCTGTTGCTAAAAGTATTCGGATGCTGCTTCATCCCCTTCCAGCAGCTGTACTCACTCAGGGGAGAGCCCTAATCCCAGCCCCATCCCTGTCCCTGTGTGGGGGCCCTTGCAGGCCAGTGCTGCTTCTCCCCATTGGCAGCTTTGTTGCTGGATCTCTGCAGCTAAGGGGCCTTGTCTAGTGCAAGCCAGGCAAAAGGCACCCACTCAGAGGTGGCTGCTCCCCTCCCTCTACTTCTGAGTCAAAAAGGTGTCCCCCTGGTTTTAATCACTGAGGAACAGAACTCAGCCAGCAGTGGGGTGCTTTGGGAAAAAAGGGTTTTTATCTTCCATGTTTCGGGATGGACTCCCTTGCTCCCTCCCTTCTCCCACTCAAGAGAGTGCTACTGTTCAAGCAGCAGAGAGAGCAGGCTCCTGCTGTGGCCCTGGGGCAGTTCAGGGGGGAGACCAGTGGTGTGGGCATCTTACAAACCTCCTATTACCACCTGCTAAAGCAGGTCCTACTCTGGGGTAGAGACCAGACAGCAGGGTTCATCCCTGCTCCAAATGCTGAGCACAGACAGATCCTCAGCCCAGTGGACACATGCAGCAGCAGGACTTTAATCAGAGGAGATAAAGCCAAGGTGACTTTAGTCCTCTCAGCCATACTCCCGATACGTCTTGCAATGGCAGTCTTAAAATGCCCATTTATACCTTTCACTTGTTACTCAGGATCTCACACCTTTTGTATGAATACTGTTTAGAAACTGCTTACGCATTTTAAAAAGGAATTAGAGAACAGTCGAGAAAAAACAGGTTCACTAAGAAATTGATAGAATGGGCAGAAAGCAAAATAATTATAATGCATAAGTTTGAACATAGAATCACAGAATCAGAGAATCATAGTAGGAAAAGACCTTTAAAGATCACCTAGTCCAATTGTTAACCACCACCATGTTCATCATTAAACCGTATCTCAAGTGCCGTATCCACATGATTTTTGAACCTTTCTGGGGATGGTGACTACATCACTTCCATGGGCAGTCTGTTCCAATGCTTTAAAACCCTTTCCTAATACCCAGTCTAAACCTCCTCTAGTGCAACTGGCAGCATTCCCTCTAATCCTGTCACTTGTTACCTGAGAGAAGAGGCCAACCCCCACGTCATTGCAGCCTTCTTTCAGGTAGTTGTAGAGAGTGATAAGGTCTCCCCTGAGCCTCCTCTTTTTCCAGGCTAAACTACCCCATCTCCCTCAGCTGGTCCTCACAGGACTTGTGCTCTAGACCCTTCACCAGCTCTGGTACCCTTCTCTGGACACGCTGCAGCACTTCAACGTCCTTTTAGAAGTGAGGGGCCCAGAACCGGACACAGCACTCGAGGTGAGGCCTCGCCAGTGCTGAATACAGAGGGACAATCACTGCCCTGGTCCTGATGGCCATGCTATTGCTGATTCAAGGCAGGATGCCATTGGCCTTCTTCTTGGGCACACTATTGACTCATGTTCAGCTGCTGCTCACCAGTACCCCCAGGTCTTTTTCTGCTGGGCAGCTTTCCAGACACTCCTACCCAGGACTGTAGCACTGCCTGGTGTTGTTGTGACACAAGTGCAGGGCTTGTCACTTCATTTTGTGGAACCTCATACAATGTGGCCCATTGATCCAAACTTCTGCAGAGCCTTCCACCCTCCAGCAGATCAACATTCCCTCTGACTTCGTGTTGTCTGTGAACTTGCTGAAGGTCCACTTGATCCTTTCATCCAGGTCATCAATGAAAGTATTAAACAGGTCTGGCCCCAGTACTGAGCCCTGGGGTACACCACCTGTGGCCGCAGAACCACAGAATGTGTCAGGTTGGAAAGGACCACAATGGGTCATCTGGTCCAGCCTCCCTGCTCAAGCAGGGCCATCCCAGAGCACATGGCACAGGGTTGTGTCCAGATGGTTCTTGAATATCTCCAGTGAGGGAGACTCCACCACCTCTCTGGGCAGCCTGTTCTGGTGCACCTGCACAAGTAAAGAAGTTTTTCCTCATGTTCAGGTGGAGCTTCAGTTTCTGCCCATTGCCTATTGTCCTATTGTTGGCACCACTGAGAAGAGCCTGGCTCCATCCTCTTGACACCCTCCCTTCAGAGACTGATAGACATTGATGAGGTCTCCTCTCATCTGTCTCTTCTTGAGACTGAACAGGCCCAACTCTCTGCCTTTCCTTGTAAGAGAGATGCTCCAGTCGCCCCATCACCTCTGTAGCCTTCCACTGGACCTGCTCTAGTAGCTCCATGTCTCTCTTGTACTCGGGATCCCAGAACGTGACACAGCACACCAGTTGAGGGTCTCACCTGGCCCATCACATAATCTTGTGCCTTACCCAGATCCTTGGTGCTGGCAGTGGTGTTTTCTGGACTGACCTTCCCTTTAAAGACCCCCACAGCAGCCAAGGTTGGAGCACCAACACAAATCTTTCTTCCCCCCACATTTTTCCCACATTTTCCATAAGGAGTAGTGGGACCACAACTGTCCCCATAATGGCTTTTATATACCCAGTTAAATATGGATATTCCAACCTTCTTTAGCTACAGTCTACACCCCCTACCTCAGTCTGTGCCCCTACTGCTGCAAGAAGCTGAAATCAGGTCTTAGCTTGGCCAACTCGACATCTTCCCCTGCTGTTCATTTGTCCAGTGGCATGTAACAACTGCTCAAGCAGAGAGCTCTGCAAAGCCACATCTGGGGCTGAGTCCATGTCCTCCTCCTGTGCAGCTACCTGATTTGGTTAGGAGCACCACAATGATGGTGGTAGTGCAGACCAAGACTTCAGGCAAAGAGAGACAAAGTAGGTGGTTCCCACGTCTGCCCCTAAGTTCAGCAAGCATGACTGAGTGTGCAGTGTGCTCCCTCTGGGGAAAGGGTCCCACAGAGATAATGTTATACATTATCTCTGTGTTTTACAGGATGTTTTACAGGGATTAGGTCCTATTATAAAGGTATACAGCATACTATATTTTATTTGATATGTTATTTCTATATAAATATGCATTTTATTAAATATACCTGTATGCATATAAAGTATTACCATTAAATAGCTAATATTATGTAGAGATATAATATTGCATATATCATTCTGGTGGTGACAGGAACTGAGACAGGTGTTTCTGAACCTGTGCCACATTCTGCTTATTGTGCTTCAGTGCAGCAGAGCTGCTCTGGCCATGATCCTGCTGTTGGGAGTTGATCTACAGGGTTCACTCAAAAGAGAAAGCAGAGCCTTTCCAGAAAGAAGCACTCTTCTGGAGCACAGAGCAGTGCCCTTCAGTTCTGTGGGATTGTAGCCTAAAGGATGGGAATTTAGTGCCTGGCTGCAGGGTAATTTTGCTGTGGGATATTTCAGAAGGCACTTTTGTTGATCAGAGAGCAAGATATGTTCCTTGACTCCTTGGGCATGATGGAAGTCCTGGCTTTTTTTTTTTTACATCCTCTTGGGTGGAGATTGGATTCCCCACAGGGAAGAAATTGGTGATTCAGAATGAGGGGTTTTCTGTATATATCTTGTTTTATTTATGCTTTATCTTCAAACGGTGAAGGGTGAAATGGCATGGAGGTGGTGCCCATTTGGGAGTTGGGGCCAACAAGACAGTGATCAGCCTAGGAGTGCTCAGTCCCAAAGTCTGCATTGGACCAGGAGGGAGGAAGGCAGAGAGCAAACCACCCCAGAGCCCTCATCCTACAGAGAAACCTCTCAAAGTCCCTTCAAAGCACAGACGATGGTCACGCGCGCACACAAATAGTGTGCACAATAGCACCATCTGGTGACTTTGGCCATCAGATTGTATTTCCATGGCACCATATTACCCAGGGGACAATTTCCTCTCCAGTGCCTGGGCTCCTGCTCTCCATGTTCCTTTCATAAAATCAATGGTTTCAGTTCTTCTGCAGAATAAAAAACAATAGACATGGCAGAGTCTTTCAAAACCACTCCTGCCAAACTCCCATATTGCTGCTGGTGTGAGCCTGAATTTTAACACTCTTATGCTTCAGTAAAATTTGGTTTACATCCCTTTTTTTAATATGTTTGTTAGGTATTTGGCATATATAGCACTACCTATCAGATGCTAGGAGAACTCTCACAGGCCAGTTATGAAACGAAGCGTTTTTCTGGCTTTCTTGATGGTTTGTTTCCTATGCCTTGGAAGCAATGTTTCACTCACTGCGCTAACACACATTTCTTCAGGTCAACAACCACACCCCGACCATGCTCCACTGCTTCTTCCACTGCCACTAACATAATATTCCAAAGAAAATCCCCCACTCAAGAATAAGCTTCGTGGGAAGCCAACCATGTTTTCACCCTTTTTGAGTGGCACATATAAAAGCCTTGAATAAGCAGCAGGAAGACAGAAACACAGCCCAGGATTATCACGAAGCATAAATGCCCAAAGAATGTCCTGTTTTTTCTGCCTCACCTTTTCTTTTTCCTTGTTGCATGAGAAAACAAGCAGTGATAGGAAGTTCTTTTTCACACTCCAGAGAGGATTCTGAGGGTCTTAGCTGGTTTGAGGCAGCACTGAAGTAAAACATAAACATGTGAGCCCAGAAAACCTCCCTTGCTCCATTCATCCAAAGCAGAAGGAATTCTGTTTATGGATTCCTCTTCTCAACCAGCTGAGAGTGATGCTTGCTCATGGCTCTCTCCATGACACGTGCCTCTCCTTGCCTGCCTGCCTGTGCCTGCACATCACACTACAGTCATGCTGGTGACAAAGATGTCCCATGTACCCTTCCACTGTGCTCTGCAAACACCTCCTGACTTTTTGTCCTGAGACATCCAGCATGTGGAGTCCCTATTAAGATCCACTTTTCCCTGAGCAGTTCAAGGGCACGTCAGCTCCAGACTTTACACAGCCTCATGAGCTTTGGCCAGCTCTCTTTGTTCTGTGCTGTAGCAGCAAATTCATGGACACCTGCACTGCAATGTATTCACTCTGTACTGCAAATTCATCTTACAAGGATGTCTAATATTACAAAGTCATCATTACAATTAAATATATTTCTGACTACTTATTAGGTTATTCTGAAACAATCTGTTTTGATAGGACAATGGGTAATGGTTTTAAACTAAAAGAAGGTTGATTTAGATTAGATCTAAGGAAGAAGTTTTTTACAATGCAGGTGTTTAAACACTGTTATATGTTGCCCAGAGAGGTGGTAGATGACCCACCCCTGGAAACATTCAAGGTCAGATTGGATGGGGCTCTGAGCAACCTGATCTAGTTGAAGATGTCCCGGCCCATTGCAGATGGGTTGGACTAGAGGATCTTAAAGGTCCCTTCCATCCCAAACAATTCTATGATTATCAGACACAACTGAAATGGCACTCACATTTCCTTTGTAGACAAACAAAGCACATTTTGAGGTCTGTCTTACCTGCTGTTTTGATTATGCCCTTGCTTAGAGTTTGATACCCAGAGGAGAAATATTTGCAAGGAATCATCCAGAAATTAATACCAAGATGCAGAGTTTCCCATCTAATTACATATGATGGATGTGGTCAAAGAGCTGGGACATTCTTCATGACCAGTTTGTTGTCCCTGTGGTTTTGGAATGCCCTGATCCCCTGAAGGCCTAACTCTCTGCAAATCCAGTGTGGATCAGTGCCACCAATTCAGGGATACTCTGGCTTCTTGCAGAGAGAAATCCTGAGATGGAAATCTGTGGCTTCTTCCCCCAGCTGTCATTTTGTCCTGTGCTGAAGCACCCCTGAACAAGGAGGCTGCATCTGTTCTAGCAAAACAAACACAGCTGAGGCAGAGCTACAGCACTGGCACATGGTGGTGCAGCCGTTGTCAGCACAGGGCTGGCTGGGCCCTTCATCCTGCCCCAGGCCTGGCAGCTTTTCCCTCCTCTGCCTGTGCTGTGAACAAGGGTAGCATGTGAAAATGGTATTTTTAAATTATGGTGATTTTCATTTTGTGGACTTTAATTTTGATGCACTAAGATCTTCTCTGGATTTCTTATGGTGAGTCCCCAAATACCTCCTAGTTGTGTATTTTATTAAATAATTTGTCATTGCAAGTACCTCTGTAAGTTAAGATACGAGATGAAGTGTGCATCCTTTCTGGGTAGAGTAGAAGAAAGCCTCTACTGCAGAAAACAATCCCGTGGGTGTCTGTTTTTCTCAACTTCTTTTCTTGTATAATATTTTAAAATTAGATCAGCAATTTTTTTAACCCCATTCTTCTCCCTACATAGGCATCATGTCCCATGCACCTTACCAGCACCCTTTCCTGTGCTGAGGGCTGCTGAAAGGGCCAATAAGGAAAACCTGGCTGTGAAAGATTACCTCAAGCATAATTTGTTTCCCCATATTTTCTGAGTGTGTGCTTTGTTTCAAAACTTGAGGAAAAGCCAGCTTTTCACTCAGGGAAAAAAGCCTGAGAAGGTGCTCTTGGTGATGGTTGTCAACAGATGGATCAAAGATAAGATCTCCCCCCTCCAAACCTTGCTGGCTCAGCTGCCTGCAAGGGCTCATACCCCAGCATTTTCAGAGAGAAAAGAGAAGTAACATCAGCCGCACTTGCTGAAACAGCTTCACTTGGCAAGGAGTTGCAAAAGATCATTTGGGCCACAGGGAGAGAGCAAGCAAGAGTGCTCTCGGCCCAAATCATCTGCCTAGAGAGGGACTTTGAGGGTCTAGTTTTTTACTCTAACATCTATTGGTATAGCTCCTGAAATGACTAACATACAAGAATTAACTGGTCATCAGAGCACGACTGTGGCCCTCCCCTGGCCAAACTCCCACAGAGCACAGCAGGTGCAGACAGTACTGGCTCAAGCCCCTAGGCCACACTGCTGGAACAACATCCAGCCTAGGAAAAATACCAAGCTCTTGTAGGCTGCCAAATGGAGGTGAGGTGCTCTTCAACAGGGAGGTGCAGAGTTTTAGGTGCCTTAGGGCTTGGCAGATGCCAGAAAGAAGAGTCATGGTTTTGGACTTTGGTCAAGAGGTCCTTACACAGCATTAACGACTCTCTGATCTCCTCAGGACCAGGATCTTAAGTCCCAGGCAGTGGCTTAGTGATGCAGCATGGCTCTCCTGGCATAACCAGCACCACACTGGCCACAGGTGTGTGAGAAGCTCTGTGGAGCCACAGCAGCACTACTGTCCTCTCCCAAGCCTCTGCCTGACCCTGGTTTCTCAAGCCAAGCCCAGTCCCTTAGCCCCAGGTTCCACATTACTTCCATGTACTGTTGGCAGAAGGCTGCACAGCAGTGACACCTCTGAAGGAAGCCCTAAGCAAGACCTTCAGCCTCATCCCTTACCTGTTCCCATGCCTGGGGGACCTCTGTAAGCAGACTGCCCATCCTGCTTATGCTGCCTGAATCCACTGTGGTGGCCGGGGAGGAATGTTTCACCTCCTTCAGCCTGTGCTGAAGCTCAGGTCCAAGAGCCTCACTAGAAGCAGAGGTCAGCGACCATAAGGGTGCCTCTGGTAGCAATGGATGGACTCCTTACCCTAGATGGCAAATTTCACTTCATGGTGTCATTGCCAGAGTGTGGGTGCTAGGGAAATTAAGACACAAAGTGCGCCTTCTGGGGCCACCCCAATGCTAGCACTGAGTTGGGAACATACTGGCATAAGGATGATAATTCACGACATAGTTCCAGCTAGACCTAAACATTCTATGAAATCTTTGGGTCAATATGACACTTTAAGGGTGTTTGTTTCTCTGCAGAAAAGTGAGTCTGAAAAATAAATGGAGTTTAAATATGTATTGTCTGCCATATTTTGGTCTGTCAGTTTTGATAGGGCGTTTCAGCAGTGACCGGGGACAACAGAATGGTGACACCAGGCTAGAGCCCATCCCTGTGCCCACAAAAAGCTCACTTTGTCCAGTTCCTAGTACGCAGCACACCAGACTGCCTCTCCAGCCTTCTTTCTACCTAATGCCCTCTTTCCATCATAGCCAGCCCCTGACTCTCTGTCCTCAGGCATCAGAGATTCAATTGCTGAATATGAGTCAACAGAACTCCTGTCCCAAGACCTCTCACCATCTTGGCACCCTTTGTTTGTTACCTGCTTCACCTCCTGGTCCTTAAACACAGGGCTTGCAGAGCTGCTGTGGTCCTTACTCAAAAGAAGTAGTCCTTCACTAAAGCATAATTGGTTGCATGGCTGTTTCAGAGGAAAAGGTGCAGAAGATACTATATTTGGCTGTGTGTTCTCTAATGTGTTTTGTGAGTCTGAGAGAAGGAATATCTAAAAGGGACCGCAGAAACCAGGCATAAGAAGTGAAAGAATATTCCAGGATATAAGCAGAACAATTCTGAGTCATGCTAGAAGAAAATGCTAGAGGTGGGTACCAAGGAGAGGATTTTTGGTGCTAGAAATATGGTCCCTGTTGCAAAATCACTGATGAACATGTACAGTTGATTCAATGTGAGACACACAACATTCCTTTGACCCCTTTCAAGGATTTTGAAAGACAAGAATTTTCTCCCCCTCTCCCTGTGTGCACCAAGAGTATGGCTCAACTCTCAAATCCTATCTTGTCTTTACAATTGGCTTTTAAACAAACAGATAAACACAAGCTTGTTTCACGATGGGAAGCAGCTTTCTTGTATCCAGGACTGATGTGGGTAAAGTCCTCCAATCTAATTGCACCTTCTCCTTACCATGGAGGTCTTACAGGATTGCTGTTCCCAGCACAACCAGTCCAGACAGAGCCCAACAGAACCTAACAGAAAGAGCTGCTGCCAGGACATTCTTGGTGGGGTCCTCAGCTTACTTGAGTGTAAATGCCTGGCTCCTCAGGAATCAAAGCAGGCAGATAGATAGTCCTTAAAGGTGAGCAACAAGGCCCATTTTTCCTGGGGACTTGGGGAGTGAGGACATGCTGCAGGTATTGGGGTGATGGCCCACAGCAGGTGGGCTTTGAGGGCAGTCTGACCTCTATGTGGCCTGGACCAGAGCAAGGAATTGCCTCCTGCTCTTCAGGGTTTATTCTGGGGGGGGCAGCTGATGGGTCTGCTCCTGCTGGTACTTTGTGGCTGCATTTTTTTGCATATTCCAAGCATCCTGCAAAGCCTTGCTCTCTTTTCTGTTGTTTGGTTTTTTTCTATTTTGTTTTGGTTTGTTTTGCTTTGGGGACATGGGGTTTCAGGGTTTTTTTTCCCTTCCCTTCCCTTCCCTTCCCTTCCCTTCCCTTCCCTTCCCTTCCCTTCCCTTCCCTTCCCTTCCCTTCCCTTCCCTTCCCTTCCCTTCCCTTCCCTTCCCTTCCCTTCCCTTCCCTTCCCTTCCCTTCCCTTCCCTTCCCTTCCCTTCCCTTCCCTTCCCTTCCCTTCCCTTCCCTTCTCTCTCCCCTTCTCTCTCCCCTTCTCTCTCCCTTTCTCTCTCACCTTTTCTCTCCCCTTCTCTCTCACCTTCTCTCTCCCATTCCATTTTTTCCTCTTTTTGTGTACCTATGTACAGAAACAGATTTGTCTTTCAAAACAAGCTGAAAATTGAATCAGGGAAATTATGAAAAGTAGAAAGTCCAAAAAAAATTGGGTCACTAATGAAGACCTGGTTGAGGGAGAAACCACGAACGAGTAAAGGATTTTATGCCTGAGTTACATCTGAGTGTCATGCCTGAGTTACTTCTGTCTCAGGGATGAGGGAAGTGTGGTTTCCCCAGTGAGAAGGTAGCAGCAGGGTGGCTGGAGATGATTCCAGCAGCTGGGGTTGCAGCAGGAGCAGAGCCAGCTCTTCTGACACTGGGTGTCCCAAGGGCCCAGCAGCACCTCAGGGAGAGTGGTGAGTGTGAGAGGTGCCTTTCTCAGGAGCAGAAATACCAGACACCTTCCACCTCCGAAGCAGGACAAAGGGGCAGAGGAGAAAGGCTTGTCCATGAGAAGATAGAAACAGGTCAGTTTTCCTCATGTTTCTGCTCCTGCAGGATTATTTAATGAAAAATACTGGGCTACACCAAGCACTCAACTTTTCTGTAACTATAACAATAGAAAAAGCAAATTCTTGTGATTTGCTTGTAAACCAAAGTGAGTTCTTTTACAGTGCACCTTTTTGACAAGTCAGGAAAATGTAGCTTTTATCTAATGAACACCCTCTTCCCCCCTCACCCCATGCACCATACATAGTTTCTGAATCCCAGACAACTCACAGCTATCAGTACAAAGATGAAGGTAAAATAGTCATTACTTGCATGGCTAGGGGGCATCTGATGTAAAGTGCATTCCCTGGGTTTTGGGTTATGGTTTGTAAAGAAGTGCAGAACACTTTCATCTCCCCTTTCAGCCCATCTGTGGCTTCAGTTGACAGGACAAAATGTGGCACAACAGAGCCAGACAATAAACTATTGTACAGTGGAACAGGAAGCAACAGGTAATGTTTAGAGGAATTAAATTATTTTTGGATCTGATACTGATAATCAGTTTAGGCGAGGGGTATCCAGTGCAAATTTATACAACGTTTTTAAAGGACTGGAGCACTCAAGAAGCAGATAAGTTAAAGTGCAGTATAAATGAACCATTCATAAACTCTGAGACTTCCTTGCCTTCATACAAGGCACATGAGAACAGACCTTGTTGCCTGTCATCTCGGACTTTTTTTAATTAACAGTTGTGAGCCATTCTTGCGCAGTATGTCTGGTACTGGTGAGACAGCTTTGTGCCTTTTGCAGAGGAGCAGAGAACATATTAATATGACATTCCTGGAAATACAAAAAAATACTGAATATCATTCCATCTTCAAAAATCTGTATTTCATCCAAATGATAATGTGAAACCTTCACATGACATTCATCTATTAAAAGCTGAAGCACTGGAAGTCAGTCTAATGTGCAGCTATTTAAAACAGCTGCTAGAGCAATGCTTATTTAATTAATCTAAGCTTTGTGACATCCTAGATGTCTGTGGAAGGGTTCCCATCCAAAGCCATGCCACGCCACTTTTTCAGAGTAGCCACGGTAGATGGACCAGAGGTCCCATCACCTGTTCTAGGCAAAAAATGCTGGGATAACAGCAGTGTGGGTCAGTGCAGTTCTCTGCTCTCATGGTGTGTGTTTACTTAGAAAATGCCTGGGTCTGCAGCCCTCACTTCAGGTCTGCTTGGCAGGACCCCTGCCCTGCGAGGCTGTGCCGGGCACTGTCACCGGCCAGGCAGCCAAAGGGGAAGCAGCACTGACGCTTCCTTTACAAGAGGGCAGGGGATAAGAAAGAAAGCAGGCTCCTCTGGTTATCTGGTAAAAGCAATAAAGGGCTTTCTACAGCTGTCAGGATGACCCAAGGAGATCTACCAGGCAGCATCAACTCGACCCTGCTTTCTGTCCCAAAGCCAAACAGCTGACATGTCAAAACCTTGCCATCAGTTCCTGCCTCAGCCCAGATCTCTGTGGGGGCCGATCCTGCAAGGTGCTGAGCACCTCTGAGAAGAAGCCTGGAAACCCTTTTGTCCTGACAGCAAAATACATGAGAAAGTATTATTTGCGGTCAATGGGTCCCAAAATGGACTGTTGTTCTCACTGCCCCTGTTTTCACTGCCATTCTGCAGTGTTTGCACTTCATACAGGTATATTTTCTATGGGGTGTGTCCATCTGAGGTGCCCTGTCACCTGCTCAAGGCAAAGCATTAACCTGGAACTACATAAACACTTAAGCTGAGTGAAGCTGAGGGAAGCAGCTCCAGCATCTATTCCATCTAGCTCCAAACAGCTATTGCAAATAAGGGGAATATTTGTTTGTGTGTGCTGTTCTCATCTGGCCTGGCCCTAAGATATCATCAGTACACGTACGTGGAGGAAGTTTGTCAGAACTGAGCTTGTGCTGTTGGGGACCCTGAGAAATGAGGGGAAATCAAGGACAGATGTAAAAAAACAGTGGGGTTTTTTTTAAAGAATGCAGAAAAAAAATCAGATCTTTTCTGAGGATCTGTTGTACCATGTCTGGAGACATCCAAGGGTAAAACAAGATGTTTAAATTCTACTTCAAGTGAAAATCTTGAATCAAACTTTAACATGGAGCCACTACCAACATCTTCATTTTATAACATGTAAGCACACATGTCACCACAGAGCTATTAATTTCCATGCACAGAAACTTTTGAAGGCACAGCACCAGCTGCTCAAATATGTCCATAATTATTCACGCATTAACACCTACTGAATTAGCAGCATTAGCACCTACTGAATCATCTTGCATGCGTTTAAATAAATTGAGGCTGGGACTCAGTAGCACTGGCCTGGGAGGCTGTAGTTGTTGGAGTTATGGATGCGGTGCTGCTTGACCTGCAGAGCAGGTGAAAGGTGTTGCGAATGCCTTTTTAGAAGAGCCTGCCCTCTTAATTGGCAGCAGTGCAACCCGTCAGGCAATGGTGGTTGGCACTGAAATATATTTCCTCTGATTCTTTGTTTTTGTTTCAGTTGAGGAAGATTCTTATAACCCTTTTTTTTTTTAATTCCTGCACTCTTCTTACTAGGCCCCAGTAGGAAACTTATATTTCTCTGTCTGTCTCAGAGCTTATTTTATGTGGAAATATTTCAAAACTCACGCAGCTCTTGTTCTGCCCCATACAATTGAAAGAAGTTCAAAGTTGGGCAGGGCACCAAGTGAGCAGACATTAATAACATTACTTGCAACCATTCAAAACCTGTCATTTGTTAAGTCTGTCCCTCTCATTCCAACAGGCATAAATCATGTGTATAAATGAGCTCCTACCCACAAAGGAGAGCTGATTTTAACATCTAAGCCTGCGCTGTCGCCATCAGGATTTTTTCTTTCCACTATTTTATTTTTGAGTCCAAGACCAGAAGGGAGGTGACTCAGTGCAAATACACCTCAGGCACAGTTTGGGAAAAGAAGTTAAGCAAATTCTGCCTGAAAACTTCAGCTCTTCCCACGCAGATCCCACATACACATCCAGCATAGCAGAAGCATCCCATGGTCAGCACGTGTATCAATCAGGTGGGGAGAGGGGCTGCCCAAGGGGAGGGCAGTGGGTGTCCCTGCTGCAATGATGGGGATCCAGAGGACCATCCTCCCACACAACCTATCTCGCTCTTGCCAGCTGCTCTTCAAGCACTGAAAAGTAGGTGTCCAGTGGTGTCCTTCTGCAAAAGACTTGTCAAATCTGAAGAGAAATTAAATCTTGACACCACCACACCAAACTGTCATGGGGTTGAGATCTGGTGGCTATAGAACATCCCACTCATCAGGCAGGCCCTCATTCCTTCTCTCACCCTTCTCCTGCAGGCACCAACACGCTCCTTCCTATGAGACAGCCTCTCAGGCACTGGGGACTGACCTCACAAATTGAAACACAAGAAATTTCATTTAAAATATAAGAAAATAAGAGAAAAACATTTTTCTGTGGAGGGTGGTCAAGCACTGGTACAGGCTGACCAGAGAGGTGGCGAAGTCTCCATCCTTGGAGATATTCAAAGTCTGACAGGACACAGGCCTTATCAACCTGCTGCAGCTGATGCTGTTGGAGCAGGGGTTGGACCAGATGATCTCCAGAAGTGCCTGCCAGCTTCAGATATTTTGCCATACTGTGACTCTGTGACTTTGCCTCCCAGCTACCGTCATACATTGTATTTCTGCTGTGTGCCTCCCAACGCAAAGACATCTTTAGTCCAAACCATCTTGCTGTGGCCAGAAAATGTCCTCCACTCTACTGTGAGGCAACAGCCTTGAGAGCACATTCGCCCTGGGCAGGAGTGCCTGCTGTCCTATGGGTCATAGGAAGAGAAGAGGCATCCCTCCCTTTTTATGCATTTCTGTATATTCCTTGCTCATGCCTGGTGCCCGCAACTAGAGCCTGGAGAGCAGGCTCCGGAAGGACGTGGTGCCCAGGGCTGTGCACAGCTACAGCCCTGCAGCACTGTCATCTTCCCACACACGCAGCATCTCAGCAGCACATATGGCTGTCGATGATCGTGGCAAGTGCTGTCCTAACCACAGGCTTCCTGCCATGAGAAATCATAGTGACTGGGAAATTGCAGCTTTCTGGGACAAGCCATTACAAAGAAACTCTTTAGAACCTACTTGAGGTTTTTTATGCCGAAGTAGGCCTGAATCATTCTGGCTGGCATTTTTTGTTCATACTCTCACCCATGAACCTGGGGATTTTAATTTTATTTAATCTGCAAAAACATCTAAGGATGATTTTTGCTTCAACAAGAGTTGTGGAATCTCACTCCCTAGAGGGGACTCCCTTTTTTATGTCTCTGGAGCTAGGCAAGCTGACTCCTCAGGCCTCTAGGCTATGAGCAAACTAAGAAAGTGCTAAACCCAATCATATTTGTCACAGTAAAATCCAGGAACTGTATGACCAGTGTGACCTCCAGCATCCTTCTCAGAGTCATAATGCATCCTCTGGAATGCTCAGATCAGTCTGTTTCTGCTGAGAAGTTTCAAACCAATTAGAAGTTTCATTCAGTCACAAGTTGCTTGGGCTCATCCCTTCTAGTGAATATTATGTGGCATACAGCAATCAGGCTATCAAGGACCTCAGAAAAGCCTTTGCTGATTTAAAATGCTGCACCTGGGTGGCTTCCCAAGATGGGGAAATGCTTTGTAGATGTTGTCTTCAACAATTTTCAATCTAAGGCTTGTCCCTTTGCCTTTTTGGGAAACTGCCAGACATTGCTCTCATTTTTTTGCAAAGCCTTCAGCTCATATTTTATACCCTCTTTTAATTCCTTCTCTGACATCTCCAGCTGCTGCAAGTCTTAATTCCAACTGCAAAGTCTATGGGTCTTGTTTTAGACTTTGTCTGTGATTTTTTCTTTCCCTAATTCCAGACAAGTAATTTTGATATCTCCACCATTTGGTTCTTCTCAATTCAATGGCACCAGCAGCTCACAACCCTTTTGCCACGATTTCTTTTCTGCCTGGCTCCTGGTTGAGCTTCCCAACCCAGGCAGCACCAGAAGTTCTCCAGCTCATTTCAATTAAGAAAAGTAGATGGCAGAATCAGGGATTTCACTGGCATGATCCCACTCAATTACAAAAATAAAAAAGAGAAAACATGTTCTACAATCACATTTGGACTCAAAATAGCAAGATACAATTTCTTTGCTATTTCTATCCCCCATTCCCAGGCAAGTACTCTACTGCAGGATCACATTACAAACGCTTCCCTCTGGCTGTGTTTAGCTGAACGCTGCCATTTTTGCCTACTTTTCTGCTGACCTGGCTTCATTTTTCATGTCATGGTTCTACAACAAGTAACAGTCAGTCGCTGGCTACCTGCCCCCAGTGAAACCTCTCTGCCCACACAGCTTCCCTCCCACCAGCCCTGCGTGCTGTCCACTGTTTCATCAATGGATTTTTTTGTTTTGCTTGTCACATACTTGCAATGAGCTTCCCCATCTCTTAGAAGTAATGTATAGGATGATTTGTGTTGGTTTGTGTTGTGAATAAGCCTAGGAAATGTCCCTGGGCGAGCAGCACCTTTGCCATCAAACAGCTGTGCCCAACACGCCCCCTTTCCTACCTCATCAGTAGAGGGAGAACTGCAGGATTCTCTCAACCAAAGGTAGCAGTAGTCTCACCACCTTTTCTCAGCCATCCTGACAGTTTCTACTTCTACTGCCTTTCTGAAGTTCTTGGGTCCTTAAAATGAAAACAATCTGTGGCCACAAGTAACTGATACAAGGGATGAAGATACAGAGGATGAATTCCATGTGAGGATGAATTTATCAATCATTGTTTGTGGTGTCCACGCCAACTTTCAAAGGTATCTTGTGTGCCAGTCTTTGTGGTCACAGGCTGTGTTTGGACAGTCTGGGTCCAGCCAGTTCTGGGGTGTGGATACAAAAATGCTGCTAGCGAGGATTTTCTTTCTATTTTCTAAGTCCATGAGAGAATTTTCTCTCTCACAGAAGAGGTAGCAGTTATGTAAGCAACCAAACACCTGCAGCCTTGAAAAGTCTTGTTTATGGTACAGTAGAAAAATATTTTGACAATGGATGTTTTAGGATTTTAGCCAATCACCCCAAGGGGTGGCTGATCCTTTGTTCAATTAGACTATGAAGAAAAAAGTCTATAAAAGAGTTTGTAAAATAATTAAATAAATCAATCTTGCTGCACAATTCCTGCCTGCTGGATCTTCTCTCCTCCTCCCTATGGCTGTGGGATGTGGTGATCTACCTTAGGGCATATTTTTTTTTAATAAGGGGCATGGCCAGGGGGAGTGCAATAGGGAAGAAACTTCTCAAAGGCAGAGTTTCAGATGACAGGATGACATGAGCAACTTCCATGACAATCCACTTCTGCTGGGCCACCCTGCGCCCACCACCCACAAGGACCACCTAAAGCTGCTTCTCCTCATGACCTCGAGCAGAATTTGGGCTTGCTTGGCTCTACTTGGGCAGCAGTAACAGCTCCCAGCTCTTCACTCCAGCTATGTGCATGCAATCCTGGAGTCCAAATTCAGGCACTGTCACCCTAATCCTGCTATTGCCTCCCACCAAGGTGGGACCCCAAATCCATGTCCTACACTTGTGCCCCTCACTACCTGTAAAATGCAGGAGCACATCTCATGCCATCCTCACCACTCACCTCCTGACTACTTACTACACTTTTTGATTTAGCTTCTGAACTCAACCCTTATAGATATGGATATATATATATATACCTGCAAAGGTCAAGGCCGCAGCACCAGCTCTGGACCCAGACAAGGCACCAGCTTTCCCTGGAGATAAAGGGCACCTGCCCAACAGCATCTGTAGGAGCCTGTGTCAGAGCTAGCAACATCCATTACCCCTGGCTTTAGACATGCTGCTTAGACGTGCTTGGGGTCAGTTAGGGACCAGTTTGTGACACTCTACTTTCCAGCAAGCCAATTTTTAAGTTTTTCAAAGATTAATATATTCCCAGAGCCAGATGCGCATAGCTGTTACAATATCTGCATTTTTGCTTTACTCTATACCCTGTTCCTACTATCCCAAAAGATTAAAAGTCAATTGCTACTGTCCTGGGAAACCAGAAGCTGACTGCAGACCAGTTAAAACTTTGTCGGTTTTTTTTCTGAGCCATTATCAACAAAGCATTGAGTTTTGCATGTTTGCAAGGGCACCAGAAAAAAGTATCAGATGCATACATAGCTTAAACACTCCCTTTCCACCCTCACAGGCACACACAAACACACCAGGAGGAACACTTAAAAGCTCTCTAGAAGTATTTATTTTAAATGTAGAAGCTATAGCTCAGCTCCACACTGACTTGCATGACATTTGTCTGTGCTGATTCTTTGCAGGGGTTTGTGAAGTGTTGCCTGTAGCAGCCAAACAGGCTGATAAACCCCTGACAGATCCTGCAGGGTTGGAAGGACTCAGCACAGTGATTCTCACAGCCAGCCAGCACCACCACTCTATTGACATTGGCAGAGCTGCACGGGTCCGTCAGAGTGAAACTGGTGACATCATGCAGCCTTCATCCTTCCACAGTGACCCACATCAAAGGCAATTGAATCGCTGCCCAGAGGAATGGACATTCTGTAATATACAATGAATCATGTTTTGAAGTCCCAGGAGGTCATACACAGCTCCTGGCAAATCCAGTGGAGGAAGGTGATGTGGATGACAACCCCTTACAGCAGATCCCAGAGAGATTGTAACTGATGATGAACTAGCCCCCTCAAAGGCTTAGCCCTGCATACTGTAATGCATGGACATGGACTTATCAGTAGCTCTGCAGGGACACTGATACACAGATCATGGTTACCCCAAGTGTTAACACAGCCTGAGAAAGAAAACCTTATTGTAAGTGTTCTTGGTCAGAATTATTAGGACGGTTACATCAGTTGAATGTCCATGTTGTCGGATTTAGCTGAGCACAGCTTCGTACCCCAGAGATGTTCTAGGCTGCCTTTCCAGTCCTATGAATGCAGATCTGCTGGGCAAAAAACATGTTCCTTTAGCCATGCCTTCCACCAGCAGCCAGGTCCCTTTTCTCTTCCTTCAGCAGTACTTCTGCACCAGAAAGGGCATAATGAAGGAGCATTACTTGCTTAGTTAGCCCTACCCCTGCACTTGAAGAGCTGTAATGTCTAATTGTATCTAAAAGCTAACTTGAAGCAATGCACTGACATTTAAATAGTGCTCTTTGTTGACCACTGTTACACATATCAATTTTTATTTACATTGTTACACATGGATGCACACTCATATAGGCCTATAAAAACAATGTGTTCTTTATGCTCAGATATAAAAAAAAAAAAAGGTAAATTAAAATGTTTGTGAGACTCCCTTGCATGCCTAGGTCTGCAAAATATAATTTAAAAATTTCAAAGCCCAAAATATGCAGGGGGATGTAGTATCCCTAAAGTTGAGTCTTATTACTTACTGTTAGCTAGGCTTATTCAGAAAACCAGGACTCTATTTCATGTGAAACATGGAAGTCAACATATTTTATTTCTCTGTAGAATGCAATCAAAAACCAACATTCTCCGTGGATGTTACCATGAAAAAACAGACTCAGAAGATATCTGGTTGTCCACAGGTGATCTAGATTCTCCAGTTTAGCTGAGGGGGTTGAATCTCAGTCTCTGATATTCCAGGTTCTTTCCAAGGAAAGGTAAAATTCCTTCTGGATGTGAGAAACTTACTCAGCAGCTTCATTTAGGTACTGCTGCGTTTTAGCAAAATGTTCCACAGTTATATCTTTGGATGAACCTGTGGTTCTGTGAAGCATTTCCCACTAAAAACCTTACTCATCTGGATAACAAATGTTTTATTCCGGTTAGTTCTACAGATGAACTCACTGGAATCACACCTTGTCTGTCCACGGGTACCAGCTCCTGCTCTGCTTTAGCACATCTCTGGGAGGAAAGATCATAAACACAGAAGAGGCACAGTGGGAGTTTCTGGATATCTGAAATCAACTGAACATGTGTGGGAAACCCTTAGGGTACAAGTGGATCTGCCTGCTGGTGCAGCTACTCCTCTCAAGTCCAACCAATGCAAGGCCAATGCTTGTTGGTCATGTACAGCCACGGTGTGCCTCTGACCCCCACCAGCTCTGGATTCTCAGCACCAGACAACATGTGCAGGTACTTCAATATACTGAACACAGTAAAGAGTAGGATGCTTGTGAACAGCTGCCTGGGAGACAGAGGTGAGTGAAGACCTTTGCCTTTTTTTATGAGCATATTGCAGCTGCTAGCAGGTCTCTGTTCACAGTTGACAAAACAACACAGGGAAACAAAGGAGGGGAGGAGGTCTGTGTCTGCATCTGCAAGGGATTGGGAATCCAGAGATTATTCACCACAGCTGCAAGCTTCACCATGGGCAACTTCAGCAGGAAGAATTTTCCTACTTGCCAAAAAGATCACCTCAGAGCATTTAGTTGTCCCAAGCTGTACTGAGCAAAGTAGAAATGTCGTTATTTCTTTGATCAACAGTTCAAAGTGGTACCCAAAATGCTGAGGTTGTTTGCAGACTCATTTTTAGCTGAATCTAAAAAAGGTAAGTCAGAGCTTGTTCAGAACTGATAGCTACCATGTGATGATCCACTCTCCTAACCAGGTTCCAAACAGAAAGGTGAGGATTTTCTTTAAAAGCCTGGCAAGTCACAGATTTCCTGAATCAAGTGAGAGAGCTGCTATTTGCATAAACCTCTTTCAAAGTCCTTGTATGAGAGAAGAGTTTTTTTCTGGTCTGAATACAAACAAATCAGAGCATGGAACAGCTCAGCAGACACACTCAAACTCCTCTGACCATCTCAAGGGCAAAGCTGATGGTTTGAGAGGAGCTAGGGACAGATTTCCCACTGACATCACTTTCTTGGCTATGACAGGAAACCACGATGTCTTTATTGTTCAGGTGTTTAATGCAGTCAGAGCAGTCAGTAATAAAAATAATGACTCTGTGTATGTAACACGGACCAAAATCCAGTGATATGTAATTCTGTGCAGTCCTCAGGCTCCTTCCATATGCTGCTGTCAGTTGCGTCCTCTGCTGTGCAATTCTAAAGTGTCTTTTTCCTATGAAATATAATTGCCTGTGTCTTTTCCTGAAGATGGTGAGAAGATCTCTCCCATGTGCTGCAGGATTCACTCTGTAAGGACCTCCACAGAAAGTGATCATTGGAAAACAAGTATCTGGGATCATGCTACTCCAGGAGCTCCAAATCCCACCTACCTGCTGCCTCCACTGAAATACCTTCTCAGAGCTCATGTTTTCTACTACTACTGCTAGTGGGAATCCTCCCACCCTTTCTTCTTTCCTGTGTGATTTAGCTATCTTTTTTTAGAAAAGCAGGTTTGCAGGAAGTTGCATTTCTGAGGGCATGCTTGAACTCCTGCTTAGACCTAGACCCAGTCCTAAGGCCTATAAACAGTACTACCCACACTGCAAGTTTGGGTCTGCTACACAGCACATCTGTCACTAAGCCCTGGGGCCATGCCCTAGGCAACGATCAGCACTGTGCCAGGAAGCCTTCTGCAGTTCTGGAAAACAATTCCCTTTTGGAGATACACTGGATAGGATTTATGTTCAGGTTTTGACAAAGTAAGTTGGATATAATTGCCTCAGCATTGGTCTTTTAGGCTATTTGAGATGCCCCAGCCAGCATCACCTGGCCCCAAGCAGCTGGAGAGTAGAATTTCCCATAAACCCTCTCCCCACCAGCTACCAGAGGATGTCTTGGTGTGTCAGGTTCTCTCAAGTATCACTAGATATCTATGGCTGGGAAACTGCACTGGGTTGGTTGGTGCCTTCACTGGGAAACTCCCAAGGAGAGATTAGAACACGAGTCGAAACACTTTAATAAAGACTCGTGGTTTATGGCTGAGCTACTCATTTTCTAAAATGGTTTGGAAATGATTTTGTTGTCTGACATAATTTGTAAACAGCAGTGCATCAGCTTACATATGTGAACGTGTAAATTTTGTTCTCTGTCTGTGTGTCTGTCAGTGAGTGTGTGTGTACCAGTTCCAGCACAGGTAACACTCAACAAGCACCTAAAGCAGGTGGAGGTAATGTAGGTCTGGCTTGGCTCTAGGTCTAGATCTTAATTCCTTCAAAGTCAGGAGGTGACTCAAAGAGGGATCTGAGGTTTTGCAGCAGACAGAGCCTTGTAAACCTCAGCTTCACTTGCCCCCTCCTTCTGTCTCCCACTGTGGAATGACAGACGAAGGCAAAGCTGATTGCCAAATAGGCACAACCATGCCCAAGGGGAAAATTCCTCCTAGTCTCTGCAGGGGAGTTCATGTCTACTCTGGTGCAAAAGGCCTACTTACCTCAATCTTTGCTTGTCCAGATCCAAGTGCAATTAATTGGCATAAAATTATCCAGCCATTTTTCAAATCCTGACCCATTGTTTGAATCAGTGACCTCCTGCAGTACCAAATTCCACAGGTTGACTGCATACTGTGTGAAGTAATATTTCTATCCATTTACTAGCCATTAATTTCTGACCTTTGGGAAATCTGAAATATGTATGGTCATGTGAAGGATCTTGAGCCATTCATAGTCGTTGTTGTGCAAAACACGTTTGTTCATTTAACTAAGTCCCGAGTTCATTTCGCCCCAACTTAACCACCAGGCAAGACAAATTAGCCCAGAAAGCAAGAGAAATAGCAAGAAGCAAGCTGCCAGCTGTTAGATGAGCAAACGAGGAGCTGCAGAGATTCCCAGGGCCAAATTGCTATCTTATTTATGCTAGCATAAATCTAAAGTAACCGCACTGAATTATCCTTGATTTATCCTTCTGTAAAAGAGATCAGAATCTGACACTCACTTTGGAAATTTCCTTCCTCCAATTTCCATTCTTCCTAGAAACATAATGAGACACCATTGTGTCACAGTTTTGTCAAATATTTCTTTACAGGAAAGTATTAAATAACCAACAGTTCTGAGGAAAAACAAAATCCCTTGCAAAACTTTCAATAATCAAAAGAAATCTCTCAGTTTTACAAATCCAGAGGTTGCAACACCAAGAGAACTAGACAGAATTAACTTTTGAGTGTCCTTTGTCTCTTTGGTCCCTACAGCTATCTACTCCTGTAAAGTTCAGTTTTGGGTATCAGTCAATCCTAGCTGTGGAACTGAGTTTGATCAGTGGGAAACACAAGGAGAGAGCAGGAATGGAGACGTTGCAGATGAAAGGGAAAGAGATGCAAGCAGGTTTGAATGTGCTCTATAAATTCAAGTGCCCTCTTTTTCTTTGCTTTATTTTCTCTTCTCATTGTCCCTTACAATTTTATCTCAAGGTTGCTGCAAGAGAGAAGCAAAACACAAATATTGCAAAAGAAATACAGAACAGGCTAAGCAATATAATAACATGTTATTACAAACCAGCCTGTCCTGAAAAGAAAATTACTACTTCCCTCATTTCTAGTAAAGTCCTCAGCATATTTTTTCTCACACATACGATTTTATTGCCGGGGTGTTTTATGCGAGATGTGCTCGATTTGCAGAAGTAGTTCTGAAAAGTTGCTTAAATTATTACCTTACAAAACAGTCTAGGATATTTAATTGAAATGGCATCACTCTGTTTTAAAACATTGTAGTGTTAAATAAACTTGACCTGTAGCACCAAAGCACTCATTTTTCTCTAGCTACGTCATACCCTTGAAATGCTTATGTACGTGTACAACACCCTGACTTCTCCAGCTGAAAAACAAATGCAAGCCCCCATCAAAAAACCATGACACCTCTTGTCACTGAGACTAATGGAGGAAGAGGCTCTAAGAAAGAAGTGGCCTCATCTTAATTACCAATGGAGATTGAATGAAACAGGTATTTTAAGTACACAATTGTGCTCTGAGTCCAGATCCCATGTCTGCAGTCACACAGCTCTGCCTACAGCCCCAGCAGCCAGCTCTGCCTGCCCGTGTTCTGGGGCACAGAGGGAGGGAGTGGGGCAGGGGGATCTCACCAGGAATGTGAGGTCAGGGCCATGGGCAGCAAGGGGACAATGCTCCTAGCAAGACGTGGGGAAACCCAGGAGAACTCACCATTGCACAGCCAGAGTGGGGATGGTCTCCAGCTAACCCTGACCCTCACAGGGGCTGTGGACGTCTCCAGCTGCCTGCCAGGAGCCATGTTATAACTTTTGCAAAGCTCAGGAGAGCACAGCCCCGCATCCCTTCCCCCTCTCTAGACTCTGATATCTGTCCATCCTTCAGCACTGATTTTTTTCGGTCGGAATTAAAGCAGAGAAAGGCACAGCTCAGTGCAGTTACCCAAATTGCATAATTGTTCTGTATGTGTGAGGACCAATAAAACTAATAGCTGCTGGCATCAAGCCAAGAATCCATTAATGACAAACTGGTATCTCTCCAGGAATGTAAAATGTTTTACTAAATAAACATTAAAACCAGGAAGCTTTCAACTTCTGTCAGTAGGTAAAACTTCATTGTGAGTCTATCGGAAGGAGGGTTAGCCAGGAGGTAGGCAAGGAAACTTTGTTACCCTGATAAAAAACTATTTAGTACCAGGAGGAGCTGGTGTGATGTGTTTTACAGTGGTTTACAAAGCATGATGAATGAAGATTGATGCTTTCATGGGATCAACACGCTGACTGGATGGAAAAGAAAGAAGGCAGTGATATGTGCAGGCAGAAGGTCCATCACGCAGGATGATATGCAGAAATCAGCTCACTGAATTTTGTACCTTTTCCTGTATGGCATCACTGTGCTGTTATTTATGGTTTTCCAGTGAAAGAGACCTGAAAATTGGAGATACAGACATTTACGTTTTCACAATTCACAGGAGGCCAGGGAAGCGGTCACAGCACCAGCCTGACAGAGTTCAAGAAGCATTTGGACAATGTACACAACCACATGGTGCAACTCTTGGGGTGTCCTGTGCAGGGCCAGGAGTTGGACTTGATGATCCTGATGGGTGCCTTCCAACTCCACATATTCTATAATTCTATGATAGCTGAGACAGAAGGAATTCATCTCTTGGAATTCATGAGGAAAAGAGAAAGCACTGTTATATGGCTACTTCCAGGTCATGCCATTGAAAGGATTAAGGTGTACAGAAGATGGGATGCAGGACAGATATTAATAAGGCTAAGGGGCAACTTAAATAGTGGGCAGCTAAAGACAAAAACACATGATAGGAAACTTTGAAGGTTTTCAGTGGTAAGACTCTTGTAAAAAATCCTGTGGTTCTTCTAAACTCATGCAGAGTCAAAGTCTAAACAAGTTAAAATGTATATCCTGCCAGAGAGAATTGCATAGAGATAAGAGAGCCAAAAATATGTTGTGAGGGTCAGTGTAAGCTATTATCACCCTTCTTGGAAAGAGGGTGGGATATCCCACAGGATCTGATATCTGTGATGACAATACTGGGTGTCGCCTCAGTGGTGCACCCAGCTCCAGGAGTCCCACCTGGTGTTCCATATTCTGCGCAGTTTTGTCTGCAGGGAGCCCATGGAGCTTCTCTTGCACTGCAGCCCAGAAGTCAACCTGTCTGTTTGGTAACTGGTGCCCCAAATACACACAAACTCCATCCAGGTCTTCCCAAAGGAAGGGATCTCTTTGGTGAGTTCAGAGCCCCGGACTTTTAGCTTCTTAGCCCACATCTGAAACTGTTCCTGCAGCCTTGAAAAATCTTCTTATGTCTATGGTTCCTATCCTCTGTAGAAGAAAATCAGTCTGAGACTGAAGCAGGTGGATGTGGTCTCAGTAGCAGGCTGTGTATGAAAGGCACCCATGGCACACTTCCATCCATCTTCCAAGGCCAGCATAAGTCTGTCTGAGTAGAGTACTCAAGATAGAAGAAGGCAGAAGGAGCAAGTCTGCCATCCCCAAAGGCAGCTTGCTTCTGTCACGGCGAGGGCAGGAGCTGCAGCTTGAACAGAAATTGAGGGGGGGGGGGTGGGTATCTGCAAGGGGTAGGAGCGAAAAGACTCAGAGGAAGAGTAGAGCATAGCCTAGACCAAGTCCTGTGGCTACTGAAATCCTGGGCTCAGGATGCAGGTGATTTTGGTGTGCTTTGGGCTAGAGGCAGGGGTTAGCTGAATGCTGCCATTCTGTGCTTGAAATTTTACTCCCCCATTTGGTCTCTGTTGGTTTTTACACAGGATGCTCATCTGCACAGACATGTACCAATTGGCTTGGCTACAGCTACATCTATGAGGAAGAAAATGGTTTAGAGCCAGATCCTCAGCTGGAGTAAATCAAGCAGATGTGGAATCAGGCCAATTGAGACCATGCATGAGATCTCCCAGTTTCTCCTCTCAAACTGTTATATGAAACTAAACATAAGATACAGTAGCTCCCAATCTTTGCCTTGGTTTTGCACACTGACATTTTGTCCAACTTCATGTGCCAGGGTAAACACAAGGAAGGTGATCACATGAAAATAGTATCCAAATTGTCAATGACTCGCCAGCTCAGACAATTGTAAGGAAATATGGGGAGAGTTGTCACCACTCACTGTTTTAGGAAAGCAGAAGCATAATCCATGAGATCCTGCATAGATTCAGACCTGAAAGATCTTTATAACTCTACACCCCAGTGTACAGGATCTAAGAGCCAGTTCTGCAGGTATAAGAGGGTCTGGGCAGCCCTGCCCAGGAGCCACATATCTTGAAGCTCAGTAGTGAAGAGATGCTGCTGCCCCACAGAGTACTGCCCACAGGAGACCACCTGACGCTGGAATGAGAAAGCAAGGACCCAGCAGTTCCCCCTTTCTGGGGCTTCTGCAGGATGCCACCAGGTCAGTCTCCATGTCCCATTGAGCCACCTGAAGGCTGCTGTAACTTGTTTGGTAGTATTTGCAGAGCTTGGTGGGCTCTGCGAGGTGTTGGTAGGAGGTGCATTGCCGCTGCCTTTTCCATTAGCAGCACACCAGTGTGAAAGGGACCATTATACAGGTCATTTCAGAAATACAAAAGGATCCCTCAGCACCACGGGCACCCTCCACTGGTCAGGCAAGCCAACCAGAAAGGTGCTTTACATAAGCAGACAAAAGCTTCAAGTAGCCTTTGCAGCATTGTGGGTCTTGTGCCTGGAAAACCAAGAGGAGCCATGAGTGCTCCAGCACACCATGCCCTGGGACAGACCATGGGCACTCCCATCATCTGCAGTGCCCAGAAGGGCACCCCACACCCCAGCCCATTCCTCTGAGATTGGTTAAATTGGCTTTTACACCATTTTGAGAGCTCAGGTGTGCTGCATGAAAAGCAGCAGCTCTATATAAGGCTTAAAGCTAGCATCAGGCCCCCTGGCTCAGATTCCCTTGGAAGCATCTTTCAGTGAGGAAAAGGTTGTAGATAAAAATGATACTGGGCTTTTTTTCCCTCCAACAGCTTGCAAATAGTAGGGAAGTATGCATTGGCCTGGACTTCCTGGCTCCGTAGAGATCATTCCTCTGTACAGCCCCTCTGATAAACTGATGAACAATGATTGTGGCATCCAAAGGTGGCTGGTGACTTGCTGGTCTGCAGCACTCAGGGGAGCGGCTCTTTGGTTTTCACATCTGGGCCAAACTCTAACAATTGTGTGACCTTTCAAAATCAGGGGAACTTTCCATGAAATACATAGGCAGCCAAATATTTAGGTCTGCAGAGTTACTGCAGTGGGACATTACTTACTTATCACAAACACAAAACTCAGGAGAGACAGTGTGGTCCAAAATTTGGATAGCATGTCAACTCTTCACATTAATGCACTTTCTCTGTTATTAAACAGAAACATTGTATTTCTCCAGGAGCTTAGTCAGAGCCTGGGTTAATAGGAATAGATATCCAGCTCCATCATCCCAAGGTGTTGATCAGGGTTTTCCTACAGCATCTATGTGCCCTAATTCCAGATAATCCTCTCCCTATAAAAGCAGCTCTACTCTCTGTCACAACAATGCTGAGCACTATTCCTCCATAAAGGCCATGGAAATCAAAGCTTGTGTTTCCTTCCTGGGTCAATAACAACAAGTGCACTACACTTACTTCCCCACCAGTGCAGGTGGCATGACCCTCTTACCGCCACCCACAGTGGGCCACAGCAAGGCCTGCCACTAACTGCTGTGTGGTAGCCTTTGGACAGCTTCCAGCAGCCCTTTTATTCCCAGGGTCACTTCACTGCCACACGAGGCATACACCACACTTTCCAGTTGGGATTGCTCTTCCTCAACAGTTGCCTTCCTCACTTTTGAGCAGGTGCTGTTTGCAGAACTCCAGCCTGCTTTGTTGCTCTGGCACACAAACCATCATCTTCTCATGGAGCATCTGCCACCTCGGAGAAGTGGCATGCTCATTTTCTTCAGCTTCTCCCCATCCTGAATGGGCAGCAGAGATATCCGCTGTAAAGTCCAGGAACTGGGAAGGGCAGGAAATGGAGATGGCAATGAGCTCTTTGAACTCCCTCTTCTGAAGCAAGACCCTCTCACAGTGACTAGACACATTGGAGAGCCATGACTACCTGCACCAGCTACCCCAGGGTCCCCATGAATGCCTCAGGGGTACACATGAGCCAAAACCCAGAGCAGTGTTCACTACACTTAGTAACAGCTGCTGTGGCTTTTTTGCTCACTTGGCATTTACGAGCAGCTCCATTGCTCACACACCTCTGGGCATCATCACTGTTTTGAGTTTTGGTTTGATACAAATATCCAGAGCTGGAGCTGGGCTGTTGAGCTGTTGCTACTCATGTAAGTGACATGACTTCCTGTTCCCTTCCAGCACAAATAAGAGGAATAAGAACTCTGCAATTTGTTTTCTACATCGCCTTTTTTATACTTTTTTTTAATTTTACATTTCTATATTGTTAATGAAATTAACATTTTAAAATACAATGGGGTTTTTTTGCCCATGGAACCAAAACTTTGCCATGGTTGTGCACAAAGGGGACAGGAATATGCATGCAATATGTCGAAAATTGCAATGTGTAAAGAAAATGTGTTGCAATTTCCACACCCTCCATGCAGGACAACATCTGTCTTTTTTTTCTGTTTTCAGTCCTTACTGCAACTTGAAAAACCTGTTAGAAATAGTCAGTATAATTACAGTATTTTCTTCATCAAGATACATCACAGGCTGCCTGCAAAAGGGAAATGCTGAGCTGCTCCAGTCTCCACCATGGGAGCTACCTATGCCTGCCCTCACGTCATATACATATTTCTCTGCTTCCCACAGCCTTCTAGGAGGAATCTCTTTGAATCTGTGGAAACAAGGGATGGGTTGCACCGTGCCAGTTGTGTCACTTTAGGTGAATTAGGAGCCACGAGCATGCTGGGGAAAAGCCAGTGCAGCTGAGCATAGTGTCTGGGTTTATTGCTCAGCCATGCCAGGGAGCTGTGCTCAGTAGAGGAAGGCACAGTCCCTACTCCTGGTATCACTGTCACTTCCCAGGGATCCCCATGGCACACCAGGAACCAGCACATTCACCTGCACCTGGTTCCTGCAGCGCTGAACCTGCCAGGTCTCTGAGCATCCCAGCTGCCCCAGCCACTCCTGCTGTGGAGGGGAACAGTCACTGATTTTACAAAAAACCCAAAAAACCAGAATGCTGAGGTGAGAAGGGTTGCTAAGGAACTAAGCCTGTAATGAAATGAAAATGTTCTCTTTGTTAACTCTTTGGGATTTTGTCTTTTCACAGTCTGCTTGGCACATGGTATTGAAAAAATGGAGAAGGCAGAGATGAAAAAACACAGAAAGTGATATTTTGCCTCCTTCCTTGTAGAATCTTCTTCAATATCAACAGTGAAATTACTTTCAGTGATATTTTTTCCACATAAAAATCTCTTTTATTCTTCTTAGGAATATGTCTGTTCCACTGAGGGGGAAGAGCTTTGCATCATAAAAATTGTAGCCACTTTTATGTAAAAATAAGAAAGCAAAAAAAGCCACTGGAGAAAGCAGGTTTTTTTGCATACCAGTCAGCCTCCCCTTTTCCTATCAGCATTTTGCCAGACCAGTCTTTGGGAGGTGGTGTGGTGTGAATTGAACTAGCAGAATTGCAAGGGTACAGTGCACCTGAAGAAAAAGAAAATTTTGTTGCTGTGACAGTGATGATATACTTCAAATGTGGGAGTAGGAAGGAGTGACTAACATTGAAAAAGCCACAAGTGGAAGAGGGAGAGGAAGGAGGAAATAGCAGATGCCCTCATCTCCAAGGGGCCAGAGAAAGGACAACATTCAGAGTGGTTATTAGCTGCACAAGCTTTTGAAAGTAAAACTAAGTGCAAGAGGAGTAGAACCTGCAAAAGAAAAAGCAGAGGGAAGGGTGTGAGAGGGGAGCATTGTTAGCCTGATCACAGGAGAGAAATGGTTATTTACTCACCGTGCTTGGCTGGGATGGAGCAGAGCAATGTCGGAGCCGGGATGGGTGCAAGGGAGCAGAGCGGGTGATCAGCAGGCAAGGAACAGCAGCACTGAAAAGGATGGATCACTCCAGGGCAATGGTTTATACTTGTTTCATTATTTAAAGTAGGCTGAGGCAGGTAATTACTCATGAGTCTGACCACGAGGTATTTAACAGTTGAACCACAGAAGAAGCTGTATGCACAGCCTACCTCTGCCTGGCAGAAGGCATAAGTTGATGATTAATACAGCATAAGTCACATCTCACTTCTCCCATTGGCCATTGGCCAAAATGAGCCCATTTTCCTTGAGGAATAGGTCTGTCGTGTACAGCTCAGCTCCTGCCTGCTTAGGGATGCTGTGAAATTATGCCTGCACCTTGCCAGACCATAGATCCAGGCAGAGCTGCAGCTTCTCTTCCAAAGACACCCATCGCTCCCATCCAGCTGCTCACTGCAGCACCACAGCGAGACTGAGTGAGACATGGGCTGTAGGTGGGTGCTGCACCCAAGGGGACCTCCAGGTTCAGGGGATCCCTGGAGATATGGGATGCAGCCCCAGAGTCAGGGGCTGATGCCTGGAAGAAGTGCTGCACCCTGAGGCAGCATGGGCTGTGTTTTCTGTGGGGACAGGAATGGGCAGAAGGCATGGTCATCCAGCCCAAAAGCAGTACAGCCTGTTTGCATGTGTTGGCTTGCCCATGTGTACTTGTGGGTGTAGAGCTCAGCAACAGCTTTTTTTTTTTTCAGTTGCACTATGCTCGTTGTGATAACAGGAGGCTTAATTTTGAACAGCACTATGAAACCAGTGAAATAGATGTAAGTATTAGCTGATACTCAATACCAGGAATGACCTGTCTTTTATGTCTTCTCACTGTTCTGGAAGAAGCCTACCAGAATGCAGGACACATATTTTCCAACTCAATAGCAGGTATCCAGCTGGAGAAATGTGTTTCCCTGAATTATAGCCATATGCTATATATCCCACTTCAGCATATCATATAATGTTCCATCTGCACAGAATTTGACACTGCATAAAACAATCTGCTTTGAATTTGAATGCATATACTTCCTCACACAAAACAAAACCCTCTAGCCAGTCTATGAGTCTAAATGCCTCAGAGCTTCTGTTGAAGCTCGTGCCACAAGCAGAAAAGACCAGAACCAAAGCTGTAGGGAGAAGAAGGCATTATCTCTGGGCCGTTTCATCTGAAACAAATTCTGCCTTTGAATTTGTCCTGGTGGTTGCTGATAGTGAACAGAGCAGAACCCAGAGCAAGAAATATTTGCAAACCCACTAGGACTACCAAGCTGTACAAAGCATAAAGCCCAGGATTATACTGTCCTGGCTTTCTCTAAACTGCTCTAAACCTCTCACATCTGTAACAGTGTGGTACTTAAGGGGCAGCTAGAGAGTAGATGCTTCAGCAATTTCTAATACAATAACTCTCAATAATTACAGAAAAATTCAGAAAAAAATATCATGAATGTTGAAGACAGCTCCTCCTTGCACAGACCAACTGCTATCACAAGTCAGTGAGGCAACATGGAATGGGTTTTGTTGTTTTTCAAGCAAATGTGAATGCTTTCCAGTTGTTTGCCGCATTTCTAATGGCCCCAGGTCAATCCCTTCTTCCTTGCCCTCTTAGGCATTCATCTTAATATAAAGAGCACTCTTCTTCCTGAGATAAAATGTGAAGTCAGCAATACTTGACAAGTCCTTAAATGATGAACATTCCTTTATTTCCTCTTTCTCTCTCAAAATCTTTCAGCCATACCTACAGTAGATGCTCAATGTTTCAAGGTTCTACTGCCTGTTTTGTCAGTCATGAATTTGTTTGCATTGTCTCCCAGCAAAACAGCCTTTGGCAGAGGTACATCCCAGGTTAAATAGGTTTTTAGACTCTAGCCTATAAGAACAAAAGAAAGACCAACTGCATGAAAGAGAAGAGTCAGTACAACTTCAGTGCTGCTAATGACAATATTCTGCTTGTAGAGTATTGACAAAAAGGGACAGGAGTATGTTTTACAGAATTCCAACTCTAGATGACAATAGTAATTTATGTCCCTCTAAAACAACAAAGCAAACAAACATTTGGGAGCTTGTGTCACACTGGATGTTCATCTTCACTAATCAAAGATGTATGCGAATGGGTTGATTGGCAGGTATGCTGTACTCAGTTCACAGCTGTGCCAAGGGCCTGCAGACACTTATCCAAGAACTGATTCCCCTCATGTCTGCAGGGTTTCTGGTTCAAGATGGACCAGACTTTCCATTGCTTTTATTTGTCTGATCACAGTAATATCCAAAACTCCTCTCTAGAGCTCCACATCTGAACCAATATGAAATAAATGACAAACAGAACAGCAATGTTAGATTAAAACTCTTGAGGACACAAAACCTAGTTTCTGAAAAATATTTCAGAGTCAGCTGTAGGACACAGCTGTCTGCAGAACGTCTGCTGGAAAGTGCAGATAACTGGTTTAAGGCTGATTGAGGTTTGGGAGTTTTTGACCAGAATTGGCATCAACAGAAAATTGTGCCTGGTGAATTCACAGAAGCACATTTTTGTCATGCTATGACCCATTGTCTGGTTTATGATGGCAACAAGAAACTCTCATCCAGTGCCGGACTCCATCAGAGTGGAAGTGAACAAAGGGACTCTCTCATTCTGAAGCATTCATCTGGCTGCATTAAACAGAATGCCTTATATAAAGTTATGATAGACATTTATTCCACTCTGCTCAGTACTAATGACATCCCAGAAGGAGTACTGCCCAGTTTAGGTGCCAGAATAGGCATCACAATAAATCCCCTTTTTCCCATTTCAAGAGCAAAACTCAGATCTGTATGTCTCCAGGGAGATAATTGCAGATGAGTGTGTAACAGGTTTTATTTCTCCTCAGTCTCAGGCAGTTTATGATGAAAAGATCTTAGGCACTGTGGCCCTGCAGAGTTCTCCATTCAACAGCATCTTGGGAGCTCCACTCCCTCCTCTCCTGATGGCAAGGGACTGAGCAAGGCCCACCCTGGAAGACATATCTGAAAATATTTTTTCAGAACACAGAAAGAGCAAGCTGGCCCTGAGTAAGTCTTACATACATATCTGTTGTGCCCAGATATCCTGATGTCCCAGGTCATGTTAGTCTGTGGTCAGCAGACTACCAATGATCCAGAAGATGTCAGAAAATGATCTGTTAGATCATGATGCCTAAAACTGGGCACAGCATTTTACCTGAGCTCTCGTCAGTCTAGATATCAGAATATTTCTGACGCCTAATATCGTGGTTGTTATACTCTGGAACATCCTAGGCAACTGAATTGTTCATTCATTACCTTGTATTCAGAATTCATTTCACTATACAGTCCAGATTCTCTTTTGTAGAAGCACTATTGGCTAGGGTTTTTTTATATTTTGCTTGATGTTATCCTTTCTTAAGTGTAACATTTTGCATAAAGTGCTTAAATGTATATTGTTGCTATTACATTTCACTTTACTTATATGAAACTGCCCCTTTAATGTAGCAAAATCATTTTGGAAAGTTATGTGCTTGAGTTGCATGCCACTCTTACCAAGAAGAACACGAGACTAACTAGATGTGATTTGTTCTGGATAAATTCACACTGGATATTTTTATCACATTATCATTTTGCAGTAGCTATTTTATGAAGCACTTGAATTTTTTGCAGTAATTCTCAAAGCATTGGAGGTATCTGAGACAAGGTGTCTGGTCTGTAATTCTTGGTACCTTTTAAATCTTCTCTGTGTTCTTAAATACACTTGTTAATATTTCAGAAATTCCTGTGGTTAGTTCTCCAATTATACCAGAGTAAACTTCTCCAGGACTTTCTGCTATCATTATATGCCCTTTATTCAAAGGTTCCTTCATTTCTCTTCCATGAGCTGCATTTCAATTCCCTTGCTAGTTCTAAGTGTGTTCAGCCTCTCATATCAAGTGTCCCCTCCTTGTAAAGGTGATGTTTCACTCTTCAGCCCACTCCTTCATTTGTCCTTTGTTCAACATCCCCATTAATTGATAACCCTTTTCCTTTTTTCCTAATTTCTTTTTCTGATCCCTTTTGCACTCTTTATACTTCAGCCTTCTCTTTTACTTATCCTAGTAGTGTCTTTGCTCACTTTTTGTATGATGGGTTCTTGTCCATAGATAACCACGCAGCTTCTGACTCAGACCCCCTGTATTTCTCCAATGCTGCCCTCCTTGCCAGCAGGATAGGTTCCTATGAGATGTTTAACTAAGGATTTCTTCCAAAGTGCCTGTTTTCTTAAGAGTCTTTCTCCTTTTGGCTCCTCCTTTCAGAACTATCCTTATCAATTGCCCAAAGTGAGGAAATCTGCCATACAGGAGTTATTTGGTCTTGCTCTCCTCCTCCAGAGACACATGAGCTCAAATTGCCTTCTAGCAAGTTTCTCTTTATTAATCATATCTATCATAGCTTATCTGGCCACATCTCCCATAACTGCCTTCACTCTTTGAAACAAAGAGTTGTCCAAACACATTCCAAAAACTTGAGGAACTTTTTGTGCTGTGCTATACTCTTGGGTTTTGTTTTGTTGGTTTTTTAATTTTCTTACAGCAGATAACCTGGTTAGATAAAGTCCTTGATTACCACTACCTCATATCCTCAGGACACTCCCAGTAGTTGCTCAAAAATGTGACATCAACCTCCTCCTCATTCAGTAATCTTTAGTAGAGTTTTACTGTTCCTCTGTTTCATCTCCAACCACTCTGTCTTTCCCCCTCTCTGGGCTTCTATACATTCCCAATATACCAGAAAATACTCTTCCCTTTTTTACTGCCTCTACTTCCTACACAGATTATACTCTCTCTGCTAATACTGAAGTGCCACAATTTATTTCACTGAGCCTGTGTGATGCTGATTAAACTGTAGCCTTTGTTGTGTCCCAAGACTTCTTGTTCTTCCTGTTTATTCTCCATACTCTTACCATTAGAGTGAAAACATCTCAGATGTTTGGCAGGTTGCCCTTACATTATCCTTTTCGTTCTTCTATGGCTCTCCTGAAATTTCCCACTTCCATCACAGCAATGAGTTGTCAACCAGACCTCTACTTTTCTTACTCACCTGAGGTCTCTCCTGCCCACTCACTCGAACCCTGCTGTCCTAGGAGCATTTTCACTCATTTTTCTCTAGTAATAAAATTCTCACATTCTGGAAAGCAATGTTTTTTTCACTGATTTAACAATGCTCCATAGGATGGAGATTCTCCTTAGGGTCTTCCTTAAAAATGGTGCAGAAAGTTGTTAGTAGGAAAGCAGGCTTATTGGATAAAGGTCCACAGTCCAACTTCAGATTTCTCAGTTCCAGAGAGGGGGTTGACAGCATTCATAGTCTAAGCAAATGCTAGTTTTATCAATGCTAGCACATTCGCAAATACTAAGTCCTGTACTCTGCATCGGGCTGATGTTGTGCAAACTCAGGTCTGGGTAAAACCTTGGGAAAACACTTTCTAATTCCCAACAGCATAATACACTAAATAGTGATGTATATTAACTAAGACAGTGGTACTTTGCAAGGCTGCAGTCATCAAGGAATAGGCAGATGATGAGTGTAGCAGGGACAATATGTTGATTCTCCTCCCTCACAGTTATGAACAGCTGGAACATCCTCAGTTTACAATGGGTCTGACACTGCAAAGAAACAAGAACAAATATTTGGAAATCTAATCACATAATATAGCTGAATGCTGACAAGAAGACCCTGCTCTAGGGGAGTATACTCCTTTACAGCACATGGCTGCTATGTGAGAGAACAAATTACACATTATTGATATCTGCTGTCCTGCTGCCCAGCCTCTGAATGATTGACAAGGCTGAAGTTCACTCGACTTCCTCAAGGCTTCAGATGCGCTTCCGAAGCAAAGATAAGAGGCTATGAAGGAAGATGTTTCATACAATGTGATCAGCTCAAATGAAATTTGAGGTTAAACACTGAGTTGTTAAAAATAAACATGCTTATTTTATAAATGCAGTAAACAGACCAACTTCTCATCTACATGGAGATAACAAGGAGGAAGACAGGATCCGCTCTTCATGGGAATTTCCAGCTATTTTCCCCACAAAAAAAAAAAATTAAAAAATACACCCCGCCCACAAATAAATGTAAGAGGTACTCTGTGGTCCAAAAAGGAGCTTACTTATAAAGTAAGGGCTTAAGTCCCATGCTGGATTTTTCATTCATGTACTCAGAATTTGTTCCAAAGCATATCTATACTTCAAAGATGAGTCAGTGGTTTTCTTGTGCTTGAGCAGCACAGCCAGTGTGATGGATGAATTGTGTAATGTCTGCTGATAAGTATCACACCATCAGCCAGACCAACTTCAGCTGTCTTCTGTCCCTTGTTGTCTATTCCCACTATTTCATAGATTCTGCTCCCTCTTCTGGCCAGCAACATAATAAAAGAAATAATTTCCCCTTTTTAAATGTGATTTTGAGCATGGGGAGTTGAGAAATGGAAAAGAAACTTCATATTACTTTGGCAGGACAAAGAGATCCTAGCTGTGCATCCACTGCATTTCCATATTTGGATTTCTCTGTAACAAAGGCTTGCAGTATTTGTAGTAAAAAAGCTGAAAAAATAATTACAGGTATTTTTTGCTACATTTTCAATTTACTGGTTATCTCTTGGGGGAGGGTAGGAGAGAGGAAGAGAAGTACAAGGAAAGAAGACCATTGATCAGCTTTGCAGTTCCTATTCACTTCTCCCTCTCAGCACCATATTGCTCCTTTTCAGGTTTGTGCAAAAGAATACTGCAGACCTTAAAAAGGAAGTGAGAAGAGATCCCATCTTCAGGAATAGCAGGCTTGCCAAAATGGGCTCAGATAATATTATATTAGCTATAGCATGCAGAGCACACGCTCAAAAAGGCCAGTGTTTTCTTTCAGTAAGCAAAATCCAAAAGGCGTGCCTCCAAAGCAGATCCTGCAGTTTCTAACTATATTTGCTTTTTTTCAGGTTCTCTCACTTCTATTGGAGATTACCAACCATAGACATCTGGGACAAAGGGCTGTCAAACCTTTTCTGGCCATTAAAGACATCACCAAAAAGTCAGCTAACATAGAAGGTACAAACTGCACTACACTGTACATCCAGGACAGAAAAACATTGCCTCTTTAATGACTTCCTTTGATGGAAGTTTTCTGAGGCCTCCCACAGTTGAACTTTGTGTGATGAAGCTCCCCAAAGCCATGTCTGTGGCGGAGCAGAAAGGACAACTCAGTGACAGCGCAGCTTGCCACCAAGTGTGTGATGAATGGGCTTGCAACAGAAGCGATATTGGTTTTTACATGGAAAGGAAATTGCATTGAAAATCTCAGTGTATGGTTTAAGCCAAAGCATTGTCTGTACACACAATAATTCATTTGCTCAATAGACAGCAAAATATAGGGATGATTCATTCAGCCTTCTCTAGCTGAGAATTTTGTAAAATTTCGGATTTTTACATCATGTTCATTTCCAGTTGACAATGTCTTATGTATCTCATTTGCCTTTCCTCAAAGAGTATATTGCACCTTGTTGGCCATCATTTGCCCATTCTTTACCTCATAAAGAGAGTAGAGGCTTGATCCATAGCAGAAGATTGAACTGGTGTGGTCAGAACAGCAACCAAAGTCCACACCAGTCAGAACTGCACATGATGAATCTGGCTTTAAAACCGAAGCCCTTTTTAAACCTATAATTTCCAAATCTACTATTAGTAATGAACTTGAAACACTATTAAGTACTGAAAGCAATATTCCTCTGGCAGTTGTACCAACTGTAAGGCTGAAGTCTTCTACAGGTCTCCTAGCTGCTGCTATTCAAACACTCGGGCCCGATTCTGCACTCCTTTGTTCAAGCACCAGTCCAGGGAAGTGAAAACTGGTCAGAGAAAAATGTGTGGGATCAGATCTTGTGATATGGCAAAAAAAATCCACTTTCCATGAAAGGAACCTTGTTTTCAAACACATTCCACAAGGTGAGCAGCTCTTTCAGCCCTTCTGCATATAAGATGAGGCTTTTATTTTTTTCCCTGAGAGTGGGGCTCAAAGCCCCCAAGCTGCCTGTACCACCTCTGCACACACCACTGAGAGAGGATCCTTCTCTTACTGAAACAGCTACTCATTGAATAGTTCTTCATTATCTAAGAGATAGCCAGGAAATATTTAATAAATATATTACCCATTGCATCAAAATAAATATCATTTATAAAACATTCATTGTCTTTTGCTTATCATCATCATCATACAGTGTATATTAATGTCCCCAGTACAGATGAGATTTACAAACGCTTGCCTGAATTTTTCCCCTTAATGCATTCTCCCACTTACAATAATCATTGCATAAAATGCATAAAAACATAATGCAGCTTTATGCCACTGGCATATACCAAAGACGAAACTAGAGATCTTGTGAGAGTACAAAAAGTCTTCAGACAGGAGGAATGGCTTTAGGTACGCCTTCAAGTGGCACTTGATCCAACTCAACTCTGCAGCATTTAAGAATTAGAGCCAATATTTACTTGAGAATTCAGAATTACTTAAACAAATAATAGAACATATAAAAGCAAGCTGACTTTTTGGAAAAAAGAATGTTTAATAATACAATAATAGTTGTAGTATCGTCCAGTAAAGGTGTATTGTAAAAATGTTCTGAATATTAATTTACCTCAGATAACTTTAGAGTTGTAAATACTTGCATTATATTGAGGTAGACAGTAAAAAAAAAATCTTTTCTCCATTATTAGCGCAGACTTTAAATCTTGTAATAATATCTTAAGGAAATGATAATGTTAAGTAAGGATGAAATATTTGATTAATGCTTAATTCTGTACAACTCAAATATAAACTTTTAAAAATATTAGAAATTATAACATTTCGAGTGCATATCATGTTTTGTACAATAAAAAAGAAATGCATGTTGTTCATCTCCATTTTGCACTTTTCAGTCTGTTTAAATAAACAAATATTTACAACTTTTATATGAACAACAGTGCATCCAAAGCAAAATGTGCATTTTAAATTAATGCTCCTGGTCGAGTCTTTTTATTAGCATTTTATATTATTATTCTCTTCTCTTTTTTACTTTTTTTTCCACAAGTTTGTAGCTCTGCAAAACCAGATAAGCCAACAATTCTAGAAATCGGTGGGAAAAAGCCTGAAACTACGAACATAATAATTACATTAAGAAAGGGCTAGGCATAGCTTCGAAGTGCACTTTCCTCAGGTGAGGCCACAGCTGAGACCAAAGGTGGGAAAGAAACAGAACTCTTACAGAAAACGCCTTTTCCAGCACAACATTTGCGTATAATACTGCTGCAAGTTGCGAGGGCTGCCGAGACAGAGCTACCCAGAGACCTGGCAATGGCATCCTTGCACTCTTCGTGAGACCCGAAGGAGTTTCCTTTCCAATCCACCCCGGTTGTGCTTTCTGCAACACTTCGCTCTTCACAGTTTTTCTTTGCTGTCTTAAAATAAAACCTAGCTGGTAATTACAATCTTAAGCAATTCTTGATTTTTTTTTTTTTCTCCTTTTCTCTTTCTTTTTTTTTCCCTTGGGGTGGGGGGGAGGGGGGGCCGTAGGCTATTTCTGGCTGGTAAGCTTGCAGGAATGTGAAAGAGAGAGGGCAGAAATGAAACAGCCCTCTTCAGAGCAACTTCAGAGAGAGGGATCAGTCTGCTCCCTCTCCCTCCCCCGACTCTTTTTGTACTTGGTAAATTGCCTTCACCTTTGGAGGGAGGAGGATAGATCGCCAGATAAACCTCGGGGGAGGAGAGGGGAGCGGGGAAGGGACCGGGCGGGGGCCTCGCCGCCTGCCCGGCCCGCTCGCCCTTCCCTGCCGGCAGCCGCGGGCCGCCGCTGCCGCAGCCCCCGCAGGCCCCGCCACCACCGCGGGCAGCCGCCGCGGAACCCCGGCGCCGGGCCGCCGCCCGCCCCTCCGCCGGTCCCCTCGGCCCCAGCCGCGCTCGGCCGGGCGCGGGACGGGGCCCCGCTCGCCGCTGCCGCCGCACCTCCGCCAGACGCAGACCCGGCTGCCGCCGAGGGGCGTCCCGCCCGCTACCTGCAGCCGCAGGACTCCACCACCATGTCCTCGTACTGCTTGTACACCACGTTGTTGCCCGCGTCGATGTAGAGGATGCTGATGGGGGTCAGTTTGGTGGGGACGCAGCAGCTGGGCGGCGTGGAGCCGGGGTCCATGGAGTTCATGAGGGTCTGGATGATGGCGTGGTTTGTAGGCTCCAGGTGGGAGCGCAGCGGGAAGTCGCAGACCCCCTCGCAGTGGTGGGCCTCGTATTCCAGCGGGGCGATGATCCAGTCGTCCCAGCCCAGCTCCTTGAAGTTGACGTGCAGCGGCTTCTTGCTGCAGCGCAGCCGGGACTTCTTGCCGTGCCGCTTGCCGTGCCGGCTGGCGAAGGCGGTGCGGCGCTGGCGCCGGGCCGGCGGGCGGCGGGCAGCGGGCGGCGGCGGCGGGGGTGCGCCCAGCTCGGCGCGCAGCTCCCCGAGGAAGCTCCGCCGCCGGGCGCGGGTGAAGACCACCAGCAGCGCCCGCTCCTGCGGCGGCCGCGGCCGGCGCGCGAAGCCCAGGCCCCGCAGGTCGAGCCAGCGCCGCGGCCCGCGGTCCGCCGAGGCCCGCAGCTCCAGGCACAAGCGCTTCCAGGGACGCTGCTCCCGCAGGCCCTGCCGCACGTCGAACACCTCCCAGCCGGCGGACGAGGCCGCTCGCGGGTCCAGGGTGCGGGAGTCCAGCGGGCGCGGCGAGAGGCAGGCGGAGAGCTGCACGTGCAGCGGGGCGGCGGGCGGCGGGCGGCCGCGGGGGGCCCGGCGGAACAGCCGCAGCTCGGCCCCCACGAGCTCCTCCGTCTCCGAGAGGGTCGACACATCAAACACATACTGCTGCCGCCTCAAGGGAGCGGGCGAGAGATCGTCTGCGAGATAAAAATAATTACAGTCAGTTGCGCTCGGGGGGATCTGCCGAGAGGTCTCTGAGGCGCGGAAGGGAGGGAGCACCGCCGGCTTGCCCGGCCGGGGCCGCTCCTGCCCACCTCACCCCCCACCCCCAGCCTGACCGGGACCGGGGGAGGGTAGGGAGAGAAGAAAGAAGGAGAAGGGAAGAATATGGAAAGGAAAGGAAGTATGGAAAGACCCTCACCAGATAGGAGACAGGTCTCCAGCGCTAGAGGCAGACCCTACTCCATCCACATCCTCTGCCTATCAGCCCCATATACACGTATCTGTTCTTCTCTGAGAAAAACCTGGACTTCTTTTTTGACACATCGATGTACAAAGTGCAGAGTAGAAAGCAAACCAGATTCCCCTGAGCTGCTTTCCAATAAAATGTTTACAACCCCTCAAATACAAAAATTCCCAAAGCCCCTGTGTTTCCCCAGAAGCTAGTAAAGCTTGTGTAGATTTCTATTGTAAAAGTGCCACTGGAGCCTCTGTTTAGCAGCCCCTCACCGCTTTTCCAAAATCAGCCCGCCCCGGGGGTAGAAACAGAGACTAAAGAAATATACACCCGCCTGTTATTTATCGATATCAAAGGTCATTGCGGTTCCTAATCAGTATGTTTCACAACCTCGGCTCTACCTGACAGGTCTCGGGGAACCTCCTGCGGGGCAGGAGAGACAAGGGGATGATTTATGCAAACCAAAACCTTCAGACGGACCACGGCGATGTAAAAATCAATGCGGATTAACGTGCAGTTAATCAGTGCGGATTAACACATTCGACAGTTGCCCTGCATCGCTGCGTGTTCCCCTAGACGTTAGCAGGGAGATGGAGCGTGGAGTGCAGCAGGGATAGCGGGAATTGCTGGGGAAAAGACCTGCCCCGCAGCCAGGCCACAGGATCCTGCGGCGGAGCCTGGCTGCCTGCCGAGCGCGTCCCCCCCCCGCCCCGCAGGGAGCCGCCGTGGGAGGCTCCGTCGCCCGCCCGGACCGCGCCGCGCACCCACGCGGCATCCCAGGCTGCGGAGCTGGGCGCTCGCCGGGCCCCGCACACCTGCCCTGCGCCCGGGGCCAGGCGGCCGGAGCATGGCCGCGGTCCCTCCCCCGCCCGGCGTGGCACGAGGAGTCAGCAGGGAGAGGGAATTCCAGAGCCGGATCTTCCCCGCCTCCTCGGGGCTGCTCGCCGGCGGGAGCGATGCGGAATGGGTCAGGCCCTTCAGGCATCCCGGAGAATTTGAACCCAGGCCTTTCGCATCCCCGCCTCCGCCTCCCACTTCAGGCTTGTCTGTTTGCTCTCGATGAGGCTGCTCTTTGCCCAGCGAGGGGCAAGAGCCAGACCGGTCGTGCACCCCGCTCGGGGAGGGCGGGAGGAGACTGAAAAAACACGCGCAGAGCCCGAAGAATATCGTCACAGCCCAGGTGACGACAACAGATGCTCTATGGAGCTGCTGAAAATAAAAGTGAAACCCACCGGGACCTGCCTAGAGGTGCCTAGAGTTTCATCAGCACTGCAAGTACAGACCAGGATTCGGTCCATGAGTCTCTTGTGGGTTTTGGGGAGGCGTGGGGGTAATTCTCCCCTTCACAGGCGCGGGCCGTCGGGGCCAGGGGCTGAGGTGCACTTGGTTGCGGGAGGAGGGTCCAATAGCTCAGGAGATCTCTGGTATCATTGCCCCCTCCTTCAAGGGGATCCTGGAAACTTCAGACGGAAGAGGATGCCCATCCCTCCGGTAAGAAAGCGCAGGTCCTCCTCCTCCTTCTCCCCTTTCTCGTCGTCTTTGGGGTTTTTTTCTGCGTCCCACAACTGTCAGATACCCGGGCATGCGACAGGGCGCAGGCAGATCTCCTGGCCCTGCCGAGATGCCTCACACCTTCGTTCAAGGGCTCCAGCGACTGTCGAGGAAACTAGATCAGCGCCTTCCCCTGCCCCTATCCCCAGCTTCGGGGTGTGGGCAGAGCCGGGCCTGGGCACAGATTCGCTTTTAATAGCTCTCCTTGCTTAGGGGATGGAGAGGCGGGTGTCATACTTGGTTTCGAAGAGACATGCTCGCTGTCTTTGATACTCCCAGTCGCCATGGCGTGGGGATGAGGAGAGTGCTGTCTCCAGGCCGCTGTCCCTCCGGAGAAGACACTCCACACACAAGCTCCTCCTTGTCCTATTCTTGGCCAGCACCACGGTCCTGGGGTCCCCCACATCTCTGCCGGGGTGCAGGAGCAAGGCAGCACTGCCCAGCAGACTTAGCTTTCAGGGAAAGGGTAGCCCTTTCCCGAGGGATGGCGGGGACACGAAGCGCCTCTCCCCTTCCCGAGGAACCATCACGCAGGTGGCCTGCCGCGGCACAGGAAATCCCATTCAGGGGTAACATCCAGGCATGCAGGTATGACGGGAGGGAAGCGGGGGGAGACTGAATTCCCCGCATGTCCTGGCTGCTGAAAATGGGCTTTAAAGGGTTTGCAGACCCTGTCACACGGCGGTGCGGGAGGCAACCAGCTCCGGCACTGTGGGTGCCAAAAGGCTTGCTCAGGGATGCTCCCCAAGCAGCAACTTTTGAGACTCCAGTTTGAGGGTTTGGGGCGTTGCACGGCTGGTCCGGGTTGCTCGGTGGCATGGCACGCTGGGGACACGGCCGATTTGTAGACAAATGTGTCCCCGGTCAAGCGAATCTCTGAGACGGGTTTCAACAGCACCGAAACTCTGTGCTGGAAAAGTCCCACTGGCTCAGGCGGCTGCCGGCTCCCGTGCCTCTCTCGGGAGGGCAGGGAAAGGGGCAGGGCTGCCGGTTGTTTCAAATGAGCAGCTTTGAATCCGATCAGATAAACGCTATTTATTCACTCTTGTAACCTAATAATTCCAGATGAATACATAATCCTAAACCAGTACTGGCTCGCTCCCAGCGCAGTCGAGAGGGTGGGAAAAGCAGCAGAGGGCGGGGAGGGAAAGCGGGACCTCCGGAACCTCCACAAAACGGGGAGAGACGGGTCTAGGTTGGGGACCCTTTGTTCCAGCGAAGCTGCTGCCTTGCCGACGCACAAAGAGCGGCAGCAGAGACGGCGTGGAGACACCCTGGCCGTCCCTCTCTCTCCCTGTGAGCAGTACATAAGGAGAGGGGCTTGTCCTCTTCAGTTTTTCTTTAAACCCCAGGAGCGACTGGGGTGCAACCCGGGATTTCTAACAGCCAGCTCGAGATCTGCCTTTTTCTCAGGCCAGTTGAAGGTATCCTTACAGATATTCCCGTTACCGAAATACTTGGTGAGAACAGCAAAGTCATCCCTGCTGGACCGGGGAAAGCCACACTGCAGAAAATGCACCGGGGAGGTGTGTTTTTATTTGTAACGTTAATGTAGATGAATGTTAGTTCCGCAGTTAAGTATTAGTTCTATTTCGACTCCGCGTAGTTTATTCTTTTTTTCGGGAAAAAATAAAATATTAGGAGCGGGAAGGAGGGACAGAAGGCAGGAGTAGGTCTACCTAAAATTTAAGGATGTGTCAGTGGCGGGGGGAGAGAGCAGCCCCACTCCGCTCTGCCCCTCCCGAGACGCTCGGGCAGCGGCGTGCCCGGTGCTCCGGCAGGCGGGAGGGCAGGGCCGGGCCGGGGGGGCTGCGCCGGGCCCCAGCCCGCCTTCCCCCACGCTTTTCTCCGCGGTGCGGTGGCTGCGGTTTCAGCATCTCCGAAGCCAAATGAATGACTAGGTTGGGACGTTTCCCTCAATTCCCTGTGTGAAGCCTCTCCCGCTTACCGGGTCGCTTTCTCGCCGCAGTCTGGGCTTTGAGGAGAGACGGGGGTTAACGAAGGCTGCACAAAGTTTCGCTTTTCATGGCAGATCAGGTACTGGGCTCCCAGCCAATTCATCAGGGCTCAGATCTTAACTTTACATCACTGCAAATTATACCCAAACCACATTCAAGAAGAATTTTCCCATTCCCAAATTCTCTTTCAAGCCATATTTAAACTTGCAAACCAAAAGCACATTTTTAGTTTAAAGACACTTTGCAGACACTCGCACAACAATAATCTGGAAATTAAAACATATATTGTCCCTAATTGCGAAGGTCTGCCCACACGTTGTCTGCAGAGTAGCAAGGCTGACAGGTATTTCTTTAGGAGCATTACCCAAGCTGGAAACAAGGGGCTGACTCTCCATGTGTGGTATTTTTCCGGGTTTCAATTCCACATCTCCCAGCGCCGGCCTCGCCGCGGTTTTTTATTACACCGAGTGACTAGATTTAAATGTATCGTTCACTTCGCTATCGAGTAACCGAGAAAGACCACACCTTCCTCGGACGAATCCCCAATCCTGCCAAAACGCTAACTAGCTGTTGGAGGGCTGCTTCCTCCTTTTTTTTTTTTTTTTTTTTTTTCCTCCTCGGAGCGAGGAGGCACCTGGCTGTGATGTACCTTTGATCACCGCTGTACCGTACCTGCTCCGGGAAGGCTGCCTGCCCTTGCCCCACTCTCCGCCACCTCCCCGCTTCCCACGAGCAACTCTCGGCCCTCGGGCTCAGAGGGACCACTGCAACACCGACGGGACATCCCGCAAGGCTCCGGGCCCTCGGCTGTCGGCATCGCCCCGGGAGATGCGCCGAGGCGCAGAGGAGCTTCCTTGGGTAATTTCTACCTGCTGTAACAGACCTTAACCCAGTATCTTTCCCTTTCCCCATTTGCGGCGGTTACGCTACCCGAAATACTTTGACGGAGGAGAAATAATTCCTCCGAAATTATTCGTGTTGAGAAAATCGGCCTGAATATTCCCAGTTCTTGGAGCTAAGAAATGAAGCGAGGGGACGCTTTGGAGGATATTTCTGAGCGATATATGTGGAAGCGCTAAGATACAGCAACAGAGCATACAGATCTGGCCATAACTAGCAAAGACTGAAACGTCCTCTTTCGCTCATAAATCAGACTTCAGGCACGGGAGGACTCCTAACCTCAGTTTCAGCCTGCCCCGAGATTGCAAGGAAAGGAGAGTTTTCTCCGATCGACCGTTTTGGGGTTTTTTTCCACTATGAAGGGAGGAAGTAAATGAGGAGGGCGAGGCGCGCCCGCAACCGTGCCCAGCGCCGAGTGGCCCCGGCCTGCGCCGGATTTTCTCCCCGCGGACCACTCGGCTGCCGGTTGAGGCCAGCCCAGCTGCGGCACAGCATCTCCCCGCGGGCGGCGGAAACTCCACAGCTCCGAGGTGGAGAGCTCGGTCATCCGTCTCCCCCGCGTCCCCCCCTCAAAAAAATCAAATGCAGCCTCTTAGCAAGCCCCTCGGGAGGGTTTCTGGATTAAATAATAATAATAATAATAATAATAACGAAAAAAATCAGGACCATGTCCGAAATGAGCCACCGGAATGGTTTGATAGGTGTTAATTACTCGTCCCGTTAGCAGAGCGGCTCCGCGGCCGCGCACCGCCCAGCCGAGCTGCCTAATCCACGGAGCTCCCGGCGCCGCTTCCCCGGACCGCCCTCCCGTCCCGCGGCGCTGCGTGCGCAAGCCCCCGCGCCTTCTCAAGGGACAACAAACAAACGAAAGATAAATTTAAAAATACTCCCCCCGCCGACAGCCCCCATTTTCACTGGGAAAAGGAGAGAGGTGCAGCCCCAGCCGCCGAGGGGACGCTGCGCTCCACGCCGCCGGCGCCCCGCTCTGCCTGCGCCCCGGCCCTGCGCTCCGCTCCCTCCCGCAGCTCCCGCGGCGCGGGGGGTAAAACAGCAACCCCCGAAACACCTCCCGGCACAGGCAGCGCGGAGCCGCCGCGCACGCCCCGCCCGCCCCCGCGCCACCGGCTCCGCGGGCGCGGAGGCCCCGCCGGGCCGGGCCGGGCCGGGCCGCTCGCTCCTTTCCCGGGTGCACGGCGGGGATGTGGAGCGGCAAGCTCGCTGCCGCGCTCCGGCCGTCTGGTCTGCATTAGTGTTTTTATAAGGGGCTCAAACAAATCGAATACAAGGTCACCAAATAATTAACAGTTGTGAATTCCCTCCTTTCCCATTAAAATACTTCCCTGTTTATATTTCATTTTCCTTCTGCCAACGACAACACTGCCTGGGCAAAGGCGCTGCACAGATTACACTACATTGCAGCTTTCGGTCCACCCAGAAACCCGCTGTTTTGCATAAATATGTTGTACTAGATGAACTTCAAGTGGGATTTACACTCTTTTCGTTTGCCACATGCACGGCCGGGCCATTTTCAATTTCTGCACACGGGATCCCCCTTTCGTCCTAGCCCTCTATTCACCACCCTCACGACCCTCATGGCAAGACCAAAATAACGATATTCGGATTCCTGCCCATGCGAATCAGCTGCCTCCCAACTGGAACGCGAAACTGCACAAAGAAAACGGGGAGGGAAAAAGGAGAAGATCTCGACCTATTTCGATTTCCCCGTCCCTTAGGCGCGGACTGCCGCATTTCGTATGCGGGAGCCCTGCCGTGGTCCCGGTGCTGCGCGCAGCTCTGCAGACACAAAAGCGAGAGGCGAGAGACACTGGCAGCAGCCGGCCCTCGTGGCAATCCCTTCCCACGGGAGATCCTTCCGAAAATTGCGCTCCCTTGCACCCCGGCTATTTCTTTTTTGTTTTCGATTTGCTCCCAGTCGTGCCGCGTAGCTTTGGAATTGCTTGTTTACAGCTCCCTTCTCCAGCTCCCTCCCGCTCCCTCCTTTTTTTTTTTTTTTTTTTTTTTTTCCTGCCTGGTGGAGTCCTTGCAGCTCCTAATTGTCCTGCCTTACTGTGGAGTTCCAATGCTGGGGGTCCTGAGGCCAGTGAGAGCACCATCTGCGTTTTAATGAGTTACTTCATGTGCCAACAGTAATTTTCCTACATTCAGCTAGGTCCTGTCTGATCTTGCGACCGTAACAAGGGGGAGCGAGTGGGGGGCGGGAGGGGGTGGAGAGGGGGGAAGCGCAAACTCTTTCCCCCCTTTCTCCTCTCTTTTTCTACCGATGGGGGGAAAATTATGTATGTATTAAGCGGTAGCGTGGCTTCACTCCCTCTCGAGCTACCCTGAAAACGATCTTATTAGCTTCAAGCGGGAAGGGAAGAAACGAGTCAAAGGGGAGCGGCTGTCGGTGTCTGCACCGAAATGCTCTGCCCGCAGCCTCTGAGGGCGGTGGGACCGGCGGGCTTGGGACTGCTGCGGCCGGGAGCTGCTGCCGGTCAGAGCCGAGCGCCGAGCAGCCCCGCCGGCCGCTCTCATGGACACGCAGGCACCGCAGCCCGCCTCGTACGGGAAGAGTATTTCTCGGCAGGATTAAAAGTTGCTTCCCGCTCCTCTGCTGGCTGCTGTCCCCCCGAAATGCTGCCATGCAGGATGGCGTGCGGCAGGTGGGACGGCCACCGTCATACCCCCCCGGAGCTGCCTCTTAGGCGAAGAGCAGCCCATCTAATTGGGTCAATTTGGGCGGCTATACTGTCTGCAAATGAATTGACAGAAAATCTGTCCCCCCTTCCCCGCTTTCTCTGAGCAAAGACTGTTCATCATCAGCACAACTCCAGCTCGCCAATTAACTGGGCTAGGAGCCCACGGGGAGGTGGGCAGTAAAATAGCTACCACTTCAGAGGAACGGAAGCTCTCTTGAAGTTTTTTGGTGATGTGCCATTGGCTGGTCCACTTCATTATGGGAGACTAGACAATATTTGATATGTTATGACATGAACACTCAATTAGATCACTGAGTTGAAATACTCCAATCAGTGGCTTGATGCTAAGCAACCCTCAGAAGGTCCAGCAGAAGGTCACAGCCTGTGACACATCAAATCAAAATCAATGGGGAAAAGTGAGGCTTTTCCTTAATCAAACCAGGACTTCTGTTAGCAAATCACTTCCCCCGAGGTAGAATCTCACATGCAGCGAGATGAGCTAAATTTGTTAAATTAACTGTCTTTCTTCTGGTTATCAAGAATAAGATGATATCGAACGCGGCTCCATTTCCTGCGGCTCGCAGAGTTAGTGCCCCGTTTCCTCTCCGTCAAGGGGGAGCGGTCCAGCTCCTTTCTGACGGCTGAGTTTTCGAAACCGTATTTCTAGAAAGCGAGTCCTCTTCCCCCCACCCCCGCAACGAAGAAAACAACCCCCATAAGGTGAAGGCGGAGAGCAAAACCCCGTGTCCCCTTTCCCCTCGAAAACCTCTGCGCGCTTCCGACCGCGAGGGGCACATACTGTGGGCGCTTCCACGCATCCTTCCACGTGGGAAGGGGCGCGACGGGCACCGAGGCGGGAGGCGAAGAGCCCCCCCGAGCTCCCTCGGCGGAAAAGAATCCCCCAAGCCAGGGGTAGCGATGGGGCAAGGGGTTGAGCCTTGAGTGCCGTGGGCGGGGAGAGGCTTCCGGCGCGGGGAGGCGGTGAAGGGGGTCAGTTTGGGTTCGGTTCGGTTCGGTTTGGGGCGACCGGCTCCTGTACCTCCAGGGAGCCGTGTGATTTCCCCGGCGCTCTGTTTTGCCCTAAAACGGCTGGGACACGGCGGGAGGGCGGCGAGCTGCCCCGGGTCCCGGCACCGGCAGGTACACCAGTGCCCGGGGAGACGCGGACGGAGGGGAGGGTCTTCAGATGTGGGAGAGGGGGAGGAACGAAAGCACAACCTTCATTAAGAACCTGTTAATTAGTCTGTTCTTAATGGTTTACAACCAGGGTAACGAAAAAAGGGGAGGAATAAAAGGGGCGGGGGGGGGGGGGGGGCGTTTTTATGGAAGGGAAATTTGACTCTGGATCGACGAGAAACGTGCACCCGTGGCCCCGGGTACGAGCAACGAGAGAAAAGCAAAGGAGGGCCCCGGCCAGGGCTGCAGGTCACGGAGGGGTCCCGGGAGCCCCCCGGCACCGACGCTGCCCGGGAAGATCTGCGGCCCGGGGTAGAGGGCCCCGCTGCCAACCCCGGGGCCCGGGGGTGCGTGAGGACCAACCCCACACAGAGCTCAAAGGACGCGGCTCCGGAGCAGACGTCAAGTCCGGCAGCCCCTCGCTGAGTCTCGGTACCGGGAGGTACCTGGGCTGCACGCTGCCCCCGCAAGCGGAGCCGGAGGGTCCCAGTCCCAGCGCGCTCGGACGGGGAGGGGGCTCTTCCAGGTAAGCCCGATAACGGGACCCGAGGCGAGAGCAGCCTCAGGCAGCAGATGATTGCCCTCGGTCAGTTTAAACTTTTTGCCGTGCAGCCGTGTCGTAAGAGCCGCCCTTTCTCCGGCGGGCGGAAAGAAACCAGAAGAGCGATATTTAATTTTTTTTTTCCAAGGTTGAATTTATACCCAAATTCCGCCTTGCAAAGCTGGGGCGTGTTTTCCACCACCCCATGACGATTCGGGGAGGAACACTCGTGTTTCTCGCACGCAGCACTTAGGGCTGCCGCGGGTTCAACGCCGCGGGGCCGTTTGCTTTAAAATAAAACAACGCGACTCCCAATTTACCGACACATCTGCACTTTCCTGCAATACCGGGGCGGGGAACAGCACCGGTGACCACTGCAGCGCGCTCCCCACCTCCCCAGCACCAGGCTCCGCGGGACGGCAGCCTCGTACCATGGAGAGCCGCGGGAAGCGGCACCCGCAGCCCCGGGGGGACCGTGAGGAGCGAGGGGGGGCAGAACTTACCTCGTCCCCTGTCTACAAAACTAGTGATGGTGTTGGCGGATTTGGACGACTGAAAAAAGCTGGCGTTGATGCCCAGTTTCTCCGCGATAGAGTAAGTCCTGAACAGAGACAGCATGTACTCGTGGGGTTCCGCCCGTGGGAGCGCCCTGCCGATGGCGTGTCCCCCTTGCCGCGGGCGGTTCTCCCGTGGGGACCGCGGCACTCTGCGGCTGCGACCACCTTTGGAAGAGGCGGCGAGCTCCGAGGAGGCAGGGAGGGAAGCCGGGAGGCAGCAAGGTAAATCCCAGAGGAGGCTGGCGAGCAAGGCGGCGGAGAGCAGGGCCCGGCGTGCATTCATAGCGAGAGGCGGCGGCGGTGAGGAGGAAGAGGAGGGCGGCCCGACGTGCGGCTCCGGCGGCCCACGGAGCGGCGCGGGGACTGCGCGGCGGCGTGGCGCGGAGCGGCGACTGCACCCGGGCGGGCTCAGCCCGCAGCCGCCCGCCCCGCCCCGTGGGTACCGCCCCGCCGCGCACCGCCCTGTGGGGGCACCCAGCCCGCCCCGCGGGGCGGTCCGCGGCGGGGCGGGACACCCCGCGGTCGGGTGCTTGGGGGTCCCTCTGCTCCCTCCTCGCTGTGTGCTTCACGCGGGAGATGGACACGAGGGCCGGAGAGAGATGCCGCGCGTCTTGCTGCCACCTCTCGGGTACCGCTTCTCATCAACCCACCGGAGCTGTCATGTGTTCAGGTGCCTCACAGGTTCTCCAGTGCTGAGTGGGGGCAGACTCATGGGAAGCTAATGATTTTGCTTGAGGATCTCTGTATTCCCGTGGCCATGTGCCTGGAAGCTTGGCACAAAGCAGGGGTCTTAAAAGAAGGAGAATGTGGCGGACAGTGAGGGTCTCACCTTGGGATGTGCCAGGGCCCATCTAGCTGGCAGCCTTCAGGCAGGCCCTGCCACCCATCAGAGAAGGAAGGAAAAGCATAGGAAGAGCCAGAGACCATTCTCCTTTGTCTTAAAATCTGCAAATCTGCTACCAAGAGGCCACCAGCCCAAGTGGAGCACAGTGCCAGGCTGGGGCCTGGCAAAAGGCAGCGCCGGGCACTACTGAGCAGGCAGCACTGTCAAGATAATCAGGGTAGCCTGGGGCAGGCAGGAAAGATTCCTCAAAGCAGGGCACACATTTGCCTTGTGCTGGTCATGCAAAAGACAGCAGTGGAGCAAAAGTACCAGGATTCAGAAACTCACCCTCCCCTTTTCATTCGGCTTTTCAGAGGTGCATCCTCCAGCATAAAACTGCTGTCAGTTCTCCAATGGTTTCATCCAACCACCTGTCTAGGGTTCAAAGCCATGGACAAAGTGTGATAACATGCTTGCATTACTCTACCTGTCCTGATCACTCCTTGTTTCTCCTTCACCTTCTCATCCTCCTGCCTGAACCATGGCTCTGCTGCTGCAGGCAGCTACAAGCCACCCTCCTCCACTTCCCCGTGTGGCTTTTCTCTGCCCTGTGCTGAGCTTTCCTCCTTTCCTGTCCTGGTCTCCCACTGTCCACTTCTTTTTACCTCTCCTGTCTGCCCCAATTCTGCCACTGGTGGATTTTCCTCTCATTCCAGTAAGAGATCATGTGTGTTTAGCTGTGAAAGCTTGATCCATAGTAAATAAAGGGAATCTGGCATTCATCCCACATTGAATCTGAGATCTCCGACCATGCTCCTCCATCAGCTGCCATTTTTCATGCAGTCACACACTGGACTTGTCTTTTTCTTCCCTGTTCCCATTTTCTGCCAAGAGAGAGCAACTCATACCTGGGCTTTTGGCACCACTCCCAGTGCAGCACAGGATCAGTGAGATGAGGCAAACCCTGACAGGGCATATAGAGCAGGTTTCTAGCCTGGCACATCCCAGTTTGCCTGTAGTCCCACTGTGCTCCCCATCTCCTATGGAGAGATGCTAGGGACAGTGAGGAACATGAGGGGAATGTTCAGAGCAAGTGACGGGCTCATGTTCCAAGTGAACCCGGCTGCATCTCTGCTAGCAAACGAGAGAATTCCAAGACAGGAGCTCACACTATCCTGTAGCCCTCCATACATGGCTTAGAGAGCTCCCTGGTGTGGTTTTGGCCCATGCCAACTAGCACTTTCCCAGCCTGTTACAAGTATGGCTTGTGCCAGGGGCTGTCCATTGGATGTGACCATGTGGATGTGTGACACATCGTACAGCTGGGATTAGAGAATGGGGCCCATCATTGTCTTGGCTTCTTTTTAGCAGGATAGATGTACTGCGAGATGCTGGCAGATGAGCTGCGAAGAGACAGGGCTACAAAAAAGTATCAGTGACAGTGCAGAAATGAGGCAAGTGTTCTGCAAAACCAATTCCCACTTCATTCCGTCCCGTTTCTTCACCCCCTTTTATTTATTGTGCTTTCACTCCTCCTGCCTATCCTCTGGATTCACAGACACCCTCCTGACCACTATCCTTCCTTTTCATCGCTGCTTTCTGCACTGGGACCTTCCCCCCTCCTCCTGTCCCTTTGGCTTCACTTTTCTGATGCCTTACTTTTGTTACTTCTGCTCCCCTTTGCCACTCCCATCCTTTCTGCTCTGTACTTAGCATTTTGGCTACTTTTTTCTTGCCATGACCCAGTTCCTTCCGGAGCCTTATCATCACTTTTTTGTTTCCTTCTGCCCCTTTTGTGTCCTATTCACTTATTCCATGCTCCTGCTGGCTATCTCCAATCAGCTGCCCAGCTCCAGTTTCTCCTCCATCAACTTCTGCCCAACCCTAGCCCCCCAGGCTCTTTCTTTTCTCTCCTGCTGTATTTCATTGTCCTATTTTTCTTTTCTGATATTGTTCCCACTTCCCACATCCCCTCCTTGTGGTCCCAAATGCTGCTGCTGCATGGCTGCCCTTTTCCACTCTCACTCCACTGGTTTCCAGGGTCCCCTCTGGTGCTCCCAGAGTGTCTGTTCCCTTCCTGCCTTTGTCTCTCAGTCTGTCTCTCCTCTTCCCTCTTTGTTCTCGGCTTTTTCCTCCCTTGGCCTCCTCCTCTCCCAAGGGGAGGTGGTTTCATACTAATGCAAAGCTGCAAGGTCTCGAGAGCAACTTCCATCAGCCTGATTTAATTTCTAGCTGCTGCTTTTGCATATTATAACACATTCTCTAAAATTGACTTGGATGGCTGCTTTGCACTGTCACTTCTTTATCAGGGGCCTGAATTGAAGCCCTCTGCAGCTAACAGGGGCCTTTCCTCTGGCTCTTGTGACCTTTCAGGCAGTGTGGAGGCTGAGGCCCTGCTAAGGCAGATGCCCCCATGGTAGCGCCCCAAGACAGTGTTGCTTAGCAGGTGAGAGTGTACACAGGTAGTAGTAACAGCCATAAATCAGCAGTGTTCTGTTCTGGCCCGTTTCTCTAACCCTTAGGTTGCTCAGGGTGTCCCCTTGCCATTTTGGAAGACAATGCCGTTGTTCAATACAGGTAATTGTCAAGACAGTCACTTAAGGGAATGACAGAGTAGGGAACTGTGGGGATATAGCAGTTGTGACTCCCCATGGAGCTACACAGTCAGGCCACTGCGAGGGACTTGAATATATTGAACCATCTTAAGAAGTTTTGGGTTTGATTGTCACTGAGAAAACTGTGTGGCACTGGACCTGGGAACTGCAGGCAGGAGTGGACACGCATGAGAATGAATCAGCGCCTGTGAGACACTTGGGATCCCCGCTTCAATGCATGGCAAAGAGTGTAATAATGGCAGCAACAATAAAAAGAGTAAAATAATAGCAGCCACCAGAAAAGAAGAATAGCATTTTTAAAAATTATTTCCTTTTCGGTTTTCTCAACAATAAAAGTTGGCCAGATTTCAGATTATAATTGCATTATACATATTTTGTAACAGTATTTTAATTTCAAATATGTTTCTCTGAACTAAAGCAATTTGGAGACTGCAAAAATGCAGTTTTAAACCCAGTTTCATTAATTTCCTAGCACTAGTGTACATATTTTCACAACTTTCACACTTTTTCTTTCAGAGAATTCGCTATTCTGGGGAAAAGAAAAATGGCAAATTTGAAAGTCGGGAAGCAGTCCAAATCAGATGTGATTTTTTTCATCTGGAAGTTTAATGGAAATTTCTCTTGCTATAACCATAACACGAGCAGCGACGTTGAGGAAGAATGTCAGAGGTTAAAATTCATCCCTGCAAAGTGGTCAAGCCAAGACATAAGCATCACTCATTTCACCTCTGTTTTGTGGCCATTTCTAAGAGTTAACTGTGGTGCATAAGGGGTATGAGTACAGAGTTCATCGGTTTGTAGACATTCCTTCTTGTATTTTTCCTTTTTTTTTGTGTCTAGGTTGATGCTTGTTTTAACATGAACGATCTGTTGTAGGATTTTTATTTCTGTGAATCAAAATCATTCTTTATTAGGATGACTAGAAAATGTATGCCCTCAAACTATGGGCTTTCCTCTGCTTTAGCACAATAGGCTCCAAAAAGGCCGTGGTTACACCACACAATCGGGGGCAGGGATTCCTACCGGCACGGCAGTTAGCACATTTTCCGAAATGCCCGTGTAGTCCATATGTGCTGGTTTTCAGCAAAACACCAGCCTCCACCAGCCTGAGCTTTGAAAATGGGAATTGTCTTTCAAAGGCCCTGATTCTGAGGCATTAAATTCTCATCCTTTTAGCCTTAGCATTTTTAGTACCTCTAATCTTTTCTGCAGTGCTCCTGAAAAGGTTTTCAGTGCTTCATACTGGCAGGAATATTTATTTTTCAGTAGGTTTATTTTGACCCAGGAGTTGTTTCCCTTTCCCCAGATGGATCTTCCCTTATGGGTCATGGGCCAGCTCCTCTCCCTGCCTCCCTCCCAGCCGGGCTGCCCTGCTCTTTGCTGAGAGCATCTTCTGAGATGGAGCACAAAGCTCCTTCTCTGCTACTGGCATTCTAGACCATCATATATATATATATATATATATATATCACAGAAAACCATCACTTTTTTCTAAACATATTTATTTCAGCATGCCCCATTTCCAAACTGTCAACATAAACCTCAAAAGTCTTAGTAGATCAAGATTTTTAACTGACAAAACTATGGCATGTGAACTAACAGGAGACAAAGGAGCATACCCAAATAAATAGGGTTGCTTTAGGAGAGTCTGAAGTACCTCCCGCATTGTGATCCTCCAAAGAAAGTTCTGTTTCACTTTCCAAGCATCCCGCAAGGGATCTACACCTCTCCCAGCGCCCCGCAGCCTGCAGAGCTCTTCCAGATGAGTCCCCCATGTTCCAGCTCAGTGGAGGCTTGTGCGGCCCCACAGTGTGGGGACAGGCTTTCCCATCTCTCTTCCTTTCGCTCCTGCTTTTGGCTGTTAGTCTTTTCACAACAAAAGTCGGTAGAAGGAGCAGGGCTCACCCTATGCAACACTGTTGCTTTTTACAGTGTTTTATTTTGCCACAAACCAGTGGCAACTTTGCTTCTCTGCAAGCTCTCGGCATTTTTGTCACTGTCTTAGATTAGAACCACATTGTCTCTCACTCACAGTTAAAAACTTAATATATGGATGTGAAGAGTGAAGCCACTCCAGCATTCTTGGTGCATCAAAACACATCCTGACATCAGGAAAACAAATTGCAGCGTATAGATCAGGAGAAAGGGAAGAACTTTGCAACAGTGATTCTGCTTTCATTTGCTCTGGTGTAGAAAATTAAAATGGTGTAGGAAATTGTTTTTCCTGTTCAGGATAGATTTGATTTTGCAAAATTACTGCTAACTTTGTAAACATTAAAATAGACGCAATAAAGATGTGAAATTTCACACAGGGGATCTACAATGTTTGTATAATTATAAGCATATGGTAACTTTACACGAAGTCTCTCTTATACTTTATTTACTAGTGCTTGGGGAAAACAGAGGTTCTCAAATTCAGTGTTTATTTACATGTACAGGGAATGTCACAGTCTCCATTAACCTGTCATAATTTGTATATCTGTCTTGGAATTCCAGCTATATAAAGCAAACTCCCACTCACACCATCATTTCTAATTTGTTCAGCTACTCTGCTAAATCAGACAATTTCTGGTGTTTCTAAAGAATGTATATCCTGCTGCTGGTGGCAGGATGAGAACTGCTTACCACCTCAGTGCATGCTTATTCAGCTCTTGGGGGGGTAAAAGTGAAAGCTGTTGCTTCGATGCAGTTTTCTTTGTTCTGAGGAATTTTGTGTGACTTTAATTTGTTGTTTTCTTTTTAGTCTGACTTTCCACAAGGCTATGAACCATCCCTGGAGGATAGTCAGCATTTTTTCTTTGATATACACAATTCCTAATTTTATAGGACACAAAAGGAACTCAGATCCAGCAGGATTCAGCCCTCAGTTTGTGGGCTGAATTACATTATTTTTTGTCTTTAATACTGAGTGGCCATATGTCTAGGGCTGTTCTTTGCCTCAGGAAGTGCAGGAGCTCATATATGCACAGTAACTTCACATCTTAGAAAAAAGGTGAAATGATTTGCAGATTTTTTTTTTCACTTTTCCCTTCTATGTAAGAATACTTACAGTTTTGATAAACTAGATTTAACTGTGCATTTGGGGTTTTTTTTGGGGTGAATAACTCAGGTCAGGCTTCCAGGTTTGGCTTCACTCAGGCTGCTACTATTAAATGATGTGTTTGCTGTTATGAATGATCATAACCACACGTTCTGACTGCAGAGGGACAGGGACACACACCAAATTTCTTTCAAAAGAAGGTGAAGGAGTCTGTACAAAGTGTTGTGTCATTGCAGTCTGGCCTAATAGCACAAAGAAATTTATTTGCATCCTTTTATTTTACAATTCCTTTCTCACTCATCTCTTTTTCCTTCACTTCCCTCTTGTCACTTCAGAACTGCATGGCCCCTTGGAGCTTGGCAGCTGGGTTTTCTCACAGACCCTGAGATAACTTCAAGATATCTTGGTTACTGTTCAGTTAACAGTTCTGGGATGCAAATGAGCACTTATCTGACACCTCGAAGATGTGGGTACCAATCTCATCCCCACTCACACTACCTCAGGAGTGTCACTGCATCTCTCCTTAATGTTGTTTCTGCCTCATTCCTTGTTTCAAACTCTTCAGGACAGGATCTGCATCCCACCATGCCACTGCTATTTAATTTTTTCTTGATAGGGAAAATTTAATTTTTCCTTATGTTAGCTCAAAGCAATCCACCAGTACTAGCTCTGCCGAGCCTGCTGGGTGTTACTTACTGTGTTCCCAGACCAGGACCTGGAGCCATTTGGCTTGGAGAAACCCTTTAGGAGCAATGCAGGAGAGTCACTGCATATGGGTCCAAACCAGGGGGGGGCCAATGAAATAGCCTCTGGCAAACAGAACAAACTCATGGGAAGTATAAAATTCATTTTAACCCTTGGCAATGCTTTGATACTGGAAGGAGATGGGTTGCAGCAGTCTTCAGGCTGGGGACATTCCCTCATCCAGGGAAGTTGTGCCTGAGGATGGTGGCAGGGGTGGGAGAGGCACAGGCTGAATTCTGATGGTGAAGCTGTCACAGTAATTCCACTCTTTTCCCCTTCCTTTTTGTTTGGTTTACTGAGGAGGGAGCGAAATATATAGAGGGGAGGAGGAGGGGATCAAGGAAAGACAGGAAAAAGCAAGCTGATAGTGGTTTTATATCAAAAGGTTAGCTGTCAGATGGATCTTCCCTACTAAATGAAGGGACTTGATGTGAGTTCTACTCCATCTCAGAAAACATCCCCACATGCTGCAAGTGTTCCTTTCCCTTTACATTTCTTTTTATGCTTTTTAAAATCTCTGCAGTTTTAAAAAGCCACTTTTCCTATCCCTGTCACAAGAGAGGCAGGCACAGCAAATGGAAGCTGATGACTTGCCCTGGAGAAACCCTTGAAGTATTTCTCCAAGGGGCAGTGCTACAACACAGTCCCATGCCTGCCAGCTGCCACCGGGAGGCTCCATGCTCCTATCCCAGCCAGCCACAGTGTCCGTCCTTTATAGGTCCCAAATTAACTCAGCTATTTTGCTCAGTAAAAGATGATTAAACAAGCGGTAAGTTGTTATCATTAGAGGCTTCCTATTAAACTATGACTATAAATACTGGTATAGGAAGGATAAAGCTTCCTCAAGCTAAGCATGTCAGAAGACAATATTGCCTTTAACATTGTCCACAAGATGCATTGGTTGACCAAAGTGTTTATCAGTGCTATCTTTTAGGAAATCGACCCGTTTATTTTCAGTTCCTCTGACTGCTTTATATTTAATGCGTAATGTGGTTACCTATTATATAAAACTGCATCATTAAATAGATTGCCCAAACCATTTTCAACACCACAAAGGCAAAAGACACAAAAGAATGCAAAGGCTCAAAAAGAAGAATGCACCAGCTAGAGCACAGCAAAACCCTCTTGCCTGTAGCATATTTTGTTTCCTTTGCAACTTAATCATAATTCTGAATTCTCTTATTTAAAATGCTTGTTCTGGGATTAATTAAATCAGCTTGATTTAATTAATTAAGGTCTGATCCTTGAGCTGCTAATGTGTACATTTATTCTTTCTTAATGTATGGTGGGTTTTTCTATATACAAGAGCAGTGGTAGCAAGCCAGAGCAATGCCATGCTGTACCAAACAAGGAGCTCTAAAGCAGAAGTGTTGGAGTATTCTTCCTCCTCACTGATGCCAATGCTGCCCTGGCACGGGGAATCACTTCCACACCTCCTATACATGCATGGCTGCTGGTGTGGGCAGACACCAGTGAGTCAGGAGAGAGCTGGGAGTGATGGCAGAATAAGAATATTAGTGCATTTACAAGTAAAAAATCTGGGCATGGCCTTTATCCTCGGTATTTTATCTGTGCCAATCAAGCAGCAAAAAAGTCCTTTATAAAAGCCAAGCTGAAACTCTGCAAACAGTGTAGATAACAACCCTCATGCTTGCTGTGGATCAAACAGAGTAAATGTACAATAGTTTGGGAGGTGCTGCCTCTGAATTTCTGCAGTTTGGAGAGATTTGCTCATTTTGAGCATGAGCCCAAAGCCATCTGCAGGCAAGGGGAGTCTTGGCTGGGGCAGAGAGCTGCCCTTTTTATTGCAGGGCTGGTCTATGGTGATCAGAATAATCCTGCTGCCATTCAGCCTGCATCGCCTTTGCATCAGTGCTGCTCTCACTGACAGTAATGGGAATTATGGTTGCAGTTTAACTTGCTCATGTGCCAAGGCATCCCACAGGTAACGACCTGGGTGTATGTACACGCATTAGTTCTTAAAGCTGCACACATTTCTCCTCTTTATAAAAGAAGACCAGGCACTCTATAACTGCTAAGAACAGGCTGTCTGAAAGGTGTTTTATTAACTGAAGTTGGGGAAGAAAATGAAACTGAAAAGAATACGACTGCATATTAAACTACATGAAGTGGTCATGACAACTGGGGATCTCAGTATCATAAAATTTTAACAGCTGGATGCAATCAGTGGGGATTTTCTATTTTTCTTTTTTGTTAAGCTTAAGAAACAAAAAGAGGAAGAAGAAAAAAAAATAAAAGCTTCATTTTACTCAAGCAAGCTTTTTATCCAGCTCAGCTTTCTTTGCTTAATATCAGAAGTTGTCTTTACTTCTCTATAAATCTCAGCAATGCCTGTGCTTAGTTGACATCGTCCTTTTCCCGGGGCAGGGATTCCACAACTGGAGGTGTTCAATATCCCCAACAGCAGCACAACGAGGAATGGAAACCAGAGAAACGCATGTTACAGGGAGACTTCCCCCGTGTGTATGCAATTTTCAGAACTTACCAAATAATTAATCAAAATCAAATTTTGCCTCACTCAAGACTCAACTGTACCTGAAATCCCACAGTAGTTCTTCAGCAAAAGAACTAAGTTCCACGCTAAGTCAGCAGAAACATTTTAATGTTTGTCTGGGCATCTTCCATTTCATCGCATGTAATCTCAGCCCAGGCTTTCACTTATTTCTTTCTTTAGCACTACTTGCTTCCTGCTAATGTCAGCACTTGCCCTGAGGTAGCTGAAGAAACTTTAACTTAGCTTTATCAGACCTATAGAAAAAGAGGGCATTACCAAAAATAATGTAATGGACTTCGTACCCTCGCAAAAAGTGTATGAAAAGCAAGTTCAGAATTGTATATAATTTACTGGAATAGTATTCCTTGATAGCTCCTGTGAGGACTGGCTTATTTGTCCAGGGAGTAATGGGATATTATTCACCATAACTGAGTTTGATGGCTCTCTGTCTGACTTGTATGGTTTTGCTCAGGCAGCCTTATAAACAAGAATGTTTCCTCAGTTCATTGTTCTTTCTGTGTCTGTTAAAATGCAAACTGACTCCAAACTTCTGACTTCACCTTTCAATGCTAACATGTGCATTTTTGTTTACTAAAATAACTTCATTTTTCATTTACTGATGGCTCATGAAGCCTACAACAGCATCCACACATCTGAAGAAAATCTGCTTCTCTTGTTGCATTTTCAGCCTCCCCAAATCCCACTTGTCTCCAGAGTCACAGGTTTTCCAGAGCAGAGGTTGCATTCTGAATAAACTCCTAAGCCGTTGTTTTGAGGACGGTGGATGGGCTTTGCCTCTCCTGAGGGACTCAGCACCGGACATTCGTAACGAGGGTCAGAGCAAGGCAGGATGGAGCACTGAGGCCGCAAAAAGAGCAGATGTCACCGAGGGAGTTTTCACCTTCAGTCTCCCAACTCCTTCAATGGATTGCCCTAAATCATGTTTTCCATGTTCTCCCACAAAATAATTTGGAAACACCTGTTGAAGGGCCAAAATAAACACTAGCAGATGGTGTTTGGAAAATGTCACGGGCTGCCCTTTGATGAGCGGCCTGGGAAGGGAGCCAAGCACATCACCTGGCAGTGCCCGTATCAGTGAGCTGTGGAGAAAACTGGTGGGCAGTGAAATGCTGGCTGGGCTTGGTGACTGCAGAGACCTGGGATGGGAACCTGGTCTCTAGTTTTCGGGGAATGTGTCTGGACTGTGAAGGACTTCTGAGTGGTGGGCTTGCTTCAATCCCAAATGTCTCTGAACTGAAGTAAGCCCTCACCAAACGAAGCTGCTGCATGTGCTTTGAGCAGAGATGTAAACTCAGAGCCACCAGCACAGGTTAAATGATCACAGGGAAGAGACAAGAAATGCGCTTGTCTATGGAGAGCCAGTGAATAGTACAACCAAACCAGCAGGACTGAGCTACATCGTGTATTTCAGAGGCTTGTACGAGGCAATGTATGGGGATAAGGCTTTTTTTTCCAAGAGAAATTGCTACTCAGGGGGTCCTTGGGAGGATCACCGACTCATTCCATGCATCACTCCAAAGGAACTACCACCACCCAAGGGAAAACCCGGGCAGTCTGTGAATGAACATCCTCGGAGGGAGATGTTTGAGTGAAAATAGGGATCGTACTGGCACCTGACGGGTGTCACCACTGGGTGACACGAAATGCGCTCTGTGGGACTGGTATTTGGGCTCCGAGCAGACTTTTCCCCTTTTCCCCCTTAAGGCCAAGATCTGAGGTGTGCACGGCCTTGGCGGGGGGCACACGGCGTAAGGACTCTGCTCCAGTTTCCTGACCTCCTCCTCGCACCTCCAGCTTGCGGACGGCCCGGAGGGCCCGGCGTGCTCTGATCTCCGGCCAGAGGAGAGCAGGGGTGGCCCCTTCCCCGCAGTTACCGGGACAGAGTCCCCGCTCCCGTCCCCGCTCTGGTGCTGCTGCGGTGCCGCCCCCGTCCCCGCTCCAGTGCCGCCCCCGTCCCGCTCCGGTCCCGCTCCGGTGCCGCCCCCGTCCCCGCTCCGGCCCCGCTCCGGTCCCGCTCCGGCCCCGCTCCGGTGCCGCCCCGGTCCCGCTCCGGCCCCGCTCCGGTGCCGCCCCGGTCCCGCTCTGGCCCCGCTCCGGTGCCGCCCCGGTCCCGCTCTGGCCCCGCTCCGGCCCCGCTCCGGTGCCGCCCCCGTCCCGCTCCGGCCCCGCTCCCGGGGCAGCCTCGCTCCCCCGCCCCTCCCAGGCCATGCCCAGGGCGACAGCGCCACCTGGCGGCCGGAGCGAGCCGCGCTGCCGGCCCCGGGAGCCCCTCCCCCCACCCCTCAGGTGCGTTCTCCCAGCTGGGACTCCAGCGGGGACTCCAGTGGGGACTCCAGCGGGGACTCCAGCGGGGACTCCAGTGGGGACTCCAGCTGGGACTCCAGTGGGGACTCCAGCTGGGACTCCAGTGGGGACTCCAGTGGGGACTCCAGCTGGGACTCCAGTGGGGACTCCAGTGGGGACTCCAGCGGGGACTCCAGCGGGGACTCCAGCTGGGACTCCAGTGGGGACTCCAGCGGGGACGCCAGCGGGGACTCCAGCTGGGACTCCAGTGGGGACTCCAGCTGGGACTCCAGTGGGGACTCCAGCGGGGACTCCAGCTGGGACTCCAGCTGGGACTCCAGCGGGGACTCCAGCTGGGACTCCAGCTGGGACTCCAGTGGGGACTCCAGCTGGGACTCCAGTGGGGACTCCAGCGGGGACTCCAGCTGGGACTCCAGTGGGGACTCCAGCGGGGACTCCAGCTGGGACTCCAGCGGGGACTCCAGCTGGGACTCCAGCTGGGACTCCAGTGGGGACTCCAGCGGGGACTCCAGTGGGGACTCCAGTGGGGACTCCAGCGGGGACTCCAGCTGGGACTCCAGTGGGGACCCCAGTGGGGACCCCAGCGAGGACTCCAGCGGGGACTCCAGCGGGGACTCCAGTGGGGACTCCAGCGGGGACTCCAGTGGGGACTCCAGCTGGGACTCCAGCGGGGACTCCAGCTGGGACTCCAGCGGGGACTCCAGCTGGGACTCCAGCGGGGACTCCAGCGGGGACTCCAGCGGGGACTCCAGCTGGGACTCCAGCTGGGACTCCAGCTGGGATTCCAGTGGGGACTCCAGCGGGGACTACAGCGGGGACTCCAGCTGGGACTCCAGCTGGGATTCCAGCTGGGACTCCAGCGGGGACTCCAGCGGGGACTCCAGCGGGGACTCCAGCGGGGACTCCAGCTGGGACTCCAGTGGGGACTCCAGCGGGGACTCCAGCTGGGACTCCAGCTGGGACTCCAGCTGGGACTCCAGCTGGGACTCCAGCTGGGACTCCAGCTGGGACTCCAGCGGGGACTACAGCGGGGACTCCAGCGGGGACTCCAGCTGGGACTCCAGCTGGGACTCCAGCTGGGACTCCAGTGGGGACTCCAGCTGGGACTCCAGTGGGGACTCCAGCGGGGACTCCAGCTGGGACTCCAGCGGGGACTCCAGCGGGGACTCCAGCTGGGACTCCAGCGGGGACTCCAGCTGGGACTCCAGCGGGGACTCCAGTGGGGACTCCAGTGGGGACTCCAGCGGGGACTCCAGCTGGGACTCCAGCGGGGACTCCAGCTGGGACTCCAGCTGGGACTCCAGCTGGGACTCCAGTGGGGACTCCAGCTGGGACTCCAGCGGGGACTCCAGCGGGGACTCCAGCTGGGACTCCAGTGGGGACTCCAGCTGGGACTCCAGTGGGGACTCCAGCTGGGACTCCAGCTGGGACTCCAGCTGGGACTCCAGTGGGGACTCCAGCTGGGACTCCAGTGGGGACTCCAGCTGGGACTCCAGCGGGGACTCCAGCGGGGACTCCAGCGGGGACTCCAGCGGGGACTCCAGCTGGGACTCCAGCTGGGATTCCAGCAGGGACTCCAGCGGGGACTCCAGCGGGGACTCCAGCTGGGATTCCAGCTGGGACTCCAGCTGGGACTCCAGTGGGGACTCCAGCGGGGACTCCAGCTGGGACTCCAGCGGGGACTCCAGCTGGGATTCCAGCTGGGACTCCAGCTGGGACTCCAGTGGGGACTCCAGCGGGGACTCCAGCGGGGACTCCAGCTGGGACTCCAGTGGGGACTCCAGTGGGGACTCCAGCGGGGACTCCAGCGGGGACTCCAGCTGGGACTCCAGCGGGGACTCCAGCGGGGACTCCAGCTGGGACTCCAGCGGGGACTCCAGCGGGGACTCCAGCGGGGACTCCAGCTGGGACTCCAGCGGGGACTCCAGCGGGGACTCCAGCGGGGACTCCAGCTGGGACTCCAGCGGGGACTCCAGCAGGGACTCCAGCTGGGACTCCAGCGGGGACTCCAGCGGGGACTCCAGCGGGGACTCCAGCGGGGACTCCAGCTGGGACTCCAGCGGGGACTCCAGCTGGGACTCCAGCGGGGACTCCAGCGGGGACTCCAGCTGGGACTCCAGTGGGGACTCCAGCGGGGACTCCAGCGGGGACTCCAGTGGGGACTCCAGCGGGGACTCCAGCGGGGACTCCAGCTGGGACTCCAGCGGGGACTCCAGTGGGGACTCCAGCTGGGACTCCAGCGGGGACTCCAGTGGGGACTCCAGCTGGGACTCCAGTGGGGACTCCAGCGGGGACTACAGCGGGGACTACAGCGGGGACTCCAGCTGGGACTCCAGTGGGGACTCCAGCTGGGACTCCAGCGGGGACTCCAGTGGGGACTCCAGCTGGGACTCCAGCTGGGACTCCAGCGGGGACTCCAGCTGGGACTCCAGTGGGGACTCCAGCGGGGACTCCAGCTGGGACTCCAGTGGGGACACAGGCGCACTCACCGCTGTGAGTGTCCCCGAGCGCCGCTGTAACAGTCACACGGGCATTTTCGAGAACGGTTTCCTTAATTTTGTTTCCATTCCCTGGGGCGGGGCTGCCCCTGGGGCTGTCCTGCTGGAGTGCCTCCACTTCTCAAAAATTTCTGACCTCCTTTTTGTATTCAGTTGTTCCACATACTCATCCCAGTCCCCAAAGCAGAAGCCCACAGACTGATTTTCCCATATGATGCTTGCCTTGCATGCTGTGAGGATCCAGCAGGAATGACAGCACAGGCATGAAGCAGCTACAGAGAGCGTCCGAGGTGAGGAAACAAGAAGGTACAAGCTGAAACAGTGGGCGTCCAGCCTAAATCACACAGCACAGCAGAATGATGAGATAAGGGCTTTTCTCACAATAATGAAGAGGAGAAATGCAAAGATATGAAAAACTGAAAGTTATTTTCCTACACTTACCATAAGTCCGGAAAGAGTGAAAAGTTTGTAAAGAAGCAGCTCATTATGTCCCGCTCTGTGGGTGTTGGCAACCTGATGGGTGCAGCAGCTACCCACGGGACTCCTGCTGCCTTTGCTGCAGGTGCTCCTGCAGAGAATACAACTTTTCCAATGATTCATGGCTTTTTCCATGTCCTCACAGGACAGTTTTATAAACTCTGTATGAGCTCTGCTGAGGCTACAGGCTCACAAAGGTACCCCGCAAAATGATAAAGCCAGAATGAGCTTCAGAGGGTTCTGTAACTCACACAGACCTGAAACTCATGGGCAGATATTGTCATGAGGCTGTGCTGGAACCAAACCCTGCCCCATGTGTCACTCACCAGTGTCAGAAACACCACTTGTGTTTCCAGATTACTTTTTGCTGCAGGTGTAAAGTGCTAGACCACAACAGTGGCAGATGGAGTCGTCTTATGTTCAGTTTTGTCACCTCTGCTAGATAGCAATGACTTCCATCAAACCACCAAGAGGCTGGCAACTCAAAGAGGCACAGTAATGTCTAACACAGCCTGTCTGTCTGCAGGAACGAGGCTTAGCATCCAAATGGTCTGTGAGATGATACGTATGGTTCTGCAGCTCTGCCTGCATGCCCAGGACTCAGGTGCAGAATGAGGTTCTTCCACGCACCCGAGCCCTGCAAGTCCTTCTTCTCCACTTTTTGGAAAGTTTTCTTCTTGCTGTAGAATGAACTTATAAGGATTTTTCTTTTCTAACATTCACATACATTCTGTTCTTTCAACTTACTGATGAATATAGCAGCCTGCTTTCTGTTTTCACAATGTGTTTTGCCCATGAACTTTATTTTCTCATCAGATGTTGAGAGCTGCAGAGGCACTTGGAAAGTTCTTGGCTCACATGCGCTGCCCCAGACCACACCTTCTCCTTGAGGAATTCCCAGGCTTTCAACTCAAGACTGTGATCTCTGTAAACCCTTGTCTATGATGTCTGAATATCTGTAATACTTCTCATTCTTCAGGATTTAGCTCCATCCAAGTGCATGAGGTGACTTGCCATTCACCAGCAGATATGTTCCAGGCTTCCTCCAGCAAATTTTTCTCACCTCTCCAAGCTCTCCTATGTAGACCAGCAGGCTGCCAAGGAGGGCAAGGAGAAGAAAATCGTGATCTTCTCAGAAGTCAGCAGAAAACTTTTCACCTGCTTTTGCAGAGACCATGCTGTGCCTTCCCTGCTGACCCTGCCAGTGCTTGGGAAGTGTCCCAGCTCAGCCCTCAGTTAGGCTGTCCCTGTTGTGAGCTGCAGCGCCGTCAGGTGGATGCTGCCGTGGCCAGGCAGAGGGTGTGAACCTCGCTCAGTGCCCATGTCCTGCGGGGTCAGCCACTGGCCATCTCTGCTGGATCCACAGAACTGCACGGCTGCAGATCCAGAAGGGGTTTGTGGGTGGAAGCAGAAAGACCACTCTTAAACTCACTCTCTCTGGGCGTGAGAAAGATGGAGTCTTCAAATTGTACCTGGACTGCTTGGTGCTTTGTAAGATTTGTTGCAAGAAAAGGGAGAGCCTGGGACTTCCAGTGAAAAAAAAAAGTCCACAGTTATAAATAAGATTAAAGACTAATGGAGCTGTAAGAACAATAATTGCAGAACTACATGCTGGTAAATTTTTATCACACAGTAATACATATGGCACCAGCAAAGAGAGTCACTGTTTTCTTTGCTTAAGCATATGAACTACCACACATTTATAAAAGAAACCATTCCTATTCTCTTATGCTGTTTGGAATATGTTTGAAAAGCACATTCAAGTGTGGGGAATGTCCAAAAAAGTTGCATCTGTCTGGTTTATGACTGACAGAAAAGGCCAAGCAATTATCTGAACTCCCGATGGGACAATTTTGTTCAGATGTATTTTGGGGTCAGGGGGCAAGGATTTCATCAGAGAGAGTTCTTCAGCTTATGAAACATACAATGTGTCCAAAACAAGGTCTGAAGTTGATTAGACATAAGTATTCAAAAGGAAATGATTTACATGACAGCTCTGGATGTACCGTCCTCTCAGTAAGATCTGACCCAGCAGGGCTGGGATAACTCACTTATGAAATAAGGCTTGTGAACCCCGTTAGGCTTTTTTATTTTTTTTCCCCCCCATTGTAATGCTTTGCAGGGAATTAGTATATAAATCTTCAGGAACCAGGTGGAAATGTAGGAACAGTTCCTCAGCTGGTGTAAATGAGCATAACTCCACCAGCTGGTAGAGTGCTGGAAAACCAGGGCCATGGTTTCTAGATGGGCTGACAGGTTTTGCTGCATTCTGATGCTGTTGGGCAGGGGCTTTGAAAGAGGCAACACAGGTTACGAGGCAGTTATGAGGCTGTGCATGTGTGTGACATGTGCTGCATCTATTCCTCCAGTGCAGCAGATGCCACACACATGCACAGCTCTGTCATGGCCACTGCATCCGAGAGGTCTGCTCAGGAGAAAAAAAACGGTTCCCTTGTCACACGGGGCTTTTCCACCATGAGTATTTTGCAAATGTTTCATCCTTGGTGTGTTTAAACGTTGTTTATTTCTATGCATTCTGCATTTTTGTCTTCCAGTTCTGGCATCCACATAGAGTTTACTGTGAAAGATTGAGAATGAATATTTTAAAATTCGAACAGGTTCACTTTTTAAAGCTTTATTCTTGCAGGTGAGACCTCTTTCTCACATCTTCTTAGAGGGCTTTGCAAAGGTCCCTCATGCTTTTAGCAAGACAGGCTTGATGTCTCTGGAAGATTTATTATGAGTCACAACTTAATCAAGGAACCGAGAAAGATTCATTTTTCATGCAACTTGTACAACATCATCACCTGAGAGGCTCAGCACTAGTAAATCTTGCTGGCATACCGTGGAGGGTGATCCCAAATTTTCAGACTCCCCAAATGCAGACTGAAGGGATACACTGCTTTATGTCTCCTTCCAAGCTGAAAAGAAATATGTTTGAGAAATAAGCCCTTTAGATGGTAATATAATTTGGGGCAGATGTGCCCGACAGCTATGACATCATCCTAAAGCAGGTCTTTTCTCCTTCTCCACTCCTCTCCCCCCCCCAGCTTTACAGGAAAGATATGGAACATAAAGGGATTTATCAGGTGTCTTATCATAAATGTGCTTTATATCCTGAAGTGCATCTGTGAGCTGGTTCTCATAGGTAAAACCAGCTGTTAGCTTTGAATAAGGAAAAATAAACAGAAAAAGAAAAGATTGTGCACAGGAAAGAATTTCCAGCAATCATGTATGTTGTGGGAAAGAAGAATAAAACCAAATATACATCTGGTTGGTCTCTAAGCAAGTGATTTCTTTCACTGTCAGGACTGTAGGTGAATTTGCTTTCATCTGACAGTGAATTCAGCTCTGCATTCAGCAGCAAGCTGTGCTGTTCACTGGGCACCTGGAAAGGCCATCTTTGGCTGAGAGATGAGGCTCTGTCTGTTTAATCACCGGCACCTCTGCCGAGGCAGCCAATGCAGGTGGACTGGAATGCTGCCTGTCACAGCAGTTTTGACTCTCTGAACTCCCTTCCTCAAAACCTCTAGCCACCACCAAATCAATTTAACATTGATTAACAATTTCTATTTTGCCTGAGGGACTCATGGATGTCAGAAGTTAGGTGCCAGTGGCCTGGGAAGTACCCAATTAATCTAAGTACCTCTTTGAAGAATACAGCCCTGGAGACTAAATCACAGCCTAGGATCAGGTGGATTTTTGAGCCTGAAGTCCCAATTTAGTTGTGCTTTAGGTTACCTAGATCTTGCTCCTGTTTCATACCAGAAGAATTATGCTAGAAGGAAGAAACACGGAGCTTTTGAGATGTGGCAGGCATAAAGGAATCTTGTACCTGCCTTTGTAGGTGTAGCATGGAAAGATTTTGTCTCCATTTTCTGTAGGTGTACTGGGAAGCATAGAAATCCCTTAGTCTTTTCTCAGATTTTTTTTTATGTTATGGTTTTGGGGTTTTTTATGTGGAGGTCCTTAGGTTTTCGGAGAGCAGTAATGTCCAGCCTTGTGACAAAAATGCAGAACCTCCGGGTATAGTGCAGCTTGTAAAGGGAAACATATAAGATACCTCATCACTTCAGCCAGTGCTTGTGCCTCACCATGCTGAATGTGCACCCAGTTCCTGACAGAAAAATCCCTGTGCTTCCTCCACACAAATCCTGCATGTTTTCTTGGGTAAGGGGGGAAAGTGCCTACTGTGAGGAGAAAGGCTGCTGGGACAAGGAGTATTGCTCATCACTGCACGGTGCTTGCTGGGAGAACAAGATGTTCCGTGCTGGTGCTAGTAAACCAGGGGAAGATTTTCATGACCATAAAAGCATAAATATCTGCCTAAATGAAAAAAGAAGGAAAAATGCTGAGTGAAAAAAAAAAAGTTAACTTCAGTACTTGCTCTTTTTGCTCTTTAAATATCTGCAGCCATCAATGCTCACAGGGAGTGCCAGGAATATGAAAAGGTTGAGGAAGGGCGAGCGCTAGCAGTTTCAGCCTTTTCACACTTGCTGCTGCTGAATCATACAAAACTCCATAAAACTCCACATAGCCCTGTTTAGGGCTGTGTGAGCCATTGCCAAGATAGTGACATCTTCGGCCCAGCATAAATTTCCAGTGGAGAACTGCATTGACCATTCCGACAGAACCAGGGCAGGCAGGATTTATCCAAACATAACAGACATTGTGTATCTGGAGGGGAAAAAAAAGAGAGATCAGGATAAAATTAATTTTTACTGCAACCATTTATGTCTTGGCTTCGTGAAAACTGTTTCAAGTCATCGCCTTTCTTTAGGAGGGTCAGGAGGCCAAGTCCAATGATAAATACAAAACTCTGAGATCATTATTCCCTTCTTGGACTTTAACTGACAAAAAACTCCATTCTGTTTGGCTGGGCTGCAGTCCAAAGCCCAGTGACCACCCTGCTGCAGCAAAATGCTGAGTTAGGGTATTCTTGAAAACCTAAAACATCATTTATGCTTTTCCTGATAGGAAACAGATAAAAGTCCAGTGTGTCTCTAATTGTCCATACCCTTGCCATCCTCTTCCTCTAGGCTTGATAGACCCCTATTGCAGTTGGAGGGTGTAGCAGCCAGGGCTCTTGGTGCCAGCAGAGGTTTTAGTGCTGGGACTTCACTCCTTGAAGGCAGGGGAAGACTGGCTGCTGGCCAGGCAGTACGTGGGCAAGGCTGCCCTAAGCCCCACTTGGGCTGAGCTTGGGCTTCTGGCTGAGCAGTGACTAGGACACCCATCTTGGTGCTTTTTGAAAGTGTCCACCAAAACCTGGGTTGAGAGGCTCTTCTTCTTCACTGGTATTAGCAACATCAACAGGATCTTGGTTAAAGTAACATTTGCCTTGTTTTAATCTCAGGCATAAGTTCAGTGTATTTTCTGAACTGTCTTCAACACTGATTTCCTGTTGTCCTGTATGTTCAAGCTGGCATATTTTAATGTTAAACTCCACCTCACTTCTAAGTGAGGATGAACATTTCAGGACAAAAAGAAACTCAAACCCCTTAAACCTATCCATTTCTACTGCAGTAGGTGAAACTTACTTTCCACAAGAATTCCCAAGCAAATTATGGCAAACTTCCTCAACTTCTCTGCAGCTGCACTGGCAGGGGGCCAGCAGGCTAAAGGCAGTATCAAATTGAATGTAAAGGTGTAATATACATAGCCCAGAGCTACCAGCAGAAAAGGCTCTGCCCTGAATCCTGCGGCTGCAGAAGCCGCTGTGGCACCCAATACCCATCCAACCTCACGCAACCAAAATGTGTACTAAAAACTATTTCTCTCTTCCCTAGCAATAGAGTTCTGTCGCTCCTGGACCATCCTCCTCAAGCTTGAGCCTGAAAAGCACAGACAAACTCCTCCTGTGCTCTCCCAGGAGGGTATTTCTTTTCCTCTTGATGGATCCTCCACTGAAGGAGGGTTCCCCATGCATGTGAGGGCTGCATGGAAATGCTAACCCTTTCTTGAATCAAGGAGAATGTTTCTTGCCTTGAATAGGTAACAATCCCTTGGCCTTTCCGGGGCTGTGGGTGCTGCTGCTCTCACAGTTGGCTACCAGAGATGATGGGTTTTGATTTGGAGCACCCATGTGCAGATGCAGGATGAGAGGGAAGGAGCCCCAGTACAGGCTGCTCCCTGCAGAGGATGCTGCCTTGTTCTCCTCCCTCCCTTCTAAGCCGTTTCTTTGGGTGCTTGGTGCATTACAGACTCATGATCACTGCAGACCCCAGCACTGAGCAGCAGAAAAAGACAGTGTGTTTAATGTTTATTACAGCTTTAAAATGGCGATTGCCCAACTGAGTGGGGCGTTTGACTGTGTCCCCCATGACTTTCTCATACAGACAGCTAAGGTGAGATGAAATCATTAGTTAGTGGGTGCACAAGTGGTTGGAAAACAAGCCAAACTTATCATGGTTTGTCATCAAACTGAAAATTCATTTTTAATAGGGTCACCCGGGGTCTGTTCGGGGTCTGTTTCAGTTTGATATTTTCATTAGTAACTCAGATAATGGAATAAAGTATGCTTATAAAATCAGCCCATCACACTAAGCCAGGAGGATTGTGAGCATATTGGGGCCCAGGATTAAAACTCAAAATAGCTTTGAAAAATTGGAGAGGTTTTCCAGAATCAACAAATGGAAACAAAGAGAGATGCATGCAAAGTGCTAGGAGGTCAAAAGGACTCGTATTAAAACAAGAAGTGACCAACCAGGCAGCCGAAGAGACCTGGAGGTAAACACACCCCGGCTGACCACAGTGACACCCACAGGGTACACGTGGGGATATGAAAGCTGAGGGCTGGGTGGTAACTTCATGGCATTGGGAACTTCTCTCCTCAAGTGTTGCATCCAGCAGCTGGACATCACCTTTTAGGAAGGACATAAATGAAATAAGAAAGCCCTGAGAGACTGTCAAGGGTATTACAAGGTTTGTAAAATCTGACCTGTGAGGAGAGATTGAAAGATCTTGGAGTTGTTTAGTCTAGTGAAGAGAAGATAGATAGGTCCAAAGGGAACAGGATAACAGCCTTCAAATTTTTTGTGTAAAGAGGATGAAAATCTGTTATCTTTATATCCACTGAGAGTGGACATGAGGAGTGATGGAGTTAACAGGATGCAATGGAGATTTAGATTAGATAGTAGGACAAACTACCCAGCTATAATGAAGTATAAGGTCAGGAGCAGGCTGCCTTTGTGAACTGAGGGAGTGCAGTCATTAGAGGTTTTTAAGAACAGATCAGATGAATGGCTGTTGCAGACAGTCAGTTACAGTTCTTCTCACTTCAGCACCAGGAAATAAGCCACCGGGCCCTACCTTGCTGGTACTGCTTTACCTTTCCCTGCAGTAATTTGCTGGAGTTCTGCAGGAGCCAAAGGATCTGTGCCAATAGCTCCTTTTCTGCTGCTCAGGAAGCAGAACAGCTCCATCAGGAGGAAAACTCAGCCACCTACCTGGGGCATGTGTAAGTTCCATGGCTGGTTCCTACACAGGCATTAGCCACAGCTGCATGCCTTTGCTTATGGAGCAAGTCACTGCAGAGCTCCAATTCAAGCAGTCCTTGGGCTTCCTCACTCAGTTGGATCTTCCCTTAGCACATGTCCTAAGGCGCTCAAAGGCAGTGATGAAATGCTTCTCTCAAGTCTCATTCCTGATGGTTTAGCAGATTTGGTCCTTGGAGGCAGCTCTCACAGGCACCACTCTAACACCACAGGACTGAGTTATAAACTGAGTCAACCTCCATGACAGTTCCTAATTAAAGGGGAAAAAGTAAAACATCCAAGCTGCAAATGGCAAAGGCAACCTCACTGCTTTGTGCATTAAAACAACTGCACACCGATAACTCATTGTCTTCTGACTTCCCTTCACTTTTTTTTCAGTGTGATACAGCCTGCGATAAAACATGCTTTAAAAATCAGATGGTTAAACAAGATGTGCAACCTGCTTATTATTATAGTTTCTACCCCAAGCTGTGAATCAGTGCCTCTTCACTGTGACAGTCTGAGATTATTTGAGCATACAGGTTTGTGTTCTAGGAAACAGTAAAAACTGTTTACTCAATGATAAATAGTTGCTTCTTCTTTAGAAGCACTTGTTATCACCTCCTCATACTGAATATTTTTAGTACTAGCAAAGTATCTTCTTTTCAGCTCCCTTGAGACATCTGTTCTCCATATGGTGGACTTGCCTGTGCTTACACAGCCGGTTTCTGGGAAGGAGTCTCCTGGTATGACAAATTGGAATTATTTCCAGGTCTTCAAACACTTTACTAGTTCCTGACTCGTGTAATTGAGCCTAACAAGTTCTGCAATATTGTACATGTTTTAATCCCTCTTGCCTACCTAATTTTTTGTCATATTACTCCTACTGACAGCAAGCTGCCCTTAAAACATCAACACCAGGTTGTCAGCAGCAAAGAGCCACTTAGTAGCTGGTGCTGGTGCTGAGCCCTGCTATGGTACATCACCCCACCATGCTGCGCTGCTTCTCTGCTCCGTGAAGTAAATCTGCTGGAAGCATCATGGTTACCCCATCCTGGCCATGACCATGGGGCTGCCAGCATGGGAGCACAGCCTCTTTGTGCATCTGTGCTACTTCCTTAGCACTGTGACTCGTGCAAGAAAAATGGGGCCACCCCAACGCTGTGGGCCACACTATTTGTTTCCTGTGGTTTCTGAACCACAGAAAACTCCTACAATCACACAGAAAGGAGACAGCATTTTTTTCCGTCTGGTTTGACAGCAAATGCCAGAGGATGGATCAAGAGCTAAAAGATAATCACTCATGTTTGTGTGTTATGCATATATCTATAGTTATCCTCTTTTTCCCCATTGTAGCCTGCGATATATTGGTATTTTCTGACCTTACACTACAAAACACATATATTCAAATACATTTCCTCACGCCTTATTACAGAAACTGCCAGTTTGAATTTTTCTAGAAGCTGTTACAGCACAAAGAGACACAAAGCTCTGTCAAGTGGTTCATTCCACATGACAACGTGATATTGCAAGTAACAGTGGAGGGAAACCACACAGGTTTCTTAAAGTCTTTAAGAGCAAGACTTTAATGGAGGACCAGTAGAAGGCACTGAATATTGATACTTCTGACTCACAGTGTTTGTGTATTTTAATAACACTCAAAGCCCCCTTTTTCCTTCCGCGCTTAGAGAATCAGGGAGGTGCCCCACCAGCCGATGGGAAGGAAGCTGTGTGTGTGGGGGAGGAGCAGCTGCACTGTGGGGAGCACTCCACACCAGCAGGCCCTCATGCTGCTGGATGTAGGTTATACTGAATGAGCTGTGATTTCGTCCTGAAAATCGAATGCTTTAAACCATTCACACAGCATTTTTTCCAAGATCCATAGCTAAAACTCCAAGGATACAATATGTGGTCATGAGAAATGCATCTGGCCATACAATTTTTTCTATTGTAAATATAAAATCCTTCTTAATTAGAAAGAAGTCAATTGTTTTGGCAGCAGAGTGTCACATACAAAGTACCTGGAGAATAGAGAAGTACTCCAGACCCTACTGAGAATAATGGGGGCAAAGTAAAAGCAGAGTAACTCAGATGAAAACTAAAAGCTGAGGAAAAAACCCCAATGTTTTTCTTAAATTCTTGGTTAGTGAGAAACCAACCTACCTCTCTTTTTGTACTTTAAATAAGATATATAGAACAAATATTTTGTTTCTTACAAATTAATATGTGGACTTGCTGTTATGAGATAGCTTAGAAATCTGTGTTTTATGGAGTTGCAAAAAACCTTGGCTTATGAAGCAGCAGATAGGGCACATTCAGCAAGCATGTTATTGCTTAGCTTCCACATATGAGACAATTTCTGCAGCTAAACAATATTAAATGTTGCAGTAAATCACTTCATCATTAAGGACCTAAAGGGCAAAGATGTGTCAAAGTGCATATGCTACTTTGTCTCAACTTTTCCTGCATCCAAGGTTACAGCAGGACAGTTCAGTGGCATATTCCCAAACATTGAGCCACTGCCAACATTTTCTTAATGGGATTAAATTTTGCCTTGTTACTGTACAAAGACACATTTTAAGTATGCTTGGCCATTTATTTGATGTATGATTCTCTTTGCCTGAATTATTAGCCAGGAATTGTGAATAGTAAAGTCTTTATTTCATTACTTGCTGTAGTTCTCCTAAAACTTACTCAATTAGCGATAGAGATATTAATAGAATGGAGAAGAAAGATGGATCATTTAGAAGTTTTTCCCTTCTGTTAGTATCTCTATCAATAATTGAATAAATACTGGGAGAAGTACAGCTTATTGATTTATGTACAACTAAAACAATTGAATTGATAAACAGCTGTCCAGAGGGACTGTCCTGAGATGGCGCCCTGCCTTGCAGAATCGGAAGGAAGGGAATACATATGGCAGCAATACTAACCCCCAGCTAAAACAATGCACAGGCTGGTCAGGGACAGGACTCAGAGCCTGGGATGAAGATGGGCATGGAATGTCTGTCAAATTGGGCCTCTGGTACCTTTATGCTGCAGGAAATAGAACAGCAGGGATCATCCCTACAAACAAAGACATCCTTGGGTCATGACATACATGGCAGCCACAGCCACAGCATGACGAAATATTTCTGGTTGCCGCAAATTCTAAATTAAGGTGTAACTAAAAGGCAGTTTTCTCTCCCTTGAAGCTGGCCAAGCAAACCTCTACAGTGGCCCAGGTTTACCAGGCTCTTCCTCCCAGCTCAGCAGCAGTGCAGCCTCCGAGCCAGTGCAGCATCTGACTTCCCCTGCCCCGGACCTGGCAGCGGGGACTTCCACCAGGCTCAGCAAATCATGCAAGTGCTGCCTGTTGCAGAGGTGGGGAGGAAATTAGAGCGTTGTAATTAGATGTGTTATATGCAGGTGTCATCTCCAGGCAGGTGACACCCATGCAGGACCCCAGCCAGCAGCGCTGGAGACCTCTACATTCCCACAAGTGGGTGGCTCACCAGACAGCAGCCATGTGTTACAGTCTTACAGCGGCCACAGTCAGTGTCCACTCAGACACAAACTCTTACTGTGGAGCTGTTAACATCATAAAATATGTTCTACAATAATTTCTGAGAACTCCACACTCACTATGAACACGTCACAACTGAGACTCTACTCCTGCAATTGTCCTTTGCTTGCTAAAACATTGATTTATTAAAGACTTGATCCTGATCTTATTTCGCAGCTATATAATTCCACTGTTGTGATGTTATTCCAAAAGACTTTAAAATACAATGCATAAATGAGGAAAAATTAGGAGGATTGCCAAATGATACATGGGCAGAACATCCCTGGATTTGATCTTGATGCTGAAGACCACAAGCCTGATTCTCCCTTCTTGAAGACTGGTAGAAACCAGGGCATGCTTATGTTGCAATTGCAAGGGTAAATATGGGAGGTTAATTAAGATAATATCACAGATCAATGTTGTCTTTCACTTGTTTATATTCTAAAAACCTTTCCATTTCTGTGTATAATCACCACGGATGAGCGCTGATAACTAACTGTGCTTTATAATGAAGCACAGTTGTCCAGCTCCTTCCTACAAAGGAACAAGTCAACACTACCAGGGTCTGCACTGCTAACAAGGACTGCTCCACTTCCACTGCAAAAGGCATGATTGGTAGAATTGAAACAAATTTATGGCAAAAATTAAAACATTTATATTTTAACATCTCCAGACTTTATTAGGTGTTCTTTATACAGTCATCTGGTGTGTTTAAAGAGTGAGCAATCATATAAAAGGAAATATGGTCATAACTGATTGAAGTAATAAAACCCTGAAACTAAATAACATCTCATAACTCATTACACAGCATATATTAGATTTCATTACATCAGTACATGACTTAGTAGTAAATTCTCCTGTTGGTCATAAACCTCTACAGTGTTGTCATACTGAAAAATGAAATTAAAAAAGGGAAGAAGACAATGCCAGGACATTCTGGTGGTGCTTGTACTGTTACAGCACAGTCCCCCCTTGTGTCAGGGTGAACTGGCCTTGATGAGTGATGCTGGAGATGGGTGATGTGTTTTTCCCCACTGTTATCATTGTGTCCAGGACAAAGCCACCCCTCCACCTGGGGCACTGGCATTGCCAGGGGTTCGTTTTTGTGTAGCTGACCTGCTGCTGAGCTTGTCACCCTTGTGTGCTGATGAAGCCACCTGCACCTCTGGCACTGCGCAGCCCTTGCAAGGGGGGTGGCTGAGCACACCCTCCCTGCACACACCCCTGTCTGCCCCAGGGGTCAGCAGCCCCTCTGAGCAGGTGCTGATGGAGCAGACACGTGCTGGTCACAGAGGCCAGAGCCGTGGGCTGGGAGCCTGTGCTCCCTCTGCCGTGGCACTGGGCAGCGTTGGCTGCTGGCATTGTTTGCTGCTCACCAGCCTAGGCAGGGCATGTGGGGGTGGTTGCTGCCCACCCAACCTCCTCACCCTCTCCATGTTTTCACTTGTCCTTGTTCACAGCCTGATGTACTGCTGCAAGCTGGAAAATGTGGCTCTGTCACATGCCCTGGACTGCAGGGAGCTGGATGGACACCCCAGCTACTCACCACTTGGAGAGATGGCATGGCTGGAGCCCAGGGGGACTGTGTTCTGTGACTCTCAGAAGGGACCTCGGAAAGGCAGTTCACCATGGAAACACCAGCACGGGGGATTTCCAAAATCGCCTCTCTTTCTGAGACCAAAGCATCTCCCAGCTGATTCCCAAAGGCTATTCATGATGCTGATGCCTTCCTGTGTCCTTCAAAGGTCAGAGCAGAGGGTCACCAGTGAGCTGAGCTTGCTCCATGAGCCCAGTGACCTGCTGGTGTGTTTAAGGGAGGTAGCAGTCACCTGCAATGAGAGGAGCCAGGGCTTATTCCTGGAATAAGCTCACCATGCCCACAGCTTCTTTGTGCTACAAACAACAAATGCTTCAGAGAAATGGCACAAAAATGAACCTTTGAGCTGGGGACAGGCTCTGGCTAGTGTTTGAGCCACCCAGCTACAGCGTCAAGGACCTGCTCCCCATCTTCTTGCAGGTCCCAGAGTCTTGAACTCTTGTTGTGCTGCAGCAGAGCACCAACACCTCATCTGGGGCTCCATCCTCCAGCTGCACAGGCCAGGTCTGAGCAGGGAAGGGAAAAGGCTGGGAAAGCTGTTTTCCCCCAGGGCCAGCAAGGTGGCAGTTTTTACCCAGGTTCCCTCCTTCCATTTAAGCGTCAGGGCTGCCGTCTGCTGCCTCAGGATCAGATGGGCTTCTGCTGGTGAGGTGGGCAGCAGGTCCCTCATTCCAGGCTAGGAGATTCTGCTGAAATGATTTCTGAGCAGATTTGCTAGGATCAGTCCACAGCAAACCCCTTGCTGCAGGGCTCATCTCTATGCAGCATGCCACAGCTCAGGCCTAAGACAGGCTCTGAGACATGTCCATGATACTGGTCTGGCAAAGACAGGCATAAGCAGAGACTGTTGTGGCTCTGGGTGTCAGCTGCGAAGAGTGGATCTTCCTCTCTACAATTCCACAAAAAGCTTTTATGTTGTTTCCTCTGAGAACCAACCTCCCCTCCTCCATCTGACAGTTTATAATTACCCAGAGCAACTGATCGGCAACTAAACCATTTGCAACATCTGGGAGATCTTAAGGCAGATCCCAGTCCAAGCTGCACTGATGTAATTGTTTTGCTGGGTGAAGGATGATAACTCTCCCCGCTTATGATTATACTCCTTCAAAATAATCCAATCGTTTTTTTGAGGCTCACTTATGTCAACACATGCTTTATTGTGTCTTATGTGTTTTTAAAGTGCTGGGTGGAAGCAGCTGGAGGAGAAGTCCCCTTTCAAAGCATATGTCCTCATGTTCTTTTTGAAGTAGCTTGTTGAATAAGGCTTTAATGGCTGTTTTGGACATGCCCAGACACACCACTGGGTTTGATATACTTATGAAAAGCTAAGGATGGAAATTCATGAAAGAGATCCCCCAGAGTTCCAGAGGTGAAGGTGACTACATCCCTCCATTCCATGAAAAAGAGCAAGAGTCTGTGGCCAGATAAGAACAAAGCTGTGTGAAGCCAGGCACTCTGCTATCCAAGCTCTGTACCAAGAACCAGCTCTGGGGAATGGCTGCAAACCTGAAAGTCGTCCAGCAGAAGATGCTGCTTCCAGCGGTAGTCCTGAAGATCTGGGCAACAGAAGGGGTGATAACAATGCTCTTGGAGGTAAACATGAACTACTTCATGCAAACATTAAAATACAGCTCTAACTGTCTGATCTGTCATAATTGCATCACCAGTCTTATACTGGGAATAGCAGCCTGTAAGAAAGACAGCTGTAATTCTGAACAGAAATATGCTCTGTTACTTTTGAAACTTTTTCCTGAGAAGTTTTTTTGCTGTTGTTGCTTTTTAAAAATATATAAATAAAGCATGTCTAGTTGCTGTCAGCGCAGCCCCATGTCCTGATTTTGCCCTGCCCTAGGAACCTAAGCACTCCTAGACAGGGATGACTGCTTTGATAGAGCTCCGAAATTATGATCTCACCCCTCCTCTGATACCTTGGCTTTTGCAGAGCGCAGAGCAGAGCTGAGCCAAGCCTCACCTGGCAGCAGGATGCATCTTGCTTTTTATCAGAGCCACCTCTACACTGCCATGACAGTCTGGTGAGCTCCAGCAGGCAGGCTGAGTGCAGAGCACTGCTGGGGGCCCACTTGCACATTGATGGAGTTTTAGTCCATCTTCTTCAGGATGAGAGACTGCAGCTGAGAAACATGGAGAACTTGGAGAAGTTTTAGTTAATTGAAGTAAACCAAACAGATCAAGCTGCTTTTATGACTATTTCATAATAGTATCTTTTTAAACTAATACTCCACTGGGGAACACAACTTGCAGACAGAAAACCCTCTGAAGTGCCTTGAAGAGATCTGAGCTTTGGGCTCTGAACTTTGCTGCTTATAAACAATCATTTCAGTCTGCTAGGCCACAGTGGGAGTATGAGGCTTCATAAAAGGGCTTAGGTGTTGTAATACTGAGTGCAGCAGCGCTTAACTCCGTGTCTCACTATCCAGCCTACCCTTGCAATCCAGAAGATTTAGACACAAAGAACCAGATCCATGCAGGCCAGTGGGGAACTGCTTCAGGAAGGGTTGAGAAGAGCACAGCCCAGCTGTGCTGAGTTACCTCCTTCTGATCAGGTTTCAGGCTCCAGATCCTTTCCCAGCACAGGAACCAAAACAGCACACTCTCATAAAACAGCAACAGCAATTCCAGCACTTGCTTAGGCTTTGGAAGAGAAAGATCCAGTGCTCCTCTTTTGCTGCAGAGATGTGAGCACCCAAAACTCAAACCTACCCTGTAGCTGCGGGAGCATCTTCTTGAAGATGTTCTGGTTTTTGTGAAAGAAACAGATGAGGTTGGGCCACAGGAGATGGACACTTTGGCCATGTCCAGGCACCCTGGAGGCAGGACAAGGACAGCTTGGATTCCACTCACAATAAGGTTCAATGGACGATCTTTAAATATTCTTTAGGGAAAACTTAAGCCTCAATGACTGCCATGAACTTGGCATTCCCAAAGTTAGGACACACAGGTGTCACCCTGTGCAGTGGCCTGAAAAGCACCCTTGCCTTTGTCAAACCACCTTATACCTCTCTCCACATACTCATACTCAGTGGTCCCATTTCCCAAAATGCATTGAACCATACCTTTGCACATAAATGCATCAACTCCACCTCATCCTCACCATGCACCCCCAAAGCAAGTAAAGGGGATTGAGGTAAATTTATTTTCCTTATACTTCCTTCAGATCCCTGCACATGGTTTCCTAATCTTGGGTCTACCTCAACCCCTCACCCACTCTGCATTCCTCACTCAAGCCCTTGATGTATCTCCCTGATCCAGTGCCACAGCTCAGGTACTACAGGAGAGAGCAGGGCAGAAGCTGGTGGGCAGTAATTGCCCAAGCAGGCAAGTGCCTCTAGGCAGGTGGAGTCAGGCTCTGCCCTTATTTTGAAGCAGCTCATAAACCAGCCTAGAAAACAGCTCTGACCAACCAATTCGAGTCCTAGTGTCTCCTGGTACAGTTTATCAATCTTTCATAGCAGAAGAGAGTCAGCCAAAAGGACTAATAGCCCCACTTCCACCCCAGAAAATATGAAAAAATATGTAAATATTCACAGAGAAGGGAACTGTGAATCCACACCTTTTGTGAAGAAAAACGCATTGAACTGACAGGCTGCCAGCATAAGCTAGCATTAAATCACCAGTGAGCTCCTTCTCCAGACGTGGGTTAACACCCACCTTGCCAGGAAGGGAGAGGTGCAGATGCTTTCTGGCCCCTTGGGACACCAGTCTTGCCTGTCACTACATCCCAGCAACACCGGCAGAGGCTCTGGGTGAGTCAGGAACTACTTGACACTGCAGGAAACTTACAGCTCCACATGGCCTGCAGTGGAGTTTGAGGAAACAGTTTTGGGATCAGGCCCCATTCAAGGGTACTTAGATGATAACACAAACCGTTTCAATGAAGTTTGTGGGCTACAATTTTTCAAGATGTTAGCCCTTTGGGCCATGCACCAGCTAAGAGAGGCTATGACAAAGGAAGTCACCCTGGTGTCACTCTGGAGGGGTTGCCTCTGTCTGTTCTGCTGCCCAGGAGCAGCCCTTGCCCTGGCCACAGTTTCAGTCCATGAAAACTGACCTCAAACACTGTGGAGAAATCCTGAAGGTCATCTTTGACCTTTGCTATCTAGAGAGAAAATGCCTCAAGTCAGAATGTGTTTACCATATTAATGCTAAAACACTTCCATTAAAATGACAAGCATGATGTTTCATCAAAATTCTTATGGGATTTTTATCTGCTGTAGCTCTCGTTCGGATGGAAGTTGGATGTAAAACAAGCATATGCTTCTTGTTACAGTGCTGAAAAAAATCCATTGTTTTGGGGTTGACCAATTCAAAATTTAAAGAAATCAGTCTGACATAACAAGCATGATCTTCAGCAATCAAAACGTATTCTTATATTTCACTATGTATTTAATAAAAGAACTTCAAGTGAAGCACAAAAGCGATGAATAATTTAAGCTAAAACTGTCATCAAACTGCAGGATTAGCAATGTCAGCTCTGACTCTTAATTTTACACACACAATCTGGATGTAGCGAACTAAAACTATAGAAACACCTCAGTAATTTATGGAATCCCGATAAAATTTATATCAAAAAAACGTTAACCAAGATGAAGGCTTCAAAATCAGGAATATGGAAATGCAAGATTTGCTGTTGCATTGTACATGATGATATGACCTTAAATTGCAGGTTCACATTTTACCCAACAGGCACCCTTCTCATTCAGGAATTCTTTTCAAACCTCTTCAGTGCATGACTCAACCTTGCTTTCTGAAAGTTATTAGGTACAGGCCACAAATATGTAATCTTCTATGTAAGTATGTTTGCACTTACCACCAGAGAAATAAGGATTGTGAGAATCCCTGTGAAATTTGCTCCTGGTACCACCACCTGTAGTAACCATTGTGTGTATGGATAAACACCAATACTTGCACCTAATATTTTCAGAACCAATGAACTGAACCTAAACATAGTTGTGATCACTCTGCACTTCTGCAGATATAGCTCCAGACACCTAGATATTAAACACTTAGCAAAATTCTTAGAGAGCTTCTGTGAACCAAGTGTCTTCCTTACTATTACGGAAGAACCTTGTGACAGCAGAATAAAGAAATTCCAGTTCTCCAAAGCAGAATGCTCTTTCCTTCCTCATCAGACTTTTTTTCTTTTCACCTCTAGCTATTTGACCCCCTTTACCATTACCAAGCTTTTCCTTAAAATGAGGCAACTTCGCAGATAGCAAGCTAATGGCTGCACAGGCTGGAATCATTCAGAGGGGCACCCAGCCTGCACAAAGAATATGATCCAGTTTTAGATACTCCAGAACGTTTCAAATACACACCCATCTCTGCCAAAAAACGGCAAATAACAACTTCCTTACTAATAGCCTTCTAAGATACAACTAGACAAGAATCAGTGAATTTTTAAAAATACTTCAACAGAAGACTACTGCACATTATGGAAATTTAAAAATTATCAATCCAAGTCAGAAGCATCTGAAAACTCATCTAAATCAAGCCTCAGCAAGCAGGCAAGCTCTTAACATGGCTTCCTTTCTCCTCTTCCCCTTGAACTGCCATAAAGATCACTCAGAAAGACTTTTCTATTAACTTCTACTACTCACCTCTGCCTCTTTGAATATGTTACATCCGAGAGTAAGAGGGTCAGTGATTTCAGATGCTTTAGGCCAATTGGGGCATGGCTGCTTTGCACTTCACTCAAAGGTCAGCCTATTTTTAAGTGCCGAATGCCAACAAAGCCCTTTTGTCTACACCAAGTAATTTTTGAGAGACTGTTTTTCTTTATTCAAACCTGTGTTCAAGTAAGCAGACAGTCTTTCCACAGAATTCTAGCTTTTGTAGAAATTTGACCAGCTATGCTTTTCAAGTACTATTTTCACAATATAATTAAGTCTTCTAATATAATTCTATCGGATAATGAAATACTTCTAATTTCATTAGAAAACTATATTCTAATAATTCCATAAAGAGAAGTGTGAAACTTCATGCCCTATTTGTCTCTTGGAAGAAAAAAGTAAAGTTCCCAAAAATACATCAAATTATGTATGATTCAATCATTAGATTTTTAATACAGGAAAAAAAAAAAGAAACCTCAAATTCTTAATACAATCTCCACAGAGACTTTAAAGGAATATTGGCAGTGCAGATATTTTTGCAGAATTTTGTTTTGCCACATCAGGCTGTCAAGTTTTGAGGTATTTCACCCAAGGATCACTGCATCCATCCTACAGATGTAAGGGACTTTGGCAAGCAGGTGAAGGTTAGTAACAGAGTGATGAGCAAAGCTAAAAGCTTCTAATCCAGTATTTTATTTATCTGGTCATACCAATTCAAAACTGCAGATGCGGTTTGCTCCTTTTTCTTTTGGTAAACCAAGTATTGCATTTGGCAGACAAGCATGCATAACAAAAGGAAAAAAGCAAACCTTGAGGCCATCATGCAAGATTGTGTACTTTGTACAGAAGGTTATATGACAGGCTTTGAATTTCATGTCTAACATCAGTATCTGTCTCAAATTAACACTACCATTAAACTACGGAAGACTAAACTCCAGGTCTTCAGCCAGTAAGGGCCAGTATTTTCTGGATACCGATCACTAATAACTTGAGCATGCTTTAGGTGATGAAGAAAAATACATGAGAAGTCAACTGTGTTAAGTGCTATGTTGTTTAAAGCACATCAGAGTATCACTTTTACTCTTTTCAAGAATAAAAAGTCTCAAAAAGCTGAAGTGAGACAGTCATTACAGTTTACAGGAAAAGAGTTTTTAAGGCTTAACAATGTATATGGTATAAAAAGTTAATGAAACATTTCCTATTTTATGATTAAGGAATCATCTTTATTTTCCATTTTTACAATACATATCTGCTTGGGTGCACAGAACATTACATTCTGCTGTCTCACAATACCATTGTAACATCAAACACTGGTTCAGTATTGTTGTCCACAGTGACAAGTGACGAATGAATACCAAATCCTTTTTAGTTTATGAGAGCAACTAGCACCAACAGCCTTGAACATTTCTTACCTAACTCTTCTACTGCAGAAAACAGCTGTATGATGAAAAGAGTAAGAATCAAAAGCTGGAATGAAGACTGCATACCACTAATGTGTAATGTATATGCTCACAGGAGAGATCCGAACATTAGCTTGTTAACATTTAGAAAGAACTCTTCCAAGATTTTTATAGTTTGACATGTTTATTTTAGTTGGATGATCAGACTCAATGAACAAGCTGAAACAGTATTCCTCAGCCTCACAATTGCCTCCCTATGGACTTATACAACCAAATGTTTAAAAATATCAGAAATACACGGATATTTGCATGAAGTAGTTCAATAGTTACTTCTTGTTCCATGCTTCCCTTTCATGTCTTTCACGGATTACTTCTTTTAGGTATGGTTCAAGATAACGGTGATCCTGAAAAAGAAGAGAATATACTTAAACTTAAAGCAAGGTCCAGAAACATCTCAAGTCATTCCTACAGACTATTTGTTTCTCATTCCTCCCCAGGCTTGACCAAACACCAACCTATCAAGAAAAAAAAAAAGGAAATCCAGCCTTACTTACCCTGAAAAGGTGAACTTTTTATCTGCCAAGTCTGCAGTGACAAGTTCTCTACTGCAGTAACCACTAATTCCTAATGCCTCATTAACATTAACAGGCAAAGCTTCCAGCTATACCTTTAAAACAGTGTTCTTTTGGCAGAAAACCAAATGTGCAAGATCCACTTTAATTAGTTCAAAGTCCAACTACAGTAACGTACAATAGCCACTTTGAATAGTTCAAAGCCCAGCAATAATACTCCAGATATTCTCGTTTTGAGCTTCTAACCAGCACTGTAAACTTGTATTTGATAGAACACCCTGACCATGTTTAACACAAACCAAACTGCTGCTTGAGGAAATAGGCAACCAGTTATTCAATGCAGCAGTTACCTAAATATGACCCATGAGACCACAAGAAACAGCCTCTGCTTATTCAGAGATGCATTAATACCTTTATACTCTCCTATAGTCAAAAGTTTAACAAAAAAATTCCTCTCTGCCTGATAGTCTGGAGAAAGCTGAGGTGGACAGTGATGCAAAGTCTGTGAATGAATTCACAACCAAAAAATAAAACGTAGTTACATCTGATAAGGAAAGCGTAGTTTATTTTTTAAATTACAAGATGACACTTATTTTAATGCAAGATTTCCCTTCAAATTATTCTTCCCTGGCACCTTCATGAATAAAAACTTTGGCTCAAGATTTTCTATAAGATCAAGAAATTAATCAGAAAAGCAGGAGACCTTTTGTAAGAATCCCAAAGCTATTTACACTGTATTTCTTTATCCGATAGAATAAATATTTTGCCTAAATGCAAATATGCTGTGATTCTGAGCTGCAGCTTAAGCTTCTGTCATCTTGAGAAAAATTCAGTAATTTGTACTGAAAAACAGATTTTTAAACTGCAATCGGCAGTGTTTTCCAGAGGTATTCCATGAGATACTGACTCATTTACTCACTATGAAGGACATGTAAGCATGTATCTCCTCAGGGAATGAAAAGCCCAATCGCCAACCACAGCAGTGCCATTTAAGACCTGCACCTTGGAAACACTCCGTGCACGTACCTCTTCATACTTCACCCACTGGTCTTTTGGAAGGATCTGATGTTTCAAGCTTAAGTCTAGCGCTCGCTTTATGCGAAATACTCTTTCATTGTAAAGATGTTCTGGAAGTCTCTTCAATGCTTCTTTTACATCATCATCTTCATTCAATGTATCATCTCGCATTAACCCTGTACCAAGAAGAATTTACAGTATCACTGAATAAATGTTCTTCCCTAAGATTTAGCATTGACTCAAGTACCATGGGCAAAATACTTCCAATGAAAAATTATGAAGAAAAACAAAACCAATCCACGATAGCCACTAATTGCTCACAGAAAACATGCAATCCTAAATGCTGACTTTCACATACTCTATTTACTTTTTTTACTCCTTTTGTTAAAGAGGAATAAGGAAAATGGGTACTTAAATCAATGTGTTTCGTGAGACTATACGTATACAGAACAAAACCTTCTCTGGATCTAAGGGGTGAACTTATGTGCATCGAATTTTATATCTCTATTTACGATGACTGTCCATGTTAAGGGTTTTTGAATCCATTAGAATCAGTCAGCCACAGATGAGACTCTTTCAGTACTGAAGAATTATTCTCTAAACTCCCCTGTTCATGATAACCAAATCTCTGCTGACCATATGAAGCTATGGAAACCTGGAGTTCTGTGTTGGTGTGTGAGTTGCAAATCAGAAGTTAAATCAGGGAGAAGCACCCAGTCTTCTCAAAACCAAGAACACTCCCACACCTTCTGTGGAACAAAGGATTCTTGAAACTCAACCAACTTTTCTGTAAGGTTCAGTATTAACAAACAGGACAAAATACTACTTCTGTAGCATTCCAAGATGATGCAGATTACTACAACATACCTACTGACTTGTGGTTAAAGGTTTTCATCTCATGTGACCAATTTGGCAGTACTGTCTCAATAAAACAAAAATTTCTTTTGAGTCATGTATTCTGAAATTCAGCTTTGTAATTTATTTCAAAGGCACAGGGAGCACTGCTGCTAGTTTAATCACTGTATTAAATTTGGTGCTTCTCTAATTTTTTTACTTGCATTTCCAGAAAAGCAGCAGAAGTAAGAATTTCAGCAGACAGGCATTATCAAAGAGGAATTAATCACTCCATCTTTGGAGGAAGGATCTAAGGTTCCTCATCTACAGTTTTCTTGTAATTTTTTCTAACGCCCCCAGGGCAGGAATGTTAACTTCCTTTAAAAGATTTGCTTGTATTGTGGTGAGCAATAAATTGCAGCATCTGAATATTCAGATTCTTGTCATCCAAGAATACTCCATTCTTGTCATCCATTCAATCTAGATGGTTGAAACAAACTTGGTGACAGCTCTGAATAAACTGAAGAAAATACTGTTAAGGCAGCCTCTTCTCCTTAAGGAAGCCCTGTTTTGACACCTATTCCACCACTGTGCAGGCCAGAGCCATGCCAGCTGAAGTTATGGTGACACAAAGGGCAAAACTAACTTTAATCTTATTTGCCCTTTGGATACTTTACATAAGGACTGCAGATAGGCTGACTACTATCAATGGGAACCCCCCCAGCTTCTTTGGGTTAGAAGACACTGGCCAGTGAAAGCGACTTGGTGGGGAAATGCAAATAATCGAGCTTTCAGGACTGCTTTGTGAAAGTTTTTTCAACTACCCCAGCTTGACCGTAGCTGTTGTAAGTCAGTTCGCTGGAACATGAGCAAACACCGAAATAACAGAAAAGGTTTAAATCACAATAACTGAAGCTCTTGCCAACTTTCTTCCCTACAGAAGTTGTAACTAATTTTGATCAAAAACACGCCAACCTGCACAAACATATGGCAGTTATAAACCATAACTAGTTTGAGAACTGTTACATGTACAGCTTTTAAAACTCAATGAAACACTTACCAAGTTTGTTGAACCCAGCTGCATTGTAATACCACTTGCGAAGCCTGTCTAGCATGCGACCACCTCCTGCAACTGAATGCGACCATCATCAGTTGCACAGCAAGGTAAAATTCAACATTTACATGTTACTATGGCAGTATGCAAACATTTCCTGGCCCCTTTCACACGTATTAATGTAACACTGCATCAAGTTTGAATTTGATCATATATGACTTGGCCTCTACTTCTCAGTCTCCCGTAAGTGACACTAAATAGGTTGAAGGACACTCATTACATGCAAGAATTTGACCCATTTCACTAAATTTGAATATTGGGCTGCTTTAAGACTTAGAAAAATGCTACCAATTCCTCGTCAAAGATAGCAACAAAACTTTTAGGCTCCATAACACTTACATGAGCCAAACCCATACTGTCTACATAAAACCATCAGGCTTTTCAAATAATTTATCTAACCTCCCTGACTTTTGCTATGGGTTAATGCGACTTCAAGGCCACTGGTTATTATACTGCTAACCTTCTGCTCTCCTCTCCAGATACTTGAATGCTATTCCTTTTTCAAGGAGCTGCCAAAGTCAACCACGAAACCAACACTGAAACCTCAAAAAAACCCCCCCAACCAAACAAAAAATAAAACCTCCACACCACATATACATGTTAATCTTTCCTTAAATGTGGTTTGGGATGGCAGAGGTGCTTTTACACATAATCGAGTACCTCAACAAGGGGTCTAGAAGCCCACGAACGGCACAACACCCTCCAAAAGCCCCAGTGCTCCATGTGATACCAGTACGTCATTAGAGCACTACCTCAGCAGGCCAGTTAGTTACTCCTTCGTCCTTTAGGGCCAGACAAGGAATAACCTTAGACCAACTGTGCGCGGAGTCGGTGTCCGCGCAGGACAGCGATCCCCGAGGCCCCTCATGAGCAGGCCACGGGTTCCTCTAGTGCTCCCGAGCACTCTCTGCGCTCAGAAAACTCAAGTATCGGAGCCAGGCTCCCTCCGCTGCCACAGAAGGGCCGGCGAGGAGACTCGCCCAGCGACTGTGGCAGCGGCAGTCGCTGTCCCCGTCAAGGGCACACGGTGCACACGGGCTCCCCGGCTCCCCCTCTACCCGTCACGGCCCGCCTCGCTGCCCGGCGCGGGCCGGGGCGAGCCCAGCGCCGCAGGCAGGTCGGGGTCGGGCTCAGCCCCGCTGCGCACCCCCAGCGCCCCCGCCGCCTCACCAGACGCCCTCGCCGCCATCTTGACCTCGGCGCGGCGCGCGGCCTCCTGGGTAACGCGCGGGGCGGAGCGGCGCTGCCAATGCTGCCCCGGCACCCGCGCATGCGCCGTGGCGAGGGGGTAGCGGCTAGAGGTGACAGCTACAAAGTAGTAACACAATAAAATTTAGCTTTGTAAAGCACAATAAACAAAGCACCAATGGGTCACGCCAAGAAGCGGAAACCTATTTCTGCTCAGGTATCGCAGCCGCCAGCTGAGCGGCTCTGCGTTCTGAGGTACAGATCGCTGCCTCTGCCCCGCCATTCCTTGAGGAAGGGACCACTGCGTTTTGAAAAAAGCCAAAATGCGGAGGTGGTGGTAGCCCAGAAATAAGGGGTAGGCAAGGCAGCGGGCAGTGCCAGTCCGGAGAGCAAAGAGCAGGGCCCCGGCTGCAGCCCAGGGCGCGGGCGGTGCCCTACTGCACGCAGCGAGCCTAAGGGGCTGAGTTCAGGCGCTCAGCTGCAGGCGGCTCTAGCCCTGGCCGAGAAGAGCCCCCTTTAGTAAGGGAGGGGACGGGGGGAGAATTCCACGCCAAACCTTTCTGCTCAAGATTTTTTTTTTTTTTTAATTGTAAAGCTACAAAGTTTTTGGCATGGTCCACTAAAAGTTCTTCTTTCCTCTCTCCCCTTCCTTTTTAGCACTCCCATTAAATGCTTTGCTTCCACTCTTCATCGTGGTTCTGGGAAGCTATTGTGGCAGAAGCTTGTGCATTTAACATTTCAAAGAAATTGGTTTAACTGTGGCAGCAATCATTTCTACGTTTAAAAATATTAAAGGAATTTAAAGCTCAATGTTTGAGACATCCAAAATATACACACTTTGCAATATAATTTCTATTACAATGCTTTATGACATGGTAATACATAGTAATAAGGCTAGTGGAGCAAATCTGCAAAAGTTAACTCAAACATGAACCCACATACTTCCTATTAACATTTTTACTATAAACATTATTTTTTACAAGATTGTTTGAAGATTACAGTTTCTTATTAGCATTTCATACAATCAAAAATCCAAATAAGCATATTGGGCTTGGATACTTTTATTTAACAGAAGGAAATGGGGGAAAGTGCTTAGCCATCACATTTCAGCCACCATGAAATTTGTTATGTATCTCCACCAAGAACAGTCTATTTAATAGAGGATTTCAATCATCCCAGGCCAATGGAATAGGAAACATGAGAAAAAAGACAAAAGAGAGCATCTCAGATATATATTGCAGACAATGAATGTGGTTTTTCAATGTGTTTCAAGCACTTCTTTTTCAAATTCTTAATTTGGATCAATAAGAATTTATCCAAAGTCATAATCCAGAGATCACTACTATTCTCATTCTTTAAATCTCTTTAACCTTACTTTATTTCCCACCTATTAGTAGAATTTAACCTTTTGAATTTTATTCTGCTGTGTGCATAAAAATTGCTAGTTTTAGCTTCAACAATGAAGTTTTAAAATGTAGAGGTTTTTCATTAAATAAACTTCAATCCAAATTAAAACATCTGCATTTCAGTTTCCTGAACTGTTTTTACTGAAGGAATGGAAACTTCTAAACAATATCAGACAGTTTGTGTGTGGATTTAGGCAGCTTTTTAATTTTTCCCACATACAGTGGGAAGCATTTGATAATTTGGTATTAAAGTGCTTTGTTTAATGATAAGATTAAGTATTTTTAATACTCCCATGATGCCCAATGTCAGCATTTACTTCAGCTTTTACAACAGATTAACTCTATCACCTTAATATATACTACAGCCTCTATTCATATCTTTACTTGTATATTAAAGCCACACAAATCTCATTGGTATGCGGGGGAAAAAACTGAACAAGGGGAAAAGTAACTAAAATAATGTCCTTCTAGATTTCAGGGACACTAACAGTTTTATTTTCTTTCTATAATTTGACTAAATTCAGTTTGCTGGTTTTCTTTTTTTACATTGCTAACCAGCTTTTAGGATACTAATTTCGGCAGCCAGCTTCACAAGGAAACACCTTTGTAACCTATTGAAAGAGTTCCTTTCTGTATGAGGAGCTTCACACATGTGATGGTGTGATTCTTTCTACCTTACAAGGAAAATAATAACATTATTACCTCAAGCAGGTAAACACAACACTACCTCACTACCCCAGTATCTTGCTATCCTAACTTTTGGGGAAGAGGGTGAAAGAAGACAACAGAGGGCAAGACAGGGAATAAATCACTAGCCAGTTTTCCAATCTCCCAAAATTCTGCCATTATCAAAAGTAAAAAAGAAGAATCCATCCGAATTTACCTTTCAGTTAGCATGCTGCATCATCCACTCTGAATTAAGTTAGAGATTAATTACAAGGCTTGCATTAGTAGCAATCAACATATTCACTCAATCCTTCTGAAATATGTTTTTAAGTTACTATCAGTATTACTGTGAGCCTTTAAATCCTACACACTTCTTAAACCAGTAATTAAAAACTTAAGAGACCTTAAAGGGAAGTAGTTTTATAAAGTATGTTTATTTCCTAACTTAATTCTATAATTAGTAACACATGTAAAAAATTAAAGTGTTTTTAAGAACTTTTCAAAGTCCTGCATAGAAGCTTTGGCCATCTCTGTACAAAACACCTCATCAGGCAAGGATACTAGCTGATCCAGAGAGATGTAGCTGGGTTGTGCTGGGTCATACTGGGCCCTTCCCAAGAATGCAAGAAACATATGCCTCTCTCTGATCCGTAATAGCTTTGAGTTGAAAACCTAAGAAGAAAAAAGGGAAGAAGTTTTTAGGTTGTCTAAATTTCAGACTCTGAGGCATCGAAAATAAGAGCCTTTTTTAGACAAACTAAAGATCTAGGAAGAAAACAAATAATACACTTATTTTCCTTTAATTTATGTCAAACACCAGGTAGGTTACATTTATACATAAGTTATCTAAATTCTAAAAAAATACTTCAATACAATATGCTGACATACACACACAACAGAAAACAGGGAGTGATACAAAAAACCTACTGTGCTTGAGAGTTGTTTCTATAGAACAACTATATTACTTTTGTGTAATCAAAGCCAAGAAAGTGGAGATATTCAGAAACAGGAAACATTTCCCTGTAGCATCAGATTCAAATGAGCATTGTTACAAGGACGGCATGAAGAGGTGACCACATGGCATAAGACAAACAACAAAATAGCACAGTGGCAAGGGCAGAGGTGAGTGGCTGTGACTCCTGTCATCATAACACAGCCAAAAAGGCACAGTGTGGTGGTTCAAAACAACCCTTTGTCTTCTGCTGCACAGCAATGCCTACCTTTGAAGATACCTGCCACAAAAAAAAAAAAAATCTAGACAGTCAAAAATGAGAACAATAGTAGGGGAAACACAAAGAAATCAGCAGAACATCTAAAAAGAGAGGGAAGTGCGGAAGACGAGATGCACAGCTAAGTCATAAAAGCAAAGATCTACGTTCATTTCTGAGCAGTACAACAGAATAGAGAGAGATGCTATAGAGGAGATAATGGTGCAAATGGGAATGTTACACAGAACAAGCAGAGATTTTACTAAAAGAGACTACATTGATGAAAGAAGAATTCCATAAGGATGCAAACCAATTTGAAAAAGGAGGGAAAAACAAAACTACTGTTCCTCCTATGCCTTCCTCGAATTTTAAGAGGGAGTCAGAAGACAGGAGAACAAAAAAAACCCCAAACAAACAACACTTAACCACCATTTATGGAGATAGCTGACAGAAAGAATGGTTACAAGAGCAGCTGTAACATCAGAGAGAATTTGACCCAAAAAAATATCCTGTATACTTCCTATTTTCAACATTACTGTCATTCAGGATAGAAGCAAGTACATATGGAGACAAATACGCATTTGTGAATGCACAAGTTAGAGGCCCAACCATATACAGACTGACATGCACTACCTGTATCCTGGAACTCACAGTTTTTGAGGATGAAAGGGAAGAACAGGAAAGAGAGGGAGTGAATGTGCCAAGAACAAGGAAGAGAGGAAATTCTCCACTTACCCTTCCAAACAAAGGGAAGAAAAATAATGAGGTGAACCACCACAAAGCCAACAATAAGACAACTGAGAAGGAAGTGAGCAAAATTTGTGGCCACTTACAGATCAAGGAGGGCAAAGTGACACAGGTGAGCATTGGAGGAAGCATCCTTGTTAACTAAAGATATATTAAATAGCAAGATAATCAAAAGCCTGAGGAACAGTTTTATTCCCCCATACAATTTTGGCTTTCTAGCCACTTAGATCATCTATTGGACTTGCTTTAGAAAGAATATTACTGCTGTTCAGAAGCTGTAATTTGTGCTTTCATTTTTACCTGGTAAGAAGATAGTGCAACTGCATGTCAGCATTGAATGAAGTGACTAACACTTTCAGATTTTAATTTGTGAGGAAGTAACAGTAATGAGGAGGTAGAAAAAAGACCCCAAAATAGTAATCAGGGAACTAATCTATTTTCAATCCTGTGGTATTTTAGCAATTACTGCAGCAATAAGAAGACCAATGAGAATCTGACTGCCTAATGGACAGAACTTCTCTTACCTTTACACTGTATTTTCAGATCCTAAAATCTCTAAAGCTTATTTTTTAAGTAGACGGACCTAAAAGAAATGTTAATATGTGTGTGTGTATATATATATATATATATATGTTATCTAATGAACAGATCTGCATAATCTGTCTTCTCTTGTGTCTCTTAGGCAGGATTTCACGACAGGCAAACCCCTAAGTAGGCAGTAATCTCTCTTGCATGAATACAGAAGAGATGAGCATGACTACTTCTGTTGAAAACATAAAAATTCACAAGAGTGGGGGTAGTGATGTCACATACGCTATGGGAAAAAAAGCAGCTCTTCCACACTGAAATCTTCAATGGTTTCTGGATTGCTAATAAAAATTATCCCAATTAGAGTAAAAGCCACAGGATAGTTGAAGAATTCACATATGTCCTGCATACAGCAAAGCTCCACCTTCAGCACATTAGTGAAGCGGCTGTGACAAGAGCACCTACAGTTTATTCCCAGATTAACAGCTCACCTGAGGAAAGCGAGTAAGCATGTGGTGGGGAATACCCATTATGTTGTGTAAGTAGTCAAATGTCTGTTTGAGTCTCTTTTTACTTGCAGTTAAAATCTTGGGAGTTTTATACACAATCTGTTGAATTTCATTACGTTGAAAACCAAGTTCAATTTGACAAACCTGAAAAAGAGCACAATTTTGTCTTCATAAGTCAGCTACAGGAAACTTAGCTTATTTTAATGCACCACTGAAATAAACTAATGCAAAATTCTTCTACCCTTTGTCAAACAGCAACAAGAAGGCAAACCACAGTAATATCTGCCAGTCCAGTTCTTCTCAAGTCAGACAATGCAAATTATTTATCATTCTGGATTAAAGGGTAATTTGTTTATAGAATATCCCCAAAATAAAGATGACTGCTGTGAATGTTATGTATTTTTCAGCTTGTCTGAGATATGAAGAAAAAAAATGCGTCTCCATATGTATGGCAGTTACAAGCATAAAAATTCTCTCCTAGGAGTCCTTTATAATTTTCAATACCAAGCTGTCAAGAGACTTTCTTCTTATGAAGCTGTTGAGCTCTGTAAAACACAACAATCAAATAGCTAGCGCCTACTTTTGCTAATGTGTTGCCTCTTTTGCTAATGTATCCAAGTTACATTTTTATAATAGGGAGTATAATTTCTATAGTCTTCAACTTAAGACTGCTGAACCTAAAAGAGATGTGTAGAATATGTGGTGTATTCAATTTATTCTACAGTTCATTAATGTCTAAAGTAAGATGTCTTTTTCAGAGACTGCTTTGACTTCAATTATGATTTCCCAAAAGGAAAACAAAACACATTTTTTCAATAAATTCATGAGCACTCCTCCCAAAGTGCAGAATGGCAAGCAATTCATTGAGTTGTTGAGAAAGAATTCAGCATACAAGAGTATCTGTTAACTCAGTCATTTCTTCTATCCTCCAGTGACACTTACAAGCAGCTTGTTTTCAGTTATGAAGTGGGTGTGCTTGCCAGTTAACATAACCAGACTTTCATATCAAACTAAGGCACTTCGAATGGCAAGAAGGTAGTGTTTTTGTTTGCCCAGTTTGATGTGCCAGGACTGCAGCTCTTTTCCAAAACTGCTTGTAAAAGTCAAAGGGAAGGGCTTACAATCTGGGTTTCAAATTTACCTTAGGACTTACAGGGAAATGTTTCTAGAGGAAACTATAATCAGGTCTTTTAACTCCTGGTTTTAACTTTTCTGCTTTATAAATATTTGTGCACCACACAAAATACCAATCAACTAAGACAGCATTCAAGTATGAAAATAAGTGTTTGCCCACGAGTGGTATCTTCCATGGACCTGAGTTGGCAGGGGTAACTTCCTGCATCAAGGTACACAACTGGAGTTAAAACCCCTGTGTTAAATCACAGCAGATGTAAAGCTGGGCCCACAGTAGAGGTAATTGTTGCAAGAATCTTGAGCTTTTATCTTCTACTCTGTGATGTGAAACAGCTCCCTCTTGACATGATCGGTGAGCTCAAGTGTAAGTTGCTTTGACTGCACTCAGTTTGACTGCAATCATATTTAATATTCAATAACTCTCTAGGCGACACAGGCTAATATCCTTACTGTGTAAGCCTCAGCAATACTCAACAAAGTATGTATTATTCCCACAATAAGCAGTAGAAATGCAAGCTTGCAGGTTCTACCCTGTCAGTGAATCTGTAATTGTGCTTGATAAAACCCTCAGAGCATGGACTAAGCCATCCTTCAGCACATTTAGTCCACGACTGGTATCTTATGACAAGCGTTATCAGCTACGGCACTTGTTTCTAAATAACAGTCCATTCAGAATGAGGGATACAACCTCATCATTTCTGAGCTGTTGGTACACGATTTCACTTTCCAAGTACTGTCCCTCCCATCACCAGTTTAGGACATACAGGTCTGAACACAGATTCTGAATCCAACCCCTTGAAAGGCTTGAGCTTTTAAGAAATAGTAGATTCCAACAGTGAGGACCTAAAAATCCTTCCTCTCTTTCCCTCTCTCACACATTTTAAAAATAGAGGTGCTACACTGCGTATTTCTTGGTAGGTAAACAAGATAGTCACATAGAACTGAGGATCTTAAAAACACATTAATTTTAATAATGGAACCCTAGCCTTTGGAAACACTGTGTGTTAAAAAGAAAGCACTATTAATTAGAACAGTCTGCTACTTTCCAGTCTCCTCCCTTACCACACACACATTTCAGATTTCAAGATTTCTAGTGTTTAATAGTTTCAGAGCAGAGAGTCTGTCTGAAAATTTTACATTTTGATTCATAGTTATTTGTTATAGGATAATGGAATTTCACAAATTGTTACACTACATCATGCTGTTTGGCCTCAATGGCTTTACAGCACAGTAATTAAACCAATACATGGTTACATTTTCAAAAGGGAAAGGAGTCCCCATGGGTTTGAAGTTATTTACCCAACAGTTGTTAATAACGACCATCTGCTATCAGACAATAGGTGTCAAATGCACATTTTGGCAGACTAGTTACCTGCCAGGAGAAGAATCAACTGCACATTTCTTGCTCCTAAATACTCACGAACAATCCTTGAAAAAGACCATAATAATTAAGGGGGAGAAAAAAAGACTGAGTATTTTTCTACTCATTAAAAAATGGGTAACAATTTATGTCATCATATAGCAACTTTTGGCAGGAAGGCACTACGTCACAGTAGAAGACAGAGTAAGATAATGCTCCATGTATTGGGTAAGCTTGCACACTATAGAGGAAAATAAATTGTTTAACAAAATCTTCAGTTATTTTATATCACCACTAAAATCATTTCATTAAATTCTTTCTGTGCACGATCCCCTCCAGGAATTTTATCTTCTGACAACTCTTAAACCATAGGGGTATAAAATACACTTCTAATATCTATTCCTAAGCTCACCTGAAGATTTTCTTTTACAGGCTCCAATTTGCCAGTCAGTAGCCTTGGAAGACGAATTACCAGATCCTTTGTCTACAACCAGAAAAAAACACATAAACAAAAGAGTATTACTGAAAGCTTGTTTGTAAATTTATCTGTGAAAGAAAGATCCTATATAAACTTTTTTTTGCAGCTGGAAGAGGGATGTATTTTATTTTATGTGTACACCAAAGATGAATTTGCATGAAGCAGCAGTATATTAAGATGCAAAATATTACTCAAATGTGTTTTGGAAAACAAAAATAATAAAATTGTTGTAAAGCAGACAGGAAGAGGGAGTAAAAGCATGCATCAAAAGGAGAAAGTATGCTCAAGTGCCCATTTTCTCTCAGCCCTCAAGTTGTTTCTTCCCATCTTTTTAGAAAAAATAAACAACACACTACACAATAGAGGCTATAAAAGGGTTTTCCAGTGGCAGTGGAGCTAACTTCAGGATCTGGTTAGGCCATAGTTTAGCAGCACTACAGGAAATTACTCCACATTCCCTAAGGTGTCTGATTGCTTGTAATCCACCCTGAGTACAAGGTAGTGACTAAACCCTTTTCTGGGGAGTTCTTTTACCTCAAACATGGAAAGGCCAGCAGCAGGCACTGTAACAGCTAGGGCTGCTCAGCTAATAGAAGCCAATAGAAGAACCCCAGATTCCACTTGGAATTTTACCTTCATTGCAATCCCCACCTACTGCAGGACACAACTAACACCGCCCACTCACTCCAGGCAAGTGCAGCTACTACCTCCCCTGAAGATCCCAAAGCAAGGTGCTGAATACCTGCTGAGCACTTAATGTGGTATGCACTCATGAGCAAACCCAGAGGTCACTCTTGGTGAGCTGAGCATATAATTTGGCATTTATCTTGATATAATATTCACAGATTAGAGTATTTTTTAAATAATGAGTTAAGTATGTTACAGTATCTTAAAGAGATGAAGAGCACCAAATAATTTTCCAGAAGTTAAAAAAGCTGCTTGCTGCTTCAGTAATTAATTCAGTCCTCTGAACCACCTCAAATAATAAAACTGGACATACACATGCTTATTTGACACTAACCTGTAGCAGGTCATCTTCAGAAACTGTACTTCAGGTCCTTTGAATGTTAGGTGTCCATATCACTTCCACAGACAGTTAAAACCATGTTACCCTCCTGTAACCCTCTGGTGACATTACTGATTATAACACCGTGTTTGTTGATAACGTCCAAACACTTGGAGTATTCATATTCCAAGACCTTACAACTGTCACTAAAAAAATACCTAAACACTTCAGTCTTTACCTTTTTTGCACTGAGACCAAGTTCATTTTTGAAGAAACCCAGTCTGTTATCCAGTCTTTCCACTGAAAACAACAGCAAATATGGAGCTCTTGAGACCATCTGAGCAATTTCTGACTTACCAAATTTTTTTGATTTTAGGTAAGCCACTCTAGAAAGAGAACAAAAACAAAATAAAATCCTGTGATGAAAATTTTATTGCCTCCATTTATTCAGTACTTGCTTAAATTCCTCAGTGATATCTTATAAACGGACAGATGTTCTAGCATTAACATGCAACCCTGCCAAAAATAATTAGAGTGAAATCTGCAGTTATCGTAAAAGCAAAATACCCTCCCTTCCAATTAATTAGAAGAAAAATAAACCTCAGAGCAGAATGTCAATACTGAAGACAGATTTTAATTCCTTCCAGCTGTACTTAAGCAGATAACTGTGTTAACCTACATTTAACTACCAGCCTGTCTCCTAGATTGCAAACACATTAATAGATCATCATAGGGTATGGACAAGAAAATATATACATCATTTTGCTATTTTAATGAATTCCATTTCTACTGCTGAAAGAACAGAGTACTATACCTCATATATCCCTGTTTTGCCTTGGAGTAGCAATAATCATACAATGATGCTATGTGTAGAGATATTGTTGAAAAATACATTTCTTCATCAGCTGAAGTTACGTTTGCTGTAATAGGTCCATACTTTCAGTCACTGGTCTAATGAGTGAGTAACAAACATCTGGTCATCAGAAAGCAAAAGGAGTTGACTAAAGTTTTGAAGTTTAGCAGAGTTTGCTTGCTTTCTTTCTTTCTTTCCAAGTCAAAACTTTTTCCAAACTTTGTTGAATTCAGTGAAAGTGAAATCCTATACCAAGTACTACTTGTAGTAGATGATTATCATAGCTCCAGAAAAAAAGGAATGAAGAGGGGAAATACAGCACACAAAGAGACACAATTTAGCCACATACCACCACATAAAAAACTAAAGTACAATTTGGAGAGGTTTCATCTGGTTATATACAAGAGTAATTGCAATATGAGAAATATTTGCAGTCAGATCAACTTAGAGCATACAAGAATTGGTTTTATCTGGTAGTAATTAAAATACTAAATGGATTGCAGAAAATTCTGCAGAAGCAGATATTCAGCAAAAAATGGGCTCTCTGTTAAACCATGTCTTGTGGAGAGAAAAAAAATAAAATTACCTTCCAGTCACTACAACTTCCCTCTTTCCACAAATGCTCAAAAATGAAGCTATCACAAGCCAAAAACTTCCAGACGGAAGATATAAGACCAAGCTCTAGAGGACCAATTCCTAACTGAGCAGGCACCCCACCACAGAAGGTAGCAGCCTAGGCTCCAGACAATGACAATGGAACTGGCACAGCTTCCAAGCATCCCAGAAACAGCTAAATGAACAGATTAAAAATAAAATCTTTCGTCTGTCCTGACTCCACTCGCTTTCTGTTAACAAGTCATTAAAATTCATTCCTGAAGCATTTCTTCCTGGAAAGGCAAGAAACTTAAAAGAGGGATGGCAAGATTGTAACAACCTGACTCGAGAAACTAGTATGTTAAAGGAACACAACTATCCAACGTGGCCAAAGTTTGAGATACATGTGTGAGTGCTGGCACCAAGGTTAGCCCTCGTTCTACTACAGGGATCAGCAGTTCTATGTAGCATGTTAACAGTTTTAAGTCATCATTAACACCAGTGTAAAACAAAGCATCTGGTGCAGCTGCAGTACAGACACTGATTTGCAACTGTCAAAATTGTTAGGAATTATGGAATGTTTTGACTTTTACAGTGTTTATCTGAAGTAAAATGCCAAACCTATTGAAATTTGTGTTTTGTTTCCTGGCAACATGGAATCCATAGCAATAAAACATTCCAGAGTGATGTAACCAATACCACATCCATTTGCACCGAACTGTTTATGCAAAGGTGATACTCAGCTTTCAAAAGACAGCTATTTGAGACACACTCACTTCACAGCCTTTACAGCACACTTATTTTAAAGCTTGCAGGAAAGCATTCACCAGTGGCAAACTTACTGAAGAATCATACTGCAGAAAATTAGCAAGAATCAGATTGCTCTGTTTAGCCCCTACTTCACTAACCAGCCACCACCACAGGAGTGTCACTGAAAATAAAATATGACTTCATGGAAGAGTTAGGATATTTATCACAAAAAAACCCACAAAAAACCACCTCTCTTCAGAAGAGCATAAGCTATATGCTCTGATATCTAGACTCAAAACTACTGCTGGAAAATGACACAGGGTCTTTTGAGGTTTTTTTTATATTGTTTCTGAAAGGCCACTTACTGAACAGGAGGTTAGAAGAACAGAGGGGAAAGAAGTCAGGTCTACGTTATACAAGAGTCTACTCATGTGCCTGTTTCTAAATATCTGTACTTCCAGACTTCTGTTTCAGACAGAAATGCTACTACCTGCAAGAGCCAAGACAACAGATTTTCTTCTCTGGGATTTTTGAATACTGGGAAGTTTTGAGTTCATTAAGAAAGGCATGTACATACACACGAGTTGTTCTGAAAAAAACCACTGAATTTGGAGTAATATTATAAATAAAAGTTAATTTTAAGGACTGAAGAACAGTTTAGGGCCATACAAGTGTGAATGAACACAGGCACACACAAATTAGTTCATTGTAGTGCTGTGTTCAGTTTCAGCTGGACAACAGGAAAAAAACATCACCAAAACCTCCTGCTGCTATTAGATGTCAACACAGAAGAGATCTGGTCTGCTTCTTTTATTGCAGAATTCATGATTTCAAATTGTGACTGAAGAGTTTAATATTGTTCTACAAATTTATGTAAAGCCTCAGGGATGACATTTTGGAATGAAAGCTGACATGAGTAAAGCAAGTGGCCTAAGATGGCAAACTGCTTCCCCTGTGGCAGAGAGACAGGGATGAGCAGTAAAATTTGTTGATAGGCAGTTTCCAGGTGGATGAAGGTGCTGACTTATGATACCACCACATGTTAGTGCCAGCAGATGGGGAGGCACAAGAACACGGAGCCAGAGATTGAGTAAGAACAGAGGCAGCACAGGTTCTTTCAGACAAGGTTAAGCCAACTGGGAAACCAGATCTTCAAGCCAAGGGGCTTAACACCCTGCTGCTACTTAAAAGACTCACCTGGTTTCTAAAGATTCCAGGTCTTCAGCAAGGATATATGGATTTTTGGTCAGGAAAGGTCCCAGCTGATTGTCTTCTACACCCACATCCTTAAGAAACAGAAGTATTTTTTTTACATCTTTTTCAAAGTCCAAGGTCAGTAAGAGCTGACCTGCCTTTTGACGTTTCTCCACTTGGGATAAGTCAACCCCTACAACAAACAGAAATTGTTTTAATTAAACACAGAACCTGCTTTCTGTAAATGTTTCACAAAGGCATGTTGGAATTTATAGGACTACTCAATTTTTTGCACTGATTTTGCATACTTTTATTGCTCAACACAGCAAGGCCACAACACCTTGTTTTATTGTGGAAAGACCCCAGATAAAATAAGCAGTCATGTTAGAAGCTTTTGCTGAGTTTATTTTTTGAAGGAAGACATTTGCAGTGAATCCTGCACGTGCCACATTTAGAGACCTGCTCTTGTTGCACAGAAGTTTGTGTGCATGAAATTTCCCAATCTGTTACAAAAGGGAAGGGGACAATTTTGCAGTGAAGTGACTTTGTATACTGACACACACAGCAATTTGTTACTACGTGAGGACAGATTCCCCCTCTCAAATAATAATTTCTCCAACCTCTTTCTAGTATTCCTTGCACATTTGGGCAAGAAGGTGGTCAACAACCTTGAACTCAGGTATCTCTGTAGTCCAAGTATTTTTTGATGAGAAGTAAGGTTCTCTTCGATCCCTTCCCTCTTGCCTCTCCAGCGTGCTGTGCCTCACTCCTAAGATTATGCATAGCAACCATTCTCTTTCCTTCCTTCCAAGGATGGAGAGCTGCAAATTCTTTTGCAGCCAATTAAAGCATCCTTAACCAGCCCAAAAGAAGAAAGACCAATTAAGTTACACAGTCCTCCCCACCTCCTGAAGCTGTGGGAGATGCCTCCTTCTATCACCCACAGCACAAAGGTGCTTTGTTTCCCAGTAGTATGGCATTGCTAGTGACACAGTCCCCTCTCTTTGTCCATCTACCCTGGATAACATCCTGTTGCTTTTTGCTATTGGTCACTGTTCCCATTTTCAAGTTTACAAGGTAACCAGTAAGAGCAAAGCACAAAAGATCTCCAAAGCTCCTGTCATAGGCAGACCACACAAACAAAATCACACATACCTAGGTGGACAAGTTTCTCAAGGGTTTCTGAGTGATCAACATAATCTCGGAGCGTGGAAGACTGAATGGGGAGAAGAGGTTCTGCAATGATCTGTACAGCTTCTTCCTCGGAAATCACTTCCAAAGCAGATGAAGGTGGGATGTCATCCCAGTCTAAGAAACAAATATAGAAGACCCAAATGCTTTTTGTGAAAGAAAGTTGCTCCCACCAAATGCTACACAGATCTCTTAAAATCCTTTTCAAAATGCAGGAACGCTGTACATGTGATAAACAGCCAACGTATTATTTGAAAACATAAAAACATAGACTCTACTCCCAGTTTTTGTCTCTGTTCCATCTCCTGGTCACTGCCCATCAACTTTTACTCATATGGCCAAATCTGAGAGTAGTACCCAGCAAGCCTGCCTTCATCCTGCTGCCTAGACTACTGCAGACAACAGATCACATCACCTTCTGCAAAAGGTCTTTCATGTCTTCACAAGTGCACTCTTGCTTGATCATAGCCAGATAAAAGGCTACTGCAAAGATTATTTTTCATAACCTGACAAGCCCACTACTTTGTGGCTTTCCTGAATCTGATGCCTGAAATGCAGCTATTTTAACTTTCATAGCCAACTCCAGCCAAACTATCGTGTCTTATCCATTACAGAAAGGCAGCTGACTGCCACTATCTCTAATAGCAAAAGGAACAATTTCCTACTCACTAAGGTTTCAAAGCAAACATTATTATGCTTGTTTCCCCTTAAGTGTTCCAAGTCACAGAACTCAGTGTCTTTTAAAAAAAAAAATTCTCTAAACAGATCTATTTTTCCATTGATGGGAGCTCACAGCAGTAAGATTAAGATTACCATTTGCAGGCTGGCTGCTAGCATCCACCTCAATCATCACTTTGATTACTGATCAGATGCCCTGATTATAAACTCCTCAGGAAGGGGATTTTCTGTGCCCTGTACCTTTGTATAATGGCTTCCTAGAGACCAGGGTAACACTCTTGCATGTCAAGAAAACAAAAGCACACCAGAACTCTACTCATGCAGATTCCAAAGTAATTAGGATGTGCCTGATGTTCCAGGAAGAGTTGCACAGACTAGCTCGATAGCTGTTGAAAGTCTTGTCACTTCTTTTTCTCATAGCCTCAGAAACAAAAGCACAATAAAATGTTTTCAGCAACGTTTACACATTAGACAGGAACTTCCTAGGAATCTATAGGAATATCAAGTGTTTTCTTTCAACTTATTGAGGATTGAACCAATATACAATATAGTCAATTCCAGAAGCATGCATGTCTTTTATTGCCACTTTAAGGTCTTTATACTTCCTATTGGGAATCATACTTCAAGTTACCAAAACCCTCAAAAGTTATCAATTGTGTTTATTCCATTATTCCATCCATTCCACTGTCAACTGGGCAAAACACTACACACACACACACACACATTCTCCAGTCAGTCTGCTGGCAGATAAAAATCTGGCATGTGGATAAACTGCACCACAGATGCAGCCACACACAAGCTGGCTGACCCATCATTCTGGACCAGAACTGTTTCAGAACCAGCTACACAGACAGGTCTCCACTGCAGCATTGAAACAGCCCAAAAATAAGCTCTGTACAATCCAAGTTGGCTGGGCTCAAAGCAGAATCTGAACATACAAGGCTGCTTAGTAATTCAGAGCAAGTTTCCTCAGCATACCCAAAGTAATTTGAAAGAATGGAAATGTTATAACCCTCATTTAGATAGAAGTAGGAAAAAAAGTGGGTAAATTTCCTCAGGGCAACAACACCAAGGCAACGTTGTGTTTATCTCCTTTCGTCTCCTTTCCTCAGAAGACAGTTGGACGAGCATTTCTCATCAGGGCAATGCTTAAGGAGGCTTTACACTGCTGCCTCCTGTTGTTCATCCTTGATCACTCAAACGGCTGTGTTGTGTGAGCTGCTTGAGGCATGGAATCTCCCAGCCTTGCTCAAATGAAAAAACCAAAACCAAACACCCTAAAAACCCCAAACCAAAACCCTTTTGTTTGTACCAGTACATCTGTGAGGAAAAGGCAAACGCTGAGCTGATGCAGGTAGGGTTATGAAAAGTCCTTCAAACGGCAGCTCCAGACCTACATTTTTACCCAAAACGTTATACAGTTTATATCACTTTAAAGGTATTCTTTGCATGCTCCATTGACCATAAAAATCTGAATTAACTACGAAGCTAATAAGAAGTGAAAGTCAGGAACTCCAGATACATATTCTAGGCAAGCAGGCCAAAAAAGGAGAACCCAGATGGGGTTAAACCGCAGCATACTAAAAACATAATTTGAAGATTCGGGAGAAATGGTATCCTTTAAAGCCTCTTACCTTCGTCCAGTGCTTTTGCATTCAGATCAGGTAATGTTTCTGCTTTTCCTTGTTCCAGCTGTACTGAAGGCAAGTTACTTTCGGGAGAAGAGAAGGATCCATCCCTGGCGCTGTCGGGCGGGGAACAGCTTCCTACAGAAACGTGCCTGCATGCCTGCAGTCTCCACAGAACATCCTCGTTTCCAGCGGGCAGCACAGCCAGCGAGGCAAGCTCACGGCAGGCCTGTGCGGTGCAGCCGCGACTCCTGAGCCTCCGAGTAAACTCAACAGCACGGGCCGAGTTCAGCAGGCAGCACCAGCGGGAGACCTGCCGAGCCCACACAGCCATCCTGCACCTCAGCACAGCATCCTGCTGAGAGAAAAGGAGTGCGCAGTGACACAGGCGCTGCCTGCCTCGCCGTAGAGTCGGCAGCGTGAATCCCCTGGTCGTTACAGCAATTCCTCACTACAAAGCACAGGTAGCTGCCTCAAGGGTTTGAACGGGCGACAAACGGAGGAGCCGGGTCTGAAGGCCACCGCCCGCCGCCCCGCACAACAGCCGTTCCCTTGGGAGCAACGGGGGAAGCCCAGCCAGGACCTAAACCCTCCCGGGGGGACGGGGCCCTCCGCGTAAAGCCGCGTCACCGCACTCTCGCCACAGGGCGGGAAGGCTGGGTTGGGCCGCGCTCGCCGCCCTCCCCACGCCGGCAGCAGCTGCGCGCAGCCTGCGGGAGAAGGGGCAGTGCCGGGGACCGGCCCGGGCCCAGCGGGAGCCGCCATCGCCTCACCTGCGCCGCGCGGCCCGGCCCACGTGCGCGCCCCGCTGCCCGCCCAGCCCGGGCGAGACCACTCGGGAGGAAACGAGGGGGGAGCAGGCCGCAGCGTCCTTCTCTGCCTGCTGTTGTTGTGCGGCCCCGCCTCCCCCCTCCCGCGCTCTGTTGCTCCCTCCCTAGCCGCGTGGGCGCGGCAGGGCGAGCTCCGCCCCTCGGCGCGGCGGGCGCGGCTGCCCGGCTCGGCCCGCTCGGCTGCGCTCGGCTGCGCTCGGCGGGACGCGGCGCGGGCGGCCGGGCTGGTTCGAGCCGCGCCGCCCCGCGCAACCAGAGCTGCTCTGAGACGAGGGGAGAGAGGGGGCGAGATGGCGTCGTGCGTGGGGAGCCGGACCCTGAGCAAGGACGACGTAAACTACCGCCTGCACTTCCGCATGATCAACGAGCAGCAGGTGGAGGACATCACACTGGAGTTCTTCTACCGTCCGCACACCATCACCCTCCTCAGCTTCACCATCCTCAGCCTCATGGCCTTCGCCTTCACCAGGTACGCGGCCGCCGCGGGGAGCCGCAGCCCCGCCCCTGGGTGCCGGCAGCCCCGGGGCGCAGGGGGTTCCCGGGCAGGGAATGGGGGGCGGTCGGTGCCCGGCCCCGGGGCGAGCAGGGGCAGCGCGGCTCCTGCCGGGCCGTGCCGGGCCTGCGGGGCGCTCCCCGGGCGGGTGCTGCACCGCCGGGCGCCCCGCGCCCCCTGCTCGGCAGGCCCGTGGTGGAGAGCGGGCATCCTCCCCTCCTTTCCAGAGCGGTTTATCCCCACTGGGTTTCCCGAGAACTTGTTAATCCTTTTGAGGATCTCTGTTGAAGTCTCTACTAAAATGTGTGTTACAAGGAGTTGCCAAAAGTGGGCTTTATTAGGCTATCGAGCAGCCCCGCAGTAACATCACTCATGTAGATGATTTACCAGGTGTGCAGTGGACGGCAGTGACTGTTCTGTGGCATCACTTCTGTACCCCACACTGGCTGTGGCCAGTCTCAGGTTGGCTCAGGCGCTGGCACGGATGGGCTTTGCCACATCCTTTGCGCACCACACGAAAGGCTCTGTGGGCATCACCCCTGCAGTCATTCATGGCAGTACTGCTAGGCATGGACAGGTTTTTCGGGAGCCTTACTGGAAAGCAAAGGGTATAGCAGTGCAGTCTGGGTATCTTGCATTTTTTTGAAGTTGTGCATACTTTTTATTGCCTCCTACTGGATGTGAAGATGATTGCATAATCATCCTTTAGATTAAATTGTGTGGTCTGTAGGCAGTGATTCCTGAGAGGTTTTGGCTAGGTAGTGCAGTATGTTTTAGGCTCATTTAAACTTTTGTGGCATTGTGTATACACAATCACGGATTTCAATGGTCCTGTGGCTTAAACTCTTATGGTGGTGAATTGTCCCCTTAAAAGTGACCTTAAAATGTTTCTTCATGACAACTCTCCATTTGATATAAGAAAAATCATTATTTGTCGCTAACCTGATACACAGTTCAGTGTGTAATCTTATATTTTATTCTAAGAATACAAATGTATAGTTTTCATCAGCTGTGAAATAATGGCCAAACCTGGCTGAAGTTGAGACAGGAGCATAAGGAAAAGTAAAACAGTGTAACTGCAAATGGTCTGAGGTATGCCTTTTCTTGTTTCTACATGTGTATGGCCCGAAGGAAGATACTTTCGGTGAGCACATCCCTTGTTCTGCTTGGATCCCTTCTAACTCTAAAATCAGAGACATATTTCTGTGCTCTGCTACAATGTTTAATTACAGACCTTTGCTACAAGTGCTCCTCATGCCCTCATTTCACTTGCCTGATCACTTTTCTCCCTGAAGGGCTAATTTAGGTCAAACTTGTGAGTCACTAAGAGATTCTCATCACTATGTCATTCTGAAGGATTAATGGTACTGGTTGCTCACCTTTGGGGAAGGAATTTTGCCATTAATTCTTTCAAGCAGAGGATGAGCCAAGAAGCAATTTTAGCACTATTGAGTCTTCTAGACCCAAATAAAATTGCTTCACTTCTGAGATGTTTGTTTGGATTTTTCCAAGAGGATTGCTGGTTTGTCTTTCCATTTGTTTTGCTATCTCTCTAACTGACTTCTTCAGTTTCATTTTCTTCCCTCTATCTCTGTCTCACTTCCTGTGTTTAAATACCAATTGACTTCTCTTTAACTCTTCTCTATTTCTCCTCAGGTTGTGGAAGGTACACTGATGTTACTTTCTCCCCTCTCTTCCTTCTGCTATTTTCAACTATTATAGGAGTTTCATAAATCTCCTGAATGATATCAGAGTGCTGCCTCTGTGCCTTATTTGGGGCACTATCCAAACCATATGCACTCTTTGAGAAACTGGGGAAGAGGAGATCTTCCCCACATGCTTTTACAATCTGTTCCCCCAGGTCTGGTCTTTCTGTTTCCATCAGCTTATGGCATTGAGTCTACACTGACTGTTCATTTTTCCACTTCCTGGGCACAAGGCGCTGTAGACTTCCCAGTACGGTGTCACAAGTGATTCTTTGCTTCCCCTGTGCTGTCAGTGGCTCTGTAGCTCTCGTGGTCAGTTTGTTGAGTGGGGGATTTTCTATGATAGATTCACGCTGATGTTGTGAAGTAAAATTTATTTTTTCAGGAACTTCACCATAGACAGAGGAAATGCTGTGTTCCTTAAAGTCTTTCTTGTCTCTTCTATAATTGTTTTGTCTCAGAAGTATGTGGAAGGTTTCTGAGAAACTTAGAAAATGCTTTTCCCTTGTATGTAGCAAGCCATACATAACATGAAGTCCTCCTTAGGATCACTGAGTGTAGCTGATACTGTCTTTGATAAGGGTGATACTGAACTTCAGATAGCGGTAATCTTCAGGTATGATGATAATAATAATCTAGAACAAGAAATGTGTGTTTAATTTTTCTATGTTAAGGTGGGGAATAGAGGATATTCTGTTTAAAGCACATACTTCCAGTACTTCTGACAATGGCTGCAGCTTCCTTGGTTTCCTGCTCAGTGAGCCAGACGCAGGCTCCTCTGCTTCCATCCTGCACCTTGGGGCAGAGATGTGGAGTGGCTTTGGCTTTCCCTGTCCTCTTCTACCCTAGATAGAGATATGTGGCCTTCTCTGAGCCCAGAGGCAACTAGCAGGAGTGAGTGCTGGAGGGGATATTTTGTGGGACACAATAGGACTGAGGAAAGTGACAGACTAGTGGCTTCTGGTGTGAAGGTGCAGGGGTTTGTGGAAGCAGGAGTAAGACCTATGAGAATGTAGGGCTTTTGCCTTCCATGTCCCTTGATTAATGGACTTGATTAAGCTGGATTATTGTGTATCTAGGTTTGGTTGAGTTTATGGAAGACTTTTTTTCTCCCTCTCCCACATTCCAAATTTAGTGTCCTAGTTTTTTTCCTTGATTGAGTATCCTCTTTCTTTTGTTTGTTTTTTTGTGTGTGATATAATAACTCACTAGTTGACGTTTTTGTGATCTAGTGCTCTGGAGAAGAACAGAAGAGGGATAAAGATTATGCAGTTATTATACACTTTTGTTTTTATTATTTCTTCTCTAAAAAGCCACAGAATTGAAAAATGCCTTTGTAAAGTGGGTTAAAATTGAGAGAATTTCCATCTATCCTCCCACATAAGCATTAGAAACCTTGGTTTTGCTGCATGAATGCTTGTATTTCAAAATCAGAGTCAACGTTTTTGGGGCTAAGTGAGGAGATGATTTAGCACATTTTCTTGATTGCAGCTTGTTGTGATTGTATCTTTCCCTTTGGCATTCCCCAAAATAGTTTTTCCACATAAACACTATAATTCTTATACCAGCTAGTGCACAGCAGCAAGTTTCTTGGTCCCACCTGTTCTTACCTGCTTCTGGCAAGAAGATGAGGTATCTGTCCCTTGTGAAATGTATCTGCAAGCCAAATGCAAGCCTTGCCACTCACTTGGAATGAAATGCAGTTTAACACTGCAAACATCTTTGTTGATTTTGGGGGGAAGTGGTGCCAATGTGACTAAGACAGCTTTCCTGAAGCTGAGTAGTACTCAGAATGCTGATATGCAAAGGTGAGGACCTTTCATCCCACCTGGTGCAGCAATTACGTGATGTGATCACAATGTCTTTCACTTCTTTCTTGGCTATGATGAATTGTTGTGATGAGACTGTAGTTATTTGTACTATCCAAAAAAAAAAAAAAAAAGTCATCCTCTTGGTGGCAGCCATGACAGCACATTCCCGTGTGTTATTTGCATATGTTAAAAGAGGGATGTGGTTTTGCTGTCTGAGCCATCAGAGCCGGAGGCTCTGGCTGGGAAGAGCACTGGATGGCATAACGCTCTTGGGATTGCCAAGGGAGCCAGAGTTAAGCTCTGGGACTTGGGGTTTATAGCTGGTATAAACTGTCAGCATGTGCAGCATGGCTGCTGGAAAATGGCTGGTAAAGCTGGACTCAGCTGGTTTTAAAAAAATGCTGTGGGGAGTCCCACAGGCCTGAAGAGAAACCATTCGTGTTTAATGCACTTTTTCCTTCCATACATTTAAACTAACACAGTGCTTAAATGCCTCACAGTGATGAAAGCCTGCTGTGGAGCTCTTAAGGTTCAGTTTTAAGGAAAAGAGAAATAATTTGGCTAAGTGAGAATTATTTTGTAAATGCAGCAAGTATCTAATGTGGAGAGCATTTAGGCTGTCATGGATTCTTTACTGAACCATCCAGAAATGTGACAGATGCTCTGCCAGGAACAGCTTTATATCTTTAAAGTTGCTGGGAAGTTTTTTGTTCTTGTGTTGGGACTAAATAAAGAAATATACTTAAATGGATAAACTGATCCTAAGTACATGAAAACTATCCAGATGGTAAAACTTTGACTTCAGTTGTAGTGGTGATACATTATGAAATATTTGCTGTTTATACTACGATACTCTGAAGTTTGTTTCTGTTTGTATTATTATCCCAGAAGCTGTCTGCTGGTTAGAAGAGTTGGGTGAGGGTTATTTTGTTAATCTTGCTACCATATTCTACTTGCCTGAAAAGAAAGAGCTCTGTCAAGTTTGCCTTGGCATTCCAAACTGAATTCATAGGTCTCTCTTCTGGCTATAATGTAACAGTAGCACAAATAATACCTGATATTATATTCAGAGCTTTGGCTTAATAGATCTAAAAGCAAATTGATATTTTTCCTTGGGTCTTTTAAGTTGTGCTGTCTCTGTTACAGATTCTAAGATGTATATTCATTATTTCTAAAGACTGATTGTGATCATTATTTTTTCCCTCATCTCAGGCATTTGGCATTGGGGATAGGCAAAGGGAAGTGAAAGGTTTTGCAAGTAGCACCAAAACAGCAGAGGGAAACCTAGGAATTGCATCCAGGCTTCCAGAGGTTTTAGTTTAGGTCTGTTTGCTGTGCAAAAGTAATTTGATGATGTTTCTATAAACATTAAAGCAGGAAGATTTTTTTCACCGTATGTTAAATTTGGTCATTGCTTCTACACTGACTTCTAACAGTGCTAAATGGCTTGCATGTGTTTATTAAATATTTAACCCTCTTGTAAGAAAGGGACACCCAGAAGTGTAGTGTGAAAATCATTCAGTGCAATTACTATCTTAACTTGTTATATAATTAGCATGCATATTTCTTAGATTTAATTTCCATCTATTCTTTATTTAAATAATATATCTTGAGAGCCTTTGACTTCATTCTTATAATGTACTTCAACACTGTATTGTCTGTCTCTTTAGGGATGATTCGGTACCAGAGGATAATATTTGGAGGGGTATCCTCTCTGTGATTTTCTTCTTTCTAATCATCAGTGTTCTAGCTTTTCCTAATGGTGAGTAAGGTTTACACAGCTTATACTTCATGTTTTTTAAATGTGAATTACTCTTTATTGCCACTATATTTACTTTGACTTTTATTTAAATACCAATTTTCAGGGTATTTTTTCTTTACTCTTTTGAATTGCTTTATATTAAGGAACAGTCTAAAATGGGTTGTAGTCATACGGAGCAGAGATAAGTGTTATTTATAGCTTATTATTTATAGTCTGTATTTAACAAGGAAGTTGAGTTCTCAAAATCAGTGTTCTATTTGCAGATGTGCAGTTGCAGCTCAGATTGCTAAGTAATGATGCTAACAGACCCTTAAATAATGTTTGAGGACTTTGCCTCAGTGTGTTTTAACAGAAGTGTAATTCTAAAAATTCTCAGACACAACACCTTACATAAAGCACCTTACCAGAAGATACTGATAGAAAAAATGGTTTAAGTTGCATTACAATGTAAAACCACAGTTGCCCAGTAGAAGTTCAAGTTGGACAAAAGTTTTTGTAGTTATGTGAGGAGCAGAATGTGCAAAAATGTAAGAAAGTTCGTGTGTCACTTAATTCTGTGAAAGAAATGCTTCTACCTGATTTGTCTGTTTTAGTTTTTTAATTTTTACTTATTGCTGTCAGCAAAATCATGATTCTTTGCTCAAGTCTAAACTGTCTCACAATTGGCAGTGTTCAGGAAAAAACAGTAATTGTGTTCAGGACAGCTTTGTACTACAGAGTTGGGACATGTTTTTCCTATATGTTAAAAATCCTATATGCACACTTTTCACAAAGTGCTGCCTGAAAAACTGAATGCCAGAGAAAAACAAACTTTATGAAAGAGTGGCCTGCAGCATGTGCAGAAAATACTTGTTGAGCCATTTCTTGCTACCTAAATGTACGATTCATCTTTAGATGTTTTCCAGTTTCACCAGACTTACCTTCTCTGCTCTTCACTTCTCTGCTCTTCACGTTAGCTGAGAGGTTTTTAATCTAATAAATCAGTTTCATCACTGGCTCTAAAGTAAATAAAACTTGACACTGGTAAAGAGCATAGGTGTCTTCCTTCTTGTCAGCTATATATGATGTTCATTTTGGAAATTTCGGGAGGCCTGTTTGGTAACATTTCTTGTTGGTCTGAAGGCTAAGCACCATCTTTCTTTGTTAACACAGACAAATTTGTGTGGGATGTCTTAACTGGGAGCAAGCTGCAGTCTGGAAACCAGGTCAGGACATCCTCAGGTGACACCTGAGATGTGGTGTCAGCTGAACAAACAGCACGCTACTGTTCTGGAAATGACTCCATAAAAACAGTGAAAAATCGTGTTCATGTTACCAATTGGCAGTCTTCTTTTTCCACTCTGAAATCTGCTGTTCTTTTGTTTTTCAACAACGTAGAGCTCCAGCTTTTGGGTGTATTACATAGTTTGATGAAGAACTGATCCATGCTCATGCCAAGTACTTACATGAGACATACTCAAAAATAAATTTTGTGGTTCTTACTAACTGTTTTCTTTTTGTTTACTGTCTATAGGACCCTTTACACGTCCTCACCCTGCTATATGGAGGATGGTTTTTGGTAAGTTTGTGTTTCTGACTTTTGCATTGATTTTGCAGGACCTGCCTTTTTAACTTTCTGATGAATGGAATTGTCATGAAACATAATTGTGCATCAAACTTGTGTGAATGTCACTTCCCTCCCACTTCTGAGCAGTTGCTTATAATCTATTCTTAGTAATGTTTGGGAATATTGTTGTAGTTCCTCTGTGTCAGGATGGTGTAAATGAAATCACCAAAAAGGGATCATTCATTCTGATACTCTGTTTTAATCCTGTTTTGTGCTTCCTAATCTCCTTCTCCCACACTTTTCCCTACTGTCATCTCTTCCAAGCCCAGCTTCTCCATATACTGTCTGACTTCTAAATCCAGTTGTGTAGGTGGTTTCTTTTCATTATTAGCAAAATATGCTATTACTTTATATGCTTATTAAATTGTATCATTGCATAGCATTACATTTATTAATATTCTTGACATGTATATATTCATATTCTTAACTTATTGCATTAAAAGTACTTGTAAATATCAGTTGCCTTCATGCTTTGAAAAATAATTCTGTTAGCCACAAAACTAACCAAGTGAAATCCTGCTCCTTAAACATCTGAATTACACAGCAAAAACATGAGGAATTTTATTTTCAAATAATTCAGGGTTCACAGAATATATGCTAGACTGCACATTTGATCATTTTTAGGCAGACTGAATGTTTCTCTCTCCTGCCACCTTATATCTAAAAATAAGTAGCTTCCCAAAGTAGCTGATTACTCATCTGTTGACAGTGAGAGGATACTGCTGATTAGACAGTATTTGTTAAACAAACCTGCTTCTTGGGAAGTTTGGGAAACACAGATCCTACTGCTCACTGCAAGTTTCAGCACATGTAAAGTAAAAGGTCATTCTCAATGTTGATACTGTCAGAGCTTGACCCCTGTACTTTTGGGAAAAGGCTGCATGCAAAATCAGGAGCAACATTTTTCCCTGTGTAATTCCTCTTCTTCTGGCATGGTTCATTTAGCCGTGCTTCAGTTCTCAGGCCCCTTCGGTAGACGAAGGGCAAGACTGGTGTGTCCTCAACCTTTCCAGATGCACCCTGGCCTGCAGGCCGTGCTTCCTTTAGCAGGGTGACATTTGTTTCCCTTGTGTTTCTGCGACTGCAGAGGACCATATAGATATTTCCTTCTGAACAAAAGTTGCTTTCTAGCGTGTGCTGGGGACTACCAACATGTGAGTCCTGGTTATAGCTTAAAATGCCTTTTTAGGATTGCTGTAATTTATCTTGGATGGCAGATCCTAAGTTTATTCACGTTAATCTTTCTGCTTTCCGTGACATTGCTGCAGGATACAAGTAAGCTTGAGGCTGTGGAAATAGTGGTTATACACCTCCTCCAAATGTGGTCTTGGATATCTGTGAATTTGTGAATAATGTAAAGATACGCTCCCAACAGCAGCTTCAGCTACCCACAGATCTGCACCTAGGACTCAACTTGTAACAAGTTTTTCTTTAAAAAAAAAAAAATTCATATTCAGACAGGGAGGAGAGAACTGGTACTCCCAAATGCAATAGTGTTTAATAATTTATAATGGTGTGAAAATAAATAATGATCATATTTATCTTTAAAAGGTTCAAGAAGCAAATTTTCCAGCTCACAAAAGTAACTCAGATATGCATTAGTGTATATTTATAGTTATTGTATGTTGCCAGAGCAGCTCAGAATTTCCAGGTGGCATTATTAAGTTGATCTTTATATTGAAATCTGCATAAAGGCTTAGTGATTTGCATTAGTGAGACCAAGAATACTTAAAGCAAAGGGACAGAGCTAATGCAATCCTGGATCCTAATGTATCTCTTACTGAAGAGCTTCCTGATCACAGCCTTGTACTACACATGTCTAAACTGATTAGACTGATTTTGTTTTGATTGGGTTCATGCAGTCGACCATGTATTATATCACTTGTCAGAGGAGGGGATATGAAGGGCTGAGTGCTCAGGCATTGCCATCTGACTGGTGTCTCTTCAGCTTTTCTGCATGTAGGTGCTGCATATAGGAATTCATTTGTAGAACAACTGTTTGAAAGCAGATTTTTGGACTCTGTGTTCCAAGCAGTTTTGTGAGTGAACATGATTTTAAAACTGAGTCTTTTTGCAGGTCTCAGTGTGCTCTATTTTCTGTTCCTGGTGTTCGTGCTCTTCCTTAACTTTGAGCAGGTAAAAGCAGTGATGTACTGGCTGGACCCTAATCTTCGATATGCCACAAGGGAAGCAGATATTATGGTATGTATCCATGCACTTCATTGTACATGCTTTAGGCATGTTTTACATGAGTAGGAAGGGATAAATCTGAATTTGCTGGCATGAGCAGTGCAAGTTTGTTCCTATACTTGACAGTTAACAAGTCCTTTGTGTCAACTACAATTTATTTACATTGAAATCAGCTGATGTGAAAAACAGTCTTCTCAGTATTTTGGTTTTTGTAATGTAGATGTTTGGATGAGTGTGCAATATGATATATGTTTGCAGTGGGGTGGCTTTGGATTCCTTTTGGTAATATATATGAGCAGGGATACTGAAAACAGACTTAACAAGGTAGTTTCTAAATGAAGCCTGTATGGTGTGTGTCCCAGATCAGGTTTTTTGATACCACAATGCTGCAGTCAAAGAACTTTGGTCTTGCCTTGTTGCTCTGAGCTTAGTACATTACTGTCATGCTATGGAGCTTGTGGAGCATGTGTATGTATGGCAACTGCAGGACTCTGCTCCCTTCCAGTCAGTCAGCTGAGCACTGATGCTGTTACCATTGGGAAATTATTTCCATAGACAATAATCTGGAGTGGCACAGAAAGCCAGGCTTGTTCTTTTGCTTACTGAGCAGCTTGCAAAGAGTTTTCCATACAAAGAACATTCCCCTTCAGGTGGGGACAGAAACAGAGAGAGCTGAGGTTGTAAAAGGAGGCGTGGGAGAAGGGTGTGAGTTTTATAGGGAGGCAAACAGAACACTGTGTGAGCAGTTGGGCACCAAGCAGAAGAGGGTTACTGTATGGGGAGGAAATAGTTGCCAGTCTTGCCCTCCTCACTATTGCATCAAGTTACTCCTCACCACCTGACCAACATGCTCCCTGGACCTTGGGTTTGTGCATCTGTCCACCATGGTCATCTGTTGTATAGTGCTCTTATAGGGCTCATTCCTCATGAGTAGGGAAATTCAGTGGTTGTCTTTCACACGTGGCAATTTACTGCTTATGCAAACCAATGCACAGCACCTTATCAGCAGTGGCTGCAAACTCCTGCCCTGTAGCACATGGGGGAATGGAAATCTTTACGGTGCAGTAAGCTTACATTAGTTGATTGGTAGTGAGAGCTGCGTGCAGCCTCCTTGCCTGGAAAACCTGATGCTTCAGGGAATGGACCTCAGCCTGCCAGCAGTACATGTTGTGCAACTCCAGCATGAGGAGTAGGACGGTGACTTTGGGCTCTGCAGGAACCACCTGTGGTGGTGGAGAGGCATGGGAAGCCTGCCCTTAGGATGGGGGGAGGACATGTGGGTAAATGGAGCCCCAGCACAGGCATCAGTGGTGTTGCTGAGCAACAAAAGGGAGCTGAGACAAGGAATCTGTTGGTTTATCAGATTCACCTGGCTCTCCTGTCATTTAAATTAGAAATAGATTCTAACTAGAGGAGGACTAGTATTACTACTGGCACTGAACCACAGTACAGCAGATTCCCTGACTGTGGCAGTCAGTGGAAACTTGCCCTGGTCTGCTTTGCAATCCTGACATTGTCATTTAAAATTGGAGTAAAGTTTTGAAGCTCAGCTATCATGAAGGCCGCAGCTTGGTCGCTTGCACAGGACTGGCAAAGTTGCTTGGGTATAAACAAAAGTTCAACACATTTCCCTGTATGGCTGGCAGAACTGCATCTGGAAAGATAAAATAGAGAGGGAAAAGCCCCAGTAAAAATAAAATCAAAAAAGCAAGAGCTCTGGAAAAAAACTTACTTTTGGAGTAGCCTCATTGTGTTCACTGATCATATAGGTATGGTGGTGTAGCAAGGAGCCAGCACCTTCTGTTGTGCATTCCATGCTTCTTGTGCTGGCAAATGAGCCAGTTTCAGTTCTCTTGGTGCACTAAAGCTGCAGGTTTGCCATCCTTAGAACAGGCGGTGCACCTTTCTCTGACCAGCAGCACAGGCGTGCTGGAGAAAGCACCAGCAGTAAGGGTTACTTAGAGTAGCTTATATAACCTCTATCATCCCATAGTGGGACTTATCTGTCTGCTGATAGAAGATTTTGTGTGAAATTGTGCGTTTTTCTCTTCATGATTTAAATCTTTCTCTGCTATCTCCTTTTCAACGTGATCAGTGTTCATTGGTGCAGGATTAGCAATAGTTGTGGCCTGAAGGACAATTCTTGGTTCAATAGCACTGAGCAGTGCTGCGTTGTCACCTGCAGGTGGCAATGTGTATTTTAGGAGGATTGAAGAGCAGAGATTTTTTTAAAATGTGTGTTTCCTGTTAGCAATAGTTCAGTTTGTGTTCAGTGACAAGACAAAACCCCACAGTTGCAGCCTCCTGCTGGCATACAAATTCTTTTTCTTGTTGGGCAGTGATTTCTAGCACTTGCTATGCAACATGTTAAGAGAACCCAATTCCTTTGTCATTGTTGACTAGAATATTAATTAATATTCTTAAGGAATCTGCTGCTCATCTGTGACAAAACAGTTGCAAGTTCCCTTTGATTTTTTCCTAATTTTTTTTTTCAGTCCAGGCCTGTGACTGAACTTCCTTGATATGAATGGGTTCTGGGAAATTGCTTTCATGAAGAAAATAAGACACAAAAGATACTCAAGTAAACACTGGCATGAGTAACATTACATCAGAAACTGGGGAGGATTAGCCACTGATGAGCCACATCTGAATACCAGACAGCATGAATGTGGGGAAAGGTGGTTTCAAATCGAACTCGAAAGAAAGGCAAATAAGTATTTTCTGGAGTATTGTTTGCTGGTTTTATTGTTATTATTTTTGTTGCTTCTCTGTTACTTACATGCTTCTTCAGGCACCAAGGTCTATTCTATTTCCCTTTAAATTAGAGCTGTACCATGGTGGCACTGAGTCTTAATACTGGAGTTTTTCTGCCAGAGTTTAGAAGGATAAGAACATGAAATAATGCTAATTTTAATACACTTATAATTCCAGGCTTGTTGCACTGAATAGAAAGATGTTTCTTCTTTCTGAAGTTGTGTGTCGATGGAGTAATTTTGTTGTGGGTTTTTTATTTTCATGACAGGAGTATGCAGTGAACTGTCATGTTATCACCTGGGAGAGAATCCTCAGCCACTTTGATATATTTGCTTTTGGACATTTCTGGGGCTGGGCTATGAAGGCTTTGCTGATCCGCAGCTATGGGCTGTGCTGGACTATTAGCATCACCTGGGAACTCACTGAGGTACACCCCTCTTTTATCTTAATTATCAGCAAAGATACAAGATGTGAATTGTTCTTGGGGGAAGCGTGACTGTTACTAGAAGGATGACTCTCTACTTCTCAGTATAGATTTACATTTTAAGTCTTATAAACCAGATGCTGAGTAATTGATGCAGTTGAATTAGCAGACAGTAGCAAGCTGGGTTTTAGGTAAGTGGTTTATTACTGCTTGAATAGAAGGGAAGTCTACGCCAGCCTATTTGTGCCATTCATAATTTATTTTTCTGCTGTTATGAGGATCATGCTACATTTTCTACTTCACATATTTCCTGATTCAGAGCAACTGTTCTCCTTTTTCACCTTGCAGTATCTGTGATCTACTGTCATGGTCCCTTTAGCTCACATACAACAATATCACACATTGTGTACAGTCATGCATTACGTACAAGTAAAATGGAGTTGAGGAATTTTCTTGATGTAAACACCTGAACTTAGTCTTTAAAATCAGTTTTCTGTAAAGCTTGCTGTCTTGAGAATGCTTGGCTTATCTGACAAAGCATTTCTAATTCAGAGACATAGATAAGAATGTATTCGTCTAAAATTAAACTTTTGGGTTTGAAAATCCTGGTGCCATGAGTTCCTCTTCAAAACATGTTTTTGTTCTGTGGCATTGAAGGATACTGTGCTGCTTAAGATTGCGTAAGATAGAGATTTCACAAGTACCCAGTTGCAAAAAAGACCTTAGCTAGTTATTGTACTCATTTTTTCCCTCTGCAAAAGAATATATTTGGATTTGTTTCACTCATACTCTTCCTGTTCATCTCACAACCCTTGTCTTCAATTTGACACAGCATCAGGTGTCTAATATTCCCCTTGTTGAAAGGCAGATTACTGGAACAGACAACATGTTGGACAATGTTCAACATACAGATATGTTATCACCACTCAAATGGATTTTTGATGAATTAGATAATTCAGGAGAGTAATTAGAAACCTCCAGAAGTTATCAGGGCCGTTACACAGGGATTGAGCTGAGCAGCTCCTATTCGCATTAATGGATTTCAGCCACCTCCATGTTCCGAAATGGGAAACTTGGCTCATGCTCCGTACTGTTGGATTAAAGTTGGGATGCAGGCAGATCTTGGTCTCTCATTCCGAGGAAGCAGCTAGAGAACCTTAGAGACTGTCAGGCAAACACCTGTGCTCTGGGTTTTGCTGCCTTTTTGTCTGTAACTTCTGGTGTCTTTGCTTGGATCTGACTGACATTTGTAGGCTATCGCCCCTCTCAGGTTAAATTAATTAGAAAGATGAAAAGGAAACTTTAACAGGATAATGAACAACACTGTATCCCTCGCGTCTTGAAGAGAAATTCAAATTTTCTTTTTTGAAAAGGTTGAAATTCACATAGCTTAGTCAAAGAAAAACAAGTGGGTTTAGTACACTTTTTCAAGAGTTTTCAAAGGAATTGTCATTGCCAGCATTAGTCACTAATGTACTGTAAATGGGCCAGCATTCATTCTTGTTGTATACAGAAAATATTCTTGTTCCTTTTCTCAAATCTGATTTTTTCAATACTTCATGCTTACATCTCTTAACAAAAGATGCTTTATTACAAAATCATACCAATAATCTTCCACAGCCTCAGTGTATGTACATTAACTGACAAAAATTGTACTGTTTTTGTGGAGATACATTTTTTAGTTTGCTGTGTGTTTTGTTAATTATCTCCTTGAGTATTGCAGAGGGACTGCTTAACACATGGCTACCTAGATTTCCTGTCCATAGGTAATTTTTCCAGTCTATTTTTTGGATTGCAGTGTTTTTTCTCATAGAAAAAGAGAATTATTTTTTCTTAAAGGAGAAAGAGAGGCACTGAATACATTTCTAGCTCTGGGTAAAATATGTTTATATCTTGCCTTAACTTCAGCTAGTTGTTCTCCTCACTCCATCAGTAGAGTGGAATGTCCTCTTAAATTCTTGAGCCATTCTGTATCAAGTATAGCAGCAAAGCTTGCTGAAATGTTGTCTGAAATGTTGTTGAACTCTTAATCTTTTTGCGTTCACTAAGTTTTCTGAAAATAATAAATGAAAGAGTTTTGAAATAGAAAATCTTAAATCCTGAGCACCACCATGCTTTAGTACTGACAGCTGTTACAAATGCATCCATTTTACTTGCTGCATCTTGTTGCTGGTTTGGAAAACATACTGCTTAAAACTATTTAGCAAAAATGAAACAAAGATTCTCTTCATTTTATTTTTTTGAAGCACAAACCACCTTATTTCCTCCTAGAAACTCAGTAGTTCTGCTTGTTTCATACATTTCTATTAATGTATGGTGTATCATCTTTGAGAGGCCAACAGCTGATGATACCCTTATATACAGCATAGCCTCAACAGGAAACAGTGAGAAGGAAACTTCTGATGTCTTTCGTGGTTCTGTCCAAGGCCTTCTGAAGTTAATGGGAGGATGTCCATCAAATTTCAGTGGCTGTGGCTCACGTCCTTGAAGTATGCTGTGAACAGAAAAGCTGATTTTTTAATGTGTACTTAAAAACTAAATTTATATGAATTCTGTGCTGTTCCTCACCCAGAATCTTTTTGCTGTATTCTATAGCTCTTCTTCATGCACCTTCTGCCTAATTTTGCTGAATGCTGGTGGGATCAAGTCATTTTGGACATCCTGCTTTGTAACGGGGGTGGCATCTGGTTGGGCATGGTAGTTTGTCGTTTCTTGGAGATGAGGACCTATCACTGGGCAAGCTTCAAGTAGGTCTAAATTAAAGCTTGATAAACATTGTTTTGCATGTATAAAAATAGCATGGAATCTGCCTGTGCTAACAGTGCTGCAATTTTATTCTACATGTTAAATGTCAATCTCATAGTAATGTTCCTGTACAGCATATGTTTGTAAATATGACTGTATATATGATTTTCTTTTGCAATTTTAAGTTACAAGCATTGATGCCGATAGACAAGACAAAATAGTAAAGCTATTTGCATTTTCAGTTTCTTTTGTATACATAAAACTTTGAGGAAGTCAGGGAGCAAAACAAATTGTGATGGTTTTCTCATCATACATTTTTAAACTAGATTTGGGCTCACCTTGGTGATGCATTAGTGTGGCAATCTGTCAGCACTAGTTGTAATTGCAGGAGGGGCATGGGGCTGATTGTACTCATGCTGTTAATTGCCTTGCGTCATTGCTGACCCTCTAAAATAAATGGAGTACTTGTAAAATAAAGAGGCATTTGTTGTGTAAAAGGGCAACAGCTTATGACCTAGTAAGTGTCAGTTCCTAGCTGTCCAGGTGTGGTTTCTTCCATAGCTTTTGGCCCCTCTCCTGCCTTCTTCCCTGCTAGCTGGTAGCAAGTGTGGTTATCTGCCCATTACCAATGGTATAGATGAAACAGGATCAAGTGTTGCAGTGGGGATCCGGCCATGCGGCTGGAGAAATAAACATCTCTGAAAATCAAGTGCAGTGAATTGCCTTGAGAGATGGAAAAGGAACTCAGATCTCGACTTCCAAATTTGTACCTTGTGTGAATCTCTGTACTGCTTTCTTTTTTTACTCACAGTTTTGTTAACTACTCTAAGAACCATCCAGCCTTTAGTCTGAATTCAGTTTTCCTGCATTTCTATCAGAGTTGATGGTCCTTCTATTTTTAGAGAATTCACTGAAAGTTGAAACAACAGACTAACTATGGCACTAGTCTTTATTGTCTTTGTGGAATAATTTTCCTCATGTTCTTTTAAATGCATGAGTAGATTTTTCTGACCTTCAACATGAAGGTGCTGCAAAAATAAGAAGCTTGTGCCCTTTTAATTCCTTTTTCTTTTTTTTTCATTTAATAGATAGAGATCTTAAAGTTTAGAAGATTCTCCCTAACCTAAGCTCCCTCCAGCCTAGAAGAACACAAATACTGGAAATATGAAATCTGAGTCTTTTTTTGTCCAGAAGGGCCAGAGGAATAACAGGATGAAAACTGACTTCTAGTCGTACTAGTCTTCATTCAGCAAAGGAAGCTCTGAGTTTTTCTTAGATTCCCTGTTCTTTGGATGCTGTTGCTCATCTGAATTAATATTATCAAAAGCAAGAATCGGTAATACATGTCAGATGAGCCTCCATTAAGATCCCCTCTCAAAATGGAATTTAAATGCTTTCTAGTTTTTAGCAGTGCTATCACACCTCTCCAGGAGGTCCACATGCATCTAATGTCAAAACAGCAGGGGTTATATGTGCTGGAAGTGTAGTATTATTAAACTTGTGGAGCCAGCCCCTTATACAGTTAATGAATAATGAATCTGACAGATTCTTGAAGGATTGATGTCAGAGAGCTCTAGAACAAGGAGTGTTTGGGGTAAGAGCAGTGGCAACATGGACTAGGAAGAAAAAACATCTAGATCTTCCAAGGAGGTTGCAGAATTGCTGTCCTTGTTTCTTTGTGAAGAGAATGATAAATGTGTTGTGTAGTTAGTTAGTTACTGACTGAGGATAGAGAAGAGTGGACTTTCATAGCAGAATATGCACCTTGACTGAAATGCTTAATAGATTATTTTTCTGAATTTCCCCTTGCCTGGTATATAGTTGTGTCTGTGAAGATCTCTGCTGTTGATCAAAAAAAGTGATTGTTCAAAAACATCAGTAACAGGGCTGTTGCCTTTTTGTTCTTCCCTTCTGGCATATTCATTATATTTACTCCAGCCCTTATTTTTTTCCAGGGACATTCACACAACCACAGGGAAAATCAAAAGAGCTGTATTACAGTTCACCCCAGCCAGCTGGACATATGTCCGCTGGTTTGACCCAAAGTCTTCATTTCAGAGAGTGGCTGGAATCTACCTTTTCATGATCATTTGGCAAGTAAGAAATATATTCCATGAAGTCAAAGCTGCCATCAGCTCACTTACTTGTTGGCTATGTTAGACTAAAAAATATTCTAATGCAATGTATGTCTGTTATTGAAATACACAGTTAAATGAATTGATAATGTAGAATTGGTCACGGTGCTTTCACGGGAGTTTCGTGGTAGTTCAGGAGTGTAATTACAGAGTCTGTGGAAAAAGCCAAATGTTGCTATATTGGCATTTTGCATTTGACGCAGATTTAAAAACTTCTAGACAGTGGGGGTTTGGGATGGTGATTTATTTTGATTTTGTTGTGTTGATTTGGGGGGGTTTGTTTGGTTCTTGTGGGGGGTGTTTTTTTGTTTGTTTGGCCTTGGTTTTTTTGGATTATTTCTTTCCTTTCCCATTGACTGTTGAATGGATCAGTGATACTCAGAATATTGTCATCAATCCAGCAAGACTATAATATGTCACAAATGCTTTGATAACTTTAAACTAAAACTTTTGTGATTTTTTAAAAATTTCTTAATTTAGTTTTTTAAAGGAAAACCATAAATATAGTTTATGGAGGTTTTTAATTTTTAATATATGATCTCTTCTGCTTTTCTCCCAAAGTTGCCTTGGTCATTCATATCTGATTTAGGATATGCAAGTTATCAGAAGACCTCTGCAGTGTGCATTAATGTCTGGTCCCTTAATGAGTTTCTGGAAAGAGGGAAAATACTTTCATAGAGGTGTCTAGGGGAGAATTTTTTGTTTTACTAGTATATTACTTGCTTGTCCTAGAGCAGGAATTACTCTTTCAATGTTCAATCTAACCAGCAGGACTATTGTAGAATATAAATAGATTTTTTTCTATGTTTTAGTTTCCATATTAATCTTTGCATATTTTCTGTACTAACTCATTAGGAGTTATATAAGTTGAACACTATTAACCAGCTTTGTTTTTTTTTTTTAATCTAGCTAACTGAGTTGAACACATTCTTTTTGAAACATATCTTTGTGTTCCAAGCAAGCCACCCTTTAAGCTGGGGGAGAATTCTCTTCATAGGAATCATTACGGCACCCACTGTAAGGTAATTTTTTGCTTTGGTGGTTTTTTTTCAGTTTAAAGTGACTTAACTTCTAGATATCCAAGAACTACATATCATTTGTGAATAAGTATGGCACATTTCACGAAAGGCATGCTTTTGCCACCAGCAAAAAAAAAAAGCAATCATCTCTTTTCAATAAAATATATTTCCTGACAAATAAACTGATGAGGTAAAATGTGCATAAACAACTGTGTTGCCATAGGGGTGCAGAACCAGTCTGCTCCTTCTCCTGTTTGTGTAGCATCTCCCTGTTTTGTGAGTTAGCTGCATATGTTATCCTCGAGGGCTGCATATGAAAGTATTCAAGTTAATGAGTCAGGTGCTCCCAAAAATGTAGATGAGGAAAAGTAGAGCTGTTGGTTTTTCTAACAGCTCCTTATTCTGTTTGTCTACAGGAAATACTAGCATGTTGTAAGAAAAGATCAAGCAGTAACTTATTGTAAGAACAGAACAGTATATATGCAGGGTTAACAGCTGTATAGGAATATGGATCTGCTTTTGGTCACGTGTGGGATTTTACCTTGTTAGCAAAGTCCCTTAATTTTCTTTTTTTTCCCCATTACATAGTTGGAGGTAGACGGAATGCACACAGATCTGAAGTTAGAAGCAGAGAATTCCCCATTCATGTAAAAAGCGATGTTACCTTGGACAGCTAAATGGCAGCCACTAATTGGTTTATTCCTGAGATACTGTTGTTAGTGTCTTAAGTTATGTGCAGTGATTTCACACTATTAATTAAATCACACTGTGATTTATTTTCATATACATTTATTTTCAATCACACCCTGTGAGCTCTAGTATAGGTGGACTTCTAAGGTTTTTTTTTTCTTTGTAGCACTTGCACACCTATAGAAGTCTTTATTTTTGGCCATCCTTGTATTGTTGGAGTAATAACACTTGTCTTCCCCATCTGTCAGTGGAAATCAGAAACTGAGAACAAGAACTTTGATTCCATTTCTTTGGAATTCCACTCTCTAAATTCTTAAATGTCTGGAGCATAGAGAACAGAGCAGAATGGTTTCCATATTGTTTTCAAAATAGTGAAAAATTCTACTGTTCTTGAGAGAAAAATATGTCAGTGGTTAGACCATTCAAACAGGATATGGAATAGCCATATTCTTTCAAGATTCAAACCCACATTTCTCAAGAAAATGCAGTTGTTAATAAATAAAAGACAAACTGTGGAAAAAAATTAGGGATGCTCTTAATTCTTTTGAAGCTGTTGCAGTTTGCCTGTAAGAATTGGAGATTCAGTGGAGAGGCAGGAGACAAATGTTGCTAGCCTACTAGTTTGGGTACTTTCCCAGTCTTTGCTCTCAGGATTGTTTTCTGTGTTGTCTCAAGCTATTTGATATATGTGATAATCTGTCCTGCTAGAATTGAAACCATCTGGTAGACATCCAGAATGATTGCATTTGAATTTAACCATCAGCACTTCATTTTCACTATAGATATGTCTGTAACACAAAGTTGCTTTCTAAATGTAAATATTCTGGGGACTTTCAACTTCACTGAATAATTTTCTTGCTTCCCTTCTCAGGCAATATTATGCTTACCTCACAGACACACAGTGCAAGAGGGTGGGAACTCAGTGCTGGGTGTTCGGGTAAGTGTTCTTGCTGCACTTCTGAAGCACTTGGACAAATGTTAAGTATGGGTCCAGCACAGGAACAGGCAGTTCCCATGAAGCCAGTCTTTGTCTTGGTTTGGTTTTGCAAGTTCAGAGGAAAGGAAAATTCTGAATTTAGAGGTAGATCATGGGAAGTGGTGGAATGAGTAAGGACAGCAGAAGGAAGAACTAGGAACTGCTGGATAAAGCTAGGCTCCTTCAAAGTAGCATTGGCCTTTCTGCCCATATTCTCAGTCAGGTGAGAAGGACAAATCTTCTGCCTCTGCTTGATTTGCAAAGGCAAAGCTTGCCTTTGCTTCATTGTTGTGAGAATAATGTTTCCCTGTCTGCCAAGGTGGGCATTGCTGCTGTTAGCAGCATCACAGCAGAGGACAGTGAAACAAACCACAGTTATCCAATATTTCTGAGTGTACTATGAGCCATGGTGACCTTGGCTGCAATCTCTTTGTCTCTTAGAGGACACCTTTAAATGAAAAGTTTGCGTGGTTGCTTCTGAAAAATGGTTAAGGATTACAGAACCCATCATCCTTGGCTGAAAGCTCTCACTGAACACGTTAATGTCATGTGTGTCAATAAATAGATACCCAAATATGTCTGTATGATCACCTAACAAGAACTGCAATAGAACATCCACCCACAGTCTGATCTAATAGTGGGAAGTGTGTGTGGAATAACTGTTCTCCTTCCTACTGCTTACTTCTGTAATCTGCTAGAAAAAACAGAGCATCACTAGGAGTTCCTGTTGATTGCTGAAAAAGAGGAAATTTTCCAGTAATTTTAACTATCTAGAAGATAATTTCTGAAGCAATTAAAAGAAGTAGATAGAATATTCATATCTGTGGTAACCAAGACAGTTCTAAAGGCAAAAATGGAATTTTTAACAGCCTAACTATGGGTATAATTAAAATTAGTGCCTTTCATTTGTATGAAACTGTTTCCTTTCAACTTGACATATACTATTGCATCACTCTTGATAGATGCACAGTAAGTGATGTAAGGCATGAACAAGGCCAATGCAACAGCCCTGCTGAAATTGCACTATTTTCATTAAGATGAAGCCTTTCAAAAAGGAATATGTTAGGATATTACAAGACCATTTTGACTGAATAAAAACTTAGCATATTTAGTTCTATGGAGTACTCTCATCACCCTTCAGTAGGACACTAACACCTTTCACTGTTAGCATGCTTCCTTCTCTTGATTTACCACTTCATAAACTGTAATAGCTGCCCTATTGTAAAATGTGCTTAACCCAAGTATTCTTGACAGGAATAACAGAAAGAATGTATAAGTGCAGGGCAAACAGCTGTATTTTTTTTTGAGTCCTTATTGAAAATAGGCTATTGTTTTGTTTATACCTTTGAGTATATCATAACCCTATGACACATTTGTTACCTGATGGTGGTCTTTCTCTTCCTGCTCCTGTAGTTGGTTTAATTATTTTTTGCTCTGCAGCTGGATCAGTTAGAATAATGTAAAACCAAGAAAGAAAAATAGTTGGTGACCCAGGAGAGTAATACTGCTCTCAATTTTTTGCTAATATGCATCTCATTAATTTGTATATTGGTCAATTGGGTGTTAACTTCCACAGTTTTAAGTTTTGGCCCCACTCATCATGCTGCAAGTCACATTAAATAGTACAGGGAAAGCTGTCATTTATTACTTGTAGCAGGACCATCTCTGCAATACCAGTGGTTTATTCAGGCACACATCTTTCCTCCCCCTTTCATGGGGGAAACTGAGTCTTCTCTGAGAGGCAGTAGAGCCATTTTTGTGAACTGGTTATGGAGAATGCTGCTAGGGAATGTGTCCTGCGGTGTCAAGCTTGGAAGACTGGAACACTTGACCTGATGTTAAGTGTGTCTGCATGTAGGTGAGGAGGAGTTTTCATGCATTGCTCAGATGTACAACCCTAAAGTCTCTACTGAAGAAGCTAAAAGTATTACACTTCAATAGTGTTTTTCATTATTTGCTTCAGATTGAGATGTCAAATTGAGATGAGTCAGTTTTCTACACTTTTACTGCTCATTTTCAGTGTCACGTTTCTACATTTGTGTTGTTAAATGTACGGAGCTTTCTCTTCAGGACCTATACAAACTAAATTTATTTCCATGGCAGATGATAGAAACTTTGGATTCATAAACAAGTGGTGGACAAGCCTTCATAGCTTTGAACCTGAAAAGATGTAAACACCTGGTAGCAGGGAGAGAGATGAAGATACTTTTTTTGATTCTTTTGATGTTAGAGAGGAAAGTAAAAACTGGATTTTTTCCTCTCACATTTCTACCCAAATCCTCTGAGTTTACAGATAAACCAGAGCAAATGCATGGATTCTCAGGGAATTTGAAATGTTGTTTCATATGAATTTTCTCATATGTGAAAATATGGGAAATACATATGAAGCAAACAAGTAGACAATTTAGAATTGTAGTAAATTTATATCTAGTTGAGAAATAAACAAAGCATAGTTCTAGTTCATCCAACAAGGGAGTCTGTTGGATGTTCAGCATGGAAAAGAAATTTGTATCTGGTGAGAGCTGAAGCACACTGGTAGGCACAAAGATTCTCTGCTATTGGCACACTCTCCTTCTTTTTCCCTGGAGCCCCATGGAACAGTGAACTGCCAGTCAATCACTTTTTGTGTGCTGTTTATGCTGAAAAAAGTATAGAAAGGAAAGACATTTTTCAAAGAATTTCAGTTAATGGTGATGTCAGGGAGGTGTGTGCTCACTAGAGGGTAGTGCTTGTTCAGAGTTGACAGTCTGGGGTCTGAGTTGTGAACATGTGAGTTAAATCCTTAGTGTTTTTAATCACTCTCCCCCCTGCTTTCATTTACCCACAGGGTAATTGCCTTCCTCGAAGCTATTGTGTGCATAAAGTTTGGACAAGATCTTTTTTCCAAAACACAAATACTGTATGTTGTGTTTTGGCTTCTCTGTGTGGTAAGTGAGATTTCTCATGTGAAACATAAAGCATGACAAAAGCATTGAGAGCATCTAAATAGCTTCCTCTCTGGAACATTGGCAGCAGGGGATCATTGTGGGGGAATGCTGGTAAAGAGCTTTGTGCATGTCCTAGGAAAAGCAAATGCTAGATTGCTTAGAACTCACTTTGAAGGGAGTAGAATAACTCTTTTTCTCATTTCTTGACATAGCAGATTACTGGTGCTTAACAATGAAACAAACACTAGTTATAGGGTGCTTTATCTTTATGAGAGATGATGTCAGTTCAGTTGAGGCTAACTTTGGTGGAGCTTGCTGTAGTGCCTGCTGGAAATGAACAGGAGTTAATGGATAGTGTTAATAAGCAATGCATATTGTGCCACACTCAAGTCTAACAGCTACATAAACAGCCCTCATTTATCAAGCAAATCATTCTAACTAAGCCTGCAACTTTCTGTACTTGTGTGATTACTGCAAATGCAGCATGAAATGCCCATTTTATAACAGTAAATGGACATTTCTCCTGCCAGACTTGTACCTCTGATGCCAAACACATTTTTCATGGTCAGTGAAAAATAAGGCATTTATAATGGGCTGACAGATAAATACTTCTCCCTTCTAATTGGGAACACAGTTTGAACAGGTGATGGGGAGTCAGAATTTATTGTTCTCTTGTTTAGCATGATGATTTTATTCCTGAAACTTCAGAGGAGAAAAGTATTGAATTGCTTCTCAAATCAGAGCACCACAAAACCAAGTACATAATGTAGCCTGAAGCATGGGGCAGGGAGAAGGAGAATTCGATTTTCTCCCATACTGGTTGTTCCTGATAATATACCTACAAGTGCCTACCAACTGCCTTTGTATGAGGACTGTGCAGAGTGTGGACAGAAATCCTGCTGGTAGTGTTTCCTGTGGGTGATCTGGATGTATTTTCCTGCTCCCATTGAGAATTGTTCTCCATACCCCATGGTGGCAGGATCTATGTGTAGCTTGAAGTTGATGCATGAGTATTACTCATCCTGACAGAAGATGCAGGGAGAAACAGAGCATGAAAGTCTAAATGCAGTGTCTCCAGTGACTCTGAGGCCTTGAATCAGCAAGGAATTTGGAAAAAGTTTTACAGATTTTTTTGTTGTTTTTGTTCTTCTTCTTCTCCTTCCTTGTTTAGGCCTTCACGACTTTCCTGTGTTTATATGGTATGGTTTGGTATGCAGAGTACTACGGCTACCGAGAAAAGGTACCTATACAAATGAAACCTGGTTTTGTTTTATTCCGGAATTAAAACTCCAAAGCCTTAGGTATTGGAATTCTTTACCAGAGCTAGCATAAATGCGGATAAGGGGGGATGGTCTGGAGTGTAACTGAAGTCAATAGAAAGAACTCTGAATTCAGCAGGCCTTGGACAGATCCCAAATTACACTGTGGTTTCTAAAGAATGCTGTCCTCTTAGTTACTCAAAATGAGGCTGTAATTTTAGCAAAGCGTTCAAGGATGAATGGTTAGCTAATGTTCCCATTGTACAGGTGGAATGCTAGGGGAATATTAAGAATACTTGGTTACACAACAGATCACATGGCAAGTGGTGAGTTCTTATTGTGTCATCTATGTGGTGCCTTCTGACTAGGAAGGGAAAAGTCCCAAGTACTGTCTGAATGTTTTGTGAGGACTTCTGCCACAGTTTATAAGTCCAGTTGCAAATGGGAGGAGTACTGATGACAAGAACTACCAACATCCCAATGACATGTGTCCTTGTTTTTGCAGACCTTATCAGAAAGTGAAGACAGTCCATACAGTCCAGATGCTTCCTGGCTTCATTCTAAATTCAGCAGAGGTATTGGTACTTCTGTAGTTATATTCCTGAAATGATATCATTAAGGCTCAGCACTAGAAAACGAGGCTTGAGAAACTTACCTAGTTTCAGCTGGTCTTGTTTTAACATCTCTGCAGGAGCAATGCAGATAAATCATCTGCAAAGCTTTTTTGCTTCACTGCCTTTTTAAAATTCTGATTCTTGGAAATGTATTTATTTTTTAATGTATCAACTGATTTTTTCTCCTGTTCCTCCAGGCCATTATTGTAGGTGTAGGTGCATTTCATAACTGTTGCGGACAGGTTTTCTCTCTGAACCTTGCATGTTTGATTTGAAACACATGAATGTGAACTGTACTTTTATTTGTTGTTGTTAAGAAATAGTCAGCAATGTGCCCTGGAGCGGGTGTTCTTACTGACAGTTACCTTGTCAGTGCAGTGCTATGATCATAAGCTGCTTTCTCTGCACTAAGCAAAGGCAGCTTCTTTCTGACTACTTTTCCCTACACTAGAGGTCAGTTATCTCTCTCCTCCACTGGCTTTTTCGGGTGGTCTTGCTTATTGAACAAATATCAGAAATTCACACATGGAAGTTATCTGTCAGAGTTTATGTTCCAGGTATTTGTATAGTTAAAAATATTTCCTATTTATCATCTACTTGAAAAGCACCTACAGCAGATCTTCTTTATATTTCATACATGATTTTTCTGGATGTTTAGTCTCAGTTTAGTAAATTTGTGGACTTTTATATTTTGGGGAAAAATCATTTGCACTCAGAATGTTTTTCCCATTTATGCATGCTGGAGAAATCTGACCAAAAAAACTCTTTCTCTGCAACTTCCTGTTACTTCATTAATTACAGGCTTCAGCTTCTTTCACATTTTGTTCTTGATTCCTTGTTTTGGTCCCCACTGTCTGTCTTTTTTTTCTCAGAATCAAACTTATGTTCTGTCATATGAAAGACTGAAATCTAGAAGTGTACTCTTGAAAGATCCTTAAAAGACCTTGCTTACATAGTTCTTAATTTCTGATAGTAGTACCTGCCACTAAGAAAGATGTGGAGGTTTAATTATTGATATGATTTAAAATGGAAGATGTTTCACCGCTATCCTCTGCTGTAGCAAACTTCTGATTTTTGGTGGGGGTGGAATTTTACAGGAGAATTGCTTTAAAAAAAATAGGCCACTAGATGGAGTACAAGTATCAACCAGTTTGTATTAGCCTGAAATAATCCATACTGTAAACATTGTAGCTCTAAAAAGCCTTACTGTCTTTCAGATAGCAGCTTGTCAATGTCAACTATATAAATATGTATATGTATTAAATAAATATTTATTTCTCAGCAGGTGCTGACAGTAGCCCACCAAAACATTCAGTCAATAGTGAAAGCCATTCATCTAGAAGGAGGAATCGACATTCCAAATCAAAAGTATCAAATGGAATTGGCAAGAAATAAGAATGGTATCTAAAGACATCCTACAGTGTGACCAGAGGTGACAAAGATGATCAGACCTGGCTCTGAATTACCAAATGGAAGACCAATTCTAAAATTAAAGTTTAAAAAAGGAAGTGTTGAAGAAAAGGATGATGAAGATGGAGCCACCAGTGTCATGCAGGTCATTGCCTGACAACACTTCCCATTCGCTGATGTAAATCTATTTTCTTCAGCATGTGGCACCAAAAGTTCATGAAGGGTATACTGGAAAAAAATGATATTTTGTCATAGCAGGTACTCCCTATTTTGTGTTCAGGTGTTGCAAGTTCATTTTTAATATCTTAGTTCAGGACTTATACCCAAAGGTTAGTAAACTGATAGTCAGTTGGCATAGTTGATTGAATTTTTTTGGGGTTGTTTTACTGTGTTAATTGTTTTCTAGAAGAGTATGCAACCCTTTGACTAAAAGCAGCTCTGCCTTTCTTTCTCAGTCTCACAACAAAACTTTTCCATACAACTGTTAGTAAGTATTTAAAAATTTCATATTGCTTGCTTTTCTTTAAAGGGTCTTTAGGCCTTGTGTCCGGGTTTTGCCAGGAAGGAGATGGGTCCAGGTTTCTTGTAAAGGATGTGAAATTGATCTTCAAACACAGGAGGTTTTTTTGTTCTACATTGTTGTCCTGCTTGATTCATGCACATTCAATTTTTTTTAATTTTTAAAATACATACATAAAAATGTGCTTCTTAGTACAGGGCCGTGCCTCCTGTCCTCAGAGACAGAGGCCATGTTATTTCATTGTTTTGCCTCTTCTATTGTAGTATGTTTTGCATTTTCAAATGTAAATATGTCATTTGTCATCTGTGCCACATTGTGTACAATATTTCTTCCTACTTCCTTCTATTTGCTTCCATCCCAGCTGGACCCAGAAATCCTATTGTCTTCAGACTGATATCAGGAACTGCTTTGAAGGCTCGCATGCCCTACTGAGCTTGGTGATAAGGCAGTTTTTTGCTGAAGCTGAGTTGCTTACTGTCTCCATAAACATAATTATTTGTGAAGATTTGCTGTAGTCTTTGGTGTCTGAGAGGCAGCATGATGTCACTGTGATATACCCCATTTTTTTGGTGTTTCCTGTCATGCATCAGATACTCAACAGCAAAGTCGCTCTTTCTTGCAGGTTTTTTTTTGAGAGGGGTGGTTTACTTTTTGTCTGGGTGTTCTTTTGAGTTTTTTTAATGTATTAACTGTGACATCCAGCAAATTGGATAATTCTCCAGCAGTGAATGTAATGATTAAGTCAAGAGGTAGGCAATCATGAGCAATCAGTTTCTGTATTAAGTTATCAAAATGTTTTAGTGCCAATTAAATTTTGGGACTCAAGGCATTCAGAGGGGTAGGTAGCTTAAGCAAGGATAAGTAATACCCATTAGTTACTTAGTCTTTATGAGAAAATGGGATTTCCTTTTTCTTTGAGTAATGTTACTGTGATTTGCCTCAGGCTAAGTACTAAAGAAAAAATGCAGCAGAGACTTTATACAAGTGTATGATACTGTAAATAGAAGAAAGTATCCTGTGTAATCCATCAATTCCTATGTGCCATAGATGATCAGTGTTTTCAATGCACTTAAGTGTTGCTGCTGAGCTCCTCAGAGGCCTTTAATTTCCTACCCTGCTTTTCAATCAAACATGGAGTGTACATCTTGGAAAGTAATGAAGTAGAAGCTGCTATATCATCATTGCTGCAGTGACATTTAATGTTTCATGAAAAAATATGTTAGGAAGACTTTTAGGCTCTCCTACAACTATTTGGTTTTCATTCATACTATAGCAATTCCATATACTGCCTTCGTACTTGTAATGTACTACATACTGCTGAATGTATTTGTGGATTTCTTTGGATACTGAGACTTGTTACTTTTTTTATTTCCTTGGTTAAAAACTCAGTCTGTGTAAGACTGAAGAATGGCATTGTAAATTTTCTATTGATTCAATACCAAAGCAAGAGGTTTGAAGTCTGATGGTTTAGGTATTTTAAGTACTGTGGTTTTTGAAGGTGAGAACCTATTACAGCTGGTGGTGGGGTCCGAGGCTGTGACCCAGGAAGAGGTGACCGGTCCGGGGAGATGGTCCCGAAAGGAATCGCCTTCCCGGGGTCCGGTGTCTTCCTCTCAGCTGCTGGCAGAGGAGCTCTTGCAGAAGCTGTCAGCTCTTTAGTGATATCAGCTCGTGATTTCAGCTCAGCTCTGCAGGGCAGCCTCTAGGCCAAACCAGACCGGAGAGAGAGACGAGAGGACCCGTATGGCTGGTTCCGCACGAAGGTAGCTTTATTGTGGGTCCCCTCCGGTGAAGGGAAGCCAGGGACGAGCTCTCCCCCCCTACAGAGGCGAACTGGTCTCCTTTTATAGGGATACAGGGGATCAGCAAGGGGACCAATGGATTACAGAGGGTCTGGGATAGACCAGTGGGTTACAGAATGATCTGCATAGGGTATCCCAAAGGATTGTGGGTCTACTTTTCCTCACCATGACTCCAAAGTCCTTTCCAGGGAGTCCTGCTGGGCGGTTGCGAAATCTCTTATCTCAGCAGACATCCCTCCAGGGCAGTGGCTGGGCATATCCCACAAGAACCTATTTTGTACATGCAAGGGGTATACACACCAACTATGTATACAAAGCTTACATGTGTAAACAGATGCTGAACTACAACATCTACCTGCCTGTGGGGACAAGCACACATTTTGTAAATGCAGACCTGGTGCTCACATTGCTGAACTGCACCCTAAAAATACTGGAAAGAGAAATATTGAAATGTCATCTTTTTGGAAGCTGACTTCTGTATACTAACACAACACCTTGGCCTTGAAAAAATGTTGTTTGACAACACCTTTAAATTATTTCCAATTAAGTATTTTTACTTTAAATTTTTTGTGTTTTGTTGGGTTTTTTTGGTTGTTGTGTGGTGTTTGGTTTGGCGGGGGTTGGGAGGGTGTTGGTTTGGGGGTTTTTTTGTTGTTTGTTTTGGAGGTTTGTTTTCTTGGGTTGGTTTATTTTGGTTTTTTTGGGGGGGTTTGTTGGGGTTTTTTCTTTTTTTCACATTAAGAGAGAGGTGGCTAGGGAGAAGGGAAACTTAAGTAAACTATTCACATGCTGCTTGAAAAAAGGCATTTTGTCTCCTCTATCAGCAGTTCTGGCTGGAATTCACATGTGTTCTCACAAGTCCTCCACTGACTGACAACTGTATTTTCAGCCCATCACTTTGGATGTGAGCTTTGCACTGAAAGGCGTTGGAAAGGTGCTTTTGATCACTGCTGTAAAATTAGTGATCTGAGTTTTGTCAATTACTGTGCTGTTGCTGAATTCTGTATGTGTGTAACACCTATAATGACAAATCACTGAGCTGTTAAACATCAAGCATCCATGTGTGAGTTCTGCTGCTTGAACAGTGTTTTGTAGCAGTCATGGATGCACCTGTTTTTAACTACTTGTTCTGTCACAGCCTCTTATTCCTACTTCCCTGCTTCTGATGTTCTTTTCTTTCTCTGCCCTCTAGTGATCTCCCGTGCTGCTATGGAGAGATCGGAATTGGCCCTCCAGAGGCTGTCCATCAATGTCAGTCATTGAAGGGAGGCTAATTCGAGGCAGCATGGTGTAAGCAGAGGGTAGTGGCAAGAACTTTAAGTAGTAGATTAAATAAAAAATGGGGAGTTTTAAAATACAGGTATACAATGAACCAGAGCTCATGTTGAATACTGAATTCCAGTATTAATGTTGCTGCATAGATCATACACCACATCTAATTAAATGTTTGGAGCGTGGTTTTGACCAATACTTTTGTTACTCTTCTGTGAAGATCATCACTTGATGTTCCAGCTGTTAAAACTTTAATTTTTTTTACTTTGTTATCACAAGAGGACACAGATGTTACCACATATTTAATAATTTTTGAATAGAATTGCTCTGTATTGATTGCAAAGTATTGTATTTTGCAATAATTGAGTAAATCAACCCATGTCACCCAGTGTGTGTTTGTCTGTACCTGTAAGGCATAGGAAATGATGACATACTGCCTTTAGAAGCTGTTATGTTTTATTCTAAGTAAATGAATTTTGAAAAATGCAGTGGTTCCTGAGCAGCCTACAGTGCACTCTAAGGTTTTGCTCTAATTTATTATTTTGGAGCAGCAGATCTGATAATGTGAACAGTTGCATTATCGCTTCTGAAGTTTTTCTAGTGTACAAGATAAGTTCTTGTCTTAACTGCTCTTTTTGGATTTTATTTACTATTGGATGGGAGAGCTGAGTTGCAAGATGGTCTCATGACAGACCTTCAAAGAAGAAATGAGGCCTTGTCTACAAGGACTATAGGACAGGCTGTCGTCAAGTAAACAGCCAGTATAAAGGTGCCACTGGCACTCTTTGCTTTGGCTTCCACTGCTGACAGTTCCCACAACAGCAGTTTCCAGTTTTGTTATACCTAGAACCTCTTGTGAGGTGTTGATTGTTCTTCAGAGCCAGATGTAAGATGTACAGTTTGTAAAGCAGCATGGCTTTCCTTTTCTTCCTCAGTTCATTCTCTGTATAGACATTGAATAACATGACTTTCTGATTTGCTGGGAAGGGCTTTTCTTCAACATGACTTCTCTTTTAGAATACTGGTTTACAGAGAGGCCATAAATTCTGAGGTTGTAGTTAAGTTAGGAATAGCCTAACTTAAGGACTTAAGCTCGTTCATGGTCTAGGAAGAACAGGTAAAAGTCAAGTGTTCAGTTTGTAAACCTCTTCTGAAGGGTGGGAGACTACCTGATTAAAAAATTTATGAGAGCGACCTCTCTCAGAACACTGCTTACTACCTTGGGGAGGGAGGAGTGTTTATCTTTTCATTCTTCATTAAAGCATTAAAAATACTGGGAAAAAAAATTGGAACAGTGGAATAAACTTTGTTTAAGAAGCAACACTTCAAAAATGTGCTCCTTTAGAAGCATGGAGCTCTACTACATTTGAAGGATCAATCTTTGTTTTATGTCTTCTTAGTTGTTGAGGGTGTAGCTTAATCAGCAGTGTCACATGGGCCTAGTGGCTTCATTTGTGCTCAGTCGCCCTCTGGCACAACTTGCACACTATTAAGCTCATATGATTCAGCACAGACTAGAAGCTGGAGCCAAAAGCTGGCATCATCATTGAAACAGGTGTTGGTGTGCCTACTTTGGTGTCTGAGTGCTCACATTCAGCTACATCCTGTTAACATAGGCATGGGCCTAAGCACTACTCTCCTGGGCCGCCTGTTCCCTCTGGTATATGCTGGAGCACTCTAAGGAACACACAGGTTTAACCAGAGGTTTCTGAGCTGATTTTAGTTCTTGTGTGCTCAAAACACCTCCTGCAGTACTCTGGCTCCCTTTGTCTGCAAGTGTGTTCTTCCTTCTTATCCACACCACAGTTTTGTTCTCTGGAGCCATGGCAGGCCCTGGTCCTAATTCAGCAACTTAAGGTAGTTCCCTAAAGGTGCAAGTTTCTCAGTTGAGTGGAAATGTGTTTTGGACAAACACCTTGCTCACATTACTCACTTTGCTTTAGCTTTAGTGTGTCTTGTCAGGAACTGGGCACATGCATATTACTGAAAGAAAGTAGGACTAGAAAAGCATAAGCTCTTCATACAGTGGCCTGAAAAGTACAAAGACAACCAGACTCCTGGCTTATGCCCAGCAGGGTATGTGGTCTGTTATCTTTATGCCTGCTCACTCATCTGTCAGTGCTATGGCTGCAGGTGCACCTCAGGTGCCTTCCCCTGTGCTGGTTTCATTTGTATGAGCCCCCCCAGAAGCCAGCTGGTAATCAGGCTCTGCTACTTCCAGCTTTTTTTGGACTAAGTGGTACACCTTTCAGACTTGTCAGCACAGCTTACCATTGACAGTGTGAAGATAGTAGGCTTTCAGGCTTGCTCGCAGTTATATTGTACCAATGAAGCCAGTAACCTCCCTGTACATGAGAGCTGTATGCATAAAGCATCAGGTTAGCTCTAGGAACCTGGTTTGGGCCTGGAGAAAGTACTTTTGTTTGTTTTGTTTGTTTCTGGAGGATTGCTTTTGGCAATATGCTATCCATCTGAAGAACATCACAAAGAGTAGATCCTGCACGAGTCTTCTGTTGTATGTTTGTCACCCCTGTGTTCACTTTGGACAGCTGCTCAAAATTTATCAAGTTCCTTCATACTCTGAGTCCAGGTCATGATTATCTCAAAAGACTTTGGAAATTTGGGGTATTAATTTTTATTTCCAGCTCCTTCCTGTGTCTTTAATTTGAACTGTATCTTCTGTTTCCATCATTTCTCAGTGAAAGACAAGAATTGGTCTCTCATGCTTGGATTTTGTTTCTCTCACAAAAGAGCAGCCTTGCCCTCAACAGTCTAAATTATATTATGGTAAGACCAAATGAGTTTTTACTTCAATGTGGGAAAAAAAAAAGCAAGTGTGGGAAAGAATGTAAATTATAAACATTGAATTCCTATAATCAGCAACAATGTAAGTGCCAGACTATACTAAGGATACACATGGGTTCAATTTTCATCGTTTTTGAGGATCTCAGTTTTCAGATGATCATGAAATAACTGGATAGCTTATTTAATATTTTTAGAGTAGGGGAATTTACAGCAGCAGCATTCCTATGGCTGTGATCCAAAGTATGTTCTGCAACTGCTGTGCCCTCCCGTTCAGTATTTTAGTGGTTCTTGCTCAAAAAAACATGCATAAAATACTTGTGTGTGTTTGTATATGTACATATAAATCTACAGATGAACTTCCTCATCAAAATGCTCAGAGCCTGGTTCAGTACAGTCTCTGTGACAATGACTACAGTATGCCTGAACATTTGGAAGCATCCAAGTCTTGTCTGTACCCCGGGAAGGTCCAGGAGGAGTAGGCATTAATCTCATTTGCAGCCCCTAGGTGATGCTGTAACACTGACACACAGAGAATGTGAACTGGATTTTCAAATGTTGCTTCTAAATTTGGGCTACTGGCTTCAGCCACCCTGGCTCGGTTTTAAAGATTTCATCACTCCCGTTGACTTTAATTACAAGTGCCATGCGCACAGTCCTGCAAAGTGCCAGTGTTGTCAAACTTGCTACAGAATAACCAAAGCAAAATAAAATCAAATTAGTAGCTTTGAGAAGACTTTTAATTAAAGTGTTAAAGATAGCTCTAGTCTTTGGAGAGCAAGAGCAATAGACTTCTGTTCTGGTTTCCACCATACACAGACTACCAATTTCTTGTCTGAGTACCTTCCCGATTTGAAGGGAGCACTACTTTCTCCAGAGGATCTTTGGGATGAAGTTCTGGGCAGGGTTCTTCTGGCTTTCCTCCTGTTTCCACTGGCCTTTGTGTAGGGCATTGGCTGGGATAGGATGACTGCTGTTTGAAAAGGTGGTTTGGTTTTTGCTCCCAGGAACTTGGCTGAACCCAGGGCATGCTCTCCAGTGCTACCCATTCCCTTGAGTTTGTGTCTGTAGCCATGAAGTTGTGAGTTTATCTCCTTTCAGATGAGCCTGTCCCTCATCCCCACCAATCTCTTTGGGACAAGGAAGCCACTGGGTGCAGATTGTTACTGCTTCATGTATTTATGTGGCTCAGAGTTTTGGATGGCTCAGAGTATATATCAGCAAGTATTCAGAACTTCATACCATCTGCAAAGAATTCCCATTTTTCCATTAAGTGCCATTTTTTCTAAAGATTTGGAAAATCCTTCTGGTCTCAAACCTCAACAAGGCACCCAACTTGTACCAATTACTACGACTTCTATCTGTTAATGTTAAGATGGCTATTGGGGGGGAAAATCATTTAACTTTTATATGGTCAGCTGGAAGACGAAATTGCAGCCCTCATTCCTTGCAGCAGGAAACAGTGTCCTTATTCTTCTCAGTCTGGTTCTGCATAGGGGGCAGCCACTAATACAAGTAAACCTGTATTGGTTTTGTTGTAGCCTGACTCCAGTACGTAATGGAGAGGAAAAAGAATGCAGTGACAAATATTGCTAAGAGATATGTATTTCCATTAATCAAATAAATAACCTGGAAGAAAACCAAGACCTTTTATTACATTAGCTGAGACATTTAGCGTTGCATTTTTTCTTATTTATGTGCTGTAAGGGCTGTAGGTGATGCAAAATGATGCTTATAACTTTTTAAATATTACTATTTCTGCCCTTTTGCTGACTTTGCCATATTTGGCTCCCAAATCCACATCTATGCATTCCATGTACCCACACTTAAAATGCATCTGGAATACCGGGACAGAAGTTGGGTGTGGAGAAACCAGATAGAGCTGAATTGCAGTTTCCTGGTGACATGTTCTCTAAACATCCCAAAATATTTCTCAGGGTGAAATGTTCCACTTGGTGACTTCAGGTTTCAGCAGTACACACTGTTCATTCAGCTCCAGTGCTTCTCACGGGATGGTAACATGATTACCAGTAATGATCTTTCATGCTGTAGAGTTTTTTTCTCATACCAGTTCCATGTTGAAGAAATTTCTTTGAAACAATGCATAGGACATTGCAAACCTGATGGGGGGAGTGGCCAGTAAGTTCACATTAAAGAACAGAAATGGGGACAAAGGGTAAGTCACTTGTCTGCATTTCCCCAGGAAGCTGAAGACAAAGAGAAGAGTAAAATCCCAGACCTTTGGGTTCCATGCTGTTACCTGAAAATTACCATGGGACTTCCTGAAAAAAGGGCTTCTGTAGTAAATCCAAGAATGTTATCCATGTCTCTTAGTCCTTAAAAATGAAAATACAATGCAAGATGGAATAGGAGCAAGGTGAAACCCCCTCCATTCTTGTATTGTGATCTTCATTTCATTTTGTTTCACTGGCTTACTTTGCTTTACCTGCCTTTTCCAGTGAGCTTTCATGACCAATACCTTGGCTGTTGATGTAAAATTAGGGTTTGCAAAAGGTGGATCAACACACATAGGACAAAGTAGGTCTTGCATACAAACTGGGAGAACTCATTGAGAATAGTCCTGTGGAGGAGGACTTAGGGGTTCTGGTGGATTAAAAACTGGACATGACCCAGCAGTGTGTGCTTGCAGCCCAGAAAGCCAGTTGTGTCCTGGGCTGCATCCAAAGCAGTGTGGCCAGCAGGGCAAGGGAGGGGATTCTGCCCATCTAGTCTGCTCTGGTGAGACCCCACCTGGAGTGCGGTGTACAGTTCTTGGTTGGACATCTCCAGAGAAACCTGTTTGCTGTGGGTTTTTTGCCCAGGCATGCAATGCCTTCGTGCATGAAGAAACTGTAATTTGTAAAAGTGGATGGTTTGGTAAAGCCCTACCACTGACACCAGGACTATAAGGCCCTCTTGGTTTTGGTTTTGCATTTATTGTAATTGCTGAGTGGACTGATCCTCTTTGCATCAGGGTGTTTTCACTGTTTTGTTATAGCAAGAATTAAAGAGATGATGACCCAAGTGTCTTTGTACCAGGTTAAAAATTTCAATTTCTTCTTTTTAAATACTGTTCTTGAACCTGTTCAGACCCTGGTGTTTGTTTCCACCAGCCATGCTCTTCTGCCTTGACACATCAGAGATCTTTCATTAAGGACTAATTACTTTTTGATTGATAAGAGGATAACAGCCATTTTAAAGTGAAAAGAAAAAGGAACTAAAATAAAGCATTGGTTTCTGAGCTGGGTTCCTGGCTCATCTCTGTCATTCCACCTAATGTGGTCCTACAAGTCTTCAGCTTTCAGTGGGTGATAGATGTGTCCTGGCAGTCAGCCTCTCCCAGCATCAGGATGGGATGCTTGGATTCATCTCCACTTAAGACAATTGACAGAAGAGCCTTAATTAGGTGCAGAGTCCCCATAGCCTTCCTTGCCAGTCAAGAATATTCCATAGGCACCTTCAAAGAGCAAGGGAGGTTGTAGATGATTTAATCATCCTCTGGAGTTGTAGGTGGCCTCCGAAGGAGCCTCCACTGCTGTGAGCAGACATGCAGCTATACCAACCTTCACACTGCATCACCTCCTGCAAGCACCCAAATTACCAGGGATGAGTCCAGGCACGTGCTCCCTTTGCTCCATTGATTTGAGGCATCCATCTCTTTTGCCCATTGGTCCTCACAGCATGATGCTGTTTTCCAAATGCAGGAATAATGTACTTCAGCAATGGATAATTCCACCTGATGAGATGGGAATTACGTGCCACCCCTCTTCCCAATGGTGCTGATACTCTGAGCCCATTGCAGCATAAAAAGGAAACTAAGGGTTCCATGCTGGCATGACATTCACCTGCTTTCTTACAGGACCTGCTAAATTTGAGGCTGGATTCCTACTAGTGTGATAAGTAATATTCAGCATGGCAAAATATAAGAAACAAACATTTCTTTCTTTCTGCTTTCAACTCTCCCAAGCTGTAACTCATCTTCTCCAGCTTCCTTCAGCTGTTAGAAGAGGGTTAAACAACCTCACTAGGAAGCACAGAACTTTATCATAGCTAAAGAGGATTAATGCATGCATAATCCCCTTACAAAGCCACTTGCCTTCCAACTCCAGTGTGTAAAAATAAAAAAGGATTGGATCAATGTTATTTTTCTTATATCTAATTCCAGAACAATAGAGCACATTAAGTAATTAAAATGTTCACCTGTAAGGCGCTTAAAAGCAAGGCTGCTGGCAGATGTATAATTAGCTCCAGTTAGCTGCTTGCTTGTTTGCTTCCATTAATTTACCCAGAGTGGGTTCTTTGGGCTTGGAGCTTTATTTAGAAAGCTAAAAAATTTATTTAGAAAAATATTTATTATTGCATGAAGTAGTGCAGTGGATAGGCAGGGACAAAAGACCAAAAACCAGAAATTAGATAATTTACTGAGCCAACACACATGCTAATATAGGATATTTCAGGTCCTCCTTTTTATGCCATCTTCAGTTTCTGGTAATTTATCTTTTGTCAGAACTACAGTTCTTAATAGGTTGGGTAAAGTCACCCCAAACATTACTAATTTTCTTGTGTTGTCTTTCTTCTGCAGAGGACCCAGTCTGTTCTGTCTGTCTCTGCACATGACATACAAAACAGTGGGCTTTCAACTTTCTTAAAAGGAAGGATGACTTAGAAAGGGGCAGAGCTGTGCATTCCCAGACCATGAAAGCCTTCTGAAAGCAAGGAAAATATCAGGACTACTATCTGTAACATTTTCATGGATGCATGTGAAGGGGTGAAGAGCAGGATTTTTGCCTGGTTTCCCATGCCACCTCTGCCAGACCCCTGACTGCCCAAAAGCCAGGGGCTGTGGGTTGACAGACAACAGCAGGACGGACAGACAGACACCTGAGTGGATGGAAAGGGAGAGGAGAGAATGGCAGGCTGCAGTTAACAGCTCCCTTGCCATGAGCATCACTGCCCATGGGTCAGGATGAGTCATTTTGCATGGTTTTTATAGTGTTTGAGAAAATCTGGCAGCACCGGGAAAACAAACCTTGGGAATGATTTGCATTTATTTATTGTTTGTCTGTGTGAAGGGGTGACTCTGCAGAAGAGCCCACAAAGAGTGTGATCTGGGTAAGACATATGGGAAGCTGGAAGATAATGACTGACACCAGGGAGGAGGGGGAAATATTATTATACTGATGTTGTGTGAGCACCGTAGAGGAAGTCAGTCTTTAAAGTGTGAAACCTCCAGCACTGGAAAAGATAAGCAGAGCCTGCAGAAATCAATTTGTGGGATCTGTTTCTCTTGCTGAGCTGCCTTTGAAGACTGGGGGGCTGTTTTGCTTTCAGTACCCCCAGGGAAGTTTTCCCTCCTTTCTAGTCTTGCCATTGATCTGAGCTACACTCCCAGATCTGTAGGTGTCTGTACTCCTGTGGCAGCCCATGATAAAGCCAGTGGTTTTTTGAGCAATGAAAATGATTGTACCTCACCTCCCTGTAGGTCTTGAGTTCAATGGCCACAGGAGACTGAGCCTGTCAGCAAATGAGCCCTTCATGGCTTCTGCTTTCTTAGTGAAGTGTTGGTTTCATGGCTCCTGACAAGTGCATCTCGATATAAAAATCATGTGTGCAAGTTCACTGTTCCCCCTCCCTTTTTCTTTTTCTTGTGAAAAACTGTTCTTTGCTTTCCTGTATTTCCTCTCTTGTGTAGGGATCAAGGACTAAATCAGTGCCTGCCAGCTCCCCTGCTGAGTCCAGGGCTCCACCTTCCCTCTAGGGACTGCATGTACTTTAATGGTTGATGTTCAAGTGGCCTTGGACAGACTAAAACTCTGGAGAAGCTCCTCCATCACAAAATCATAGAATATTCTGAGTTGGAAGTGACCCACAAGGATCATCAGGTCCAACTCTTAGGTGAATCACAGCCTTTCCAGCGGTCAGCAAGCTGGAACCAGATGTGGACAGCTGCTGATCTAGGACAAGGCCACCAACGCTGGGGGACTTGTACCAAAGGTGGATCCATCCATCCATCCATCCATCCATCCATCCATGTGCATTCTGAGGCCAAGTTACTCGGGTCACCTATTTACACGCACAGCTTACTAGCTTTGATTCAAAGAATGAACTAGAAGATGTACTGTCCTGAAGACGTTCTCTTTCAAACCTGTTTCTCCCTGCGGGGTGGCAAGGGAAGTTGCTTAATGCAAGGTTGTCATCTGGTGCCTGTGACACTTGACTGATATCACAGCTCAATGTCTCCAGCAACATCGGACCTACGAGCTCCACAGGGATGACTGCATCAGCTCCCCCAGCCTACAGCCACACAAGCGCCTTTCCTTGTAGAGCAGCTGCTGCCTTCCTGAGCGGGCCCAGCCAGAGCGGGGGAGACAGCCATGCCCAGAAAGCTTGGGACCTCCTGTCCTGCGCTGCTCCGGAGCTTGCACACCCCCAGCACTGCAGGATGTCACAGCCTAGCTGCTGCTCCTGCTCTCAGCTGGCAGCCAGGCACATGTACAAAGCCTTGAAACTCAACACAGGCAACATGCAGAGGGGTGGAAAGAGGACAAATTCCAGATATATTGTTTTCCCCTTCTTTTCTATCCCTGAATCTTTCCTCTGGCAGCCTGTGTTTGACTGATAGTGAATCCACATCAGCTAATCACAGTGTATCCTGAGTATCTCCAGCTGTTCCTCGACAAATGGTGAAGAAAGTGGCGGAGCTTGAACCTCATCAAAGAGACCCTGTGGTCTCCCCTGGGCTTCCCCGTGACACACTCAGCCACTGTCACATGCAGACATCCTCTCTCCAGCCTGGCACACACAGCTCCACAGCAGCAGTGGGGAGTCCTACCAGGGAGCCCCAAATCAGGCTTGGGTTATTCTCCAGGCCTGATGGGAGGCTGCAGGAGTGAAACAGGGTCTTGTTGACCAAGCAGCAGAGCCAGCTACCTCACGGGTGGGTAGAGGTGCTGTGAGTGCTAGAGCAGGCCAAGAAACCAGCCAGCTCTATCAGAAACGCCTATGGCAACAGCTGGGTCAGAGCAGGAACTTGAAGCCACACCTCCAGATGAGAAACTATAGACCCTGAGAGATTGACTTGGAAATGGGACAAAAGGTAGCAATTGTGTTTGTTTGCCTTGCCCTCTGACTTCACCCTTCGTGTTTCAGATGGGTCACCCTGACCTCATTTTCAGACAACATTTTCAGATTTCCTGGAACCACGATGAAGTCTGGGTAAGAGCACTGAGGGCTTTCCTGGTAGGTTTGCAAATGCATTTAGGCTTGGATTCAATGGGGTACAAAAAATCTTCAACTGTATTTCTTTCCCCTGGTCCTGGAGTATGGTATTTCATTTACAAATCTTTCAGGCTGCTGGCAGATTGCAGTGGTGTGACCAAAAGGGCCAGTACAGGAGTGCATGGGGCTGTGGCTGGAGAAATCTGATGTGGGGTTTTCCATTTGAGCTAAATCTCTTCCTCCCCATCAGGGTTAAAGTTAACTCAGCTGTGCAAACTCATTTATATTCAGCCACACGTGGCTATAAATGGTACTTTTTGTTCCTGACAAATATGAATATAATATTTGCTCTGAAAATTCACCATTTCTCATGAAAAATCTTCCCCCCTTGCCATTTGTCTCCGAGATGTTGAATTTTACTTGGCAGATGGACAGTGCAGGAGGGTGGCCAGGCTCCGTGGGAAAGAGCGAGTGCAGGGATATGGGGCATCCTCTTTTCTTCTGAACTCTAGTGCAAGTTTTACTCATTTAATATGGTGAAATGCCAATGGCAAAAAAAGAAGCATTCTTACAAACTGTTGAGGACAAAGGGAAGACATCCTCCAATGAGAGGATGGACAGAATAGTGGGTGATACAGTCCCAGACAGAAAACTTGTTTCATCTTATTTTCCAGCTTGGATTTAAATAAGGGAGCTGTCAGGACTCAGAGCTGTTATTCAAAGGCGTAGTGTATTTTTTCAGCTGCCCTTTCTGTACTGCTGGGTCTTTACTCTGGATGTAACAGCCTGGCACACAGACTTTCCTAACTAACTGGAAGACAGCACCCACATTCACTCGACTGGTGGTTGTTACCAAAGAACATCGATCATGACCAGTATGTACAGGACTCATTATATAATTTTTGATAGCATTAAGAGAGCCATATCAAACACATCTCTCAATTACTCAGGCAGTTTTGCCACTGCAAAACATAGCTAGTTGGAACGGGTCTGTCTTAGCCTGAAAGTTACTCAATGAAGAGTTTTTCAAGAATTTGAAATTTTAATTTTTAAAAGCTTTTCACTCTCAAAATCAGCAGGCTCTGGCATTTCTTTTTCATTTTTTTTCTGGAATTATCATCTCTATCTCTTAAAAACTATAACATTCTCTACATAATGTAAGTGAGACAAACCCATTTAAGATATTTCTGCTTGAACTTGGGAAATAAACTCTCCACATGAATATTTAATGTTGTAATGTCAGAAAATACATATATCTATGGGGGGGTGTGTGTATGTGTGTGCATATATATGTGAACAATTGCATATCATTTCCCTTGTTCTGTGAGCTGGGAAGATAATGAAGAAAGATTATTAGATAATATTATGCTGTTGGCCACAGAGCCGCTGTTCTCGGCACAGAAGGGCTGACTTTACATTCTGCCTGTTCACATTAACCACAGGCACAGAACTGAGGAGCACAGGAGAAATGGAAAAGCTATTCAAGAAGCTGGCAGTTGACAACAGGATCTTGAAAAATTATTTCCTTGGATTCAACTAAATTTCTTCTTACCCCTTTCCAGACAGGCCTCTGCTAGGAGACAGTTTGGTTCACTGTGGTTGAACCAGCTGTTGAAATCCCAGCCAGCTCCTGAGCGAGTGAAAAACTAATCAGAAGCTGCGTTCAGCAAGCTTTGCTTTCCTGAGCCCCACTGTCTCCTCACTCAGGCAGCGTGCTGCCCATCACCAAATCAACAGGCATCTTATTCCTGCTTGGCTCTCGAGCAAGTGCCTCTGCCTCCTGGCCCCCTGCTGTGCCCTGACTACCAGCCCCCCTCCCACACTCTCCCCCCCATTCGGTCCCCTTGAGCCATCTAAAGCAGTGAAAAGTTTCTTACGCTCTGATGGCTTGACACTAGACTTCTGCCAGCACAACACTGTTGATCTAGGACCAGGGGCACTCACAGCCCTGACAAGCAGGACATCTTTGACCAAGTGACCAAGGGGCCAGGAGGCAGAGCCACCTTCTCCAGGCTTTGGTCTGATGATGGGCCGTGTATGGCCTGGGCAAAGAGGTGGCGGTGCTCAGGGAAGCAGAGCTTACTGAAGGCAGTTTCTGATTAGTTTATAGCTCACTCAGGAGTTGGCTGGGATTTCAACAGTAGGTTACAAATCCTATTCAAAGACCTCAATTCTGTCCGCTCCTTCACCTTAGTGTTAATTGCACCTGTGCACTTTGAAGACCAGAGCCAGCCCTGAATTCTAAGGCTGAGGCAGAATTCAAGCTCTGGAAGTACAAGCTCTCACTCCCATTATCATTTTTTTGGCAATCCCATTTCCATGTCCTCACTTTTAACCAAATGGAGGATACTCCAAGGCAGCAGTACAACACTGCATGTCCCCTCTCCATGCTATTGCTTGCAAGACCAGTCTCGATTAAAACAGGGCTGGTGTTTCCTTTCTTGGCTGCCCACCCTGGCTCACTGTGTGGGTGTCCCCACCTTGGCTGAACAGAGCACTGCAAAGCCACCCCACCTCTTCCAGCTGCACAGAGCCAAGCTTGCTGTGCCATATGGGTCTGCTGCTAATTGTGTGGAAACTGCAGCAATACTAAGGCTGGACACGTGGTTTTAGCAGTTTAAACATAAGCCTAGCTAGGGCTTGCACTGAAGTCCTGGCCCTGATGGAGCACCAGACATGAGGACACCTGTTGCTGCGTACCTGGCGTCCTCCTGCTGCAGAGGTGGCCCCAGCTGGAGCCCTCCTGTGGTCCTTCTCACCCACATGTGCTGCAAACTCTTCTCCGATGATTAGATAAGAGGAATTGCCCATTGACTTTCATTTCAGTTGTGCGTGACTGGATCAAAGGATGCATGCTCTCTTTGCTTCAATTACGTATTTTGGGCTAATGTAGTCCAGATGGCTATTTCATCTCAGACTTTATATTTATTCATGGCCTTTCTATTTAACTTTCCTAAAACAAATACTCACTTGTAGGCATATATTAATTCAGGGAAAAGAACTGCCTCGATCAATATGTTGAGGTTAAGTTTCTGTACCACAATAGGTCCTATGTACATAATTTCTATTTTTATTACCCCAACTCTAGCCTCAGATATATGAGCAATTTCTTAAAAGTGTTTACTTTGGCTTTTTACAAATTTACACAAATTACTTCTTCTCTGATTATTAGATTTACAATATGCAGATATTCTTTCATTGACCTTTTAGTTAAACCCTTCTGCAAACTTTGGCTGAATACTAATAAATTTACAAAAATACCAAGGGCTCAAATGTTTGCCAACATGATATTGCACCATCTCTGACTGCAGTGTGCCTGTCCAGCAGAGGACAAAATTTGCTGTTGAATTTATGTGCAATCTTGCAACCAATGTGTGAACACAAAGAGTGGAAAAGCTGAGGAGACCAATGAGACAAAAAGTTTCCAGTTTGAATTTACATCATCTTTTAAACTGGATCTGCAGGTTGGTGTTGTGAGTTGGCTCAGAGGCTGCTGGTGGGGAGCCGAAGGCAGTGCCTGGCAGGAGATGTCCAAGGAGGGGCAGTGCCTGGCTCTGGGCTCAGCAGAAGGGAGGGGACATGGGAAGCCACAGTTTAATCTGTCTGGAATTTGATTTGGGCTTTTGGTCCTTGTCGGGATAACAGGATTGCAATTCCTCTTGGTACACTTACAATAAGAACATCTGAAGCTCAGCTGCAGCCAGGCACGATTTTCATTTTGGGTAATCTGATTTTAGGTTTGGTGATTAGCTGCTCCATTGTCAATGGCCAAATCTAATTGCCATTGTAGTTTCTCTTCTGGATCCAACGAGTGTTAATGTCTTACAAGCTGGGTTTTACTTCACACCTTCTCTTCTTAAGCAACCTCTTCCAAAGCATTTGCAAACAGAGGAGGTGATTTCAGACCCAAGCATGAGGAAAATGGTAGCAATCACCTGTCAATTTTTCTGTTGCATGAAATGGACACAATGGGCCATCTTTTAACATCCTGGGTATTAGTACTGGCCTGAAAATCTTATATGTATATTTATATTTAGCATTCATAATATAACATACTTTCCAAGACATAGGTTAGATGAAGTTTTCCAGAACCAGATCCTCTTCAGCATTTTACACGCATATTTTTATGTGTGAGTGACTGCTCCAGAAATCAGTGTGAAACTGGGACACGACAGCTCTCTAAGTTTTATTAAAGATTTTTTTGTTGTTAGTAAAACAATTTCCTCCAGAGTTTGTTTGATTTAGAATTAAAAAAAAAGGATGGTGAAACAATTTATGACAGCTCTTCCCTTCCCTGCCAACCCTGTTAAATCAAAAAGACAGTTAGAAATGTAGAGTTAACCTAAGTACAAATCCTTAGCCTGAGAAGAAAAGGAGACAGCAATAATAGTATGAAGACAAGTTTTTTGTAATGCCACTTTCCTTTTGGTTGGACTTCTGCACCAAATGAAGCTAAGGTTTAGATCCATAACCTGGCTGCTCTTGGAGAAAATATTTCAATCTTCTCTAAGGCTAAAAGCAGAAATAAAATGCTGTGATGGCTTGGAAAGGCACATGAAAGACAGCCTGCTCTGCTGTGTGTGGAGGGATAGCATTGCTAACGCCAAACGTATATAAAACAGCATCCACACAGTGATGCTCAGCACCTTCAGACTCTCCTCCCATGGAGCCCCCTGGGGGAACCCTCAAAAGCCAGTTAAAAGTCCCTCCCAGTCTATGCTTCAGAGAAAACCCCGAAAACCCCCATGTGAGAAACCAAGTGCTTTCCAATGAAATTACCTCAGACTAATTGGAAAAGCAGGAACAGTATGCAATTGCCCTCAATGCAGTGATATTTAGAGTTTGCCTGCACCAATTAAAGTCCACCCATGTGTCAATATTTTTCCAATTACTAGGCCACTGGTGTCCTTGCTTATCCCCAGCTCTGAGCAGCTCCAGCTGCTGTGGGTGAGCACATCCTGTCTGTGGCTGCTGGGATGGATGGAGGCAGGACCTGCCTGGCTGGGTGCCATCCACACCAGCCTGTGGAAGTTCCCAGGTACCTAACCTGCTCCTGCCCCACTGCTAGCCAGCCTGAATGAGGCATCTTGTTTGTATCCAACAGCATGGGTAAGACTGGGGCTGGCCTCAGGTGCTTGACCCTGGGCAATATTTTTCCCTTCAGCTGGGGCCTGCTCTTCTCACTCCCATCGGTTCCCCATGAGGAGTAGTTGCCACTGGCAAGGAATCGTAAGTCTTGGTGGCAGTACGTGCAGAGATGGTGTGGGAACAACAGGGAAAAGAAGAGAGGATGTGGCATATTCAGGGCTTAAGAGACAGTCTTTCCAAGGAAGGATGGGGAGATTGTTTCACTCCAAAGCCACCACTGGCAAAGGTCTCAGTGAAGAGCCTTGGCTAGAAATTCAAACTTCAGCTTGGTTTCAGAGTCACTGAAATTGTGCAAATACTTCAGTTACTGTGGATACAGGAAGAATTGTTAATTAGTCTGTTTTCTGGGTAAGCAATAAATACAAGTATTATGATAAAATCTGGCCACAAATTTGCTGGTTTGAATTTCTTTGTCTTAAATAACATCTTTGTGAACATGTTTTTGAGATCCTTTCCCAGACTTCCCCATGCCAAACTACCAGTACTTTGGAGTGTAGGCTTGCACAGGGCCAGCGACATGGGAAGTCAGCACAGCATTTTGGGTTATTCTCAGCAGTGCCTGCATTAAAAGCTGACATCTTCTGCAAGAATTTGGATTGTAAGTATTTGACGCTTCCTCCGTGTACACACACACCCCCGTAATGATCACACGGAATTTTCATAACCATTTATGGTGTTGAAAAGAGGAGCCAGGTTTCTTGCTGTTTACTGTTATGGATATTATCTCAGATTCACTTTCCTTTATTGCTGTAGTTTTCTTTCCTCTGTTTTAACTCATCCCCATGGGCCGTCTTTAGCCAGATTACTGACAACTGATTTAATCAGTGTTATAGGGATGAACTCAGAGAAGGTCTGATGGCACAGCATGAGCTGCCTGGAGCTGGCAACCAGTTGTAACATACCCCAAGTAACTATCCTTTTCTATTTATTTTTGTAGTCTTGAGTGATGATGCTCTTCTTCATAAATGGATTGGTTTTGGACAACAGGATGCTACACTATTTTGAGAGTTTGTTATTGTTTTAAATAAACACCACTGTAGTACAGGTGGGAATTTAACTCATGGCTGGAAATCAGGAGGCCATCAGTCCTACACCCAGCTTGGACAGGCTGAGTCAAATCTTCTTTTGGGTACCTCTTTATGGACTAAGACAGTGTGAGTGCTGTGCTATGGGGCTGGAAACAAAGCAGGTTATTAGGAACCTTGGGTAGGGTGCTGGGGAATGGACTCTGCATGGGTCAGCTTGCAACTGAGGGCCAGTTTGACTTCTTCTGGCAAGGTGCTGGCTGGGCGGAGTGATGTATGCGGGTGGCTCAGAGTCAGTGGTGTTACCAGCTCTTCTTGCATGAGATCACTATTCAGGAAGCATTAATTTTAGCAACAGAACATGACTTTGTGTTGAGGGGAAGTACACAGAGAGCTTTGAGTAAAAAGCACATGACTACAAAGGAGTGTGATTACTTCCGAATTGTGAAATAAATGAAAGTGGCTTGTGTATTGTCTTTCTGTGGTGCTGCTTATAGACAGCAGTTGTACAGCAGCACTTGAGTTTCCTTTCTGGAAATATGCTGCAGACCACAGGAAATTTCTAAGTCTAAATAAATGGGTTTATTAACTAAATAGGAAAGCTACAAAGTCCAGACCCCTTGTGATCACATTTCCCATTACATTCTGGTAACTGTTTGAAACTCAGGCAAAAATCCTGAAACTCCAAATAGCAGAACCTGCATGGACTATCCCTGGCTTCAGCAGAACTGCATGAGGATGTGAAGAGGGACTGAGGCATGGAGTGATGCAGCCTTAGATATCACGTCCAATCTTCACAGCATGGGATCTCAGATGGCTCTGACTACACAGAATTTTAGATTGCAGCTCTCCTGTTTCCTTGCCATTTTCTCAGTTCCCTTACCTTGACTGGAGACTAACTTTGCATTAAAGAGATAATTGCTTCTGGCAGGTTGGAATGGGGTACTTGCCATGTGCCAGAAATTGCTGCAGCCTATGATGCCTGCTTCTGAGATCCCACCAAAATTACCTGACTCATCTTGGAAACACTGCAGGTAAGGGCAGGATTGTATAAACTTAATACTGCCATGAGGGGATAAACACATCCCACGGAGGCAGGCACAAGAGGCTGCTGACCACAAGACATAATGGAAAAATACCATGCTGAAAAAAGGTTGGTTTAAGGCCATTTGAATAATTGGTTTCCTCTTTGAAAATGTAAAAGAAGTGGAGAAAACTACCTTAGAAATAGAAGAGAACTCAACAATACTCATAATGAGGAATAAGGAGGAGCCTTTTGATGCCACATAAGGGCAATGATTGACTAAATGCCATCATCAAAGGTTAATATCTGAAAACAGTATTGGCCAGCATTTCTGTGACCCTGTACAACACTCCATGAGACAGCTGTCTGATCCTTGGCGAACACAGCTGGTACCATGTAGATGGAAAAACACAAAGCCTGTAGCTTCCTAGGAACTTGGGTCTCCTAGGTCCAACAACTCACTGAAGTCCTTCACTAAAAGGATCAAGCTCCATCTTAAAACTCATCAGCTTATTTTATCCCTACTGCCCAACTAGGAAGCTGACCTATGACCTCCATGTCCTTGGATGGTGAGGTAAGAATTTACAGAGAGCAGCAGCCAAGGTCTCACTTTGTTAAGCTGAAGCAGCCAGCCTCATGCATTCCTGTCTATTAAGAGGAGACTGAGACAGCCAGAAAGCCAGAGGGGTGGAAATGCTCTTCAGGAAGCTTTTGCGGTGTTACTCCCTTCATTACGGAGGTCAAAGAGCTGTCTAGCTGTGCTGCTTCTGTCCTGACCAGCTGTGCTGGTGACATGCTGGCTCTGTGTCATCCCACGAGCACATGGCCGTGGAGGGCAGAGCTGAGCCCTGTGTCACTGAACAAGAGGAAGTGTCTGACTCTGCCAGGGAGGAAACGAGTTCAGGCCTTAAAGACAAGAGCAGCAGGTCACTCTTCCTTTGTAGAAGGAGCTTTGATGTGCAGTTATGATGTCCAGTTATCTCTCTGTCCAATTAAGAAGCAAGGCTAGTGAGGGCTGTCCTGCAGAAGGCTGCTAGCCATTGCCTGAGCCACTGTACCAGCCAGAGGAGCAGCTCTGGGAATGAACCTGAGGGGACTTGGCTGATGGACACCCAAGCACCCTGCAAACCCCTCCTGAGCCAGCCCCTCCAGCAACTTTTCAATGAGCTGAATCTCAACATAAATTTCAAAGGGGGTTTGAATTACTTGCAATTTTGTATTACAGCTACGTTATGCTTGAAGGCCCAAGTGTCCATGAGGGTCATTGAAATGCTATTTTTGCTTCTTCAAACAAAGGAACCCTTGATACCAAATGAGTGACTGTATCCCCCAAGTATACTGTCCTGTCTAAATATGGAAATATTAGTAAGCATTTGTTTTCATTATCCCAAAAAGGAGGAATTGCTATTTCAGTTTTTTTTCCTGAATTTTAATAGAGAGAAGAAAAAAACTCCTGGATGAGGACGGGTTTTTATTTTCCCAAGAAAAAATACTTCTGTGTGTGCGATACTGGCCTTGCTTCTGCAACAAAAATATTCTTTCAGGATATTTTGATGATGTCCCCTGGGGGGACATCATCATCAGCTGTTTTCCAGATGTTTTAGTCTTTCTTAATCATACTCTTTCACTAGCCAAGAGATCTGATTCAAAGCTGAAGAACGTCATTCCATCCGGCACAGCTCCTCTGAGTCCCCAGGAAGTATTTCGGTTTTGCAGCTTACAGACATGAATTTAATTAAAATATAAACTGAAATAAATCTATTTACAGTGTAGTTATGCATACAACACACCACTGGCAGTCTAGAGCTACCAGCATTGCCACTAGGCAATGCATGTTCAGTTTGTATCTCATGTGTTTTATGCATCAGGTTGAACTTTATAACCCTGCCCTGGGAAATGCAGGCTGCCTTGCTATCCTGAATACTTACTATCATCTGACAATGCTCTCATCTTGCTGCCCACCTCTCTGCCTAGGTCATTTGTGAATCTATTGATCAGCAGGTCCCAGCACAAATTGCTAGTCTTTCGGTGACCTTCCTCCATTGTAAAAAAGTTGTGGTTTGTTTCCTTTCTTGTAACCAAGCCTGCAGTTGCCTGAGGCTCTAGTGGGGAGTATTGTCAGAAGCCTTTGGTCAAGAAGCAAGGCAGTCTCATCCTTTGCATCTGCCAAGAGTCAGTGCACAGTGGTTTCTCCACCAGCTCCGTCATGCAGGGATCTGCCTTTACCCTAAACACCAACCTTTGGCTTTTAGACTGAAGATCTCCATCAAAAAGGCTGTTTTCTCCATTGCTCCACTCTGTGTAGTCATCTATTCCTGCTCCTTAATCAAAACTGTACCCTCCACATCCATTTCCTATTGTATAATAATAATAATAATAATAATAATAATAATGACTTGCTGTATATTTCTGCTCTTTAAAGTAAATTGGCTGTGCATGTCTCAGGGAGTTTATGCAGGGCCTAGTTTGGAGGGGTCCAAGCTGTGAATGAGGCCCCTGGGTTCTCCCTGGAAGCCTAACATGGAGATGACAGCCCTCTGTGTGACTGGAATCATGTCTGTTACACACATGGCGATCCCGATATTTTCCTTGCTCCATCAAGGGGTGTAGTCTCCAACTAGCAAAACAAAACATAGAAGAATTTTTGAAAAATTAGGTTCTGACTAATTCTGACTTCTGATTTTTTGAAAAGAAGCTTGGGGATTTTTTGGAATGTGGTTTTTTCCATAATTCTGTAAAAATGGAAATACTTTCTTTTCATTGTTCTAACATTGTTTCTCCAGGAATCTTTGCTTTAAGTCATGTTGAATTCAATTAATTTCTCTTGTTTTCATTCATAAGGACCAAGTCTTCCAAACACCAGAACTCAGCAGAACTTTGTGGGAAGTGGACATATCCAGCTTTGTATGCACTCTTGACCTTGTTAGCTTCCTAGAAACGTATCAGCCAGTATTTTTTTCTTTCAGAAGGGAGGGGAAAAAAAAAGATCCTGTTTATGTGGATGATGAAAATAAATACTTTTTTAATGGATGCCAAATGTCAGGCTAACAACCTTGAGAGCTTGATCACACCTCCTAAAAATGCAGATGAAGGCAAAACTCTCTAAGTTTTTTCATGTTTTACCCTGGATTTTCCCAGTTATCAGACTCCTGGGATTTGCATTTTCGGGAGGAATGATGTGGTGTGGCCCCTTGGCTTCACAGAGGCTGAGTGCATGAGGTGTCCTTTTGCCAGACTGAAGACAAGACTTACCAGCTCCTTCCCACTTCCCTGTCCCCTGTGCTGGTTAGAGCACGTCAGAGCACAAATCACACTGAGGTCACAATGCCACCAGCATCCTAGGGTGAGCCCAAGGCTCATTACTAGCCTGTTCTGAGCACACACACTGTCAAGGTTTCATCCTCCCCAGCCCCTTCACTGTATCTCCAAATACACGTTGCCAGCCAACTGGGAGAGCAGGTCTTGTTTTTGTGTCCATGCCTCAGCATTTTGCTTCTGCTCTGGGACTGTGACCCCATCCATCCTTGACCTGCCCATGACAGACTCAGACAGGATGAAAGAGCCCAAACATAAAAATTCTCAAAAATGTAAGGTAGAATAATTTTTCTGCCATTTATTTTTGTCTACTGTCTACCACTGCTGTGGGAGAAGTCCACAAAAGTGAACAGCAGAGTAGGTGGATTATACAAGACCATGGGCAGTTCCTGTTGCCACTGACTCTGCAGGGGCTGCAGAGTCCCCCAGAGTCGGAAAGGGAAGTTTTCCTGATGTGGGAATGCTTGAAATTGTTTAGGCACCTGCTCACATACTTCCACAAGTCTCAGTTAGAGGGAGGAAGAACCACAAAACTTAGAACAAAAACATATACATTGGAAAGTAAGATCTGGTGGGGTCTTTATTTTTTGCTTTTGTAAAGGAAGCGGATGCAGGTAAGTAAAGAAAGGAAGGTGGATTCTAATTTCTTGGTATTTGATTATTCAAGGGAATAAGAGGTACAGCAAAAATCCAACATGCAGTTTGGCAGAGTACAATACCATTATCCCATAGGAAGTAAAGACCATTTATTTCAGTGCTCTCTCCTCCGGATTTATAACTCCCATGTAAACTTTATGCAGACTTCACAGAGCAGGACTGTGGCAGGTTCAAGGAGTAAGGTCTTTCCTGTACAGTCACATTAAAACAAACCTCGTATTTGCCAGAGGCAGCCTCCAGTTTGTTTTCAGAAAGAGGAAGTGCAGTGAACTTCTTCATGGAGACTTCACTTATGATCTTCCTCATTTTATTTCCCCTTCATATTAAAATAGACCTTTTAGGCTGAAAGTTGATGGTTCCACTTTGTACATGCAAAGCATAACAGAATGGTGTGAGATGAAATGTAGAAGCTAGTCCAGAATGACACAAGGAAGAAAAGAGCTTCAGCTGCAAATGCTGAACCAGTCAGGATGTGAAAATCATTCCTCTCCTTCAAGCTGAAACAAAAATGTAGCAGAAAATATAATGTCTGGGTGGCATGAGCAGAAGTCCTGGGATCAGAACAAAAAAAAAAGGAAATTATTTAAGCATATTAAGTTTGTTTTAGGAGCTGTTGGAGCGTAGAGAGGAAGGAATCATTTGCTAATTGTGCCATACATTTTAGAGGTCCTCCTTATTTATTCTAGTCACATACATATGCACTCTTTTACTATGGAGAACTATTTAGCCTGCAGAGAACTACATTTTGATGTGCATGCATTGTAAAACCACTATAGGAAGAGTGTTTAGTAAGCAGCTAATGACTTCCTTAAAAGGATAATACAGTTAACAGTTGAGAGGATGTACAGCTAAATATGGCCCTTGTAAAACTTAGCAGATTCCATTAAAAAACAGACGTGCAGGAAGTGTCTAGTTCCTATTAGAACTGATTGTACACAGTTGCATGGGAAGAAATAAATTTAGTGTACAGAATTTTACATCACATCCTTTGAAAGCATTGATATTCTCTGGGGTCTGCAAATCTGTGCATCTGGTCCACATACACACACATACACACACAAACAATTAACTGGTGTGCAACTGCTTTAAAGGAAAACGTACATCTAAAACTCAGAGTCTGCACATCCCGAAGTGAAGGGCAACATCCTACTGACTGCAGCAGGCCTGGTCTGGTTACACCTGAACCTGTAAGTTAGGCTCTCCCCTTATGGATACTGCACTCACCCAGAGGGACTCCAGGTCTGTGTAAAGGAGGGGGAAATCCATCCCTGTAATTTCTGTGTTAGAAAAACAATTCCATTTTATTATTTGATATAATTTTCTATTTTGAAAATTAAAACAGAGCTAATGCTAAAATTTCCTTCATTGGATTAGTCATTTATTATGAACAGCAATTATGCATTCAGTCTTACTCAAGTTAAATGATTTTATGAGACGCTGTGTTTATTTTCAAGGTATTTTCAAGGAAAAGATTTGGAGCCGGAATCATTTAGCATTGAAAGGTCGGTGGTCACAGGAACCTGAAAAACCTTTCTCAACTGTATTTGAAATGATTTTTTAATTCATTTGCAAGGACATCAGAGAATCAATTTGCCTCTAGCCACAGTCCTGACGCCAGTGGGTAAAGCCAAGGAAATGACCCAGAGAGCATCAAGATAAATCCCTGATGAAATCCAAGGCAAAATTGCCTACCAGAAACCTAATGAAGCGGACTCAGAGGATATTCATGGACCCAAACAAAAGCTTTTTCTTCCCCCAGAAAGACTCAATTTCCATTGACACAGTGAAGCATCAAGCTTGTAGCATGGGGATGCCCCAGATGAGTTCAGGACCTCAGGAAGGAGTGAAGTTTCAGGCATCTGAGCAGCAAGGGCTCTCACTAGTTACTTGTGCTGCTCTGCAGACCACGGTGGGGACAAGACTCATGTGGGGCTTCCTTGACCATGCTGCCCTGTGGTCTGGCAGCTGAGGAGTGACCAAGGAAAGAAATGTTTAAAATAAATAGTTATAGAATTGTTTATGTTGGAAAAGACCTCTAAGATCATAAAGTCCAACCATTAACTTGGAACTGCCAAGTGCACCATTAAACTAAATGCCACATCTACACGTCTTTTAAATACCTCTATGGATGATGACTCCACTTCTCTGAGCACCCTGTTCCAATGCTTGACAACCCTTTTAGTGAAGAAGTTTTTCCTAATAACCAATCTAAACGTCCCCTCGCACAATTTGAAGCCCTTTCCTTTTGTCATAGAGATTATTACTTGGAAGAGGAGACTGACCCTCTCCTCACTACAAACTCCTTTCAGGCAGTTGTAGAGAGTGAAAAGGTCACCCCTGAGCCTCATTTTCTCCAGACTCAGCTCCCAGCTCCCCAGCTCCCTCGGCTGCTTCTCATAGGACTTGTGCTGCAGACCCTTCACCAGCCCTGTTACCCTTTTCTGACACCAGTCTTTTGTGTAATGAGGGGCCCAAAACTGAACGCTGAACTGAATTCAAGTTGTAGTCTCACCAGTGCCCAGTACAGGCGGACAATCACTGCCCTGGTCCTGCTGGCCACACTGTTTCTGATACAGGCCAGGATGCTATTGGCCTTCTTAACTACCTGGACACATGCTGGCTCACATCCAGCCACTGCCAACCAGCACCTCCAGGGCCTTTCCAATGAGTCACTTTCCAGCCACTCTGTCCCCAGCCTGTAGCACTGCCTGTAGCACTTGTGACACAAGTGCAGAACTCCTCACTTCATCTTATGGAACCTCACACACTGGCCTTGGCCCAGCCTTGGCCTTCCTACCCTCCAGCAGATCAACACTCCTATAGCCAAACATCCTTGAAACATCTTACTCTGCAGCACCCCAAAATATTTCCCTTCCTCTGGTGTGCAGTCCATCATAAACAGAGACGTTAACTCAGATTGACAGAAGAAAGCAGCAGCTGTCATACTGTGGAAGGAGTCCTTCTTTAGCAGGTTAAAAACAATGTATGCCTAGTAGCAAATATTTTTCATATTCCAAAGAGAAAATTAAACCAGTTTGGCAGACATATCTGGGCTCTCAGTACCAGTAAGCAAGAGGGAAGTGAAGAGTATCACTATTGCAAAGAAGAAGGTTTAAAAAATGAGGAGGACTTTTCATTGTGAGGCTTGAGTTTATGTTGTATTTTTATTACTACAGATGGTTTTGTGGAGAATATGATAGCTATCCTGCTGTGATGGAAGAATTACTTTCTTTAGAAACCTGAATTTCCAGTCTACAGGTTTTGAAGGAAATAAATAAACAGTTTCACACAGGAAATGAGCAGAAGTCTCTCTGTGGCACACAGCATTTGCACATCATTGATTTGTGATCTGATATTTAATGGACTACCTTGTGTTGAGAATACGGCACTGACATAAACTTCACAAACAGCACCAACAACCAGCTTCCTAAGAGCCCAGGAAAAATGAGTGCAGTCCCCAGCATCTCTTGTCATCCCTCTTCCAAATCTGCTGAAGTGCTTGGGCTAACAGCCACTCTACCTGTGACTTTTGCATGGTTTGTCCGGAACTGGAGTGATACACTTATGTTTTTACACACATAAAAATATAAGCAGGTTATAGATGTGGTGCTTAGAAACCTCTTTTAGCAACAGAATCATCACCGATATGCTTCTGCTGAGTCTGAGTCAAAACCACGTAACAAGGGCTAACATGAGCTGCTGCACAAGACAGCAATTGGCTCTGATGGGCCTCTTGTAGGGCCGTCACCAACCTCTTCCTTGCCCTTTCCAGCCTAACCAAAAAGTCACTAATATTATTATTAGTAACACAACAGAAATCCTAACACATATTAAAAAACCTTGTAATTTGCCATGTTTGCCCAAGATGTCAGTGAAGGCTCAAGAGTTTCTTGCCTCCTCCTTCCCAGAACTGGTACTTCTGGTGGGATTTAGGCTCCTGGTCCAAGGGCAGGCAGCAGCTGTCCAGTCTCATGACCTGTGAGGTTTACCTGGTATCATTGGGGAGGGAGCTCATTAGCTCAGTTCTGTAACGCCACATCACATCATGTTGTCAGGCATAAGATCACCAGCAGCCACGGCTGTCTCTGGAGCCTTCTCAGGCAGAGTGACTATCTCAGGAGCATTTCTTCCCCCTCCTGCAGTCTGGAGAAGTTGAAACTTTGCACACCCAAGGTGACATCCTCATACAGCCTGAGCAAACACCCCCAATCACTTTCTCCACTTTCTGTGCAGATGTTCATCTTCTTTACAGCTGATGGTTTGTTCACCCCGTTTCAGCATTCTCTGTTGCTCCAAAGCAGCAGCCCTCTGGGCAGGGACATGACAGACACCCTCCAGGTTTAGGACATGCTCTCCACAATAACCCTTGATGGGTGGAGAACCTGTAGTTGTCCTATTGTTTCCTATGACTGTCGCGGACCGCGCGGCTTGTCGGTGCCAGAGCACGAGACGCCGCGACCTTCCTAAAAGCGTCTCCAAAGCGAAGCCACTCCCAGCACACGCTCACACACACACACGCATGCACACACACACACGGATAGCTCCAGGAATGGATGGACGACAGAGAGCCGGGAAGGGTCTCTGTATGGGGTTCCGCGGATGAGGTTTATTGCAACCACACCGTAAAAGGTTCCAGGGACGAAGACAAAGAACAATGGAGGGCCCAGGTTTAAGTCCGGGAACGGATCGAGCTCCAGGGCCCAATGCTCTGATGGCACGGGAGCGGTACGAAGGCGGGACTGGGGAATGGGAGCCAATGGGGAAACTCTGAGGCAGTGGGGAGGGGCAAAGGCCAATGGGAGAAACAGGGAGTGGAGAACTTTCTAGGGCAGGGACATATCAGGTACAAAGGGGCGGGGAGGCCAACGGGCCGGCCAGGGAATCAGAACTGGGGTACATTACCATACCAAAGCAGAGCCGTCTGGGGGAAGCCTTTTCTGTTCATCCTAACCTCGGGAGGCTCTCTGATCTTAGGGACTCTCCTACTAGAGGCCTCTCTTTGTCCCTTGTTTCATAGGCTCAATGGCCGCCACATATGACTCCGTGTAGGGCAACGTAGCTATTCCCAGCTTGTACCATGTGGTGCTGTTTCTGTGTGCAACCCCAGTTCAGGCTCCCCAGATTTTCTGCCTGATGCCTCTTTTCTGACAGAGCTGTAGCAGTGCCTGCTGCAGCTGCAGGACCAGGTCAGCCTGTCCTCTGTAAAGTTAATTTTGCATTGGGCGATTTCCTTTGCCTGTCACGCATTAAACAGGAGGCTTCTGGCTCCCTACTACAAATGTCTTCAAGACACAAGTCCTCTCAGTAAAGATGATCAGAAAAGGATGGGAGAGGAAGGGTTTGTCTTTATAGCAAGGAGTGAAGAAAGAAATTACAACTGTCAGATGTGAAGTTTTTCTCACAGCCATTTTTATACAATAACACAGTGGCATGTTGAGACTCATGAAGTTACACCACCACACTATTGCATTAACACCACAAAGAGCCATCAGCCACTGTCCTCTCTGTAGCAGTGGTTGATCTGGGAGAGTCAGTCCTTCAGGAGATGCCTGTGTTATCTGCTGGCAGCAGGAGCTGACGGAGGCAGCCATATGATCACATCATGTCTTAAGATCACACCCTTGGGCTGAACTGCCCAAATGACAAGTGATGTAATCCTATGGAAATCTCAAGTATATCTTCAGGGGAAGGGTGTTCTCCAGCAGCCTCAGCAGAAAGCACAGGTGCCCATCCTTCTCCCAGATGAATCCACCAAGATTGTCCCCAATCCCCCCTCCAGTTTGCATGGACACTGAGGCAAACACCTATTCAGCATGTCACCACTGTTATTAGGCCTCTTTTAACTATGGAGATGGACTGCACCATCTCAGTGATCTGGTAAAGCTGTGAGGCCACGAAGCACCTTCTAGAGGGCTGTTTTCCTAAGAAGGGTTCCATCAACAAAAGGAAGAGCCAGGTCTTAGCCAGTTTCAGGACACCTATGCTGGTCTGGAATGTGCTAGGTGGTAGGCAGGCCTGGAGGTCACACAGAGGGATTGTAATCTTGCCTGTTGCTTCATTCCATCTGTAGCCAGACACAGTGGATGAAGGTGTTGATGAAACCAGTTATTGCAAAGCCAGCATAAAGCAAACAGCCCATCTGAGAGCTCATTACCCATAAAAGAGGATGAGGAGTGGAAAGCGCTGGCCACCGGTGGTGATCTGCAGCCCAGGCTCCAGGGCTTGGCTAAAGAGAGCCTGGCACTGAACCAGAGCCTTGCTCAGCTCCCTGATGAGCTCTGGGAGGAGAAGGAGATGAACAATGTCTGAGGTCTCTCCCAGAGTGTCCAAGACCCAGATCGACATGCCACCATGAGTATCCACTGGCAGTTTAGGTTGGGAAGTAGGTTGGAAATGTAGTGCACCAAAAGACCTTGACTGATGGCAGATATGTATAACTGTGCATTTAAGTGTGGTCATCTCTTCTGTCTTCATCTTACTTTTCTACTCACCCTCTCTTGCTTGCAATCCCTGAGTAAAGCCAACCTTTGTTAGAGTGGGAATATAAACACTTATTTTTATGCATATAAATTCAAGGCCAAATCATGTGGCCATAAAACTGGAGACAAACAGGACATACCATGACAAGCAAAGAGATGGGACTCCCATTCAACTCCTCAGAGGTCACTGGCTCCTGAGAGGACTAACCAAGGGGAAGGTGGCACATCCCACCAGCCACCCTTGGACATGCCCCAGCACAGCAGCAGCATCAGCCCTCACCCCAGGGTGGCTGGGGCTCCTCTCTTTTTGCAGCAGCCATCTGGTCTCAGTGTCCGCAACCCTGTGTGCCCGACTCCTTGCAGCCAAGTGTGGACAGCAGGAGCAGTGCTTCACCCGCAAACTTCAGAGCACAATCACGCACGGGGGGTTGAGGGTCTTTCTCAGGGAACCACTAACAGATTCCTCCAAGAGCAAAACAGCTGCAGCAATGCAAACCAGAGGCAGATCAGCCACTCAGGTGCTGCAGCAGCACCTCTGCAGCCCGTCACCCACACTGAGTTCCCAGGGATCACATCAGAGTTGGCCCTGGCTAATTACTGGTGACATCCATGCTTAGCAGGGGTCAAGCCCTGGCCCTGTCTTTCTCAAAACAGGCTTAATAATTATTAACTTCAGGCTGGATGAGGAAAAAACAAATGTTAACTAATAACCTTGATTTCCTAGTACACACAAACCACAGGTTTTTCTAAAACATTGGCTCTGCTTGACTTTCTATTTGCCTGGGAAACACTGGTCTGATGCTTTACCCCCTTCCTGCAGTTTTATACCAAGGGAAGGACAGAAAATCTGGTGTGATGAATCAACAACAAAAAGTGAAGTCACAGATGTGCCCGAGTCAGTGGGTATGTGGCCGCACTGACAGAACCAGGACTTCTTTTCTTCCTCTTACCTTTCGAATTAATTTGCCTTCATGTCAGCTCACTTGTAACTAAACCGGCTTCTTTTCATCCCATTTTTTTAATGACGCACTCTGCAGCGCTTCGTGTAGCCTGAGGGGCTCGAATGGCATGTAAATGGATATTGCCCTGCAAGCTGCACTCTGCCATACAATTGCTATAGTCTCTTAAGTCTTAAAAGCCTGTGCATGATGTGAACTACAGGCTTTTCTTCTCCATGTGGGGCTCACAGCTTATAGTCCTAAATTACATTTTGGCAGCCTGTTGTCAAAGCAAGATAGAAAACCATTAAAAATAAGCTGCAGTTATGTAAGTGTTCATGAGTGTCTAAATATTAATGTCAGGACTTTGCATAATGGTAATACTCTAAATAGTCTTTTTAGCCTTTGTAGTTTAATCTTTGTTCATATTTTATCCATTAGTTACCTCTAAATAGCATGGTTCTTTTGATAAGTAAGAGGCTATGAATAACATTCACTGAAATTTCAGCAATCTTGTCTTTCACTGGCACAATCGGAAATGACTGTGTTCCTGGGGCCACTTGGTCTTTGGTACTTTAATTGCAACTGAACGACACAACCTGCAGCAGTTTAAACAAAAAAACCTCAAACCCAAACCAAAACAAAACTTAAAAAAAAAAAAAAGGCAGACATCCCAGTGCCTATCTCCTGCTTCTACCATCTGCAGAGGTTGTTGAAATCTCAGCCCACTGGCAATTAGGATTCACACCACTTTTCTAAACAGTGTTATTTACTGGCTTCCAAAGCGTACCAATAAAATGCTGCCTCCACGACAAAGTGATGAGATAAAATGATAAAAGGCAGGAATTGAAAGTTTCATACTGTGCCTAACTAGCTGCCAGTGTCCCCATCTAAATTGTTGTGTCAGTGAATTGCTGGCCTCGACTGGAGGCCCCGGCAGTGGGCACCATGGATGCTGTAACATCCAGCTTTGGAAAAGGAGGGTTTCATTTATTTGATGTGATCTTGATATGGTGCAATCCTACCCTACCAGGGCTTTGATCTAGAAAAAAAATATGATTGACACCTGGGTACAAGGCATGTAATGTGCTGTGAGCATGGGTTTGGTCAGGGAAAAATAAATTCTATAAATACCCTAGCCCTCCCTTTTTTAACAAATGCAATGAGAACCTCATTGCTTCAGTATTTTGTAAACAGCCAACTATATCAGCTGGTTATAAAGTTTTGAAATTTGTTTCCAAAATATTCTCTAATTCTTTTGCTAATTTATATTGCACTTACCTAAATAAAAATAACCAAGAAAGAGAGATTGAAAAGCTGCAAGAGGTCTTCCAGCAGGAGAACTGTTACGATTTAACTCACTCCACTACCATTGTTTAGGGCCATAGACTTTCTCATGTCCCCCCAGTGTCAAAGGAATGCCATGCAGACAGCTGAGAAAAAAGTTAAGGAATTCCTCGCCATTAGATTTGTGAACAAGGTTATTTTCTAGGCTGAGACAGTCTCATATCTGAAGATCCTATTGTGCAAGCTTTGCCATTGCAGTTGGGTTCTAAGAAAGGTCTGACATGGGTATAGGCTGTTGAGAAAGCACTAAACACTGGTGCTGAATGACTCATGGTATCACACTGGAGCCTGTTGCAGAAATAACTACTGACAGCAGAGAGCATCCCAAACTCTGGCCTACAAAGCAGATCCTCCAATGTGAATCACTTGGGAGTGATTCTCTCTCCTTACTTCCAGATGCTAAATTATTTTAAATGTTGCTAAAAATATGACTATTGCCCAATATTACCCTTATAAGTAGTCTTTTTGCAGTATCATCGTGCAAGCTGTATGGGGAAATTCTCCCACCCGTGTGACAAATATATTTGATAACTCTTCAGAATCTAAATATTCCAGTGGAGGCATTCACTTTCCCTATTTTAAGCACATCCTTCCTAGTTTGGTCAAATGGAAATGAGCATTAGATCATCAATGAGGTGAAAAGGAACCCTAACCTTCACTTTTTGTTAGCTCTGGAACCTGCTGATGTGGGGAGGACTTGCAGGGAGGATGCACTGCCAAGCTTTTGCTTTTCCACAGCCTCGAAATCCTGCTGGGCACTGGAGCTGCTCAGCCCTCACCATGAAGAGCTGTGGAGCAGTGAGGGGGGCATGGCACAGTGAATTGCTGCCCAGACCCAAAATGCCTGGGATGACTATGACCCTATTTTGGAAATACCTCTGTGGAATAGCTGGTTTTATCTTACATCAGAGCTGCTGTTAATGGTAATGACTCATAAATTTTCACTCGTATTACCCAGGCTCTCTAGAGCACTCCAGTGTCCTGAACAAAAGGAGAAATAATTAGGTACCACTGCAGTGGCTAAATATTATTTGATTCTAAACATCAACTTTAAGGAAATTGACAATAAAAATGCAGCTCTCTAACCTTTTTTGATAAGGCTTTTAGACTGCTAACAGAGTACTAAATCTAGGCAGCATTTAGAGATTCTGCACAATAATATAGTTTGTAACTAAATTATTTAGTTTAGTAACACTAAACATTTCCTCAAACTGTGCAGAGGGGTCTCAAAATTGTATATTTTTACAGTAAATGCCTAGAAACTGTTTGTGCATATGGTATTTGCACAAGGTTAATACTTTTTTTCTGGTTTTGCATCCACACGTGTCCCTATACAAATGTGGGTGTGTATGCAGGCACATGAGGCCAGTTGGTAAAAGAAATCTACATTTTTAATATATTTTTTTAATACTCTGGGTCCAGTGGAATTGTCTTACTGACATTTTGACAGTATTTGGACCACTGTTCATGCCTACAAAAATTCCATGGAAGTTGATGATGAGCTGTAGAAGAAATTGTCTTCACAGCAGAATGGCATTGTATTCTGTCTGCTGTTCTCGCCTCTTTTCTTTAAAATACTTCAGCCATCTAATCCAGGATCAGAAATGACACTGTGTCACTTAAATTGCCAATTGCACAAAGTAAGTCCTGAATTGTGAGCGGGTGAAACAAACAAACAAGAAGTTTGTGCACAACCCATACTCTACAAATCGTGTTCAAGAAATTCAGTGTCAGCTTACAAATAACAAGCACCTCTGAAGAAATGGGTGGGGGCTCACAAGCTGACCTGCTAACCACCATCCAGGATAAAGGATTGACATACCCCCACAACATCTACTTTACTATCATGGAAAATTGGAATGCAGTACCTAGGAAATAAATACTTCTAGAGCAGTCTGCAGTGACCTCTCTGTGTTGCCTAATATTTTGAACGGGGTGAGGTTTTTGCAGTCATTTCCTATGAAGCTCTGATATCACCCTGATGTACCACTGCCTTGGGGAGCAAGGCTGTGGGAGAGGGGATGGCCAGACACCATGCAGTCCAACACAGCTGAAAGTGGAGGAGGGATGATGCTCACTCTATCCTTTTGGATATTTCCAGTGCTGTGTAGGATGTTTTGCTGGGAAATGCTGGCAAAAGGTACCTGGAGACCTTTGCTAGAGCCACAGGGTGGAATGGTGAGGGAGGAGGGATGCAGGGAGTGGTACAAGGGCGTGGGCATGGGAGCAAGAGCTATTGCCCAAGCAAGGGCTGAGGCACTGTACCCACGCCCCAGGACAAGGAAACTGCTCCCTTTCTTACCACCATATCTTACACATGGCAAGCAAAAAGCACACATGAAGACACGTGGAGTAGTTCCTATTTTCAGCAACTGCTGTATGCATGCCAGAAACAGGCTTTTAGTTCTTTGCCGGCTTCCAGTTCATGCTAACGAAATACAATGAAAGCAATTGCTGAGCAAAGCCAGAACTGGAGACAGATGCAAAGGGCTGGGAGACTAAAAACTGAATGGCATCCCTGCCCTGCTACCCAGCAAAACCACTGCGTGGTATTGCTGGGATTCTACCAAGTACAATCACTGACCAGGCATCACATATTTTCCACCTTTCTAAGCAAAAAAAAATTTGCTATTTTCTCTTTGAAATCCTTGGAAACTCTGCTAGAATAAACTCTCTAATCCTGTTTGAACAAGTGTGATTTTTTATTCGCAGTGTTTGCTTTGTGTTGCATTACAAACTCCCATAGCCACTCACTTGAAAAAATGCTTGTGGCTCAAATACATTGAATAGTCAAAACCAAACACTGTTTACTCGTCTGATTGAATTAAAAGCATTCTATTTAAAGTGTTTACAAAATCTTCTACATGTAATAGGGATTCACTGCAAAGCCAGAACAGCGCTTTTACGACTTTTTGAAATCACTGCCGAGGAATCATGGTAATTTGATTATGTTAGCAAGTCTGGTTAAAAATTCAGGAAATTGGGTCTCTGTTCAGTAAAATGAAAATAGGTTGTAGGAGAGAGATACTTGGGCATTAAATGCTACAAGACATTCTGCTGTAAATTGCCAGATGTTCCCATTCGGTGAACTGAATGTAGTGAAACGTTTTGATTGAGGATTGCAACATGCAGTACAGAGTAATCAAACCTCCCTCAGGCAATGGGATGAAACTCCTCGTACCCTGCTGGAATTAGTCAGTGCAGTAAGTTCCTGTAAACTCTCAGCTCGGCGCATGGAAGTGGCTCACACAACCAACTCAGGTCACACAGTTCAGAGTTTGTTGCTTTGTGTCTCATCGTCCTATGCATGGGCTTCACAAAAGGTATCCGTTCTGGACGTATGCTTCTCATTCAAAGTCTGCCTGTGTGCAAGAGCCATTTAAAATTGAAATTGCTGTGAAATAAGTCCTGAGGAATTTGGGTTTGTACTGGATTTTTCACACTTGGGGTACGTAAAACTGCAGTGAAAATCCATCAGCTGGTAACAACCATACAACAGTGTTGCATAGGTAATTCTCAGGCACAGTAACTCCAGTGGCTCTGGATGGCTCTTTCATTTTGTTTAATGGTCAAAAGGAATTTTGGTGACATTGCTGAGGTTACACATTTACTCTTCTGTTTTTCAAGGAATGCCACAGGATTGATCCCTGACCTGGAGGGTGACACAGAGGCGACCTCCACCTCTGTCTGACCTCCCTTCCCCTAAAGAACCCGGCTGGGTGATGGGCGGAGCAGCAGCCTGCCAGCCCTGTGCTGCTCGGCCAGTGCCACCCTCAAAAACAGGATTTCCTGTGGTTCTGAAGCAAATTTTCCCACCTGCCTGTGTTTCAGTTTTAGTAGCAGGTATACTGAGACCCCTGGCTGTTTGGCAAAGATGTATCACTGGAGGAACAACAGGAGGATTTTTATGCAATAGGCACAGCTGGAGAAGATGCCAATGCGCTGAATCCACTGTGATTTTGGCCCCATTTCCTGCTGAGATAAATACAGAGCTTCTGAAATTGCTCTGCAGCAGTATGGTTCTTGAAGGGGCAGCACCATGGGCAGAGTGTCCAACAGGAGCAGTGCAGTGGTTCATCTGCTCTCTTGAACCTTACCTCAGGGTCTGGTTCTGGCGCCAGAGGGCAAGTGAGGACTATCTGAGCTGGATTAACACTGAAATCCAGGAACCACTAAGAAAGGGTCATTCTTCCCTGAGATAGCTGTGGCCATTCCTGGGTCTCCCTTGACCCTTTCTTGCTGGTGTCAATTTCCATGTGAGGCTGAACCTTTCTCTCCCCTCAGGTGTACAGATTTTGGATCAGATACAGATCTGCAGGAAAAAGTACAGTTTCCTTTAAGTCGGCACGCCAGCACTTGTGCCTTCCTCATGTTCGCCATGGTGTGAGCAGGCATTTCTGGCTCCATATGATGCTCACCCACTCTTTATAATCACAGTTTCTACCTGTTAATCCCTCATTTTTGTAAAATTTACTGTCAAGCTGACATAGATGTGAACCTCCACCCAACAGGTGAAAATCCCTACACTGTTTATACCTCCCAAGCATTCTTCTTGAAGCACTTTTATCAGCAGCACATTTGGGATCAATTTCAGATTTACATTAAAAAGGCACAACCCTCATCTCTTGCACTGTCACTACTTGGTACAGCTTTCTAATAATCTTCAAAGCGGAGGTCCAGAATAGAAAAATGTGGCTTTTGTAGTATGTAGAATATCCTTTAACACCACAGAGGTGTATCACAGTGAGGTTACTTTTCTTATTTCCTTTTTGTTGCTGCCATGACCATAAACTCCTGGGAGAGGTGTGCAGGCAGGGCAGGCAGCTCAGCAGAGCAGGCTGCAGAGAAGAGCAGGAGGCCTGGTCTCCATGGCTGAGCTCATATTGTGCTGCACCGTGGACCACACAACACCTGGGAATTACAGAGGCATCAAAATGCAGCAAGAATTTTCAAACACAAAAGTAGCTGCATGTTGGCATCACAGAGATCTGGGAGTCCAGTAAGCTGGTCTTGGATGTTGATGTGAGGAAAAGCATCATCGTGAGGCATTTGTGGAGTTCAGCCATACTCTCTCCTGCCATTGACACCAGCCATTCAGCAGGTTTGGGGTCTCTTTTGAGAGAAAGGACCCATAGTATCATGTTTGGAGAAGGACTCCCTACAGGGGCTTGTCTGGCCTCATCAAGTCAGATCCTCAGCCATCTACAGGTGGAGGGACTGAGTCCACCTTGGTCTTCCTCCTTTCCTATATAAATCCAACATTGAGCCTGGCAGTAGCTCTTTCTGTGAAAATCTCTCCAGCTGCCAGTACCTGAGCAGGGTTGAAATCAGGCTAAACATGCTCATTCAGCTTTATCTTCTTCAGGCAGGACTGACTGCAGAGGTTGGAGTCATGCACCATCGCTGCCCAGCACCATGACATTGTGGACTCAGCACTTTACAAAGGCCTTTAAGGGTGCTGATTATGTGGTGCTCCCTGGGCACAGAGTGATATGCACACAGCTTCTCACTGGTGTGATACCAGAACACCAAGAGACAGCAAATTGAATTTAGCTTCTTAATAGCATTTATTTAGATTTGCTTTAGTAACGGGCAAGAATAAGGGCCTAAGAGCCCAGGGGACTATAATCCTTTTAGACACTCAAGCTCCTGAGCAGAGTGAGGTGAATCTTCCAATGTCATGTAAAAGACCTGAGAGACTCAGAACCACAGGAAATGCAGGGAATCCTGTTGCCTCTGAACGAGGCAGCAGATGATGGATGGCCCAGAGGTGTTGTCCTCTCCTGTTTTTTTGGTACTGCTGGGCTGAAGAACAGGGGTCATAAAGACAGACTGAACTGGCATGAAAATTGCCTTTCTAATGTCTATAACAAGCTGTATCTCTTTTCCAGAAATTTTGTGAGAAACAAGAGAGATTTTGTTAAATCCGCACCTTGGCTATTAAGGCTTGAAGTTGTAGTGCTCTAAGCTGCTGAAAAAGTATCAAATCCTTCAGCAAGGGATTTATCAAAACATTTAAATGAACTCCTTATAATGTGGAACTAGTATCCTTGATAATATGGTTTCTTACGAAGTAAAATAATAATGTAGGATTTTTGAAACAATTCAATTCTTGGAGTCTACTACTGTCACTGTGCTTTTTCATCTCAGGAAATTTCTGGGGACGATAACTGGTGAAGATTTATTTCATTGTGTACTTCTGAGGAAAAACCCATGTTAGAAAACAAGGGCTTGAGCTGTGGCAGATGGTGCTTTTCTGAAGAAGAAATTAGTGTTTAATAAGGATTGTAATAGTGCAAACCAGATGTTCATCTCACATTTAATCTTTGAAAGGATTTGGAACTATGCCATATAGATACATATGTGCATCACAGATCTTGAAAAAATACACAACTGGATCCCCAGGGGCTCATTAAGGGACGAGTAACTTTCTGTGAGACATCACACTCCACTGAAAAAGCAAGGTCTGTTTAAACTGTGACTAAAGATCTCCTAGGAACTCCCTTTCACCTCTCACATGGATAAAGCAGCAGTCCAGAAGAATGAGGGTAGCAGCAACCTAGTTTTCCAAGCAAAATGGTGACTCTAGTTTCATAATTTTGGGAAATAATACTTAGCTAAGGAAGGAAGGCTCATCAAGAAATGCTCCTCTTACTGGGCTTTGTCTAGCTCTGCACTGGGATGCAGATGTGAGTTCTTAGACAATCATACTGTGACTTCCAACAAAACACAAAGCTGTAGACACTTTGCTCCTGCTACATGACAGCCTCTCAGCCTACAGTGCGCTGTCCCTGTTTCTTCCTGTGCAGTAGAGAAGTGTTCCCACTCCTTGTCCTTCCACCTGCAGCTGAGCTACCTGAAGGCTCAGCCTCACAGTAGGTGCTCCTGGCAGGGCAGAGGCCCGAGGTCAGAGCTCCCAGCCTGGTGCTGAGGTCTCGCAACAAGGCTGTTCTAAGCCCCGTGTGGCTGTCACTCCCCTGCCTGTGCCACGGACCCCTTCCCACAGTGACACATGGCCTCAGCTGTCTGTGGACAGCACAACTGTGCCTGTACTTCCCCACAGGTACAAGCCCCTCCTGCCATGCATCCCCAGGCCTGGCTGGTGTCAGAGTGGCTTCACGGGCAGTGGTGTAGAAGATTATTATCCTGGCCTTGTTTCCCTTTCGCACCTGCAGTAAACAAGCCCTTGCTTCCAACCAAGATTCTCTGCCTTACTATCTTCACTTAGCAAAACCACACCTTGCTGTAGAAAATCATCTATGGATGGCTAAATGTCTACCCACCTGGGAGAAACCCAATTAAAAATGCAGGTGGCCAGTACTCCATCTGCAGTGCAGCCCTGCAGCTCCTCCCAGTGCTGGCAGCAGTGTCCTGGGACAGACAGAGGCACCCATGCACCCTCTGAAAAGAGTTACTCCTTTGGTTGTGCTGCAGGCCTGGCTCTTCGCAGGGTGGGTAAAATTCAGGGGGTTTGTCCTATGTCAGGGGCCTGGAAGCACCCATGGCTGCTGACCTGGGAGTGAGAGGAGGCGGGAGCCCCGTAGGAAGAGGGTGCTTCTCCAGCAGTGGCTGCTGACCTGCTTCAGTCCTTACTACTGCAGCAGCTACAGTTATTCTTTATTTTCAGTTTTTTAAACAAGAATTTTGTCATAGCACTGAAATAATGACCAAGAGGCTGAGCATTTTAGTTAGCTCTGCTATGATTACAAGTCTCCTGCAAGCCAACAGGGAGACCAAGTGGCTACATGCTCCATTTGTTGAGGAAGCACCTCTGAGTTCCTGCTGCCCTCCTTTCTCACATCTCTGCAGGCCTGCCTCAGCATACAAACAAATTCAGAAAGCACGGATGCTCAAGTTATGTGAGGCACATTGGAGAAGCACACAGAAAAATATCTTACCTAAGAGTCCATGGTGGGTGTAATTGCCAGGATGTTTTTTCTGGGCATGGCATTTGTAGTTCTGCCTATTGCTGGGGCATTTAATGCCATGGTTGTTTTTGCAGTCAGAGTTCAAGGTAGACTACATGAAAAAGTTTCCAATATGTATTGTATAAACACAAAAAAAAATTACATTAATTAATAGGTTTTTAATTAAGAGGATGAGATATATCTTGCACACTTAAATTATTTTATAACTGATTTACATAAATTTCTTTGCTATTAGTAATTTGTAAATCAATTAAATATGTCCACACAGGTTGATATAAAAGGCAAGAATGATTCTCAGATTGCTTGTACTTTCATTCCAGTTCAAGGTCTCTTCGCAGTGGGGCCAGACACCATCCTGTAAACAACAGGGTTATCTTTTCCAGCTTATTGTTTTCTTATGACTCAGATACAAAACTGAGCTACTGTCATTCAGTTCTGGAGGAAATGCTTTAGCTTAAAATGCTCCCACCAGAGTTCATGCTGAGTTGCCTCACCTTGCAATTAGAGCAGGTGAGGAGTGCACATAAATGATTACTGACGTCTTTAGGAGCTCAGCTGATGCAAGGTTAGTTACTTAACTCAGTTATCTGCTGGAGCCCTTGAACTAAAATAAAGGTTATTCTCACTGACAGCATCTTTTGTGTGTGCAAAAGCACAGGAGAACTCATTAAGGACTTTTTTATTTGAAACTCTTAGGAGTTGCACCAAAACCCTGCAGCTGCTAAATGTGTCCTTCTAGAGTTGGAATTTAATGAATTTAAAATGTTGTTCACTACCGAAAAGAAGAAAGAAAGAAAGAAAGAAAAATCTTCAAGTGTCACCGTCTAACATTATTGAAGAATTTGGAAGGCAAATAGATTTTTTTTTCCAATGTGAAGATATTTGCAAGTTTTTCCAGCTTTTCTGGGGTTCTACAGAGGCATTGCATCTCGTACTGTCAAGCAAATCTTATTCTGTAAAGAATTTCCTAAGGACAATAGTGTGAAAGCACCTGTGATCTCAGAAGTGAGGTTTACTTTAGAGAGACCACACCAGTATTCAGAGCCTTCCAGCACAGGCTGGGAACATGGGCTCATTTCTGACCGAGTCACAGCTGGCACTACACCTGAAAATCAGCAACATCCTCTACCTCTTTAAGTCTCTAAGGCTTAAAAAGGACAATATGATTCTCCTTCTTTGTGCCTATTGCTGTTAACATGGGAAAGTCATACCAAATTTCAACTAACTGGTCAAAACTGTAGAAACATCCCTCTGTGCTCGTTCATCCCAGATGTAGCTGTCCATTATCCCTGTTCCTCATTCATGAAACGTCTAAGCAGTGAACCTTGTGGGACAGAAGCAATGATTTTCCTTGTGCCTAAAGAGCTGTTGTAGCATTTCAGGCAATGTCTAAGCAGATAATTTGAACAGCATGTGTGTTTATGATTTTGTTGGCTGCAGAAGAGTGGTTCTTCACCTTTGTCCTGGATCCTGTCCTGAAGGACTCCAACACTACGCAGTGTCCAATGCAAACTAATGTGCTGGCAGGGCCTGCCACTGCAAGCCGGTGTGCAGAGGAAGGCACTCACAGAGCAATCCCAGTGACACACACGTGGGAATATTCAAGAGACTTCTGTTGCTCATATGGGTTGCCATTAACAAACATGAGTCTTTATCATAAAGTTTATGACTGTGCCTACTACCCCATGTAAAGAAAGAGGGGAAGGAAGAAAGCACCCACTGCCTCTGTCAAGGTGATAATTCCCACTCCAATGAATATTAGTCTTTTTTCTCCCTAGTGCTTGCATCCTTCTCCCTCCCTCCCTCCTATCCTCCCATTTCCTTCCGCCACTACAAAGCCCTTCAAAGATCAAAGTCATCATTGACCATGAGTTTCCACAATGTTTCTGCTTCGACATTGGCTGGGAGCCAGCTGGCATGTGTTAAAAACCATCATCAGAATCTGTTTAATTACTGTTCCCAATGCAGTGTTTTAACAAAACACTGGGATGGACACAGTTCCAGCAAGCTGATGCCCAGTGATGAAACACTGCAGCAGCACAGACATTTGCTGTTTTAATTCTTTTTTATTCCATACTATTAATCCATTTTTTGGCCTGTTTTGAAAAGATGCCTTTTCAAGAACAGTAAAAGGATACCTCTATGATTTTCCTCAATTTAGTATAAATTTACTATTAAAATAGGTCCCATGTAGATTTGGATTCAAAATATATCATTCACAAAAGAAGGCACTCTACTATGTCTCCTCGATCTGTGACCTGCTCTTGGATAAGGACACTCTCCTGGCTAGCCTTGGAGCTGCATGTTGGTGTGATGATCAGCTGCTCCAGGCGGTGCTTGCAATTCATACGCTTGTTAAATTAAGCCCATTGTGGCTGTGGCTAAGCCTTTTCCTGACCTTTGATATATGTCTTGACTTCTGGTCCTCCCCAGAATCACTAGATGGTTCCTCTGGCCCACACCTTCTCTGGGTTCTACCCTGATCCAGGACCACATGTTCTCGCTGCCTCAGGAAATCACAGGCAACAGAGGCCAGGTCAACCATGCTCCACATAGACAGTGGCTATCTTCATTGAAGGGCCTCATGCTGTACATCTCTCTAGCCAATGGCAAACATTTCCTTTCCCACCATGGTCTCAAACACCTGCAGTCAGCCAGCCTGGGCACATGCTGCCTCAGTGAGCAACACAGTCTGGCACCAGTGTGCTCACAGCTACCATTACCACTGTAACAGGACAACCAAAACCTCTACCCTCTTCAAACTGTGTAGCTGGACACCCTTCAGGTCAATCTGCACATTGTGTCTAAGACTTTGCAGCTCCAGGGACTCTGCCTGTGAGCCTCTGTGATTACACTCACTTGGTCAGACTTGATCTCCTTGAGCATCTGCACTATTGCCCAGAATTATACCACAAGATTGACAGCTGCAATGCTCCAAACCAAGTGCATCCAAACCATGGAAACTCAAAGATTACCTGGTGTAGGAGAAGTCTGAACTATCTGGTAGTAGGAGAGCACCCATCCCAAAGTGCAAGGGAAAGGCAACAGTTTCACTGTGCCACTCAAGATGGAAATTACATCTGTGAGGCAGCAGCACCATCCACTGAGAGACAAAATCAGAGCAGTCTCTGGTCGATACATAAGTTACCTCTGTTTTGAGGAGTGAAACTGTGTTCTTATGACCACTTTGACCACTGCTATAACCACCTGTTATGCTTCTTGTCACCCAGAAATTTAAACTGCAGGTGCCCAGGACGGGATGGTGATGACAAGGCAAGTCCTGCAGTTGAGGACACTGCTGTCCTGGCAGACGTGCCCCGCAGCTGAGGACATTGCTGTCCTGGCAGACGCATTCTCCTGTGAGCCAGGGAACCACTCCTGCTGCTCTGCAGTGGACAGCCTCTTTGGCAGCTCGAGGGACTGTGAATAATCCTTTTGAGCTCCTGCCACCAGTCCCAAAGTATGATCAGTACACAATGACGCCAATAGCATAGTGTGACCCTTCTCCTGCTTTGAGTGGCTGGGCTTGAACAACAGTGACAAGAAAGAGCTGGAATGTAAGGGACATTCAAAGGGCTCTCTCCTTCACACAGATCTCATGAGAGGAATGCAGTCACCCCATCAGATCCCAGGACAGTGCTGCACACAGGTCATGTATTAGGGACATACTGTCATGGCATCTTCACCTTGCCCCTGTCTCATGTGACAAGTATATCTTCTAGTCCTGCTTCCCTTGTTCCGTCACACAGCCCGATGTGGAACTCAGCCCTGAGAAGCCTGACTCCCAGCATCTTGCCACAGGGTTTTGCCCATGCCAGGAGCAAATAGCCTGGGGGAAAAATGTGCCTTCAAGACAACCATGATGCTGGACTGAGACCCTCAGCATCCAGGATCCCCCAGCAGGGCACAGCACAATGTGGTGGCTGGGGCTTGCAGCACTGTCCCCGGTGACATGGTCATTTTAATAACTCCTCTGCTGCTCCTTCTTGTATACTAATACGCTTCATCTCCTTCATGGAGGATTTAATTGAGGGTTAACTGCTCAGAGCTTTTGTTCAAAAAGACATCAGAATCTTCAAATCCTTGGTCACCTATCTCTGCAGTTAGGGTCTGAAAAACTGTCTGGGCATTATCCTGAGGAGGAGGGTAAAATCTTGCCCTTGGAGAGATCAAATGAGAATTTTACCATAGATTTTATCAAATCCCTGGAGGTGGGATTTCCCCCAGAGATTTCTTATGCCTTAACTGGGTGTTCAGTTAAAAAGACCGCACATGGTGCTGTCTGACTGGTGTTTAACTTTTCAGCTTCCAAGATTTGCTTGACCTAAGACAAGAGCTATGAGTGGAGGGGAGGAAGGGGAGACAGGCTGGGCAGGAAACAGAGTCCAGTGAACTTCTACAAACCTTAAACAACTGCAGTTGGCTGGGATTCAGTATGTGAGATGGATCAAGGTTCAGGCTGATTTATTTTATCTGGAATTGTTTCACATCTCTGGATGTAATGTGTGGGGTTGGCTCTCGCTCCAAAAGCAAGTGGTCTTCTGAAGAAGGCTTTCAAGACAATCTTTCATTTATCTGTAGTGCAGCATTTGCCTTCTCCACATTCACAAGTTTGGAACTAATTCCCTGTATGACATAGCATTTAATGAGTTTGTCTCCTTGTTGGGGTTTTAGTTTAGTCTTAGGTTTTCCTGTTAAAGGAATTTTCTCCCATATGCATGTTGCTAGGGGACAAATAGCTGTACTTAAGAAAGACAAAAAGGGGAGTGGGGCGGGCCTGGCTACTCTTTTGTCTACACCTGGGTGTGGGGACAGTTCGCTCTGAGCGTCCGGAGAGAGAAGCTGCAGAGAAAGGAGCTGCTGCTGCTTTCTTTTTGGCCGTTCTTTCTTCCTGCTGGAAGCAACGCCGGGACCCCAAAAGCCGCTTTTCCCTGCCCTGCTGGAGACCGAGCTGTGGCTGTCCTGCTCCGCTGCTGCTTCGAGCTTTCGCTACGCTGTAGCCCTGCTCACCCTGCCTGCCTGGGCCTCCGTGGTTTTTTCCCATCTGGATACATCTCGTCTGCCACCCGGGATTTGCGTTCGTCCCTGCCATTCCAGCCTGCTGTTCCTGAGAGTCCGGGATCGGCTGCCCAGCGGTTTGTGAAGCCTTTGTTCCATCCTTCCCGGGATCCCAGGGCACCAGAGCCGCGGGTTTCCCGAGCTCGCTCCGGAGCGCCCCCTGCAGCCGCGGGGGAACCATCGCACCTGCCCTGCTCACCGGGAGCCGCCAGCGCCCCTGCCGGCTGCGAGCGGAACTGCACCCGAGGGGAAATAGCCTGACAGCCGAGAAGGCTGGGACTGGGTTTGTGATTGCTGTTACTGCCATAGTTGTTGTTGTTTTGTTTGACTGGTTATATACATATATATATATATAGAGTAAAGAACTGTTATTCCTATTTCCCACATCTTTGCCTAAAGGCCCTTGATTTCAAAATATAATAACTTGGAGGGAAAAGGGGTTATATCTGCCACTTCAAGGGGGCCTCTGCCTTCCTTAGCAGACACCTGTCTTTCAAAACCGAGACAGATCTTGGCGCCCAACGTGGGGCCTGAGGGCATTAAGAGATAGAGGTGAAAAAGGAATAACAGTTCCTCGATAACTTTATTTTGTGTGCTGGATATTGGAACCTTGTTAGGCAGCACTATGTGGTCTAGTTTACCCTGGTTTGGGTGGCATGTAGCCGTGGCTATATTCTTCCCCTTTGCAGCTCCTTACTTGAATATGGGTCCTCTGACTAAGGCTACCATTGCTGTTATCCAGCTTGCGTTATGGGTCGAGAAGGTGAGGAATTCATGGGTTTTTAACTTCCTCCGGAATGTGGGCACATGGATAAACAGCTATCACACACTGAGCACATGTTTTTGGGGTTATGTTAACAATGGTACCTTCTGTGAGGAAATGACACCAGGGGAAGTTTTCTCCCAACCCCTCAACCAGTTCTTTGGGCCCACCCCATCAATTTTCGAAGGGTTTAAATTCCCTCTGAATACTAACCATCTGCTGCTGATAGGCCTACTCTATTTAGCATTCAAGGATAAGTTGAGATTGGCTTGGATATCTACCCGGACACCAGCCCCAGAGACTAGAGATCCTGCCCCAGAACCTGACATGGCCCCAGAGAGTAGAGTTCCTACCCCAGAGCCTGATCCTGCCCCAGAGCCTGACACGGCCCCAGACACTAGAGATCCTACCCCAGAGCCAGAGCCTGCCACAGCCCCAGACACTAGAGATCCCGCCCCACAGACTGATACTGCCCAACAGTCCACCTCAGAAATGGACTACCCAAACTGGGTGGGGGTACTGGCAAAAGGGATGCAGGAGATGTGCCAAGAGATGGGTCAGGTGCGCCAGGGGATATGCCAGGAGATGGGCCAGGTGCGCAAGGAGATGTGCCAGGAGATGGGCCAGGTGCGCCAGGAGATATGCCAATTGCTAAGGGAATACACCTCCTCAGCTAGTGAAAAACCCTCTCCCTGCCCCAAAGAGGGTGAGTCCGATGGTGCAGCAGTGGAACCCACGGATGTTACAACCGTCCAGGCTTCAGCTGAACCACAAGGGCAACCACAGCCAGCAGCAGTCGCCCCTGTGCAAAGGAGGAAGTATAAGACCAAATCAGTACGACCAGTTAATGATGATGGGCAACCAGGGCCCTCACAACCAGCAGGAGAGCCAGAGCCAGAAATCATTACTGAGTCCCTGTCGCACGACAGTCTCCGTGCTATGCGAAACGACATTGTGCGAAGGGGGCGTGAGCCTTATACCACCTGGCTGCTTCGGGTTTGGGACCTTATGGGCACAAGTGTGCAACTGGATAGTGGTGAGGCAAGGTATCTGGGATCGTTGACCCAGGACCCAGGTGTGGACCAGATATTTGTGAGGGAGCCAGGGCCTCTCTCTCTCTGGGAGCGGCTCTTAATGAGTGTGAGAGAAAGGTTCATTCACAAAGAAAGAATGCAGGAGTATCATCATAGAATGCAGTGGAAGACACTCGAGCAAGGGATCCAACAGCTAAGAGAGGTGGCAATATTAGAGGTACTCTTTGGGAAGGATGGACAGCATGATAATGACCCCGATAAGGTCAGGTGCACAGGACAGATGATGTGGAACCTGGCAAGGCTAGGGCCATCACAATACACCACCTTCATTGCAACGATTGATGCTGACAATACCCGAGAAACAGTGGGCTCTGTTGCCAACAGGCTCAGGCATTATGACAGCATGATCAATGGCCCGCTGAAAGCTCATGTCTCTGCTGTGGTCCAGGACCTCAAAGAGGAGATGAAGGAGAAGATGGAGGAGATGAGGGAGGAGATGAGGAGGGTCAGTGTGGCACCAGTGCGAGTCACAGGCCCCCAAGTCAGAGCCCGTCGTCCCCCTGCTAGAGAGAGAGGGTACACCCCACGAGCTGAGCTGTGGTTTTTCCTGTGTGAGCATGGGGAAGACATGAGAAGGTGGGATGGGAAACCCACCTCTGCCCTGGCAGCGCGGGTGCGTGAACTCAAGGAGGGAGGCACTAACCGAGGGGGTTCCGCTAAGGTGAAGGTAGCCTCAGCCTCCCGTGACCGAGCTGCCAGGCATTACAGAAGGGAGGATGATATGTCGGATCCCTTTGAAGGTACCTCGAGCATGTACGCCCAGGGAAAGAATGATAATCAGGGCTAGAGGGGCCCTGCCTCTAGCCAGGAAGAGGCACGGGAGAACCGAGTTTTCTGGACGGTGTGGATCCGATGGCCTGGCACATCAGAGCCACAAAAATATGATGCATTGGTTGATACTGGGGCACAATGTACTTTAATGCCATCGGGACATGTGGGGGCAGAACCTGTATCCATCGCTGGGGTGACCGGGGGATCACAGCAGTTGACCCTTTTGGAAGCTGAGGTGAGCCTGACTGGGAAGGAGTGGCAAAAGCATCCGATTGTGACCGGCCCAGAGGCCCCGTGTATTCTGGGCATAGACTTCCTCCGGAATGGCTACTACAAAGACCCAAAAGGACTCAGGTGGGCATTTGGGATTGCTGCTGTGGAGGCAGAGGGCATTAGGCAATTGAACACCCTGCCTGGACTATCTGAGAATCCTTCTGCAGTTGGGCTCCTGAAAGTGGAAGAGCAACGAGTGCCAATTGCCACCTCGACAGTGCACCGCCGGCAGTATCGGACAAATCGAGATGCTGTGATCCCCATCCACAAGATGATCCGCGAGCTGGAGAGTCAAGGGGTGGTCAACAAGACCCACTCACCCTTCAACAGCCCCATCTGGCCTGTGCGCAAGTCTGACGGGGAATGGAGATTGACTGTGGACTATCGTGCCCTGAATGAAGTGACTCCACCGTTGAGCGCTGCCGTGCCAGACATGTTGGAGCTCCAGTACGAGCTGGAGTCCAAAGCAGCGAAGTGGTACGCCACTATTGACATTGCCAATGCATTCTTCTCCATTCCTCTGGCAGCAGAGTGCAGGCCTCAGTTTGCCTTCACCTGGAGGGGCGTGCAGTACACCTGGAACCGATTGCCCCAGGGGTGGAAGCACAGTCCCACCATCTGTCATGGACTGATCCAGACTGCACTAGAAAAGAGTGAGGCTCCAGAACATCTGCAGTACATTGATGACATCATTGTGTGGGGGAACACTGCAACCGAAGTGTTTGAGAAAGGAGAGAGAATAATTCAAATTCTCCTGCAAGCTGGTTTTGCCATCAAGAAGAGCAAGGTCAAGGGACCTGCCCGAGAGATCCAGTTCCTGGGAGTAAAGTGGCAAGATGGACGACGTCAGATTCCCACTGAGGTCATCAATAAGATCACAGCAATGTCTCCGCCGACCAACAAGAAGGAAACACAAGCTTTCCTAGGTGCTGTAGGTTTCTGGAGGATGCACATTCCCGAGTACAGCCAGATCGTGAGTCCTCTCTACCTGGTTACCCGCAAGAAGAATGATTTCCACTGGGGCCCTGAACAGCAGCAAGCCTTCGCCCAGATCAAACAGGAAATTGCTCACGCCGTAGCCCTTGGCCCAGTCAGGACAGGACCAGAGGTGAAGAACGTGCTCTACTCTGCAGCCGGGAACAATGGTCTGTCCTGGAGCCTCTGGCAGAAGGTGCCTGGTGAGACTCGGGGCCGACCACTGGGATTCTGGAGCCGAAGCTACAGAGGATCTGAAGCCAACTACACTCCCACCGAGAAGGAAATCCTGGCAGCTTATGAAGGAGTCCAGGCTGCCTCAGAAGTAATCGGCACTGAGGCACAACTCCTCCTGGCACCCCGACTACCGGTGCTGGGGTGGATGTTCAAAGGAAAGGTTCCCTCCACGCATCACGCCACCGACGCTACTTGGAGCAAATGGATTGCCCTCATCACGCAGCGCGCCCGAATTGGAAACCCAAGTCGCCCTGGGATCTTGGAAATAATTACAAACTGGCCAGAAGGTGAGACTTTTGGGTTATCTTCTGAAGAAGAAGAGGAGCAGGTGACACGTGCCGAAGAAGCCCCACCATATAACGAGCTACCAGAGAGTGAAAGACAATACGCCCTCTTCACTGATGGTTCCTGCCGAATTGTAGGCGCTAGCCGGAAATGGAAAGCCGCTGTATGGAGCCCCACACGACAAGTTGCACAGGCCACTGAAGGAGAAGGTGGATCGAGCCAATTTGCTGAGCTCAAAGCTGTCCAATTAGCTCTGGACATAGCTGAAAGAGAGAAGTGGCCAAAGCTCTACCTCTACACCGATTCATGGATGGTAGCCAATGCTCTGTGGGGTTGGCTGGAAAGGTGGAAGAAGGCAAACTGGCAGCGCAGAGGAAAACCAATCTGGGCTGCTGAAGAGTGGAAAGACATTGCCACTCGGGTAGAGAAGCTATCCGTGAAGGTCCGTCATGTAGATGCTCACATCCCCAAGAGCCGGGCTAATGAAGAACATCGTAACAACAAACAGGTAGATCAGGCTGCGAAAATAGAGGTGTCCCAGATAGACCTGGATTGGCAACATAAAGGAGAACTGTTCCTAGCTCGATGGGCCCATGATGCCTCAGGCCATCAGGGCAGAGATGCCACCTATAAGTGGGCACGAGACCGAGGGGTGGATCTAACCATGGACAGTATCTCCCAGGTTATCCATGACTGTGAGACATGCGCTGCGATCAAGCAGGCCAAGCGGGTGAAGCCTCTGTGGTATGGCGGGCGATGGTCCAAATACAAGTATGGGGAGGCCTGGCAGATTGATTACATCACACTGCCTCAAACCCGCCAAGGCAAGCGCTATGTGCTCACAATGGTAGAAGCCACCACTGGGTGGCTGGAGACCTACCCTGTGCCTCATGCTACTGCCCGGAACACCATCCTGGGCCTGGAAAAGCAAGTCCTTTGGAGGCATGGCACCCCTGAGAGAATCGAGTCTGACAATGGGACTCATTTCAAGAACAGCCTTATAAACACCTGGGCTAGAGAACATGGCATTGAGTGGGTGTACCACATCCCTTACCATGCACCAGCAGCTGGGAAGGTTGAGCGGTGTAATGGACTGCTTAAAACCACCTTGAAGGCACTGGGTGGGGGGACTTTCAAAAACTGGGAGATGCATTTAGCAAGAGCCACCTGGTTAGTTAACACTCGAGGTTCCACCAGCCGAGCAGGCCCTGCCCAATCCGAACCCCTACAAACAACAGATGGAGATAAGGTTCCAGTGGTGCACATGAGAGGTATGCTTGGAAAAACTGTTTGGGTAAAGTCTGCCTTGAGCAAAGACAAACCCATCCGTGGGGTTGTTTTTGCTCAGGGACCAGGTTGCACCTGGTGGGTGATGCAAAAGGATGGAGAGACCCGATGCTTACCTCAAGAGGACCTTGTTTTAGGGTGAACTACCCATGGCTCTGCACTTGTATCAATATCAGCATGTATATTTGTATATAATTCGGGTAATGCATAGATTTATATGGTTAAAAAAGTTAAGTTTCATGTAACATGTTAGTATGGGAAAAAATTCGGGGTGGATAATGTTGGGGTTTTAGTTTAGTCTTAGGTTTTCCTGTTAAAGGAATTTTCTCCCATATGCATGTTGCTAGGGGACAAATAGCTGTACTTAAGAAAGACAAAAAGGGGAGTGGGGCGGGCCTGGCTACTCTTTTGTCTACACCTGGGTGTGGGGACAGTTCGCTCTGAGCGTCCGGAGAGAGAAGCTGCAGAGAAAGGAGCTGCTGCTGCTTTCTTTTTGGCCGTTCTTTCTTCCTGCTGGAAGCAACGCCGGGACCCCAAAAGCCGCTTTTCCCTGCCCTGCTGGAGACCGAGCTGTGGCTGTCCTGCTCCGCTGCTGCTTCGAGCTTTCGCTACGCTGTAGCCCTGCTCACCCTGCCTGCCTGGGCCTCCGTGGTTTTTTCCCATCTGGATACATCTCGTCTGCCACCCGGGATTTGCGTTCGTCCCTGCCATTCCAGCCTGCTGTTCCTGAGAGTCCGGGATCGGCTGCCCAGCGGTTTGTGAAGCCTTTGTTCCATCCCTTCCCGGGATCCCAGGGCACCAGAGCCGCGGGTTTCCCGAGCTCGCTCCGGAGCGCCCCCTGCAGCCGCGGGGGAGCCATCGCACCTGCCCTGCTCACCGGGAGCCGCCAGCGCCCCTGCCGGCTGCGAGCGGAACTGCACCCGAGGGGAAAGGGCCTGACAGCCGAGAAGGCTGGCACTGGGTTTGTGATTGCTGTTACTGCCAGAGTTATTGTTGTTTGTTTGACTGGTTATATACATATATATATAGAGTAAAGAACTGTTATTCCTATTTCCCACATCTTTGCCTAAAGGCCCTTGATTTCAAAATATAATAACTTGGAGGGAAAAGGGGTTATATCTGCCACTTCAAGGGGGCCTCTGCCTTCCTTAGCAGACACCTGTCTTTCAAAACCGAGACACTCCTGAATTCTGCAAAGCATTTAAAATACTTTGACGGCATTTTCTATTTAGTAATTAATGTCTTATCAGTGAGTTTTGCAGAGAACAATGGCTTGATTCTCCTTCAATGCTGTTTTACATCTCTGTAGCTTCACTGACTACAAATGAGTTACCCCTGCTTCACATAGGGGGAGATGAGAATTAAGACCTTAAGCCTACTACTATTTAATCACATGCTTTGAACCACTTTTCTCTCATTCAGAATCTATCCCTTGCTTGCAGCCCTGCATAATTGCCATTTTACTATCTTAGAAAGCTGGTCATTATTGAGAACATGTGTACTAAGTACTCTTTGATTTAAGAAACCCAAAATTAGGGATACTCCAGCCCGGGGAAGCCCCACACCACACCACCTCATGGCATGGTGGTCCTTCTCACCCAGGTACCAGACTTCCCCTGGAGACTGTTCTACAAGCTCTGAGGGACAGTGGTTATTATTTCATTTCACCCCTAAGAAGCAGCCTTTCTACATACCTGAGGAGTTTGCAATTAGACTCAAAAAATAAAAGCTTGCTGCAGGAAAATGAAGCTTTCTCTCTAGCATGAAAAGTCCAGCTGCATTTTCTCTTGAAAACAGCCAGACCATGGACTCTCCTTGTACTGTAGACTGATTTGTTTTGATGCTCACAGGATGTATATCCTGAAATTGGAATAAATATGCTGAAACATGCATAACCTGGACACATCTTTATTTAATTCTTTTGGCTCTGGATCCAGTTCCATCCTGAGAAGGCAAAAGCAACACCAACAGAGAGAGCAACAGAAATGCAAAAAACCCAGATAGCTGTGATGACACAGACAGATGCTCACTTGCTGTTGGAATACATATTTATTTAAAATATATTTATATCTGAACAATAAAGTAGAAGCAGGCAAGAGGTAGCAGATACTGTTTTAAAATACTTTCATTAATTGCACACAAATCTGGACTAACTTTAGCATGTTCGGTGAATTAAATGGGCAAGTACTTCAGGATCTGTTTACTCCCATAAGTTAGGAGGTGATAAGTGGTGTCAGCTAATTCTGGTGATTTTTTCATGTCCATAAGCATTCCTCATATAGGTACAGATTTCCAGGGCCAGACAACAGAAATTAGTTAAATGGGACACGTTGGGCATCATATATTAAGAACAACATTAAAAAAACCTTTGCTATAAAAACATTCAAGCTACAAAACAAAGTGCTTGAAGTTGAAAAACATCAAAATGAAGGCTGTCCTTGCAACTAAAGCTTTATGATACCATCTTTAATTATAGTTGTCTGTGTCATTGTCTCCATAGCTTTAAATTTCTGCAACAAAATACTGCATGGATCTTACTGCTGCATGGATCTTATTGACAACATTATCTCTCACTAAAAAGCCTATTATTTACACTGATCACCCAGTGCAGAGCGTTGGAGCCAACAGACATCTTCCCTTTGCTACTTGCTGACAGCACAGGAAGATGGTGCCTTACCTCTGGTGGGGTAATTTCAAAGTCTGGAGGAGAGCACAGTTGTTCAATGATGGACAGTTATCATCTTGTCTTGGTCAGGACTGCATCTTTCCCCTTCTCCTCCCAGCCACCCCAGACACTGCATGGTCCTGCTTTCCTCCCTTGCTGCCCCCATGGGTATCACCTACCATGGGTCTGATGTCCTGGCATTTGCCCCGCTGTGCCAGTGTCTCCCTCCACTCTTGGTCCTGTCCTTCTTCCTCCCCATATCCCTCCTATATCCCCCCTATCATTATTATTACTATTATTACTATTACTCTTCTTCTTCTTCTCCTCCTCCTCCTCCTCCTCCTCTTTGTCCTGTTCCTCCTCTTCTTCCTCTTCTTCTTCAGTCTCCAAGTCTTACAACCACTGACCTTCTCTTTATTCCTCCCCTCTCTTCCCCCTTTGCTGCACAGGCACACACAGCAGACCCTGTCTCATAGGTGCTAAGGGGAACTCTACAGCCAGCTGTTTTATTTGGAGACCAAGCAAAGAAGGATTTCTGTGGCTCTGAGCTGGAACATGTCTGGCTTAGATGGGATTTTTAGATGTCAGAATTTAACAAGTCTCTACTGAGCATGTACAAACTGCAAAGAGAGTAATGCTTAGATATGGTACAAAGCTGAGAATAGTTTCCCAAATGTGTTGAAAAGAAAATTTCTGGTGTTCGGTTGAGTCCTTTTGCCAAATTTTTGTGCTTTCCTCCCATGCATGGAGGTAAAACATTTTCTCAGGGAAATATTGGAGGGAATTTGGATTACCATAGACAAAATAACATACTTTCTCCTAACCTTGCTCTTGGGAACAGATGCACCATTCTTGATAAAACTTGCAAAACAAAAATAAAACAAATGAAGTCAGCTGGAGGTTGATACCCAGTATAGGAAATTTCAGCTTGATGCATTAAACTTTGGCAAATGTATAAGCAACTGACAACAAGATATAATAATGAAAAAGTGTTGGGCAATCATTGCACCTCTAATTCATAACTCCCACACATTTTAAGATAATGAAAATTACTCATGTTCATCAGGAATTGAATAGATGCCTCTGTTATTACTTGTATTATTCAGTTAGCAACAGCAGCCAAATGTATGTCTGACTTTCATTAACTTGAGCAGTATACCTTGCAGTATTGAAATCTATTTCAATTCAACCCTTCTGTATTTTTCTCCTGGTGTACTGCATACAAACCTTAACCATGATATGATCTTTTGGGATAATAAACTAAATCAACAATGCATTTCATTTACAGAGATCATCACATATGAGACACTTTCAGGTATGCAAATGTCTCAGGCAAATACTGAGCCATGGCTCTAAATGGAACCTTCAGAGATAAAGAAATATCTTTTCTATTTTAAAGGTACAGTTTGTCCTAATAAAAAAAAAGGGCAATAGCCTTGGCTAGAATTGTCAGAGTGGTAAATTTTACTCTGTTCAGGAAGCCAGCACAAAGTGACAGTTTCTTACAGCAGTTAACGTCCAAAGACAAAGCTTCTGTACCCAGGACAGAAGTGGGTTTTGGCCAAGTTTCATAATTTTTTGGTAGTTCTAGCTGTCAGCACTGTCATTCACTTTACTTATAGTTCTTGGTAGGCATCTCCCCTGGAAAAGAGATCAGCAAGGCACTTGGGGCATGTATGTTACATTTAAAAGATTTAGCGTGTTGCTGAATAGCAGGGGACGGGCCCTACTCAGGAGTGCTGCCAAAGCTGGACTTCAATGCCAGGTGTAAAGGCCATCTTTGAATCTGGATGAATGACTGGTTCAGGTGTTCCCCTCTAGGTATGGATCAGGACTTCCCAAAAGTAACTCTCCTGGAAAGCTGGCTGACCCCATTCTCAATGAGCACGGAACACTCCAGATCCCCCTGCTGCCCTGCACATCCCCCTCTACATCCCCTCACTGGCGCAAAGCCCCCAGCCTGGGTGCATGTCCCCGTCTCTTTGCATTGATACTCACTCCTTTTGTTGCACAGTGACAAACACAAACCAGCCCCATTTGCAGGCTACTTCTGGACTGTTTCACCCAACCCACCATCTCATAGAAGGCTGCTGCTTGTGCTCTGCCTTTAATGCCAGCCTTTTATTTTTCTTATTACGTCTCCCTACCACTATACTTGTCCATGAAAAATGAACAAAAAAAAGTTCTGTCAGCTGCATGTTTCTGTTGCCAGTTGTTGCAGGCCAAGCTCAGACTTTCTGCTGCATTCATATAAAGCCCAGCATTATAAACCACCTTATAAACCCCATACAGCCCAGTTGTGCAGCCCCAGTGGTGCCACAGCAGACACAACAAGCCCTGGTTGCTCAGCAATGCCCTTAGCTCCTGCTGCGCTGTTGTTTCAGCTATCAGGGATACCTTGTTTTGTGCAGACATGTTTTTTACTTCATATCTAACCAAAATAAAACTATAGATACAATAAAAATTAAACAACCTGCATATCTCTATGATTCAGAAACTGCATTGCAAAAGAGGCCTCTGGATCAAAGAGAGGCAAGCATGTCCTAGGGTATTTTGGAGATGCTTAGAAAAGCTACCCTTTAGAACAAGAGCCTGTTGAGGAAGGATGCATGTTCATGTAATTACACTGTTAAGACCTGATGCAGAAAAGAATCATTCACTGATGTGTTACCAAAAATTGCTGGCACCTCTCCTGTGGTTCAATGGCCCCATGAGTACCAGTCCCATCCTATCACATCCCTGAATTCAGACTATAATACAGAAATGAACACAACTGCACTTACAAGTATTGCAGACATTTTTATAGAAGAGATGAGCAGTTCTCAAATTGTTCTTAAATTAGAAGCATAAAATTTGGGAGTTTGGGGATGTGGTAATAAATCTTTTTAAACTGTCCCACCAACACATTTTAGCAAGTTTTTTTCAGATCATTGCCAGTGTGGGTTCAAACAGATTTAACATCAGCTGCTTTCTTCCTTTTCACAGGTTCTGTCCCTCTTTGAATAAGTTATTTGAGAAAATTTGCCACCTCTTATGATCTTTGAATGTGATGCCAAGGCTATCCCATTCTGGGCATAAATACAACCATCAGTCATTTACATAACAAACAGCTCTGGCCAACACCACCTTGTCACCCACTGCAGTGTGAGGTTCAGGGCTGTGCTTTGGGCCAAGCGTTCTCAACCACAACTTGTATTATTGAACAAATCTTAATAGAGAAATGGCATGATTAGGAACTCTCCTCCCCATGTAGATCTCTTTCCTTGGCGCTGCTTGTTGTGCAAGTCCCCTGCAGGACTGACCGTGCAAAAATGAATGCTTGGGAAGCACTCAAAAAATTGTGATGCATCCTTATCCTTAATGGTGCCTTGGCAGCCATAGGCTGGAAAACTTTTTCCCAAGATTTCCCAACTTGCTTTTTTGCACAGCTCCCATGTGCTTCTAACCATGACTCTTCCCTAAAGTTCCAGTAACTTTCCCGCTAGGAGAGACCCAAAACTGAACTTTCAAATTTGGTAGACAACTGGGTCTCTTCTGTAGTTGATAACCACACATGACATGCTACACATGAGGTCCTCTTGCATTCTTCCACCATATAATACATTTTGAAAAAAAAATGGCCTTTGGTGAAGTTTGTCTCAATCCCACCTAAATCCCACCCCTGCCTGGTTTGACTCAATGTCGGGGTACTGACTGGGTGGCCCGTGTCCATTGGAGGGCTGGAGGTGAACACTGCCTGACAGTCCGCATAAGAAATGCCCAGGCCTGCAGCTGCTTCTCCATGGGACCACATAAAGAACTGCTCTTAGTGCTGTACTGTGCTCCCAGATAGAAGACTCAGGAGAGTGGGGAGGGAGTAAGTGGAACCCAAGACAATATTTTGTTATTTCTGTGAACTACAAGGGTTATTTGTTTTCTATTCTTTAATCCTCATGCTCATTTCTATCTTTTCAAATCATCTGTGTGGCTTCCAGTCTTCAGTTCTGCTCCTTCTAGCATTGTGTGTTTATCTTCATGTTTAGCATCAGATATCGTCCACACAAAGGCTTAAGGATTTGTGTAAGCCTTTGGAGGTTCTGCAGGTCTTAGCCCCAGATCCTTCAAGGGCACTGCCCATACGTACACTGGTGGTCCATGAGGAGCCCATTTGTTGCCATCATCTTTGCCTGAGGAAGGTCTTCTCTTCGCTTGCTGCAGGTAATACTTTGATCGTTGATAGATTCTGCCAAGTATGTAAAACTCTGATAATCATGGATTGTAACATGGAAGTAAAGCTGAGCTTGGTTTATATGTTAAAAGACATGCCTGTTAAAGAATGTTAAAGAAATACCCTACTGTAGTAAATCACCTGCCCCTTGGTGTTTGACAACCCTTAGGATGCCTCCCGTATGCAGCATCTCCGTCTTCACATTTGCTCTTTTATGGTATTGGTTTCTAATGTGGCGTTCTGTTTTCCTACTGTTAAGGAATGCTGTTTCTGGTTTCCGCCTTGACTGGGGGCAAGTTGCAGCCTCTTCATCTCTCCCCTCCCGGCAGTCTGCGCTGCCTGTAAGACCCCATGCCTATGTGAGGTCCTACAGATTTTGCCCAAACGGAGTTTTACTCCCTTTTCTTCACTGTACTTTACTCACCCACATCAAACAGTGCTGAAATTGTTGCTTAGTTGAATTGAAATCTGGCTGCCTACAAAGGAAGAGGATACACAGAATTAGGTCTTAAGTATTTGCAACACACTTTGAAGGAGAAAGATAATATTAAACAATCTGTTTAATATAAGGAATACATTAAAAAATCTGTGTGTGTGACACCAACAAGGAGCAGACCACTGAAAATCTGGTAGGATTTCAGTGGGGAATGCAGCCTAAAATCAATGACATGGCATGTCCGGAAGGTGGATCTAGAAATAGCAAGTGTGGTAACTGTTGAGAGGTATCACGTTCCTGTGAGTGGGTCGCACACAGTAAGAGCACTCCAGGCATGGCCAGCCACCCCTCTGAGGACACGGGTCCTGCCATTTCCCAGCACAGAGTCAGCCGCCGCGCCCACACTGCACAAGGATCGCCAGGGATGTGTTTGCCTGGGAGAGGCTGGGAAAGTGATGAGTGGGGTGAGAGATTGCTTGTGCCAGATTATTTTATTTTCTTACATGGCATGCCTGTTTTGATAGGAAGGCAAGCAGATCGGGAACTGGAGGCGGTTGGGATCTCAACACAACCTGTTGGCCAAAGTCCTTCACAGAGCACAGAGTAAGCAAAGTGAAGGGCATGCAAAAACATCTGCCTGGGAAAAACATCTGCCCAGGGTATCTCCCTGGGCTCTTCTTGAGCCAGGGTCCCCTGAGAGAGATAGATTTTGCTCAAACAAAAGAGATCATTATGGTCCTTGCGACCTTTTGATTCAGGCTATAAAACGCTGTTTGCTACCTTCTGACTTAAATCACCAGTGGTAGTTTGCAAGTGAGACTGATATATTTTGCTTTCCTGGTTATTGCTTCTTTCCCATATCCAGTGACTGATGTAATGTATGTACACTTTCAGTGGTGGAAACATGCTGGCATACGCAAATGGATTGGGTTGAGGCTTCTAAGCTCTGCAAAATCACCATTTTCCCCAGTTGAGAAATACCATGGACTAGTCGTAGCAAGACTTCTTGTTTTGGCTTCTGGAGCACACATTATTGGTGCTGTCAATTCCTGCAATATTTATTTTGAAAACATAGCTTCTGGATCCATGTCACTAGCTACAAATCGCAGCCCTCTCTTACTTTGCCACCCGTCACCCTTAAAAGTTTCTAGTCTTCTTGTTGAGGGCGAAGTGTCTAAAAAAATGAATTCTGAGGCAAAAAGCTAAGTGGAGATTCACAATGAGCTGGCATTTCTGGGATAGCCCCGCTTCCCGTGATTTTTGACCCCTCCATTTTGGTTTTTTTCCGACCCTTGAAGCTGCCACCGAGGCTAACCGGGGAGGGTGGCGCGGAGCAGCGGTGCGAACCCCGGCGGCACAGCGCTAAAAACACGCGGTCGCGGCCAGATTTCTCTTGCGCAGGGGGAGCCTTTCCACGTCCCCGCTTTTTTACGGGACCAGCCCTCTCTTAGTCGGTCCGCGGCGCTGCTCATGTTTTCCACTGTGGGGGAGGACGAGAAAAGGGGAGACCAGGGCGGAGAAGGAGAAAGAGGAGGAGGCGGGGGGAGGAAAGTTGCTTGAATTTGCGAGGGGCGAGAGCCGGCGGCGGCGCGCTGGTTGTTTCCACTGGCTGGGGGAGCTGCCAATCTGTGTTGTAATCCTGCAGGAATTTCTGCGGGGTTTAACTGGGAGCCGCGGCGCCGCCGCCGCGCACTCGGGGCGGAGGGAGGGCGGCGGAGCCGGCAGCCTGCAGCCCGCGCGCCCAGCGCAGCACCGGGCCCGCCGGAGCGGAGTGCGGAGCCCAGCGCAAGGAGCGCGGCGGGCCGGATCCGGGGCGCCGCCGGCCCTGCCCCGCGCCCCTCGGGCGCTGCCGACGCCGCCGGCCCCCGGTTTCTCCTTTGTGCCCGGCCCCCGGCGGCCGCCGCGCCGGCTCCACGGGAATAATGCGGGGCGTGTGGCTGGCGCTCACCGTCAGCTTCGTGGCCTGCGCCTCCGGGCAGCCGGTGAGTGCCGGGGCGGAGGGGAGGGGGCGGCGGCAGCCCTGCGGGACGGCACGGGACGAGGGCGGCCACCTCGGTTCCGTCAGCCGAGCGCCGGGCGCGCAGACCGAGCCCTGCCCCGTGGCATCGCCGGGCACTGGGCTGGCTGCGGGGGGGCATCTGTTGATAGCTGAGCGCTCTGCAAACGGCAGGCACCGTTCCGTCCCACCCGCCAAGAAAAGAAAGAAAGAGACGACACCCCCGCAAAAAAAAAAAAACCAAACAAAAACAAACCCAAAAACCCGAGCACCCCACGAAGCCGAGCGGAGCACCCTGCCGGAGCGGAGCACCCTGCCGCCTTACAGCGAACCTTGGCCGGAGTTTGCCGCGACGACCCAGCCTCCAGCCGGCCCCGGAGCCCCCCCGGTGCCTCTTTCCCTGCCTCCCCGGAGGAGGGGCGGCTGCCCGGCGGCCGCGGGGCGCCCGAGGGGCCGCGGTGCGGGGCTGGGTGCGGGAGGGGGGATTGTACCCGTCCCGGACCAGCGCCGGGAGCCGCCGGGCCGCCCCGTGTCCGAGCGGCCGCCCGAGGACATCGCCGCCTCCCCCGGCTCCGCGGGCGGTGAGGCGGGAGCGTCCCCTGCAAAACCCGCCCTTCACGGCCCGTTGCTAAAAAGAGAAAAGAGGCAGCAGCTACCCTTGGCTGCGCGGCTCAGGACCTCCCAGACCCCTCAGACATAACGCGCTGCGCGCCTCCCAGCCAGCCCCCGGTGCCGGCTCCGCGGAGCCCGAGCATGCTTCGGACCCGGCCGGCCATTCCCCGCGGGCTTGCCGCGAGGTGCTCGGGATAATACCGCTGTTTACACTTTTTCCGCGCCACCAGTGTATTCGCTAACCGGGTCCTTTGCTTAATGCAATTAGCTCTGTTGCCGGGATTTGTACCTCTGGGAAAGCCTCTCTCCGGCGAACGCTCCCACCCTTTCGCGGCAGGAGCCGGCGAGGGCTGGCCAGAGGGTTTTGGTCTTTTCCATCTGTGGATCTGAGATTGTCTTGAGGGAAGGGATATGCAAATGACACTGATGCAGTGTTTGGGCAAATATTAGGAAATGATAAATTGAGGTTTCAATATGAAATTAAAAAAATACCATGATAATTTAATCCAATTAAAATGAGCCGCTTCACTGAACTAAATAATGTCACTAGCTTGGGTTAACTTTAGAAGTTCTCTAGCTATTGTATAAATTAGCCAAGTCACAGCCTTCATGAAATCTGGCTCATCATTAGAGATTTCTAAGGATACAATTGCAAAACACTTTTCTTAAAGACTGATTAAAAAAGGGTTGGGTAGAACAGTGACTTTTGTTTCCACTAAGTGTAACTGTGCTGCAGAAACACCCTTGGATAATGAGGTACAATATACTTTAATTTTATAAAAATGCTGTTAGTACAAAGTTCTCTGATGGTGGAGTAGCTATTAAACTACCACAGTAATTAGTAAAATATTAAGTTTGATGGGCTTTTGCCTTAGGATGAACACACTGTGGCGGTGTGAGGTACGTTGTCGGGGTATACCCGGGGCTGTGTGGTTCAGGGGGCAGTGGGGAGAGTGAGGTGGGGGGAGCCTTCCTGGCTCTGCTCCACTGCCCTTACTACTGCCAGAAAGTTGTGGAGGGACTGGGAAGTAAAAGGAGGTTGGTGTTTTTCCTTTTCTTTCACCTTCCTTCTTTTTCCTCTAACTGTGCCTAGCAGCAGCTTCATGATCCCTGAAGATAGGATTTTGTAGACCAGTCTGTGGGAAAAGACAGATGCCAAATCTGTCTTCCGTGCAGAAGTCTGTCCTTGTCATAAGAGGAATTCTATACGGATGCATAAAAAACTCCTCCGAGCTCTCCAGAGCACTGTCAAGTGGATTTAGCTCTTAATTTCTTCTTGTGTTTAGATTCTACTATTTATTATCATTAGCTAGGCAAAGCCATAAGGTAAAACCCTCATTTCTGAAGAAGTAAATTATCCATGAGTCTTTTAAGTAGAGGAGGGGGAAGCTGCAGCAGACTTTGTTTCTTAAAGCAATGAGTTCCCTATGTTTGGTCCACATAACCAGCAAACATTTTTATTGGGGTGGGCCAAGTAGATGTTAGCACTGTGTTAAGAATGTCCTGGAAGTGAGACCTGCCACTGAACCACGGGAGTGGTTTGTCGGTGCTGGGTGTGTGCTTCGTGTGGCCTGACGTGGGCTGTGGCTTCGCAGCCGTGCTCTGCTGTGCCGTGCCAGCTGCCCCAGGGGAGCAGCTGCTTCAGGACCGGGCTGTGATGGAGAGGGTGAGAGGGAGCCCGACCTGGTAGTGCCAGCCTGCACATGGTGGCAAGCGTTACCCACACCAAAGCTGGTGGAGTGCACCCAGGTCTTGCCGAGTGATTTGCTGCCATCAGTGCACTGTGCAGTGAGACATCAGATTATGGTGGGGTCTGGTAACCTGTGTGGGTCTGCAAGGATATGGGGGATTCACCCAGGCTTGGCTGAATGGCAAAAAAATGTGCTTTCTAGCTACCTTGAAAGTTTTTTGGTTTGCTTATGCAAGAGAGAAAGACAGTGACGTGAAACTGCTGGAAAGAAAAGGAAATCTCTGTGAGTGAGAGGCCTGATGTGCCTTTTAAAAGGCTGAGCCCAGTCTTGATGATGCTGGGAGTCAGCTTTTGCTGATTTTAACAGCACCAGAGAGCAATGCCTAGTATCCAGCTGTAGTTGTCAGCTCCCATTCGGAAGAGGTTGATAAACCTTTCTGTTTCGTTCTAGTTTGCAAGAGTGGGACGAATGGTTTTCCCGAGCTTGTGTGACAGTCTGATCCTCTCTGCATGCCCAAGTACACATTGAGAAACTTTGCTGGCTAGCAGGTAGTGTTGCATACTGCAGTATTATGGTGCTGCTCTCCTCACAGAAGGTTAATTCCATCTCTCCTTGGGAAGATTCTGGAGTCTGGAGACTGCTTCACGTCACCAATGCGTGCGTGTGGGGCTGGGTTTAGGACTTCCAGTGAAACAGATCGTCGGGGCATCAGCTGAGAGGTCTTTCTGTTTCTTGTGTAAGCATCTGACCGCTGAGTTGTTGGCATAAATGTAATTATTGAAAGATGATCCAAGGGTAATATTTGGTATATTTTTCAGAAGTATTTAGTATTTGAGAAGCATGATGCGATAATTTTCCTACATTTGTTTCTAATGGTTACTTTAGTTTTGGAATTTGGAAAATTGATAGTGTGTTTGAGAGGAGGAATGTGTTTTTGGAAAAGGCAGTTAGGCTTCAGAGCTAGTAATTAGAGGAGAAGAAGGGCTGAAGAGATAGGAGAGACACATACAGCATATAAATCTAAATACCAGCTATGTGTGTTAAATTTGTTTTGTCAAATAAGTTCCAAAGAAAGGAGGAAGCCTTTTCAGTCTTGATTTATTTTTATCCACCTCCAATTTACATGTACTTTTCCTTCTCACTGCAGACTTCACAAATGTTCATCCATTGCTTTTTTGTGGTTTGGCAACACTTGGAATCTGCCATGGCTGCTTCTCTTGCTCTAACGGAACTTCTAGGTTCTGCCATCCAACAGCTGTCTGCACTGCCGTGCACTGGGAATTCTGGGGAGCTCTGGGGTTTGCCACCAGTGTCGGGTATTACAGCCGCCCCTTAGGTGGATGTTCTCAGGAGCCACTTTCTGGAAATGGGTTTCCCTCTCAGGTTAGATTATCTTTTAAAAATTAAAGAACAGTTGAATCTTGACCCAAGATCAAACACTGAAGTTCCTCTTTTTAACATCTTAGCCCTGAGGTCTACATTGGAACTGACTTATTATTGAGGCGTAAAGTGCAGAGATGTTTTCTCTGCATTTTTTCCTAGATCCTTATCAAAGAAGTAGATGAGAGCACTGTCTTCAGGAACAAGTCAGGACAAATATCTTAGGGTTTGAAGTTGGGTGCTGGGGTTGTGGTTCTTGGGCAGGTAACACCTCTGTGGTAGGTTTGAGAGAGTTACTGCAGCTAATGGGATAAAGATGGTGGACTTTGGAGAGTGCGCAGTAAGTCTGGCATTTGCTTGGAGATTGGGTGGATCTGAGTCTCTGTGGTCCTAAGTTAAGTATAATCTCAGGATGACAAGATAAAGGCCTAATTTCTTGACTAGTAGAGGTGCAAGTTATGAGAAGTCGCATGTCAAACACACAGCCATGATCTAATGCCTCCAGGGAGGATGGTGGAGAGCTACCTGCCATCCTCAATGGGGAATGTGGTATTTTGCCAAGGTGTCCTGAACTTGGAGAAGAGCCTGCAGAGGAGCCAGTCATTTGCAGAGCTCTCCGTTTGCACTGCTCTTTATGGCAAGTTGTCTTTATAAAATGTCAAGCAGAGGCATATGGATGGCATTTATTAATTACATTTTCTCACCAAAATGATTTCTGCCATTGAGCAGTTCAAACATTTTGCTTATGGCAGAGAATTGTAGGCTTTAGTAAGTCTCAACAACTGAACAAAGAGCTCTTGTCTAGTTGTGGAGAAGTGCTCTTTTGTCTTCTGAACAGATTTGACAGACTGTGCTTTTTAACATAAATGTTGTGTTTGAGATTGGCAAGCTTATTTGAGGCCTCATATAAGACCCTACTTGAATCTGAGTCATAAAGATGCCCTCTGTGCTGCCGCAATTGAGAGAGGATGCGCAAGTCATGAGCAAGTGATTTGGTCCACATTCAAGTCACTTTGCAGTTGGTGTTGTAGGAAGGATGAGAGAATTACTGGAGGCTGTTCTGTGAACAGCTTGTTGTTTGGTTATCTTCAGTTCATGGTTACAAGATGGTAATAAATTGCTATCTATAATCTTTTCAGGATTAGTAATTTTTTGTAGGTTACATGACACTATTCGGTGATTGGGGAACATGATTTCTTCTGCCCACATTGAAGTATAATTTGCAATCTCTTGAGTACAGATTGCATTAGTGTTTGACCCTGTAATAATGACAGTTCTCTGTATGTATGTTGTTTTCTTGATTAGCTCAGCCCTGGGGGATGCTTTCAAAAGCATACTAGAAATTTAGGCAGAAATACAGAATACATGTAATCCTCAAAAGTACTGGAATACTGATTGCAGTAGAAGAAAATGTAGCATTTAACAACCATTTGCAACAAGTGCATTTGCGCTGAGCAAATTATTTTTGTTGATGTCTCAAGCAGGGGTTTCATTTAAAGTGGAATAATGACTAATAGGGCGGTGATGAATCTGCAGAAATTGGCCTTGTCTGTAGATAGGCTATTAGAGTGTAGTGTCATATAAGCTGTGCTTAACTAAAGCCTGAGCTGGACGCTCCATCTGAAATCACTATTTTTAGTTTATATATAAACAACTTCTTCAGAAATCTCCCTTCTAAGCTAAATTGTTTTGTTCCCAAGGTGAATTGATTTGGGAAAGTTCAAATAAAAACGTGTTTGTCTGTGAGTTGTGAGCATGAAGATAAATACATTGTACTTTTATTAATAGTAAGGAGACAAAGGGGCTTGCAGAAGGTCAAACAGCCTGTGGTATACACAGGAATGGAATCAAAATGTTAAGAAGCCAGCACTGTGATTAACAACCAGAATATATTGTCTGTATTTAAATATTATGTTGTCAGACATGTTTTGTTCCTGTTTGATTAACCATATATAATAAAGCATAATTTTCTCTAGATGTTCTTCCACATTAGTGAAAGTCACTTGTTGCCTTTCAGATCAGCGTGAAGTGACCTATCCCTGTTATTTGAAGTGTATTTCAGAACTGTGACTGTCTGTGTGGACTGAGAGGACTGACTCTTACAGAGCTGTAGGAAAGAGTGCTGTTAAAGTAATATAGCCTGGGAGATGAAGTACTTCCCAGGGAGCAGTTGGGTGCATGACCAGCGTAGCCTCAAGACTAAGGATGTTTCAATAGAGAACAAAATAAATATCATACTTGCTGCCATGTGAATGAATAACCTAACCAGGTCTCCCCTCTCCCACCTTCAAAGGGATCATTTCTGGTATGTCTGCTTCTGTCCTTCCTTTAATTATACAAGTAGAAGCAAGCGTTTTCTTTCTTTGGGCTGAGCTGCATCAATTTCAGCTATGTTGATTCTTCAGTGTCTGCAGGAATAGCTGGCTGGACACTGTACCTGGAGGGCGCAGCCAAACCCCACGCACTTTATATGTTTTGGCTTTAAGAGCCGAGTCCTGTTTGCTTTTTGGACTGGGGTCTGTAGGGGAAGGCTAGAAATGGGTTTGAATACATGCTGTATGTTGCAAGCTGCAGAGATGAGAGATGTCCAGGAGACAGATTCTTCCTTTCCCAGGTTGTTTATCTGTGCTCACTCTGGATATGGAGATTTCAGCATCAGTGTGTGACTTACACTGATTACCAGGTGAAAGCATCTACAAAGCCTTTCCATTCAAATCCTTTTCAAGTGCAGTTCCATGTTCAACTATGCAGTCACTGATGTGTGACATTAATGGTGTTTTTATTATTTAAAATGAAAACCTGCAAGGGAAGCAAAGTGGAAAGGTGATGGTAGTTCAGAGTAATGGGAACACACCATCTTTGGGACAGCCAGAAACGGAGCTTCCCTTGAATATAAATTTGTGACATTGTATAAATAAAGATAGATATGTCTTAGTCCTATAAATAATAATAATGTACAATTACTACAGCAAGAATATGCATAAGATAATGCTGCTGAGAAGCAAAATTCTGAGGATTTTTGTGGACTGTAGATTGCGAAACCTTCAGGTACTGTCCTGGCTGTGGGACTGAATCTTCTCCCGTTTGGGAGCTCAGAGGCACTTGGTACTTGCCACTGATGATGGTGCAAGCATGAAGGAAAGCATTTGTCCATCTAGGAGACGGAGCAACCATGAAGAGGGTGTGTGAAATTTGGTTGTGTTAGTTACGGCTTGTGTAAATGTCATTGAGAGAAGGTGTAAAGTTCTCAGGAACTGCTGAGGCAGCATCCAAAGTTAGAAGATTAATGCTTCAGAATAATTGGTAGCTTAAGCATCGGTAGCATATGGAACTGACAAATCTTCTCCATGGCAGAACAAGAGCAATGGCTAGTCCTGGAGATAGACAGGAAAAGTTATTGTAGTTCCATGTATATATTCTGAATTCTTGTCTTTGGTGAAAGTGTTTATGATTTTCCAGACATGTGCTCTTTGCTTATTTCTCATCCATGAAGGCTGATTTTTTTCGAATGTGACATTTAAAATGTCATGAAATGAAACCTCTTGGGGTACCTTTGAAATTATGTGTTCACAGAGACTGTCTTCCACAGAGCATTCAGCACTGACCTATCTCCAGCTTCTGCAGTTCTAGCTTGGAAGGTCTTTGAAACTTTGTGTGTGTATGTGTTTTATATAGAACTTTATTCTATATAGAGCTCTATTTTACATTTTTTTTTTTTTTATACTGTTGTATATGTGTCTTTCAAGTGTCAAGAAAAGAAATGCCCCGCAGAACATGCTTTCCAGTTAAATAAACACAACAACATTGCTCTCAAAATTGTGTTAATAATTTTCTTGGCCGGAATTAGTTTGGAAGGAGCAGCCTCTCTGACCTTACTTACCAGGAAAAAAAGCCTTAAACAGAAGATGTTCTTTTCAATTGGTTTTTTTTTCCTTGTTCTTCATTTGTGATTTAATACAGCAGTTTCATAAATTTTCCACTATGCATATGATTTGATCCTCAGTAGCTCCCGTAGGTGCTTTTGGTTTGATTCTCCAGCACAGCCGTTTCTCTGCTGTCAAAGCCGTGGTACAGGGACAGGCATGGTCATCACTGCAAAATGTGAATGAGTTGGAAAAATTTGTGTCTAAGGAGAAAAACTGGGAATAGTTATTAGCATGGCTCTGTACCTGACCTGAGCAGGCTTGGGAGGTCCTACTGGAGCTGCTGTGACCTGAATGGACTCCTGGCTCAGCAGAAATTTTTTGTCCATGTCACAATTGAATTTTCCTTTTTATCGCTTTTGACCAAAATACTTCAGTGGATATCTGTCTGTCTGCTGCATGGAAGCATGACAGATGTCTCCAGAAATTTCCAGAGAGTTTGGCAGTGACGAAGCCCTCTGGCAAACCATGAGATGGTTTTTGCTGTTCTGGTAGGAGCTGTGGTCCTTCCTGCAGAGCAGCACAGAGCATCCGTTGATGTGCAGAGGAGAGGAATGGCATGAAGGCGTTGGGAGAAGGAAAAAGTCTGCTGACTATAAAAAGATACATCATTTAACAGCCTTAAATAATCAGGACTCATGATTCGTGTTTGGATAATGTTTTAACATCTCAGTGTTGCTTGATGGTCTGACTGTGCAGGGTTTGAGGGTGGGGAAAGTAGGTTCCATGGCCACCTGTTAAAAACAGACTTACCTCCTTAAAGTGTGCGGGTGCTGGAGGAGACAGGGCCTTGAAGTTGAGTTGACTCATTGTCTCTAGTCATGCTGCCTATTGCAAATGTTTTTCTCTCTGGTGCTGTCTAGCCCAACCAGCCATGCCCTGTTGAAGAACAGGTCTGTGTCTGCAAGGGGGATCTCTTTGCCTTTGGTGGGGCTCAGGCTCAGTAATAAATAGCCTTTCTGCTGCGGTGGAGGGGCAGTCGTGTGCCCACTCCACCATGCTGGGGCTCTCTGATGGAAGGAACTTCTGAGCTCCTGGTAACACAGAGCATTGGATCCAAAATGGTTTGAGACAGTACTCTTAACAGTATTGCTGTGATGAAAATGCCACTTCTTGTCTGTTTCGCAACTGTAAAGCATTAGAGAAGGGAAATTCTTTCTTTTCTTTTGTTTTAGTTCTTAGAGTAATTCACAACCTGAAAGGCTTATTGTACCCTTGGCTGGTTTGGGTTTTGTGCTTATACTAATGTTGCTTGACTGTATCGCTCCTATTTAACTGAAAGCTGGTGACTTGGCATCTTCATGTAGGTCTCTTCTGGTGAACACCTTGAATTGGTCTTCTGCCTGGTGGCATAAACATAATAGTGATGTAGATTTTCTTATACTGTTTTTTGAGAGCCGTGGATGTTGTCTGTGGGTTAAAGAAGTTTTCTGGGTTTGTGAATATTTTGTAATGCTACTGATTTCATGTGCCAGTCAGCTTTTTTTTCTTTTGAGTTTCTTCCTCTGACCTTCTCTATCTGCACTGATAGAATTAGGAAGCTTTAGGTTATGACAAAAAAGCCCCAAACCTTACTTTGGGGAAAAAAATGTGGTAGTTTTATAATGTACAGGTAGGAGTCTCTGTAATGCTTCTTTGCCATTTCTGGTTTCACATAACATCTGAGACTTGCCTCCTCTAGTTTACATGGGTAAGTGTATTTGACTTCAGGAACCTGAGGAAGACTGAAGAAGAAAACTTCTGGCAGACACCGTCAGTCTTAAAGTAGGTAGGATGCCTTGTCATGAAGGTTGTTGCTTACAGAGAGTCAGGGCTGGCACAGTTCCCATGGAGTGAAGTTGCTCACATGGCATTTCTGTATTTGTGATCAGAGATGAAGGGGTCCTAAGGGAGGATTAGCAAGAGTATTTTGGGGGATTTCTCTGTGGCTTCCTAGAGATGCACAGAAAAAGCTAATCTCTCTCTCTCCCTCTCTCTCTCGTTATTCAATTCAGCTAATCTAATTGGAAAACCTCCTTAGAGCAGTCTCTGGCAGCTAGCTGTAGCAGCTGTACAATTAGTAGTGTCACCTAACAGGAGAGCTAAACAAGGAGCAGTAGGAAACTGGAGTAGGATGTTTTGGTGTATCTTAACAACCCTCCCAAGGACCAAGATTGCTAGAGTGAATTCAGCTGTGAATTATAAGAGATTAAAAAAACCCAGGAGAGGTCTGAATTTTTAAAGACTTAAAATTCTGAATGACTCGATGAAGTAGTTTTGAGGTTTGGGCATTGTTGTTGGTTATTTACAGATTGATTTATTAATGAAAATTTACACAAACATGACTGGATATGGGACTGGTGGGCTCTATTGCCCATTCCTCAAGGTGTGAGCAGTAAAGCTGAGCAGGGAAGAGGTGTATAATTAACTGCCTCATATATCTGGGGACATTTCTTTGACCTTTGCCCTCCCAGCTTGGTTATTGGACTGTGTTTTATTCGGGGAGAGCCCTGAAGACCATCAAGAGCAGGGGCTGTCATGGAGGAGAGCACCAGCCCCATCAGGAGATGATGGAGCCATTTGCAGTGATGTTCCCTGGTTGCACTGTCCAGGGCTGTGCATAGGCACAGGAGGGCAGAGGCAGGTTTGTATTTGAATCACCAGCTTGGCACTTTACAGCTTCACATCACTGATTACTGTGATGCTAATGCCATTTAGCCATATCTGTATATTCAGGGAGCATTTAGATAAGAGCATGTGTGGGGCAAGTCATGATTTAGCGATCTGTGTGGATACGTGGTTGTCATATTTGAAATGTGTGACCTGTGGCTATAAAGGATAGGTTTTAGAAGTGCTGTTAACCAAGTGGCATATGTCAGGGACTGGAAAATCTAGGCTATTTATAATTATCCACAGGTGGAGAGGGAAGCAGCAATGCATAATACCAATAATAATTATCAGCAGTATAGAAGTTCATCTCTTAAGCCGTTGGGTCTAATGCACTAAAAAGTATTTGATCTGGAATCTGGCAAAGCCTTCAAATGGAGCTGTTCAAAGGCGTCCTGACCTAATTTTGCTGCAGAAGTGTGTGAGTCTTTCTCGTTCCCCTAATTTCTTGCAGAAGGTTTCAGTGATAAAGTCTTCATCCTTTACGCATGCATATATTTTACTGCAGAGCTTTTGAATAAAAGCAGCCCTTGCAGGCCAGGTGGTAAATATAGTACTCAGCTTAACAGAAAAGATGTTCAGTTTGTCCAAGACATGTCCTCCCGTGTTTTGCAGTTGTCAATTAGCTTTCCTTAAGACTTCTTTTCATTTGCTAGATCTTTTTGTGATTGATTACTAAGTCTGAAGTTCAGTGCTGGCTCTCTGAGTAAAGGCTTCGTATTATGCTGAACTTCTATTTTAGTGAAAACCTCTAAAATATAAAGCAGCTTATAAATAAAAGTTTGCTTTCTTTTCAAGGGAAATCATTAAATTACAAGGCATTGTCCATGTAGCTATGTAAATTTATCAGTTAAAGCATACAGCATAAGTGTTTTGACTTTCCTCTGGATAAATAAAAGCAGATGTAATGACATGTCTTAATGGACTTCTGTCTTCAAAAGAAAATGGGGAGAAATCAGGTTTATTTTTCAACAGTGGCAAAATAGAGTGTACTGCAGGGATGGGTAGTGCTCTGTGTTATTGTCTGTGTTGGTGTAGATTGTTTTTATCAAAAGATAAAAACAAACAAAGCAACACAAACTGAAGGCTTTAAAATTGTCTGACCTGTCACTCGTACAATTTCTCATGCCATTATCACCATGGTGGTGGTGTAAGAGTACCAGTTTCCTACCAGAAGTGCTGCTTTTTGTTCAGTGTGGGGTGTTTTAACTTGTGCTAGTGATATCTCTGAGCAATACTGTGCAGTACATGGTAACTATAGTGCACTTTAATTGTAATTTATACCTTAAGTTATTTATTTGCTCTTTTTCTTTGCAATCTCTTGTGCTTCCAACCTCATTAGACTGATTTTTTTCTTTCCCTGCTGCTGCTTTTGTGCTATCAGGCACAAAAGGTAACTGTTAGCATTGGCACAGCTCTTCAGTCTCATGTTGCAAGTACAAGATCCAAGAGCAGAAGAAAAGGTAGATGAAAAACTGGGACAGCCCTGGGCCATTGCCCACTCTCAGGAATCCTTCTGCTCACTCAGCTCGCAGCAGTGAGAAAGAGGGAGTGGGGAGGAGTTGGTTGTGAGTGACCAAAGTATTGGCAGAGCTGTTGGCAGAAAGGGGATGCTGGACTGCTGACATGTCTTGGCCAGATCTTAATTAAAGGAAAAACCTGGAGGTGACTGGTTTGGGCTGGAAAAGAGTTGCTGTATCAGGGATGCTAATTCCATCTTTGACTCATCAGCTATGTCTGTTTGACAGCGCTGGAGTGCACAAACCAAGCGTTTAAGCAGACATGGATGATTTGAGCACTGCATCCCTCATCCCCTTTGCTTTTTGGAAAGTGAGTGTGTAGAGCCAAACGTTGCAGCTTGGCATTTCTCTCTGTTCTTGGATTTTCTTGGAAGACTTCTGTGTTCTCCTCTCTGACTGCAGAAGGATGGGAATGATGGGTGCAAATTGCTCCTCCTCTGATCTACAGCGTCACTTCAAAACTTGCTTTGTGCAAATCACCATTTCTGTTTAAGTGATTAGTAACTGTGCTGCTCAAATGGAGGGGAGCAGTCTGAAGTTGGGACTAGCTGAAGTGTCAGATTACCGAGGGCACTATAATCAAGGTGACAGCTGCTTTCCTTATGTTATACTGAAACAAAATATCCCAAACCATTCAACAGAGCTTCACCAAATACATTAAGCTCAGTGCTTTTACTCTTTCCACGACTTGGTGGATTACTTAACACTCTTGGCTAATGAAATGCTGGAGTGCTAATCTCCCTCCGTGGATACCAGAGGGGAAAACGTTGAGTGTTGCTACCCCAAGAGCGCGAACGTGTGCGTGAGCTAATGGCCACATTCAAGGGCTGCAGTGCAGGGAGGGAAGAGGTTTCTCCCCGAGGTGCTGCTGCTCCCGCTGGAGATGCTGAGCTTAGCACAGGGAGGGGGATTATCTGTGGCTCAACAGCTGCCGTGTGCATGCACGCTTCTCCATACCCTGTGTGGTGAGCAACCTGGTAACCCAACCCTGTCTCCCTCCCACCCCTTCAAGGTATTTGCGCTTGCCCTTAAGTAACCATTTCTTTCTTTGGCTTCTTAAGCTGACACACTTTGACATACTCAGGGGTGAAAAATGGGAGGTGCTTCTTGAAATAGCCTTGATGTGCTGCACAGGAGAAGGCCTTGTTTGAGGAGCAGGCTATGAGAGTCTTCTCTGAGCTCTATTTTTACCTTCCTTTTAGTAATACCAGTTTATTTTATTTTGTTTTGAACAAAAACTCATGTGGGTGTCTTAGCTACAGAAAAAAACCCCACGAAAATACCTTGCTGAGGTTTGGGTGCAGTTTATTTCCAGTAATGAAGGGCAAGCCTGCATAGGGAAGAAGTTTATGTGAAAGAATGGGATAAATAAGACTATTAGAATATGCTGGTCCTGGGCTTTATTGTGGGACTTCAAGTAAAGTTTTGGGAATCATCATCTGGTACAAAGCCTTCTCTTAATATTCACCCCTTCAGAAAGAATTAGTGTTTGGCCTGCCAGAGGCTTACTCTGAGAGCAGTCAGAGGGCTATAAGCTGTGGTTTCCTTTGAGGCAGAGGAGCCTTTTCTCCAGCCTCTGAGGAAGGCTCTGCTGTGACAGAGAATAAGGGAGGTTGAACTGGGAAGCCTGAATCTGTAGAGATAGCAGGGACGAGAGACTTAAAAATTGCAGGGGGTAAAGCCAAGAATAATCTTCTAATTGCTGAGCTGCACTGTTCAGAAAGCTGTTACATCCAACTGCCACATCCCCTTTCTGGTTAGGAAAGGCAAGAAGAAGGAGTGAAAGGACTCTGAGATCATCTGAGTGAAACTTGACTCACACAGGTCTGAAAAAGGGCACTAGGAGTTTCATTGAGTGTATTTTAATAGATGGCTGTAACAGCCTGAGGCAGGTGGAGCTGCAGCAGGAGGGAAGGTGGGCAGCTTCCAGTTGTGGGGTTTTCAGGAGACTCCTGCCTTGCTCCCTCCATGCAGCCCTCCTGGTCCACTGCACTGCTTGTGTGTCTGGAAACTCACCTATCCCTGACCAAAGAGCCTCTCCAGTTTATGGAAAAGCATGTCTGTGTTACTTCATTTGTGGTCAATTGCATGAAATGTTTCCAGAGTTGAGAGTATGCTCTGAGCAGTGCTGATACTCCAGTCAGGGCAAAGAAATGGGATAAGACTTGAGTTATTGGTAGAGCATGAACTTTGTGTTTTCTGGGTTGTAGCTGCTTGGCTGTTTCAAAGCACCTAGTTTATCCTTTTATCTTTTCTCAGTCATACCTAACTTGAACAAAGCCTGTGCTCTGCAGAGACTCTTGGAAGACATTAGTCTTGAAGTGGAGAAACTGCTCAGTAGTGAGAAAGCATGAACATCTGACAAATTTGGTACCTCATAATTTTTGCTCATAGAATATCTGTAGCACAAGGTGCCCCAATAATAAATCTCCCATCAGCAGAAGACTGGGTGATGCATCCAGGCTCTCCTGGGGAACTATTTAACCTTTGCAGGAGGATGGCTGGGGTGTGCCAAGTCCCTGCTTGTGCAGCAGAGATCCCACATGCCCCTGTTGTCCAAATTCTTGAGGTTTTTTTGCTCTAAAATATGACTAGAATCTGAAACTGTAAGGCTGACTTCTTGCATGAGGTGACATCTTCCAATGGAGAAGGGACAAACCAAGGAAATTAAAGAGAGGGTTGTTTCAATAAGATTTTTTTAGGGCTGTTTTGTTTTCTTTTTCTGTAATTATTTTTAATCCTCTCCTGCTGGCAATGTAAGAGGCATCAGAAGAAGGTAGTTGTGTTCATTAGGTGTGGTGCAGGACTTACAACAACTGACCAAAATGAATAGGCTTCACTGGGTGGTCATGGAGAACATGCTCTGGAAATAACTCCTCCGTTTTCTCTTGGGGTTTGGGAAATGAAGGGAGACTTTCTTTCAGCCCTTCTACTTATTTAAGATAATATGCTGGCCTGCCAAGCAGAGCAGGATTTACTTTTTTCTAATGCTGGGAGAAGAAGCCTGTGATTAAGGAACTTTGGCAGTCTGTGATTCCTGGTTTTCTTGTATTTTTGTTGCTTGTGTTTGTATGCTAAGGTGTTCACAAAAGCATAAGAAAGTGTATTTTTGAGAAAGATGTGAAATGGGTGACATTTTCCAAAAGGACAGTGTGTCTCTTGGCAGTATCATGGTCAAACAAGTAAATATGTATTTTGGTAAGGAGCCTAATTTTGAGAGTATCTATGGATCTGACTTGTCATGCCCTCCTTACTGTGATTGCAATTCCAGGCAGTCTTGGAAATACCACAGGTATCAAATCCAAGTATTTTTTCCTCCATATTTCATTAATTTAAAATTACTTTTTAATTCTATGATAATGGCTGGATTGATGCATAGTAAATAAATACACTGGATTTCTAGTAAAATTAGCACAAGTTAGGGATGAAGTGGCCTGGAACTTCAGTGGTGGTGTCTCAGCACTTTCTGTGAGAAAAACGTATCAACTTCTGTTCACTTTTACCTCTCAGCTGAAACTGCTGCTAACAGAGCTTGTTTGGGTGTCTGTATTTCTAATGTGGAGAGGTCTTCCCTCAACTAATAAAAAAGTGTCAAACTCTGTTGAAAATGTTGTAGAGGGGATGCTGTAATGCTGTGTTACTGCTGCTGATCTCTTGTGTGTACAGAGGACATTGACAAAGTCAGAAGGAGAGACACAAGGAAAGATAAGAGCCACGGTGTGACTTTACATGCTGAAAATCATTCTGTGACTGCTCACAACTGTTAATTAATGCCGTTCCAGAAGGTTATGCATGTTTTGGAAGTGGCTGCAACAACGGATAGGAGAGAGGCAGCTTTCCCTGAAAAGGAGGGAAAACATTGAAGAAAATACATGTGCTGTAACTTTTGATTCCTTCTACTTTTGTTTTGTTGGGGGTTTTGTTTTGTTTTGTTTTTGTTGTGTGGAAGATGTGACTGCAGTCACTTCCTCAGTCTGCTCTGTCCAAGAGCCGAGTGAAGCACTGATGGAGAGTGAAGAGGTACATGGCATTGTCATTCCCAGTGCATGGGCCAGAAGGTGAAAGAACTGACTTCTCACCAAACCCTTCCTTCATCAGGGAAGCATGATGGTGTAGCAGCTAATGTTTGAGAGATGAGGGCGAAGGTAATGGTGGATTTGTTTGTGGGACTTTAGAAAGATGACCCAGGGAAGATGAGGTGCTTGTGTGTAGCTCCTGTGAAAGCAGAGGACCACCTTCACCAGGAGAGATGGGACAGAGTGGCAAGTTGTAGCTGACTGGGTGGAAAAAGCACAAATACCCCTTGTGGTATTTGACATCTGAACTGATGAAAATGCATATCAACTGACGTGGCTGTCATGGAAATACTTAAGTGTAATCTAAGGAATTTCTAGCTCTTTTTGCAGCAACAGCAAATCAGTTATTACTTTGTTATGCTCATGTAAGAAGTACAGTACCTGTATTTTATCAGTTTTATCTTTGAAAATCTATGTTATTCAGGGCTTTCAGTATATGAATTAGCCAAGTTTATGCATCACAGTGCATATGGTTATAACATTCTTACTTGCATGGTGAAAATTAGCTAATATTTTAAATGAGCTATTAAAACTTACTTAGCTCTTACCTAATAAATATTTATTAGCTGCTAAATATCAGTCATTCATGCCTCATGAATGAGGTTCTCCAGGAGGCAGCTTCAGCTGGAAAGGCATCTCTCTTCCTGCCCTCCCTGCCGGATCTACATGAGGCAATGTCTTTCCCACCTGCTGCTTTTTGCCTGCTGTTGGAATGTCCCTTTTCAGTGCTTGTCAGTGGGTCTGGATGGAGATGTGGGTATCTGCACTTCCCAGCACTCAGAAAGGGGCCAGTTCTCCAAGGCAAATCCTTTTAGAGATATGAATTTGTTCATTTCTCGGGGAGGATTGAAATGGATCATCTACTCAAGTGATGCTGTGCTTTCTCCTGATGAATTTAGGTGGATATTATGCATGTCACACAGCTAAATTTCTGAACACATTTTTCTTTTTAAAATCTGTTTTTCAATGTCAGTAGATTCATCTCTGAAGCTTAAGCATCCAGAATTGACAGGTGTGTTTTTAGGACTAGAGAGTCTTTGTGCAGAGGGAAGTAGGAAAGCAGTACTAAAGTGAAGCATTAGTCTATTTGGGATTGCTTTTCAGCTTTAGTGTCAGAGGATATCTGGGAGTACTACAGATATATTTTCCAGAGCATCCAGAACATGTGAATGCATATAGAGTTCAGGCTGGAGCAGACAGGATTTTCTACAGGACATGAAAACAGTAATTCATATGTATGTATTATGGATGTTTGATGGCAAAGGCAAAACTCCATTTATACATGAAAGGCAGAACAAAGGGGAACCAAAAAGAATTGGCCAGAAATGTATTGGTTTGTTTCTTAAAAAACAGCAGACTAGATACAAACAAAGCGAAAGAAAAGGTCAGCCCCAAAATTTGAGCTGATTTTACTACGATCAGTGAAGGAATAGCAATCTAGCCTCAAACAACAGCTTGGGATGTGTTGCTGGGTCTTTTGAAAAGAAATAATTGGTAAGTGGTATTTTCCTCATGCATTAAGTGGTGGTTTGCTGCAGACTTGCCTTGAGGAATCAAAGCAAGTTAGGGACTTGACTTTTTCAAATGTCCAGTTCCCATTGCCCAGCAGTTCAGGGCTTTCCACGCATCAGCGTGATCTGCGCGGATTATGGAGACAAATTTAGTTCTATACTTTTGACCATATAAAAAAGTCAATGCTTCTTACTTTATTAATTTCCTTTTCAGTCAATGTGTTTCGTGTGAGGTTTTATTTCTTTTTTTTAAAGAGACTGCAGCATATGAAACTTTGAGGATTAAAAGTAACTTTCAAGGGCCTAATTACAAGGCAGTTCTCTGCTGGTTTACACTTAGTTTGTAAATTGTAACTGTCACTATGAACTTACCCTTTGAATAAAGCCTTATGTACCACCAGAGTTAATATTTAAACCAAACCACCTGCTTAAAATTGGCTACCCATTACCCCAGTTATGTTAAATTAGAACCTCTCATAACAATGTGAGAAGGTTCTTGTTTTATAGGATAAGCTGCTTTCCCACCCTCAGGCAGCAAACTTGAAGTATTTTAAGTCATTTGCTTGGAAAAAGATAAGAGTCCAGTCCTCCAGCTGCACATGGCCATCTCAGCACCACGAAAATAGAAACTGGTGCTATCCCAAATGCGTAATTCATGCAGTAGCTTGCAGGCATTCGTGCAGTGCAGCAAACAGCAGTGGCTCTTCCTTGAGCATGCTGTGGGTGAACAGCAGCATCGGGGCCACGGTGCCTGGGGTTGTGTGCCTGTTCCCAGCTCAGACGCTTCCGTCTTGTGCCTAGTGAGAAAGGTGCCCTAAAGATGATATAGGCAGCCTGGCAGCTTCACCATGGTATTCAGGAACTCCTTTTGGGGAAGTAAAGGCCGACCTTGCAGCCACTTAAGTTAGGGCAAACCTAACTTGATGTTGTCTTGGTTGAATGCAAACAAAAAAGTTGTAGAAATGAATAAATCTCAACTTTCTGGTATGTTCTGGATGAACAGATATTGATTCAGGCTTTGTAAAGCATGATTATGTTCTGAATCTCTATAGGAAAAAGCAGTGTTGTAAGCTATATGCTGCCATATGCTGCCATCTTTTTTTCTTCCTTCTCTCTTCCCCAAAACCAATGTTTTTCTTCCCCTCCATCACATCAGTGTTAGTCTAGTTACTGCCACCAAAACCAAAGAATTGGGATCAAGATGGTGCTCAGTGTTGAACATTAGAGAAGTGCAGCATAAAGTAGTTCATGTTAATAGTATCTTGTGCCTTGTCTACTTCTGAGCAAAATTTACTAGAGCATTTGCTAATTTCTGTTGGGATGCTTAGTGTTGCTTTTACTGTTGGTTGTACCTGAGCAAATGCCATTGGCTTCAGTGAAGTCTGTGTTGTAGAATTGGAGATCTTATTCCAGATGGAAAAGGGAAAAAAAAAAAAAAGCTAGAGCTTTGGAGACACTGAAGGATGGAATAATCTCAGGTAGAATGGAGAGCACGGAAAGGTGTTGTTGTTTTTCTTAGACAGTGAAAGCATGACAAAGATAGCTGACCTGTTACTTGTTTTGATAATAAATACATGCACATCTATTTCTCTACTACTTTGATTTATAGAGGAATAAACATTGAGCAACAAAAATAAATATGGCGTGACAGAAAAAGATAGACGTTTAGGTGGCATCTCAGCAAAGAAAGGAAATGCTTTGAAGTATGTCCTGTAAAAGTGCATTGTGACAAGCATGCAGAACTTCATTACAATGCCTTTCAAAAGAGATTTATTTTAAATAGACTTCACCAGAGTGATTCTTAAAAAAAAAGTTCCTTACATGCTCACAGCTCTCTTCATTCTTCTTCCAAGCCAAGCCATTTTCTGTAGCTATATCTCTGTGTGCACATGGAATGTAGATTTAGCAGAAATTCATTTATATGGGAAAAGAAGGTGCTTTGGTCATGCTCGGCATCCATTGATAACTTTGATGGATGCAAAGAAGTATTGACTGTTTCATGGTTATGGCTTAATGAAATTAACCCCCGAATTAAGTGGATACTTGAACTGGCAAAAGGGCATTCAGAGAATTGTGATCATCCTAATTTCCCAAGTACATCCCTAGGGCCTACTGTGGCGTGGACAGCCCTCTTGCCTGAGCCCTGCCACCAGCTTTCCCTGGGACTCATGCCCCAAGCCCCCTTGTCAACTCTGCAGAGGTGGAAGAGGGCTGGGATGGCTTGGAGGCTCCCAGTTCTGCTGCCAGCTGTGTTCTTGCAGGGGAGCAGGTGAGCTGAGCATGTGGCTGGGAGCCCCACACTGCCCCATGGTCCCTGAGCCTTTCCTTCTCTCACAGCAGGGGCTCTGGGTGGCCCTGCCGTTGGCATGTGATGGCCATGTGGGATAAGCGCTGCTAGTGGGCCAGGGCGTGGCCATATGGCATCAGTAACTGAAGACAAAATAAATTAGGATGCTTGAGGATTTCAGTCATCAAGGGAGAGGGGTTGAAATAGCAGTGATTCCTTGTGTGGGAGTCCACATCTATTAGTGCATGAGCTTTGCTCTGCTGGATGATGGTCTTTATTTTGCTGGGATTTAGGGAAATCCCACACTCTACATATGACCAGATGCTGCTGAAAAAGAGTCTTTTGGTTGTATAACATTAAATACTGGTTGATTCATCACCTACCTCACTTGTATCTCTTCAGCTTCTGATGATTGTTGACCTTTAAATAAAACTCTGTGCAACTGTGATAGAGTTTGTGTTGTGACAGGTGGGCCTAATGTTGAATATGTGCAGTTGGCACTGTCTGGAGAGGCTGGTGGTGATGTGCAGGTTAGATGGATCCCAGGTGTTTCTCTTTTGTTATTCTTGCATGTATCTCATTTTCAGACCACTCAATTGTTGATGATGCTAAATAAAAAGATCTTAGGGGTTTAAAGTACAAGCACTTACTTGTATGGTGTCCTGAAGTATTTTGGAGTTGTAAATAAGTAAGTAAAAAATAAGAGAACTTGTATTTTCAGAGCAGTTCTTTTCAGCATGAGTTAAAAATAAAAAAAAAAAAAAAAAAGGCAAATCAGATGCAATCCATGACTTAAGCACATGCTTTAAGTTAAGCACACTGAGCAAGCTGAGATGGGGTCCCTGGTGGGACTCCTTGTTGTGCATAAGTGAGACATGAGGGCAGGCATCAGATAAAGGTCTGAGTTCAGAGTCACGGAGTACAAGCTCTAATCCAAAAGTGATAGCAGGTACAGGGCCAAAACTGACCAAATACGTTCTTTGGAGGATTTGTTGGCTTTATTAAATTGCTCCATGGAGTGTTTTCACAGTTTTGTATTGATCCAAGACAGGCCAGAGCATGCTCTTGTCTGCTACTTAGTTTATTTATGAATTTACGAAATAATATAAGCAATTTGAATGCTCTGGAGGGAAGAGAGAATGGTACAAAATTCAGTATAAACATGGAATGGTATGAACACTTTTTCTGTCAGTGAAAAGATGGAAGTAAGGCAAAGTCACGAAGTGTTGTGTTGAGAGGAGCAGGCTGATGAGGAGGAGCTGACAAATGCAGAGAACAGGCAGCTGGCTGCTTGCAAGTTTGTCCGAGGAACTGTTGGTTCCTATAAAAAGTAAATTTTATATACCAAAGGCAGTTTACTTGCTGTTTGGCAATAAAAGTTAGGAATGCAGCTGAGAGGGGAGATGCAGATCACTGCAGACAAACATGGAATTACCTCATTGGGAAAGATGAGTAACTCCAGAAGAAAGTGCTGTACCAGTGGCTCACTTACTTTGGTCAGTCCTTGAGAGAGGAAATTAAAATGACAGAAGTTTGTGAGTCTTAACAAATCTTCATTGGAAGAAAGGATGTTTCTTCTGTGTTTCATATGAAGGAGACCAGTGGTTGTCATTGCCTGTGTAATTCTGTTAACTTGTCATTCCTACATGTGACTGAATTAAAACGTGTCATATTCCCATTTCAGTTAATACTTTCCATTCCAAGCTCTCCTTGCTAAGTATTTGTGAAGCAGTCATGCTTTTCTTACTTGATAACTGTCAATTGTCTGCCTGGTCTTCTCTCTTCCCAGATCCTCCCCCTTGACTCAAACTCAAATTACTAAGCATTGTAGGGATAAAACCACGGCATCTCCTCTGTCTCTGGTACTGCAGCACAGGCCTGGCTGAAGCCCAGGGTTTTGGATGGCCGCTGCCTTCCTCTTGCTTGAGAATACTCTTCAGGGCAACATCAGTGGATATTTGCAAGGGCTGGAGTCTCACTGTGGCATCTGGGAATCTGCATCTGTAGACTGGTCTAGCACTGAGTTGGCCAGTTCACACCAGGTGTAGGTGCACTTGAACGTCAGCAACATTGCAGAGTGGGTCCTCCAAATCTGTGTCACGTATGACACAGGGACTGAGGCCTTAATTTTACTCTTACATACACACTGTCCCTGGAAGCTGTTTATAATTCTGATTCTGCTGTTTCCTACCAGAGAAGCTTTGGTGCCTTGTCCCATGTAGATCAGGCATAGATGAATTCTAGTTTATTGAAGTCAAGGGTTTGCTTGAAACTGTGCTCAGCTGCGTGTTCCTCTGAAGCCAGATGTTCTGGCCCTGGCCTGGGGAGCTGGCAGGGTTTGTGGGCACATACTGTTCGGTGAATGCAGTAAGGTCGTACCTCTGAAGCCTGTAGTCAGTTCTGCTCTGTTTCAGAGGATTTGGCTTTGTGAAATCCTTCCCTCTCTGCTGTTAGGCCTGACAGATGAATGTGATTAAAAATAGATCTGGCTGCTAACTGTTTGAATTCCCAGGTGGCTGAATTTTTGTGTAATAGGACTTTCACCATAATTTATCCTCTTGGGGTGTATTAGCGATGAAAAGCTGCCTTTCTGCAGTCATATTCATCATATGATTCATATATTCATCATATTTTGTTTTTGCAGTTGCTCAACCTTTATATCATTCATCTTTGCTACTAGGTTGCTTTTGCTACTGTAAAATTTGAGGTACTCTATTGAAGAGAAGCTGTACTGGGAAATTACCCCTTTATTTCACCTGGCCTAGTATATCCTTTCCTTCCTTCCTTCCTTGTCTCTCCATTTTTCTCACTGCTGTGCCTGCTGCTCGCATGGATGGGTCTGTTCCTGGCAATGAAGGGCTGCTCCTGCGGCTGCCTCACCAGCAACAGAGGGAGGGTGGCTGGCATCTTGGAAGTAGAAATAACTGCTGTAGACTACATGGCCAAATGTTTTTTCGTTTTGGCAGATCTGCTTTATTTGTCAAATTCCAGCAGCCTTGCTTTGGGTGACTCTTGGGGAAGCAGGTTTCCAAATTGTATTGGTGTGGTGACTTAGCTGGTGCCAGCTGTTGGTATGACCTCTGTTTGTCCTTTAAAGTCTGTGACAATTGCTCGAGTAATGCTGAGGAAAGTGAAATAGGCAGAGGAAGTTTTTCCACCTTGCCTTTTCCAAGTGAAGCTTCAGCTTCGGACCTCTCTCCTCTCAATTATCCCACGGGAATACACCTCAAAAAAGGTGTGTGAGTTTGAAAGCACAGTGTAATCTGCAGTGTGGAATTTCTGTTAGCATGTCACCTGCTTCGCTGGCCTTTTGAAGAACTTGACCAGGAAAGTCTAATTTATAGTTTACGACAGGTTTATATGGAAATAACAGTATTTTACTATTGTCTCCTGTTTTTCATTCTCTTCCCTTAACGCAAACTACTCAATTTTAGAAAGTGTATGCATTATAATTTAGTTTCCTGTTTTTATATCTCTTACAAATATTTTGTGGGAACTTTTTATAAAAGATACCTTTTTTGACATTGTTACTTTCTATAATTTTTTCAGTGTTGTGCGATGCTGAATGAGCATTCCTCCTGTTTCTTGAAGCATCTTCCCTTTGTTAGTGTATAATGTTTCTGCAATTCATTAATCTTTATATGAGTTTCTTCGTAGTGAATGAAAAGAATTGCAGCTATTTCAGGAATCTGTGAATAGCTATTTCATAATAAAAGGCTAATAAGAGAGGAGCATTTTTTTTCCTGGTAATCTTAGTTTCAAGAGAGGTGGGTGCTGAGAGCTCAGTGTTATAGCCTCCTTGCTAGAACTCAATACTTCAACTGTGTAAAAGAAGGCTGTAGTCTTCAATGAGATTGCAGAGATAAAAATACAGATCCATGCTGTGTCAGAGTAATTCTCGCCACAGCACTGAGTGCGCACTGAAGTCTCTTTATCTAAACCATAAGTGACAGCACTGTTGCCTTCAGCATGGCCAAGAGCTAAGGTAGAAGGAGGGAGACTGGATAACAAGTCCCATTTGAGTGCCTGTAAAAAGTAAACAACTAAATTACTTGCAAATTCTATAGTATGCTACAAGTTCTTCTCTGTTAAGAAGCATTAAATAATTGTGATTTGGAAAGACATCTCAGGATGACCATTTTACTTTTTAGAAAAGGAATTCTGCTAGATTGCTTTGCTCTGTGTAGTGAATTGTGGTAGCTGCTGTGAGAGCCCTTCAACCTTAATGCCTTCCTTTTAGGAAGTGGTATTGGTAATGGGAAGTTGTTCAGATTAGGTTATATCAGTGCCTGGTTTCTATCAAACAGCTTGGCAGGAATTGCTGTGTTCTCTTCTAATAAATTTGTTCCTCTAATGGCATCTTTCTAAACACAATCTCAGATGAGATGCTGTAGTACAACTGTTGTTTCATGGCTGTACTTAAGAGCACTGCCTTTATATTGTGGAGGCTTATTGTGCTTCAGCTTATTTATGTTTAATTTTTAAGCAGGGGTTCCCTTGAGCTAGGTACTCAGTTTTACTTAAGGCATATAATAAGTAAGTATTAGATGTGGATGATTGTTTTACTGGCTATGGATTTTCACTGTATAGTTAAGGTTAATGTTTTCCTAAATTTATTTGGTTTTGTATCCTTTTCAATTAGTGTCTGATGTAAAAGATAGGTTTTTATGCTACCTCTGCTCTATTTTTTTTTTTTTTTTCTAATGTGATTGAATTATTTCTGAGGGAAAAAAATCTGTCTGGTTTGACTTCAGTGTTTCAACAGCCTATAACCTTAGAGGAATGTGCTAAAGCCTGAACTTTTTTTTCTCTTGTCAGTGGTTGTCAGGAACAAGTTCCCATAATTTAAGGCTACCTCTCCAAGGGCAGTAATATTACCTGTGCTTTGGATTCAGCCCACACAAGGTGGGGTGTCATGGTTTAACCGTATCCAACAACCAACCACCAAGCGGGATCAGGGAGAGAAGGGGAAGGGTAAAGGCTGGAAAACTTGTGGGTTGGAATAAAGACAGTTTAATAGGGAAAGCAAAAGCTGTGCACACAGGCAAAGCTAAACAAGGAATTAATTCGCTACTTCCCATGGGCAGCCATCCCCAGTCGAGCAGGGCCCCATCAGATGTAACGGTGACTTAGGAGGACAAATGCCATCATTCCAAACATTCCCTTTTTCCTCCTTCTCCCCACTTCATTTACTGAGCATGATGTCACATATTACAGAATGCCTCTTTGGTCAGTTTGGGTCACCTGTGTTTCTTTTGGTCAGTTTGGGTCCTGGCTGTGTGTCCTCCCAACCTCCCATACAACCCCAGTTCCCTGCCCCTGTGGCAGTACAAAAAGCAGAAAAGGCCTTGGCTCTGTGTAAGCCCTGCTCAGCAATAGCAAAAACATCACTATATTGTCAACCCTGTGTTCAGCACAAACTTGAAACACACTCCCATACCAGCCACTGTGAAGAAAACGAGTTCTATCCCAGCCAAAACCAACACAGTGGGTTTCATTACTGGTGCTGAACAGGGGACATCTCTCAGTCAGTAGTTCCAACAAAATAAAGGTGGTTTTTTTCCTGTTGCCAGAAGCAGCCTTAGGATTTCCCTGTTTAAGAAAGTTACCTCAAATAAGTCTAAATTTACTTGTGGTACTTATGCTGTATCAATTTTGAAAATGATGCTCATTCCTTCCTTAAGTAAGAGACATTTGATTTAATGCTGCTGGTTCAAGGCAATATCAGGAAGACACAGACAAATGAATCTTGTCTGTGTATTTGAAAACAGTAGAAACATTTAAATAATGTCTCGCTTTACACAGGAAAAATTTTAGGCCCAGATAATAGAGTTCATTAAGCAAGTTTAAACTTGGAACATGTTTTCTGCCTTAAAAGGACAGAACATAGAGTAAGCAGCTTGCTAATGACTTCTAGATACCTGGGACTGTTATTGCAGCGACCACACTTCATGGGAAAATCAAAGAAAGTTTTCTAATTTTCTAAGTAAAGATTTAAAAAAAATCCTTCCCCCATACCCCAGTCTGTGCTGGGATCCTCAGGCTGTTGTGAGGAGTTTGTGTATTGTTTTCTGTTCATCACAAGAGGTACTTATATTGAAAAGAAATTAAAAGCCCCTGTGGGAATAGCTGTTCTGTAGGAAGCTGTCAAGGCTTCCTAATTGTATATGCAGTAAAGCTTATATAATACTTTCACAAAAGTTAATTGCTCATATGTTTAATTTAATCACAGAATTCAAGCCTGTAAAGGAATTAAAATCTGGGGCTTGTCCTTTAATGGTGATGGCTGGATTTTGTGAACAGTGTTTTGAGTGTGTTTCTTTTGTGTGTATATGTGTATACAGGTTTTTGGATTTTTTTAAAATCTAAAGTTGTCCTTTTATTCCTTTTGGAATTATTGCAATAAAGCAAATTGCCTGTTTTTAATAGATGTGAATGAGGTATGGTATACAGTCGTGCTTTTTTCTTTTTTTTTTTGAGTGCCTGTACAAATTAAATTCTACATACCATGCTGCAGTGTGTTAGGCAGTCTGATTTATGGTTGAAGAAAAATACCATTGCTAGTGGTTTTGAGAGCCTGGGAAGGAAGGAAATAGATGGCCTTTCTGGTTGGTCTTTAGTGGAGTGCTCTGAAATGCTTAGACTTCAGTCAAGAGAACAAAAGCCTTCTTGTTGGTTTATGCGGTTTTGGGGTGTGCCTACTCCCTAAAAATGTTGTAGTAGGATTTATTTTGGAAGTCTTATTTGGAGCTTTCATCACCACCTTGATGAGGAAGGGAGAGCTACTATCGACTCCCCTGTCTGGCCAGTTTCTGGCTTAATCCAGCCAAGACGGAAACATTGGTAATAAGGCATCAGTCTGGGCAGATTCTGCCTGGACCTGTCTTTCTGGCCTTGAAGAAAGAATGAGATGTTCACTGAGATTTTTTGCTGATGTCTGTGTAAATATGGCTGGTGATTTGTACAATGGAAAACTCTGGAAGAAGAATATCTACATGTGTTTTAACACAGACAACTAGTAATGCTTCACTTTGCTGTCTTCAGCTGCTCATCTCATAAAAGATCCAGTTCAGGATTGCAGCCTTCAAGTTCTTCCTAACATACCTTTTTTGCTGTGGCAAAGAGGAGGAGGATTGTTCCTTCTGCAAGAAGCTGTGGCTGATGTAGCAGCTTGCCTCCTGTAGCCTCTGACATGGATGTGTCGGAGGCAGCAGGGGATGAGGGGAACTTCGTGATCTGTAGAAAAGCTCCGCAGGGAGAGCTTAGACATGTCCCTTTGCTGGTGCAGGAGCTATTGCAGATTCTCAGGGCTCTCTTGCAGATTCTCACAGAAGCAAGGAGAACCAGTTTAAGCAAATCTAAGTTGCAGAAGGAGGGCAAAGACTTGGGTCCCTGGTTTTCTAGTTGTTAAAAAAAAAATGTCTAATAGATCTGTGTTACAAAGACATTAGTGTTCTTTTCACTTCTTTGCCAACAGGTTACTTAAATTCGCTTTGAAGGTTTGGAAACTTTCTGTGCTTGGCATTTTTAGTTAAAAAAACCAACCTGATGGGGAAAAAATTCTGAGTATAGGTCTTGTATCCCATGTAATCATCTTGCAGACATGGGATGCAGAAGTCTAGGTTGATGTCTGCTGCTGTGAGGAGCATCTGGGGATTTGGCTCTCCAAAGCTTGCCTTACTGTGCAGGGGTTGCTGTTACTGAAGGTTGATAAGCCAAACTTTGTTTATGTTACAAAGCTGAGCATTCCAGAAGTGTTTTAGACATCTGCACAACTTCATTCAGGGTCATTTGTCTTCTATGCCACAGACCAGTCCCCAATTCAGAGACAGCCTCCTCCTTCTGCCTGCAAATCCAGCCCTCCCAGCATGGGACACAGAAGACAAATAATCTTAACTTTTTCATGACATTTGAGATACCTTCTGATGCTGGGAGGTTCGCACAGTCCAGTCCTGGAAGGTGCAATGGGATCTGCAGGAGACGCATGTCCATCTGGAGCAGGAACTGGGAACAAGGCAGTGTGCCTGAGGCATCACAAGCAGTGCTATATGCCTGTGTTAGGAAGCTCAACAGGGCTGCCCTGGCCACAGCTACAAGATTTCCAGTGATTAAAATAGGATTTCGGGCATGGAGCTCAACACAAACACCTGCCTAAAAGAACGTGTCTCTGAAGCTGAATGCCTCATTTTAAGCCTGGCCCTGTGGGCTGTTTGGGCTCTCCAGGAATGGGTTTTAAATTCTCCATGCTTGTTTGTGCTTTTTCTCTTTTCCTTTTTCCCTGTCACTGATGAACAGCGATGGTACTTCAGCTTGGGGCCAGGAAGCACGCCAGTATCCTGTAATTGCCTCTCAGACATTTGTAGGGAAGTTGCTTTTGTATAATTGTCTTGTTTTGTTCTCGGCTTGTTTGTTCCCACAGCCTCCTATTACATTAGGACAATTTGTCCCTTTTGGAAGGTTTTCTAAGCCACTGTAAGGTAATTTCATCTGTTCTGACCAGAACATCATTGTTTGTAAGTGCATTATATGCAGGTATCCTTAGGGGGTTTTCATACTGTGTGGGCATTTATCAACAGCCTGGGTCTAAAGTAAAGAAGGTGGCACAGGAGTAGGAACTGGAGTGCTGTCTTACTGAGGGAGTAAGTTCTTATTGTCTGCAGGTGGAATAGGTGTATAATTACAAGAAACTTCAAGCACTTTTTAACACAAGCGCAGCTCCCTTTTAGAGGTTGGCCTTAGGTCAGTTTTTCTGCTGTTCTGTAACTGATAGGTATACAAAGCTCTTTTACATAGAAGAGAACTGTGAATTTTGAACTGGTTTGACTGGTTTGTGTCCCATGGCATGATAGATACAGGATGTTCAATTTTAAGGCTTAGTAGATTACATTTCATTGTCAGTGTGCATGAGAAGATATAGTAAAATACACAGTCTGCAGGTTTTACAAACCATTACATCCTTCTCGGATAGTGCAAGTCTGAATAGTTGCATGTCTTGAGGATTTCAATGACTGTATCACAATGCAGCTACTCCTTTGGTTTCCTTTCCTCAAAATGGCACATGAAAAATCTTATTTCTAAAGCATTATTAGGTTCAGCGTGCATTCTCCTCTGCACACTGGATGGCATTCAGAATGGATGTATGTTACTATTGATTTCATAGCTGTACGGGGTAAAATTAAGATCTGGAGGAGAGTTACAGTTCTCCAGGTGTGGAACAATATCATTTTCATAGCAGTCACCAAGTGACTATAAGAAGCAGAGGAAGAGGTAAAAGGTTTACCTGAAAGAATTTTTTTTGGCCCATAATGCTGTGCTAATTATCCAGCAGAATTGGTTTTCTATACAGCCAAGTCTGCACATTTAGTTTCATGACAGGGACGTCCAGGTGCTTATATAGCTGAAATAGCTGCTGTTGTACATGGCTAGAGAAATACAGCTGCTTCTTGCCGAAAGAGCTCTGCAGTCAGGAATTATGCTGTGGTTGCTATTTTTCCCCTTCCTTATAAACTGTCCAGAGAAATGAGTACTTGCTGTTCCAGGCAAGGGACAAGTCACCTACTTGGCTGGGTTATAGTGTGTCATTGCAAATGAACAGAGGTCTCTTATTGGAACCATCAGTTGCACAAGTGTATGTCTGCAGCCCCAAGTCATGGGGTTTGGGTTTTTCTTCAGCACATCTCATGGCAGCTCTGAGATTCTGAGGTTTTTTTCTGAGTCTCATAAATGTTCTGCTGTCACAGTAATTGTTCCCTTGGAAGATGCAGATGATCTGCTGGTTTTGCAATGTGCCTGTCTAGCGTTATTCCAAAACTCATGCAGACCTACTGGAACCTGATGTTACACGTGCTATTTCAGTCAGTTTGACTCCCTTGCTTATCATGTGTTGGAAAGACTGTTCAGCTGCTAGCTGAGGAGTCTGAATTCAAACATAAAATCAGGACTGTGAGCAGCCTGCTGGAGAAGTATACCTCTCTCCATCGATGTGTAGAAGGACCTTTTGGTCCTAAATTCAGCTGCTCTGAATAGAAGTAAAGTTAGGTGCTTGAAATACACAGTGACTTTGTCTCCCTACCTCCTTAGTCTCATCTGAGAGTGCCACTATATTAAAGCTCTGAATTGGATAAACCAGCATGAGGCCAGTGGATTCAAAATCTCAAGTGAACTCTATCTGTAGTGATTAAACCTAATTGTACATAGGTATTAAGAGGGAAAGGAATAATGTGCATGTGACTCTTCAAGGACTTGCTTTGATCCCTTGTCTTCCTGTGCTGAGCAGAGAGACACAGCGAGTAGGAGTAGATGGAGATAACATTGGAAAAATACGTTAGGTTTCATCCAAGGTTTATGTTATGTTTCAGGCTGTGGCACTTTCCGTGAAGCTGGCTGAAAACCCCAGCCCATGTAGGAGACACCACTGAGGTTGGGTGACTGCAGTCAGTAGCAGAGCTGAGTGAGGAGCAGTGCCCATCTTCTGAGCTCCTGGTCCAGCCCACCATGCTGGGCGCTTGCTAGACACTCAGAATTTATTGATGAATAAATAGATGGGGCAGGAGCTGCTTTTAAACTAGTTGTCAGCTGAGACATGTGATTTCAACCACTGATGATACCCCTGTTAGGGAGAACTGTTTCACTTTTGCCACACTAAATTGAATGGTGTAACCTAGGGTGTTTGTGGGACAACCTGTCTGACCACTTCAGAAAAAGCAAGGGTCTCTGTCACATGAAGCCTGGCACTGGGGCAGGGGTGAAGCTGTCAGCTTTTTGGTATCAAAGGGACGAACAGGTGGTGGATGTTAGTCATGCTTTATATACCATGCCAGAGAGAGCTTTGCAACAGCCTGTGCACAACAGAATTAAGGAACGTGGAAAGGTTGAGCATTAATCCACGCTGGAAGCCTTCTCTTGCATAAGAGGCATGGCCTGGGCCTGCTCACATCCAGCTGAGGAAGCAGTGTAATCCAGGTGTGACCCTGTCACAGGGTACACTGAGCCTCTGGGAGCTACCTGTCTTTTGCTCTGGCCTCGCTCCAACCTGTACCTGGATCAGAGTGCCCACATCTCCTTCTTGGCCTTCCCCTGCTTAAATGGAAACACCTTCAGTGTTCCTGAGCAGGGAGGTCAGCTGCTGATCTGCACAGCTTTTGCTGGCAGTGTCTGTGTAGCTCCCTAGAGCAAGGGACGCTTACATGTTAAGCAAAATGCGTGAACACAGATTGTTAAAAGAATTAAGAGTTTGAATCCCCAGCACCACAGTCTTAATCCCACAGTCACGACAACATCAAGCAACAATTCTGAGAAAGATGTTGAGCTTGCTGCTGTTGCTTGGGATGGCTTCCAGCCAGAGCATCCAGACCCCGTTGGCGGCATGGGACCACAGCTGCATCCTGTGCTTTCTCTGAGCACCTCTCTTCTGAGGTGCTGAGGATTCAGAGAATATGAGGATGAGGACTCTCATGGGTTACTCTGCTTTGGCAAGTCCTCAGGGTATTTATTGCAGTGGTGCATTCAGAGGGGAAGTAAAATGCCAAATAGCTGCCATAACTGGATGTTTCACGGTACTTTCTGTGCTTTGCTTTGAAAATACAAGCCTGAGACTTGACGTGTGCCAGGATCACTGTGAATGCAGACTGAAGCTGTGTTTAATTCCTCTTTAGTGTTGGGGTATAAACAAGAAGTATGTGCCCTGGATTCCATCTACTTGCAGAGAAGCAGTAATGGAAGCTCAGCATTGAGACTGATTGATTACTCACAGATTATAGAGCAGAAATTGCAGACAGTTTTACTGTTTAAACACTGCTTGGCATTAAACCTCTTTTATAGCAGACTGGAAATGCAGATGTCCATTTAATCTGTTTGGCTCTTTCATTGCTGCATATAGTGTCATGAATGACAACCTTCTCCAGCAAAGTGGAAACCTTCAGCTGTGTGATTCAGTGGAGTAGGCTTGAAAGTCAGGGAGAAGCTCGCTCCTTTTAGTGACTCTTTCATTGACAGGAGCTTTAATTTATAGATGATAGGGCTGGTTATAAATTGAGAATGGGATATCCTAAGATATATAGGATACTATATATCTTGCTTATAAATCAATAGTGGATATTAAGTTAATTTCCTAAGATATTTTAAGATGGAGCAATGGTGTGAGGTATCCTAAACTATCCCTTAATTTGAATCTCATGTACTGATTTAAAAAGAGAACAGATGAAAAAAGCAGTACTGTTGCACCCATCTCTCAACATACAATCTGTATGTACTGAGGTTTTGTGGTCAGATCTCTAAGTGCCACCTTTTTTTTCAGCAAGTGCTGAAGGACTGCTTTTGGCTGTTCCCAACTCGAAGTGCTTTTCATTTTATGTTACCTCTGAAATGTGGCAGTAATGAACACAGAGAGGGGAACAACACAGCCCTCTCATCCTCCCAAAATGGGGTTTCAAAAAACCAGGTCCCTGTGGCTGGCCATTGCCTAGCTGGGCTTGTGTTGGAGCTGCCACAAAGCGAGTGGGGACAAATTAGTGTCCGGGGGCGTGTGCCTGGAGATGGCTTGCTGGAAATTTCTCCACAGCTTTCTGGTGACAAAATGAGAATCTTTTTCTCTCTGAATGCAAGTGGTGTGCCACTTCAAACTGGCCCTGCTGGAAAAGTAATGAAGAAAATGCTGCATTTTCTGTAAAAGCAGGCCGCAGCTTGCCTGGAGGGACGCCTTTGGCTCCCGGTGCCGTTTGCTGCCTGCCTGAAGCCGGTGGCTGCTGAGATGGTGCATGTGAGGAGCAGCAGCATTCCCACGGCCAGTAGCTGCGGATGCCGTGGGCAGGGGACAGGTGGGATGGACCTTTTCCTCTCCTTTCTGCTCCATGGCCTGCCATAGGAAAGGGAGTGATCTTCAAAGCAGATTTTGATAATATTAGACCTGCAGAGCATGGCTTGGTCTTTCTAAAATTGTAAACCACCTCATGAAGGACATGGTGTTTGGGGAGAAAATAAAGAGCAAGTTCTGCCTTTCTGGGAGGCATCGAGGCTCCTGACATGGCCCTCACTCCAGAAAGCAAGACCTGAGGTGTTCCCTCACTACTTTGCGCTGTGGTTTATGTCACTTTTTTTTGGTGATGTTCTTCATATACATTCATTTTTTTCCCCCTTCAAACTAGCTTTAAAAGAATGAAATGGAGGCTTGTTAAACCTTTCAGCTACACACATCTGAGCTGTAAGCCAGTAGTAATCGGCTCTCCCAGCCCATTAGAGGCTTCCCGGGGGATTGCTGCCTGGGCCTGTGTGTGTGTGTACATGTAATTCGTGGAGGAAGGACAGTCCCTGTCAGGAGCTGGGCTGGGGCTTTGGTCTCCAGAGGGGGCCATGCTCTGTCAGGCTGTGAGGTGAACAGTTTCAGCGCAGCAAACTGGGGAGGTGTCAGCATATCTTGATAAGACAATTTTTTCTGCAAGGAAAGTGCAGCTATGTATTTCACTGGACAAGTATCATTAGTTTTGGTGGGATGTGTCCAGTATGGAGTCAATGTTTTTTAAAGAAATGAAATGGGTTGATGACTCTGCTTTATCAAATGATGGTCACTATTCTGTTCCTCTGCCTAGTGGTCTTTGTTTATTGTGTCATTATGAAGTTGAATGAATAGTCATGACTCTAATTTTAAGCAGAAACGATCTTCACCTTCTCAGTTCTCAAAGACTTCTTGGTTGTCATCTGCCCTTCTTCAGTTGTTGTCCCTTAGAAAGGCATGGGAAAGTATTTTTCTGATGTCTTTTGTCTTGTCAAAGTGAGTAATCAAATGCTGCCTTCTATGATGTGATATGTTGGAATTGGCTCCTTACGTTCTTCCTCAACTTGCCATAAAAAGCTGCTTCCATTTCTATTGTTTGAAGAATTGTATTTATTGATAACTTCTTGATCTAATTTGCTCATATATGTTTGAGGAAACCTGATTTACGCAGTTCATGCCCTGCCCTTTGAGAAAGGGTTATTCTTGATCACTCCTGTACGCTTTTTTTCTAAAATCACATTACATGAGCATTCTATGCTTCTAGCTTTATAGATGCTTACGTTAAAATGTTGCTTTGTGTTGCATTGCTGTCATTTGAAATGCAGTTCTTGACCTCTGTTTTCTTAGACGTACATATGCAAGTTTGTGCTAGTAATGTTGCAAAACTATTCTGCATTGTCTTGCAGTGGTCTGTATGGTCTCCCTAAGCAGAGCTTTTACACCTTTCCTCTTTGTCCTTAGATTTTTTTTTTTTAAGTTCACAGAACCCAGGGAGGTAAACAGGTTTGTGCAAGGTCAGGTCTGTTAAGCAGCTGAGATCCATAACACTTAGGATGATGAAACCCCTATTTGCTTGTTCCATTTCTGACTGCTGAGTGACCCTTTTCCTGAAGCAAACAGGAACCAAGAAGCTTTCTAATGCCATCAGTGTAGCAACCTTTTTTATTTCTTGCATAGAAAAATGTGTGGTTTGAATTAAAGTTTTGTTATTAATCTTGGGATATCCTTGCAAAGTGAATTTGCTTTAGACATATCTGCAGTGAAAACTGAAGGGAATTTGTCCATTTGATTGACAACTATATGGAGCAGATTATGTGCTGTATTTTTGGAGCAGAACTGTTGGAAATAAGGTGCAGATTATTGGAATACATCTGCACTTTATCTAGAATAACACAGGGTGGACAGGTTACTTATTCATTGTGTCTGCTATTTTTGCCAACCTTTAAGCATGTTAAATAGCAGAAAGATGTCAGTGCTGAATTAGTTGCTTCTATAGGACGTTGGTTAAAAGCTGTTTTTATGGTACTCGCAAGCATTACAGAATTGATAACTTAGAAAACATCCATTCTTTCCATTCTCTCCACAAGGTACAGGTTTAACAAGGAAATAGGAAACTTGATCTAATATCCAGAAATAAAATACCACTAACAAAGACTTCGTGGATTAAAGTTCAAATCTCTTTCTTTTACCCTTCTCCCTGGGCAGCTTCCACTGTGTATCTTGGCCCTCAGCTGAGAGTCTAGTTATCAAGTGTGATGCTGAAGTTGGTATCAAATCTAAATCTTCTCTGTGCCTGTTTGGGCTGTCAGTTTAGTAGATTTTATGATGTGCCCTTGGATTAAAACAACGTAGGTATCCCAAGGGATAGTATGGGTCACTGAGCACACAAGCTTTCGAAAAAAGCTTCAAAGTAAAAGTACAAGCAAGAGCCACTCCCTCGAACAGGATCACCTCATAAATATTTTTGTAAGTAGAAAAGTAGAAGATGCATGGATGTGACTGCTTGACAAGGCTGTTCATAAGTTACATCCAGGGAAGATCTCTGTGCTAGCACTGGCCTTCTCTGTTGATACCTCCAGGCACAAGCCTGCAGAAGACCATGAGATTGCTTTTTGATGTATGCCGATATATATCGGGTTGAGATTTGCTTTTCCTACCATGCCAAAGAAATCTGATCCTCAAGCTGGAGACCTTTATCTGATAAGGGATTTAAGAACAGAGCAGAGTATTCAGGGTTTGAGTTTGCAGTATGAGAAATTTACCTTTTTTTGTTGTTCTCTTCCTCACCTCCCAAGCCAGGTGATGTATTTTCTCACTCAGTAGGTAAATAGACTTGCCAGATTCTGTTTCTCTGCTGTCTATATATAGTTCAAACAAGGCAAAAGAAAGTGTGCAAGTTAGAGAACATGGTCCCAAAAATACATGAATTCAGTCTGTTTTGTCTGCTGTGCATTCACATTGCCCCCTCTCAGGAGGTGGCTCAGGTGCATGGAAGAATTCCTGGCAGCAGGGCGGTGATCTGTAGGGTATTAGAAGCATATCAGGAAAGTGGAGGAAAACAAGAAATAAAAAGAGAATTTGACACAGGCCTCATTCTGGTTTCTGCTTAGTAGCTTCCCAGTTTGTGCCGTATGTAAGCAGTGCTTTAGCCATTATACAGACAAAGCCTAACAAAGAGACTTGCTTGCTGGCAGAAAGTTGCTTAAAATAACTTACTGAGGATAAAGAGGCTGCCCAGGTCAATAATGCTGTGAAATCCTCAATGTGTAGCAGCTCCAGGAGGTTTTGTAAGCATATGGATTTTTAAAAGCTTTACACTGTTGATAAGGCAGTGAAGATTGTAGAGTGGTGCTAACCTTGTATTGATGGTGCTGGGACAGCTATAGGAAGATTTGAGATTTGTCTATAGAAATACTGAAATCTTTGTTCCCTCCAGCAGAACTCTGATTTAGAGTATGAATGCAAGAAAGAAAGAATTGTTCTTCGTTAGAAGATACTTAATACTGTTAAGGAGTCTTTGTGGTATTTTACTCTTCAGTTGGATCTATGACTGTTAAAAATGCTGTCAAACAACTTACTTGGCTTGCTTTCCACTGAATCAAGGGAAGTAGATTTATCTAATATGGTGTAATTGATCCCTACCTTCATTACGAATGTATTAATTCTTTTGGTGCTAATTTTATATAGCATTATTTTTTAAAACATCAGCTGAAGATAATCAATATGAAGCTTATTTCAGTTTTATTAAAAGTAGTTGCTCATGATAACTGGGAGAGATTGTTGTAACTAAAACTTGAATTAAACCAACAGCTTTCTTAACCATGTTTTAAACCAAAAAATTATGTGCTGTTTGAAGGAGGTCCCTTATGTAATTCCAGTTGAAACTTTTTATTTTGAGAAATTCCCATATCTTCAGAGTTTTTTGATCCATATTCTGCCATATCTATCTGCATAGCTCATAGGGAGGCAGTAGCACAAGGGAAAGAAGCAGGAATGGGGAACCTGTGTAGGAAATCTGGCATCAGCCCTTCCACTGCTTGTGGAGTAGCCCTTTTATTTTAGAGTACATTTTACTGTGCAGTTTTAGCCTGATGCTCTCCATGTCCATGTACATTTGTGGGGGCTTTTAAGAGCAGACATGTTAGCTGGTTCTTCTCAGGAATATGAATGCTTGTTAATTGTTGCAATGTGTGGAAGCGCAGGTATGGAGGCTCACAGCAGACTGCCTCACCAAGGTTCTGCCTTGGTTTGTCTTGCTGTGCAGTTGATGTGGGCAACCATGTGGGGAGAAATTCCCAACAGTGTAGTTGAAATTCTCTTTTAGTGGTTCTGCTCAGTATATCCATCTAGTTTCTGAATGCAGCTCTGGGCTGTGTATGTCTTTAGAAGAAGTTGTACCCATGGTTCCCTTGTCCAATCTGATGCTGCACTGGGAGCCCCAGAGAACCGACAGGAAAGCCAAAGACAGAGGGAGGGTAGGAGGGAAAATCCTTCCTTCTTGCCTCATCCCCAGCTGGCTAGGAATTCGTCTAGCATTGCTGGCAGGATGCTGTGTCCTCCCCAGCACAACCTGTTTGCTGTCTTTGGCTGTGCTTGTGTCAGTGCTGCACTAGTTCTTCTCCCTGGTGGAAGGAGGCACCAGTTCCTTCTCCCTGGTGGAAGGAGGGGAGTTGTGCCTGAAGGGCAGCATACCAGACAGAAGACTGCTTCTGAAGCCACATAGCCTGTACAGGCCACCCTCTCTCTGATTTCACTCAACTGCTTTTAGAGTGGAAGTTATTAAAATGATGTTTTATCCGATGTGAAGGAAACTCATTTCTTATCTTTGTAGGCATCAAAGAGGATATGAAAACCAAGCCTTTGTAGTAAAAATTCAGTTAAGTAAGATGGGATCAGAGTGCTGAATCCAACAATTTAATCTTGGAAACCAGAGAGATGAGTTGACACCTGGAAATAGCAATAAAATCATCTTTGTTGTCTTTCTGTGTGGGGATCTGGAATACAAAGAGGTATCTCACACAGATGTACCTGGTGTCTCAGTGCTGTCTGTGTTTGCTGTCAGTGTCTGAGAAGAGTATACCAGTGGAAAGAGTAGCAGTGATACCATTTATGTGTCTGGCAGCAGAGACTGTAGCCTAATTTAACCAAGTTTTGAATTTACCAGTGTTTTTGACCTAGGACAAACTAACTCCCTACCTCTGTGCTTCCAGCACCTAACAAGTTGGAAGTAGTTACCTGAATAAATGAAGTGATTGTTTTCCTGGACTGGAGAAAGAAGTCAGCACATCCAGCGTGTTCTGGCTAATGCAAAATTCACATTGAACTGCAGTTCAGTTTACATCTTGCATCATTATACAGTACTGCTTTTGAGCTGACTATCTTCTCTACTAGCACCCAAAGTGGTATAAAGATGATGATTTGGGGGGTTTTATGTATTTGTTTAAAGGGTGAGTAATTGTTCTTGTTGAGTGCCCAGTCTGCATATTCTGTTGCAGTGAAACTGAGGGACCCTGGTGCAAAGGTGTTTCATTTAAGCATACTTACAGCTTATTTGAGCTCTAGTTTCCTTAACTAAGAATCTAGCAAGCCTGGGATATAAATGTGCTACCACCCGCATTCATCTCAGTTCTATAGAATCCAGGATTTCTCTTAATTTAGTGGAGTTTATCTTCTGAAATAGGCTGCATGTGTTTGTAGGAGGGAGAGAAGTTCCTGCAGCTAATTGCTACAACTGAGCACAATTTTAGAAATATCAAGGAGATTGTGGGTGTACCAGTAGTCATTTTTCTGCTTGTGGGGAGCTTTGGTGGGATGTTACCAGGAGTGCTGGGGGCTGCAGGTGGCAAACAGGAGTGTCCACTAAGATAGTCACAGACCTTGTTGTTCAGTGAGTAAGGCTCTGTTGAATAACAGATTATGCATTACAGAACTGGAAATGCTCACTCCTTAAACTGTGAAGTTGATTCCTCCTGATCTCTGACAAATTTCAGTTGCCATGCATAACATTTGCTAGCAGTATTTAATTGCTGCATAATGTAACCATAATAATGTAGTTGTTTTATATGTGATTTTCCTGTTTATGCAGAAGGAATGTAATTGATTGAGACAGTTTATTGCTAATTCCTGCTACCAATGGCAAAGAGATCTCAATTTAAATGATTACATGTTAGTTGACACTCAGTTCCTCACATGGGGTTATTTTGTTGAAATCCATGGACTGGAAAGGAATCAATATGGGGATTCTGAAACCTGGTGGAGGTTTGCAGTGCTCCCACTATGATTCATTACAGCTGCTTTTGTAGAGTTTTAAAAAGAACAATCTGTATTAAAAACATTATTCTTTGGTATGAACTAGAACAACTCCACATAGGTTTCCATGGGGTCTGCCCTGCAATTTGACCACTTCAAGGGATTGCAGTAATCACCAGTGGGCCAGGGCAGTGAGGCAAAGGAAAGGCTATTAGGTGGGGAGTTATTGGCATGCATGCCAAAGAGGTTACCCTGGCAGCTTTAATCATTCATCCACACTCTCAAGAGGAGGGAGGAAAATATAAGTGTTAGTTCTTCTGATTGATTAGCAAAAAGGATCAGTAAAGCATGAAAGGAGAGAGGAGGTGTGTGTAGAAGAGCCAGTATGCATTAGACTTAAAAGCACTGACTGGGGCAGGTACTTCAGTTATGACCTCTACACCAAAAGCTACCTGCTTCTCCTTTTACTTTCAGACTTGTGACTGGTGATTCAAAGACAGGCTGACCTCTTCATTCAGCATTTTCAAAGGAGTTCATTTGGCTTCTCTGTCATGGCTGTGCCTTAAATTTAACCTGTCTGCATATGGGACTGATGTGTCCTTAAAAAACTGATTACCATTTTGAGCTGTGGCAACAATTTGCATGGTGATTTTGATCCTATTTTTAGGGAAACCGATGGATGCTTCTTGGAAAATGTGCAGGAAATTGCTGTGCTAATTGAGATAAATCAATCTGTGATGCACATTGCTGGCTGCTGGCTTCTGATGCTGTTTCGCCTGTATATTGCCCTTTAATATTTCAGTCTGGAGTAGCACTTTGGAAGCTGATCCAGCTGTAGCCCTTTAAAATAGTTTCTCTGTTGTATCGTGCCTACGTCGAAGACAGAGTTGAAGAATAAACCTTTCTTTGCATTGATTGATGGCTTGGCATGAAAGCTTGGAAGGGCTTTGAATCTTGTAATTTGGGGAGACCCAGAGAAACTTTGATACTAAACTTCTGCTTCTACTTGAGAAATGGGAATTGATGTGTACTCTAATTGACTGTTAAGCAGACTTGAGGTTTTCAAGGTGAAGGAGACAACTGCAGTGTTCATTTCTGAGTTTCACATACAAGAAAAGACCATTTGGTGTGGAGTTAGAGAACATCAAGCTGAGGGGTTCACATAAGCAGCACAGCAGTACTGTTTGACTCAGCTGACATCAGATTTGGTGGGCCCCTCTATAATTTCTAAGTAACCATTTTGAAGATGGGAGTAAATTTTATGTGGTCGTGGAATTAGGAAGATCTCTTGGTCCTAGGCTGTAGCCCGTGTAGAACTGCTCTTCACTGTACTATAGTGGTGGCAAAGATCCACAGAGGTAAAGTTTGGTTTTTGCAGAAAATTATTATAACTGAATGAAGATACAGGTAACTTCCTCAGGGTAGATGATGAATGTATCTTTGGAGTGGCATGACTATGGTCTCATTCAGCTAGCAGTCCTTTAATACTACTCATGAGCTTGAGCCTAATTTAATAGCATTGGGAAGCTGTAAGGTAACTGATGTGGAGACTGTGGAGGAAGTCATTGGATCTGTCCTTCATCACCGGTGATGCTGTTGGTACTCGTGTGTAAGGACAGAAAGCTCTGCCTTGTCTTGCTGCCATGCTTGCTTATCTCCCTCCTGTATCTTCATACAGCAACCTCTGTCCCACCATGGGCAAGACAATTTCTGGATAAGGACTAAAGTTTGGTCTCTTTGTGCACTTAGTAGGTAAATTATACACAGCTGGAAATCAGACACTGTGAAAATAAGTGGAAAGATAGAGGCTTTTCCCATTGGAATTCATCACAACCAGGCCAGAACTTTAGAGGACGTTTATCTTTCTCCTCAAGATAGGACAAGCTTCAGCTCCAAAGCTGTAAGCAGGCCAAAGACCTACTAAACAGATCTGTGAGTCTTCATAATGGGAAGAAAAACATTTTTCAGTTAAGGTTAAACAAGCTTTCCTGTTACCATTTTAAGTTCTGTTATCATGCAGTGTACCATACGGCATGTAATTGCACATTAGGGAATATTTCTAAAGGCACAGATGACTGTTAGAAAACAGGCACATGAGATTCTGTGGCTTTGTGAAGAGTGTGAACTTAAACCTATCAACTGCAGCACTGTAATTTCTTCGGTGTGTGGCCATAAGTGAAAAGTAACTAACGTGGTGGTGGCTTGTTGGTGTCTCCTTGGATGTGGTGTATTTTTTTTTTCAGTGTGAGCCATGACATCGACTGCTGAAATGCCTGACACCAGCAAGAGTTGTTTTATTAATGCTGTCCCTGTCAAATATGCCTCTGTTTTGGTAATTAGTCTGGCATAACAGATTGTATGCATCCTAAAAGCCAGCATATTTAGACTCTTGGCTCTGACATGAGGCAATCTCTGTAAATCAGCTCTTTTGGTAGACTTCTCTATTGTTGAACACCAGCAGTAGTAGAAGCAGTTTGCAGTACTTGTGTTTATTTTGGGCTCTCTGCCTTTCCTCAACAGCCACGAGCGGTCAAACCCTTTCTTTATCTGTCATGAGAGATTGGAGGCCTAAAGCTATAGTTTTGTGCAGGATCAGGAAGTTATACATGAGGTACAAGGAGCGTGAATAATCTTTCTGGCAGGTGCTCGAGCCGCAGTAGTGGCTCCGCTCTGCACCACACAGGATGGCAGCGCCACTGCTGTCCCACAAGAACCCACACCGCCACCCCTAGAGGCAAACACTACACTAGTAGGGATGCCCATGCAAAGCCAGTTTGCTCTTAGGTGAGGAAGGGCAGCAAATGTCCTCTAAGATTTTAAAAATACCTGTGGAAACGAGCTGTCCAGAATGAGTCACAGCAGTCAAGGCTTGTTATTTAATTGGCCAAAGGCAGCAGTGGAGGAGGTGGTGGTGGCTCTTGCAATTCAGTCCAGGCAGTTCGTGTCACAAGGCTGGTTTCACATTGGGCATGCAGATGGGCACAAGGATCGGTGAGGGTTTTAAGCCATTTTGAAATAAAATTGGGAGATGGTAACTGTCAGAATGATTTGGGGTAAATGAGCAATACAGATACTATCTTCTGTATAAAACCCTTGCTCTCAAACTTGCAAAATTCAATCTGGGGCCTGTCATTATGGGAAGGATATTTTGGCTGTGATCAGTGACCCAGACTGTGGTGCAGGGCAGCTCTCCTGCAGCTGGTACCTGCTCCACTAATATCAGCATTGTGCAAGCAGGATGGTGTCTCTAAGGAAGAAAATGGGTAGTCCTTAGAGTGTTTTGCTTGAATGATGTCACCAATTATTACCATCTTACTTCCCAGAAAATCCCACAGCCATACCTCCCACCAGCACTTACGCTGAAGGCACCACCGTGGTTGGCATAGTGCACCTGAGGTGGGGTTTGCTGGGAAGACTTTGTCCTGTGAGTACTTAAAAGTGGGCAATGTCACCTTGAAAGGAAATAATGGAGACTACTTCCCTCCTTTTCTACTGTGGCCAGACGTAGGGCATATCAGTGAAAGGACAGGCAGACATCTGTACTAAGACAAGTAGTGGTAAACATACCTTGTAACATAAAATCCTCTGTCAAAATTACATGTTTGTAGCTGGATACATGTGGGCAGCATAGGAAATTGCAGACTGAAGGAGCCAGCGGAGGCTCATCTCTGAGAACCAGTAACACGATGAGAAATGGAAAATGGATGCTCTTCTGATTGGCATTTTTCTCTGGGAAAACATGGTGCTTTGAAGTGGAAATCTGATTTTCAGGTTTTGTACTTCATTTTTTTTGTTTAAAATCATGCCTCTCATTCCTGGACAAGGTTAACAAACACTTTGACCTTTCCTAGTGTGATGAGGGAAAGCAAAGAACTGGCGAACAACAGTAGGAGGACACCTGCCAGCTTCAAGGTCAGCAATGCTGAGGTTTGTTAGGACTAAATCCTGTAGCGTGGCAGATCATAGTTCCTTTTGCAGGAAGCCTAGAGGGAAACACAGCTTCTTCACACAACTGCCTTTTCTCCAGCCTTCAGTGAGAACCTCTGTGATGGCTCTCAGGCTTTAGATGAATGCGTTCACATAGTTAGCTTTCCAAAAATGTAGTGTATGTGAAGAGTACAGCACTCTAGTGAACTCAGACTCACCAGCTGAGCGTGCTTTTATACAAGCATATATGAAACTGCACTGTGTGTTAATAGAAGAGAAAATCTGTTTTCTTTCTCCTTTTTACATGGAAGATCTCTGCCTAATCAACAGCTGTAATGCTTGCAAATTTTCAGAGGCTTCTGGCTTAGATATTTGTAATATAACATCACTCTTAAAATATTAGTCTCTGGTTCTCTGCATACTAAATGGGTTGCATCTAAAAGAATTCCATCGGGGGAAAAAGGGAGGCAAAGTATCATTAGTAACACAGCTGCAAACCTCAGATTCGCTGTCCCGTGCATATACCCAAAGACAGAGAACAAAAATTTGAGTTCATCTGTAGATAATAAAGTGTTTCTTTCCACGTGTCAGCTACTCGTTGCTCGTGTCTGAGTTTCAGCAGTCACGACAGCCATGGTAGACATTACTCCTTCATTGCTGCTCGCACCAGCAATGTTCTTGGCTTCATCCACATGGCATAAAAGTCTTCAGTGCCTTACTCCAAAATCACTCCCATGGAATGGGAGGACTGACAGTAACAGCAGTACTAGGAAAGGGAATGGCTATGACAGGACACTTTGTATTTTTTTCTAATGAAATACGCTATCCATTCCCAAGCCTCCCATTGTCTGTTTTCAGTTTTTGTCATTGTAATTTTGATGGATGACTTAGGTGTTTCATGAGATGATGGGACAGGAAAAAGGGGTTTTTTTGTTTTGTTTCCTCTCTCAGTGTCAAAATGTGGGGTTTGGGCATTTTTTTTTAATATGTCCTGGATGATCACAGTTCATTAAACTAAAAATTACTTTAAATGTAAGATTTAGTAAAATAAAGACACTGAGATTTCAAATTCAACATACTATTGGTAGGGAAATGTCTTTTATCTAGTACTTAATGGGTGCTAATCTACACTACTTCCATGAGATTTAGATTTATGCCAGTGTAGTCAATAACCAGGCAGGAATCAGTGACCATTGGCATGTAGCATGTGAAGTATTTAGGTCACAGGATTTTGCAGCATTATATTCTTGGAATAAAAATGTAAGTGGGATAAAAATGATGGACGAGAATGCAATCTCTGTCAAGAGGTAACAAGCAGTTTTTGTGGCTTCAGGGCCAGATTAAAGGGCTGATAAGAGAGACATCCTTGCCTGGTGTTCCTGCCATTTTAATAGGTCTGAAAATAAGGCTGTTACATAAAAGTGACATGAGTACTCTCATTTCAATTGTTAGCCACAGGAAGTAGTCACTTAAATATTTGGCCTTCATAATACCTAAAAATAGTTTTATGGATCTAGAATTTGCAAACTTTTTTTATTTTTCCTCCTAAATATATTGAAATGCTAGTACAGACCTTTCTGTGTCCAAGCCTACTGACAACAGATTTGTTTTTCCAACTTGTCTTTTGTGAACATCCTGGAAGTAGTCCATGGACCCCCATGGATTCCCAGCTGACAAGCAAGAAAACATTTCTAGAGCAAATACTAAATCAAGTTTATTTTAACATAGCAGAGCATAAAATTGTAAAGCGTGGCTTCAGTGCTTGGTACTGACCTAAACGCCATAAAATATTCTTTTTATTTTCATTGTTTTTCTCTCAGTTTTTAAGCTTAATCTTCACAGAATTATTTTTAATGGCTGTGGGGTTTTTTGTTAACTGTTGGGCTTTTCTTTTTATTCTGAGCCTTAAAGCAGTTTTCATTCCAAGTGGCCTAAGGCATCTATGTGTTTCTGAGCAACTGGGATAAAAGGGGCAAGCTGTGGGTATAGAGGGGGTGCTTCTACCCCGAGTCTACTAGCCAGCTTGCAAAGACAGTGCAATGAATGCATTTATCTATGCAGATGCTTTGAGATTTTTAAGCTAGAATATGCTTCCTTTGCCTTTGATTTGAGAGGGTGCTTGTGTCCTGCCGAGTTTCACCAGATGAGAATCATTTGTACTGAAACAGGCTGAACTGAGGCAAGGGGCTCTGGTCAGAGAGACTGCAAAGCATATTCCTCAGGTGGAGCTTGATGTCTGATCTGAATGCATTTGAAATTTACTGTACCGTGTATTTCTCCCTATAGTAAATATTGTACTGGTTCTATAAGACTGTGGGGAATAGTTTGCTCATTCTGATGATAATGTGCCATCCACAATACTAGATATTAAGTAATGTTTCACATTGTATTCTTTGCATCCCCAGAATAAAATACAACAGATGCTCAAATTCCTGCTGAAAGCTACTCGGCTTCTCTTCCATTTCTGTTCCTCTGTGTTCAGCTAGTTTAAATCCTAAGAACATCTCGGCATAGTGAGAAATAAAAGCTTTTGGCAGCTGAAGAGACATAATTCATCGAAAGAAAAGGAGTGAATATGATGGTGGGGAGCCTGGCTGACCAGGCACTTGCAACTTGGGCTGGGTTGGGTTAGCTGCTCATCTGTCTTACAGAAACTGAATCGTTAGAAGAACTGTCATGAGTCATTTCTGTCTTCTCTGAGTTCTGTGAGGCTGAAAAGAGGAAGAGAGCAGCAGGGTGGTTGTTTTGAGGGGGGCAGGAGAAGCAAGTGTTTTGTTTGGTTTTTGAATCCTACTAAGTTTGCTTCTGATATAGACAGAGGTTGGAAATGGTCTAGGGAATAAATTTATTGCTAAGTTCATATTTTTACTGAACACTAAAAATTCTGGGCATGGCTGTATGATGCTTCTATTCTCATGAAGACTGGTTTTCATTTCGTACTTTTGCAAACTCAGGCTGTTTCTCACCTCTTGCCAAAAGCAACTTCCATTGTTGGGAAATTCCTTACATGTAGATCTTCAACTTTTTTTCCCAACTTAGCATTGGGTAACATTCACTGCCTCTGATACCTTTTGAGTATTGTATGCCTTTTCTATACTCATGGCCAACCACCTGCATTTCCTTTTTAAAATGTTTTGTTTTTTCCTGCCTGATATTGAGGAGTGGTCTGTTTTGTACTATGATTGTGTCTGAAAGTGAAATAGGGTGAAGTGGCTTGGTCCATTGTGGCAGCTGGATCAAGAGCAGGATATTTGTCCTGTGACAGGGAGTTTCCTATACGGAAACAGTCTCAGCTGTGTCTTAATTGCAATACCATGTATACACATACTAAGGTACTTCATGACTTCCTTTGGAGACATCTTTTAAAAGAATTAAGTTGTTTGATAGTGACCAGACATCATCTTGAATTTCTGCTTTGGACTGCAGCCAGTTCCAGGCAGACCATGTGAACTAACAGCAGCAGATCAGAGCAGGTGTTTGTAAGCTTATCTTAACAACAGGATGCTTCCCCCCCCCCCCCTGCACCCCATACCCCACACATAAGAGTGGCCATAGTAGGAGTAGACTTTGACCAAGAATCATGTTGGTTTTCTTTTCCTCTATAGAAGAAAATTGGGGTAATACTATTTTAGTTCAGAGCTGTTCAGAGAAGTATTAGGTACCCCCCATGCAAAGATCTTTTACTGTGAAATACACTAATAATCAGGATGGCCTTTCTGCTTTTCATAAAGAATAATTTTTTATTGTAGATCAACTTGAAGAACAGTGTCTTGCTGTGAAGAGGCTTTAAACAGGAATTTGTTGCCAAAAAAAATCCTAAAAAGAAATCGCAAATGTCTTCAACACTAATTTTAGACCTCTGGGGAAAAAAGTTACCTTGTAAAGTTAGATGTGAGTCTTTGCATATAGGAGTTAACCCATTCACAGTTCGGTACTCCTTTAGGAAAGCTACAGTGAATGCTGGATGGAATGAAAGGGGCAGTCAGTGCCATGCAGTAATAAGTAAGTTGGAAACCTTTGGGACTCAAAGCAGCAGGATTGAGTGCTTATATGAGATCCTGAATAGATGAATTTTGGTACAGCGTTTTGGCATTTAGGTGTTTTTTTTACTTAAAAGTCCATTTATAACTGTCGTATTTTCTTCAAAAAGTCATGACAAACAGGCATAGACAGAAGTGCTGGTTAAAGTAATAGGAGTTGTAGTGGCAGGTACCTTCTCAGCCATCCAAGATACCTGGCTCTCCTAAGGAAGTTTATTCTCTGTTAAGAAACCGGAAGCCGAGGTGGAGGAATAAAATTCCTAGTCTTCCTAAGCCTGAATTGTCAACTTAAAAGGTGACTGATACCTTGTTCTATTTTGAACTCGTTTTAACAGAATCTCTCTTTAGTGGTGAAATACTTGCAGACATAGAAATGTGGTGATGGTCTGATGCCTGTTGAAGATGCAGCTAAATTTTAGGAGAGATGTATTCATTTAAGAATTGGAGCATAATGCTGTTTTATCTGGCTGGAAATGTCATAATCCTTAATCAATAGCACTGTCTTAGAAACATTTATATTCTGTAGTCCCAGTTGTTCATTCTAACTACTAGAGAGTTTAATGAGGTTTGGCTTGATTAACCTCTGAGATAGTTTTTGATACATGCTTTTGTTCCTTCTCATCTGAGATCAAATGAACAGACTTCATGTGTCAGCCTATACATTTGTATATTTGAGATCCTGACAGAGGGCTTCAGTCCTGGGATTTGCTTCTTGTTACAGAAGCTCTGCAGAGTATATTTGCAAATCCTATTTATTCATTCATGCATTTAATGAGATGAAGTGTGGTTTTCATTGTGCAGCCTTGGAATTTTTTTTTTTTTTGGTAATGCTGTAATTTTTACAAATTTCTTTTAACAGCTTAGATGAATGTGTGGCATAAACTGAAAGTACAAACTTCAGTGTGCCACCATCAACTTAGAAAATAGAAGTGAAGATGAAGAGACTGCTGTGCTAGAGAACTGTTATCCTTTTAACCATTCCCTCTTATCTGTTTTCCAGAGAACAGATTTGACCTCTGATAAAGATTTATACCTTGACAACAGCTCTGTTGAAGAAGCATCAGGCGTCTATCCAATTGATGATGATGATTATTCTTCTGGGTCGGGTTCAGGTGAGACAACATGTCACAAATTGATTTTCAAAAGTGTAAGAAGTAATGCAATTATTTGAGGGAAATCTGTGCAGTTTTGCTTTATAAGCTGGGGATGATACTTTCAGTGAATGTCCTGAGTGCTTTGCTATTTTACAGAGCACTGGGCACCCCTGTGGGCCAGGTTTTAAGTATTAACTTTCTGCTCTTTTCTCTTACTCCTTAGTTGCATCATTTCACTGCATTATTTTCTCTCTGCTGCCTCTCTCCTTTCCTTCTGATTTCTGTGTAGATCTCCCTGGAGTTTAGACATAAGGATTAGAGAAGGCTTAGTTCTCCCATGACATAATGCTAATTTAGCACTCCGTAAGAAAACATAGCAGCAGCAATCTTATTTTCTCTTATATGCAGTCAGGTTCACGTAAACATGGTGTCCATTCCTCTTTTGTTGTTGTTCTTTTACATTTGGAAATCTAGATACTGCCAAAACCGTGAGTTTTCTCTGAGGAAATTACATCCATATAGTGAGTAAAGACATTCTTAAATACAACATACTGAGTTCTCAGACTTAAACACTCATTAGAGACATATAGCTAGCTCAAAATTTTTCAAAAAAAGTGTCAGTGAGAGCTCATTAATCATTTCTCTTAGAACGTTTCTTCGATGAGTATCTTCTAGACTAGCTTGGAGACTCCAAATATTAAAAGCTAAGTGCAGGATTTTATGGTAGCTCTGGAAAAGACATTTCCTTATTGTTATATTTGCTGAGCTGTTGTGGAAATCCCATTTATTTTCCAAGTATGTTACTTACATGTTTGTTATTGTACTTTTTTTTAATATGTCTTTCGATGCTTATATATAATTTGTGTACTTTCAAAGGATAAGCCCTGCTTCTAGTGCCTTGTCTGTGTTACCTGTAAGGCACACTTCAGATTTTTCGGATGGATTTTCATTTTTCTTTTCTTCTGGTGATTGAAAGCTATGTTAAAATAAGGTCTGCAGACATCTAATTGTGCTGCCAGGCAAATCTAGACCCATCATCATTCAGGGCAATTCGACATTCCAGTGTGATGAGAGGCTTAACTGGACCTCCTTGATGGAGACTTGTTTGAGGAGAAATTTCATATTTCATTTGAAAAACAAATATTAGTGAATTGGTGATTTTATTCAGTTCCCAGGACTGTCTAAGGGATATTCTGATCTCCAGGAAAAATGTGCTTTCAGTCAGCATCCCATTCTGTCATGTCTTCAGAGGCTGGTGACTTTGTAAGCTTCAGGAAAGGAAGTAGGTTGACAATAAATAGTTGTATGAAGAACAGTCTGGTGTAGTTTTTTCCATCCCTCTGTGGTGTTGACTGTTTCTAATACGGAAGATTAAAAATTCAGACCTGCTTTTGAAGTGGAAAAGCAGCACAAGAACTGGCTTCAGATTTTGTTAACCCAAGGTTCAACAAAGGAACTGTAGGATCCTGCGCCTGGGGAGGAATAACCCCAAGTACCAGCACAGGCTGGGGATTGACCCAGCTCTGCAGAGAAGGATCAGGGAGTCTTGGTGGATGAGAAGCTGACCATGAGCCAGCAGTGCCTTGTGGCCAGGAGGGCCAGTGTTCTCCTGGGGTGCATCGGGAAAAGTGTGGCCAGCAGATTGAGGGAGGTGATCCTGCCCCTCTGTTCAGCCCTAGTGAGGCCACATTTGGAGAGCTGTGTCCAGTTATGTGTTCCTCAGTTCAGGAAAAGACAAGGAGCTGCTGGAGAGGGGCAGGAGAGGGGCACAAAGATGATGAGGTGTCTGGAGCATCTTTTATGAGGAGAGACTGCAGGAGCTGCACCTGTTTAGAGAAGACTGAGAGGGGATCTCATCAACACCTATAAATACCTCAAAGGCAGGTGCCGAGAAGATGGTGCCTTTTCACCAGCTCTTTTCAGTGGTGCCCAGTGACAGGACAAGGGGCAATGACCATAAACTAAAACACAAGAAGTTTCACCTCAATAGAAGGAAGAACTCCTTTACACTGAGGGAAGCAGAGCACTGGCACAGGCTGTCCTGGGAGGTTGTAGAGTGTGCCTTTGGGACGTTCAAATCCCACATGGACACATTCCTTTGTGACCTACTCTAGGTGACTCTGCCTTGGCAGAGGGGTTGTATTGGATGATCTCCAGAGATCCTTTCCAAGCCTAACAATTCTTTAATTCTGTGGTAAAAGTGAAGCCAAAAAGACCGAAGTCTAGACTACCTCTAGACTTCAACAGTAACACCTTGTCTTTCTCTTCTTTATTTTCCTGTGCTCAGCCTTGAGCTATGGGTGAAAGTTGGAGTGCACTTCTGCTGTCTCTGGCAATCTCTGTTTCTTTCCTAAAAGAAAACAGGGAAATTCTCATTGCAGACAAGCTTGGTGCCCCCGCAGAGAGCTCATGTGACAGTACCCAGATCTAATATTTTTAAACAAAGCAAAAAGTCTTCAGGGAAGGAAAGTAGCATCCTTTCTATCCTCCTCCTCCTATACTTACTGCTCTCTGTTTTATGTTGAAAGAGTCCTGCAGATACACCATTGATTGGTGTTTCTCATATATGTTCAGTCTCTCTCTCTCTACTTGATACTCAGTGATGTAATGTAATGTTTCTAGCAGGAAGAGCCTTCCCACTCAAGAGTGGTTTTCTTGCTTTGTAGCACACGTAGTCCAAGCAATCAGATCCAGGATGACAACACTGCTGACTCCTTTCCTTGCTGTGAAAATTGTTAGCTGCCCCCAGGCCTATGGAGATAAACAGGAATTGTCAGCACCACCATTAATGCCCTTGCAGGTCTTCAAGTAGCATTAACATGGACAAGTGTCACTGTAGACATGACACATTTCAAACTAGAAATTGGCTGAGGGCTTTTTGTAAGGAGTAGCAAAGGTGTTCTGGTTTTTTCTTTTCTTTCCCTTCATAGCCTCTTTTTTCTTTGCATACATTCAACTACTGTTGTGCATTTGCCCAAGTGTTGAATCTGAATCCACAGGTCAACAGTTTACAGAGGAGCCATGCCTGCCTCCTGATTCTTGTATATCAACAGTAGACTATCTGTAGAGATTCAATTAGTCCATTGTTTCCTTCTCATAGTCTCCATCTCAGAGGAGATGCTTCAGTCTATCATCACTTCTTTAGCATTGGTGTTTTATATAGCATAATAATAAAAAGTAAAAAATAGTTTTCCAGCCTATATACAACTTGAAATGCTTTTATAATTATTGCTACTTTTTCATCTGGCATAAAAGATTTTAATAGAGCCTTGTTCTTGGAGATCAGTGAAAGTAGCTGCTAAGCAGCATGACTACCCATTGTGTTAAGGAAAGATACCATCTTTGTCAGATTTATCTGTGAGTTCTTTGGAAAACTGTCTGTCTTGTTCTTGTGTCTTCTCTAAAAATACTCATGCTAATATAGATCATAAAATCATGCAAATTTTTCTTTCCCCTTCTTCTCTTCCCGAGCCTAACATTTCTCAGTTGATAGCAGCTTGAGTTGAGAACATTGGCTCAGGATGAACTCTGTGTATTCTGACACTGTGTCTGGGGACTCTTCTTGGACAAAAGCTGTGGTAGGGGGGTCGGAGCTTCTTCAAGAAACACAAGAGCAGATCTGCTTTGGCTCATGACCGAGAGGGAAGCTGACATTACACTCCAAGGCCAGCAGCCAGTTTGGGAGTCCTGCGGCTGGGGGTGGCGTGGCCAGGGCGCTGTGTGTCGTGGTCCTGGGGCTGAGGAAGCTGGGGGGCACGGGCGCTCTCCCGGGTGCTGCACAGGAGCCAGCGCAGGTCCAGGGCCGACACTGGGTGCTCCTGGCCCGTAGGGCAGCGTGCCTGGCATGCACACCTCTCCTGGTGTGCTTCCCCTGCAGGTGACAGGCAACACAGCAAGGATTCACTTTCCATTTGCTATGGTCTCACTCATAAGTGCCTTTCAGATTGTCTTGGAGCAAGAACTTCTGTCCACCTGCTAAACCAGCCCCAAGCATGCTTCATGACATTGACTGCCTGGTTCTCCAGGTCCTTGACATAAAAATCTACAGTGATACTGTTTGAAAAGTGTGTTTTTGATGTGCTGGACAGAATCTTAAACTCCAGCATAGTTAGAACTATGCCTTTTAATCCTTCTTCAAGTTTTGTTGGTTTTGGTTTTTTTTTCTTCCTTGTGTGAGAGCTATCAGAGACGTGACATCCTTGCACTGTCTCCATTTATTTCAGTTGCAGTTCCCTGGCAGGGCACAGAATTATGTTTACAGTGTCATCTCTGGGAGCCTGACACTGTGTTGATTAAGGGTTGCATTGGGGACTTTTCAGTGAATGGAGGCAAGATAAGTCAGCTAGAAATGTGTGTCACGTTGCTGATAGAGATGGAAGGTATGAAAGAGATGGTGGTTGTGTGTGCCCACCTTGGCACAAATTTGCTTGTGTGGTGGTACTCTTGAGTGTGATGTGCAACAGCAGACAAATAAGATGCCAAAAGATAGGGTGAAATGATTGGATTTTTTTGGTAGGAAGTGTTAATCACTGGCTGCTTTGCAAGTAAGAGTGCTAACTACTGTGGGCTTTTTTTTTTTACAAAAAATATTACTATCTATACAGTAATTTCTGCTTTCTGTGCAGTAATTTAAGGTGGCACAATCTTGATTTCCTGACAAGTTTCCTCTAGCACTAAGAGTGTTAAGGAGTATTCACATTCCTGTCATCCAAGGGTTGCTAATAGACACATCGCTGAGGGTTATATTAGATATTTCCAATACTACGGCAGCATTTAGAGCTATTTTGACCACTCTGAAGACAGCAATTGGATGTCCTGAAGAAGTTACAGTGGATAAAAGATGCATGTGATGGTCAAGAGCTTTCAGCTCTACCGCAGAGATGGCTATGGGTTTAATTACTGCAGGGTTTTTGTGGTGCCCTCAATAAGAGGGACTCAAGGCAGTGAATACCCAGCACCATGACCCAAGCTGACCCAATCCAGAAACCAGCTATAGAAATAGTGGTATTTTCCAGAGGAAGAAATCAACACTTGTACTCAATCTTCTGCAACAATCTTGTACTCCAACAGTTTCACAGTATTCCTCTTAACAACCTACTTAGAAGTTATGCTCATGACACTGTAGGCTTTTCCTTTCCAATCTTACTTGGATTTGGTGATGCTCTTATTTGTGCTTTTTAGGGAACATGATGTAAATGTGTGTTTAGGGAACTATGTAAAATGCTATTGCTGTGTTCTAGAGAGGACTAGTGAGTGGTTTTTTTGGTCTCTCACTATTTACAGGTAATTCCAAAAATACTGCTGTCAGTTTAGCAAGGTAAGTGTCTTCCCCTTGTTTAGATCTACTTCATGCCAAGCAGAGACCTGTTTAGATAAAGCTAATTAGAAAGCAGGAACCATGGGGATGTGTCTGAGCCTGTACCCGAATCTGGCCTAAATGATAGCTGCTTCAGTGTTTTGGTGATTGTCACGATTCCCCTAAGGCTATATGGAAGAAGAGTTGGGTACCTTTGGTGCAAATCTAGTGACTAGTCCAGGGGTTAGATTAGTCTCCCATTTGTTGAGAGAACATGGATCTGCATCCTCCTTGGCCAAAGAGGTTCAGACTGTAATGCTCTTCATTTTATCTGGCAGACACAACTATTGCCTGAAGCAAAGGTGGCATTTAAGGATTTGGAGGAACAGTTGTGATTAAGTGGGACTTTTCATTTCATAAAAAGAAGAAAATACATTTCTCAAGGTGTGTTTTATCAGATCTCTAATCTGATCATCAGTTTTAATTTCCTTGGCTGTGAAAGCTTTGTGTAATACGGAGGAACTCTGGAAGGTAAAGTACTGGAAGGAAGAACTCTGAGCTATCCAGGGGGCCATTACTTCTCAAAGAAAACTCTTGAGTCAAAGCCAGAAAAATTTTCCTGTTGGATGCCTTTCCTCACCTCTGTTCTGAAGCAGGATATTTATTTTTTTGATCTTTGAGTAGCATTTCAGGAAAATACCTGATTCTTGTTGTGAGGTCTTCAGTATAGAGGTTATGCTGTAAATTCAGTATCTCTGAAAGTTTTTTTTCCCAGTATTATTCTGTGCCAGTATCTTTAATGTAGTACTTTTTTTTAATGATTCTGAATTTTATTTTCTACCAATCAGAGGTTGTTTTTTGTTGCTGTCTTGTTAATGTCCCTCCTTTAAATGCCAAATGTACGTAATTCTTGATCATGACTTCAAAACATACTGTGCTCATATTTTCAGCCTGCTTTCTTTAAAAAAACAAACTAAAAAATCAGTTTGGAATGAGTGAGTCATACTATTCTGTTGTAGGAGCATTTTATTTGTTAGGAACTACTCTTATGCACATTTGCTAGATTTATTACCCGAGAGTTACTTGGGTAACCAGTGCCTGTAATGAGCAGAACACATTGAGATTCCTAAGGAGTGGTCCAAGAATGGGTCAATTCTTTTTTCCTCTTTCAGGCCTTGCTAATAATTTAGTCTCTTTCCTGTGTCTTCTTCCTTTCACTATCACTAAAGGATATTTGTTAGACATGCCCATTACCATATTCTAAAGGGGCCTTCATACTCCAGCAGGGCTTTGAATGTGGAGGAAATTAAATTTAAGGTAATCTTTAGGGAATTTTTTGTCCTCTTACTCATTTCAAAAGAAAAGGGCTTCTGAATTATGTGGAGTTTAAAACCATGTGAGTTCCTAGTGACTGAAACAGAAATAATAATCTTCCTATAGATAGAAATTGCTTAGTTTTTTCGAGTTCAACAGATATGCTGTAGAGGAGAAATGTTGTTGTTGAAGCAGTATGTGACAGGCAAAAACTGTTCAGTTCATATGGTTTAAGTAAAGATAAAGAAGTGTATTGATTTATTTATGGTATGTAATTAACTAGCAATCACTGAGCTATACTTTTAGGCTTAATATCAACAGTGCAACAGACAACCACAATACCTGCCATTTATAAAATGGTAACAAGCAACTATAAATATGTAAATCACTTTCTGTAACTGATCCAATGTGTGCCACATCAACACAGACACCGTCTCACAGGCCATGGGTGTATAAGCTCCCCTCATCTGAGTGTACAGGACCATCTGTCCACACACCCTTGCTGTAGGGAGGGGACTTGGGTACCCCCATATAAGCCTGGGCCCCCACCACCACCACCTCCTGCCACCCCCAGGAGGAGACCCTGCACCCCAGGGTGTGGGTTCCGGGGTGCCCATAGTGGCTCTGGGGAAGCTGGAGGTAGCTGCTGGGGGTACCCCAGGGTGGGGGGTGGCACTGCCAAGCTCCAGCAGAGCCCCTGATGCCATGGGACCTCATCAGACCCCATGGCACTGGAGTCTGCCCATGTCACCCAGGCCTGATGGCTGCTGCTTTCACTCTAGACTTTCTGCCCCTATTACAAGTGTTAAAGCTTATTTCTTACCTCTTTTCAGGATGGGTTCTTCTATTTGAAAAGTATCGTGGTAATTTCTTGGTTGCTACTTATTCCAGCTGATGCACTCCCTTCCTTTTTCCTGGGGTCACTTGGGGGCAAGTATCCCTCTGACAGTTTGGGCACACTGTTTGCACTCATATCTCTATCTTAGCAGGCATTGTCATCTAGGCACCTTGCCTAGAGTGGGCTGTGCAAGCACCTCTACCTTGGTGTCATAATAAAGAATGAGTTGGTCTGGAGGAGTTTCACAGGTCAACGAAGTGTTACATTTTGTCTCCAGGTGCCGAAGAAGATGAGGATAGTGCAGTGATAACAACATCCAGAACACTTCCAAAGTTACCGACAACTAGTGATGCATCCAGGGCCGAGACCACCACAGTGAAAATGCAGACCAAGGTGCCTGCACAAACAAAGGTGCGTGGCTGGAGAGCAACACCATTTAAAATGGTTCCACTGTACACTCTTGATGGCTTGATGTTAAGTCTCCTATTTATATGGATTAAAAAGCACCCCCAAACTTTACTTGCTACTACAGTGTGGTAAATGACTACAGAGCTGTTTGTTTTCATTCCCACTAGAAAGTCTGTATGGGAACATCTGGATTTCACATGAAAGAAAAGAGAGATGCAAAGTAAGAATGTATCATGATACACCAGACAGTCTCTCAAGATATCTTTGAGTTTGAGGTGCACCTTTTTTACATTTCTCAAAGAGTTACTCAAAAATTCTGTGTGAAACTTCCCTTCTCAAAGGAGAATGCTGTACGGTTTGGCTGTAGTTTGAAAACTCGACAGATTCCATTCAGTATTTTAGTATTTCCTTCTACCACCATAGATAATACTGTCTAGGTTACCCTCAAAGGTGTTCTCTGCATATAACATGTCTGATGTGTCAATTTCAGAGTTGTTACTTCATTCAGAGGCTGTTATTCTGATAAACACAGGCAATATTAACAGCGCTGGTTCGCTAAATGTACTTTTGGAGGTTTTAAACTTACAGGCAGTGTTTTTCATTCTGACATTGTGACGACAGATAGATCCAATTACAATGTCTAGACCAACTTTCTGTGCTCTTAAAGCTTCCTATGTGATGTGTTGGTATTGTGCAGTATGTGCATGGAGCCACAGCTATGTGACTGCCCACGGCAGGCAGTGACTGTGCTGACTTGTGGTTTGCCCTCTCTGTAAGCAATGCTCAGTTCTCTTTCTTGTGCCACAGTCACCTGAAGAAATTGATAAAGAGGAAAGGCCTGAGATGGATGCCAAGAAAAAGAGCGATGAGCCAGGAGATGACACTGACGTGTTCACTCAGAAGCATTCAGAAAACCTCTTCCAGAGAACAGAAGTTCTGGCAGGTGAGGCAGTGTTTGCCAAGGTCTATCTCACCAGAAGTAAAACAGAAAACAGAAGGGATCCATATTAAATAATGCAAACGCAGCATTTGAGTTTTCTTGGTATATTCGTAGTATTAAACACATTTAGTACTAAGCACATTCATAGTGGGTAGCCAGTGGTTGATTTGATGAGAATGAATTGGGTATCTTGGGGAAATACTTAATAGCGAAGTCTGTTGTTAATTGATTTGATGCCCACAGGTTGAACACTGCCAGCTGAGTATCTGGAGCTTTCACAGCTCAGAAAAGGAGTTCGAATTTGATTGATGCTTGTAATGTATTTCTCACCTCCCAAGAGCACATTGGTGCAGATGAACACTGCCTGGGAGGAGCTCATGGCAGGCATGGGTGGATGGAAAGGGATGGATAAGCACAGTCCATTAGGGTACAGATACTCCTTGAGAAAAAGAGGGTCTATTTCTATGTATAACCCAGAGGGCACAAGCTGGCCACCAGTGTTTTCACTACCTGTGAGATTTTTTTTGGCCTAAAGACAGTGTTTACAGGTATACTTTCCCCCCCTGTATTTGGAAGGAGGTTGGGAGCCATGAAAGTCACATAATTTTGGACCACATCTTCCTATGAGCATCAAAATGTGAATAGCCTTAAATCCACATCAGTGGAAGCATGTGGATTTCCTCTTGAAGTCTGGTTGGGAGTTGATACTTTGCACACACTCACAAGTGCATGAAGTGTTCTCTCCTATTATTCACCAATAGGAAGTTCATTTTAGCCTAGAGTCAGAGTGAAAACTGACAGAGAAAAGGAAAAGCCCATTTTTTAGTTAGGGTAACAAAATCTTTTAAAGTTGAAAATGTAACTGTTTAAAAAATGAGTTTGAAAGACAGCTTTATACTCTGGCAGTAGTAGTGGTCTTCTTAATTGAGGCTTTGAAAAAAATTTAATAACTTTTTTAGAACTGTGGGTTGTTGGAACTCTGACTTGTAAGTGGAATGTCGTTTTACATGATTGCCTTCACGAAAGCAAACAAGCTTTTTGACAGTATACTTCAGGATACTAATAATGAAGACAGTTGCATAATGGGAGCCCTTTCCTGCAATTTGAAAATAATAGCAAACTCGTTGTGTGAGATGAAAAAGAAGTACGGTGCTAAACTTGTTTTACTGGCATATTGTGAATCTCTGTTTCTTTGATTGCAGCTGTTATTGCTGGCGGAGTTATTGGTTTTCTTTTCGCAATCTTCCTTATCCTGCTGCTGGTGTATCGCATGAGGAAGAAGGATGAAGGCAGTTACGACCTTGGTGAACGTAAACCATCCTGTGCTGCCTATCAAAAGGCACCTACTAAGGAGTTTTATGCATAAAATTCCAACTTAGTGTCTCTATTTATGAGATCACTGAACTTTTTTAAATAAAGCTTTTGCATAGAATAATGAAGTTTTTTTTTTCATTAAAGAGCCGTTATGGCACCTTTATGATAAAACCCCATTGTATTTAAAACTTTTCACATATTCGTTTAAAAATGTAAAATTAAAACTTAACATTTGCAGTGTTCTGTGAATAACAGTGGCAAAGCATTATTTTATAAAACCATTGATGTTCACTGAATGATTTTTAAAACTTTATGCATAAATATAAAATAATGAAAATTATTGTTTTATCCTATGGTTCAATGAAAGTTGTTTAATTTTTGTCAGCATGTCTCAGATTGATCTTACAAGTTAGTTTTTATTTCATTAATTTATCTGTTTCCAAAAAATGCCTTTTTGTAGTTGTCATGGTGCAATTTGTCTTCAGATAATTCAGATAACAGTAACTTTTAGTGTAAATGTAATTTTTCAGCTATGTAAACTTTAACCTCCACTTTGTATAAATTTAAGTGTCAGAATATCAATTTTACACTTTGCATTGTTTCTCAGCGTACCTGTAGCTTCAGTGAGATTTGTAACAGCAAATTAATGTGTAAAATTGGATTATTACTACAAACTGTATAGTCATATTCTTACTAAACAAATCTCCTGTAAGGAAGATTTGTAGTAAGCTACTGACGAACCTAAGCAAACCCAAAGACTCTAACAGTATTTTGAGAAGTTGCTGCAGATTTCTATGGCCACTGTATTTGTTAATTGCAATTTGAAGGTACAAGTAGAGGTTTAAATTTTTGTTCTTTAAAAATGCATTTAAGTTGTAAACGTCTTTAAAGCCTTTGAAGTGCCTATGATTATATGTGACTCGTTGCAGACTGGTGTTAATGAGTATATAACAGTAAAAGAAAATGTTGGTATTTTATAAGCACAGACAATTCTAATGGTAACTTTTGTAGTCTTACATGGATAGACATAATTGTAATTTGGGAACATAAACACTACTGAATAAATCATGTGGCCTAATACTGAGAATTCTTCATTGTGATATACTTTTGTATGTTTTTCATTTTATGTCTATTTGCTTACGTTTTAATGTCACAGAGTACACTAGTAGATCTTAAAAATCCAGACCAAAAAAAGAAAGGCTGTTGATCAGGGTGATCCTCATACCAGGTTTATTGCTGAAGTGGCAGAGAAAAGTGGGAATGTTTAAGTCTTGCATCTGGTGTATTAGCTGTGAGACATTCGACTTTTGCATTATGTTTAATGGCAGTGTTGACACAGGGCTGTTCTTCCTGCAAATGTTGTTTTCCCTACTGTAAAATTCAAAGGAGTACCCCAGTTCACTTACTGTGTGTATTTGTTTTTGATTTGTTGTTTGGGTTTGGTTTTTTTCCCTGTCCTTTTGGAGAATTTTGGTTTATTCTGCTCAGACTCCAGCAGAAGAGTTGAGACAAGTGGAACATCTTCGTAAGAGAAGAAAGAAATATTCCGAGTAGAAGAGAAAGTCTCTGTTGCTTAGACCTTAGATAGGTGCTGGATAGAGGGACACGGGGAGAAGATGATAGTCTGCCTCTTTATACTATGCTTTGTAACAGACAAATGGCTTCGTCTTCTGCTCTGTTGACCTCCTCATTTTTTATTTTTGGGATTTCCAAAGTACAGGTGTTCAGGATGTCAAGCTGAAGTGCTTTTCGGAAATGGCAATGTATTGTAAATAAGATCTGGTAGCTCTTTAGATAAGAGTTGCGCAACTTGTGTTTGTTGCTGTCCCAAGTTCAGTGGTCATTTAGGAACAAATGAATGCTATCCTGTGCTAAAATATTTAATATATTGCTTTTTACTTAACTGGCAAGTTTTTCAAAGCCATACAAGTTCGGCAAGTAAAAACAGGGTAAGAATTTAACAGGTATATCTTGTGCAATATTTAGTGAACTTCAATTAGTAAAATAAGTGCTTGAAATAACTGTGCCAAGAAAAGAAAATTTCTGGCAAATGCTGTGCCACTGCTGTAAAATAAAGCATTTGTTAAAGTGCCAAAATAAAGTCTACCATGCCTAAACTAATACTTTATTTGTATAGTCTGACATCCAGTTTTTTGAAGCCCACTTTGCTTAACATAGTAGATCCGAATTTCTTTCAAGGGTGCAATGAATATTGCTGTAAGTATAGCTGTAAATACTAAACACCAGATAAACTGTCTCCTCCTTCTTCATAAGCAAATTGATAGTAACTAGCTGTTTAGATTTTATTTATGTATATTAGACTCTGCCTCTATATCTACTATACAGGCCACTTTATCCAACATAGACATCTGTTGTAATTATGCAGACTATCAAATATTATGCTTGTCTGGTTCCTCCTGCATCTGTTTACAAACAGAAGCAAAGGTAAATTTTCAGCTTTATTTCACCATTCACCCTTTTTTACCTGCACGCTCATTATCCACTCTTTTATATGCAGAAGAGGTTTAATGCTTCAGCTGTGTACGTGGCCCTGAAATACTGCAGTCTTCCCACCCTCCCTAACAAAAACCTGAAATTTTTGAACGTGTAGTAGGTGTGTTAATAGGATTTATCATCTCATGATCTCTGCCTTTCTGTTTTTAGTGCCAAACCATACTACTAGGGAAAAATTGTAACAGAGCTATCATCTTGGTTATAAACACAAGTTGTTTTCATCAGTCTGAAAATCAGTCTGGTGCAGACACTCGACTGCCAGTGATGCTGTTCAGAAGAAATTGGCAGCCAAATGTGTGTCTCTAAACGCTGAGGCTTCCTAGCACGAGTTGGTCTTCGGTTTCCCTTCCCTTTTGTTCTCCACTTCCTGGATGTGTTTCTAGCAATACTCTGGCTACTCATGGATGTTGCTGGGCAGCTGGCAGTCTCGGTGCCAGGCTGTGGGTGCTGCGCCACCTGCCCACAGCCAGTGATGGCTTTTCCTAGAGACCCTTGGCTCTGCTCTGCTGGAGCTGCTGTAGCAGCTCTGGAATTCCTCAGCAATCTGATACAGAGTTTCCTGGTGATTGACAGGCTCTAGTGTTTATCAAAATGCCATTTTGCTTTGATTTACCCTGGGTTATAAATTGTTACTTCCTCTTAGTTTCTTTGTAAAAGAAGCCAAATGCGACTAGTGTAAAACTTATATTGAAAGAAGGCTCTCGCCTTTGCTTTATTCATGGCAAAATAACTTCAGAAGTTGAGTACATGGTTCCTCTGCTTGCCAGCTTTATGAGTGAGCTGTAGCTCATGTTTACAAGCTGCTTAGTTAGCTTTTTCTTCATTTTGAGCACTGCACTTCATTTAAATAAGATAAATTAAAATAAAAATGGTGCTCTTGCATCTCCTAACAAGAGAGTAGCTCTTGTTTGTAACTGTGACTAGTAGTTCCTTTTATTTTTCCTTAGAGCTATGTATGGAAATGATGGTAGAGTGCAGTCTTAAATGATAGATACTATTTTTAAGCAACATATGGAATACAGGAAACTTTTGTAAGGAATCCAGATAAACATGATATTACGCTGAGTATTTATGTATTTTGCTTAAGCAAGTGAGAAGGGAGGGGAGGACTGTTATTCTTATAGATGAAAATAATAAGGCAAATTTTTTTAGATTTGCAATCAGTTATATTTGTAAATTAGCACTTGCTTAATCAGACTGGCATAATTTCCTTTAAGGAAATATTTGTTGTCCACTTTCAATGAGCATTAATACTAATTTTGTTACATTTAAGCTCTTGGCTATGTATCCCGGAGCTCTGAACTTCGGTGTGAAAGCTCCGTGCTGTGAACCTTTAGAGTATTGCCTTTCCAAAACACTCATCTGGTTGAGCAAACAGGACTTTGCTGTACAGTTCATCTGAGAAAAGACACAGCTAGTATACCACTCCCTGGCATGTCTTCTGGCTCTGGGATGGTTTGTGGCTGGAGCAGGAGAGGGGGATGCTGACATGTGCATTTGATTTCCTCACAACTCTCGGGCTGACCAGGCACTGGGCTCAGCTGCATGGGTGGGAGTGGGGGAGCTATAACCCAATCCTGCTAGGGGAAAAAAGATGCTTTGCTGAGGTTTCTTCTTCTGTGAAGTAAAGTAAGTTGTGTATTTTTTGCTTTGAAATCAAATAAGTAATAAAATCTAGGTTCAGTAGAACTAGAAATGGAGATGTGGGTGCCTGCCCTGGCCCCTGTGAACCAATTTCACATGTGCATCAGATGTGCCGAATAGCTGCTTACGTGGGTGGAAATCTGAAAATCCCTCTGTGTATTTGCAGTATCTGAGTTTAGTTTCTAGTGGGGATAAGGGGGAGGGGACAGGGCTCATTTAGAGCTGCAGACATTGATTGGGGGTGAGTGGAAAGAAGGCAGGAAGAGAAAACTGTCCTGACAGCCCCTGTTTTCCACTGAAAATTACAAGGCATTTTGTTTTCTTGAGTTGTTACCATTGCACTGAAATTGTCCTTCACAGAGAGAATCTATGGGCAGGGGAACGAGGGACTGCTGGTGTCATACCCTGAGAGACACTCTGGTTGCACACAGCTTCCCAGCACATCAGAGATGTGATACCAGTCACAGCTTGTGCTGCTGGCTCGACCCTGGAACTTTGGCTACAGCAAAGCAGGTGGAGGATCTGCAAGGTTGACCCTGTGCATATCCTGCTGCCCGCACAAGGTGCTGGGAGGGTGGCAGGAGGCGATGATTGGGCTGCTGCGCTGCACTTGGAAGGGTCTGGGTTGTCTTGTCCATGGGAGGTGGGAAGAAAAGGATGAGATGTGCAACAGGGGCTTTGCAGTCAAGACGTGCTGTTACCTATTGAAGCAACTTTCCATTTCTTTCCCATGCTTGAAAGATGTCAAGCTTTCACTACATCAGACTCTTTTGATATATGTTTTTATGGCATAGCTTGCAAAACTCTTTAGTTTTTTAATTCACATTGCAGCTTTAAGTCTGTAGATGTAATGGATCTGTAAAATGCTGTAGTTTGACTGGGGCTGAGCGCCTCTGTCTCTCATGACTAAAGGTCAGGTCCAAAGAATTCCTCCAGCCTGGCAGTTCAGGCCCTGGCCTGGAATGAGAGGAAGCAGGAATGCTTGTGAAAAACTTCCAGCAAAATATTGCAAAACCTGTAATAGTTTGTTGAAAATAAACAGAGCCCAAGTTCTCTGTAGGGGGTGACTTTAATTAATTTAGATTTCTTCTGGGGCATTAGCAGGTTTTTTTCCCATGGATTTTTATTTGATGAACACAGAGGAAGCTTCTGATATTTTTCTATGTTTAATCCAAGCACTGACGTATAAGGAACAATAATTCCACCAGGCAACCTATTTTGAAGCTTATCCTAGTGGTGGGAAACTAAGCTCAGTGGAGGAAAAAGTTCTGTGTCCTAGTTACCCACCTACCTTGTATGGCCATATGTAGTCATAGAGTGTAAACAAAGTTTGGTACCCATTTTCCTGAGTTCCTGTGGTGGAATAGGAGCTTCTCTAAACACTGCAGGTCCCCAGAGGATACCAAAGAGAAATGAGAACAGACTTTCTTTTTGATATTTTTATGTCATAACCCATAATACTAACACTCATCTCCTTCCTACTCCCCTTTCTAAATATAGCAGTGGGGAGAAGTCAACAACCATCACACTAAATGGTACTGAAAGAATGTAAACCAGCCCAAAGTTCAGTTTTCATCATTCATCCCTATAATTTTCAATACCACAGAGCTAACACAAGAGTCTCTTGTGAAAGGAAGAGAAGCAGAGCATGAGCTTCCTTCTGGGCCAGCCCACAGTGCCAGATGAGTTAATGCTGACTTGGCGAAAGTCTCAGAGGGCAGAGGGAATGGCTCACTCCTGCTCAGACCAAAATGAATGAAGGACCCTGCCTTGCCCTATAGCCTCCCTGCCAGGCTGGCAGCTGTGCCACTTCCATGCTGGGGAGCCAAGACTTCAGGAGCAGTTCTAGGGAATCTTCATGATCTGAACTCCATCCCACAGGAAAACCTTCCCTGAGAATCCCTGTAAGCTTAAATTATTGACTACAATCGAAACAGCAGCTAGAAACTTGTCTTTAAATCATCAGCTTTCATCCTGTTTTGCATGTGCTCAGATTTTTTCCTAATGATAATTTTTATTGGCTGGTAAACAAGATGGCTTGTTAACTCACCATTTATTTAATCTTTACACTAAATTTTGCTCTGCAGTAGTACAGACTGTTCTCATATTTATACCGTTACAAAGCTTAACTTCCATTTTTTTATATTTTAGTTTTTCCATTCTGTTACGTTAAAATGGTAAATAAATATTTATTTACCAGCTCATTCAGTTTATAGCTTTTATTTGTTTCAACTTGCTTTTCAATGTAAATTGAGAATTCATTCTGAATGCATAAAATGAGCAATTCTTATGAAGTAAAATATATTAGGCCCATCAGAACAAAGTTTAGCAAAATTATTTTGACTATAAAGCACATGCAGTAATTGTAACTTATTTATTAGGCAGAAGCATTTCTGTGTGTTACTGAATTGAGTAATTCCAATCACAATGTCTGGTAATACTTTAGAACCATCAAGTCTCAATCTATCTTCTTTTTTTCCCATAAGTTGGAGGAGTACAAGGTTTCCACTTTTTCATCTTCTAAGTGGTTTTATAAAAAAAAAAGGCCTGAAAAAAAAAATTATACCCAAAGAAGAGCTGTCAAAGAGTCTAAAGTTTTCTTTTATCATCTCAAAAATTGGTTACAGGTGCCCAGCCATGTGACTTCTCCCAATTCATGGTTTGATTTTTGTAACAGCTCTGGCAATAGAAATCATCATTTTTTCTCTTCCAGTCTGTGCTTTTTATAACACACTTTGCGTCACTAAAAGCCAAGTGGAATTTTACTTTAGCCTTTCCTAATGGGACCTTTAATGCAGATTCTGAAATTCCATAGACTTGTTCAGGTCTGGCTCTTCTAAGAAATACTGTACCTCTTCTTAAAGAAGCAATATGTTCTTTTAAACAATCTCTCAGTATATAAGATTTTACTTTTCAGCATGTTTATCAAAACTTTCAAACTGTGATCAGACAGACTTTGCAAATTTGAGTAGGAATCATGCCATCTTCTAAATTCATATTGTAGAGGATCAGGACTCCAAAATTTTAGTTAGTTTTGGAAGTAACACATGGACTCTCTTGCAGAGTCACATTTTTTTTAAGTTTAAATGATTAATGCTTGACTTGAGCAGCATGTTCAGAGTCTTGTAGTTAAACCTAGAATGAGATACTGGTGAAGCTAGATCTCACAGCATGAATCCACACGCTGAGTTGTGTCTGTGCTCAAAACCTGTCACAAAATAAAACACCCCTCACTTTTGGGCCTGTTCAGATGATAACAAGCTATTTGAGCATGCGGTTTCTGTCCATCTGTCTGGTATCTGCCACTCCAAGAACACTCCCCTTCCCAGTAAAATGGCTGGCTGAAGCTTACTGAGAGAAGTCACACTCCTGCTCAGCCTCCCATCTGCTTCTGTTAGACGGAGATTTTATGTTCACATCCTGTGTGAACATTGTAATGTGTTTATATAATCATGGGATGGTTTGGGTTAGAAGGGACCTTAAAGATTATCTAGTTCCAACCCCCCTGCCCTGGGCAGGGGCCCCTTCCACTAGACCAGGTTGCTCAGAGCCCCATCCAACCTGGCCTTGAACACCTCCAGTGATGGGGATGGGGGGGCTGTTCAATACAGTTCGATTCAGCCCAAGTCCAGAAATAAAGGATGTATTTTATCTGCATTTTTAAAACTATTCATGGATTTAAACTTGTCTGGGACAAATATGGGTGGAATAAGTCAAACTTGGATTTTGAGTAAGTTGAACCTGGGTTTTATCCTCACTAAAATACTGAGAAGAATAAAGGTACCTAGCTCTAGGGGAGAGAGTTCTTGAGAGAAACTATAATTTAACTGCTTAATTGTAAGGAAAGCTCTTTAGAGCAGTATTTAATGTATTTTTAATGCAAATATATGATAATTGATGTCAGACATTCAAATACCTTTGCTTTGTAAACACGAGTGGAGGCAGACCCATGTATGTTGCTGGACCAATTGCTACCTGAAAACTGAAAATCCGTAGGAATGAGCAGGAAGGGCTCCTTGCACGTCTGGTTTTACATCAGATGCCCATGCTCTCATCTCCATCCATTGCAGCACAAGTCACAGAGTTCATAAGGAGATTCAAGTGGGAACATGTTCCACCCATTTTTACCAAAACCCTGTCTGTGGTATGGCAAACTCACTGCCCCCGTAAGAAAACTTGTAGTAGTCTGCAGGAGAAATCACCCAGCCAGACTACGTCTTCAGCAGGAAGTTTTGCTGCCAGAACTTTTGTGGGGTCATGAGTTGCTGACATTTTTATGTCCCTGGAGCATGTGTTCATCATGGCGTTTTGGAGATGCTGCATCCCCTCGCTGCAAGAGGCTGTAACAGCAGAAGGGCTTGCAGTTGCCAGGAGCACGTATACAGTGGCATTTTGCTACTGGCTGATGTTATTCAGAGAGGAGATCTCACTTTGGCAGGAGAGGACTCATTTTGTTGGCTTGTATCAACTTTTGATGTCTTGTATCAGCAAGAGATACAAACTTGAGGCAACTAATTCTGACTTCTGACAGCAAACCTGCATTGCACTGGCCAGGCTGCAGCTAAGATACTTCCCAAGCAAGTATACCCTACCAACCCACTGCTGGCAGATGTTCTGTTCTCACCTGATGATCTGATCTTGATACCTGAAATAAACAAGTCTCTGACACAACAGCAGCAAAACAAATAGACCTGTATAGAAAAATATGTGTTTTGAGGTGCTTGCTGTTTTTCTTTCACGATGTCCCTATTTTTTTCCCCGTTCTATGCATTACTAGGATATATTAATTTGCTGCTAGGCTACATAAATGGAGACGTATAAGTCAGGATCAAGCTTAAACACTTCTTTCTCCAAAGAACTGAAGAATAATTATTCTTTGAAACTTACGAGTAATTCTTTTCAGCTCCTTTAGCTGAAAAAAAAAAAAAAGGAAATAAAAGCTGAAGTTTGCATTAATTAGCAGTCGATTTTTACCTGCCTACAGTGCAAAGCAACAGAGAAAAACTTTAAATGAAGAAAACATCTTGTAGTAGTACTAAAATCCAATGCAGACCTAAAGGAGACTGTTGGGAGACTGAGTCAAAAAACAAAAAATGCTACGCTAAAGCAAAGAAATGAAAATTGACAGCATACTCCTAAATAAGGGTAACTGGTATATTGGTAATTCCTTCAGTCTGGTACAGTGTGCTCCCACTTCAAACACCTTTTGTATTTGGACCTGTGCTGGCAGCTTTTCAAAGGAATCTCATACTTTCTTCCCTCCCCCTCCCTACTTTGCATAATAATTAGTATGTGAATATGCTTGTGATTTCTTATTAATACAGTCACATTTTAGAGACTTCATAAATTTTGGAGGACAACCAAAGCAGTTCTTGCTCCAAAAGCCGTGCAGTCTAAATGGAGTGGAAAACCAAAGCACAGCAAAGTAGCATCATGTCACCCCCCTTTCTGTGCAGGGAGAAACATTGTACCAAGCAACTGCCGGTCAGGAGAGATTCAGGAGTTGCTCAGGCAATGTCCTGTGCCTAGCAGCACACTCCACCTGTTGCTTCATATGCTGTATAATAGGTGAAAAAATCCAGCAGTAAGAAGTGTCATATGTCCTCATTTTAGGTTGAATTCCCCTTTCCCGGAGTTAGATACCAGCTCATTCCTTGAAGCACCAAGTTACAATCAGATAATTCTGATTATTTTTGACATTCATATATATCCAATCCCTTTCTTTAATAGTAACTTCTTGACTCTGACACTGTTTCAAGCAGTATAATCACAGCAATCTTGTAAAGATGCATCCGTTCAGGGACCTTCAAGCACCTGATAGTCTTCATGAGTTCAAGAGTATGGAAGATGGATGACAAAGATGATTTCTGCATGGTGGGACCAGGATTTTGCCCAGCATAGTAGCCTATAAAGTTTGCAAAACTGATCACAAGACTCCTCAGCTCCAGCCTCTCCCTGATTTACAATTACAATCCCGAGTAGGGAAAACAGAGCAATCCGCAAGTCCTGAGGTTGCAAACAAATCTATGTATTTAGTGAATAATGCAAAATAGAGAAAATAATGTAAGAGATGGGTGTAAGGGAAATACCTTTCCCGAGGCTAAGTGGGTATTGATGTGTTTCAAACCTGTAAACAGATTTGTGCATGTTGCTGGCTGAAGAGGGGTGGAGCTCTAGGTTTTGTTGTTATGTCTCTTTACTTGCTTTTGTCAGTTCTCTGGCAAGTTCTCTACCCTCTGACCTAGGATTTATGACAGCCACACCAAGATATCTCCATCCTTCTGACTATCTGATGAAGGAGAAAAAAAGGCGGCCTATTATCACGCTCCTTTTGACTTCTTGGTATAGAAGGATTAACAAAGTAAGCTAATTAAGGAAAAAATAATGGGAAACCAGTTGGGTGAAGTGATTTAATTGTAAAGGGAGCAAATGAAATCACTCTCATGAATCAACCAAAATCCTAAATTTATATACCACAAGTACAGTTTTACACGAGCTTTTTCATGAAGACATGTCCTGTGTTCTATCTTGCTGAAAGTGAAAAGGAAGGCTGTACATTGGTAGTTAAGTTCAAGGTGTTGTGAGTGTAACAGCCAAACTTTGAGGATGTCATATTTTCTTTCATGACTTTCAGTGACATATTTATCACAGTAATCACTGTATAATCTCTTTCCAGAGATACAGTACTAGATGGACGCTTATAGGGCACTATTTGTAAAGAATATACAGAATGGGCAGGAAAGAAGGGGCCAGACACGCAAATCTCTGACAGACTTTTCCTTGTGTAACATTTTTGTTGAAACAGTTGTTTTGCTACCCTCAGTGGAACAGGACTCTTAAGGACTGTGGCAGTTTGAGAAACATATTGTTTCATCCCACCAGCATGCTCCCTGATCTGTATTGCAGAGGACACAGTCCCAGCTGCAAAAAACTTGCTGTTCAGATGCTGTACTGAAAAATACAAATGAGTCACCTCAAATAAAGAGGTGGAGGAGTCAGGTTGGCAGGAACAACCATTATCTTACAATAATGTGTTTCAAACCCCTCCTCAAGGTACACACCCATGAAGCTCATTAGTGTAACAGTCATTTCACTGAGGCAGAAAGTTCATGAATATTGGAATACAGTGTTGAATATTAGAGGGAAATTCTTCAATGTCTTCCTGCTACAGCAGCTTTTTGGAAATGCGCCAAGGGCTTTGATCCTAAAAACCCTTGCCTCTAAGCACCTGGGTAGTCCCATTGACTTAAACAGAATAAAATGAGAGCTTTAATTCAAGTGTTTGCAGATTAAGACCCATGTTTGTATTTTAAGATCTTATCTGCAGAAGAAATTGCACTCATTTACCTAAGTATTTTTATAAACACACTTTTATTTAAATGAATGTAATGTTACTTCTGCAGGCGGCCACCATGTGAGGAGCAGTGGCCCTGCCTCAGTTCCCAGGAGCATGAAGGCAGGAAAGCCTCTTAGACAGCTGGAAAACATCAATGAACTACACAAGCAAGAATAGCCATGCTCTGAAATACTCAGAAGGATGCTGCCACAGTGCAGCCAGCAGGAAAGGTTCCTCATGCTTCGTCCATTTTCCATGTACCCTTGCACAACTATCACACGTTCCCTATAAAAGTGCAATCTTAGAATCATCACAGCATCATAGAGTGGTTGGGGTTAGAAGAGAAATTAAAAACTATCTCGTTCCAACCCCCTGCCACGGGCAAGGACACCTTCCACTAGATCACGTTGCTCAGAGCCCCATCCAACCCGGCGTTGAATATTTCCAGGGACGGGGCACCCACAACTTCTTCGGGCGGCAGCTTCGTCCAGTGCCTCAGCACCCTCACAGCCGCTCCCACGGAAGGTGTCACCCCCCTGGAAAACCCGGTGGTGGCGGGTGATGTTTTTCAGGCCCCCGGGGCTGGGCGGCAGCGGCCGGGCCGGGCCCGCCTCGCCTCGGGTCGGGCTGCGAGGCGCCACGGCCGGGGGCACCGGCGGGTCCCGGGCGGCGGCCCGGCCCCTCCCATGCCCGTGGCGGCTCCTCCTTCCCCCGTCCGCCGCCGGCTGGGGGTCAGGGCTGCGCCGGCGCCGTCGCCCGATCTGCACGGCGAAGGTGCGTGTTTGCTCCGCTCTGCCCACCGCCTCATCCTCCTCCTTTCCCTCCTTCTCCTCCTCCGCACAGGGAGTCCCTCCGGGCTGCCGGCGCCCCTCCGCCGGGCCGTAGCGCTTTTTCGGGAAGCTCCGGCTCCGGAGGAGGGGCACCTGGCCGCCATTCCCGGCACCCCGGCTCCTTTTCTGGCTTTAGAGCTGTGCAACGTGTGCTGCCTGTCCCCACACTTCACCCCTCCCGAAATGGGGCCTTCGCCCGCTGGGCCGCAGCCCCGGTGCTGCCGGCCCTGCCCCGTGTCGGTGGGCTGGAGCCCCCAGCCTGGCAGCGGGGGTCGGGACCACCTCGCTGTATCCACTGTTCGCCCTTTGCTGGAGGAGTGACTGACACCAGCATGGTCGTACTTCAGGAGCATGGACATTCCATCGCGTGACACAGCGGAAAAGGATCTGGGGGATGCTTGTCGACAGCTGGCTGACCATGAACTAGCAGTGAGCCCAGGTGGCCAAGAAGGCCAATGGCATCCTGCCCTGTGTCAGAAACAATGTGGCCAGCAGGCAGTGATTGTCCCGCTGGACTCGGCACTGGTCAGGGTACACATCGAGTACTGCATCCAGTTCTGGGCCCCTCAGTACAGGAAAGACATTGAGGTGCTGGAGCGAGTCCAGAGGAGGGCAGTGGAGCTGATGAAGGGTCTGCAGCACAAGTCCTGTGAGGAGCTGCTGAGGGACCTGGGGTTGTTTTACCTGGCGAAAAGGAGGCTAATGGGGACCTTATCACTCTCTACAACTACGTGAAAGGAGATTGTAGCCAAGTGGGGATTGGTCTCTTTTCCCAGGTAACAAGTGACCTGAGGACAAGTGAACATAGTCTAAAATGTGTCAGGGAGTTTGGAGGAATTTCACAGTAAAACTAATTAAACATTGGAATGGACTGCCCAGGGAAGTGGTGGAGTCACCGTCCCTGGAGGTGTTTAAGGGAAGACTGGACATGGCACTTTGTGCCAGGGTCTAGTTGATGTGGTGGTGTTCTGCCAGGTACTGGATTCAAAGATCTCAGAGGTGTTTTCCAACCTAATTGATTTTGTGATTCTGTGACATGAAATCCTTGCTTACCCTCTTGTTCCTCTTAATTTAAAAACAAATATGGACTCAAAGTTGGTGGTCACACAGTGCTTGGGGGATGGTCAGTGTTAGACTAGATATGATGCTCTGCCATGATCCTGAAATGAGCAAAGTTGACAGCAGTCACTGACTGAAAGCTGTGTCACTGCAAACAGATAAACCCCATAAATACCAGACTGGGTGCATTAGATATTTAATTATGTTTTACAGCACGTGTCATAGTGAAGAGGTCCCAGCATGTAAAGTGGTGTAGTGCTTGAGAGTAAGAAGTTCTGGTAACTAGTACCCATTAGGTTTGTCTTGATGTCTTCATTCTTCATAGACTACCTTTTCCAGTTTGATGCAAAAGGGAAAAGTACATAACAGAGTCATTATTAAAAATGTATTTGCAATTTTTATATATGTGAATATGCATATACATATTTTATGAAAGTATTAAAATACATAAAAGATATAAGTATTATAAAAATAGTATATAAAATATAAAAAAAAACATTTAAAAAATGAAAAAAATATAAGTTCAGTGGGCCGAATCAGATTTGACTAAGGAAGCATTAAATGTGAAGGAACCTTTTGAACATAGTGGTTATGTCTGCCAAGTTGTAAGTGTGCTCAGAACTACAAGAGAACAAATTCAAGATACAAGCATAAGAAGTCTGATTGTGTATTAATTACTTATTTCTTCCTTCAAACTGTGGTATTTTGAGGACCTGACTTTCCCAGGTGCTGCCTGAGCACCAAAAGTGCCTGCTCAGACAGTGCCATACACAAAGGCACCTAAAATCCTAATCTCTTGTTAATTTTTGAGATTTTGCCTGTCTGTTGTTTTCACTCTCTTCGAAATTAGATTAGTTTTTACTCTTTCTGGAGATAGTTCTCTAGAACTGTTGTAGCACTGTTGTAATCTATTGATTAAAGGGGAGTATGTGAGCGTTTCTTCTTGCAAAGCAATACTTGGGATGGCTGTAGAACAGACTCCCTGTGTGGCAATGGAATAACTGCTTATATCTTCATCTGTCTCTAATGTATTTCTCTATTTTAGCTTGTGAAAATTCCCAAGATTTAAGTTAGGGTGACAAAAGCTGGCCTGGATTCTGTTCTGGTTAATTTTCTGCAAGGATGAAAGCTTTTATTGGAAGTCTTTCTCATGCTTACCTGTCAGTTCTTAAAATCACCTTCCAGTCTTGTCTGCTGCTCCCTCTGTTGGATTATTATTTTTAATAAAATCTCAAACCCTTATTTCCACAAAGAAGCCCCACAAAGCCTGTCATGTGTATGAGAGTTCTTACATCCCTTGTTTCCTTGTAAATTTTGTCTAATTCCCATAGACATGTCCACCCTGTCTTGGATGGCATCTGTCTGTTGTCCCTTGCAATCACTTTTACTTTACCCAAACTTCTGTCTTTCAGATGAAGTCTGTGCAGATAAACGTGGATCAAAGCCACCACAGCTTTAAAGATTCATACAAAGCCTTAGTCTTACCCGATCTTGTTTCTTGGTGTTTAAAATACACATCACTCTTTTGAACAGCAAAACAATAAGATACTGAATCAGATAAGAACAGATTGCAAATCTGGGCTGGGGAAGAACAACCTGGCATTGACCCCTGTTGGGAGGCATCTGTTAGCAAAAGCTCATGTAAATTCCTATTTGTTTTATACCACGGTTTTGCAAATGCCTGTGTGTCTTTAATGCCAATTTGCTAAAGGAAACAACTTACAATATCTTATATAATATTGATATAATTGCACAAACTCATAATGCATATGGGATTCTTTTATATATTCCTGCTATACTGTATAAAACTTTCTTGTTTTAAGACTGAAAACTTTGCCTTGTCATTTCTTCCTTTCTTTCCAATTGTGGGAGGATGAAGATGAAGGATGGCAGTACATCTAAGAGGTAGCAGCTGCAGGGGTGAAATATTTTGCCTAAAGAAGTACTTTGTGGGTAGAAATGTACGAAACGATTACAATCTTGAAGCACTACAGTCCTTTCTGCTATGTCTCGACAGGAAATATTATCTGTCAAAAACTGTATTGCAGTAATCTTTCACTTTTTTGTTACCAAATGTCTGCAATAATCTCAAAGTAGTAAAATAAATGTAAGGTCTTTCTTCAGTTGACCCCAAGTCACTTACATTTTCACTGTGATGGCAGTAGTGAATTTCTAGCTTGGATTTGTAATCTCTTAAATGCCAATTACTTAATCAAGTCAGTATTTTTGACAGAATCTGTGAAGAATGCTTTGCTCTTTTTTTGTTTCAGTTTTACAGTACAAGAAACAATTGTATGTGAGCTTGAGAAAAATGTTAGCCTTGTTATCCTGTAGTTTTAAAAAATGATAATTTGGGTACCTTGATCTTACAAGAGACTTGATTTCTGATTTTGAGATAGAGAGAGTGGACCAATGGTGGGAGGTTTGCTTTTAATTTATTTATTTATCTATCTACCTATTTTTTTATTTAATGGAGAATATTCAGACACATGGCTCACTTGGATTATTTTTTTCTGTACTGGTATAAATAATATTAATATTTTCTCAGACTCTTTGAGTCTAATTAACTTAGGTCTCTTCTATGAATTTTCTCCACAGTGGGTGAGAGAAAAATGTTGAAATCCCTTGGGTGCTGTTGCTGCCAAGAGAGACTTGATAGAAGTATATAGATAGAAGTATATAGACATATAGATTAAAATACATCTCTAAGAATTTATGTATTTTGGCAAAATGTTTTGCTGTACTACACACTGCAATCAGAGGTATGGCAAAAGACCTGTGATCTTACAACCTGACTTTAAAAGAATACTAATGCCATTTTTAAAAAAGGAAATATATCAGTCAAATTTATCTCAATTCGGTAAGATAAATTTTAAATCACTGATCATTATGTTGTAGTAAAAGGAGGTTAATGTCAGGTCACCTATCATAGACATTTCTTACATCTTAGGAGTTATAAACAACTAAGATTATTTTAAACTTGCCTGAGTGACCATCTTGCATTCAGTACCATGTAAGTACAAGTAAGAGTTTCTACAAACTCGGGATTTGCCCAAACCAGATTTGTGACCCCACAGACACAGCATCTTGTCCAACTGAGAGTTGTTGTCACCTTTTTAAAGCCTATTTCAATACTGATATGAGAAAACAGTTCTAGGTTTAAGTCTGTTGTTTTCTATGTGTTTGGGCTTTTTTCTTTCTTTTTCTCAAGTTGCTGGTTAAGGTGACTGATCTTTTACTTAAATGTAGTGATAGTACATTTCTTGACTGAGCACTCTGTATGAAAGGGAATGAGACCACTCTTCTGTCCTCTCCCAATATTTCTAGCTTTCATCTGCTACATGTTCACTGATCTACTGTGCCTTTAATTTTTTGTCAGGTTTTTTTTTTCAGAGGAGGCACTTGACTGTGAGTTTACCTAAGGCAAGTGAGTCCAAAGTAATTTTGTGTTTTAAGTAGCTTAGTAGTAGTTTCAAAAGGGGCTTATATAATATTATGCATGTGCCAATAGTAATTTGAGAAAGAAATGTTCTTTTTTGAGGTCTTAAAATACGATCTGAGCCAATGGGCTCCATTGGGAAAGCATCCACTATTTTATCTGTAACATTTGCAGACCAGATAAATTTGATTTATCTTAAATGGTTTCCCCTTCTACTCTGCTCAGGTTTTGAGATTAGCATTTCTGATTCTGTTGATTTATACTATTCTGAATCACAGGGCTGATCCTCTAGTTCTCTCTCTGGTCATGTTCTCCGGTACAAAAAACAAGTTCTCTTTTGTGGCAGACTATGAAACACTTCTTGGGGTTTTAGTTTAATGAAAATCTTTATTGCTTTGGAACCAGAAAGAATTGTAAGTTACTAATTTCTTTGAGATTGATCATATGATCAGTCATTAAGATTGATTCTGTATACTGCAGTGGGCTATTAATATTTTCTCCTATGACAACTAGGTAAAGCAGACAAGTACATTACTAATCTCAGTAATCTGTTCAGTACTGCTGAAAATATGCAGAGCAGACATTTTCTGCCTCAGCAATGCATCATGAGATACCCAAGAAGGAAAACAAAGTCAGCTTGATTTTAATTACTTGTTCAGTTTGGTTGTCTTGAAATGGCTGTTGTGTTAGGAATTTCTAGAGGGTTTTCAGTTGAAAAAAAGTCTCAGGAATAAGCTTAGAAAATTCTATGCAGGCTCTGAGTTACTGCCCTTGTCCATTTTACCTGCAGCTGCTGCAGTTTTCCACCCCAGCCACCCTAGTGGCCCTTGGTCAACAATTCTCACCCGGGTGGCACTAGTGGTGGAAAGAGCAGAGCTGTCCCTCACAGTGCAGGGACTTCTGCAGTCCAATCTTCCTTTGAGTAGTACATCTTTATTTTCTCTTTGGCAGTAGCCGCCCAGTACTAATGCTTATTATTAATTTCTACAAACAAAGCAAAATTGCTTTTCATTGATTGGTTCTCAGCTGCTGATCGTATGGACAAGGTTCTGGGGCAAGTGAATGTCAATTTAAAGGGCAGAATGACCATATCTGGGATCTAGGTGTACTTAAACCACAACTGATCCAAATCTGTGTCCCACTCAGTCCAGGCTGGTAAAATACACATACACTGATTTTAATATACATTACTCCAGCAGCTAGGGTTTGTGATTCATGCTTCATCTTGGACTTAGGATTTACAGCTGAAGAGAAACCTGGCAGAAAGAGTGGTAGTGAGCAGGAATGTCTCTGTGGCTGCCCTTCGGAGAGTAACTGAATGAGGGCAGATGTGTTTGTTTCCAGAAACTGATGCCACCCAAGTCAGTAGATATATTTTGCTTTGCAGTGCTCTCTGGTGTACACTACAGCTGTTAAAAGGCCTGGCATAGCCAAATGCAATGTATCCAACACAGATGCATTGTACCGGGCTCTTTGGTAGTTGTACAGTTTTCGACTGTTCAGGCAAATCTGGCAATGGAAGAGTCTTACAAGAAATATGGAGAGACTTTTTACAGGGCATCTTGTGATTGGACAAGGTATAATGGTTTTAAACTAAAAGAGAGTAGAGTTTGACTAGAAGTAAAGGAGAATTTTTTTATACTGAGGGTGATGAAACAGTAGAACAGCTTGTCCAAAGAGGTGGTAGATGCCCTATGCCTGGAGACAGTCAAGGTCAAGTTGGGTTGGGCTCTGAGCAACCTGATCTAGTTGAAGCTGACCATGGTTGTTGCAGGGGGGGTTTGGACTGAGTGACCTTGAACATGTCTTCCAAGCCAAACCATTCTATGATGCTGTAGTGGCTTTCCTGAAAATCCACAATATGCAGGCCAGTTGAGCAGCTGAAGACAGGAATGGGAGCATAGGGAAGTTCCTTTGAAGAATCTTATATAAAAATAACTATTGGGAGCTTATCAGTATGTGAACTCTAAATTAGAAAAACAAGTGCATACTGGATAAATAAAAATTAGAGTAGGCACCTGTCTATTGCTACCTCCCAAAATTATCAAATTGAAACATGCTGTCTTACATCTCCTGTCCCTACAGACAAGTGGCATAGGAAGGATGAGTCAGCTATTTTCCCTACAAAACATTTTCAGCTGTGGTGTGATAACACCTGAGCTGTTTGCTGCAAGCATCACTGCAAATGTGGGTAACTGTGTAAACTCAGCTGCTCTTCTGAAAGCTAAAGGTAACTGCTGTAAAAAAACCCCTTAATCCAGGAATTAAATAGGATAGTAAACTTGAGAAATGTAGGCTGCTTGCTGACCTTGCCTTCCCTCCAGGTGTTTATATCTAAGTACTTTGTACTCAACAAGTAGGACTTGTTGATAAACATGGATTAAAGGGTGTGGGGTTATTGTTGCCGTCAGATCTGTTTCAGGGCATAACTGGGAAGTTGTCATAGGGGAGCAGGACCAAAACATAAGTTTAGTCACGTGTGGTGAAATCATCATCCTGAAAGGATCAGCACTTCATTTAGAAGTCAAAGATGCTTTTGAATGAAGGAGCATCAGTAACCTCATGTGAACTCTGGTTTCATCAGTTGCCTGTGCTTGCAAGCTGATGTATGTGATAAAATCAAAACCAAGTGTAAGAGATCCTCCAATACCAGTTCCATTTTAACTTGGAATTATTTTTAATTAATCAAGAGACTGACATTTTCAACATCTGGATTTACTGAAGGATGCAGAGGCTCCATTTTTAACTCACAGTAGTAACACCAGAGTCCCAAATATTTGATAGTTGCTTTATTCATGCTGTAGATAACGCCCTCTGAATTTTATGCAGTTATGACTGGGCAAATGTGTGGGCTTGAAAATCAACATTTATAGCTAAATCAAAGTAGAGTGCTCCAAGTACTTTGTTTCTTCAAGCTTTTGTCTTCTCAGTGGTTGGTCTTGTGACTAGAAACAGTTTAAGGCCATGTTCCCAAAGCTGTGGAGGAGTTTGTGGCTGTCGCCTGCAATAGCAGAAGGGTTGGAGGAGCAATGGGGGTATGGAAGTGAAGCTGTGGGCTCTCTGGGCTCTGTTTGGCTGAAGTCTCTGTGTGTTTCCTGAGCTCAGGTGCAGTCATTTACCTGACCCGGTGTGTTCTTAGGAGTGCCAATGAGTTGGTTTTCTCAAAGGTAGGTAAAAACTTCTTTGGAGTTTGGGAGCTGGCACCTGTGTGTTCTCTTTACCTTATGAAATCTGAACTGTGCAGAAGTATTTAATATCTAGGAGGAAACTCCTGTCTGTTTTGTTTCCTCCCATACTTTCTTGGCATAATCTAATCTCTGAGTATTATTGTTCAGGTGCAGTATCAGAATTGTGTCAGTGCAAAATCAGGGAGATGCCTTAACGTTTGCAGAGAGAGGGTTGATCACATTCTGTCACTGTCCTCTCTATATAATTAGTGTGTTTATGGTATATTTTGGGGGAGGGGGTTATTTGTGATTTTTATTGGGTTTTGGTTTGGGTTTGTTTGTTTGTTTTTTCTTTTTTCACTTTGATTGCCAGCTGGTGTTTTGTGACATGACCATTTGCTTCACTGCAGCAAACTTTTGATCATCTACTCTTGGTAGTGTCAGAAGAAAGGGGCTGAGTGGTTATGCTGATGTCTTTGGTGGGGCAACTGAAGCACTTGGAGATGTCCCTTCTGGGTCCCTCCTCTTCCAATTGTTTGTTCATTTTGTCTGTAGTTGTAAGGCCTGTTTCTCTCAGCGTGTCTATGCAGTGGGTAGCCCTGGAGACCCTCATGATAACAGGGACGTGTTGAACACTGGTCAAAATAAAAAGAGAAAATTAAAAATTAATACTGATATATGTCTGTTGTCACAGCTGACTTTTTTATCCTGCAATAGCAAAATGGTTTGATAATTTTTGTCTTTTAAATAGCAATAAAAAGTAATCAGAAGTTAAATACAGAATCAGAACTGCCTTATGCATGGTGAGTGTAGTGCTCCATGATCCAATGTGTGATGCGCTGGGGAGTAGCTTTGATGAAAAAGTGATGTTGGAGCTTTCTTCCACATCAGGAAGAGGTCTGGTTTTGCTAATTTATTTCTCAAAATTGGCCAAAACCCAGATTTCTCTCAAGCTCTTTAAGTAAAGTGTATTTGTCTTACTAGCAGTCTGTTACATTTAAGCTTTTTAATTTTTTTTTTCCACATTTCAGTGCATTCAGTTGGATGGTGGCCTCAGTTGTACATTGCCACTGAGCTGTAGCAACTTGTTTCTGATGTTGATGTGTTGGAATACAGTGTGATATTTGAGTACCACTATTATACTTCAGTGAACATGATGAAATCATAAATGACATACTTCATAATATATCTCATTGAAAGGAATATCCTTTCCCACACTTAATATAAGTAAAGAAATGTGTGCATCATAAAGATAGCTTTTCTGTCAATTGTAATGAGAAATTCTTGATCCTGCTCTTTTTCATGTAGTTGTATTTACAAATTCATCCTTTGTTGCTCTGGAAAGGGAAGATTCAGTGGGTATATCCTACAATAAGGAGGGGAAAGACTAAAATACAAGTTCTTAACAAGTCTTGCAATATGTTGACCAGATTTCTCAGCTTCGCAAAACCACTTAATTATGTACTGTAGCAGTATGAGGAACTTACATTTTCTTGTGACTGTAGAGAAAGACTGTATGAAAAAACCTGATAAATGAAAAAGATATTTTTAAAAGTTACAGTTATTTTAATCTGGAAATTTTTTTTATTAATATTCTTAAATATCTTATATTCAGCAATAATCAATGTTTATTGACTTAATTTGGAATTATGGTGCTACTTATAGTCTGTACACTGGGTTTGTAGATGTATGGAGTAAAATAGCTAAAATCGTTGAATACTTTTGAAAATGTTGGTATTGCCCTTTTTTAGTCTTTTTCTTTGAAGTGTTTAATGTGCATAACTTTTCTCTGAATTTGTTGACTTAAAATGAAAGATTTTTATTCCATATACAAAGCAAAAAGTGCTTTTTAGATGTGTGGTCGTAGAGGCATATTATTCTTGTCATATATGAAAATGCTAAGAATTTAACTTATAAATTTCTAATTCTGGAGTGATATATGTGTAGCTGCAAATATGTGGTGTAATTTTTGTTAAAATTCATTAGAAAAGTTGGTCTGTTGCACTCCTGTTATGCATTACATAATTAGTAACTAAGGTTGCTTGGTTTGGTGGTTCGTTTTGGCAAATATTGTGACCCTTATCAGTGTAACATGTAGTTGCCTTTAAAACTGAGATTTAATTGTTGGGAAGAGCAGCTCAAAGTATTTGTATTTTCTGGCCAAAATCTAGAGCATACACGTGTTCTGGAGGACTGAACAGCCTTCTGCTGGAACGCTGCTTGGAGGCGCACCAAGAAGTGCCTGCGAGTGCCTGATGCATGGCAGTGAGATTCCTTTAGGCTTTCACAGGAGTGGCAGACCAACTTTTGACAGTAACAGCCCTGTACTGACTGTTGCTAACAAAACTTGGTTTGCTCCTGTTACAAGGTCTGTCCGTGAATTTTAGCAGCTTTTGCTATCCAGAGGTGTGGATTGATCATTTGCTCATGGCTCATACCTTCTGTCATAGGCTTCCTCCTGGTAGGAAGATAGGTTTCATCATTTGGCTGGGTGCAGTCTTGCTAGTCTTTCAATAAAAACTCAGAAAGAAAATATTTGACATCAAATTTGTGGAATGATTTAACTTAATACAGGATATAAGATGTCTTGTTAAACATGTTTACAAAAAGAAACTCAGTTTAGAATTTTGGGTGAAAGAAGTTTAAGTGTTGTTTAAGCATAAGTACAGAAGAGGTTGTAAGAGAAGATTTCAGTGGTTATGTTGCTTCATTAAAAAGGGAGCGCTTTTCACCTGTAGGAAGGGCTGAAAAAAATATGCAATTCTGAAGAGTTTGTCTCAGTAATTTATGAATTTTGAGTAAAGATACAAGATAGCTGTCTTGCTTTTTACACTAGGGGAATAGTTGTGGATTTGAGCGAAGCTGAGCGTAAGAATACCAGGTAGTATAATTGTAGCCCTATTCTTGTATGTGTTGATTTAATTGTCCAAAATAATTCCCCCCCTCCCTCCCCTCAGCTGTCTTTCAACACCATCAGCTGGCTTTAGCTATGTATTTTGGCGTTTAATGTAATGTGAACAATACTGCATTTTGGTATCGTTTCCTAACTGCCTTCCATTCATTAAGTATTTCTGTTGAGCTCTCATCTAAAAATCCCACTGAATTCCTTTCTTTTGCCTCTGAAAAGATAATGTACTCCCTTTTGAGAACTGTCTTTTCCATGCTTATTAAGAAGAATAATATCAGCTGCTATGTGGCTGAGGCATTGTTCAGTGACTATGGGGGTTTTTTTGTTATTCTTAACTTAATTTTTGTCTGGGCCACACTGCTTCTTAGAGAAGTAGCTGACTGATCATTTTTGTAGCTTTGCTGATACAGTACTCTGCACATGGATTATGGTGTGATTGTTCAGAATTTTTGCCATCCATTTTAGCAGCAGCTACTGAATAAGAATATATCAAGGTAGCCTGTGACTTTTCTGAGGCTTGGAGGTGAAGAAAGACGGAAGAGTGGCTCCTTTTGCTGCTTCCTTTCTATGTTAAGCTGTAGTACTTCCCCCATACTGACTATAAATAAGGAATGAACTTCTGCCAAATGAGGAGCTATGACTGCAATGTGTCTTGGAATGTTTGGACTTTCTCAATCTTAATCTTTAGAGTTCTTAAAACTTTTCACTTCCTGTTCTGTCTGCATAAGTCAATACCACTACTAAAGCCTGTATGGTCATAGATCACACTTACCTTTTCAAGGATTTCAGTATGTGTCTTCAGTTGTAGAAAATAAAAATAGTTGTTCTGAAGCTGGTAAAAATAAAACAGCTCAGGTGTTTCCTTTGGTATTTTAGACTTTTTGGTCCAAGTAATAAGATTATCCAAAGCCTTATATCCATGTTGTGTTGTACTCCTCTTTACTCTAGGTTCACATGTCAAAAGGTTAATTTTAAGGACTTTGTAATGTAAGTGATAGCTTCAGCTGTGTGTGTTCCCAAACCCAAGATTTTCCAACTGATTAAATGTTCTCCCGGAGGAATTATGACAATTCTGGAAAAGCGGTCTTTGAGGAATGTCTGCTTTTCTGCTTCACTCTTCAAGATCATAAAACTTGTCTTCCCCCCTCCACTCCCATCCCATCCACCCCTCCTCCTTATCTTTATAAGTGATGGAACAAGTCTATGACTTTATTTTTAGGCAGAAATCTCCTCTTCATTTTGCAAGTTCACCTAGCCTTCCAGCCATCCTACTCCACAGCTGTCACAACAAACTTTTTTCCAGTGCTATTAAATGTATCAGACATCACTCTGCAGCATGTTAGTTTGTTACCCTGGGGCTTTTCAGTCTATTCTCATGTCATCAAAACCACAATGTGATTTCAAGATTTCTTACATATTCCCTGAAGGAAAATCAAGTGGTAGTTAGGAAGCTGATAGATACTCTGCAGATATAGCAGATCTCTAGCAATTAAGTGGTTAATAGCCTCAATTTATTGTTTTCATTCCTCATTTCCCATAACCATGACTCCTGTGAACTCTCTGTATGCTTTTGTCTGTATTTTCAACTGGGATTTTGGGAAAACTTTGCCACACTGGAGAAGAAGCACTGCTCTAGCTTTGTTTATCCTATTTTTATGCCCTCTGCTCCTCTTTCTGTTATCTGATTGCTGTAGACAGTGTTCTCATCTGAAAGATTCTTTTGTCCTCTTTCTCTTATTCTTTTCTGTCTGTAACATTTAAGTAATTTATATTGTAATGATTTTAATGGTGGAAACACCAGTTAGCCTGGTGAAAGATTGGGTGTGCTCCTCTTTTCTGTAAGGCCATCATTAAGAGATGAAGATCCCGATGGGCTTGGCCTTTAGCATCAAACACAGCAGTTAGGTACAGACAAATTGGCCAGACAATAGGTAGGAGCATCCTACTAGTAACTACTAATAAATGTGCCTTCTGACAGCCTCTGCACAACCTGCACAGCATTGTGCTGTACATTTCATTCTCTTTCATACTAATTTGAGCTGGAAAAGACTTACTTTCTGCCTTTAATTTCTCTTTTTCTTCTACATACCTAGAACCTTTCTTCCTTGATTTTTAAAAAGCCTTTCAGCTTGTGTCTCTGGTGTCCTTTCATATTCTGAATCACAGATATAGTTTGAAAGACATCTTTTGAACTCTAGTCCACACTGCCTTTTTAAGCAGGGTCAGCTGCAGCAGGTTGTCCATGCCCATGCCTAGATAGGTTTGGAATATGTTCCTGTATGGACACTTTACAACCTCTCTGGGCAACCTCTTCCAGTGTTTGACCACCCTCACTGGAAAAAAAAAAAAAGGACATTCTTGTGTTCAGATGGAATTTCATATATTCCAGTTTGTTTCCATTGACTCTTGTTCGGTTGGTGGGCACCCTTGGAAAGAGCCTGGCTCTGTCTTCTTTGTTCCCTCCCATCAGGTATTTATACCCACTGATGAATCCCTCCCTGTCCTTCTGGAGAAGAATCTTTTCTTCTCCAGACTGAACAGTCACAGCTCTCTCAGCCTCTCCTCATGGGACAGATACTCCAGTCAGTTAATCATCTTTGTGGCCCTTTGTTGCACTCTCCAGCATGTCCACATCTCTCTCATACTGGGAAGCCCAGAAATGAAGAAATAATACAGGTGTGGCTTCACTAGTGCTGACTAGAGGGGAAAGATCACGTCCCTCCACCTGCTGGCCACCCTCCTTCATGTCCAGCCCATCAGGCTGTTGGTCTTTGCCAACATGAGGTTTTGCTGGCTCATTCTCTGCCAACACCTTTCCAGCTGGCTATCCCCAGCTGTCTTAGTGCATGAGGGTTAGTCTTCCCCAGATGCAGGACTTGTTGAACTTCATAAGGTTCCTGCCCGCTTGCCTCCTCATGCAACCAGTGTGTACACAGCCACTCCTCCCAACCTTCCCATCATCTGAGGCCGCACTCTGTCCAAGCATCCAGGTTACTAATAGAGATTTATAACAGCTCTGGACCAGGTGTGAACTTTTAGGGATCACCACTAGCTGCCATCTGCCAACTAGATGTCACACAAATAGTCAAAATCCTCTGAACTTCGTTGTTCAGTTGATTTTCAGTCCACCTCACCGTCTGCTCGTTTAGCCTATACTTCATCAGCTTCCCTGAGACTTCTAGGCAGACTGTCAACTGCCTTACTAATGTAAAGGGAAACAAATCCACTGCTCTCTCCTCATCTACCAAGCCAGCAATTTTGTCTTAAAAGGGCATCATGTTGCTTATGCAATTTCGCCTTTGTAAATCCGTGCTAACTATTCTGGGTCACCTTGTCCTTCATATGTATGGAAATAATTTCCAGGATTTTTCTCCTGTGCACTTGCCAGAGCCTGATGTTAGGATGACTGGTCTGTAGTTCCCTACATCTTATTTCTTGCACTTCTCAAAGATAGTGCAAGACATGACCTAAATAAATGAGAGTGGCCTCATAATGACATCTGATCCTCAATATTTGTGGGTGCAACCCATGAGGCCCCATGGATTTATATATGTACAGTTTGTTTTAAGTGCTACCTCACTTGGTCTTCCTCACTCCAGACATTCCCTTTTAAATGTTCTGGTAGGATTTGGCAGGAAAAAAATCTTTCTGTGAACTATATTCAAAGCATTCCCTTCCTTCTCTATGGATCCAGGTACTACCATGGCTGGATGACCTCTTTCTGCTTCATGAACAATTAAACGCAGTGAACAACTTTGACTGTCCTGTTATTTTTTATTAATTTGGCTGGCACTGTGAGGCTCATTTGCTGAATCTTAACTAGTTAGATGTGGAAAAATAAGTAATCTCCTTTGCTAGATGATTCACTGGGGTGATAAAGTTCCAAAGACTGGGAAAACAGATATGGTTCTTTCCCTGGACTAGCAGTGGAGTGATTCCTGCATTGCAGTTTGAGTATAATGTTATTTTACCCAGCAGGGAAATATTTCAGATAGCTGCTTTTGAACAGATTATGCTGGAGTATTCAAGGAAAGCACAATAAATGACATTCCTATTTTTGTGTTCTTGACCAGGGTTTGAATTCAGTTACGTTCCTCTTACAATGCATTGGCAGGCAGTGAAGTGCTGTGCAACGCAGAAGCATGTTACATTCACAGAAGTTGTGGAAACATGTCTGTTCTCCGTGTTCAGTGGGAAATTCCTGGAAGAAGTGTATCTCTTAAATGCATGTCCTCTGGGGCAGCCTTTGGAATGAGGATCCTGCTGGTTTTTAATGAGGCTAGGAAGAACAAAGAAAGCATTTCTTAGTTAAGGGAAATGTGATAACTGCAGTTGCATTTCTCTATTGAAAAAAATGTATGAAGTTGGTAGCTGGGGGCTTTTTGAGGTGGCCAGTGCTAGTTAAACAATCCCACTATGTTTTCTTGTGTAACAACTAAGTGTATCAGCTTTTTCTGGTAGATTTTGCAAGCCCTTAAACAAACAAAACCCCAAACCTTAAGTTTTTGAAACTAAGTCTACAAAGTTGTTGTCTTACTTCATTCAGCACTTATCCATTATCTTGCTTACTTTTTTGTCCATTGATGAATTTGGCAAAAATCAGGGACTGAGCATGGTCATCCTGAGAAAATTACTGATGTCTCTACAAGATGATGTAGAGCATGATCTATGAGCATGTAATTAACTGGTCCAAAGGCAAAGTACATGGAGAAAGTGCAGAGCATCGCAATAAAAATACACCGATAACCTTCTGTGTAGTATAACCACAAATAAACAGTAACTCAGACTATAAAAGGCATTTTGCAGTTCTCAGGCAGTGTCCTGAGCTAACCCGAGTCTTCTGCTCCTGGTTGTGTGAGACCTTTGCCCTGTCTGTCTCAAAGAGAGAGCTGAAATCTCTGTGATAGATTCATCATTCACAGATGAAATCATAGATGATTTTTGTTGTTTTGTGAAAATTATGCTTCACTGTGAAGAACTTATTACTTCCTTGATCTCAAGCTTAGGCGACATTTGAATAGTTAAGGAGAATAGCTTAGTATTCTTATATTGCTAAAGCTATTGTTTAAATTGCTGTTTGTGAAGAGACCCATAAAGGCCTATGGAAGGCTGGCAGCTTGTGTTGGTTATCATACGAGCTAGGCTTGGTGACTCCAAAATGATTGTGTGAGTGGTTTTTGTGGGTGTTGGGGTGTTTTTGTTTATTTGTTTGTTTCTGAATTCTGGTGGTTTATGGATCCTAGAAATATGGTTAGTACTTTGACTCTTTCTGTGTCTTATTTCTGCACTGCACAGCCAGCGTTTCAGATGGCATCTTATGGGTGCATGCCTGGTGGGTTATCCCTGCTTTTTGGGAGCTGATCAGAAGCTCTCATAAATATTGTGGGTTGCCTCTTTTGTTTCTGTTGACAAACCTATGCTTCTAAGTGCCTGTACAGTAAGATTTTGAACATGGGGAATAAATCAAGAAGTTAGAGGTCTGTGCTCAGTTGCAGGGCTGTGATCTTGTTGGGATCATGGAGGGATAGCTCACATGACTGAAATGCTGCAGTGGATGGATAGATGCCCTTTAGGAAGGACAGAGGGGAAAGAAGAGGAGCTGGAGTTGCCTGTTATGTGAGAGGACAGCTGTAGTGCTTGGAGTTCTGCCTGGGGATGGATGATGAGCCAACAGAGGGCCTGTGGATAAGGATTAAAGAGCAGACCCGTATGGGTGACTGTAGCAGCTGTGTGTTATAAGCCACCTGAGCAAGAAGAATAAGTAGATGAGGCCTTAACTGCTAGAAGTAGCTTCTCATTCACAGGCCCTGTTGCTCATGGTGTACTTTAACCATCCCAATATCTGCTGGAGGGTCATCACAGGTTATAAGCAATCCAGGAGGTGCCTGACACAGGTTATAGAGAAGCCAGCAAAGAGAGGTGCTATGGTGGACTTCATAAAGCAAAGAAGGGCTGGTTGTGGTGTGAAGGTCAAAGGCAGCCTTGGCTACAGTGACATGAGATAATGGAGTTCAGGATCCAAGGAGCAGGTCAAAAAGCAAGATCACAGCACTGAACTTCATGAGAGAAGACTTTGACCTCTTTGAAGATTTGCTTGATATAAGTCCTGTGGAATAAAGCCCTGAAAGACAGAAGAGGATCCAAAGAAAGCTTGTTAATATTCTGGCATGGTTTAACCCCAGATGATAACTAAGTACCATGCAGACACACACTCCCTTCCCCCTCCCACCTCTCAGTGATATAAGGAGAAGACACAGAAGAAGAGGTACAAAAACTTGTGGGTTCAGGTTAGAACAGTTTAGTAGATGGAAAGAAGTAGAGTCTTACAATAATAATGATTATAATAATAAAAAATAAATAAAACCCAAGAAAAACAAGTGATGCACAATACAATTGCTCATCACCTGCTGATCAGCCTTTCCCTGAGAAGTGATCAGCCCCTTCCACTCAACTCCCACAGTTTGTGTACTGAATTTAGTATGGAATATCCTTTTGGCCAGTGTGGGTCAGTTGTCCTGGCTGTGCTCCCTCACAGCTTCTTGTGCAGTTCCTCACTGGCAGAGCATGAGACACTGGAAAGTCCTTGATTTAGGGTAAGCACTACTCAGCAACAAACAAAACATCAGCATGTTATCAACATTATTCTCATATTAAATCCAAAACACAGCACTGTACCACTTACAAAGCAGAAAATTATCTCTAACTTAGCCAAAACCACTACACAGGAGGCATTGGATCTAAATCGCTCTTACATCTTTTTAGTAAAATAAAAAGTACTTTCCTGATTATGAAGATGGAGATTAAGAAGAACTTTTTATTCATGAATAGTTTTAAGAAAAGCTTTTCTCTGAATGTTTTGTGTAAAGACATTTGATTTGGCACTTCTGAAAAGTCCTGCTCCTAACAGAAAGGAGATACAAAACTCCTCCTGCATGGGAGCAGCCCTGGGTTTTGATTCATTGAAGAATGTGTTTATTTAAAGAGATGCAGCATTCCAAGGATATTTCTAAAGACTGCAACAAAGATTGTGTCCAGTGGCCTAAGTATCTTTTTCATTTGCTTTCAATAACTCTGTCTTCAACTTGAGTTTACTTTCCTGCTAGTTCTGATCAAAGCATTTGCATGAAAAACTAATTTCTTTTCATTTCATTTCTGTCTGCCAATCCCAATAGCAAAAAGTATTGCTGATAGGTGTATGATTTTTTAAACTTGCTTTTTTTTCTTTTTGCCTCTCCAACAGGCCATCTGTGGAAAAGAAGAAAGAGAGAAAAATGAAGTACTTATTCTTAATATTTCTCATGAATTTGTTACACCACTATACTGGGAAATCTTTGAGAAGATATGGCAGTTCCCTGAAGTCATTTGAAGACATTAAAAATGAGATAGCTGGCTATACTAATATTGCTAAGGCTATTATTGATCTTGCTGTTCATGGAAAGGCTCAGAACAGATCCTATGAAAGATTAGCAGTTTTTGCTGACACCATAGGACCTAGACTCAGTGGTTCAAAAAACTTAGAGGCAGCCATCAAATATATGTTCAGTGCCCTGCAGAAAGACGGGCTGGAAAATGTGCATCTGGAGCCTGTGAAAGTACCACACTGGGAAAGAGGAGAAGAGTTTGCAGTGATGCTGGAACCAAGGAATCACAGCATTGCTATTTTGGGACTTGGGAACAGTATTGCAACTCCTCCAGAAGGTAACTCTTCCTTTTGGAATTACGTATCACTTGCTTTTTAACACCAAACTGTATTGTACCCCCAATAACTTCTCTCAGTCATCAGACTGGTTTTCTTCTTGCTGTAATAGTTCTGCAAAACAAGGTGCTGTTCTCCTGGGATTTTTCTATATGGTGTGGTTGTGACTGATGCAGTTTATATTAGTACTGTTGGGTTGAACAGGCTTGTAAAATTAGAGTTGATTCCTGAATTTTCCATTAAGTTTATACCGTTTTGTTGAACACTGCTGAGCCTCATTGCAAAGATTCTGGTGCTCCATTGTGGTTGGCAGGAAAGAAGTTCTCCATGGGGTGTCAAGTTGACACATGATTTCTCCTTCAGCTGCCCTATCTTGCCAAGCTTAGCCCTTAACTCCAGTAAAAAAAAAGACAGCAGGAAAAGGAGCTGAGCTTGGAGTGTTCAAGCCCCTTGCTAAACATGGCAGTTGGTATCTGTGTGTCCTTTCCTTCCCTGTCTCATGTTCACCTTGAAACTTACCTGGTGACACTGCTTACATGCTCACTTTGTCACTTACCTGTTACTGAACTGTGTGTTGCCTTTTAGATGATCACGTGTGATATGTTACTCAGGGGCAAGAATAACCATGAGCTGCGCTCAACAAGATTCTGCTCTTTTAAACCCCAAAATATTAGCTTGTCTACGAACAAAATGATTTATAAGATCTCTTTTTGTACATATTGATGTGAAGCTTTCAGAATTGTTATTTAAAGGCCAGATGAGAACCTTCTTCTGTGACTGCTCTCCATAAAAACCAATATGCTTATTCCTAGACCACTTCAAAAGCATTTGTATTTCTTTTTGAGAAAATAAATTTAGTTTAGGAAATAAAACCTAACATGATACTCATAATTTTTTTATGAATTGTAAATCTTTGTGATAGCAAGCTTTCTGTTTGAAATGAAACAATGTATAAAAGCTGGTTTTTTTTAGAAAAAATATCTAGCCTTTCAAAATGCAACAAATAGAACTGGATAATTTAAGATATGCTTGGAATAAATCATACTTGGTTTGCAAAATTGCAGCTGTCAGTTTATCTGAGATAGTTCTGTCATATGGAGGTAAACCCATTCCTAAATGCAATGCAACTAGAACCATTAATATCTGTTAGTCCCATGATATGTGCAAGGTTTAGTGCTTTGATAGGAGAATATTTACAGCAAAGCTTAAGCCTACAACTTATTTTGTATCCTTTCCAGTCTTATATCAAGCTTCCTAAAAAGTAAGCTAAAATTAGAAGGGGTTTTTTGGTGTTTAGCAAGTGTTGCTGAACCTGCAAAGGGAACCTGCAATTTAATTTTGGCAAACATCTTCACATCCCAAAAAGTCTGTTTTTCACTTCTCTTTCTTAGTTGTGTAGTTTTTTGCCCTTGCCTGGTTTTACTCCTAGGTTTGCCTTTTTTTTTTAGAGATTTACTGAATTTACATGTTAAAAATACTCACAGAGGCTAATTACGTCCTTCTTTTTCTGTGGATACAAATATGCAGCTAGCAAGAATTTCTCTTGCTTCTTTCCAGTCCCGTGAGATATTTTTCTCTCTCACAGAAGATATTAGCAGAGTTCTATAAGTTATGAACACCTGCAACCTTGCAAAACCTTGTTTATAGTACAGTAGGAAAATATTTTGACAATGGATGTTTTAGGATTTTTAGCCAATCACCCCAAGGGGTGGCTGATCCTTTGACCAATTAGACTATGAAGAAAAAAGTCTGTAAAAAAGTTGTAAAATAATTAAATGAAAGAAATCTCGCTGCACAATTCTTGCCTGCTGGATCTCTCTTCTCCTCCCTACCACTGCAGGACACTGTGATATTTTTCATCTGTAAAGATCCTATATGTTGAAAGATAGGATCGTATCATCCAGTGCTGGTTTATACTGAGTAGTGTTCAAAAACCTCACATCATTCTTTCTCACAATTTTACTTTCCTCTGACATCTGCCATGTTGCTGAAGAGGTATATGTGTTGGTGCTAGAAGACTTTACGGCAATGAGATCTCTCACAAAAGAGTGGTCTGTTTCTCACACTTTCTGGAATATTTTTGGTTAAATTACTTATCTTATGACTCTCCTACCATTTGTGCCTTTTCTTATTTCTGCTGGTCTCATCTTGCTCTGCGCAAGCTGTGACAGGTTTTCGTGCTTGAGAAGGTTATGTGGGGTAGCTGGTCCCTGGTGAGCACTTGGCTCTTGTTCTTCCAATCACTGGACCATCCTCCTGGCTGACGGAAATGTCTGGTAAGAGCTGCTCATCACCAGCCTCTGTGGGCAAGAGAACCGGAAGGCGTGCTGTTCAGAAAAGTGCTGTCCTAGAACACTCACTCATACCAAGCATGGAATAAAAAATGTGTAGTTAGACTATTAAAACCACTGCCTTATCACTTCTGAGGATTGCCACAGTGCCTTATTCCTAAGAAAAAGGGATAGAAGGCTGCCCTAAATCACATCAGAAATAGTTGAACAGTTTCCCTCTGAGGGATTATCAGCAGTTCTGATACATCTTGTATTAGCCAAGAAGCTGTGGGAGTGTGAGTCTTCCTGTAATCAAAATAATGCAACTCAGTGTGAGATGCCTGATGCCAGTTATCCTCTCGTTACAGTACTGTTGTTACATGGGATCAGACTAGGGACATCTACTGCTGCTGTGCTGAGCTTTGGCAGAGGGATGTTTTAAAGGCTGAAGACTGTCCTTCAGATGTTGGCTCTATGATGATTCTTTGGTTTCTTCACAGCTGCCTCTAAAGTGGACTGTGCAGATGATCCCTGGTTGTTTGGTGTTAGCTTGATAGTTACTGCATGTTTTAAGTCAGTGTTCCTATCAGGATATGTTTCAGACCCCTCTGTTTACAAACCACTGTCTCGGTATAGCCCAAACAGATCCCTTCCTTGACACTACTGATGCCTAGAGACAGAGGATGGCATTGGTTGGACTTCTTGTCTTTTAAGGTCTAGGAATGGGGTTAAGATGAGAGGGGCTGACTCCCACATCCCAGCAGGAGGTACAGGAGACCATTTCTTGTTTTTTCACCTTCTCAGTTATGTCTTGTATTCCTCCCTTCCCATGATTTGGCCCCAGGGTTGTGATCTGAGAAGCTAAGACAATAGGAATTGTCAGAAATTTAGCTTAACAATGGGCAGAAACTTAAAACTTGGTGCTGGACTTGGTGGCCTTTGGTTCCCTCAGAGCTCCTCCTGGAGCTCAGCACCCCGAGCAAGTGCTCTGGAGGGCTCTTCATTAACATGGCAATAGCCTAACAGCAATTAGAAACCTGGCTTTGGATGCTGGAAATTCAGGAAATTATTTTCCTTTCTGTCCATGGAAATCCAAACCAGTGTTTCCTAAGAGTGACCCAATGACTACAGCACATGCTGAGGTTTGTTACTTTCCATTTCAGCATACACCATGTGAGTGTGGAAAAAAATCCGCAGTCCTTCAGAGCAGGAACAGGAAGCTCTAAAAAGCAGCAGTATTTTTAGCTATGGAGTCCAAGCCAGCACTGACTCCAGGATACCAGGAGTGTCTCTTCCTGCAGGTCTTCTATCTAACTCATGCCTATGGCATTGAAACCCTACTGGGATGTGCACAGAGCTTTCCTCATCTATTTGATTTGATGAGATTTGCCCACATTGGCTTAGATACAGAACAGTTGGATGATGTGCAGGAGGTTTTTCAGTACCTTGTGATCTTGGGGATAAAATCCTACTTTCTCCTTCATGACTGGGAAATATGCCAGGATGTCGAGTTCCCAGATTCCATCTGATTTACACAGCAAAAAAAGGGGAGAGTACAGAAAAGGTTAGATTTTTCTACTGAAGAGGAAAAACACCCAATGTTCTCCTTCTCCAAGTGTATTCCAAGATGTGAAGGTGTTGCGTCAAAGAGAAAGTTTTCACTTCCTTTGATTTCCTTACAAGGAGGGAGTAACTTTATGGTGCACTTTAGTGACAGGAAGACAAGAAACATGAAACAGAGTGACCTGGATTTCCAGAAATCAGCAGAGACTGAAAACAGTCATCACCTCGAAGAAATGGATTCCTAGGTAATAAACAGGATTGAATGTTAGAAGAGCTCAGTTTTGGGAGCTGGAAAACTAGAGATTTACCATATTTAGTCAATGTCCTTCTCTAATTTTCAGTGTTTCAACATTGGCAAGCATAGATATATATATAGAGAGAGAGACTGTTGATTTCTGGTAGTACTGATTTTATCCCCAAAATTCTGAGGAAAATAGATATAATTGTTGCTTTGAGAATCCCATAATTGAAGGAAAGTAGTAGTTTAGCAGATGTTTGACCATAAAGTATCAAAGAATTCATTTTTTTGCATGTGTTTTAAGATGCACTTTTTTTATCCTGATGAGTGACCATGCCCTTTAATTTTAAAGGAGTACTGACAAGCAGAACCAACTTCAGAGCAGCCTGCCCTGAAATGTCTCCTCAAGGAAAGGAACAGTCTCTGGTTTTTGTGTACTGTTGGTTGCCGCAAAACTGAAATAATATACACATGATGTATTGGCAGACTTTTTCCTAGTTTTTGTCTTCAAGTCATGGAGGGGTTTTTTTGTTTAATTGTCAACGTTTGGTCCAGCTGTGCTCTTACAGAAGGTGATAGGAGTTTTGGAGTTAGATAATATGAAAATAGTTCCAGCCTGTTATGTATAAAATGGGAATAATGCATGTTGTCTTGAAGTTGTTGGTGTATGCTGTTGCTGTAGGTCCACCATTTTATTAAACCAGGGATGTTGCTGAAAGAAGTGGTCTGGCCCCAGTCCTGGCTGATGCATTTTGCCCCCAGTGTTGACCCTCCTCTTTTTTTTCTCAGTGGTGAAGTGGATTAGGGGATTCAGCTAGATAAACAAAAGGCCAACAAAAAGTTATTTTTAATGTGTATCAGAGGATTTACCCCTGAGCTGCCAGCATCTTGGATAACCACTGATCTCCTGGAAGAAAATGTGATCCTTCTGGAGGGCCTTGGGTACCCCTTTAATGAGGGGTTCAGTGCTGAGAACAGGGGATGGAGAGAGTTGTAGGCATGAGAGCATAGTGCATGGCAAAGCCCTCCTGTCTTCACTGGATGCCTCTTCTTTCATGTGTGAGGAGCTATTGATCGACATCTTGAGACCACGAGCCTCAGTATTGTGTGCCTGGATTGTTTATTATTACTTAAAGCAGCACTGCTTGTGCTATGGTAATTATGCTACCATTTTTCTTGGAATGTAAAAGATGAGATCCCTGAAGGACCTTAGACACTGGTCTTCAGTGACCCAGCATCTGGGCTAAAAGTTAGTGCAGTAGCGTTTCAAAGATTTGGAGAGTGGGAGTAGCTGCATGGCTTTGAGGTGGACGTGCTGTCTGGGAAGAACATCGGATCTAGCCGCTGCTTTAACGAATGTTTGCGTGAACTGTGTGGATTGCCAATGGCAAAAAATTGGATTTTCGGGTCTTGTTCTTTTGCAGTGTCACTGAGTTGAGGGTGGTTACCTCAAGGATGTTAAGTCCAGGCTGAAGCTAATGAAGGCAGGATTTGAATATGATTTTCTGCATGTGTGGGGTATGCGTGCACAGCTGGATGGCGACGTTCCCTTCATCCAAAGGAATAGCTGGCAGTGACTGGCACCTTGAGGAGGGAATGGTTGTCCTCAGCACTTCCTGCCTTGAGCACCTGTGTTCTCAGCAACTGATTTTTGTGGATCTGGTTTTTGAGTGTCTAATTCTCCCTATACAATGCATAGCAAGCCTGTGGTCTGTGCAGGGCTGCTCCCAGGAGAACCTAACCTGCTGCCCTGCTCTTTTGGCGTCCAAGGCCTTGTGCTGGGGGCTAGGTCCAACCCATTTTCTCCTAGGATTTGTGTTGCACAGAAAGCTACATATTATTGAAACCAAACTGTTCTAAAGAGAGCCAGTACTTGCTGGAAATTTTAAATCATATTTTTCAAAAATGTGACTATTATACACTGTTAATTTTTCTTTGTGTTCTTAAGGAATGGTACAATATACTTAGTCTCTGTGCAATGCATCAGCGCTGAATAGCCTCATATCCTTTTTTATAACTGTCCTATGTAATTTTATTTTCATGAAGTAATTCTCTTTGCTGTTCCACAGAGTAGGAAGGTCACATTTTCTAGAAGTATTATTCACATTTTACAAAATCTTTCTTCCTGATAAAACCCTCTTCTTCATTTCACGGTTCCCCTAAAATATTTAATATTTTCTTCATATTATAATTCTTATATTATTACATATTTATAAGTGTTGACAGAGCAAATGTGTTTCTAGGTGTTAGAATATTTCAATTTTTCAGTACATGCTAATAATTTTTGAATGAGAAAGAAAAAGAAGTGATGATATTAATCTTTCATTTGCTTCAGCCTGACATGAAACCTTAATTGGATGAGGTCATTAGAGACAAAGAATTTGGGTTTGTTTTTCTGAAAATCTAGTTGAATTTTGTGGAGCATTGCAGGAAAGCTGAACTAATTCCTGGAGAGTGTTAGAAAGCGACATGTTTTTAAGAGAGGTATGATAGAAGTTGAGGAGGAAAATGTTTTCTGAGCTGATTTTAGAGGATATTGAACTTAAAAAAGAATATAATTCCAAGTCCCTAATCTTACTTAGCTTTGAAGAATATATTTGCTGGGCTGCCTTTTCCCTCCATTCCCCGAGACCTTCTTTCCTTAGACCTGTCCCAACAACTACCTTATCTCCAGATATACACATCTACCTTTGTATCCTGTGACCCATGCAAAAAAATTCTAGGTTCTCTGTAACTCTGTGAAAGAAACTACCTTGCAAATGGGCACAAGACAGTGCTCATGAGCTGTATCTGAAAGAAGCATGGGCATGGTACTTTTAATGTGGAGAGAGGATCAAGTCTGAAGGACAATGGGAATAGCCAGGCTAAGGTAAGAAAAGCTTGGAGCTACTGCCTGCGTGTGTTTAGGGTCAGCATGAAATACAGTGTACCTTGATGAAGCAGCTTTTGGGCTAAATTAGCTTTGTGGGGAGAGCTGAAGTAGAAACAGAGAAATCTGGGATGTTGCAGGAAATGAGGTATGAGGGTGGCCTGACCTTGCTGCTCTGTGAGGCAGGGCTGCAATCAGCACATGGATTTCAGGCACTGTGCTTGTGTGTTGTTGCCCTTGCTCTACCATGAAGAGCTCTCTTGATTTCCTGTCCCGATACCCTGGTGTCTGGGTCTGATGAATGGGGAGGTAGCATTCTGTCTCCCTCTTGTCTTCATGACTGCAGAGGCCAGGACATGTGTCAGATACATCTCCAGTTTCAAAATTTCCACAGTTATCAGAACAATTAGGTATGTTGTTGACTTTTTGTGTTGATATTTCTTTTCCAGCTTTGTTTTGTCTAGGCTTAAAATTACTGTATTTTAATTGTTTTAAGCAAAAATTGCCTTGCTCATCAGCTTATTTATTTGATGGTGGCAGCTTCAGTGCATGTGGATCAATAGAATCACCATTCTGTAGTGTGATTTGTAGAAGAAGTCATAATTCTTACTTTAGTGTGAAGTAAATGGAGTTTGGGAGGTACATAGGAGTGAGTTGCTTGCTTGCTGCTATTGAAAATAATTCATTGTTAAATAAATGATGACTGAATTTGGCTTTGTAACTGGATCTCCAAGGTACTGATGCTATTAACTGGATGACAAAAATGAGACTGGGGGGGAAAAAGAAGAAAGTAAGGCCATAGTTAAGTAGTGAGGAAATTGGTATCCAGTAAGATTAAACAGTATGCAAATAATACTTCTTTCTGGGTTTACTAAATCCTTTTAATGTAGTAATAGATTGTAACTAACTTGATTGAATTTCTGTGTGTTTATGAAGAGAGTGTTTCTGGGATACTAATAATAAAAATGTATTCTGTATGAAATTTCATTGATGTTTTAATAAAGATTCACCAGTTCTTAAAATCTGATAATAGGATGGATTTTCCTTTTTTTCTTTCTCTTCACTGAAACCTGTTACTAACACAGATAGATGCTTATCTCTAGATACTAAAATGACTTAAATATTAGCTGCAGTTAATCTTGTGGAGAAGAAGTTATCTTGTGAGGAATCCCGTTTGAACTAATCTACTCCTTGCATCATTGCTGGCAGGTAAACAGCTGTGAGGTGGTGACTCTCCAGACAGATTGTTCATGCCAAGAATCAGACTTCTTATATATGGCAGTGTTACACACAGCTGATTTATGGGTGCTTTTACATATATATACACACATACATATATATATATATATATATATATATAAAATCAGTCTTGTGTCCATCCTGTCTGTGACCGATTTTAGATTGCTAATGCGTATCATGCCGCTTATTCCAATTGGCAATGTGATCATCAGAGGTGTGGCATATTCAAGTTTTGAGATAGAAACATGCATTTCAGGGTACAGAGGACTTTGTAAAATATATTTTTGTTGGTAATTGAGATTTGCCTGCTTGTTCCCACCATTAACACCCTTCCCATACCTTAATTCTCAGAAACAACCAGGTACAATTTGCTGTTTAATATGAGAAATGAGAGGAAACCTATAGTACTACCTAGATTCTGTTGCTCACTTGCCCAACCCAACAATATGTTTCATGTGATGAGATCAAACAAATAGTCTTCAGCTTTATACACTCAGCCAAGTTTATCATGTTTGTAATTCTGCTTTCTATGATTCATGCCCTTTACTTAGCTAATTCCCCAAATACTCTGTATTCATCTCTTGGACTGTGTGGGTTATAATCTTCATAGCTTGCTTAAGTAAGCAGGCAATCTGTCTTCCTCCTTACATGGGGTTTCTGAAGAATTCTGTTCAATAACACACAGCCAGTAACATAATGATAGGCGCAAGAAAGAGAGACAATATCTTTCCACATGGGAAGCAGAGCCATGAGGCACTGAATTGGTAGGAGACACTAGGATAGATTTCTATTAATTTGCTTAAAGGTTCAGTAAGGTCAGACATTTCCAGTTTCTAAAGGGAATAACTCATTCTCCTTAAACAGGTAAACTATTGGGGTTTTTGTTTAATTTCCCCTTTTGCACAGAAGGTTTAAGGGTGGTTTGTGTGTGTCCACAAAGATAAACATTGCTCTTGTCTCTTCAGTTGAAGAATCTGAAATGGTATAAATTGGCACTTAAATGCACATGAGTAATTGAATTAATCAGAAGCTACACAAGAGTGAAGTTTTACAGAAAGCACTGTAATTCACGCTTTAATGTATACCATGCTGCCATTAAGTTAAACTTGCAGAGAGAATGTTTGTTTTGTTTTATCAAAGGATGGCTTTATTTAGCTTCTTTGGGGACATTCAAGGGTAGAGATACTGAGCTAGAGTTTGCAACTCTGTGTTCTTTCCCTTAGCTTTCCCTTAGCACAAATTCCCAGTAAGTCTCACTGTACAAACTCCTGATGCCTGTCATCTAGGAAGGGCCATAAATTTCTTAGGAATTATAGATAGTTACTAGCTGTCTGGAGCTTTCTTAAAAAACTTTTCAGAGGTGGTGTTTGTTCATCTATGCAGTAATGCCCAGAAGAGTTACACTCCTCGCTTCCTTTGACGAACAGCCACCAAGACGTGCGTCCTTCCAGTGCCTGCTGCACGATCCAAGTGGAGTACTGGGGAGAGCTAATATGAAATAGAAATTGCAGTATCAACCTACTGAGTCCATGACTTCTCTTGTGGAAAATGAAATTTTGCAGATACCTGGCTTTATTTCCAGTGGCATGGTTTCATACCCAAAATGATCCTGTTGCTGGGATGTTCCTTAGCTAGGCAGCTGAACCTGCCATTAATTACAAGCAGCTGGAGTCTGTTAGTATGCTCACCTGCCTGCAAACAGCAGCTAGTAATATGTGAAGGTGATTCTATGGTTTGCCTCTCTAAAACATTGCCAGGTTAAGGTAAGAATCTGAATAGTTAAAATTTTTATGCCTCTCACACTAGGTTATTTTTGTAGCTAAAACTCACTTTTGTTGTAGCAGTAAATGTCAGTTGAACTCTTAGTGGTACACTCTAATGAAAGCAAACTTCTGTGGAATGGTTTATTTAAGGTTTTGAAGTGTAGTTTCATCTTAAGCCATGAGCCTGGGTGCACTGATGCTGGGAGACATTACCTTCCTATTTTTCTATGAGTTTTTCTTGTGTATTATGGTCTTAAATGCAAGTCTTTGAAATCCTCTAAATAATTCTTATTCCACGCACACAAAAAAACAACCAAGCAACCAAAAAAAGGGACTTCTTCAAGAAGAATAATTTTATTCTTAAAAACATGATAGTTTCACTTTATTCTGACAAATCCTTGCTAGAGGATTTGTTATTCGTTTCAGTTTTCACTGAGGTATTTTGTGACTTTTAAGTGAAACGTACAACACTAAAATTTCAGACATCCATTACTTCTTCTGTATTTAGAAGCAAAGTACCAGCCCATGTTGTTAAGCAGTCTCTACTTATCTCTGTAACCAATCAACAAATTTGAATTTTAAGCATTGTGGCCATTTTAATAAACTACTTCTCAAATGCTGTGAAATATAATTCATCAATTAATGTCCTTAAAAGTTAGAAGGATTCTCTGGCTTATCTATAACATTCTTTGTGTTTTCAAGTAAGATAATACAGCAATTTAAAACTATTCCAACTATTAAAAACAAAGAACTGGGTGGGATCTAACTTACCATGTGTGAATAGTCCTGTAGAAGAACCTGCCTGCGTTTTCTGTATCATGACCTCGGAAATGTGGATTCCTGGAGAAACTCCCAGAAGGAGATCCAATAGAAATGTTATATTCTCTTGAATTAAATATGAAGATATTAATATCATTATTATTGTTGTTGCTGTTATTATTCACATTGCAAAATTTGTTGACACTGCAGAGCTTTAATTTAATTTCAATTATGGATTAAATCATTTTATAATAGTTACGGTCTAAAAATACGGGCTTCCAGCTGTCTTACATTAAGCTAAGTTGTTTAGCAACATATCAAAACATTTCCATGAAAAGATTACTATCTTTTTCTTTTTTTTTTAATTAATCCCATAGGCAGCTTTTGCAAATGTTTTTGTACTATAAGTGATTACAATGAGGCATTAAAGCACATGCAGAGAATAAAATTCCCCCCATGTATCCTTCTTGCCCTTCAAGTTGTTTTAATACCAGCCTGATAGCATAGTTTACAGAGGTGTGTGTACTTGATCAGGGTGCTATTACATCTATTTAGTACCAATCCCTGATGAAGCATTTCACATAGTCTTCCTTTTTCAGGAAAAAAATTAATGCTGGTTTCCTGAGTTCTGCACAGTGCATGCTCCATAGGAGAGCTACAGGCAAGCATTGCTAAAGCCACTGTAATACTTTCTTTCAGGAATTACAGCGGAAGTCATAGTCGTAGCCTCACTTGATGAACTGCACAAAAGAGCTCAGGAGGCCAAGGGGAAGATTGTCGTCTACAATGAACCTTTCATCAGTTATGGTGAAACTGTGCAATACAGGTTACAGGGAGCAGTGGAAGCTGCTAAAGTTGGAGCAGTGGCATCCCTCATTAGGTCTATTGCTTCTTTTTCTATTCACAGGTAAGCATTTTTCTCTTTTCTTCCTGCAACTCACATTTCAGTGTTAGCTGACATGTCATTTCTGGGCAGGCATTTTTGTTCTCTATGGCTTAAACATTGCCAGTTACGAGTGGGTGTTGGTTTTGAAACTATTGACTTCACAATAGTTCTTTTCCCCTGTGCTTTGTCATTCTTTCGGAATGTTTTCATTTTTCTTTGTTACTGATCCAAATTTTGTATAATATTTGTCTTAAAGAACTTTCTACATTCTCAGGGCTGCAGTAAATATTCTGGGAAGAACCAAAACCAAATGTCTTTGGTGGCAACAGGCTGTCAGTGATGATATGAACTGGTCATTCTGTATGTTTGACTAGAATGTAAGTGTACAGTTTTCAACGTATCGTTAATTTTCCTAGCATGAGGCTGACTTGTACTAGATGAAGGAGTAGTCTGCTTTGAATGTAATTATTTATGAAAACTAAGAACACTTTAGCAGCAAGGTTTGTAATTCTCACACTGCTTTTTAAATAAGGTATGTGGAAATAAGAATTTTTTAAAAAATGTATATATTTTTAGATTTCTTAGTACATTATTCGTTTATCACATGTAGCATTATGTTACTGAAATTATATATTTTCGTTTTCTGGTTGGTAACAGAATTTGTTTTTTATCTGGGAGTTTTTTCCAACTCCGAAAGCTTACACTTAAAATGCTTATCTATTGTGAAAAAGACTAGTTGAGGCATAGAGAGGAAATAGAGAAGGGTCCAGCCATGCAGTGAAATGCTGACAGATGCACACTGTCCTTTTACACAATATTTTTTAAATCTTACACTGGTATTGGTGACCTTAATGCCTGCAGTGATCTTTGTGTAGTAGCCTGCTGGCTGTGATGGGAGTTCTGTTCAGGCAGGCCCAGACAGCGGAGCTGGACTGAGGACTGGAAACAGGACAGGCCCATCTGCCTACCCACCATCCTGTCCCTGAGCTGCAGCCTGAGCAGGATTGGCAGGGCATTAAGTGATGCCAGACACAAAGCTTGACTGCTTAAACTGTAGAGATCTGTTAATAAAATCATTTACATAAGACAATATGAAAGACATCCAGTTTATACAAGAGGTGCTATATTTTGTAACATTCTTTCTTTGGCAAGTACATGTTTAGAGCAATACAGATTGTTTATTCCTCCCCCTAGTTGCCCGCCCAGGAAGTCTTTACCCACAGAGGAGTCATTGGCAGTAGCTAACCTGTCTCTGAATGTGTGCTACAACATAACCTGGACTTGTGTTCTGTTTAGGTAACACCATGGTTTGTTTTTGATCTCTGCTCCTAGATTTTCTTTCTGCAGAAGTCTAGGCTGGTAGGTGGAATGATATAGCTTTGGGTTTTTCTTGAGGCTGGAACTGGGAAGTGGCTTGGGAGGCATTTGAAGGTATGCTTGATTCCACTTTTTCAGAGAGAACATGAGTGGTCACACCTCAGCAATATGAGAAGAGTGCAAGCTTCCCCACTTGTAATGCTTCAGAGAGTCAGAGAAGACAGTAAAGCCAACTAACTGTACTGGAACACATGCAGAGAACAGCTCTGCTGCCACTGTAGTTGCTTGGTAGCATTTTTATATGCTTGTCCTGGTTTCAGCTGGGATAGAATTCATTTTCTTCTTAGCAGCTGGTACAGTGCTGTGGTTTGGATTCAGCATGAGAACAACATTGATAGCACACTGATGTTTTGGTTGTTGCTAAGTTGTGCTTACTCTAAGTCAAGCACTTTCCAGTGTCTCATGCTCTGTGAATGAGGAGCTGCACAAGAAGCTGGGAGGGAGCACAGCCAGGAGAGCAGACCCAAACTGGCCAAAGGGATATTCCATACCACAGGATGTCATGTTCAGTATGGAAACTGAGAGAGGGGGAAAGGGGGGAGGAGAGCTTCTCTGGAAGTGACCAACCACTTCTTGGAAACAGGCTGGGCATTTGTCAGAGGGTGGTGAGCAATTGCATTGCACATCACTTGTTTTTGGGGTTTACTTATTTGCTGTTGTTGTGGGGGGGAATTTTATTATAAATTTTCATATTATAAATTCTAATTATAAATAATTAGAATTTTATTATAATATTTCATTCTATTTTTTTCCCCACTGATTAACTGTTCTTACCTCAACCCATGAGTTTTTGAAATTTTTTTTCTGAGTCTTCTTCCCATCACACTCAAGGAAATAATGAGCGAGCAGCTGAATGGTACTTAGTTGCCAGCTGGAGGTAAACCATAAAAATGCTCCACATTCGCCTAAAGAAGTCAAAATTATGTGTTAAAAATGTTTTCTGAAATATGAAGCACTTGAATTCAGATACTGTCCAAACTATTACTAGTGTATTTCTTGGTGTCCAACAAATGTGGTGTTTACAATGTATTTTCTAATACTAAAAATTTTCTAATAAAGCTCATAATAATGAACAGATAGTGGAATGTGTTTCAGAAAGAGTTTTACAAAAAAATGTATGGTTTCAAAATAGCCTTATTTGGTATCATCAAAGAATATTGCAATCTATAATGTGTTGATTTTCTGAAAACCAGATGATCTGTCCTGTCCTTAGTTAAGGTGCTATGCAGAATTGTTCAACTGAAAGTTACTGTGTTTTCTGTTTGCCAGAGTATTTACGGAAGTGCATTTAGTATGTAATGAAAAGCTTAGAGGTGAGGAACAGAGGTGGAGACTGAAGGAACTGGCATTACAGCTATTTCAAAATTGAAAGGAAGTAGATACCAAATGCATGTTTGTTTAGAAGTATTGAATCCTTAATTGATACTAGGAACAGAGGTGTCATTCCCAAAACCAATTTGAAATGTAGATGCTGCCACAAAGCATTTTTTTAATAAGTGTACTTTCTGTACTCTCTTCATTTACCTTCACTTTTTTTGGATATGGAATGGATTGATTAATGTATTTTTTCCTATAATACAGAAGGTACTCAGGTCCAATCCCTCACTTCTGTTACTAGTGATGACTAGATCTGTTTCTCTGATTTTTAACAAAGAGGTATTGCTGTAGGCAGGATGGATTTTCTTATCTCCATGCATTCACCTGTTTTCTTCTAATCACCAGCTGTGTGTGTCTCCTTGTCTGTCCTACCAGTGTGCTGTTCTGGATGGACCATGTGCTTCTTATCAGTCAGTGTCTGGCGCACTGTTTGCTCAGGTCACTTGCCTTTTCGATTGACTGATGGGAAATACGGCATTGCTGCAGGGCATAGTGTGCTAGAAGGGTGAGAGATGAAAGGTAAAAAGCTAATAAGAGGTTTCTAAATATTGTGAAAGTCTTGCATTCTTGCAATTTGTATGCTGCTGCATTGTCAACCAGAGCCTTTACTTCTTTGGCCTGTGTGTTTACATGTTCACTGATAATACGAATAAATGATAATGGGATTGTGGAGTTTTCCAAAACATCCTGGAAACATCTGAGAAAAAAGTATCTTCCTCCTCACACTGCACTATCCCAGTTTCGGGTAAATGAAAGGTGGAATTTCACAATTTTTCCTAAACGAGACCAAGTTTGGTGGATGGGGTTTTTGTTTTATTTCTTTGTTTGAGGAATTTTGTTTGTTTGTTTGTTTTTCAAATTTTTAAACCCCTTTTCAACGGGGGCTGCTTATTGTTATTTCATTACTCTATTTGCTGGGACAATGTAAGCCACTTTGTGGTGTGATTTCTAGGTGATCTTGCAATGTGAATAATATTGATATGTTAAAACTAGGTACTTTCATTAACATCCATTATTAAAGCTTACTGACAAGGCAGAATTGGTAAAATCACAACATTAATTAAATCACTGTCCTCTTGCTGGTAACTTGATGGCTGTTTCTTGTTCCAGAAATGGCAAGTGGCTGCCACATTGTCAAGGCAAAAAGTATAAAGGGAATCTTTGATGAGGGGACAGTTTATTTTTCTTTAAGGTATGGTAGTATAACTATGGAGTAATGAAACACCCTAGGGACTCAAGCATCCCAATTCTTAAGAAGGGATTAATATTATTACACTCAGGAAAATACAGTGAAAATACTCCATTTACAAGGAATGGTTGAAGTTGAGCAGTAATCTGGATGACCAGTCCCGTGCTACAACAGTCAGTGTTATTGAAGAAATAGTGATGACAAAACTATTTTCTGCTACCATAGGCTTGCTTTTTCACAGCAGTTGTTCTGATTATTAAATAATCAAAGTGAAAGAAGATAGGAAAAATGAAGTGTTTAGCTGTAAGGCTCCTGAAGTTATTTGTTTGTAATAAGATAGCCATAAGTCTTTGGGGGTTTTTGTTTCCTAGCTGTACATTTTTGAAACATTTTGTAAATAAAAAGGTGTCCTTTAGCTATTGAAATGATCCAGTATTCTGTGGTGAATGTACTCTCATGAATCTGAAATTTTCAGTAAATCCTTCTGTTTTTCAAGAACCACAGATCAGATAAAGTCATAACACTGTATCTTGTAATGACAACTCCTTTAAGGGCTCAAGAAAGAAGCCAAATGGAGTGCTTTTCTGAGAACTCAAAAAGGAAGTTCCCAAGAATCCTCAGGATAAATGCCAAGAACCCTATTATTACATTTTTTAGATGCTACAGAACAATCTCTCCAATATACAAGAAATTAAACAGGGAACATATTACAAGGCCAAAATAGACCAAGTAGTACTTTGACACAATCTAGAGACTGTTAACAAGGACACATATTTGGTCAAGTTCTTTTCTTTTTGGACTAAATTCAGCATCTTATACTTACCTGAAGTATTTTCCTGCATTTTTTCTCTCCTTCTTTAGTCTACAGGTGGCCAAGACATACCACCAGCTTATGAAGCTCCAGTAACTCCAATCAAAAGCTTTGTCTGGATGAAAGCTGAAGTCATGAAAGGCATGGTGCAACTCAAGATTTATGACTTAGGTTGCATAGATGGCCCATGTCAGTACATATGGCACAGGGCTGGTATATCATCTCATGGAATGTATGTGAATTTGAAAACCATTTCTTTACCATTGCATTTCCATTATCTTAATTTCCCCTTTTTTGTAACCTCATTTCACTTCATTTATTTTCTCCTACCATGTATAGTCTTGTATACCTTTTTTTATATAAATTGTTTTCCTTTGTATTCTTCATTGCTTGTTAGACAGGTCATTCCCTTCTCAATCTTGCTGAGGAAGTGTGTGCATTAGTGGCATTTTTCAGTTCTTCTGTGCTAGTACAGGGGCTTCTTACCACATCACCTCTTCCAATGCTTGGTCTGCTGCCTTTGGTTCCAGACGTGAGAATTGCTTGCTAAGGAGATGATCTTCCTTTCCCTAAAACTCCATGTCCGAGAAAAGTAAGGGCTTATTCACATCAATAGTTACAGACAGATTCATCTTCCTCTTCTTGCTCTGCCATGTTTTCTGAATTCTGGGATGATACAGTAGTTTTACTAGGATTTGTTTTTCTGTTTGGTTGGTTGATTTAGTTGTTTGGTTTTGGTTTTGTTTCAGTAGCAAAGAGATGCATCTGACCTTTAAAATTAATGTTCTGTCTTTGAAACTGTATCTTCCTATTGTGTCCTGAGCCCGGAAGGCTCCTTTCCCTCCTGGTCTGCCCCTCTTTCCACTATGAATGCCAATATACCAAATTTTTTGCTACCATCGAAGGAATCTTTCTTCTTGTGACCCGTTCTGCTGTCCATAGAGGGGAAACAGTGGCATGCTGAGTAGGCAGCATCTTCCATCTGCTTTGCACAGGCTTGGGGAATGTGCAAGGCGTAAGGGCAGCAGGAAGCCGTGTGATGATTGCAGAGATGCAACAGGAGTGACGTAGCATGACTGAAGAAATCAGGAAGTGCCACTGATTATTTCTGAACACTCTTCACTTATGGGATTAGATTAGAAACAAGAATTGATCATAAGAAACATCTCAATGAGAGACTGTCCTAAAGCAATATCCTGTGGCAATGGGATACAGCAGTATTGTCTCCTGTTCTACTAAGGTAGCAGGAAACAAGGATAAAACCCTTATTTGGGGTCTAACAAGAGGAAATAAGAGCAGCCTGTGTTTTGTAAGTCTCTGGGGAACTTGTGGAAAGATTCTAGTTATGTTCTTCAGTGCTGTGGATGTTGTCTTGCTGCCCTTAGAGGTATGAATTGGTGGTGTGCTGTGGCGTTTGCCCTGCACTTAGAGGCTTTCCCTCCAGGATGTCTGTAAATGTTGTTGACTGACAATTCATTAATTTTTACTTTGCTTCCTATGTTCCCTTAAGGTCAACATGCCAGACTGAATTCTTCAGTGCAGTCTTTGTGCTCATTTTTGGGCAAATCCTAGCTGTCAGAAAGATAATTTAGATGTTGCTAGAAGAAATGGAGCCTGTGTTTTAGGAGATTATCGTGTTGTACAGGGGGTTCTTGCTATTTCCACAGCGAATAAGGAGTCAAATTTCAGGTAACTTCATAATAGTGAGAAATCTGTAGATGTTTCTTCAGTCCAAATTTCTCTTTAGCTTTTGCCAAACTTTTTTCCTTTCTTTTGCTTTGAACTGCATAACTCTGTGTTTTAGTTGTTTTGGGGTTTTTTCCAGTAGACGGGGCTTGATGTGATATCTGCAGTCTCTGTGTAAATTCATACACCTGGCATATTTGTTTTCTTACAAAGTCACTAAAATGCTGATGAGACTAACAAGAGCTTTCTCTACCTCCTCCTAGTTTTGACTCCTTCTGATCAGGAATATGGTGTAATTGTGAAGAGTTTCATCCATTTAGTGTCTAGTCATACAAGCAGTGTCCTGTAACTTTGGTAGAGGTAGGTAAAGGGCTAGTAAAATCTTTTTTTATAGACTCTGTTATCTAGAAAGATGCTGTGAGGATAACAGCTCTATTGAAATCCTGGCTTCTTCACCAATAACTTCCCAAGGCAAATCTTTATCAATGTAGTATTCCATTGGTTTTTTTCTTGTCTTCTGGACTCTCCTCACATTACTGAGTCATACATTTTGTTGGTGGCTAGATGACCACTCATATCATGGTTAACTCTGATCTTGTTTGAGTATCATGAGCACCCACTGATTGGGTTTGGTCATATTCTGAAGTTACTAAGGTTTATTCCACCTTTGCATTACTGGTTCGTGTATATTAAGATGCTGAGTGTATAAAACTGCCAAGTTTTGGGTTTCATGCCCTGGTCTGTAAGGAGTTACAGCTGTGCTTGCTGTGGGTTGAGCACCAGGAACTTCAGCAATTTACCGTGATTTCCTGTTTCTCCCTAATCAGCTCCATCTTTCTTTGGTGCTGCCAATCTCTTCTGAGTCTGTATGAGTTGGGATGCCTATGAAAACCCTATTAGTAAGTTCAGAACCCTCTGACATGATTGTAATGTCTTGACCTATCAATTTCAGGTTTGTTTTAATGTTCTCGCTATATTCGGTTTTCTTGATTACACCAAGTGTCTCACTATATGTGATGACCATAAATGTGAAGGATTGAAGGAAAACCTGACAACACAAAAGCAGATAAAGATTACAGAGAGGGATCCGAGTAACACAGTGCCAGTGAATTAGTTTAGCAATTTGTGTATTTTCAGCTGATGATAAGATCTGAGAAGTATGTGGACTGTTGTTTTGTTTCTCTGTAATTCTTCGTTTCTTCTCTAAAAGTGCAGTAACTGTGGACTTTATCTGCAGTGTTCATATCCAGAGCACATGAGCATTTGTCCCCAGACAACTGGAAAAGATTGAATAGTACCAGCATGTTTGTGCAGAATGCTACAGAATTGGTGTTTGAGGTGTCGTAGCCTAATATTCTCCTTTATTCAAAGGACAATATACAATTGTCCTTTGAAACAACAATATGGACAATAAACAATAATACAACAATAAAACAACAATTAAAAAAAACCAGCAAAAACAAACAAAAATTTTTTTTAAAGGGAGAGAGGAAAGCCTCTGTTTCTTCATGTACTCTAGGATTACTTTCATGTTACACAGCAACTCACTTTTTAAATTTTGGTCCGGGCAATTCTGAAACAGCTTGTAAAGAGGTCTACTGTAAAGATTTACCTGCCCCTCCAATTTTATTATTTACATGTCTTTTTCCATTATTTTCATGGTTTTCCAGTTTGTATTTCCCACTGAGTATTGTTTCAACTTCCTGTATTGCTCAAGATACTTTTTCTGAATCTATTTGGCATTATTCTTAATTTGACAATGTTACTCAAATTTATCTACATATTACAGAACCATTTCAGCCTATATATATTGAAGTTTTATTTAGGAAACATTGTATCTGCTCTAAAGCACCTGAAGTATTCTTTTCAAGGTTTACTGCTGATTTCCAAAAGTGAACACAGATTTTTGCAGGGACTTTGGCTGGATTTATGTGCATGTATACAATACAAAATTTTATTTCAATGTATAGCTTTTTACTTATGTAAAACAAACAAGCAACCAAATATGGGTGCCAATTTTAAAATATATTTGATTGCTAGTCAACTGTTAATACCCACAATCTCTCTGGTTAATGCCCCAGGAGTGCAGAGGATTTGGAAATGCAAATTCCTCATTTTGTTTTGCCTTGTTTGCTAAAACATGTGATTAAATGTGTATGTTATTCCAACATACTATGATTTCTCTTTACAAGAATGCTTGCACTGTTTTTCAGAGGGCAGGTGGCCTCTTGTTTCTGTTGTTTCTTCCTCTTCCCACAGTCTTACTTGTGGCTTGTCCATATGGTAGGATATTTCTGTGTTATTTCATTAGGTGTTGTCTTCCCATAGGATGGCCTCACCCTGCTGTGTTATCTTTGCTATGATGTATGTCAGACATTTAAGTATGATTAGATAGACCTATTTGTATGATGAAACCCTTTGTTTATGGCACACAAATTTTGACTTGTGTTTTTAGGAAGTCAGAGCCAATTGTTCCACAGTTGTTTGGAATTGTCTTCTAGATGTAGGCTGGTGTTGATGGCCAACAGTAATAATGGGTTCTTCCCTGTAGAAGCAAAGTCTTGTGCCTCAGAAGTGTAACCATTTCAATTACTTTAATCCTTTTCTCCAGATTTGTTTTCCCCTTCAAATCCAATCAGTCACCTGCGTTTCTCTTATTGTGTCCATCTTGTTGCATCAAATACTAATGCTTTTGTCTTGCCTGCAGGGTAGGGCTAAATGGTGAAAATCCTTCTCCATCTGGTTTATTAAATGAGAGGTGCCAACTCCTGTCTCTGCTCTGCCAGTGATGCCAGCTTTGATTACTTGCCTGTTGTCCACTCCTTCAGGCATCTTTTACTTTCTCTCATTTTGTTTCTATATTTTGGACAGTGGTACAAACCTAAAGCTGTAACTTTGTTCTCTTCCAACTTTGCTTTTTAAATCTGACTCTTGTTTGGTGTTTATAGATTGTTTCCATTAGCTGGTTAGGTGACTAGGGTCTGTGACTTCTGCTAAACTGTTTCACCTTGCCTTTATTTCCTGGTCACTATTCACAGTACTTCTGCCTTGGCTGTCTAATGTGAATACTGCAAATACCCTGTGAAACAGAGAGGGGTTGTCTTTTATATGCTTCTGCTCATTATTATTATTATTATTAATCAGGATTAAGCTTTGACTGCACTTCATGGCTTTTTAATCCATTGTGAATGCAAAAGAACTTCTAAGAATAAGGAGCAGAAAGGTATCACATAATTTCTGACATGTATCTGTTTGGATTTCTTCACATTAGTTTGCTTGTGACTGTGAAGCACACAAAAATACCTCAACAAGAAATATTGAAACTGTGTACTGTTTAGCTCTGAAAAATCCAGATTGATTCTCGACATTTGTGCACTGAAGAACAAAGGATACTTGTATCAAATGAGGGAGAATAATGATGTGAATCAACAAAACCCAGGGGTTCTGAAGTTCCATTCATCACTCTGCCTTGTGCCCCTGTCAGCAGTTCACAGTATTATCTCTTTCTCTGTTTATAAGAAGTATTAGTACTTTTTGAATGTTAATTTAGGATAACAGTTGTACATTGTTTACTGTAAAGAACACAACATTAAAAGTCAGCTCTTCTAAACTGTGTTTATATAGTCAATAGTAGATTCTGCAACAATTTGTGTGTGCCAAAACCAAGTAACAGTTGTATTACCATGTAGCAGTGGGTGACTACTGCTGATAAATAATCCATTATATAACCATGGGGTTCTCTCAGGTTTTTTAGTTTGAGTGTTGAATTCTGCTAGATTGAGATTCAGATCTGTGGGAAGGCTCTGGCAGGAGGCGGATGACAGAAAATACAGTTTTTTTATGTAGGAATATCGTATTTTCAAATGTAAATGCTTAAAAATAATTTGTTGACTGTAACTCAAAGGATTTGAATTCAATTCAGTAATAACTCACTGTGAGAGAGTTGAACAACACTGACAAGAGCACAAAGGAGCTGGAATTTCAATAAAATAAAAAGCTTTTCCTTAGTAACAATTTTATATCATCAAGAAAAACATGAACTTTAGAGATCAGGTTCTGGGATTCAGATGTGATTTTGCCAAAAATCTGAGGTTTGGAAGGAGTGAATTCACAGGAGAGATGTAAGGAGGTTTTAGCTATTCTTCTGTAATCTGTGTATTGGTTGCACCTCTTCAGGAAGTAGTTTGTGATCCTTCTTTGAGGAGAGTTTGTGTCTCCCTCTGAGTATTTCTATCTGCAGCCTCTATAGAAGGAAAGAACAATTTTCAGGGTTCCCAGTTTGGGGGTCTGAGAAGGTTGCAGTTGGGGGGGCACTGGAGTGCCAGAAACTATGTGAAGGGACCAGGCAACTTGAGTACATGCTCTGCATCTCCATAAAGGCCATTAGAGGGATGTACTTTTGTGCTCAAGCTCAAAGACCTTGAGAAGGGACTCAACACTGTCCAGATGCAGCCAGAATCCTGGGCAGTAGAGTTCATCTGAGAGGCCATCCAAGGCTGTACCTCCACAAAACTATGGGGATTTTTCCCCTCTTCTTTTACTGAGTTTATAATGCTGACAATCTAGGAAAACAGAAATGGTGTGCTGCAGTGTCTGAGAGGATGCTAACATTTCAGTCTTGCCAGAAATGCAATAGGCAGACCCATGAGAAAACTTTATCAGAGCTACTTGGAATAACAAGTGCAGCTGCAACTTATATTTTTAGAAGTGTAACTGTTTTTCAGGGTCTAAAATTAGGTTGAGTCATGCAAATCTTTGTATGGTACTTCTGAGTGACAATCAGTGATGGATTCCTTTAACCCTTCCCACATAGAATGGTATTTTTTATTCCTTCACTATTTTGATTTTACTTAATGGAGTGGCTTAAGAGTTAGTGAAAGTTTGCCAGAATCCTGGCAATTGCAATAAGATGACAAAGAACTGGAGAACACCACTGGAAAGCATTAGACTTCTAGGTGACGCTTGTCTGTGGAAATTTCCTGAGAAATGAAAAGGAGAATTCCATTCTGTCCTCTAGGATCTCCCACATAAGGTGTCTGAAGCTTTTAGTTTTGTATAGTTTTAGTCCAGATATGTTTGTGGCAGAAATTCTAGCCACAAATGCACTGTTATTTCCACCTCCACATGAGTTTTTCAGGAGGACATTCCAAAGCTTAACAGGGAGCAGAGCTTGTGAGCTGGACAGTCTTACTGTCAGGGTTTCATAAGGATGTTTGTAGACAGGTCTGTTTCCCCCAAATGTTCGACAAATCATGACCTTCCAAGGAAAAGTTGTTTTATCAGCATTTTTTCAGCAAAGCTGCTCAACAGTTTCATAGCTCTGGCAGCAAGAAGTGCTGCTGTGTGATTTGCAGTGTATCCTGGGTCACATCAACCATCAACTGTTCATTGCAGGTGAACTGTTCAGTGGTCAGATCAAGGATCAAGCACTGTCCCCTTAAAACAGGAGTTTTGTTTATTAATCAGTGTACGGGCTACATCACAAGATTCACCTGCAATCAGTGAAAGTTTATCTTCATGTAGATGAAATTATTAAAAGCCCACTTTGAGAGCTGAGGGTACAAAGGCTTTGCAAACTGCAGGTGATCTTTGGGCTGCGCTTACAGAACAATTGCTTTAAACTATGTGATAAATAGTTATGAATTGCACTCATTTGAGTTCTGTATAATTTAATTTCTGTTTATAGACATGGTAGATTTGAAACAAGTACAATTTCCAGTGAATAATTTAAGTAACTCCACTACACTTACACAGAAATGTAGTATAGAGTATTTTAGAGGAAGAAATTTTAGCTTGACAGCTGCAAGGTAATTCAGCCTGTGTGTATTAGCTTGTAAAACACAGTTCTGCTTCTAAAAATTATATGAACTCTTCTTTCTAAGTAGGTATAGTTTTAAAAAAAAATTCTATTAATATTATTCATGAAGTTATATACATGGTCTCAGTGTTAACATTAATCACTCACAATCAGGGAGATAATTTTCTTGCACAGTGTACTTTGGGGGTGGGGGAATAATAACTACTTAGCACCTGAACATTGGGAATAAAATTCTCACTTCATTCTGTTACTGTCTTGCAGTGTTGCACTAAGTTATCTTCATTTTTTTCCGGTATTGAGCCCTAAGGCTGTGGGGTGTACCCAAGGCTGAGTGCAGGTGACTCGCTGCATGCCTCTCCTCATGGAGGCTGCCTGAACACGAGTGAGACCCTGGACACATGGGTGAGGAGGAAGTGGGGAAGCCTGTGGTCCTCTCTGGCAGTTCTCTTCTCCTGGAGCTACCAGGGGTGGGCTTGGAGAGCTCTGGCATTCTCACAGCTGTCACTTTTCAGGTAGTCTGGAACCTTATCATGTCCCTAAATCCATGTCACCTCAACAATTCATCTGATCTGACTGGCTGTGTGCCTGTATCTCTTGGTTAAGGTCCAAAATAATTGGTGTGTTTTAATTTATGTACAGACTGTAAAAGTGATGATCATTATTGTACCAGCCTCCAGCCTACTACCTTTTTTCTGACAGCATTTTCCTGAGCAACATGGATCAACTAATGAAAATGAGAGAAAATTATATTGTTTTAGATAATCTCTCTTCCAGCACAGACTCTCATAGGCACTCTTTATTAGATATTAAAGAAACCCATGAACTGCAAAAGTGGAATTGAGAATAATCTTTTCTCTCCCATTCAGAAGATGATGAAGGAATTGCTGTATCTCCAGGATTAAATGGGAAGAGCACAAACCATCAAACATTAAGCAAAACAGTATGACTATACAGTGTATGTTGAAGAGCACAACAAACTTGATATCAAAAACAAAACAGTGAGAAAGTGTTGCATTTCATCAGAAATTTCTCTTTTCCTTTTGGGGAAGGAAAATTACTTGAATTCTCAAGACTTAACTACTTTCTCAGAAAACCCCTATATTAATTTCTTTATGAAAACTGCTCTGTACCAGGTGTTTTTCCTGCATGCTCCCAAAGAAATGTGTAGCACGGGAAGATCCCCAGAATTTATTCAATCATTCTCTCAACCATGGCTTGCACTGGAAATTTTTAATTTTTTTTCAGCCTGACACTCTTTGTTTCCCAGACACAATTAATTGCCAGGAAAGGAGCTGTTCAGAGGAAATACATACCTATTGGGAATTTTATTTCATCTGATGTAGATTATGAAGCTTTTGGGAGAATCTGCCACAGTCAACAAATACAGCTGGGGAAAGAACACTCACGCTTGGCATGACATTTTGCTGGGCTGCTCAATATTTAGTTGTTCACTGGAGTTATAATACTATAATGAACTTTAAAAATACATTATTTTTCTAAAAAGAACTTTTCTGCTTACAGTGGATTTCAGGTTCAAAAATGAAAAATTCAGGGTATCTGTAACTTTGAACTGATAGGCAAGACTTGCCTGAATTTTGGAAATAAAAATGTACCATTTATTGGAGAATGATTTTATCAAATAAGTGTAATACACTATTAGATAAAGTTTTCTTATCACTTAGTCATTAATATTGCATTTTACATTGCATAAGTGCAATTGTATAATGTGTAAACTAGATAACAGGCAAATGTAATAATCAGGTAAAGTTAAAGCAGTCCCTTTCAAGTGACACTACTGAAATCAGTTGAGAGGAAAAATAAGTGGTAAACCCCTCTGTATTGTTTTTACTAACATATTTTTAATTCTCTTTTTTATTTGAATGGCAAAAGTATTGGATTGTTTAACAGAACATCAAAAAGGTGTTTAATATTCTATAGTAATTAGATGTGTGGGAGTGAAAGAAGCATTTATGTAGTGAAGATGTTTCTGAGTTTCAGGTTTTTTTCAGAAAATAGAGTGGCTCACCTGGACAAGTGTCTTGCAGTGGCTTTTAGTTTGCTCACTACTTGAAATTGAATCCAGTCAGTCCCTTCTCTTTCTTCTTCACATTCGGTTAGGTTTTTAAGTCTTCTCTCCTGCTCTCCCACCCCCTTCTGTAGAGGTTAGTGGAAATGTTTCAGTGGAAACGGTTGTACTCATAAACTGAAGAAAAGATTACTAGATTTCTTCATTCCCTCTCTTCTATTTTACTTCTGGGATTTAATTCCATGCTATCTGAGGTGACAGTAACTATGTTATTCTACTGTCTAGTTCTTTACTTTAAAAAACTCTCCCCTTTAATCCGTCCACATAGTTGCCTTTGGTACTAAGATGTTTTATCTCCTGCTGACTCCAGAGACATGTTTACCCTCTGTCACTCCCATTCCTACCTTATGTTTTTTTCCTAGACTACCTTTGCATTCCTGTTGATACTCAAGTCTTAACTTTTTACACTTTAAAAATGTATCTTCGTGAGACTTCATTTGCATTGCCACACCTTATTGGAGGGAGAAGGTATTCCTAAATGCATATGAGTTTAAGGTAAGTTCAGTTTTTATGGAGGATAGTGTCCAAAGAACATACTGTTCTGAATGGTGTGTTGTGCAGAGAAGGAAGGAAAGGAGAAAAGCACCATCCATACCCTGTTCTGTGAATTTGAGACTTTCTTTTGCCTCCTTTTAGACCTTGCTCCCCTATATTTACCTCAGTGGTCAGCTGATTAAAAGGGAGAAGTTTTATGGTGGTAAGACCAATATCCTCTATCCCTACCCTTTTCCTTCAACTCTCTGAGTGTTGGCTGAGCGTTACCCTTTACCATGACCATCTTTTGACAGGAGGAGGAACCTCCCTGTACTGCCCCATGATGTATTATATTCAGTGCCAGGGCAGACTCATGTTTCTGGTGTGTATGTATATGCCTGTGTGTGGGAGAGCTTGACCCTCTCTGCTACTCCTTATTTGTAATGTATCAGAGACTTGGAAGGACTGACATGGTACTCTGAAAGCTCTAATGACTCTTCACACCCACTTGTGCATGATGATTTTGATGTAAGAGTTAATTATAATAATGAAAAACATAATTAAATGGAGAAGGTATGAACAACAGGTCAGTGTTCTAGACAGCTAGCTCTTACTCAGTTTGCTTTTGTGTTGCTAGCCTTGTGATTCCTCTTTGTCTGATTTGCTGCTTTCCAAGTAAAGAAAATGGGGGGTTTGTCGTTTTGGGTTTTGATTTCTTGTTTGTTTGTTTGTATTTATTTATATTCTTCCTTTAGGTATAAAATATAACATCTGTTCTCAGTGAGGTTTTCTGAATATTTCCTGTGTGCGCATTGGTCTGTGGTGGTAGAGAGAGTCACTGAAAATATAAATAAGACTTGTGCTCAAGGCTGAGAAGCTAGTAATTCAACAAAAAAATGAAAAACAAAGCCTATGAAGCCAGAATCCTTGCAGCTGCTGGCAATCAGGATTGTCAGTGGCGTTTGCTCCAGGAGTACTCTCCTAATGTACCTATGGTAGCGTGCAGCAGGCAGCTGCATTCTCACAAGGCAGGGATGTAAACACAGAAGGACAGAGCTTGGTGATTTGTACTGAGCAGAAGGAGGCCAAACAGGTGTATTACTTAAATAGTTCCCTCAAGATGTCAGCTGCTGGAGAGTCATCTTCGTGTCTGTAAGATCCAGCAAGTTTCTTTTTCAGTTGAAGAGCAGCTGATGCAAACTTCCACTTCCTACAGATTCTTGGAAAGCTGTTCTACTTTCCCAGAAGTTGGATAGTTCCAGGGTAGAATTCATTGAACTTCAGTTGATCGTTTTACTAATCAGAGTTGTTTTCTGCTTCCTGTTTGGCAAACCATATCTAATCCATGCTATTTTTAAAAATTCTGTACTTATTGGAGAATTCTCTTGGTGCTTGTGTTACTGAATATTATAATGAAATACAAACATATGTGTGTAAGTTACATTCTGTAACTTAAGACACGTGTATTTATGGCAAAGCTGTTGTGCTTGTTTGGTAAAGCCTAATTGTAACAAGTGCCTAGCAGTTTTCTAAATGTTAATTTAAATGGAGTCCATGTGGTAACAGAATAATGCTGTGTTCTTCTTCAAAGGGAATTTTCCTTGGTAAGGCTGGTAGCTTCTGGAGCCTTTCTTACACTCCATTACACTTGTGCTGATGCTGCATCAGTTAAAGATTGGTGCAAAGAAATCTTGAAGAGACACTGTATGGCTGGATTCCAGATATTCTAATCTTGGTAACAGACTACTGTTTTATTTAATTCAATTTTTATTGTATTTTTACTCTGCAGTTTCTTAAAATTTTCTGTGTGTATTCCTCTTTGATTTTGAATTTGACAGTCTTGATATCTTTTCAGCTTACTGTAAACCAAGAAATCAAATCTTACAAAGACAATATAAGAAGCAAACAAAGCAAGCAAATCTTGGGACAAATGATGACAGAAACACAAAATTAGGCTGAATTTATTTCTTCTATATTTTGCCAAGTGGTTGTAAATGGGGAATAGTACTGATTTTATTTTTATAGACCTAATTCTTCTGAGAAGATTAACAATACTTTTGACATTTTGACTAATTGCAATTACAGTTTGGCCTTTCTATCCAGATAATGGTGAGAATCTTGGAAGAGGATACACAGTTGGAGTGCACACAGTGACAGCTTTTGTTTTGTAAGGACTTTATGGTGCTGGAAAAGGGGATTTACTTGCATGGAGTTCAGGCTTTCCCATGCTGCTCCTGATGCAGAGAAAGTTACAGGCATGAGGCACTCGTGAATAGCTACTCTCCATAGCTAACTGTCAGAGCAAGATATTTAGTTTCCCTTCTGTTCTGCTACAGTATGTTCCAACGCTCCCTTTAAAGTGTAAAGCTTCGTATATGATGAGGGGGTTTTCTGTGATATGTAGAATATACAAGTGAAAAAACAAAAGCAAAGTATGAGGAAGATGTGAGCCTGTTACAGAGTTAAGGCTGTGATCTTGCTGTGGGTATAGCTGGTGATTAATGTAGTCGTGGTTCCATTCAGGAGTGTATTTTATTATTTAAGTCAATATTAACTAGCTGATCTGATATGAATTTTTAGTTTACATGTGGTTCATACAGTGAATTTTGCATGGGTCCTGTAGGAAATGGGTGGTCACATATGTAATTAGAGTCTTGTAATGTGTTTGTCTGAATGAGCAAACTTAAGACAACACTGGCAATACTTATGCAACACAGATTTTATATTTCCCAACTCTAGATTGCTTTTTGAGGTTGATGTGAAGAATGGTGCATTGAGGGTGTGTGTAAATGGCTGAAAGAAATCTTTCTAAGCTTTTGTATAATCAAGTTTTGATTGGTTGGGTTGTTTTTTTTGGTTTTTTTTTTTTTCTTTTAGCCATGTTAGAGTTCTTGTAATATTGTGGTTACTTCTCCCTTTAGATTGCTATCATTTCCTAAGGCTTCTACTTGAGATCTGTTTTCCATCAGAGCATCCAGTTTAGCTTGAAGCACTGGTTCTTACACGGTTCATTTTTCCCTGGGCATTTTAGCTTATCTCAGAGATAAGGGTTGGAAGTGCAGGAACAAAGTAATGAAGCATGCAAGGTCAGCTACCACAGTAACAAGAGTTAGAACTGACCTTACACCAGCAGCGCATCTTTTCATCCAGATTTTTTAGTTTCTCCACATTTGATTGTTTTACTCAGAAGAGAAACTAACTAGCTGCTTTTTGAGTTTTTTAGCCTCCCTTTACACTTCCGTGTAAGATAGAACACACATCTGTTTCTTACTAGTCATTTGACATGTACTTTTAACAGAGAAAATGTGCTCTTTTTTTTTTGAGCATTTTCTCTGCTGTTATTCATACCATGACACTTCTCTTAAATACTTTTCCAAGATGTGAAATCTAGGGGTTTATCAAAAGGAAAACTCAACCACTTTATTTATCTGAATCTTGTCAGCTGTTGAACAAGAATGATGAGTTTGTATTAACATTAATATGTTTTCAGTTAATAGTTTAAATATGGATATGAGGTGATTCATTAGATCTAAAATCAAAACAGGTGCTTTTGTTAAGTAAATAAAAAATAGTGGAAGAACTGAACTACTTACCATCTCTTCTGAACACCAAACTATGGTGTTGGACTGGGGATATCATATATTAAATGGCCTAATTACCCTTAAAGTTTTGCAGAATTAATTTAGGCTTTGTTGGATGACAGTATTTTTCAGAGAGAGTGTGTGTTTGAAGCAGCAGATGCTGACATCACTCCCCGGTGTTAGTGGAAATGCCAGAGGTGCACCTTGCTTGCCTGTAGGTACCAATGTTGTAAAGTTGAATGCTGATTCAGAGTCAGGGTTGCTTTGTGATCTCTATAGCTGCTTTTATATGATGCTTTCCTCTCTGTTCAAGGTGCAAGGAATGGTAAATGCGAGAGAGTTTGATTTTTTTTAAGTAAGATCCTTCTTCTTTTGAAATAATAGTCACAAAATCTTGTTTGTTCAAACTCAATGAAAAAAAATCCTCCTTGTCATCCCTCCCCACCACCCTCCTCCCCAAAAAATTCTTTCTCCTGCTTATCCTGAACTACATCCTCTTTGCCCTGTTTTGAGCCAAACTCAGGAATGCTTCTCTCTATCTGTTACACACAGAGTATGCTAGTAATTTCTATTTTGTTTAGTTAGTGCTTGCTCAGGTCTTGCCATATGGTCAGTAGCCTTTCCAGTTCTTGGTTATCTCTGCATAAAAGGTGCTTAATTTGCATTATTTAGATTTTTTAAATGTACTCTTTGGCACTTTATTAAGCAGTTTATTATGTTGATGATGTACTTTAACACATGGCATGTTTTGCATGCATGTAAACTTTAATCAGGTGCATCCCGGGATGCTTAGTGTCTGCCACAAATGTTTTCTATGTGAGTTTGCCTTGTAGCATTAGGAATATACAGTACTGTGATATTGCTTTGTGTCTTTGTAGTGATCATGCTTATGGTCCATTTCCCTTTTTGTAGAAATCATTTGGACAGTCATCCATTCCTGCCAGGTCCTGGTATCATCTGAGCTGTTGCTGGCCCTGCCTGCCTGTGCCAATAGGTCTTAATTTGGGTAGTAGGGTTTACCTTTGTAATCTTGGCAAAGTAGTAGTTTGAGCATATAAATGGAACTTCTGGGTGACTTCAAGGTTTATTTTTTGGGCTAGCTGGGTAAATTTTGTACCTGCAAGTGTTCATTCACTTGAGGTGTATAAGCACGTGTGAATCATAGTGAGTTGTCAGAAGCCTTATCCATACTTGTGGTGGAACATCAGGATGGAGCATCTGCAAGAAACATAGTTGCTGCTTAAATTGGAGAAACAAATACAATTTTAGGGGTTTCTGAGAAATAACAGGGATGGTGAAATCAGTGATAAAACTTGAATTACTGCAATTGAGCATTCACAGCATGTTAATACTAAGACATAAACTTGCCAGAAGATATAGGAGAAAGCGTTCATTTAAAACGAGTAGAAACAAACAGTTTCTGCTCAGTTGCTGAACATAGGGTTTGGGTTTTTTTAACATTAGTACATGAAGTTGTCATCTCTCTTTTTTTTTTTTTCAGTCTGTTGTTTATTTTACATTGTTTGGAAAGTCTGTTGATTAACATGCTGGGTTTATCCCCAAACACTCAAAGAAATATTAAACATATGCAGCAAGTTATTGCAGTTTAAAAGTGGGGATAAGGGGTGCCTTTTCTTTTTTTCCAACAAAGGGAAAGAAAAAAATGGAAAAAAGGATCTGAACTTATAAGTCTACGTGAGTCTATCCCACTCAGGGAGTATTTCATGGCACAAGAGATTCCGAGTTTCAGGGCAAACATTATTTCAAAGGTGAGCTATGGGTCACCTGACCTGCAAAGCTGATGGGAAGAGGCACCAGCCTTTGATTGAGGTTCAGCTGTAAACAACTGGGAGCAACAATTTCCTGAACTGTTGCCACTCAATAAGCAGCTCTATCTATGCTCTGAAACAGCTCCTGCAAGACCTCTGTAACTGTTTTTTAGTATTTTCATGTCCAATAAATATTTATACATATCTGCTCTGTGGGTTATGTTATTGATGATAATATGACTTGTTATTGCTAAGAAGGATTTATACTTCTAAACAAATAGAACTGAATAATCTCTTCCATTTTACCTAATCTATAACCTTACAAGGCAGATTTCTCCTTTCCTCCTTAACTTCTCCTCCAGGAATTAAGTGGGGTTTTTTCCAGTTTAGAAGACTTAAAAATAACGCAATTTTAATTTTTGTTGTCATTGTTTAAATGTATTAACAAAATGTGTCTGCTACTCTGAGAAGGCTCACAGGTGATGATTTTCACACATTGTGCATGGTTCTGGGCAACTGGTTTTGGGTGGCCTGCTGGAGCAGGGGGGCTGGTCCAGATGACCTCCAGAGCTTCCTGCCAACCTCATCTGTTCTGCAATTCCTGTTATTTGGAAAATAGCATTAAAATTTAGTAGTGAATTTTAATTTTGTTACTTGTCACAGGAAAAAAATGCACTTATGGCAACCTGTTCACTTAGACTTTTCATTGCTTTTCTTTCTGGTAAAGCAGTGAATAGAGTGTGATATCAAGGCCTGTCAAAGCATGGCACTGACCTAAATAGAGCTGACAAAGAATAGATTTCTAGATTTCTATATAATAGTAACAGTCAGATATTCTGACTAGTGTAAAACCACTTGATGTATTTTGTCAAAAGGTTTATTAAAAATTGTAACTATGTCCCTTTTGAGAATATGGTGGGGATGGTCATGAATGTATTCTTTTTAATAATTCTACGGTAATGCTAAAAAAATTACAGAGCTGAGTTGTTAATACTGTGTTGGTTTTGGTTTTTTTTAACAGTCCGCATACTGGGGGGCAGAGTTACCAGCCTGATGTACCCCAAATTCCCACAGCTTGCATCTCTGTGGAAGATGCTGAAATGATGTCACGAATGTCTCTCCGCGGCACTAAGATTGTTGTGCACCTGAAGATGTGTGCTAAGACCTATCCAGACTCTCCATCCTTTAACACTGTGGCAGAGATAGTTGGAAGCAAGTACCCAGAGCAGGTGGGTGAAAATATACGAAAAAACCCTCATTTTTTCTTTCAAAATATGGAAGAAACAAACCAAAAGAACAGCCCTTTCTAAGAAATCCCTAAAACAAGTAACTTTTATTCACACACTCTTCTCTATTTTAGACATTTCAGCTTTTCAATCTTTTTCAGGTACAGGTTTCATGACTATGTTTAGCAGGTGTTGTATGTGTGTTTGGAATAAACCATCTGCACCACCAATTCTGTTTGAACATTACTTAATCCTACATTGTTGACTTCCATTTATAAGACTTTTCTTCTTGCTTTCTCTTTTCTTCCAACTTCTTAGCTAAAAGTCACACAAACTAAACTCATGGTGCTGAAGGATTTGTGCCTGGTACAAGATCTTCTGTGTCAGCTTACAGCATGGAATTACTTTTCTGGCAGTATGTTTTATTGTGAAAATATTGATGCAACCTCAATTACAGCAGCACTAGAAATTGCTGCTAGAGTACCTACTGAGCCACAAGGCTTTTTAAACATTGTACTTTTATGGCTTCAGTGGAGAAGAAGAATGACTATCTCTGACCTTAAAACCAGGCATAGCTCTTAAAAGATTTTATCTTTTCTGAGATGGCAGTTCTGTAGCTCTGGCTTGTGGTGTCTAGAGATCCTCAGTGTTAGCACGAATGTACAGTTTCAGCAGCTGGATCACTGGGCAGGGAAAAAATAACTACCCTGATGGTTGACTGGTTTACATAACATCACCTGTGAGTCTAGCTTCATGAAACACATATTTACCAAGTTAAATGCTCCAACTTCCTTGTTAGGGTGCATTTAATTTAATTTTATGTCATCTGCATTTTTAACCATGTTTCCAACCAGTTAATAGGCTATCTTTCCTGAATTATGTTTGGTGTATTTCAGAATTTGACATTTCAATTCAGGTTATGAAGTGTTCAAATGTAGACTTCAAAGATATGTTAGGGTGCTTGCCTGTACTTGATTTCTCTTTGCTCTCCTGCTCTGTTTCTTTAAGTAATGAAGTAGATTGGGATCTCTTCACTACTTCCACTGACAAGCTCAGGTTTTTTAAACACTGGGTAAAGGCTTATTTACAAGCCTCCTGCTGATGTTAATGGGAGTGGTAGTGGACACACTTTGAAAATGTAACCAAGAAACAGAAAATAAAACAAATGAATGTTTAGGTTTTTTAGTACTCAGTTCCTTTTGGAGCCTTAATGGGTGCTTCACCATGCTCATTCCACTGCGTTACTCCGGTAAAAATGGGAACCATCTCACTATTTAGGCAATAAAATACATTGCAGATCCAAACTCTTACAATACCCTCTATGTCAAAGTGTTTCAAAATGCAGTATAAATCCAGAGGAACAGAAAGGTGCCATTTCCACGGGCCAAAATTTCAATTTAAGTTTTGAATCAAAACAAACCCAAATCTGGATCTCTGAACTCTGGGTGAGAAATCAACAATGGGTGGTATTGCTCTTACAAAGGTCTAAAGCAAAGCAGTTTAAAATTAGGTTGAAACCTGTGAAACATAACTGGTCACAGGTATTGCAGCAAATTATAACTTAAACCCCTGAAACTTAGTTGAAAATGAGGGTCACTGTAGGACACTGAAGGAAGTGTATGAAGTCTGGTGAAAAGTGAGATGTAACTGCACATTTAGGTATACACGTGTTCATCTATATATTGACCAGAATTTAATATACTGCTTGATTTATAAATAATTCAGTAATTCCTGCCATGAGATTTTAACACTTTTATTAAAAATAATCACCGTGAACTGAAATAATATTTGTCTGACAAGTTTATGTTACAGGCAATATTAAAATACTTTCAAGGAGAAAATATTTTTTTTTTCTTACCTGTTTAGGGGGTGGGGGGGGGGCATTTTTTGTTTTGCTTTGTGGGGTTTTTTTTATTATTTTACCACTTTTGCAGCATATGTAGTTCAGTTCCTCCTTTTTCAGTCATTTTTCCAAGTGTTTTATGTGGATTCTTGTATAAAGCAATTGAGGTTTGGGGGGTAAAACTAGAAAAATGTTAAGGAAAACAGAAAAAAAGTAGTTGATATATTTTTTATATATTTTCCTAAAGTTCTGCTGTATTTTAGACTTAGCATTCTAAAAGTCATTGCTGCTGCAAGAAATGTTGATATCATCAAAACAGGTACTCAGAATTGTTCAAGCTGCAAACCTTATTTTAGGCACCTGTGCTTAACTTCAACACATTTGCTTTTCCAAGTAACCTAAAGCAGTAAAAGAAATGTGATTACTGCTTTGTGAGGCATCAAGCTCTCAGGGATGCATTCATCTTCAGAGGCGATGATGTGACATGAGTGCAGATGTCCTGTGTCTTTTTGAGGCATCTCTTCACTCAATGGGCAAGTACTTTTGAAAGATTAACCCACTGATACTTCAGGTTTCCTTTCTAATTTATCCTTTCTCTTTGACCAGCCAGTAGGCAGTAAGCAAACGTTACAGCTGGAAAAAAAGTATAGTGTAACCTACTGCAAGCTGCAACTTTGCGGTATCAAGTTTTCAGGTGGTGTAGAAAGCGTCTGAACAGAAAAAGGAAATGGATTTTGTCATGCTGTCAGTAAAGTTCAGTGTCTCACCAATATCTCTGTTCTGTTTATAATTGTATTATTCCTTCTAAGTTAGGAAAGGACTGTTCTCTCCAGATAAGACTCTTCCTATGTCAGGGCAGGCATGAATCGTGCATGTTTGGAGCAGAGACATCCAGCAGCCTCATGAGAGTTGAGGTCCTTGTTTAGTACCTGCTGAGGCCTCATTAACCTGGAGGTGCCCAAAGGAGGTGAGCCTGTGCCTATAAGATAATGAATTAAAGATCAGCCTTTTCTTCTTGCAAACAGATGGGAAACAGTGGGACCAAACATGCTATGACTTGATGGCCTGGCAACCTTTCCGAGCTTGGGAGCCCATTCTCACAGTGCTTAGGACAGAAGTGAGAGTAGAGAACCTGTGGGTTATAGGACTTAACATATTTCAGCCTGTATGACTGCTGACAATTGAGCCAAAAAGTTTGTGAAATGACAAAGGTATGGTAGCAGAACCTGCTGAGGTCCAGGCTACTGCAGGTTAGAGACACTGGCAGTTCATTCCTGACTTTTATCTTGGAGGAGTATTTGAGCACTCTGTTGCACCTAGGCCCATGCTGTCAGCATCCTTTTGTGCTGTATTGTGTGTTGGTGAGATGTTTTATTTAAACTGTGTAAGCTGACACTGGAGACTGACTGACTGAGAAATTCACAAGTTAACTAATGTGGTTTTCATTTGAAATTCAGGCAGAGCTGGCAGTAAAACATGTTTGTCTTCTCATTTTAATACAGATGTAACATGATTGGTTTTAAAGTGCAGCAGCAACCGTTCTCATCTCTGGGGAAATGCTATAAATAGCAGCTGTTTGTTGTTAATCTGGCTTCAATGTACCTAATGTGCCAAACATGGAACCACAAAATATGTGATTAACTGAAAAGGTGTCAAAGTGGATAAAGATACAACTCTTCTACAATCTTGACTTTCAGTGTCCCTTCGTACTGTGTGTTTCTTGGTGTGCAGTGCTGTTTTACTTATCCTACAGTTACTAAGTGATGGAAAATCTGTTTCCTAAGTGCCCTACAAAATACATAAATTTAATGGCTGCTCATTATTCTGTGATCCAGGATAAATACTTTAGAGCAGAAACATAGGAGCTTATTAAGTGGCCTTTTCAGAATCCTGGAGAGCTGTTCCAGGAATTCACTCTACAAAGCTTTTTTGCCTCCTGTTTTTATGGAATGCCATATCTACAGTATGTACCATTTGAAAAGTGTCTGTATTTTGAACACCACAGACATGAAAGACCATTGAAGAATGTACTGTAGCTTGGAGCCAAGTTTAAACAGGGCTTTGAAAGTCCTAGGGATGACCTGCGAAACAGAGATGCTAAGGTAATAACATAGATTGTGAGGTTCTTTACCAGTCTGTGATTGATGTAACAGAACCTGTTCTGCAAAGGAAATAGGTGCTTATTTACTTTTTCATTCTTCTTCCTTTCCCAGTTTCAAAGATCAGCCCTGTCTCAGATTTTGTGATACTGGGCACAAATCCAGGGAACAAGAGAACATAAAAATTGTCCAGGCTTCTGAGCCTGTTAGGCATTCATGCACATAACAGAAGAAATAATTTGTAGACCAAAAATACACCCCAACCCCAAGAAAAAAAAAATCCAACACGAATGAACCAGACTTTTCTGAAGATGTGTAAAACTCAGTGCAGTGTTGTTTTATGGCCTGGCATCAGTTCTACATATGTTAACAAAATGTCTATCCATTAGCTCTTTGATGTGGCTTCCAGATATCCCTGTGCTCTAAGTAAATCATGCATACAATAGAGCTTTGAGGAGAAATGTTCTAACAGCTTGATGCCATCATGTTATGGCTCCATTATCACATTTTCTCCATGTGGATTGTTTTGCTATTCATTCCAAAATGTTGAAAGGGTTTCTAAGTACAATTCTGTGAGCCTCTCTCCTGTGACTGTAAGCTGATGCCTGTTGCTGCTAGAATTTAAGTGAACTTGAAAGAATTAGAAGATTATTATGGAGATTAGGTTTTGAAAGTTTTGAGAGTGCCAGCCCATGACTTCATGACAGTGAACTTCACATGACAGTGAAGAGAAGTAGAAAAAGAAATGGTAAAAAAGAAACAAGAGAAAGGGTAAAGAAAGAACACTGGCATTGTTAAGAAATGTTGTATTTTGTTTGAAGTATTTTTGTTGATATTTGCTGAAATAAGTAGTACCCTCTGGGTGTGTTTGTTTTATTAATAACTCTTTTACTATTATTTGGGGGGCTGTCTTTTATCCTGTGCCTTGTGGGAACATTGTTGTCATTTGTTCTTAAACAGAGGTCTTGTCATGATGAAAACAGTCCAATTAATATGAAACTGATATGGAAGCAACTTGTTCTTTGTAATGTGATAATTTTTAAAATTTATTTATTTAATTATTTTAACTACCAGAAGGCCTATCAGATTTTAAGACTAAAGTCCACTCTGGATTTTGTGGTGTGTAGCTTGGCAAATATTCTAAAACTTGAATTGCCTATTTAAAACCCAAGAGCTGACTGAAAGCATTTAGGATTTAGTTCTTCTAGGGAGAACTTGGCAGTAGTTTGCCTTCTGATTAAATGACCATTGCACCCTAATGTAATTGTGTTTTTTAGAAACGTCATGATCTGGGTATGCAATAGCTACAACTTAAATTTCATTTGTACACGTGGGGTTGATGTTGTTTATGGGCAACAGTTGAAAAACATTGTACTACTTAGAGGTGGGTGTCTGAAATATTGGTGGAACAAGTGAATGTTTATATGCAGAAGAAAGATGCAAAACAGCTTAGGTATTTTAAAAAATTATTTTCCTGATATAATATTTCTTGAAGGAATCAGTTGCGGTTCACCAGTGTAGTGTGACCTTTATGAAGTTCAAGCATTTTCCAAATGACCAGACCATGTCTCTAAGTGCGCAGGTGAGAGTGGGGCAGATGGTCAGGGTGGTAGCAGTCTCTGCTGATCTTGAAGACATCTGAAGCTGCTCTGTGTCCCAGCTTGGTGATACCAGAGGAGGACCAAGGAATGTGATCCACTAGGTGCAGGCAAACCAGCAACTCTTTGAAAGGATTCTCCTCTTGCCAGCTGAGGCGCAGTTGCTGTCACTGCATATAAACCATTGCAATATGAAGGAAAAATGTATTAGCTTTAGCGACCGTCAATGCCTGCTCCACAGGGAGCAGCACCTTCTTAGAGTGTGCAGTCTCAGCTCACTGGCATGCACCTGGCAGTGTCCTTGCTTACTGCACCAGGGCGACAGTGGCAAGGGATGAGGACGTCTAGGTGGCCTTCCTCACTAGAGTCAAGTGGAGCTTGGAAGAATGGAATGAGGCTGTCACCCTGCTATATATATTCCTTTTTTATTCTCCTGATGTAAGTCTAGGCCGTGAGCTTCCTGCTTTCCACCTGAGCTTTGTCATAGATATCACCATGTATATGACAGTTGGCTGCACACCCCAGCCCCTTTCTTTGTTTGAATCTAGGCTGGTTTCTGCCCAAACCTACTTTCTGGACCTTTGCTCTGTGCGCTGCTGTTCAGAGTGCTTGGTTGCGTTTTAAATCCTTTACATCCTAAACTGCAACCAGCTAAATTCTGAGACTAGAAATTAAAAAGTAACATTTAGAGTGCTTGTTCTGTTGGCCAGGAAATTCATCAGAACATGCAGTTTTGTAGTCCTTTTGATGGTGTGAGTATAAACAGATACGCTATAATATTTTTTCTTTCCATCCATTCCTTTGTCTCTACTCCCACACAGCAGTTTAAAGAATTACTGTGGGATTTTATTTCAGTAATAATTTACAAATACACATAGGATTTACAAATGGTTGTGAAAGCTTTTTTCCTCCACATTGAAAAAGTTATCTTCTAAAATTACACTGCATCTTTCTTGCATTCTGATATGCAAGAATATCTAAAGGGTAGTCCTGGGTTCGGCAGATGTAAAACTTGCCTGAGGCATGAAGTAAGAAACACTGGAATACTGAGGAGGAAGGAGGAAAGAAACAGTATTTTTCTTTTAATTATGAATAAGTAGGTGCCAGAAAGACTAGGGCCAAGTGTCAAGAATTAGTCTCAAAACAACTATTCTCTACAAGGGTTGTCAAATACCTGTACTTGCATGTTTGTATTTGTTAGCTGCAGACTATATGCTTAACGTTGTACAACAGGACGACTACCAAGACCTTGTATTTTCATGAATGCCATGCTAAAAAATACGTATTTTCCATGCAAGTCTAATGGAAAACTGCTTATCTAAGAGTATGTGGGTTGAATGTAGAGGGCTGTTCAACACAGATTCAGAGATTCCCACACGTAGGACCAAAGTGGAAGATCTGACTGTGAGATTTTTACCTAGTGGACAGAGCTGACATTGTTGATGGAGTGAAAGGGAACTGCTAAAAGAAGTGAAATGTAAAATGGTCAGGTTGGGACTGAAGTGAAAGGTGGAAAGAACTTGGTCTGCTAATCACACTGAGATACTGACAGCAGAGTTGTTAATAAGAACTGTGTGATTGCAGCAACTGAGATGGTTACTCAAGGATGTAGTAGAGTATGTAGCAGAAGTCATAGTTTTGGTGGGCAGAGAGAGCTGATGAAACATGGGACCAGCCCCTGAATTGTGGGTAGACTTGTAGGGTTTTATGCATCACAGTGCTACTTTGTGAGATCTGGCAGTGGGGATAGATGGTGTAAACAATAAGCTGACACAGTTGGTGTGGTCTTTACTAGAATTGTTCTCAAGACCTTGGTCTACTAACAAGGTACATGCTTAAAAATGTTAATATCATTTGTTCTTTTTCTTTTTAAAATACCATTGTTATGTAGTTTATACTTCAGTCTAGAAGAAGCTGCCCAAGCTTCTGAGACCTTAAAGATCTTGAACTTTGCCACTCTAGCTTTATTGTAAATGTAATTTCAATGATGCAAAAGTATTTACTATGGTTTGGCAAAGCAAAATACCCTGTAAAACACATAATACCAGTAAAATCTGTCCAAAATGCTTGTTAATAAAATGTTGAAGATCTTGTGAGTCTGGCAGGCAAAGATCTTAATTAAATCAAAGAATGAGTTTTGTTCATAGAGTTTCTCAATTATTGTCACTACTTATACCAACAATATGTCATGATGTAATATGTAAGTTATCTAGAATTTCATTGTGCACAAATATAATTCTAATTCATTGTAACAGGTAAATGGAATTTTGGACTAAATCCTGTTTGACTCTTTTCAATAGTGTTTGTTACAAATATAAAATGGTTTATTTGTTTAGAACTGAGATCCCATTTTTTCTTTACTGAAGTCACAAAGGAGAAAAAGGACATTACAGGGTCAGAAACCATATTTTGTACTGCAGGTTCTATAGATTTGCTTCTTTATACATGCTGAAAAGCATGTTCCTCACAGTCTGCATTTGCTTTTCACATTAGTTTTTATTCTGTCATTTATCCCATAGACTAGTTTACAGATTTGAACAAAAATATATTAAAATGTGTACTCTTCTGGTAGTTACATAATTCCTTGACATCTGATTTCTTTCCCAGTGTTTGAATTTACAACCATCACTGTGAAATATTAGTCTCAAAAACAGTTTACAATGTCCTGGTATAAATTATTCAGAAAAACCCCTGTGTTCCAATTAATTTAATCAGACATTATCATGTAGAGGGTGAATGGAATAATAACATGATGTAAGATGAAACAGTCTGAAAACTATACTGCGTTAGAAATTGCACCACATTAGTGTGTTTTTTTCCCTGGAGTCCAGATAAGGAAATAGAAGTAGAATTTTCTGTGCATTTAAAATGTTTTCATGTGGGGAATGATATTAATGCTTTCTCACTACTTCTTTAATTCTGGGCTTTATTTTTTAAATCGTGTACCTGGACTTACTGTTGTGCTTAGTTTTTACTTTCAGTGATGTCAGCTGGACAAAGATTTTTCTCATCCTCTTCGTGTGCCAAGTTTAATCTGCTGCTTGTGTGAGAAGGTACTTCATGAAATAATAATCTTTCACTGTAAAGGAATTTGTTACTGTAAGATGTGTGCAAGCATATACGTAAGATAATTTTAGGACACTGCCTTCTGTGGCATGCTGCTCAGCAGAGTAGAGCATATTCTGCCATTCCAAATGAGAAATCTCTGTCATCCAGCTTCTTGCCAAGAGAAAATTACTCAGGTCTCAAATGTGATGTCCTCCATCCTCTTCTTTCACTTTTCAAATAATCAGGAAAAGGACCTGGGATCACATTATTCTTTGTGAAGGAAAGGAAAAACCATATCTTTAACTGTTGACAAGTATGTTCCTCTCTGTCTCATCTTACGAGCAGATAACACAGCTCATGGTCTGTTCTGCTTGTATGACTTTGTTTCTTGGCATTGTAAACCTTAAGTCTTGGATTTATATTCTCCTCTTCTGCCTGAAGCCCACTAACCTCAGTTTATGTGTTAAAGTGCTCCAGGGATCTGTTCACTTAGCTGGAATTAATGTTCAGATGATACTTTATTTGACCATCTCTTAACACGTTCTGCAAGTTGTTCTGCAGGTCCTTCTGGAAGTCTGCAGCTGTGCATATGAATAGGCTATAGTTAATAACACTATTTACAGCAAGTCAAAGTCTGATGTTCTTTTCTTGTTCATTAGAGTTTCCAGCCTTCAAATAAGTTCGACAAAATAATTGGATTGCACCCTTATCCACTAAATACAGTACATTTACTTTTTCACTGATTAATTTAGCAATTTAATTTAAAATTGCCTAGACAAATTTAAATCCTTAGTTTCAGGAAAGAGATACAACTAAGTATAAAGAAATATAAATAAGCTATCTGATAGATTGGTTAAATTTCAACAAAATTGGTAAGGATAATATTCTAGATTATATGAAAATACATAAACTTTATATTCTTTTGTCTGTGGACTGTTATGCACACAATGTCCTGCTAGGGATCAACATAACAGCCCTTGTTGCTCCTTCAAACTACCCAGCAAGCCTTTCAGAATGCTTGAGAATGCTTTCAGAATGGTCCAAGTCAGCAATGGTTAGGACTCAAATTACTTCAATTTTCTTCAATCTCTAACAGGGTTTTCAGTGAATTAAAAACAACTTGGGCTAAGATCACAGTCACACTTAATTGTGACTTTCTGAATCTGGTGGTGACGGATCATGGTGGGGGAATGTGATTACAGGTGTTGCCAGGATCAGACACATAAAAGTACTAAGTACTCTGAAGAAGAAAACAGCAATTCAGAACAGTGCTGGCAAATTCATAGGAATCACTCATACTCATCAGGCTGAAACGGGATCTGCTTTTCTTTAGGAAGCAGAAATGTAATGTACGATGTGCCCCTGGCAAGGTGCCTCATACAAGATCATTGCCCCTATTTACTGAAAGAAGTTCTAAGTACTTACAACTTAGCAGGCATGGTACAAAATGTACAATGAGATTATATCCAGCTTTTCCTTGGAAGAGCTGCCCTGCCCTGTAAGAAAGCATGTTTTAGACACCTTCACAACTTGGGGAATTGAAGAGTCTCACTTGAAAACCATGTTTGTACAGAGACAAGTGGAGGCATCTAGACAGTCTTTCATAAGTGCCTAAGTTCCTGAGAGAGCATCTGGTTGGGCATGTTGTAATTGCTGCTGGTTGTTTCAAAAGCCTTTGCATGAAAGAGATGGCTTTGTTTTCTAATTATCTATGTAGCCCGTTTAAAAATCTTTTAGTGACCTTTCAGCATAGGATTCTGCAACATCACAAAGCACAAGTCTTAGCTATTTAAGATCCAGACAATACATAGTTGGGAAAATACAGATATTGCATGTCTGTCAAATTAAATCATTTGCTGTTAAATTCAGTGTTGGTAAAGGGTAAAGGAATCCCAGTTTGTGTTGAAAGCACAGAGACCTTTCATCTTCGGTTTCTAATAAGAAAAGGCTGTGTATGTTTAAAGGTAAAACAAAAAAAAAAAATTCCAACCAAACCTTCCCCTGCTTAACTGAGGATCACTTAAGGCATTTAATTAATATGATCTCTGAAAGCCACTAAAATGTTGAAGAACAAGCAGCTAGCTTGCAGTAATTTTAGCTGTTAAAATCTAGTGGCATTGAAACTGTATAGGTTGCTATAAATACAGTTTTAGTGGTTTGAACAGATCTTCTTTGTCTATAATTGCATTTTCATTTAAATGTATATCTTTTAGGAATAGATAAGGATTTCTTCTCTCAGCGTGGTACAAAAAGATACTAGCATATTTTCAATAACTTCATTTTGCTTCTTTGAGCACTTTATAATCTACTGTTGAATCTTAAAAGCAGAGAACTGCTATTTTTTTTCTTTTCCTTATCTGAAACCACATATTTGATTGTAATGTGAATCATAATTGCTAATACCAATTTAAAACTGGGCTGCTGAAACAAGCAGAACCAGAGATCAAAGGACTATCTGCACTGTGTTCAATAAATACAGCATGTTGCTTTATGGATGCAGCACTGACTTGGGATATGACCGTAGTGACTCAGATAATGTTGTCTTTTCTATCATGTAACTTAAACCATCCATCTCTTGTGGTATAGAATAAAAGACATCTTTGTTTCCTTTTTCATTAATGAACTAACTGCAGATATAGACTCTGTAAGATGATAATTCACAGAAGTTATTTATCTGAAACAATTAGCGTAATGTTGTGCAATTGCTCTAAAACTGACTTACTGAATTAGTAATTAAGAAATCTCCATTTATCCGAGGTTCTCTACACAGTCCAGTGAAGAACTGCCATTTTTTCAGAGCTCTCTTCATTTTCTCTCTAGTGTCTAAGGTTTAATTAAACCTTTGCCTCTAGAAGAAAATAAAATTATTTCTGATACAGGTTTAACAAACATGCATCTTTAATGATTTTGTTCTGCAGTTGAAATTGGAATTGATTGAATGTGTGTATCCATACATAAGATCAATATTTTTAAAAGTGCTAAATATAAAATGTTTATCACAATCTTCTTTGAACCTTGGAAAAGGGATCTTTTCGCTCTTTGTTTTAATGCTTTTTGAAAAGAATAAAAAGGAAAAATGGTAACATATATAGCAAAATTGACTCAAACTGTGAGCAAAGGAATGAAATAATTTTACATCACTTTTTTCATATGCGTAATAAATTACACAGAATATTTAACTGTGATTAATAAAACCACTCTGTAGGTAATTTAACTATCACAAATTTACAAATCTAAAGCAAATGTGAATTCAAGATATCATGATATGATCTCCTGCTTCAGTCTTGGACCTGGAGTTACAACCTTTACCACTGAAACACTACCCACACAGCAGATATTGCGCTGCATTGCATTGGTGGGGTGCCAAATTTCTACCTCTCTTCCTCTCACATCCTATCTTCATAAACCAGCAGTGTTCCACAAGATGTAATCCATGCCATCTGGCTTACTGCAGTCTCTTTTTGAAGTGGTGTGGATTGTCTGTCCTCCTTCTCCCATTTGTTTGAAATTAAATGCAGGAAGAATTGTTTAGCTGTGTGCTACAGCCAGATTCTCACACTGTGGCCTCAGAGTAGCAAATGATGGAAACCTTTTTGGTGGTCGACATAATGAGTCAGCTGGTGGGCAGGCTGCAGTTTTGGGAAGAGGAAGGAAGTGCTGTGCAGGTCACAAGACTGTGACCCTTGTGGCTCTTTGGCTTAGCCATGAACGGGGTCATTTTGTGGGCCAGGAGCACATTTTTGAATGAAGAGCTTTATTGAAATACCGATTGTGTTTCTGGGTGTCATCTTCATTTTTTTTTGTGATGCTTTAGCTGCGTGCCTGCTCTGCTGTTCTGCTGCTGAGTGCCTACACATGTGGTGAACGTGTCTTCCCAAACTCCCCCAGCTGGTTTGGGCTGGGGAGTGCTGACTCTGCAAGGCCAGGTCCTGGGGAAGGGCAGTTCGAGGTTGGGAGCTTTCACTGTGTGTTTCCAAAGAGAGTGTTCATCTTCGGTTGACCACTTGATGTAATCCATGCAGTGCTAGCATTATGAGTGAGGTACATTTATTTTGACTACAAATTTTAAGTAACTGCTCTCTGAGTTCAAAGTGACCTACAAAGGGTTGCTTCTCCTACCCACTTCCAATTTATGCATTAAAGTAACTCCAAAGAAACTGAATGTATCAACTGCTATTCTTTTTGGACGTCTCATTCACAAGCAAAACCATGGAGGGACTACTGAAAGGCTGCTATAAGCTTGTCTGACAGAATTTAGCCTAGAATTGGTCAGTGTCCAGGTCAGATGATAAGATGCCTGTGTATCAAAGTTAATGGTTAAAAAAGAGATAACACTCATGGCTTCCTGAGTTCTCCATCAAAATGCTTCTAGTCCTTCCTCAAGCAGTCCCCATGAGTGGCAGTGAAACGCCTGCTGTTAAGTTCTCTCTTCCTACTTTTCAGCAACCTCAGGGGTGAACTGTTAAGACAACTTAGACTCAGGCACCAATACCATGTCAATGAGACAGGTCTACATATTCTTTCTTCCTCACCATATATGTCAACAGCAATAGGACCAAGATTGTATTGGTCTGGTGCTTAGATGAGATCAGTTCACAAATGAAGAACAGATAGATGAAGGTGAACTTGACAGAGGACAGTTCTAGTGGGACAAAAGGACATGCTGAGAAACCCACAAACCTGGTACTTCTGTCTTCTACTGAAGATATGTATCCTGTACTGGTAAATTTTATTTAGTTGTATTTAAGGTATTGAGCCTTCTTTACTGCTTTTGTATTTTATGGGCCTATGCTATCTAAAAACACAGAATGAAAACTTTTCAGTCTGTAGGTATTCTTTTCTTGTACGATGGACCACCTTCTGACAAAGCTGTTGTAGGAGATGTTACTTCTAAAAGTTGGTCCAAGCCTGTAGAAATAAATTGCTCAGCAAATAAACCATTCACTGACCTTTTGTTCCAGAGAAAGACAACCTTCTTTGACCTTACTTTCTCTGCCATAGAGATACAGCACCATGTCCATCTGTAAACACTGTTTCTCCAGAAAAAAAATAAACAAAACTTTTTAGAAGACATTCCAATACATGGTGTTGTCCGCTTGAAATAGATTTTAGGGCAATCAGTACATGACTGTACTGGGAAGTAGTCTGGCATTTGCACTTCCTCATGTAGAGAAGTGTATGTCCATGGTGGTAAACAGCCCAGAGCAGCCCTCCCTGCAAGGGTTCGCACACGGGACCTGTCAAGAAAGAGAAACCCAAGTCACCAGTCCAAGAATGCAAGTTCTGCTCTTGGATGAAGTAATTCCTTTGCCTGGGGATTCTCTTGGATTTCATAGTCCTTGCAGATGCCCAAATATTCATGATGCTAGTAAACATTGGCTTAAGCTTAGTTTGCTGGAAGATATAGTAAGCCAGATCCATGACTCATCCTGATCTGTATATTTTTCTTCTTTCTCTCTTTCCTTTGGTGGAAATTAAGCAGCTTTTTAAAGATTCAGCAAATACCAAATAGCAGCAGCCTGTGTGCTAAGCTCCCATCTCAGTACTGAGCTCCAGTCAGTACTGCTGACTGCAGTAGTTTTCTGCTGAACACAGATTCAAGATCTGATGTTACTACCTTAACTTTAATGCTCTACATGACTCCACTGTCCATTTTTAAATTTACTTGTTCAAAATCTCTACAGTTAGATTGTCTGCCGCTGGACATGTAGGAGACAACTGCCAGAAGAAATGAATATAGATGATGAAGTGGATTCTCCCAAGGAAAAAAAAATCAGACTTCATATCCATTTATTAGAATTTTAACTTTCTCTTCTGCTGGCATCATCCTTGTCCCAACAAATCAGTCATATGAGTGAATGAGGTTATTTCTTTACTTAGTCTCAGGAAAAGGAAAAGGAGGACTCATAGATTTCTATTTTTACATTCATGGGAATGTGTTGGTACAATCATGAGGGGGATCTTAGATTCCAAGGAAAATGTCTTCTAAATTTATTTGTGTTGAAGAAAAAAGGAGCATATGCTGAATCCTCCTTTTTGTTGCTGAAAATTGTCATACAGCTTGACTTGCATACTTTGAGAAACATCTTTGGCTGGAAATACGTGTTCTGCACTGCAGTATTAATATTTTTGTTCACTAAAGCCTGCTTATTCCAAGAAGGCTTGGAAAACTTCGGGAGAAATTTATGCTGTGTAAGATGCTTTGTTTCTGGGTGTGACAGTGCACAAATAATATATATCTGACATACTTGGGTATGGAGTTACATTGTTCTTGGCAATCTAATCAGGAAGATATTTAGTGAATGTTGTCAGAGCTGGGAATGGACCAGAGCATATACTTATAAAACAATAACGTAAGAGCAACTCACTTTTCCTTGAAATTATAATCCATCTGAGTTTCTCAGCAGGATTTTTTTTTTAAAACTATATGTAATATCTGAAATTATATCTAGGAACTCCATTTTTATTAAGGCTTATACAGCTATTTATTCAAGAAGCTGTGTGAAGGATAAAGTGCAATGACTAAATCCAGAAGGTTCATTTGCTCTTTCTTAAGGCATATTTTTTTTCCATTTGCTGTCTCAGTGGTAACACATGCAGTGCACTTTTCAGCATCATTCTTCATTAATTGAACATATTCTCAATAAATAAGTGTATAGACATGTCTTTTGAAACCTGTGACACTGTTTTCAGCTTTTTGCTGTGTCTTACAAGAACGAAAATCTGGTAACTGAAAGTAGATTTGGTACATTTGATTTATTGTCTTGTTTGAAAGTGTATGTGAAAGAGCTTCCCAGTGATGCTCAGAAAGCATAACTCTTCTAAAGATAAAAGAAATTGTTATAATCCTTTCACTGGCTAATTTCTACATGCTGTAAATGGATTGCTGTGTATCCAAGGAAAATTGCTCAAGGGTAAAAGAGTTTGTGACTTTTATTTAGTGCATTTTGTGCAGCAGTTCCTAGGCTAGATGGAATGATTAATAAATTACTGGATTAGTAACTTGGAGTGAATCACTTTAGCTATACCTGAATTAGTAAAAAATCATGCAACAACAAAAAAAGGTTTTAAAGAGAAATTAAATATTTTGAACAGTGCTTTCTGACTTGACTAGCTAATGTACCCTTTTTTAATGGTATAAATCATTTTACTGTGGTTTAGAAGGGGGACACTTGGGATATCATATAGAATTCAAGCATTGTGGAGCACTAGATTTATTAAGATACCACAAGTGATTGTGCTGGAGAAATGCATCCCCTTCTTTCTTTTTCAATGATGTTTTAGTATTGGAATGGTTGTAGTATGCTCCTGCCTACGCTGCTGTGCTGTGACAGCAAGTCTGTAGGATCAGCTCAGTGAAGAGGAACCCACACCCTGTGAAGCTGAGCACTGGGGAGAATGAAGCCAAGTGGAGATGCTCAAGACCCAGTTGCACCACTGTAGTTATAGCCAGTCTGCCCCAGTTTTATTTCCTAAAAGTCCATGGTATTGACAGTATTTCTATGAAGTTGGGAGAACTGAGGTAGATGCTGAAGAAGCAACATGGCAGTCTTGCACCTGGAACATCATGCCGGTTTTAAAGCCTATTTTGATCCTTATTTATTTTTCCTTCCTGAATCAAAGTGTAAAGTTTCTCTGACAAGGGTATAGGTCAAGTGTTTCAAGATTCTTACCAGCTGTGCCTACCTAGAATAGCACTTCTGCCATATTTTCCAGGCAGAACACGAGGCACTCTAGGCTTTATTTTCCTAACTTGGTTTGTGTCCTTTGCACTCATCAGGTTTCCTCTAGGCTTTTAGCCATCTCATCTAAGCTCTTTTGTATGTACAGAATCCTTAACATTTATACAGGCTTGTTGTTTAAGGAGGTTTTGGAGCATGTTTTTGTCAGTAGAAAGCAGACTTTATCATGAACTGTGCTTTTGGTGATACTTGGAGCGAGCAAACAGAGTTCATAGTTCACACAGTTTACTTCTGTGTTCAGCAGTTCCGGCACAGAAACCAAACAGCCATATCTGTTTAGACTGCCTCCATTCTGCTGAGCCTTTGTAGCCCTGCCAAACTTCTCCACATCACTGAGCCTCCCCGTGAAAACCAGAGACCACTTCACTTTGTTAACAGGGCTGAAAGCCACTCTCAGTGTGGGATCTGGGGAGCGAAATTCTTTCAAGAATGAGTTACACTCAACCAGTGAGTCGTCAGAGGAGTAAATCAAAGGGAATATTTGTTTTGACTGGTGCCTGATTTGTTTTTGCCAATATTATGCTCAGTCAGAAAATTTTTAAAAGCCCCTTAATTAAGTGTGATATTTTTATAAGCAAAAAACAGGCAGAAGAATCTGGTTCAGCTTTCACTGTGCCCTCCATGCAGAAACTTTATCATCTGAAACATACTGGCTTATTTCTGTTAAGTCTTATAATGAACAATAATCATGCTTTAAAAATTGGGTGAGAAGATTACAGTTTGTATAATAAAGGGCTTAAGCAGGGGGCAAAAGATCATACTTGTATCTAAAAAGTGATTATGGGAACTGCTCTGCTTCTATAAATTGTTTATAAAGAAATAAAAACAAAGTGACAGAAATGTAGATGCCATGATATAAAGTGGGCAACTCAGAATGATTTTAGGGAAAAAAAACCCCTTCTCTTGTTTTTCAGTTTTCTCAGCATTTGAAAGGAACTGTGATGGAATATAACTTTACTTTAGAATTATTAGCAAATATCCTTACAAATAACCACTGAGGAAACTTCACCTCATCCCAAAGCTTCTTTTAGCAGGTTGTGCTTGTAAAGCTACTTAAGGAGACTTAAGGAAAGAGAATAGGAATGAACTGTATTTCAACATTGTTAAAGTTATTACAAATTGGGCTGATATAGTAGATGTTATTAGCTCAGAATTCTCACTGTTGAGCTACAAGTCATTAATTCTTTGATTATGAACTTCAGAAACATTCAATTGAACTAGTTAAATAGGCTATGTAATGACAAGTGAAATTTACGAGGAACTGCCACTGTATAATCTTTGCTAAAGAGATTTCAGGAGATAAAGCAGGTAGATGTCTTTGTAATTTTATCATTAATATCAGATTAGTTGTACATATGATGACCTGGAAACATACCTAATCAATATTAAGGAGTAGCATTCAGCTAAATTATAGTGTTTATAACTGGAAAATATTAATACTGTGATTCCTGCAGGATTCAAAGTAGGTTTAAACACCATAGCTTTATTAGATGGGGTAAAATGTTCTTGAGAGAACATTTGAAAATTTGATATTTATCCAACAGCAGGCCTGAAGGAGAGGATGGGAAGAATCTGCAAGTTAAAGATGTGATGGATGCCAGCTCTGACTCTAGACATAAGATATAAATGTATCTATGTGAAATTACCATGTTCTCTCATTCAAAATCGTGTCTTTTGGAAATACACTTGGCAATGAGTATTTTTTAGCTTATGCAAATTTTTATCAGAACAGAAAATTCTTTGAACAGGGCTCATAGGTGACACACACTGCCGCTTTATTTGCCTGTTCATTATGATAAACGTTTATAGTGTGTTAGTTGCAGCAGCAAATAACAAAAGAGCTTTGTACTCATTGCTACTTCAAAATCAAGTGTGGGGACCAAAACCTCTTTGCATTTGCTGGATCAGGCACTTGGACTCATTTTTTTGGAGAAAGTATTTTTTCTGAAAGTGGTCCTGTTAACTTGGGCAACTTTCAATCTTATTAACAGAGTCAGAAGTTAGTTGCATTTTAACCAGTACAGTATGTTTCATCACACTGAATGTTGATGGTGACACCACCTGTGACCTTGACTGTTCTGTTCTTTCCTCTGCCACACTAGCTGCAGCTGTGACACAGCACTGCCTGCAGCATTTTGTCATCCTTGTCAGTTTTTAGGTTCAGGTCACTGAGCACCTTGCAATAAGGGCTGGTAGTCTGAAACTGATTAGATGTTCTAGAGAAATGTATGAAATGGGTTTATTGCTTTGACTTTAGTCCATGTTGCTGAAAAGGTACCATTTGTGCTGGTAGTAGGGCAGAATTTCACAGGCACTGAAAGGTCTAGGTACGTTTTGTTAATCTTGAAATTCAGATACAATTATGAAGTTACCCCCTGTGGGAATATTTGGTATTTGCCAAACTTACAGTTCAATAATAAGAAAAGGAGACTGAGCTGTGTTCTCTCTAGAACAAAGAATATGATTGGCCTCCTAATTTTGCTATATTCAGATAGCTGTCATTGTGTCCATAGTATTCCAGGTTTTCAGGAGACTTAAACAGAATAACAGGGTAGTTACTCTACCAAAGATTTTACAGCTGAAACCAGGGATGCGAGAAGTGGATGACACATAGGGAGCAATTAAAATACTGCTTTGTAAAAAGTTTAGAAGTACAGATTTTAAAATAAAAGTTCCAGAAGTTCAGAGCAAGTACAGAAAGCTGTTTGACAAAGTGGGGGAAGCTGAGGGATTAAACTCACTAAGAGGATTTTGAGGCATGGGGAGTGACATGGTTGGGCAGTAGAAAGAGAAATCCTTTACTCTGTTGTGTTTAACTGTGGAATTAGGATTGTCAGAAAAAAGGAGGTTACAAAGGGGAGGTAATGAAAAGGATGGAGGGAGGTGTGAATCATGGTATGTGCACAGGGAATTAAAACAAGAATGACTTCACTGGATAGCAAGGGACAGAAGACTCAAGTTTCTAAAATCCTGACAGAGAGAGAGAGAAATGAGAAATGTCAGATAATAAATTTGACAATCTCTAACTATTCAGCTCTTGTAAAATGGAAGTCTGTTCTCAAAGCTGGCATTCCTTGCAGGCTGCTCTGGGTCCTAGAGGTGTCTGCCAGCTGGCCTTCTCATATGCTCATAAACTCTCCTCTTCAGATATTTTGTTCTTGATGGTTGCATCTTGATTTAAATTCTCCAAATGTAGTATTTTTGCAGCCATTTCTATGACTAATATTTTCAAGAACAGGTAGTTCCTTTCTATCACTTCTTTTTCCAGAGGTTTTCTGAAATAGAATTGCCTTGAGCTGCCACACCACCACATAATAAAATTGCAAGGATTTTTTGCTGTTTATGTATCTTAGATGGGACTTCATCTGGAAGTCCATCTTTTGCTTTCAATTTTCAGTCCTGCAAAGGAATAGTATTGATCACTTTAAAGGAATTCAGTGGAAAGAACATGAAATGTAGGCACAGGATGGGGAATGACAGGAAAGAGTGATTGTAGAATAATTATGTGTTTCTGTAAGTGGGTTGGTGGGAGAGGAGGACAAATGACTGCACATACCATGAATAATTGCTAGGGATAATCTAAGCAGGGAATATTAGATAGAATATCATGAAAACATTCCTGACCATGACATTTAGCTGTCTACAGAATAGCTGACCACTTAGCTCCCTGAGTTTCCTTGGTTTATATTTAAATGTTTCAAATACTGCAAAATACTGACAAAGAGAAAAGTTTGCTGTCATATTGCATCTCTTCTGCCTGTAGTTTTTAGTCTGTTTTTGTTAGTTCCACTAGCTTATTAAATGAAATTCCACTTTAAAAGGCAGAACAAATTCCAATGTATGCAAAAGTTACCTTTGCTCAGCTGTCTTGTTACTGGAAAGGCCTTGAGACATGTCCAGTCCAAACAGAACTGTGGGCTGTCATTATTAAATCTTCAGGCTTGCTGTTAGGAACTGTTGCTTCTTCTCAAAGCTGAATTTTCTTTTTTCCTTACAGCCAATGGTTTTGATTTATCTCCAGTTAGTGAACATCACAGAAGCATGTCAGACCTAGTGAGGGATGTTTTCATTTATTTGGTGTGTGATTGTTTCCATGGCCTGGAAAGTTTGGGAGAAAAGCACAAAAGAGGAACAAATTAGTTTCTAAAAGATCTGCATATGCAGGCTGTAAAAGAGTGATGATTTTCATTTGATAATTGCCCATTTATGTAGCAGATAGTGAATGAGGCAAAGGTAGCAGTGGCAGAAGTTACACAGCTGTTGGGAGAAGACTCATTGCAGGTGTCTTATAAAGACACTTCTGAAACGGGCTGAACTTCTGCTGGCCTTGCATTTGCAGCTGTGTACATCTTTGATGCTGCTTTGGTATTCAAAATGTGTAGTTTAGTGTGTTTTTCTCTTGCTCATCCAATCCTTTGATCACTTCTGTTTTGATGGTAATTGAAACTGGCCTGGACCCTTTACAGCAGTTCTCTGGAGATGATGACTTCCACGTTCTGAAATAATCCATCTTTTCCCAATATATATTTTAGGAACCTGCTTTTAGAGCTCCTTCAGATGCTTCATGGTGTAGTAAAATCTAACTCCCAAGACAAGGTATTCTGCCTTTTAGGACAATGTTAACAGTGACTTATCCAAGATGGATACATTTTGCTGAATTATGTGAAAACTACAACAAAATTCTTTTAAAGACACTTTGTCCAACTTGGGGATAAATGGGGATCTGGTTATATTCACATCTAAACCTCTCATGAAAAAGAAAGATTAATTGACTATCTGCTGTCTGAGAAGTGTTACATCATGACGATACTGAAAATTTGAGGGCATTTGCTAGACATTGGGCCTAATTGCTGGCTATTTATGTGGGAAGTTAATGCATGAAATACATTATATAAACCAAAACAAATAATATATACTGTAAATATTGCTTGTTTCAGAAGGATGCAGCCAGACTAATCAAAACTGTATTTAAATTGCATTAGCTGTGTTTACACTAGATCCAACAAATTGTTACTTGGCTGCTGTAGAGAAGGCTTATATGCAGCTTCAAATGCTTTCACACAGGGTCAGTTTCCTTGTGTCTCCCTTCTGTGCAAGCCATGAGTAAAAAAGCTGTCTCCTTCTCTGCTTTCCTGCTCTGTTGATATGAATGCTATTACTTGCACCGATGTCCTGAATGCATTATACACTAGTTGTGTTATATATTTCCTGTCATAAAGTTTAAGGGGCTCCCATCTTCAGCCATGCTAGTCCAAAGAAAAATGCCTGAGATTACTGTACATCTTTTGCTCAAATTTTATTTTTGTAATCTGTTAGCACTGTCCCCTGCTGCCTTTGTACTTTTATTTGTTTATTTTTAAAAGGCTGTCAAAATTTGCATTTTCTTTTTTTGCTGTAGCAGATGTTATTTAACATGTCACATACCACACAATTTAGGTGTGTGGCTAGTGCTCAGTTGCTACACATACTCTGTGAGATGTATACTTCCAGCAAGCACTGGGAGAGGAGGAATTTCCAACCAAACCACCAGGCATACACAATGGTTTCTTTGTGCCAATGTTTAACATGTTCCAACTAATAAAGCTAACTAGTACTTTCATTTATAAACGGTACACTGCCAAAGCCCCTGACACAAAAAAATGGATTTTTTTCTAAGTAAATATATACAAATATTAAAAAAAAAAATCAACCCAGTTAATAGAATGTGACCCTTGCAGAAAAAAACCCCAAACATCAGACCACGTTCTTTGTTTATTGACTTTCTGCCCACAGAATATTGCTTGAAGTTATTCTCTGTAGAGACTCACGTTTCTCTGGCAAAACTTGCAGTCTATTGTGGTAAGCATCTGCATTTTGATGGGGAAGAGCATTTTGGGAATTAAACTCCATACTGCACCAAACTAGTGTAACATGCAAACAGTGCTATTTAATCAGCAACTGATTTTGTGCTGTCATAGGATGAAGAAGGGAAAATATAGAGGTGCTGGACATGTCACTAAACACCATGGAAGTTATTGAGGTTGGGATGAATTCTGAGAAACTAAGTGAAATTAAATAATCCTTGGTTGTAGGTTAAAAAAAAAAAAAAAAACCTAAAACCAAACCAACAAACAAAAATCCCCCAACAAAACCACACCTAACCAACCACTCCCCGCATCCCTCAGAATATAGTCCAGACCCTGCAGATTACCTGGAAGGGAGAACTGGCTCACATATTAATTTCTTTAGAAGTCATATGTTGTCTGGATTAAAAACATCTGTGTTCAAAAGGTCTTTTGCTCCTATCTCTAAACAAAATAGAGGTATATGTTCACTAGAATTTCAACCACTGGTCATATGGTCACTGTTAAACACTCCTGATGTGATAGTAACATACTTAGTAATTTCCCTTCTTTTGAGACCTTTGGAAAAGCAGTTTTCTTCTATGGCTGATCGGCATGAAGAAAATACCTTTAAAATGTATAATAGTCTGGAGTCAAGAAATATGTTTTAGCATCTAGTAAACTGTGTGTTTATGAAAAGTTGTATATAATGTCCTTGATTGGGGGAAGGGAAACACTGCAAAAACAAAATGCAGAATCATTGAAGGTGAATTCTTCATTTTCCTTTATCACATTTGCTATTACTAGCCTAGATAATACCACCATCAATATTTCCCCTCAAGTATAGGAAAACTTCTCTGGTTTTGGTATGATTCTGGGTTCCACAATGTTACTTCAGAAAAGAAATTTGCTATAAAGGTCATGTGAAATGACCTTTCATTTGTAACACTCTATTGTATTTTGTATGTGCATGTACTTTCTCATACTGAAAAATGTGCATCTCATTTTATATATAGGTTGTTGTTGATTTAAGTCTTTCATGATCTAAGATTCTGAAAACTAAAAGTTTAAGAACTTGTGGGACATTTAAGGGTAATTGAAATGTTACATTTTCTGGTTAGAATGTATGCACGTCATGCCTGAAGACGTATGGCGTATTATGAAGTTCTAAATATGAACAGTGCTTTATGAAGTGTTTTCTGCTTTTCTTCTCTGTGTCCTCCATGGTGGTCAAGTTGTCAATAAATGGGCTCTTTGGTTGAATAAACTGAGAGGAAATTGGAGCTGAATATTGGAGAGGCAGAAGAAAAGACTGAAATTGAATGATGGAGTATTCTTCCTGGAATGTGATATAATTCCTGCATTTTTACTATCTCAAGTTGCCAGTTTAGGTTGCCCTCTCCTCTCTGTCCTTACTATGATTATTCATTTTCCTGCCTTTCAGACAAAGTTAGTCTGATTCAGCCTGAGATGAGCAGTGGGAGAGGAAAAGAACATCTTGAGGAAAGATTTTGTTTTGCTTGGTATCCAAAGTGATCCACCAAAGAAGACTGACCCCTCACACCTGTCAGCTGTGCCAGGGTCCAGATTCCACCCTAAAGTTTAAAAAATGGGAATGGGAAAGATGGGAGGGAAATTTTAGTTACAGCCAGGTCTTTGGGGCTTTTGGAAACCATTATGTACATACAGGTTGTACTAGTTTGAAAACAAACCAGTGGGAGGCACCAAGTCAGAATAACAATTTAATAGGGAAATTAAAAAAAAAAAAAAAGCAGAAAACACTGGGTTAAACTGACAGAGTCAGGATACAACCTGACACTCTGTTAGCCAGGATGGTGGCAGCAGTCTGATAAAATGGTGGCTGCAGTCCTCCTGAAGTGATGGATGTGGTTCTGTCAAAGCAGTGATCCTGTAGGAAGGGGCTGCTCTTCTTCAGAAGGTCCAGTGGTGGCTATGTAGCTCCTGTCCTCTGGGAATCCAATGGAAAAGGGTGTCTGTGGTGTTTGGAATCTCAGATTATATCCAGGATGGGATGCCTGGTTCCTCCTCCTGGGTGGAGCATCTCACAATGGGATGATGAGTCATGAGGCAAGGTGTTGATGGGCCATTAACAGAAGATAGTCCGGAGGGAGGAGGCAAGGAACCACTGCCCCACCTGGTTTCAACAGCTCATGAGGATGGTAATAGAATGCACTGCAACCCAGGACACAGGTGCAACTGATGATCAAGATGATCTGAAGAGCTAGCAAAGGAAGGTCTCCAAATGCTGAAATGGCAGCTATGGTAAGGGTGGTGTGTGGGAATGCCAAGATAACCTGGTGATGGAAACTCATTGGCATTTTCTAGTGCAACTTTTGTTATTACACGAAAAGTCTGTTTAACACCCACCCTTTGCCAGTCCAGTTCCTGTTCAATGTACCTTGAGCTTTTACTGTGCTTTGTCGTTCTTTCCAGAGGAAACTCAGGTCTCTCATAACCACTTTAAACAGCTGTTGCTGTTCTGCAACAGCTTTTATAGTCTGGTTTTCCATCCTAGTTTCACTTCTCAGTGTCTCCTTGGGATAATTTGAAGATACTGTGTCCTTAGTACAAGAATCTGCTGTAGCTCAGGAGAGATCACTGTTGTGGTGATCTAGCACACATTTTTGTATATGTTCACATGTGTACTCATTTGTACTTTCACTGGTGACATGCACAGACCAAAGACTGTGTTACAACAACACCAGCTAATATCTGTTCCCAGGGAGCAGTTTATATCAATTTCTTCACCTCAAACCTATGCTGTTTTGATGATATAGGCAACAAGTCATATTCTATTACACTTGAATTCGAGTCAACCCTTTCCACAGAATCGTGGAAACTTTTTATCTGCAGCTTTCTCTTTACCTCATTTAACTTCTTTACTGTTTCTATGAACTTCTTTCCTTGTGTATTTATAAAAAAATTAAATATTAGTTAGCTATTTTTGAAAAGCATCTTTATTGGAACATGAAGAATAAATGAATCAGTTGTGGAATAGGAAGTGTAAGGTTTGTTAACTTGCAAAGTTTGTAGGCAAAGTCCTAGAAATATTTCAGTTCTGTGTCTATTTTCCTTATGTGTGACTCTGCTGCAATTATAATGGTGTAATTAGGATAGATTAGTATTGAATGTCCTGCGGCTGGGAAGAGCAGAAGTAAATTACTAGAGTGAGATCTGCAACTACAGTCTGAGTTTTGTGAATGTAGGTACTTTCAGAAAATGAGCATGAAACTTACATGTTTTGGGGATATAGGCATTGCAGAGGACCCGTTTTTTGGAGCAGCTTTTTCCAAGAGGATGTTTGATACATATTTCAGTATGGCAGGAGTAGCAGCCTGCTAGCAGAGTAGTTTTGTCTTTTTTTATTCTTAGTAATAGAACAAGTTAATTTGCATTTTATTTCATTTGTAGAATACAAAATCCAGGTGAACACTTTTGCTTACTCTTGAAGATCAATCAAATAAATGTGCAAGTTTCACGCTTGTTCTGACCTTACCTTGCAATGGACATTTTTTAAAAGCCATAATTAAAATGTCCTCACCTTTGAACAAATTGGTGACTCACATTCCCTTTGGTCTGTCCCTGTCTTATGTGGTTAAAAACTGAACTGTCTGCCTGAAGACTTCAGTCTCTTGAGAAGAATGTGATAGACATAAGAAATGCTGGCCAGCACTCAAGCATACTTTTTTTTTTCCAACAGGTATGAAGCATCCAAGAATGGCTTGGAAAGTGAGTAGTAAACTGTGTAAGACACCAGTGGGAGGAGAAAAGTTCAGGGATAACTGCAGATTCCTATCAGTTATTCTGAAATTGTTGTGTTATTAACCCTAATATGAGGGAATAAAAATTGCTGAATGCACTCAAATAGTAAAAAATACAAACCAGATTTTTATGCAGTTATGTCTGATAACAAGGACTGGAGTGGATGCATTAGGAAAATCTTGTTCTTCGTGTCTCCATTTCTCTCTGTGCAATCTTGTCAGAAGTTTATTTAAAGGATAAAATAAGTTTCTTTTAACATTCAACTATTAAAATATTTAAGCAAGTACAGCCCTGATAGAATCTTAACCAAACATGCCTTTCAAGCTTATTAATTCAGAACATATAATCAGTTTTGTGTACTACTGTGATAACCATTGTGTTTAATTTTGAAAGTTAGAGACACAAAACCTAATAAAATTAGAATAGGAGCCTCTGAGAACAGTGCCTGAAGGAGAAATTAAATTCATTTCAACACAAGGAGATATGAAATGAAGTACAAATAGAACAGCAGTAATAATTTTAGTATGACACAAGGTTTCATTAAAACTCCAACAACCATTATTGCATTCAGTGTCAGGGTTGTGGAGACTGAATGTAGGATCTTTTTGATACTTATCTTAGAGGACAGACTAATGTCTAGTAGCAGTCAGTGGTGCTTGCCATCTGGTTAGCCAGTGCTATGTAGATGTCAGAGTTCCTGTGAACACATTGCTCTGTTGTGTGTGAAACTGGGGAGTGCAGGGATAGTTAAGTAAATAAGTTATTTCAGCTTGCAGCCGTAGGAAGCGACACTAGAGGGAGGTGACATTGGCAATGAGACACACAACCTTTCAGATAAAGGTCAGGGATTTAAGTCTAAGGTGAAGTGACAGGGAGTATTAGTTAGTACTGACAGATTTTGAATGGCCTAGGGCCATAAATTTGATGTTAAGTCCAAGTAGACAGAAACCTACATCACACAAACCCATCTGTATAACCTGGATCTAGCTGGTGTTTCGGGTGTTTTTCTTTCTGATTTCCTCTCTGTAGCTGGACGTGGGGGGAAAAAAGTCACAAGCTCAAAAGGCTTCTCATGCTATGGAGGACATGAATAAATTTGTGCCTCTGAAAATGTCAGAGATTATACCAACCTGCAGCCATTCTTTCGGCACCTGATAGAGAGAAGGGAAGTGGAGACCATGTACAAAGCACAGCTCTGTTTGATTCCAGAGTGTGACCATGAGGACAGCTCTCCTACTTTTTGGAGGAATGCTGTAATCACTCTACATATTCCTTCTAATGAATACTCAAAATGTTTCACATAAGCTGAACCAATTACAAGTGAGATAACTTCCATTTTCTGGTGATTTTGGAAAAGGGCAGGACAAGGAACCTGTGTATCTCCTCCCACTCTCCTAGTGCAGTTGACTTGCTTTTCGCATTTCTACAGGGTTTGTCCAGAGCTCTGAGTTATCCATCTGCTTTCCATTCTGTGCAGGGAAAGCACTGGTTTGTGTTTGGCACAGAATGATCAAATCATAGAATCATTTAGGTTGGAAAAACTTTTTAAGATCTTTGAGTCCAACTGTTAACCTGGTACTGCCAAGTCCACCACTGAACCATGTCCCTAGGCACCACATCTACATGCCTTTTAAATACCTCTGTGGATGCTGATTCCACCAGATCCCTGGACAGCCTGTTTCAGTGCCTGACAACCCTTTTGGTGAATAAAATTTTCCTACGTCCAATCTAAATCTCTGCTGGCACAAGGCGAGACTATTTCCTCTTGTCCTACTACTTACTACTTGGGAGAAGAGGCCAACCCTCTCCTGGCCACGGCCTCCTTTCAGGCAGTTGTAGAGAGTTATAATGTTCCCTGCCCCCCAGCCTCCTTTTCTCCAGGGTAAACTACCCTAGTTCCCTCAGCTGCTCCTCATAAGACTTGTGCTCCAGACCCTTCACCAGCTCTGTTGCCCTTCTCTGGACACGTCTGTACGTGCATTAAAAGACAGTAACAGGTAGCAGACATACAGAGCCCAGGCAACTCATGCTCTTGAAGTGTCTTTCAGCCTTGGAGTAGGCCAAACATCTTGGAGTGCATATTGCCACTCTTTTTTTCCTGCTTTGCCACATCTGTACTTTGCACCAGGTTTACCAAAGTCCCCTGCACTCCAAATGCATTCCAGAGCTTTTGTGTTACTGCTTCCAATAAAGCAAATCTCTTTAAACTTCGAGCAGAAATTCCACCCTGGAAATCATCCTGACAACAGTTGTCTCATCTGGTCTTTTGCACACATTGTTTGAGTTTGAAAATCAGCCTCTTCTCTATCTTGGTGAAAACTTGTGTCAAACATACTTTAAGTTTCACAAGAGTATATAAACAAAGAAATTAAGGACAGCTAAACATGTAGGGTGTGCTATTGCTTTGTATCAAAACTCTGGTGTTTTGAGATACACTAATGGGAATTGAGTAGGGAAATCTGCCCGTATTACTTGCAAGTACTTAGCTGTGTCTTTGTGAATATGACTTTGGTAGGTACTAGAAATTGTGGACTGAATTATTGTTTGTATAAAGACATACAGTTACAATAATTTCTACATAAGACAGGGGTTTCAAGTCTCTATTTCTTAGTATTTTCCATGAAAGCTGTCATAAATATAAGAATAAACCTTAATCCTCACTGTATCCCCACATAATAAACAGTAGCTTAGTCCCGTTTTCCTGACAAAGAGACCAGTACAATATAGTGAACTAATTTGAATGTAGAAATGAGAAATAATAGTTTTCTAAGTCCAAGTTTAATCCTCAATAGAAGTGCTGTTTTAATGATCAGAAACAAAAAGAAACTGAAGGGACTAGCATTGGTGAAAGAAGATTTGTAATTTGAAAATTACGTTGATATTTTGAAGACGTGTTTCATACGATATATAAAGCAATTATTTTACGGTCAGTGCTAGATAAATTTTTTTTTTTTTTCATGTTGCAAGCCAAGTAATGTCCTGTTTCTGTGCATTCTTGCATCAGTTCATAAAACTATTAGAAAAGAATTGCAAATTATTTAATAAAATATGTTCTGTCAGTGGGCACTACTGAAAAGAGTCTGGCTCCCTCTTCTTTACATCTGCCATCAAGTATTTATACACCTTGATGAGATCCTGAAGCCTTCTCTTCTCCAGTCCCAGCTCTCTGGCCCCTTTGTTGGAAATGATACAATTTAATTTTTTTTTTTAAACTAGCTTTAGTGAGGGATTTGTTCCTCTTTGCCCAGGGGGAAGGGTATTGAAGTTTCTTTTGAAAAGGCTCTGTTCCCTGGGTGAGGCCTGATGATCTTAACATCTCAATGGACTGGGAGTTGCCAGAGGATGCACAAGAAATAAGCGACCATTAACAAACATTACCCTTGAACATCATCCCCTGGTGTGTTGGAGACACCTGGTCTGGGAAAAGATCGATAAGAGAACCTAAGAATGAGGACCAAATTAGCATCAAAGGCGAAGGGATCAATAACCAATAGGAAACCAAATACTAAGAATTGTGAATTTTGGGACCAATGAACATTGAACCAAGGAATTGCTTTGGGTTCATAGTATAAATATGTGGAAAATCTAGTGAAGAAGCACGTGTGATGGAATGATTTTCACTGCACAACCTGAGCAGTGTGTGGATGAAATGATTTCTCTTGCACATCCTGGCCAGAACAACATCCTGGCCAGAATAAAGTAATGCCTTAATTGTCCAACACTGAAAAGATGTTGGAGAGTTTTTGTTCTTCCTGCAGTTTCGGTGACACCTTCATCATGTCTGTGGTCCAGTACAGTCATGTCTTTCTTTTTCTGGGGATCTCCAAGCTGCACAAAGCACCCAGATGTGTCTCAAAAATGTGTAAGGTGTCTCTCCAGTGCTGAGTGGTGAGGAAGGATCACCCTCCTTGGCCTGCAGGCAGCGCTCCGCCTGATGCAGCTTGGGTGCCATTGGCCTTGTTTACGGCACAGGCACACTGCTGGCTCACGGTCAACTAGCCATCCACCAGGACCCTGAGCTCCTTCTCTGCCAAGCTGCTTTGCAGCTGGTCTTCAGCATGATCCTTGAAAACCAGCCAGCACTCCTGGACTCTTTTTTCTCTCCAGCTCTGTCTCCCATAGGATTCTTACAAACAGGTCCTTGAACAGGTTAAACACTACTTTCCCCAAGACCAGAGCTCACATCCTGCCATTTGCCTTACTGCTTCTCAGGATCCTGAGCTCCTCCATCTTATGTTCACAGCAGACCTTCACATTCCCAATCAGTTCTTCCTGTTTTGTAAGTATGACGTCCAACAGAGTATCTCCCTCATGGATTCATTCCACAGTGGGTTCCTGCAATTCTGGGAATGCCTGAAGTTAGTGCTGCATTGAGACATTTATTGTACAGTTTAAAAGGGAAGCCATGTATATGGGAAAGAGAAAATGTTACATGCAGATTAAAAAACCCAGTAATGAATAATAAGAATCTCAGAAAAAAACCTGTAACAAATAAGAGGATAATCCCAGCAAAATTCTGAGAAAACTTGTGCAGGTGCCAGGAATGTAGGATAAGCTGTAAAAAAAAAAAAAAAAAAAAAAAAAAAAAAAAAAAAAAAAAAAAAAAAAAAGTTACAGTAATCAAATGAAAGACTGAGTGGTTTAGCATACTAGACAACAAAATCCTTTGGGCAGCAGTGGCAGAAATGGCAAGAACGTAACCTATGTGAGGATTTGTGAAGTAAGAGGGAAGCATCAGAAAAGCCTCTCTCACAGGCTGTGAACACGGGCCTGTGAATTGTGAGAGGAAGAAGTTTTTGCCATCACAGCAGAAAGGCCTGGAGCCACCATGCACTACAGAGTAACAAGGACAAGACATATCACTAGTTCTGATAGGTCATTGTGACTGTAGAAGTGGGACAGTTTTGTGAGAACTGATTACGTGATCAGCACTCCTTTCAATATTTATAATGGTGAGGGACAATGGCGTGATAAGATGCAAAAATTTCATTTCCATTGTGTTCATTTGGTGGTGATGAATAATAAAAGCATCTGGAGGTGTGGCTCACAAGGCAGGCTCACAGCATTTAAAATCCAGTTTGACTTTTGAATGCTGCAGTGATGGCCCAGCAGGGCACATTTTTAAAAAAATGCTTGTGTTATAATGGGTATTAGAAAAAATGCTTTCCTAAGAGTAAACATTGAAACAGCTTGTCCAGAGAGGTTGTGGCATTTCTATTGTAAGAAATTTCCTAACTTGACTGGACAAAACTCTAACTAATCAGATATAAGTTGATGCACAGAGGTCCCTTCCAAACTCAAGTATTCTCCAATGCCTGGTGTCTGGTACAGGGACATAAGTGTTAGTTTTTAAGCCTCCTTTCTTATAGTGCTCTGCTGTTATTACAGCCATGTAAGGGTTGTTTTGATTTGCTTCCATCAGAAGTCTTCTTGGGGGATTTGTAAAGTCAAGTCTGTTTTCTTGAGGACAGTTGAGAGGCAGCTGCTCAGGATGGCTTTCAGGACATTTTAGGTCATCAGAATGCTCTAAAGCAGTGCTAGTGAGGCATGGTTCTGACTTATAAGGGGTCCTCTAGTTGATGCCTTAGGTTTTAACTTTTATATTTTTCAAATTCTGTACTGCTTAGTGTGTAACTCTGGAGTTTCCTGTAGCCTGTTCACTTCTGCTCTCTCGTGCTACGTTGACACAACAAAGCCTCTCCGGCTCTGCTCTTCAAGGACACCCAGACCATCACAGGCCCAAAAAGTATAAACCAAAGAGCCTCTAAGGGGGGCAAGCAGAGGGGAACTTACATCATTAAACTGAAGCTTTAATTGGAGAATTAACCCTGATATGCAAATGAACCAAACCTATAAAAGTGTGAAGAACTCGTGACCTGTTGTCCATCTTGGGGTCCATCCTGGCAGTAGCCTCTGGCCCCCAGGGGGTACCTTTGAAGGCCTTTCAAATAAATACCTACTTTTATTCCCTTACTCCTGTCTAGTCTCTGTTTCTAGAGGCCTCTTAAGGCATCATAGTGCTCTTGAAAGGTAACAACATTTGTAATTTTTTTGGAGAAAAGTCTACTATTTTTACAGTTTTAGAAAGGGGAGCTTGCTAGTAATGCCTAGGATCACAGTGTACAAGTAGACTTTGTAAACACTTCAGCAAAAGAAGTAGCATTGGACAATATTTACTTTAGCTGAGATTAATTTTGATATCTGAAAAAAGGAATTTCAAAGATAAAACATTCGAGGATGTTGCTAGATCTGTAATAATGTGGAATCCTGTATGACTCTAAAGTGAAAAATATATAAATATATATACTCTAGATTATAAAAATTATCTACTGTATGTGTAAGGGAACTTCTCCTTTGGTAAGTGTAGAAAAAAGAGAGCTGCTCTCTTCACATCAGCTCAGATGCCATTTCAGCTTTTCTACGGGCTATTGCAAGAGATTCTTTGCTGATCTTTGAACTAGAAAAAAAGCAGCTACAACATCTTCTTAGTGCAAGGGTAAGTGATATTTCAGTGATACCTAGTTTTGTTTAGAGGCAGTTACTGTTATGATTTTTCCTCTTAAAACGTCTAGAAGTGGGTTGAAATATATAAACTAAATTCCTTATTTTCAAAATAAAGTATTATGAAGAGTGATATTTCTGAAATGTTATAGCTCAGGAAATAGGAAATAAAAGATGCTGCAGAATTTAAATATGGAAATGCTAAGTCTTAAAATCCAACGTTTAATATGAAAATGGTAGTAATTTCAATACTTGGTTATCTTTTGAATGCTCATATAGTTTCTATGTCGTTACCTTTACTACAATTCCCTTATCAGTAATAATTTATTTTCAGACTGATTTTCTCCTTCACTGTCATACATGCTATAAATGATATCAACTCATGCTATTAACTACTGAGTGGTTTTGAGATTCACTTCAAACAGGGAGGTTTGATTGCAGTAGTTCTTTCCAAGTACATATTAGTTTCAATCACTTCTACAAAGTAGAGATTCAACTTTAAAGAGCTGACTGTATGTTGTGACACAGGGGCTCTCTGAAGGTTAATCAGCTTTTTAGCAATAATAGGGTTGGATTCTTGTGTGACTAAGTGAGTCACTTCTGTTTCATGTGCAGATCTATCATTTAATCAGAAGCCTGGAAGTTAAGACTTACTATGCTGCATATTAAGTAGAAAAGACAGTTGTTGTTTTAATAATTTTTTTTCTTTCTGAACTTCACTGTATCTTTAGGACTGTAAATTAGTTGAGACAGCTAGACTGATTATTTAAGAACCATTCCTAATGTTGTAAAATCTAATAAAAGGAGCTGTAGAGTGAAGTCATATTATTTGGACACCAAAGCTAAAAACTAATTTGAAGAAATATCCTTATATATACAAAAAAAAATCCACTAAATGTGGTAATGTTCCTGATTTACATGTAGGGCATGATTTAATCCAATTGCAGTTTAACTGGGGGCAGTTAGTGTTTTCTAAAAGGCAAGTACAAAACCACACAAATCTTTTTTAACATATTTGTAACCCAAAACAAATATTTGGAGAATGGCCAGAGTAGACTGTCACAAAGAGTTTTAACCACGTAAGTTGTTTTTACAACTGAGTATCTCTGATATAGTTCTGTGCTTGAATTTAGCTGTTGAAGTTGATAAAATTACACACAATAGAGTAGGCTTGTGTTTAAACATTACTGGACAAAGTATTTTTCTTCTGGTAGCAATGCCCCACACACCTTAAAATACAGGAGAGTATATTTAAATATATACGTTATATGTATATATCTTACCTTGCATGTTAGTCTAACTCTAATCCCATGCCATACAGTACTATGTTACAGTGCTCAGTACTCTGTGTTGCTGATGGGCACTCAGCTTTGTCATCTTGTCTTCCTCAAATGTTGAAATGCTGAGCTTGAATAATGGTAGTGTATACAAAACACAGTGTCCCAGCAAGAACTGTTTAAATAGTTATCTTTATAATGCAGTGCTTGAGTAGTTTTCTTCAAGTATTTATCCTGCTGTTGGAAGAGCTGGGTTGGATTCCAGAAAAGAAGATGATGTGTGATGTGTTTGCTGCAGTCAGTGTGGTGTTACAGCACACAGGATTACAAGTTCAGATTGTTTAGGTTTCGTAAGGCCTTTGATGGAAAAGCCAAGGGACTGATTTACAGAATCTGGCTAAATGATACAAATTAAATAACTATTATAAATATTTTAAAACTTGAGGAATGTTGGTTTCCATACAGGAATGACATTCTGCCTGGACATGAAGTATCAAGTAGGAAGAGTTGGCAACTTGTAATTTGCATTTGTTTTGCTGTGTGGCTTGAAGAGAGAAAGGTTTGAGGTGGAGTAGGAAGAGAATGAGTCGGCAAAAAAAGCCAACTGCACACCAACACTTTATTCTATTAAGATGACAGAAGTTTTTCCTAAGAAGGGGGAAAGGAAATCTAGTCTGCAGATTAAGAAGTGCTTTAAGGAAGGATGCTGTGCCAGCTTTGCTATGCGGGTGAGGAGTAGAAATGCATATTGCTTGGTGTTGCCATTTTCCCAAATACATTTGCAAGCTACTACTGTGGACGATGCTAATACATCCTAAAACTGCCATGCCATACATACTACTCTATATTTGCAAATCTGTGTATATGAAGACTTTATTTAATCATAGTTTTGAAAGCAAGTTAGGCATGATGGGCTTAAATTTAATCCTGCCAGCTGTTTTATTTGCCCACTAGTTAGGTACATGATATGCTGCCTTTCTTTTTTCCTTTATTCTCATGCTGTTAAAACAGTGAAATTAAGAAAATCTTTAAGTCCTTATAAACTGAAGCCATCTGGCTGTTCATAGCTGTAATGCTATCCAAATGTGTAAATTACTAAAAATGTACTCCCCCTTATGCTTAGGAGAACAGGCCTGAATTTGGTGCTGCTTTCCTCAGTCTGAGAAGCTGGGATTAGGTTTTTTAGTCATGGCTCATTTAGTGCTATAAATTTTGTTGGGACTGGAGAGAATAGGATATTGTGAAGTGAGAGAGTGTTTGTGAGAATAAAAAGATTAATGAGTATCCAAGGAAGGAGAGAAATTATAGGCAACTTTTTAATTGGATTGAATAGGGGATCCTAATTCTTATCTGACTTCTGTTTTCCTCTGATTTTGGTCCAAACACAAATCAACTTTATATGCTGTTTATACACATGTAAGGTAAGTATTGCACAAATAACCCTGCACTGGCAGGGGATTCATGCAAGGAAAATATCCAGTTAAATAATACAAGACCTTGTTGTGGTACTTTGAGTTTCAGATGAACTTACTTAGAAGCAAACTGGAGAAAGTGAACCACAAAAATTTGAACAGAAATGCTTTTCATGAGTTTCCAGGTAATTGTGAACTGGATGGGAACACTGTAAACCTGTGTTGCCTGAGGAAACAACCAACTTCTAGCATTATTTGACTGAAAAAGTGCATGAAGAGTTGAAAAGAACTTGAGTTACAGTCTAGAGGACTTCACTGTTTAAGCTTGATGTTTTGGCATACAGATGCTTGGAGTTTGAATGTGTCATGACTAAAGATGCTTAATCTGGTTCTAATATCCTGTTTAGTTCTTGGTCATATCCCATGCAGCATTGCAGGCTGGGGACAGAGTGGCTGGACAGTGGCCAGGCAGGAAGGAACCTGGGGGTACTGACTGACAACAGGCTGAACATGAGCCAGTGTGTGCTCAGGTGGCCAAGAAGGCCAGTGGCATCCTGGCCTGTATCAGCAATGGTGTGACCAGCAGGACCAGGGCAGTAATTTTTCCGCTGTATAGGCCGCACCTTGACTGCTGTGTCCAGTTCTGGGCCCCTCAATTTAGGAAGGATGGCAAGATGCTGTAGCATGTCCAGAGAACAGCAACAAGGCTGGTGAAGGGTCTGGAGGACAAGTTCCATGAGGAGTGGCTAGGGGTGTTTATCCTGGAGAAAAGGAGGCTCAAGGGAGACCTTATCACTCTCTACAACTGCCTGAAAGGAGGTTGTAGCCAGGGGAGGATCTGTCTCTTCTCCCAGGCAACCAGCGACAGGACAAGAGGACATGGTCTTAAGCTGCACCAGGGGATGTTTAGGTTGGATGTTAGGAAGAAGTTCTTCACAGAAGGGGGGACTGGGCATTGGAATGGGCTGCCCAGGGAGGTGGTGGAGTCACCGTCCCTGCAGGTGCTTAAGAAAAGACTGGATGTGGCATATAGTGCCATGGTCTAGTTGACAAGGTGGAGTTTGGTCATAATTTGGACTTGATCTAAAAGGTCTTTTCCAAACTAATTGATTCTGTGATTCTTCGTGTATGTGATGCTTGTTTAAATTTTTTGTCCTCTTGCAAGTTAAGGTGCTCCTTATCTTCACTGTCTGCTGGAGGAAGATGTAAAGAAAAATACTTTTCAGTGTTTTGAATAATGAAAGTTATTAGTATGCTTTTCTAAGAGAAAAGTGTTGATAGGCAGATTCCATCAATAAAGGTCCTATCTAAACCTCCATTCATGAAGCCTTCTTCATCCATGAAGGTAAAGGTGAATGATGGCTTCATTAGTCTTCCATTACTCTTGCATTACCTGATATACATCTGTCTCAGGGACATGAAATAACTCTGCATAGCAGTTTTCACAACTTAATACAAATGTTATTTTAGATTAAGTGAAGTGATTGAAAACGTTGCTTACAGTTCTTTCCTAATGTTTAATATTTATGATCTCTAAGGTTGCATAGAAAGAAACCTTTGCTTTGTGTTTAACTAAAAATGGGATACACATTTCTTAAAATTCCATTTAATCAGGCAGAAGGTAGTTCACCTGCATTTTATGAAGTTGTTGCATTGTACTAATTTGAAAACAAACCAGTGGGAGGCACCAAATCAGAATAACAATTTAATAGGGAAATCAAAAAATAAAGCCAGAAAACACTGGGTTAAACTGACAGCATCAGGATACAACCTGACACTCTGTTAGCAAGGGTGGTGGCAGCAGTCCTCCTGAAGTGATGGATGTGGTTCTGTCAAAGCAGTGATCCTGTAGAAAGGGGCTGTTGTTCCTCGGAAGCTCCAGTGGTGGCTATGTAGCTCCTGTCCTCTGGGAATCCAATGGAAAAGGGTGTCTGTGGTGTTTGGAATCTCAGATTATATCCAGGATGGGATGCCTGGTTCCTCCTCCTGGGTGGAGCATCTCACAATGGGATGATGAGTCATGAGGCAAGGTGTTGATGGGCTCATTAACAGAAGATAGTCCGGAGGGAGGAGGCAAGGAAACACTGCCCCACCTGGTTTCAACAGCTCATGAGGATGGTAATAGAATGCACTGCAACCCAGGACGTGCATGACAAATGCAACTGGCCTGTGTGACTACATATGGGATGGGAGATTATTTTTTAGTGTCATAAACCATCCTGCTTAGAAAAGGTTAACTCCATGACATGGGCACATGTATGTGAATGTGGGGTTCCTCTTCCTAATCTTCTTGGGGTTAGAATATTAAATATATTTTTTGTTTTCAAAATATTTCAATATGCTTGATTGAAAGGCTGCACATGACCTAAAGGCATCCAATAGAGATCATCGTGCTGATGCAGAAGGAAATAGAGTAAGAAAAAGAAATCTTGTCATGTTACATGCAAGCTCTCTTATCCTAAATTTATTTTTGATCAATTTGGCAAATATGTATTGGTATATTTGTACTGCCCCATACAGTTGCTTGTGGTTTCTCTGCATATTTAAAACAAATACTTATACTTACAGATACTTACAAGCATTGCTTTGCAATGCATATATTCTTCTGGTACTTCTATAGGGTTGTTTTGTGCAAATATAAGTTATTAGTTTCTGTGTAGATTTGGAGCTGAGAATCACATAACAGATTTGAAAGCAATGTGTAAAATGCAATAATCATACATCCTTGATAGCTTTAACTGCATTTATTATTGGTCCACCTATACAGAGTATTATACTACTATTATTTTATAATATTACTTTAAATAATATAGTACTTTAGACTGAATTTCAGAAATATTTCCATTCATTGCTCAGACACATTCTGTCTACTAAAAGACCAAGATAAACACAGTGGGTTTTGTTATTTTATAGCTGTGTCTTATTTTAAGAATGTCTATGGCTATCAGCACGATCAGTGAAACTTAGATTTTAGCAGCTGCTACAAAAACATGATAGTTTGAAAGCACAACTGTTTGGAAGAAACTTTCACATGGAAGTACAATGGTTGTATTTATGTAATTGCTCTTGGCAACAGCTTCAGTAAATTTAAGTCGAAGTTCATCCATAAAATTAACTGATTTTCTCAATCCACTTGAACCTTGATCTGTTTTGGTGTAATGTTCTGGAGCTGGTGAAGATGCTTACAACTGGAGTCTGTAACCCCAAATGAGATTACACCACCTTCTTCTGATTCAGAATTTCCTGCTGTTGCAATATGTGTTGTTCCACAGAAATGAGGAGTAATTCCCTCTCAGACACTCTGTTGAGATTGCTGCCACGGAACAGCGTTAGTGATGTATTCTTTCACTGCTAAAGACAAGGCATCACTTCTATTGTAAACTTGGTTCTCTCTCAATGAATTTACAAACGTATTCTAAATAATTCACTTCATCTTGAAGCTCTGTTTCCCAGGACGCAAAATAGTAATTTTCTTAAAACCAATTTTTGCTTTAAGAACAAAGAAACCACATGGCAACTTTGAAGCTGTGGAACAGACATCCTTTATACCACAGACAATTGGGTTTTCACTCAGAGCCTTTTCTGTTCTTTTTAAAAAAATATTATTATGTGTGAATTCCTTATTGAGTGGAACTGTATTGAGTCTGCATCTGTTGGCTGCAAAGTGTGGTGGTGTTTGAGCTCTCTCCTGCATAGGCAGGTTGCAGTGGGGCTGCATGTTCAGGAACGAACACAAAGCAGAATTCATTCATGCACTGCCCTCACCACCTGCAAGTGTGCACATGTGTATGCATGTGTGCATAGTCTTCCCTTAGAGGAGAGCAAGAGCAGCAAGTACCCCAGTGAGCATTTATCTTCTCTGCTCTCGTTTCAGAAACCTTTCTACCTCCAAAGCTGGCACTGCTTTTCTCAGGTGATCTGGTTTCAAGCTATGTTGCTACTGTAGCAGAGGGCTGCTGCAAATTACGTACTTCTACTGCAGGGCAGTGTCCCTAGAAAACGTGCTGTTTGCAATCTTTTGTGTTGGCCTTTAGAGGATCATATTAAATCACAGGAATACCCCAGAGAAATTCTGAGGCTTTTACAGAGGGACCGGCCGTCCAAATTTAAGTGCTGTTGAAGGAGGGGAGGTTTTGGAATAAAGATTGCAGCATGTCTGTAATCTACCAAGAAGATGAGTCTGTGATGGAAAGCAAACACATGTTAAGGCTGGATAAGGCAGAAAAGAGAGTTGAGACATGAGAAGGAAAGAGTAAGCTGCTCTTCAGATTTTGATCACAAGCTTTTTCTGCTTCTAAGGCATGACAGTTCTGTTTTTTGTAACACACACATTTATAAACATCTCACAGTCTATTTTCTAAATTTAAAGGGGTTTGGTGCATTCCAGTCAGACCCATGGCAGTTCAATGGGTATGATTAGTACTTTCTCATGGCCCTTTCTCATGGCCCATAGTTTATTGCTATGGATATTTCAGTTATGTTACCTGAGTTTGTGTTTGGTTACATGAAAAGACACTGTTGTATGATGAGTACTTGATATTTTTTATCTTGCCAGGATAGTTAGTCCATTAATTTTAATATGCAGTGAAAACAGATTTATCTCACATGAAGAAGAAAATAGAGATCTTCATGTTTGGGCTCCGAGTTACTTCCTTGCAATGTTCACTGCATGCTTTACAGCGTAGACTCTTGCCTTCCAGGAGTTACAACAGGAAAAACACATTATGTTCTTATTTTCAGTGCTAAACTAGTTGTCCTGTGCTGAATGGAAGATGAGACAATATGCCAGGAGATCCTTATCCTTAGGGAGAAGACGGTAGCAGAAAGAATGAATATATTTTACATTTTTCTGGATCCCTCAACTCTGAGAGTTGTTTGACATCAGCTAACCAGGGAGTGGGAAGCATCCCTTTGTGTATGGCCAGTTCTGAGCAGAACAGAGGTGGATGCTCCAGGGCCTCCTTCAGTTTTTCCTTAGTGCTGAGTTGTCATAGGTTTCAACATGTCCTGCTCTTGGTTTTGTGCTGTTGCACCATTTTACCACGCTGCCTGCTTGGCTCAGAGTTTTTGTGCCTCCTTGACCTTTCCATTGTAATCATAGATCCATCAGCCCTTCAGCTTAAGGCCCAGTTAGGGAACAGTCACACTTGTGGTATTGGTCTGATGCTGCTTGTCAACATTTGAAGGGTTCAGATCTGAAAGTGGATGTTTCTGGAGATGCCCATACTACTATTCTCTACTGTAGTCACAAAACTTTCTTTGCAGAAAATGCATCTGGGACTTGCTACCGTGTTTTAAAATATCCTTATGACTAATGGAACTATAAAATACCTTGTCATTGTTGTAGCACGTAGGGGATCTAGTAATAAATTAGAGGTCCTCTGTGACAAGTACCATAGATATATAATAAAACAAAAACCTCTGGGAATGCTTCAGTCTAAGTTCGTATTTTTTCCTTATGCACCCAAAAATAGGATTAATCAAATTTCATGCCTAAGGGCTTAAACAGATGTAATATGAAAGAAAATTTCACCAGTCAGCAGTGTAGTAGTCCTGCATCTCCAGAAAGTACGCACTTTCATAATGTACAAGATAAGACCTTTCATTTAAACATTTCTCACAGCTTATCTAGTTTCACTTATGCAGTGGTTTAAAGTAGTAGAATCCCAGATTAATATTCAGCAACTAGAGAACAATGTTTTAGTTTTATTTTAATTTCTTTCCTCTTGTTCTAAACTAAAATGCCAACTTTATGACAAAATCATTAAAATGCTTAAATGCTAAACAGAATTTTCTGATTCAGTGTTTTCATGTAGATATGTTTTCTCAAAACTGCTTTTCTAGGTTGTATTAGTCAGTGGACATCTGGACAGCTGGGACGTTGGGCAAGGAGCTATGGATGATGGTGGTGGAGCTTTTATATCATGGGAAGCATTATCACTCATTAAGGATCTGGGTAAATCTTTAATTTAAAAATACTTTTAATGCATTACATATCTAGTACATTTTGTGTGATATCTAAACTGGATTTTATATTTTATCCACATCTCTGAGCACAAATACTCATTTTGTCACTATATGCCTCAAAACTAGTTCAAAACAGACTTTTTAGATTGCTGAGTTGATATCCAAGGATGCTCTTCCCCCTTCATCAGATGGAATCTATTTTTCCTCCTTATTCTCCTTTTTCCACAAATGTAACCTGTGGTCAAGAGGAATGCCTAATGTATTCGTTAGAAACTAAAATCAGCTGCTGCTCCTGCTCTTAGCCCTAGCAGCCTTTAAATAATAAACCATCTTTTGCTGCTTCCCACCGGAAGGATTTGCGTACTTCAACAATCTCAATCTTTCTTGAAGAGCTCTTTGTAGACAAGCTCTGTTATGTGATTAGCTGCTTGCAGACTGCAGTCATGAACATCAGACATCCCTGTAAGTTCCTATTCCTTTATTGTGCATTGTTTGAACCTCTAACCTCTCCTTTTCCCAGCCTTGGAATGATTAGATTATCAGTCTGTAACTAAAACAAAGTGTGTCTGTTTAAATTTTTGGTCTTTTAAAAGCAAACTAAATAGGATTTTTCTATGGAGAATCCAGGTTTACTCCTTCTTTTAGTGTTTTTTAATCCTTTTTTCATGATGCTTGGAAAATTCTCTGTTTTCTCCACCTTCAAGGAAAAAAAAGTTATTCTGCTGTGTTTGGTACTCTATTCCATTCAGAATAAACTGTTCTGTGTTTCTTAAGGGCAAGTTCCTGGTGGCATTGTATAATTCTTATTCACTGGGTTTTCCTTCACACATGACTGAAATGCATCACTTTCTTCTTGTTCAAATATTTGATTTCCTCTGGTAGTAGTCTGTGTGTTTGCTGTGCGACCTGTGGTGAAATGCTGTTCTCTCAGCTGGGAAATGCTGGAGCCTTTGCTGATGCCCTCTCTTCTGGGCAGCTGTAGTGTTCTGCTCTTCTTGTTGTACCAGTGTTCTTCAGGAACGTAAGGCTGGGAGAGGACTTCTAGGTCTTCATATCTGTAGATAACCAAGGGGCAGACGATGTGGATGCTAAAAGGCAGGAGCAGAGGAATTCTCCAGCTGCTGAAGCATTTTGTGAAGTGGTTCTTTCTCATGCTTTAGCTGAGAAACCGTGAAAGATGGTTTAGTAAACTAATTCTATTATCTTGCACCTGGGTTTGTTTTCCAGCCTTGTTTTGGTACTCTGGAAAAAGTATTTTAAATGGGTGTTAGAGAACCTCAGCCAATCCCTCTAGGGGGTGGCTGGTCAAGCGACCAATCATATCATTCTCTCTCACATACAAAGATACATAACCTAGCTTGTAAATAATAAAATAATTCCTTTCCTGTTGCAGTGACCACTCGCTTCTCAGCCTGGCCAGCACCTGCGGTGTGGGGCAAGAGTGTGGAGCAGCCAAAGGCTCTAGGCTTTAAAGCTGCTCCTCTAGAGTTCAGCTCTGCCTAGGGGAGCTGAAGCTCCAGGTGCCACAGCTGTCAGCAGCCCCGACGAGGGACAGGATAAAAAGTAGTAGGCAGGCTTGCCACGGGAGGAAATCCATGTTTATTGGACAGTATCTACGGAAGACAAACAACAATTGCAGAGCGACCATGCCTTATAAAGGGGGCAGAACAAGGGGAGTGACCCAACTGGGGACCAATAAGCAGATTAGGAGGGAGGGACACTGGAGGGACTGACTCACATCTGGTCCAATGGTCTTGGTGGGTGGAGGGAGAGGGGTCAATGGGGCATTGAGGTTTAGGGGATTTCCAAGAGGGGAGGTATCCGAGGGGGCAGGGTCTCGGGGGATTGACGGGGACCATATAAGGGTAATTAGGGAGGGCTTGGGTGACAGACACAGAACAATCCAGAACTCCAGGAGGGTTGTGGGTGATTGATAGGGAAGGAGCCAGAACAAGGGGAGGGGATAACCATATATGGGAGCACCAGGGGAGCGACTTAGATCTGGGGCAGACCAACTGGGAATAGAAGTGGAGAAGGTAGGGGCAAAGCATTGGGGTACAAGGAACATACAAAATACAATAAAAACTTTGCATCACCACACTTTCCTTTTCTCCTTGGATTTGGATTGTGTCGTTGCTCACCGGTTCTCGGTAAAACAGCGACAATAGGGCCTTTCACAAACTGGCCTTCATAGTAGATTGGTTAATGCAGATTTTGTATTTTATGCATATAAAATCTGACCAAAAAAAAAGAAGGACAGCAAAATAAAAAGATGTGGAGATTGTGTGATTGTGTGAGAAACAAATTAATGGCTTTTACTTAAAATCAATTCCACAGATTGTGTTTTGAATGAGCATTGTATTTTGAACTATGGAGACTTTGTTCAATATCCTTTTGGACCCTGATAAATTTAGTCTCAGACTAGTCCACCAAATACATTTGAAATGAAGATAAGCCAATTCAATTGGCTCCATGCATGTGTAGAAATTTTTTACTGTGTCCAGGGAGTCTTAAAGCCATGGTGCATTGTGTAGCCATAAAAACTGTGTCTGCATTTACCAGAGTATAACTGATCAGAGAGCTGTGGTGATATGATCCTCAAGCTGAAATGAGCATTCTGAAATATGATTTCTAGAATATGAAGTTTATATTGTGTAGTAAGAAATAATGGCAGTACTTCTGCCATGGTCCTTTGGGTTAACGAAAGCAAAATACTACTACGCTATTGAAGCAGGTTTTTTCGATGATGGTCTAATAGCATTTCATCATGATATCACTGTGACCCTTGGACATGGCTTGTGGACAAGACACAAATTATGCCTCTTAATTTGGATTCTGACAAGTTCATGTAATACTTGAAAAATTATTATAGTTTGAATGCAATTCCATACTTTCAACATAACCTCCTCCCAAAACCATTTAATAACTATTGGCTTAGGACCAGATACATGAAATTAATTTAAAAATCATTAAAATAATGGTTTCAGAGAGTAAGACTTTATTTTAAGCAATACAGTTTGTTTCCTTGTCTCAAGTAAAATTTTTAATAGTTTTTGCTTTTATTTCTAGGTAAATCAGTTACTTAATGTGTTGGCCTTTATACCTCATGTTTCATGAATCTTCAGTGTTAGCTTTTATTTTTTTAATTGAGGTGGCAATTTCTGTATCATATTGGTATGTTTTTTTTCTTTCTGTTTTGTTTTGCTTTTGGGTTTTTTAGCTTTTCAGACACCGTAATAGTTACACGTTCCATACAAGGATGTGTACCAGTAGCACAATCTGAAGTAGTTTTACATAGTCTTCAAAACATCAAACATTTGGTAGCATTTTTTTTTCCATTTCCATTTTGACTTCACATGAATGTTGGTTCTTTTTGAGAGGAAGGCAGCTACATGAAGATCAGACTGAACAGAAACTGTTTTGTTTTATATTACCAGAGAGTGGAATTTTATTTAATTGATGTAAAATCCCACGTATACATTTCAAAAGATTAATACCTTAAAAACATTGGGCCGATTGTGAGCTGCTGTAGTTCTTGAACACTGTTTAAAACTATAACCATTCAGTTAGCTCTGGAAAGTAGAAGAGCTAACGAGTGGAAAGTTTCAGTCTGTCTGAATACTTTGCTTCTAGTAGATGTAATATCTCTCTGCTCATCTTCCACAGTGGGGATGGTAGAAAGGGGGTACCTGCTGGTGGTGCCATTCCCTCTCCTCGTTCTTCAGGGAGGAAGCACAGGCAGCAAATTCAGAGCAAATGTTGACTTCTAGATTACATTTCAACAAGGTGAATCTTGCTATGTTTTCTGTGCAGGTGCAATTTCACTCTCAAAACATCCCCTTCAGCAATGTATAGTTAAATGTCAGCACCGGCTTGTGCACCTGTTGGTACCCACACTGGTTGTGGACATCTCCTGACTGAAGCAAAAAGAAGCATTTTCCTTAGTGCATCCATATCAAGTTCTCTGTATCAACTATTCTCTCATGGCTGCTTGCTTTGCAGGTAGCTACTCTCAGAAAAATTCACTAATGGCCATACTGACTATTGGTGTTCAAAGGGGTCTTTTATCACAGTTAATAATGAAGTTACATGAAGCACAAGGGAAAGAAAAACATTAATTAAATTCTTGAAGCTTATATATACCACTGATAGGCAAGGTCTGTGGCAAGCTGCTTCATGGCAGATGTGCTTAAAAAAGGAAGAACGGGAAACATTTCCACAGAAGTTGTTTATGTGAAGAAACATGAACATTTCAGTTGGTTATTACTCCTTATTCCTTTTACTGGGAATAAAAACGTTTTTAGAGTTGCTGAGGCAGTTTGTGAACAGGTCTGAACTGGTAAACTTCCCTTCCTTCAGGGAAGCCAAGGCTGTTGTGATTAGCTGAGGATTTCTGATGCCTAAGAAATTACCCTTCATAACTGCAGGTAGCATGTCCATGTCAGTAAACTTGTGCAATCTGCAGTTTGCCTTCTGCAATGCTGCCCTGCCCAGCCCTCTGCAGGTTTTAATCTTTTGATCTATTTTAACTAAATTTGATAGAGGCATAAAAATATTTAGAATAGGAAGTTCTGATATACTCTTGTCAAACGGGTGACTGGGAAGAGATGGGCAAGTGCATTTATGTCCCACCTGAGGAGAGGCAGGAAGAAGGCACTTTTATCCTTTTCTTCGGATGGGAAACACCTGGTTACCAGAATATATGTAACATTGTGGTAATCACCAGTCTCTTTCCTTTTAATCTGTGTGCAAACTCTGTGTGATAGCAAATATCTCTATGGCAGTATTGAGAGCATTATTTGGCGTAATTAAGAGGTGATGGGGAGACACTGGATGTGATTTAGAAAGGAAAGGCTAATGGGTTCCCTTCTTTAAGCTGAGGGAGTCCATGGGGTGTTGCATGAGCTGTAATGTGGTGTGATGAAGGCCTTTGGAAGCTGTAGGAGAGACAGCACTCACACAAATTGCAGTTTTCTAGTTTTACAGAACAACAGCTGTGTTGCTAATTACAGTCTAGAAATCTCAAACCCAACTTGTTTTCAGGTTGCATTTATAATTCTAACATTTTGTGTTTGTTAGTTTATGTGCAAAAAAGAACATCTCTGGAGCTGGCCAGTGCCATTTGCCTCAGCATTTTCATGTTGGTCCGGTTAGTACTCTGGTGTCATTTGAAACACAGCTTCCCATGTTCCCTTCTTACACAAGGTTTACAAAAGAAGCTGCTTTTCCAGGTGAGATGAAAGGCTAGCTAAGCAGCTACACATAGAACATCCCACAAAATTTATTTTGCTGCCATATTTTGGTTGGACAGTTTGCAGGACTTGATCCTGCTTTGGATGTTGGTTGTCAGTTTCTGTGAAGGAGATATCTGTGCCCTTTTCCCAACATTTCAAGCCTGTAGCTCTTCTTGCTCTGGAGCCATACTTGTATACAGTCTATTTGAGCAAGAAGCATCTAGTGTGTATCCAGTGGTTTCAGAGCTTTAGCTAGTCCTGCCTCTTTGCTCCTAAGCCAGCTGTGCTCCCACGTTGCTTGGCTAAAGGGCATTTCCCAGCTGAGCTGTTCTGCCCTCCTCCTGCCCTGCCAAAGCCACCTCACACTCTAGTGCTGGAAATGTGGGATTTTCATCCCTAAAGGGAGCTTGAAGGACCTGAATAATTACAATAATAGAGAAAGGTGTTTAGGAGGTGGTTGTATGGCAGTGTCAGGTTTCCAAACACAGTATTTTAAATCTCTTAACAGTAGTAGGGAGCCTATTGGAGTTAGAAATCCAGTTGATTTTGATGGATGAATTTCACTGCTTTCTTCTGAAAAAAATCAGAAGTGATAACTGTTATATCTCTTTTTAATTAAAACATCTGGAATCAAATTTTTTTCCTGTTGAGAACAGAAACTGATGGGGTCTATTGCTTGACTCTACAGTCTAGTTTGTTTTCAGAGTCCCATCTCTGCTAGCACAGGAGTCAAATGGTCAACAGGTTCTTTGTTCACATCCCAGGTTTCTTTCAGCAACATTTACCCACAAGCTCTCTTTCCTTGTTCAGAAATGTGTTTTCTACCTGTTCCTGGGTGGTTTTGGGTCTCTCTTGCTTCATTGCTAGTCAGCTCTTGCTGCCCTGCCAAGCCCAGAGGTACATACCTATCCACGAGCTACTGCTCAATCTGGGGACATCTTCAAAAGTCAGTGGCTGAGCTGAGAATTTGTCAAATGACAAACTTGTCATCTTTCCCTTCAACTGCTTGAACTGCAGCCAGTGTAAGACATAGCCAGTTAATGCTATCTGAACCCCTGCTTCTACTGAAGTAGTCGGTACAGACTCCAGGAAAGGCTACACTCCAAAGACCACTGTAGTGGTGGGTTGTGATACAGAGGAAACAGTTCCCTGCTTGTGCTGTTGTGTTGTGCACTGAGCCCATGCTGGTCATGTCTGCATGCCACCTTGGACCAGGACGTCTCCTGCTTGGACTGTGCCTCAAAGTGCTTCTGAGAGTCGTATTTGTTCATGTTAGAAAATGCTTGTTGTGGGGAGCTGCCAGAGCCAGTGAATACCAGCAGTCAAGTAGGTGAACAGGGGACGTTTTCCTCTTTCATACTCAGGGTAGGATGGTGATGCCATTGCTGCTAGAGTAGCTTGATGAAGGAAGAATGATTGTTGACAAAATCTAATCCCAGTCATCACACATTTTACACAGCTTTCCTGCATTCCTGGATGATGATGAAACATGAAAAAGGGAGAAATGTACAGTGATAGATGATATGTACCGTTTCCCCTCTGTCTCTTTGCCAGCATTAAGCTGAACTGGGGTTTCTTAAGTCACCTTTCCTATAGATGTAGGCATGGATCTGGCACAACCAAATTTCTGTTTCGTGGGAAAAAGACACAGAAAACTACAGAATGTTTTTAAAACAATGCATGTAAGAATTTTAAGGTACTATCTGAGTTACTATTTATGTAACTTGTAAGGAGTTGATTGGACAGTTTTCCCCCTTGAAACTTAAAATTGAAATTGTAACTCTCATCTGTGTTATACCAGTGACTAATGTGACTGGAAAACCATTAAACAGATTTTTATACAGTTCACTGTAGTCTTTGTATGGAGTTACATTTCTCCAGTCCAAATTCACTGGCTAATATATGAGGACTAAAGATATATTTTATTAAAAATATGATCACTGGAGTAATTCCTTTTCTGCTAGTTTCATTGAAGTCATATAAATGCAGTTTTAACATGCTTGCAAAATATTCTGTTAAACATTTTTCTGAATTTCTTGTGGTGGTGTAGTTGTTTGCTGTCCAGGAGATATGTTGTGAAACATAATTAAATGACTAATTTTATGCTTGCAGGTTTTTTTCTTTAATCAAATATGCCTGATATTGACTTCTTGTTCTTACATTCTTTTCACTTTCCCAAAGCTGAGTATTTTATTCTGACCTTCACATTTTCAATTCTATTAAATCTACTTGGAATGAAATATCTGCATATGCTGTTACGCTACAAATGCATTTATTCCTTCATTTTAACATTTCGTTGAATGCATATTTGGCAAGTACTTAAATCTTCAATTTTCATACTGTGTTGACATAGCAGAGGGGTGACTGCAAACATAAAAAGTTGCTAATCTGGTGGTAAATTTAGATATACCACCCTCCATAGCAATTTTGCCCTCTGTCTTGTGGACTGCTGCTTCTCTGCAAGCTTTAATTTACCCAGAAAATTCGGGAAAAAATCTGAGCTTTGATTATCTATAAAAATCTTAAAAACCTGGCAATAGTAGCTGTTGTGTGTTATTGGGTTTTTTTCAAATCTCTAACTTGGTTGACATGGTGAAGTGCTGAAATCCTTCTCAAATGAAGTAAGGGGCATCTTGTCCTTACTGTCATTTTTTTAAGGTATAAATTTTCAATAGGGAGACAGAAGTGTGCCTGCTACATTTTCTGACTCATCAGCTCTCAGAATAGCCTAACAGATTTGTTTTTTCTAATCCAAAGAGCGGGGAGGCAGAGGCAGAATACGTGTCATGGTTCTATTAGGTGGCAACATGCCGCAACCTTCCCAAAAGCATCTCCAAGGAAGCCTCTCGATGCGGCCAGCACACTGGCACACACACACACACACTGGATAGCCAGCTAAAACAGTCCGACGGTGAATGAACAGGAAGAGTTTTCGCATAGGGTTTTACAGGAGAGATTTGATGCCCCCGCACTCGTGCGAGGTTTCAGAGAGGTCCTGGGGCAGAGCAATGGGGGGTCCAGGGTAAGGGAGCTAATCGAGAAACTCTGAGGGCATATCAGGTGATAGTGGTTGTAGCAGCCAACAGAGCCAACCAGGGGAGCAGGGGTACATTAACATTACAGAACAAGCATTCTGGGGGAAGCTTTTCCGTCACTATAAGCTGGAAAGGAACCTAGGACTTATCCCCACCATAGGACTCCTTCCGTTCCTTGTCCAGCAGGCCCACTGGCCTCCACAAATACAGATCCACCACCACTCATTATGATCTAACCATATTTGTCTGATATTTGTAATCCCAGAGAGTGTGGGAGTGGGCCCCACATTGCTTTTTTTGCTCCACAGTTTGATGAGATCGCAAATACCCTTAGGGAAGAATGTGTTCCTAAAGAAGAATAAGGTGTGTTTTAAAGGTGGACAGTGTCTTATTCCTTTTGTGGGACTCAGAGGACACATTGACAGGACCAGAGCAGGGCATGGGGTGGAGGAGCTCTCTGCTGACTCTCTGCTTTGCTGTTTTACATGGGCAAATATTGTGTTTCCTTTTCTTCTCCTTTTTTTTTTTCCTTTTTTTTTTTTTTGTACAAATGACTTGTAATGGCTTCATGACACAACACAAACTGGTTCTTTGTTTAAAACCCAATGTGCAGATGAGCACATTTGGCAGTACTTCTCATCTGAAGTGTCCCTGAGCTGTGCTGCCAGGTGGCAGGAAGGTGTCCACAGAGAAACCCTCCCTCTGGCACTGTTGCCGCCTGACTTGCAGCCCACAGCACCAGGCTTGGCTTCCCTCTTTTCCCACTCACCTCCCCAGTCAAAAGGCTTAACCCATGTTATTTTTAGTTACTAGACTTGCAAATCATTCACAAATTTCCCCTCTGGTCTTGTATACCCAGCTCCTTCCTTGACATTTCCTCTTGGATATTGCATTGCTTTTTAAAAATAAATCTCTCTAAAACCTCTCACATTTCCCTTCTCCACTCTTCTGTTAATCTGCCCTTCTGTCATAAGATCATCAGCCTCCCTAAAAACAGGAAAAGAAAATTGCTTGTGTAATCTCAGTGTCTTGCTGCTCTGCTGTCAAGGCTGCTGGTGCTCTGCAAACCCAGTCCTTCCCTAGACTGGCTCACCTTGGGCACGGCTGTCCCCCAGTGCCCTCTTTGAAGGGCCTGTCCGAACAGCTGGCCGCAGTCTGTGCCAGTGGCAGAGTCATGTCCTCTCAACTCCCAGAACATGTTTCTGAGCAAGCTGACAGCCCCAGGCAAGACTGAGCTACAGTATTTGGCTTGGCTCATCACTCGCTTTCATTTCCCTCTCTCCAGCCCCAGACCTGACCATTTTCTGTGTTCTTCCTGCAATGCTGCATCTCTTCTCCAGACCTCATCTCTCTTTATTCCAGACCTTCGAGACTCTGAGGTTTATTTGCTTCCGAGTGCTATTTTTTTTCAGTGCTTTGTCCTCAGTGCCGCAAAAAGAAGCTATCAATGGACAAAAATCAAGGAGATTGCACTGCATTCGACTGATTTAAGAAGAAAAGAAAGGCAGTTTCCCAAGCCAAAAGCTGTTCTCCATGTCTAAGTTGAACTTCACTAGAGAATTAGAAATATGTTATAATCAAGGTTTAAGTAGTACTAAAAGGATTTTTTTCAGCTGTTCTTTGCCTTGTTTTTTGAAGCTTTTAACTCTGATGATCTATGAAGAAGGACTTGAGGGTGCTGATTGGTGAGAGGGTGGACATGACTTGGCAATGTACACTTGTAGCCCAGAAAGCCAAACATGTCCTGGGCTGCATCCAAAACAGCATGGGCAGCAGGATGAGGGAGGGGATTCTGCCCCTCTGCTCCACTCTGGTGAGACCCCACCTGTAGCAATGCATCCAGCTCTGAGGACCCCAACATAAGAAGGATGTGGACTTGGGGTGAGTGCAGATGACGGCCGAGATGATTACAAGGATAGAGAACCTCTCCTATGAGGAGAGGCTGTGGGAATTGCAATTGTTCAGCCTGGAGAAGACTTAGGGATGATCTGATTGTGGCCCTCCAGTGCCTGAAGGAGGCCTACAAGAAAGATGAGGAGAGTGTTTAGAAGAGCGTGCAGTGATAGGACAAGGGGCCATGGCTTCAAACTTAGAGAGTAGGTTTAGATTAGATGTTTGGAACGAATTCCTTACTGTGAGGGAGGGTGGTGAGGCACTGGCACAGGTTGCACAGAGAAATTGCAGATTCCCCATCTCTGCAAGTGTTTAAGGCCAGGTTGGGTGGAGCTCTGAGCAACCTGACCTAGTGAAATGTTGGAACTAGATGATCTCCAAGGTCCCTTCCAACCCAAACCATTCTATGATTTTCTCTGTGGAATCATTTGTCACTCAATAAAAAAAACCAATTTCTTCTTAAATAAATGAGTACACAGGCACTTTTCTGCACAAGTAGTGAGATCAATTGTCTGAACCATAGAGGGCTCTATTTCTAACAGTAGTATGAAAGCCAAAGTCCTTCTGGTTTAGAATGGAGACTTCTTGGTCTTCAGAGGAAAATCTGGACATCTTCAATTAACTGTGTTATTACTGTCCTCCTATTGATTATGGTTTATTTCTGTTTGTATATTCTTTGCAATTAGGCAGGGAAACAGGTTGCTAGGGGTAAGAGCCCTTCTCTTGCTTGCCCATACCACAGGATACATAAATCAGGTAATAGCAGGTTGCACCACTGTTTTTGATGATGAATTCTTATCTTCTTTAGCAAAATATGGAGTACTGGTTTTATTTTTATTTTATGCTGTGGCACAAATTTTGGAAATTCCAGGTATTTTATGAGAAGTCCATGCATGATAGAAATATCCCAACTAATGGCACCCAGTAAATCCCCTATATCTAATCAGCTGCAAACTTGAAAAAGGTAGGGAGTGCAAGAGGAATTTAAAGAATGCCAGCAGCATCATTATGTATCCTGATACTTTTTTGTATAAATACTTATAAATATTTTTGATAAATACCTTTTAAAGAAATTCCAAGCCACAGGGTAATGATGCAGAAAAGGCCATAGCTTATCTATGTTCAATGCAGCAGAAGACAGTACTTGAGGATGATATATCTGTATATACCTCTCTCTAGTAGCTTCTGAAGCAAATGCATTAGTGACTTAGGCAGTATTAGAAGTAAGAGAACATAGAGAATAGTTTGGGTTGAAAAGCATCTTCAAAGGTCACTTAGTTCAACCCTGCTGCAATGAGCAGGAACTGCTTCAACTCGATCAGGCTGCTCAGAGCTCTGTCCCATCTGACCTTGAATTTCTCCAGGGATGGGGTATTCACAACCTCTCTGGGCAACCTGTGACGGTGTTTCACCACCCTCATTGTAAAAAACATCTTCCTTAGATCTAGTCTGAATCTCCCCTCTTTTAGTTTAAAACCATTGCTCCTGGTCCTTATTGCCACAGGCCCTGCTAAAAAAGTCTGACCCCATCTTTCTTATTGACTCCTTTCAGTCACTGAAAGGCTCCTCTAAGGTCTCCCTGGAGCCTTCTCTTGTCTCAGCGTTTCCTCATAGGAGAGAAGTTCTATCCATCTGATCATCTTTGTGACCCTCCCCTGGACCTGCTTAAACGTGTCCATGTCTTCCCTGTGCTGAGGGCTTCAGAGCTGAATGCCATAGTCCAGGTGGGGTCTCACCAGGGGATGTACAGGGCAGAATTATTAAGTGCAACTTATTGTATTTTATGCTCAGATCAAGGCTTTTCTAGTCCATTTATGCAGGGTCTTGAGAATGCATTACTTCCTTGTTTTGCTTTGCTTGTGTGTACACTTTTTGCTTTCCCTATTAAACTGTGTTTATCTCAACACATGAGTTTTTTAGCTTGCATCCTTCCAATTTTCTCCCTTTCTCATTTGTCCCACTGGTGTGGGAGTGAGCAAGAGCTGTGAGGGGCTTGGCTGCCGGCTGAGGTTAAACCTTGACACCTGTTAATCTACTCACACCCAGTTGCAATTTGCTTATATGCCTCATATAAGTTATTTGATTTGCTTGTGTGTGATCCCAGTGCCTTGACTTGCAGGGAAAATATCTGTTTTCACACAGGTGGAATACTTTTTATATTTTTGTAAGCTGGTCTGTCTTATGACGACATTGAAGAAGCCTGTTAGCCAGCTACACGCCATCTTCTTAGAAAATACTTTATCTTTGTCATCCTCCCCATCAGTAAGGATTTATGTTTATAAAGTGAGAAGATAGTTACTGAAGGAAATTTTGTGTTTGTAGTACCGATCTCTATTTTGATTAAAAAAGATGATTCAAGTTCTCCTTCCTGACTTGTGTGCTGTCTTTAGAGTGAAGTGGGTTTATTTTTTTGCTTTACATGTGACAGGCCATTATGATGTACATGTACCGAACAATACATTTCAGTTTTGCTGTGTGGGAATGTCTCAATTCTATCAAGCATGAGCAAGACATGTAGGACATAAAATTCAGGTCTTGCTGCTGGTATGTTAGTAATCTATGATGATTTAAAAGAAACAGAAAATAGAGTCAGTAAGACCTGCACGTTGGTGTGACTGAAGTGTTTGTGGTACCTAAGGAGAAGGAAAGGATAGCAGCCACTCCAGCACAGAGAGAGTGTAATAGAGCAAGTGTCCTGCTGTGCTTGCTACAGATGTATCCTTAGTCACAGATCGACCGTATTGATGTTTATATTTCACTCCTTAACTGAGGAGTCCACATGCCCATAGTATCTTTTTTATGCTTGAGATAAACCATAGGAATATAGAGGCTGATCAGCAAAATGCACCTTTGTGGTAAACTGTGATTTTATTTCCCAGTTAAGGGTAAGGTAGAAGGGGGGAAAAAAAAGCTAATACATTTTTCCAAAACATTGGAGATTTGGAAATTCATCTGTAGGTTTTTTCTTCTGATATCCTCTTTATTTTTAATACTATATACTAAGTCATTTATTCAGATAACAAGGAAAGAGGCACAATTTTATTTGTGTAACACTTTTCTTTCATTTTAAAATTGTCTAACTACCTCTCTATACATTACACTTACCATAAAACAGAGTTTTCTAGCCCAGTTGCTATTTTATCGTGTCTTTTCAGTATATATTTGGGCTGTGATCTGAAAGACTTCTGATTTTGTAAGGATGATACCTTGCTTAGGAACCAGTAGTTTTTAAGAAGCCAACCAAAGTAGCTAAACTTACTTTTAAAAACTTTTTGAACTTTAATACAGTACTTCATTTTTTTCCTGATAAAAACATTCATTGAGAATATTCTTAGCAATTTTTCTTCTGAATACTGGATTCATTTGCTGTTCTTTGGTCAGATTAGCTCTGTTTTTAATAACAGGTAGATAAATACTTACTGCTTTCAGATTAAGATAATGAGGAAATTAAATTTTCCTCTGTAGACTTTGTTTGTATTTAAAATAACTGCCTCCATAGCTTACATATTTTTACTTTTTTTAAGTTGCCCATTCAGTTTCAGTAGAACGCACAAATGAATTTGCCAACAGGAATCTGTGAGATGGGAAGAGCTGATACACCACCTCCCAGACTGGAAGGACCAAAGCTCAGCAGGGCTTTTTTATTTCCCCAGCTTCAGTGGAAAGATGCAATGATGGGCAAGGAGGGGGCCATAAGAATCTCAAACGTCTTCTCCACAAGTGAGCTGAGATCATCTCAAGCTCCTGGAGAGCAGGAGCTACAGTTACAGCCCATCTGAGCCAGCCATGAGGACCCCTGATCACTGGCCCAAATCCCCCTTAGGGCAGCAGTGGCAGACTGAAGCAGCTTGATTTTCGCCTGGGAGGAGCCAGATGATGCTACTCCTGTCTTAAGCATTTCCTGTCAAAGCTGTTCTCACAGGGTTGGTGTGGTGGGCTGGAGATTGGACTTCACTTTGCATTTTGTGATATGACAAATAAACCTCCTTTTTCCACTTAAACTGCAGTGCTGCTGGAACCATACTACAGCACTGGCCTCTATGTTTTATACCAGCTCTTTTTCTTTTTTACAGCTGCCTCTTCTAACCAAGCTGCTTGGTTATTGGGTTTTATTTTTTTTTTTTTTTTTTATTGGGTTTGGAGTTATTTTGGGCTTAAATCTTTCTGACTTCAAACCAATGGCTATTTTATTATCTCAGTTTTACCTCATAGGCCATCTGACTAATTTGAAAAGCAAAGGAGGCTAATCCGTTACTGTTGTGATTTAGGAGAGCAGGGAATCCACTGGGAGGTGTGCAGAAGGTTGTCTTTAAAGTAATGAGGTTTGACAACCTTTCTGTTTACAGTCAGTAGATCAACATTCAGAAAATACACCTTTAAACCACTTGTTTGCACTTCATTATAAAATACTGGAAAATCCAAGCTCTTTTATGCAGATTTGGGGTATTCCTTCTATATTCTGCCTTCAGTTCTGAGGATTGCTAGCATACAGTTTCGAGAAAGAAATCTTCAGATCATATTCATTGTGTCAAAAGAAAAAAATTAATGAAGGTCAAATCTATTGGCAGTCTTCATCCATTTCAGTTAGGAAATGAAAGAAGTTCTGACAGTGATACTGATACAATTTTTTCTCAGCACAAAAGTGTGTGCGGTACTTTATGCTTTATCACTTGTGATAGTCTCCTCATGTTTTTTCTTTATTTTTTTCTCTACTGTAATTAGAATTCCACTGCTCAGAGAACAGTATTTTCTTTATCTGTTTGCTCTTCCATGCTCTCAAGTTTCTCTCATTGTATTTATTTATGAATAGAAACAGTCAAATAAATAGAGGACAGCAACTTCTATCTGATCAGTTCTGCCATGGCAAAAATGGTTTCAAAATTTATCTGAGAACTCATCTTTCTGATTGAGCTACCATAGCAAAATAGAAAATGGCTTCATGTTCGCCTTGTTTCAGAAAGTTGTGCATACTTTTAGCAGCTGACTGTATTTCAGATTCCAAAGTACAGATTGCTGCTTTTAATTTCTCTGATAAAAAGCAAAGTAATACTACATAGCCCCTCAGTTCTTGAAATGGATGAACATTTCTCATAAAAATCCAGCAGCTCATTTTCAATTAATTGTAATAAATTAACCATGACAAAGCAATGGTAGTTTTCATGAAAATTTGATTTGGATATGCTACAAGCGGATGTGCATTACTTATGGCAGACCACCACAATGACAGAAGCATGTGTTTCAGAAATCTATCAAGGTAGTTGCTTTCTGCTGTGGTTTTCAGACACTTTCAGTATGTCCCTGAATTGTACTTCTCTTGTGCTTCTGCAACTGGCAGCAGCACCACAACTGCCCATTTCTTCCTCATGTGGGCTCTCTCCCACGCCCCACTCTTTCTCCCTAAACAAGAAAAGGGTACTCTAGACAGAAAACCCCACACTTGATATAGGTTGTGTTTGGTTTGTGGAAACACAGGCTTTTCATCCATTGGTGGCTGGAGATGAATGTAAAAAATACTCAAATATATCCGTATCGAATATTAAAAACAAGATTAAAAACTGTGTTTTAGGACTTCGTCCAAAAAGGACACTGCGCTTGGTGCTATGGACAGGAGAAGAGCAAGGAGGAATAGGTGCCAAGCAATACTATCAGTTGCACAAGGTAAATATATCTTTTCATTATTTTCTTGACAGCACTTTTCTCCCCAGTCTTGTGACTTGAATACGATTTTTGTCGAAATGTTCAGCTTAATATCTGACCAAAACCAGTGATTACAGTTCTGCCTGGAAGTATATTTTCTGGGTTTAATCATAAATGTAAACCTAATTTTACATTTAACAGTAAGCGATGCAACCACACGTTTGTGTTCCACTTGACCTAAGATACTCTGTCACAAAAGTGTTCTGAAACAGTTATTTCATGATGATATCTTCCATACCTTTTAAACATAGGTAACCTTCTGAGAATGAATGATGAATGGCCCATGTATGTTTGCGATATAAGTAAATTTTGTTTGCCTTATATATTTCTGCTTCATTGCATTTTCCCATAATATTTTGCAAAGTAAAACATAAAATAATACAAAGAAGAATATTTGCTATCTTATGTTGATAGTGTGTCATCTATAATGCACTTTGCCAATTGTTAGTTTTGTGGGTCTGGAACATCCTAAAAGGGTGATTTCTGGTGATGCAAAGAACACACAAACTCTATGACTTATGGCTATGAGGATAAAAATATCACATCTGTCTCTCCTGCCAACAGGTGCCATTTCAAAGTACATCATGAAAGTTTTGGCAAAACTATTTTGGAGATAAGTCTTTGGAATATGTGTATGTTTGGGGTTTTTGCCACAGAAGAATTATGCTGTACCTGTATAACTATTCTAAATTAGTTATCTTTTATTCTTTTCCCTAATTAAGTAGTATAACTGTCAACACTGGTTAATACATCCAAGGCAGAGACAAGGTGAATGCAAATGTGCCTAGGAAGTTGCCTGCTCTACACAGTATGAAAGCAGACTTACAAGCAGTTCTTAAGAGCATATTTTTAATGCTAAGCAACCTATCAGAACAAATAAATGGAAACCTCACTTGAATCAAATTCATTGTGATGAACCAAATCAGATCAACTTGCATCTGCAATAGAGTTGTCAGAGATAGGTTTAGAGAACTTAGAGTTTTCTGCCTAATTGATGAACAATCATATATTTCCCACTAACTAGTTCAATATTTCTAAGTATATTTAGCTACCCATATATAATGGGTTGGACTCGATGATCTTGAAGGTCTCTTCCAACCCAGGCATTCTGTGAATTCTGTAATGTTGTACCTCCTTGTATCTCCAAATTATAGGGATAACTCAGCTCTGTCATTTATTTGGAAGAGGTACCCCAGAGCTTGCTTTCTCTACTTCAGGGAGGTGACAGCTTGCAGTTTAGTGTATGTTAAGGACTCTGGATTTACCACTGGTACTCTGATATTCAGCAGGATTAAACTAGAATAAAATATTCTGGAATAAGTAGCACACGAAAGAGATGCTTCTTATGTACAGAAGTGGATTTTGGAGGAGCTGGAAGGATGCTCTGTGCCTAATGCACACCACTCATCAGAAATGTATCTGAAGATTTGCCTCTGTGGATTTCCATGTTGGACAGTAAGATCCATCCTATCTATAGTGGTGATGTCAGCAACACATGAAATTGTCTCATGCATGTCTCATCTTTTGCCAAAGTGGCTTCGTTTCACTGTTGTCTCAAAGATTTCTATTCAGAAATAATACCAAAAAGCAGACCTAAGGATCAAATAGAGAAATGTAAAGCAGGCTGGGTGTTGTTTACCAGATATTTGGTTACTTTGCTTTTAAAAAAGTTGAGACAAAGATGTGTCTCAGTTCTTGCTCTGCTGGTGAGATTCCATCCGGATGTTGGGCTCTGCAAAGAAAGCCCTGTCTGACTGAACAGTTTGTAATTTACATGGAGAATTTAAGCAGAAATGACATCCGTCTGTTGTTTGTTGTTCTTGTTTCCCCCCTGCCATGTGATCTGGCATAATTATAAATTAGTTTGACTATAGGACGTTGCATTACTCATAACAATGAAATAAAGTTGATTAATACTGTACATTAAATTTAGCATGAAAAATAACTTAACCTTTTAATGATTTACTTGCTCAAATTTCTGGCAATTAGGATAGTATGGCACACACATTGCTTGCTGATGGTAATGAGTACAAGTTAAATAAGAGTGGTATTTAAAGATGCCTTGTTAAATGAAAGACAGCCTGTATGACTCATCTACATGGCTGGACTTATGAGTTCAGTTCGTTACAAACAAGTAGAAATATGAATGCAGTAATTCGGCACAGGCAGACAGGGGTAATTGTAGATTACCTCCTCATGTCAGTGGAAATGTGGCAAGGGAGAAGAAATAAAGACAATATAGTACTGGACAAGTACAGATATTTTTGTCACTTATTTATTATTTCTTTCAATTCACGTTCAGGTCCTTCTTCCTCATCCATCATTGTAGGTTGTCACTGCTAGAAAGTGGATAAGTTACTGCACAAATAACTGAGATAGCAGCATAGTGGTTTTACTATGGTGCCAATAGTTAACACACCTCCTTGTGTAATGGCATTATTTATAATGCTCAAGTCTTTCTCTAGATCCCAGTATTATCATTTCTGATTATTAAAGCTAGTGATAGGGTATATTAGCTGTTCAGGGCTTTATGAGAGTGTAAGAGCTGCCACATTGTGTTGATCAAAAGCTCTAGTGCTCTAGGCAGTCTACACTAGTGCTGTCTCCCGTTACTGACAGCATCCAGTAAATATGTGCTTAGGAAAAGCATATTTGCCCAACTGCAGTCAGGTGAAGCTCAGACAGATACATTATTCATACAGCAATTCTTTCAGTTTATCAAATATTTTTCTGGAGAGCATCACATGGTCCTCGTCCACTGTTTTCTTTGCATCATTTTTCTAAGCCATTTCCAAGAGTTGAAAGCTGTGTGTCTTCTAGCAGTTTCAGTGCCTCCACTAGTGCAACAGTACCTGCCCCTCACCAACTCAGCACAGAGCACCTGCTGGTGCTCGTTCTTTGACCATGGGGTAGAAGCCTCTCAGGGGAATTACCAGCACCTTTGCTTCCAAAGGAGATACCTGTTGAAGCACTCATTGCTTTTAGCTGTTAGCCAAGAATTAGATCTAATCCCAGATTAGAAAAAAGGTTGATTTTCCTTAACATTAAAGCTCTTTATCTTGATAAAGAGCAATGAAATTAAAGGATTTAAGAGCAAATCTGACTCCAGAGCTTGGAGTTTGACGCTACATCTGAAGTTGTGTTCCAGTGCTTAGTGTTGTGTGATCCAGTTGCTGCTCTTACATACAGACAATACAGTAAATAACCTCAGAATCATCAAACATTGCAACACTACTTTCTTATACAAGTTGAACGGAAGAACAGAAGGAACAAAATTCTAGAAGGCCTCATGATGCAACTCTTCAGTACAGATTCTCCTACAACCTTTAACAAAGATACCTGAGTGCTCTCAACCAGGGTTAAGTTTTTTGTGTGTTTACTCTTAGACTGTCTTCATGAAGGGAGAAAGAAATACATGTAATGGAGTGTCTGTCCTCCTTTTTATTGCTTTGGACTAGATTCTGTGAAAGGTCTGTGTACCATGAAACAAGGTTACAGTTATTTACCCAGTTGAATTAAGGGACTATGAATGACTGATTATATTTATTTTGGAACAGAAGTATTGTGTACAATCTCTTGGGAAAGCAAATTCATTTTATAATTAGAAGACTAAGAGATCCTAGGCCACCTTCCAATTTACTTTAGTAACTTTGTTGTGATCCCTGGAGACATTATTGTGTTAGGAATTCAATTCAAACCCCATTACAGAAGGCATTCTTAAAATATTTCTGCATGTTGGTATTCCTATCTTAATGATATTTAGAGTACTTACCTGAATTTCTGGTGCACATGCCATACAGTGTTTTAACATTTTAGTAAAGGTTTACCCACGTGATAAATATCAATCACCAGTGTTTACTGTGGTTTCTTTTTTGTATTTATTACCAAGATCTGATATTTTGCTTGAACTGTGTCTGCATGAAAACAGGACTTTCTGAAATGCTGGCATTTCTTTCGTACTAGTTTAAGTACTCTTTGTTGATGCTCACATGAGATTTCTACTGTGATTTGCTAATGAGTTGCTTTCTCTAAGAAGCAAATATTCAAAAAATATCCTGTCACTTTCAGGTGAAATGATTCTTCTACAGAAAATATTGGCTCCTCAAAACCATAGTTTTCAGAATACTTTATAGCCTGAGGTACCAAGTACTCTGGTGAAATGTAAGACATGAATTTGTGTCTTATTTGAACCAAACGTATCAAGGACTTCAATAGGGATTCTTTTACCCCAGCAAAATGTGTTGACCATTAGCCTTTTGACTGTCCTCAGGTAATATTCTCTGTAATCAAAGATTATGTAAAATTACTGCTGCCTTTTTAGGTCACTGATGTCCTGTTGATCCCTTTCATTGCAAAGGGAAAGAAATGCAGAAAGAGTGAAATGTCCATTTGCAAAACTACAGAAAGTAATTGCACTGTATTCTCTGGTATCACAACAGGCAGTAGCTCCACTGATTGTATTAAGCACAGTAATAGCACAGAATAGTTATGGAATTATATTTTACACCAGTTCTAAGTCCATAGGAATTCGTAATTCTTAGTATTTAGGAATCAGCTTCCTTGTAAAAGCTGCAGAGAAGGACAGATTTTGCTAAAACACAAACTCAGGTTTATTCCTTATACTGCCTGAAGCATGGAAGACCCCAAATTAGTCATGACAGACTATCTCCTGGATGCCTAGTCTTCATTCCATGTAGACAAAATTCATGCATCTCTACCGTTAGGAAAACTTTTCTCTGTGCATCTTTCCTCTCTTTCTCTCATGAGAATAGCAGAGCTGCCAGTTGAATCTGGTAGAGACATCTTCTGAGGATAGCTGCTTCCAGTGCATGCTTCAGGCAGATTCACCCAACCATAGGTCCTTGGTCCATTGGGATGTCCGATTGTAGGAAAGTGCACACTCCCTGCACCTGCGCAAGGTGTAGAAAATTATGTATGTGCTGTGATAATTTCAAAGGTGTTGCAAATTTGTTTTCACTGACCTTTGGTTGAAAGTTGCAGAAATACTCATTAGCTTCCTGAAAGAGTAAACATCATCTTTGGTTGAAAGATGTAAACCACAATTTTTAATTTTGGCATTTTTGCCCATTTTCTAGTGAAAATCTAAATCCTTTCGAAAAAGAACAGTGGTGGGGTCATTCAGAATCACAGACATTGTTTTGATACCTTTGTATTTGAGCAGTAAAAGGTCTAAAGTTATGGAAAGTTTTCCAGGAAGAGCACTTCTCTTTGATATGCCCCTTTGTCAAAGGAAAAACCTCCTAAGACAAGACTTCAGGCATGCCTTACTTACCCTGCTGCCATGTTCAGAGCTGTCTGCTTTTTCTTGTCTGTCATCCCAGGGAACTTACAATACTGAATGGTCATCTCTGTGAGTGCTGGCAAGTCATCTTAGAGGAAACAGTTGCGATATTGTACAAGGCAAGACATGCCCGTAGTATGTTTTTACTGAGTGAAATGCTAATAAGTCATGACCAAATTGCTCCAGGGCTGTTGAAGTTACTGGGACTTTTGTCATTTGGCTTCTCAGAAGTCAGAACTTGTAACTGACATACAGAACAAACCGTTCAACCTTTACACTTTTTTACATACTGCTTTCCTATAAAATGTAGCAGAAGAATATTTTATCTTGTAACAAAAGGATGAGCCTTATTCATACCTTGTCATCCAGGAAAAATTGTGCTAATCTTCAGCTTTACAGCAGCTTTCTCCCATATAATGATGGGATAATTTACAAAAATGAATAACTCACAGTGTTCCCAATTTTCCCTGTCTTCATTCAAAAAGAGTGTAAATGGTATGATCACGCTTGTGGCTGGTGGTTATTATGCCTTGATGCTGGCTCATCTCTCTTCCCAACAGCTGTTGTGATGGTTTTTTCTCTAGTTTCAATTTATGCTGTTTTGCTTCATTAAATTACCTTCATACTAAACAGCAACTCAAAATTACACTACGTCATGTTTATATAGTATTAAATACTTAGAGGATGTTATTTATTTTACTTTTTTTTCTTTTCTAGCTGTCACATGCACTTAGGTGTTTCCAGTGTTTTTTCTTGTCTTTCCTGTAGTCTTAGTTGCCAGCCTAACAGAGCTGGGTGCTGATCTAAACCTCCTTTTAGTACTACAGGTGGGGTGACCATCACTTCCCTGTGAGTTCTACAACATGGTTGTTGCCATGCTATACTTGTTTCCTGACTGCTCTGAGACAAATACTGGAATACAAGTGTTGTTGTTTCTTAAAGTTAAGTGTAAATCAATAACAGAAAGCTGAAAACACAATGTCGGATTAACTGATGTCCTTTATCACTGGAACAAATGAACCATTAATCAAGGACAGTGGTTTGTCATTACAGACTTTAGTATTTTTCCTGTAAAGTGGTGATTTTTCTCCTTGGAACAAAAAAGAAAACCAGTAAATGAGCTGTTGGACAAGTAATACTCTATTTTAAATAAACAGCCCCAAAGTACTGAAGGCTTTTAGGGTAGTTGTTCCCTGCATTATACTTTCAGGTATGTCCCTGCTTTAGCTGGGTAAGAGGGGTTGCCATCAGTGGCTCAATGGATTAGTCATGAGATGTTGGAGTCTAGTTTAACATCTGATAAGAATTAACAATTGGGATTTTGACTGAGTAAGTAGCTACTGTAGGGTATACCTGCTTGGGATTGCCAGTGTCTATCCTAGAAGGAACATTTCCTACCAATAGAAGTACCACTCATACATATTACAAGGATTTGTTTTCTTAATGGAAGTTTACTGTAATTACAGGCTAAACGACAGATCCCAGAGGGTGGGACAGTAATCAGTGGCACAGAGTCTAGTTGGAGGTCTGTCACTGGTGGTGTTCCCCAGGGTTCAGTACTGGGCCCAGTATTGTTTAACTTTTCATCAGTGACTTGGATGAAGGGGCAGAGGTCTCCTCAGCAAGTTCCCCAACAACACAAAGCTGGGAGGAGTGGCTGATACCCCAGAGTGCTGTGCAGCCCTTCAGAAGGACCTCGACAGGCTGGAGAGATGGGCAGAGGAGAACTGCCTGAAATTCAACAAAGGCAAGTGCAGGGTCCTGCACCTGGGGCACCCCAGGCACCAATACAGGATGGGAACCAACCTGCTGGAAAACAGCTTCATGGAGAAGGATCTGGGTGACCTGATGGACAACAAGCTGTTCATGAGCCAGCAGTGTGCCCTTGGGGCCAAGAAGGCCAAAGGTATCCTGGGATGCACTAGGATGAACACTGGCAGCAGGTCGAAGGAGGTAATCCTGTCCCTCTAGTCAGACCTGGTGAGGCACCATCTGGAGCACAGCATCCCGTTCAGGGCTCCTCAGTGCAAGAGAGATGTGGAGATCCTGAAGCAGGTCCAACAGAGAGTGAAAAAGATGATAAGGTGAGAAGACATGACTGAGAGAGAACCTCATCAGTGTCTATCAGTCTCTGAAGGGAGGGTGTCGGGGATGGAGAAGGCTCTTCTCAGTGGTGCCAAGCAATAGGACAAGAGGCAATGGGCAGAAACTGGTGCACAGGAAGTTCCACCTAAATATGAGGAAGAACTTCTTTACTTGTGCAGGTGCAGTGGAACAGGTTTCCCAGAGAGGTTGTGGTGTCTCTGTCACTGGAGATATTCAAGAACCATCTGGACACAACCCTGTGCCATGTGCTCTGGGATGGCCCTGCTCAAGCAGGGAGGCTGGACCAGATGACCCACTGTGCTCCCGAATCTTGTGCATTCTGTGGTTCTGTGATTTCTTGTTATCAGGTTTTTGCCTTAGCGATGACAAGTATTTATATTTTTTGTTTTGCTTAACAGAGATAAAAATAGATTGTTTATAGAGAAAACAGAAAATAAAGGAATTAAAATTAAAAAATTAAAATTAGGAGAAGTATTGGCAAGGATTGTGCCTAATTGTGTATTCAATGAAAATAGCAAGCTATAGAAAGCCAATTTTCCCATGCTGTATTTATTGTAATGTTTCATTTAAAAATTCAGTTGAAGAGCTAAAGATGACATGATAAAGAGAGGTGACCTCCTCTGTAACAAAGTCATAAGAAGGCAATGGATAAAAGTCTAGTTTGATGTTCAGAGAATTAGGCAGCAGGTTACACAAAGAAGTTTTAATTTTCTGGTACGTACTAAGAGAAGTGACACAATATCAAGATGCAGCAAATGAGATAACTTTCTGAAAAAAATTACATACTGAGTTTAAAATGCTTATTTAAATGGTGCATTCATTAGGAGAACGAATGAAGGAAACAGCTGAGCCTGCAGTTATTTTTTAAAATCTTTCTGGTTTGTTTGCTGTTCCCTTGAATCAGTTAAGGGGCAATGTATGGTCTCACCCCACTTTGTTACTGGCAGTAATTCCTGCATCATAGATGGCAAATGATGACAAAGCATCTTCACTATTTTTAAGCAGTATATTTTAAGCATGTTTTCCAGCATGTGTTTCTTTCTGTGTAAGTAGAAATGCCAATGTAGATGTACAAAAATGGGAATGTGGAAACTGATCTGAATTTTTTTAAGACTTCAACTTTAAAATTCGATAGTGAATAGTTTTATAAGTAATCCTATCTTCTAGTGGACCAAATAGGGAAAAAGCTTTCTCAAGGACACACAAGTAGCTGTGACCTGTTTCTTTTTTGTTGCCCAGTGAAGTCAGTTTCTCTCCCTCAGGTGTCCTGTTTTCATGCCTCTCCAGCACGTTCTCAGAACTGAATAGCTTTCTTACAGAACAACAATATGGTGTAATATATTGTGGGTGGTTTGTTTACTCAGTTTCATATTAGAAACACATGCAAACATTTATGTCAGAAAACACAACTGAAGAGTGCAGCAATGCTGCAATACTAGCAGTTTATGAAGTTCTTGAACTTAGGGATTCTGTTGTTTTGCTTGATAAATTAGATTTCTTTTAGGTATCCACACTGTTCCCATGCTCACTCTTCTCCTCACTTCACTGCCCTTATTGCTTCTCCTCATTTCAGCTGCTCTAAAAATGGGCAGAAGTCCTGCTGTGGAAAGTCAACCAAAGAGGCTGAGTACCATAGCATCATATTTATGCAGGGCTCACTATACTTAAGTTAGCTTTCATTGGCCTTTCAGCAGCCCACTGAAATGTGTGTTGTCTTTAGTAAGTCTTGCTCCTTGGGCATATGATAAAGAAGATTTACATTTTGAGACATTCTTTCTGTTGTATCTGTGACATTGGAGCATCACTGGTCCCTTTTAGCCTGCCCTGTGCTTTTCTTGGCCTGCTTCTCTCCCACAGTGTTCAGAGGTCTATGAATCGTGATTCATGTTGAGGCTCATGACCTCAGGACAGTATTTGATGATAGGCCTAGACTCCACATGTAGCCTAATTATTTACATTTAATCTTTTGCAAACTGAAGATGTTTTTCACTGTCTAAAAATGGTGATTGCCAATGAGGTGACAAGATTGGTTATTTGCACTTCGATTTCCAGTAGTTAAATGGGTGGATAGATTGGTTATTTTTTGGTGTTATAATATTTACAGTTACTTTATCATGCAAAGATTTTATATTAAATTTTTAAACTACTGGATATATTTCTAAGTTAAAAGTAAATAGCTCTGCTATGCTAGAATTGTTTCACTCAAAAGAGAAAAGTTTTGGGAAAGTTAAACAGTTCTTGGCAAATTCTATAAAGGACTTCTGAAAACTCGTGTGAATTATTCACAGCCACCTGTAGTACATATTTGGGTTTATATACAGAAAAATGTAAAAGAATTCTTTGCTGAATTGTTGGTTTATGTATGCTGATAATGACATGGATCTGTTAGTTGCTGCTACCACATATCCCTTGTATTGATTTTCTTGTAGTAAGTAACCAATGGCAGCCATAAAATTCTGGAATGAGATCTGGGCATAGGAGTAAAACCTGCAGTAAGTTCTCTTAGTCACATTCAAGGTGGTCTGAAGTATAGCTTTCTTCTGCCTGACATCACCATAAACTGTTTTTTAAAAGTTCTGTGCCTCTCCAAAAAAATGAGATCTTCCTTCATGTAAAATCCCTATGTATTTAATTCCAATTAGACTTTTGTAACTGAGCAATCTGAGCAAATATGGTAAGTAAATAAATTGCTTATTTTTGTTCTTTAACCTAAAAAGATTTTTCCAAGTACACACTAAAAGCAAATGTTATTATGCTACTTGTATACAAAATCTTACCTTTCATGTTTCCTGGGAGGATTTACTTTGGAAGCACAAATTTTCCTTAAAATAGCTATTATTCCTTCACGTCTCAGGGAGAACCTTGGCATTTCAATCCTCTGATCAATATCAGAGTTGACTATATGGTATATTGAAAAGAATGTATTTCTGAGCAGGCAGCAGCTGGCTTTTAAATAGACTGTTCTTCACAGTCTATGAAGGATTTGGATGCCTCTAATTTTAAAGCCACAGAACTGTGTACCCTCTCCACTGCAACAGAATTTCAGAGTCTTGGGTCTGACAAGAAAGGGAGAGCTGCAAATGTAAACTGCAATATGGTGGTGATGGCTTACCTTTCTAGGTGGCACTTCAGAAGTCTGAAAGCAAGTATTTGGGGACAGCAGACTAGTCACACTGTGGCTCCTACAGAATACTGGTGCCTCAGAAGGTAACTTGAACGGTTTCAGCAGTTCCATACAAAAAGATAGGTCCCCTCATTTATGCTCATGTACATGTTTTCATGGGAAGCATTTCTCTGCTTCTGAAACAAATTTGTTGTGGCATGCTCACATTGACACCTAGAATCTAATATATGATGCCAGCTAAAATAAAATCACAGCACAATATCTTCTTTTCTTACATGTTTAGGAAAATATCTCCAACTTTGATATTGTTATGGAGTCTGATGAGGGCACCTTCCAGCCATCTGGACTGGGTTTTTCTGGCAGTGCTGAAGCCCGGGACATCGTGAAAGAGATCATGACTCTGCTGCAGCCCATCAATGTCACGGATGTTTATGACAATGCAGATGGAACAGACATCTCCTACTGGATGAGAGACGGGGTGCCCGGTGAGTGTCCCTGGTGCTTAGCAGGGGACACTGCTCCCACTGAGCACTGCCACATCAGATGGGTGGTCTGATGTTTTGAAAGTAGTAAGAAATGCTTTCTCTCAGGGAGTAAAATTTACCATAGGTAAAATTCATAAATGTTAAAAGGTGACCAACAGAAATAGGACATAAAGTGCATTTGAGCTGCAGTTTAATAATGGTATAGATTATACGTAGAATAAAATGCCTAAAATCTTCTTTTCGGCTTTAAGGATTTATAATAATTAATCCCAGACTGGTGGTTTATAAATAGTAAACCAAGGCAGAGGGGAATTCTTCAATACAGAAGAAATATTTTTTTAATTATTATTATTTTTGCTTTGAAATTCAGGGCTTTTTCTCTCTGTTTTATATGCTGGAGAAACAATGTTTTTGGGATGTGACATTTAGAAAGTTATGAGTCATTAAGGTGTGATAAAGGAGTAAAATTCTGAAAAGTTTGAAGTAGTTTAGGGCTTTGTTTCGAGGATTGTATCTGGCTCCAAGTGAGGAGCAGCTTGTTGGCAAAGAAACTTGTAAACTGTGAGAGAGATGCACCACTGGCAGCCCCCCCATGCAGGAGAGACCCCACACTAGCACAGAGGCTTTCAGAGCACAAGAATCCCAACTGGAGGCCAGCCTGGGTGAAGCCTTAGTGAATTTCCTTTTGAATAATAGTAGAAAGAAAAATTTCATAACAGTGATATTAAAAAAATCATGATCAGTTTTAAGTTTTAAGGTTCTTTTTCTCCTGTGTTTTATCACTGAACTAGGCTGGCACATTTCTCGTGCTAGTTTTACTACTTGCTACTATATGCTTAGAATCTTTTAATACTTTATTAACTGCCTTGTTTTTTACCTTGCAGAAGAGAGTGAATGATGGAATATATTATTCTTATTTATGGTCAGAACCCTTTGCTTCTCACTCACTTAGGGGGTACAGAGATACCATAAGGTTGACTGCTTCAATAAATGTATCGATATCTAATTTTGAAACCAAAACATCTATGCTGGGAAAGAGGTATGGTTGAATGGATATTATTAAGCAGTTAGGGATTCATCTTCAGCTGCTGTCCTGCTCTCTGGGTGAACTGGAATCTGTTCGGTACAATGTCATGCGGCTGTGACAATGGTGTGCTGAGTTGATTTGAGAGGCTGTAAGCACTACTGAGTGGCTGTGGCCATGCATCATCCTCCACAGCCTGGAAGTGCCTGTGAAAAGATGTCTGGTCCAGAATTTCAGACCAACATGTCTGTGTTGTAGGTGGAGTGTAAGAACTCACCACTCAGCCTATGGTTAGAAAATGCAAGGGTATCGGAATTATTTCCTAGGTAAGGTGCTGGGAGCCTTCCAGGGAGTCCTCAGGGACTTGCATTGTGCTTCCCATCTGAATGTGACAAGATTATGGAAGAAGAGAGAAAAATTTAACATTCAAATGCCTTGTTTTCAGTTGATAATGTGAGTGGTCCTTGTGATGGCAGTGGGTATTGAGCTCCTGCACACCAGTTCTCATCAGCTGTGGTGCACCTGGAGCATAAGCAGCTACATCTTGCCATGGTCCTGTTATTAGTCTTTGGGCTACTCAGCAGGAACAGTGCAGGAAAAAGCCCTCTCCCATGGACATCTGTACTCCTCAGAAAGCATAAACTATGAAAAATATAAACTGTAAGTTCAACCTTGGGAAAATATGAATACACAAGAATCAAGACTTCAGTTTTTAAATAAAATTGATTTGTTTTCCTATTAAGAATTTGTCACATTAATTGATGGTGGAATTTTTTTTCTGTCTGTAGCTTTGGTTCATTTAACTTCCTGTTAAGCAAATGGCAGTGTTCTTGCAGCATAAAGGAACACTGATTCTTCTTTTCTTCATCAAGCCCCAGTGAGAAGAAATTAGCTCCACTAAAAGAATTTCAGCTGCTTTAGATTGTATTTCATGCTGTTCCAGAGAGAAGTCTAAGACATCTTCTAATCTTCATGCCTTGTCTGCAGTATTCTCCCTGCTTGAATGAGCCTTTATGGTATATAATAACATTGAAACAAATTGAACACTCTGTAACAGCTTTTATAATTTCGTTCAATTTAAACAAGCAGTCAAGTGTTGACACTTCATCAATTTTATTTAAATATTTTCTTGAAAATATACTTGGTGGCTTTTTTTCTGCAACAGTGAGAGAAAATATGGTGTATTTCTTGAACAATAAGAATGGTTTCTGACATAATTTTTCTTGAATTTTTCTCCTTTTCAGTGTGAAATAGATCTCAGGATTTACCTTTTTAGATGCTATTAATGTTCTTCTCCTCCTGCTCCTTTTGGTCTGAAACATCCACAGAGGGCATCACTACATGTGTTTTTCAGAGCTGTTCATAGCTGAGACAGGCAAAGAGATGGTGGCTTCATAATCGCTGCTATTATGAGCATGTTTATTTTTAATGGACATGCAATGAAATGTTATTTGTAATGTTACTTAAATATATGTGCAACTAAGTGGCAGTGATTATTCTGAGATTTTAGGATGAGAGAGGCCACAAGTTGAGTCCTTTGCAAACCATAGACTGAAGCTTAAATAATACCTCTAAAGCACAAGCAAGGTGACCTGCACCAAACGCAGCAATCTGGTGCTTTGTGACTGCAGAATATTAGAAATATTTGTCAGTGGCCTTTACATTGGATTGTTTTGAAAACAGTTCAGCCCAGCAGTGAGGAATGTCTGTAGTTGTGTTTTTGTACTGATAGCCAGTTTTCAGCTACTGAAAATATTTGTCTAACATTTTTTTTTCTTTTTCATGAAGCATAAATCAGATTAAAGGGGGGGTTTGTGGTGTTGTATTTTATGATACAACATATTTAACATATATAACATGGTATTTTATGATGTGGTTTTACAGTTTGAGGTGACCATTGATTCTAAGACTGCTTCTTTAATAATTATGCAATTATCTTCCTCATCTTTCTTTTAAATTGTTCAATTCCATTTTTTTTTTATTAGGGAAATATCCAGACTGTGGCACATTAAGCTGTTCCTTTGCAACACTAAATCCCAAGTTACGTTTGGCTAGAATTTGCAAATGTAGGTAGGAAGATAGGTTCACTGGCTTTATTTATTTGGTTTGTTAGCATACTTTTTCACAACAGGCTTCTTCAGTGTCTGAAAAGGTTAAAAATCCACTAAGCAAGCCCTGCTAAACCAATGCGGGGGTATTCCTGCTGAAAAAGCAAAGATGATCACAGGTACTTGATGATGACCAAGATGCTTCGAACGTGTGTTAGAGCTGTCCCTAAGGTAACAGCCCTGGTCTGGATCAGCCTTCCCTGCAAGCCTTCAGAATCTACATTTGACAAATGAAGTGTTTCTATTTGTATTATGGAATCCAGTGAATGTTAGTTCAGCTTTAGGTGTTTGGGGAGATGAAATCAGGTGCTCTCCTATTTTTGCAAAGGAATGGCTGTTGTGACACGTTATTTCCAGGAAAACTGGTTCAAGGATGCTCCTTTCTGCTTGTCAGGGTGGTTATCTGTTCCCGCAGTGCTTATGATGGGAACACTTGTCTGTTAGGAACTAAGCTGTATTTGAGATCAAGCTGACCCAGGACATCAAACAGCTCCCCGAAGGCATGTTTCAATTCCTCTTTTAAAAATCAACCAGTGGCCTAAAGGTGAAACTCCTTTTACAATGTCACTTTGAACCTTGATGGTTGTTTGTGTTTCTCTGTCTCCACAGTGACTTGATTTTTTGTTACATTGCATAAAAGGAAGAATTGTTCTTCCAGAAATTAATAAACCAGTAGTTCATCTAATTTTAATGTTTCTTCAGAAATCAAAAATTTGTTGCTAACCCAATCTATTAGTCATTCAGATGTGACCAACAAATACTATAATAGATCATTTCTTTCATTTTTATATTTTCATACTGCTTTTTTATTACCTTAATCTGAAATATGCTGTATTTTGGCCTGAGACGCCAGATTTTTGACACATTATTTTCTTTCCTATTATGTAAGAGGTTAAATCTACCCTTTTTCTGGAGCATGCTGCCCTCTCCTACCCCTGCCCCCATCATCCCTGTAGTACCAGACTCAAGTGCAAACCAGCATGCTGGTGTCAAGACTACTGCCTGCTTGGTGTCAGCCAGGGACATGTCTGAGGAAGTAGTGTAACAGGAAAACTCCTTGACTTGAGGTTGCCAGCTGGACATGAAAAAGTGAGTAAACTCTCTTTCCCAAATTGTAAGTGAGTAAACTGTGTTCATTCTTGGCTGTGTCACTGTTTGGAAGTGATACTCCGCTGTGATGCTTGAAATGCTGCCCCTCTGACTACCTGTTTTGTACTGCCCACAGTCTTGGGCAGTCTCTTTAGATCCAGTTTCTAAGCATCTTTTTATTTCCAAAAGAATAAAAATGGAAGAAATATCAGATGTACAGTCTAGGGCTTCATAAGCCAATGCTGAAAAGCCTTGGACTTGATTCTGCAGGGGTAAGGGATGTTGCACTTGACATAAACCTTCCTACAAGATGAGGGAAGGGGAAAAAATTTCCCTGAAAAGTAGACATTAAACTTCTTCACTTTACTATGTAGCATTTGTGTCACTTGTGATTTGAGATGTTTAGCACAGGGAATCAATGTAGGGTTCAAGGTATTTGACAAAGTGACAAACTCAAAGCAAATGTTTCCTCATGAAGCAAAGACAAAACTCCTGAACACTACTCACAATACTAAGCTATATGGATAGTATTATAAGTACTTAGGTAATTTTAAGTATTCCATAGGTGCTACATTTTTATATTTGCCGAGTTCCCACTTCTCTGGACACGTGTTAAGCACAGTGCCAACACCAGCTACTATTTCTCTGTGAAAATGAGGGGTAAAGAGCTTATGGTGTGCACACATGTCTTGCCTCATTCTTGATCTCAATAAGTCTGAGATGTCCCAGAACTGTTGCCTGATAATTAGCAATATTGTGTTGGTTTTTCCAGGGCATTCTTTTCATTTTAAATATTTTATTTTATCATTCTTAAAGGAAATATGGTGAATGAGTGTGTTCCACTGCAAAAGCCAAATCTTTTGCAACTTGGGTGGTATTAAATTAAACCAGTATGCTAAGAGAACAATTATAATTGCTTGGCACTTTAAGAACCTACTGTAAGTGCTCAGGCTATTAGACCCATTTAAAATCTTGATTGCAGAAAGAACTGTGTGTATTAATCTGTAAAATAATTCGTCTGTTCTCTAATTTATCATTGTTCCAACAAAATGGGCTTTTGAAATTAGAAATTACTCTAGAGTAATTAAATAAATTTAATATGCTGCAACTTTTTATGAAGGTGGATGCCTTAAAAGGCTCATAGTTTAACATAGTATCTCAGTTATATTAGCCTTTCATATGACCTTCTCTGTTTTTAATAAAGTTAATACAGTCTTTGAGACTAATCATTTAATGAAAGGAATAGTCTGTAACTTATGGCATTTTCTTATAAGTTGTGCTATTAGACTACCAGACAAATGTGAAAATACTTTACATGTAATTCCTTCCAACTTTGCTCTGCTTGGATTAGTCTTGTTTTGGCACAATGGAGTATTGTCTACTTCTAATAATTAACAGGAAGCATCAGATTTGCAAGGGTTTTTTTGTTTCACATAGACTAGACACAGACCATGCAAAAATGCATCTGTGATAGTACTGTTGGAGGGAGGGATGGAGTTGGGCAATTAGGCACAGTGCCTGAATGCAAATTTTCCTGGTAGTTTTAAGAGGGCTTTTGTACTATATTTCTCATTAGCAATTCAGTCTATTTGAGTCTAAACAAACTCAAAGTGGATGAAAGCAAACTCCTTCTTCCAATAGGGTTAGTGAGCTATAGAAGCACCTTGCAAACTTGGTGAAGTCTCTCTGATTTTTGCATGTGTAAAACAAGATTTAGGTGTCCTTCAAAAAGTAAAGGGTAATTCAAGCAGGAGGGATGGGCTTGATGCAGTAGATACAAGGTGAAATTCTTTGCCGTGTGTTACTCAGATGGTATGATGGCAATGGGTTTTGCTGGCATTAAAATATCTGTGAATCTGCCAGTAAATATTACAAGCACTTTCATAATGAAATTCTTCTTTCTCATTTAAGCCTCACCCATTTCAGACTAGATTTTTGAATATCATAAGCTCTTGCCTTTGATTTGTACAATATTTAGATAATCCTAATTACAGTTACAAAAACAGAACTATCATTAACTTGCTGATCCCAGAGGAAATTTGAACTGTGAAACCAAAAATATTTGCAAAACTCTATCATACATTGCTGAATTTCTTATTTTGCTTCTAGGTATTTTTTTTTCTTCGGTATCTGTGATGCAGTTTATTTGGCAAAGTTTTCTTGGTGGTCAGAAGTGAAGAATTACAGCACATGGGTTAAGTAGCTGGTATTCCATAGCTCTTAAAATTTGTTTTTCAATAAACTTAGGCAAGACAGCTTTAAAATAATCTTATACTAATATAACAAAAATTAGTTTGAAACACTGACATTCTGATAGGCTTTTTGAATCCCAGAAGAAGTAAAACTGTTCCAGTGCTTTCAACCCTGTACTGATACTATATAAGCTCATTAATCTAGTAATGAAAATTTAAATTCAGGTGTTTAAAATAAAATCATAAATTCTTGGTTCTTGACTTCGTGGCTAGTGGACTTCTTTCTCTTATTTTGTCACTCTTCTTTCTTTGAATATCAGTAAGGTTGTATTTCTTCTTTCCTTTTAGAATGCTTACTCTACAAAAAGTTACATGGGATGGATTGGCATAAGTGACCCTGTATTAAATAGGTTCTTCCTGGAAGCATATGAAATTCCTAAACATCTCAAAAAAATCAATAAATCTGCTTCTGCAATTCGCCTTTTTTAGTAGCAGAACATACTTTGTCTCAGAAAAGAAACTGAAAATATCTAGCTGAGGATCTCATTCAGATTTGGGGTGTGGTTGTTTTTATTCTGGCTGTGCCTCTAAGAGACATCTTAATTCTCTATTGTTTGCTGCTTAGGAAAGCTGAATTCTGTTCCTGTGGGTGGGAATATTCTTTTTCAGATGGAAGTATTTGTCATTTGTTGATCCTAAAAAACAAGTGGTCTACATTAACACACAGAGCTCAGTGTTAAGATGTTAAATAGTCATTTCAGAAGTACAAGTTAGTCAAGCCTTATTCCTAGAACTGCCCCTGGCTTCAGTGAAGCTTATGCAAATAATGAAGTAAACAGAAAGAAAAAATAATAATTAAAAAATAGTTTAATCAGAGTTCTGTAAGGAATTTAGAGATATTTGCCAATGGAAAAAGTGAGGAAGTAAAATAAGAGTCTCTCCACAATTTATTTATTTTTTTACCTTTAGAAATTTGACTGTATGAAAAATAAGACACATTGATAGTGTGGAAATGCTGTGGGATTTCTCACCAAATATGTCATGATCTAGAATGGTTGTTAGGAACAGCAGCAGAAATATCTGTGGATTCATGGATTTCATTCCTGGAAAACAAATTGTAATGGCATCAGTATTAAAAACCAAATAAAAATAAAGCATTCAGTAGCATTCCAGGAAGACCATGCATAAACTGCTCTTGATGGGAGAGACAGAGGTTAAATGTATTAAGGTCTGGCTTGTAGCTCTCCAAGTACTTTCCTATATGAAGTCATATGACGAGTGTTTCTAATAGGATTCTTCAGGCCTTGCTGCATCCTCAACTATTTAGAGTTTCCATTGGTTTGGAGTCAAGTTTCAAATTACAGCAGAACACAGCTGATGTAATTGCTATATTAGAATGATAAAGAATGATGAGAACAAGCTGATCAGCCAGCCAGGGTGATTTGTCTCCTCTGGCCAGTTAGTTCACACCTCTCTTGTTCTGGAGTCACAAAAGATGTAATATTTAGAAAACATCACTTCCTTGGACCTGTTGGCTGCCCTATTTCCAAAGAGGCCCCTCATTGCCACAAGGTTTTGCTGGTGCCTCTTGCACAGCAGTTCCTGTTCTGCAGAACTGCTGGTGCACCTCCCACCAGTACTGTGGCCATGGATTGTCCTCTTCCAATACAGAACTTTGGTTTTGTCTTTGCTGACTTTTCTGAAGTCCATGTCAGGATTTTGAGCTCTCTGAACAGCAGCTCTGCCTTCCATACACAACTGCATACACAACTGCTCCTTCCACAAATTTTCTGAAGACACTGGCCACCCCTGTCATCTGGATCATTGCTAAGGATGCAAAGGGTGCTGACCTGGCATGGACCCCTGGGCATCACACCACTCATAACCAGCCACCTCAAACTGTTGATGGTGACCCTTTGAGCCCAGGCACCCAGGCTGTTTTCCACCCACTTTTATCCCACTCCTCCAGTCCATAATTTTCCTGGGGACTGAGTTTTTCTAGTTTGTAGTTCACAGAATCATCATAGGATTATAGAATGGTTTGGATTGAAAGGGATCTTAAAGATCATCTAGTTTCAACCATTATGCTGTGGTCAGGGACACTTTTCACTAGGTCACATTGCTCAGAGCACCATCCAGCCTGGTCTTGAACGCTTCCAGGGATGGGGTATCCGCAACTTCTCTGGGCAGCCTGCTCCAGTGCATCATCACCCTCACAATATAGAATTTCTTCTTAACATCTAAGCTGAACATACTCTATTTCAGTTTGGATCTATTACCCCTTGTCCTGTCACTACATGCTCTAGGAAAAAGTCCCACTCCATCTTTCTTGTAGGCTACCTTAAGGTACTGGAAGGCCACAATTATGTCACCCCAAAGGTTTCTCTTTTCCAGGCTGAACAGTCCCAATTCTTTCAGTCTTTCCTTATAGGAGAGGTGCTCCATCCCTCCAATCAACTTAGTGGCCTCCTCTGGACATGCTTCTGGATCCTGCTGCCTTAGATTTTACAACAGGCATAACATTTGCTTTTTTTTCAATCATTGGGGTCTTCCCCTAATTGCCACAACTTTTCCTACATGATAGAAAGCAACTTCCCAATGGCATTGGCCAGATCCCCCAAGCAATCCATCCAGCACCATTGATTTTTATTTGCCCTGTTTGGCTAAACAATCCCTAACTTTATTTTCCTATACCATGAGCAGTACCTCTTCCCCTGTCTTCCCAACTTTGCTGCCATACAGAGACCTGAGAGTTTTTAATTCTAAGCTACAGCAATTACTTTGTTCATATGCTTTCATTGCTTGTTATAGCTAATATAATATAGCACTTCAACAGCAATTTTCCCCCCAAAGTTCCAGAAGTTTTACATGGAAAGGAGGCTTTAGAAACATCTCAGCTGACTGTGCAGGCCACACCAGATATTTGAACCAAGTATGATCTTGATTCAGGATCTGAATACTCTTTAGTGATGGAGTTTTAGATATTAATCAGAAAACTTGTTCCTTCCTGAAGCAGCAAACAAAACACACTTTCATTTGCAGGTGACACTTCAGATGTAAATGTCTGAGGCCTTTGAAGAATTCTTTTGATAGTAGTCCAAACTGAACAAATACAAAACTCAGAAAAAATTTATAAAGACATCTCCCTCAAAGGAGTAAGTTCAAAATTATTTCAGTGACAGCCTCTCCAGGACATTGTTAACATTTATAAACCACAGAATTGAAACCCTTCTAAATGTTTGTCTTCGAAAGTCATTCTACAGATTGGGTCTATAGTGCTACTGAATTTCTGAAGAGCAGAATTTATTGAATACCAATTTATTTTTCCCAGAAATCCCTTTCCAGTTATATTATATGTGTTTTCATGCAACAATTTCAGTCAATTCAGACATGGAGTAGACCACAGAAAAATACTTAAGTGTGAAAGAAACTGAATATGCATTTGTATTTTATATTGGCAAATCCTCAAGGAAGGATTGTGGGCTGCATAAGAATGCAAGAGAGAAGGTACAGGGTTACTGTTCTGTCTCTGACATCATCTGCCATGATCACTGAACAATTTATAGTTCCTCAGTTTCCCTAATGGTAGCAGTTACCCAAAGGTTGCTTATGAGTTACCTTTTGTCTATATGGTGCAATAAAGAGGAAGGAGTCATCATTACCTTCCTAATTAAGCTGGTCCATCTTCTGCTGGAATCATCAGACCTTGCAGCTATTTAAAATAGCACAAGAGCTTCACCTGAGCAAATACTGTAGATGAGTGTAAAGAAAAGAGCAGCCAAAGTGGAAGAAGAAGATTCCTATATATGTATTTTAGGGGCACATAAACAACTCTGTCTGCAAGGACAAAGCATGAATCTCAACAAGAGAAGCAGTTTATTGGAATTCCCGATGCAAAGAGCCAGAAAACCTAATTATGATTTACTATACATCAGGGCCAATCTGTCCACAGCTCTCAACTGTTTTCAGTGCCCATGACAGAGCTCTGTCTCAATTGCCATGTGGGGCCTTGGAAATCCACCAAAGCAAATAGGCACTTTTCCTTTTGCAGTTCAGTTCTATCAATTATATTAAACACGAGCCTTCTGAGACAGAAGAATTTTTGTAGTTGTTGCTGTTGTTTTTAAAGAAACCTGAAATAAAGAAAGCTAGGGATTTTCAGACTCTGCTCTCTCAGCTGGGATAGTCCATGTGTTAGAAAATGTTTATAGATTTAAAATTGGAAGCAGTTGAAAACCATTAATATGGCATTGTGGAGGAGAAAGAAGTTGAGCAGCTTGATTTTTCAATGGATAGATACTCTATCCTACAAGCAAAGACATGGGAGTTTAGAGCATTGGCATTTTATAGCTATCCCGAATTCCTTTGGGGATGTGTACCAGCACCTCTCTTCCTGAAAGATACTGAAAACAACTCAGAGTTGCTAATTAGAGATAAGAGACAGAAAAACTTAAATTCTCTGAGGACAAAAGTTATTATGAAGCGTTCTAAAGCAGGGTGGTTTTACCTAAACAAGGATTGTCTGGATTGGCTGCCTGTTTCCCCCCAAATCCAAAACCACAGAAACAACAACCAAAGCACAGTGGGAGTTGATGGGAGCCGGCTGAGAAAGAACAGTGCTCAGTTGTCATCTCTGGTCAGAGAGATGTGAAGAAACAAAAACCAAAGCTATCACCACTGAAGTCGCAGAAGTGATTTTCAAGAATTTTTTTGCCTTACATTCCTTAGATGGGTAACTGCTAGAGGAATGACTTTTAGCACTGTTTTCCACATGCATATGCATTGCAGTTCATGTGAAATATTTAGGAGTGGGATATTTTTCTGATGTAAAGCTGTTGTTCATAAAATAGAACAAGGTTACTCCAGAAATTCGGTGTCTACTTGCTCTTTGCAGGGTTCACTTGGAATAGTGATCCTGAATTTCCCTCTGCCTCACAGGCAAAACTTGCCTGGAGCCATGGGTCAAGACAAGTGCCAGAAAATGAAGATCTGTAGTCTGTTCAGTAGCTATTTCAGAAAGCCACACAAATAGACGAGATTTCAAAGAACCACAGAGCTGGCAAGAAGGTTTCTAGAGAACCTCTAAATATTCTTCATTCCAGCATGGTCTTGCCAATGTCTCTGTCCTTTCTTTCACATTTGTTGAAACTGGTCTTGAAGACTTACTGTAATGGAAACATGATAGACCAGCTGGCCTGCCTCAGTGCTATTCTTAGTGCTTAGGGAAGTTTTTCTCTTATCTAACCTACTCCTGCTGCAATTTAAGAGCTTTGGCTTCCATTTCTTTTCATTGTGAAACCAAAGAGATGGTTACTTCTTTCCTCTTGCAGCATGTTTTTATGTGAAGTTGATTTTTTCCTTCCTTGGTGTAGTAGTTTACACTTGCCCCTATTGATCATTATCCTGAGTTGTCTTTTCAAGTATCTCATTGGTGAACATCACTGAACAAATTCTCATAATGCTCTCAGTGCCCATGCTATATGTCCCTGGTTAGTGTCATCTCACAGTGTAGGAAGACTTTCCTCTATCATTTTAGTCTATAATGAAAATACAAAATAGACTCATATGGTGCCCCAGTCTAAAGATCCTTCCATTTTTTACTCTCTGAGTATATTTTTCATGCAGTTTGGATCAACTTTGCAATACACGTAATTCCCCTTTTCTGGTGTCCTTAGTGATTAACATAACTTTGAACTTTTATACATGTCTTATAGGATCAGAAAGTTAGTTCAAAGGGAGCCATTATGTACACTGAGGTGCTGGACCATGCTATATTCTGGTAATATTTGGAGATCACAGTGCTTTGGTGCCTGACATGAAAAATTGATCCTAGGTGTGTGTTTAGGGGCTTCTTCAGAGATAGAATGCATTGCAAATGTAGTTTCTATCAGTAGATTGTCTTTTTTGTTAAGGAAAAAAGATACTGAGATGTGTTCATTTATATGAACAAGATCTATTTTGATGAAATTAGAATAGAAAATAATAGAACTAACATTTTTATAAATAAAGAATAAACATTTTTATAACATTTAGAGTGATGATTGAAACAAAGGTTTTAAGATTTTATTTCATGCATGTATTGAGTCAAGAAAATACACATGATTGTGATTGGAGTATTTGTTTTTGCTGGTTTATTTCACTTGATGAGAAAAGTTTTGGGTGCCTTTTATTTTTGTTTGAGTTGGGAAAAGAGAAAAGCAGAATTGTGTTATTTGCTACAAAACGGAAAGCCCATTTTTTCCTAGCTCTGCCTTTCGTGGTGTGCCTCTCTTAGGGATTCCAGGATGCTGCAGTTTTTTCATCATGTATCACTGCAGCAAGATAATATGGGTTACAAATTATTAGTTTAATAAAAGGAAACCAATCTTTATCCTGTACAAGCTGCTCTCAGGACTTTGATGCAGACAGGAACCAGGCTAGTTCCAGGTTTTATCAGATTGACCCCTTCATGATTTATGGTAGAATCCACCAGCTAAACTATTATAATCTCTGGGAAAAAATGAAAAGTATATGACAGAGATATATTAACAACACTGTTATATGATAGAGAATAACTATTCACCTTTTGTAATAGAACCAGAGCATCAGAGCATCAGCACCAGCTTTAAGACACACTTCTCTGGACAACATATAATTGAATGGAGGAAATCAGCCTCACAAGAGGTTTTGGAAACCAAGATCAAACATAAATTTAATAAGGATGGAATACTTCATGGGAGAAAGGCCGTCCAAAACAGTGATATGAAAGCAAGTTCCTACTCAGATAGTCCTTAATCTTTTGATGGCTGGACAGGTGTACTGAAGGATGAGACCCTTTTCTCCCATTTTTTCTCAAAACACTGGCTTCTACCAGAGAGAGGGAAACAGGCTGGCTGAATCTTTGAGGTTTTCCCCAGTTCATCTGGTTTTCTGTTCTGTGTAGTAGATATAGTCTAAGCACTGCTAAATAATCTGGGTAACCAGGCTGACAATAGACATTACAGTCAGGACCCTTTTAGATGCAGGAATGTTCTGTGAGTTAAAGTGCTAGATAAACTAGTTAAAGTGTTGCATGTAAATTATGATGAAGTCTTTCCTTTGAGCTTTTGTATAATATAAATCAAATGCCCTTGTCCTGCAGCGAGGTCCTGCTTGGCTCAAGCTGAAAGGCAGTGTATGGCAGTTGGGAAGGGAAAAGAGGAAGAGGGAAAGTGAAGTGGCAGGTGTAGAGCTGTGGGAGGTCTTGGACTTCCAGCTTTCTAGGATAACTAGTCTTAAACAAAAGCATCTTTTAGTTGATTTTCAAAGCCAGAGATAAGCAGGACGTATTAATGATACCAGTTAGTGTTATTGACTCCTTGTGTATTATTTCTGTTCTGTGCTTTAAATAGTGCTCACTGAATCTGTGGGCAGATAAGACATTGCAGCAGCAGCCCTTCAGTTCCAAATTACAGAGGCTCTGAGATAAGCTGTATGGGTTTGAAACATATTTTAAAAAATAACACTAGACAGTTGTTAACCAATTGTCTTCATTCACATTGCAGAGCAGAATTAAGGGCTGCTGTATGTGCTACAGGAGTCATTGAAAGAAGTCTGTAGATAAATACTGCTGAAGGCTGGGCAGCTGTGGTTTTTATTGCACTCGGGCATCGACTGGTGCATCTTGCAGCCTGACCCAGGCCCTTGCATCCATAGCAGCTGCTGGAGAAAGTCTTGTGGGCTGTTCTGTGCACTCACACAGTCTATGCTGGTTCCAAGCAAGTCATACTGCATTCTCATTTTGTTGTCTCTGTTCAAAGGTTGCAGAAATAGATGGTCACTAATAGCCAAAATCCCTCGTTTTGGCAAAGCCTTGATTAGTTCTTGGGGTGGGTGTTTTTCCCCATGCAGAAGGACTTGGGGGGTTCCTAAGCTATTTGCACAGAACTGCCAGCCTTGAAATTGGTATTAATGTTCCAGCCACCATTACTCTTGAGCTTGGAACGCCAACAACATGAAAGAGATCAGGTCTGACAGGGCAGCTCGCACTCTCTTGCCATGCTGCAGTGTGAGAATCACAGGCTGATCATGTCAGGACTTCAACATCCTGCTGCTGCAGCTTGTTTTCTTGGCCTGAACAATTTTAGCCTTTCTGACTTCAACTAAGAAACAGATTTCATTGTGCAGCTAGAACTAACTGACAAGTTTTAAACATCTTAATCTTGAAAACAGCCCAAATTATACACATCTTTAATTTTAAATCCCTAAGATATGCTAAATGGGAAGCATTGAGAAAACTTAATTAGTCTGCCTGCCTCTTCCTATAGTTCGTAATTACTATGGGTACTTTTCTTGTCCACCAACACCTGCTGGCTAGATTTTAGGGCAGATGTTCTTGTGTAGTCATCATTAAAAGCACATGCACTGGATGCTGTTGAAGCCTCCAAGTGCTCTGCATTTATGTCTTTTATTTCAGGATGCCTGGGGGGAAGAAGGGATCATCACACAGTTAAAAATGTCATTTGCTTTCTCTATCTTTTCCATGCAGCTTCTCTCTTTCAGTCAGACAAATAGCTACCAGGAAATTTGTTAAGGGTAAAATGGTTTTGAGACATGGTGCTCTGTTTTTGAGAACATTATCCTGGATTAAAAACTTTTTTACTCAGTATACTCAACCCAGTGACAATTTCACTATCTCTTAACCCAAGTAATGACTTCAAGTTTCTAATTAGAGAGCAAGAGGGAAGGGACTGCATGTGGTTCCTGGGGCCTGAGCTAAGAGAGTGCTAAGAAACACTGTAATCATTTAACAGGCGTGAGAGCTCCTGCCTGCTGAGCCAGCTCTCCTGCCTCTGTGGAAATGGGCAGGATCACTGCTTTGCCCATGGCTTGTGTTAGTCCTCCCCAGCCAGACCTCTTTTGGTTTCACCTCCCTGAGCTCTGTGAGTTGTGGCTTGGCCCTTGGCCCCAGCCCTCATTACAAAACATCTGTTCTCCAGTTTTAGGTGTGGAGCATCATTTTTGCAGAAAAAAAAAAAAGGTAGGTGTTGAATACATGTCCTTATCATGGATAGCATTATTCCTTGCCTTTTGCTGCTTTTTTTTGGATCATCCTCTTTTTCTTTGTGATTTGTATTGTGTTTTAAAGTCGTTGAGATAGGGAAAAGTGTGTTTGCTTTTCTACTGTTCCAAGGAGTGAATGTTTGGCCACTCCATTTGCTAAAATAGCTAGTGGTAAAGACATTCTGGGTGCCTCATCTAATTCCAGATAAGCCTTGGGCTCTCGATACACAGCACAAGAATCTAATTATTGAAGTAGTTATTGTTGACTTCTCTGCTACACCCCATTTTTCCAAACCCAGAGCCACCTTTGGAGTCACAGCAGTGGACCCTGCTGGCAGTGGTGGGATATAATGTCAGCCTGGAAACAACTGTACTTACCTGGAATGAGTTACTAATTTAAAATCTCAGTTGTGTATTTTTTGACCCTGAAAGGAATATGTGACAGGAACAGGAGAAATATTCCCTTCTTCACTCAATGCATTCAAATTTCAGTGGCTGCATTTCTGCAAAGCTGGTGCTTTTTCTTCGCCTTTTCTGAAGAACCAGATAATAGCTAAGGCTGAGGTTAGACTGCCCAGGACTAATGAGACCTACCAGTTTTTCTTCTTTTGTGTCAGTCTTTGTAGGAGGGGGAAATGGAAACTATTCAACCAATAATGCACAATTATTTTGCAATGATGTGCCTCAAAGCAAGAAAAATCACCCTTTCTTTTTTACTATCAGATGCCTGTTAGTTTTAAAGTGAGGATGTAAAAGTAAAGTGAGGATGTCAAAGTAAAATGAATATTGGGCGGAGTGTAAAAACTTTTCATTCAGGTTATTTTTAGGCAAGACTTCTAATTCCAGTTTGATTGAGTACTTGTTGCAGTCCTTTGAATTTATAGCATGCCATTCTATTGAGCAAGTGTGCGTTTCTCTCCTGAAAGGTTTTTAATTATGTGTGGGTTGGTGTATATATATATGTTTATATTTATTTTTATGTATCTGCTGTGTAAAAAAAGTCTTCAATTTATGTATTTGAAAGGAACCAATAGTCTAATGGTATTCTGGTTATGAAAACTGGATTTGGGGAGCATGTCTTTCTCCTGTGAAAGGCAAGCATAGCAATGCAGAGATTAAGGGTTTTTTTAAGGAACATGTTAAATTCTAGCTTCTCTCTATTAAAATAATTCTAATCATTTGATAATAGTCTTGCTCTGGGCCACTAACAGTCATCACCACTGGGTTTTTTTCTCCCTTTGCATTAGTCTGTAGGTGGTATTTGAATGTGGCACCATAAACATCTTTACAAAAGTGTGCTTGTGCTTGATTTCTTTGACTAAATCCAAATGGAAATTACTTCAATTTATACGGCTGTAAACATTGCTTTAAGTTTTAGCATGGACACAATATACCAGAAGGATGGTGGGGAGTATTTAAACTAAGAGAGCTTTATTTTCTTTTTATTGTGAAGAGTTTGGTCACTGTTATCAAATTATCTGCATTTGTTGCATCATATGTAAAACGTTGTGTCTTTTGGAGTTGCTTAGAAATTTCTGTAAAAGTATATAATTTTAAATGGGCCCTTGCACATTTTTATTCACAAATGGTGAAAAATATATATTGATCCTTGATTTCTGCAAAATGATGATGGAGATAATCAGATTGTTTCTGGAGGAGGATTTGCAAAGCTGCCAACAGCTTGGTACTCATGGCAGCTGGACTTGCTAGTGCCTTGTTCTGTTTCTGTAAACTTTCACCGAGCCAGTCTTTGCTTTCCATATTTTAAATGAGGCCTTCAACCATATAGATTTAATTTGAACAAAACCAAAGTAAAGCTCAACTTTAAAAGAAAACAGTGTAGTAAAACAGAGAATGCACTAAGCCTGTGTTTAAGGGAAATGCTATTTGCACTTACTGATGTGACTGAGGATCTTTCACTGAAAGTAAGCAGGTTAAACTTTCAACTTTAAATTAATTGTCAGTTTCTCTTAATGTTCTTCCTAAGCTTATATGTTTGGGGGTTTTTTTGCTCTTAATATATTAGCATTTTGACAAGTGCATTTGCACTGTGGCAAAATAGCTATCACAGCAACTCAAATTTACAGGTTGGAAGAGTCGTGCTAGTTAGAGATATTTTTTTATTTGCTTTGTCTTCCTCTAGGATTAGTTCTGCTCTGTGGATTAGCCAGAGCCCACACACAAGTAGTGATACACTGGAGAGTCAGACCAGGTGTGAGGAATTTCTCTAGTTCCTTACTTTAAAGAACAGGAATTTGTTAATTTCCCCCTTTCTTTTCCTAATGAAACCCCATAGAATTTCATGGAACATTAAAACAGAGACATTCTGAGATTGTGAAGAACAGTGTTGCAGCAGGTGTCTTCACTCTACCTTAATTATTTTTATCCTTTTTTTTTCTTTAAAGTGTGTTGTTCCTTTGTAGTTTTGCTGACAAAAATACGCAATCTGTTGCTTAAAATATTGAATAATATTCATTCCTGCTACTTTGCATTCATCACCCATTGGATAAAATTATTTTTGACTAGAGCAGAAATGTTTTGTGATTCTCTAAACCCTAATCCTAATGGTGGCTTGCAGCCGAGGCACTCTGCAGTATGGGTGAGCCAGCTGAGAAAGGTGTGAAGGCAGCAGTATTGGTGCAGTGCTCCCTTCCACATGCCTTTTGCAACCCCAGAAAGTATCCCTGGACTGTAGGCTTTGTGGCTCTCTGAACCCCAACCCTAAAGACTGAAAACTCCCACATTTGGATAGTCCTGAACCTTGCAATAAGCTTTGAACTTTGTTTCAGGAACTTCTCAGCATTTCTGTTACTAATGAACTAGCTAAATATACACTGGTTTGTTTGGAGATCAAATGAAAGAGATATTTCATCACCAATATCTGGAGCATCTGTTACGAAATAACTTACTAGTTTAAAACTCAAGTATGCATTACTCAAAGTAACCACAGATATTTTGAAGGATATTTTATTGTTGTAGGAATAGTATATTCTTCCAGCTTTGTCTAATGGTCCTGCATCTAAAATCCACCAAGAACTTGAAGATTTTTATAGTCTCAGTGGGGTGCAAAAATAGAGACAGTAAAACCATTGCTTATTCTGTGGGTGTGGCTGAATAAATGCAGTTTTGGTTTCTGTGATGTAAAATACAACAGACTTGTAGTGTTCTTAGGATGTGTTTTACTTAAATTAGGTGACTGGTTTGGTGTTTTGGGATTTTTTTCATAACTAGTTAAGCACCAGAATGCTCATTAACTGGCTCTTTTCACCACCATCTGGGCAGAAGGGAGCTCTGCTTAGTTGGGTCCCATGAATATTGGCATTTCTAGTAGTGGACTACTTGGTGGGAAGGCTCTTACAGGAACTTTGTGGTTAAACATCCAGCTGTAATCGTATCGAGGAGGGACGATTAGAGCAAATGGGGACCTGTGTGTTTCCTCTTTGTCTCCAGCATCCTCTGGAAAAGCATACCTATAGGCTTGCTTTAAACTGGTTTGTGAGTTTGGCCTAGGAAATAGCTCCATTTCTTGTAAAATACAAGGAAGCTTCTTGAATGGATTGAAAATGTAAATGAATGCAGACAATTACTGCAAGCAGAAATGCTACTCAGAATCTTGACACGTGGGTCATTTTCATGATTCTCTCTCCCCATGTGTGACTTTCAAACAGTCTAGGGGGTGTCTGTTTCCACAACTTTTCTGGAGTGATTTTGGAAGTTGTTGAAACAGGGTGGAGCAAGGGTCTAGCCTTGGATGTTAGCAGGAGGCTCTTTGGCTAGCAGAGAGCATTGAAGAAAGCACTTCAATAGTTTGGGGTTCTAAGCAACATTATAATGTCAGCTACATGGTGTAGTTACACAGAGAGTATAGAGACACAGAAATGCATTTGGTCAGGAAAGATGGTTTAAATGGGTCCCAGTATTCACCTGGCCCTTGTGTGTTGACATTTAAAGCTTAATGGCATTAAAATAAATTGCATGCTCAGTATTTAACTGCTTTGCTGAGCTGAGACATAAAAAAATACATTAAAAAGAATTCTAAATTAGAGAAACTACTGATTTTGCAATGACTTTTATTCCACTTACAGTGTTTAAAAGAAAATGCAAAATGTAAGGGATTTATAAATCCAGCAATCATTTTGCAACTATCAACTTTTAAAGTAGTCTCTGTATAACATACGTAGGCATGTACATAATTTTAAAGAAAGCAAAAATTAAGTAAATTATATTAAAATATACACAATATATACAAGCATAAACAGGTATCTAATAGAGGTACATAATCCTTCTAAATTTATATGCCCAAAGTAGGGAATCCCCTAAATAGGGATCTGTGGTTTAGTTAGCCAAGGTGGTCACAGAGCCAAAACAGAAAATACAAAAGTAATTCAAGAGTCCATGTTGCTTTGGAAGAAAGAAGTCATGTCTCACCAGTCTAGCAAGGCATTTTCAGAAGAGTTTGTAATCATTTTTGTAGCTGGATCTGGTCAGTAAAGTACAGTTGATTCTTCAAAAGCTCCTGGATCAAAGACTGTAGAGGAAGAAGGTACTGTGAGGTGAGAGGCATTTTCCTCCTTCATGGTAAATACCTGATTTTTAAAAGGTAGAAATCAATTGTCGGTCTTCTTAATGGAGAAAGTCTTTATTAGGTTGCCCAGTCACCTGGTTTTTGTAACTTTGGATGTTTACAAAACTCCACGTTAACTGCAAAGGAAGTGAACAGCAAGAATAGCAAGTTGGCAAAGTTTGTTTCAAAGATTTCATATCGAAACTGAAGCTGACTGTGAAAATGTGACAGTAATCTTATAGTAGAAAATGCCTAAAGAATACAACAGCCAGTGACATTTTTGTGTCAATAAATGCAGAGTGATGCAGTATAGGAGCTATGTGTCCAGAGCAACAGGATCCACGTTATCTTCAAGAAGAATGATTTGGGAAGCACTGTGGATAATTGCCTGAAATTGTCAAGTCAATACCCAGGGAAGGTGAAAAACACAGTGTTTCATGCACTGAGGAAGGAAGGAAGGAAGGAAGAGAGAAAAAGCAGAAAGCATCCACAGGAGATGTGTTATGGTATGCTGCAGTCACATCACGAGTCCATTCCCATGCTGGTGTTTGCAGGATGTATTGGGCTTCTCATCTCAGGAATGGTGAAATACAATTAGAAAAGGGAGAAGAAGAGGCACCAGAAACCTGCATCCTCAGAGATATTGAATAGTTTCTACATGAGGAAGACTGCTCAGCTTGGGAAAAAGCTGGTGAGTTAGGTGTGATAAAAGTATATTAAGCCACCAGTCCTACGAAGGTGTATGAGAAAATGGAGGGTGCTGCTACTACAGCTCGTGAAGTGAGAACCATACCGTGCCCACATGAAATGCCCAGGCACACCATGCATTGCCACAGGGAGCTGTGGGCAGAAGTGTAAATAGGTTCAAAAATTAGTGATTAGTGGGCCTATGGAGGATCTCTTCATCTCAGATAGTGAGCCTGCAAGTGGGTCATGTTTAGGCAGCACCAGCTAGGGAGACTTACCCTTTTCTTTTCTCTTTTTTATTAAAAAAAAGAACCTTGATGATGATATAAGACAGAGATTGGGTGAGTGGAAGAAGAACTTCCAGTGCTTTTCACTGCTGAAGATTTATCTGGGGTTTTGTGGGCTTTTTCCCAGCCAGGGGCTGTTTAGGATATTATTTTAGAGTTTGGTCAACCTGGGCTCTATAAACTAGAACTGCCTCCTTCCCTGGCACCTCATTTCACAGGATTTCATGCGAGTTTAGGTTGGATCCCCTACTGTTACTGGTCCTCTAATGCAATAAGTGAAAGGTTAATGCATTGCAAAAGTAACTGTGATAATCCTGATCTGTAATTTAGTCCATTTAGTGTATCCACAGGATTAATTCTGAAATGCATTAAGCAAAACAGGAAGTAATATGGACTTCATATTGTCTCCCTTATACTGTAGTCTCATTTAATTAGTCCCTGAAACAACCAAATGAAAGCTTCCCCTCTGTCCTGTTGTTTGAATCATGAATTTTAAAGACTTTTGAGAGTGACTCAGGAGGTGAAACAGCAGGGCTTCTGATGTTATTTATAAGCTGTCATAGGTTAGCAAGCATAGTCCCGGAAGGGACGTCCTTGCTAAGGGGTGCTTACAGTTTCCTCTGGGAACTGATAGAACCTATCAGCTGGCCAGTTTGAATATGGACAATTCTCTAAGCCACTTAAAGTTGTGATCACCTCTGTGATCCACATTTAAGAATAGGCAAACTCCCCCTCCAAGCTCTCTCTCGTTTCCGGCGCTGGCACAGGTGGCTGCGGGGCCCGTGTGGGGGCCAGCGGGCCCGGCCAGGCCCTGCTTGGGCCAGGCCAGGCCAGGCCACGGCCATCCTGGAGCCAATGGATCTGTTCCAGCCGTGGAACCCCCCCACTGCCTTGCCGTGGGCAGCCGGAGCGGCTCGGCTCTCCCCCCTCTCCACTGCGATAAGAAAAATTCAACATTCCAGCTGCAAAGCTGCAAGGCCGAGGTGAGAGTAACCCTTTTAATGCTGTGAAGAGCTGAAAATCTGAGGGAAGAGAGAGAGGAGATGCTTAAAGCTGAAATTCTGTTGTGAAGCTATGATATATCAGAGTATCCTGTTGTAATTTCATGAAGATATGGGGGGTGGAGTGTTCAACTCATAAGCAAAAGCACCTGCGCTGAGATAGGCAGATGCTGACGCAGCTGTAATTTCATGAGAAGTTTGGACAGGGAGAGATAAACCAGATGAGGACTTTTGCTCCAAACGGGAAAGGAGAAAACCTCAGTCCGTAGAGATGAACCAGATGAGGACTTTTGCTCCAAATGGGAAAGGAGAAAACCTCAGTTCCTAGAGATGCTCCCAGAGATAGTCCTAAAGATGAAGATGATGAAGACCCTCTGCTCCCAGGGAAGGAGAAGGGCCTCTGTTTTTCTGAACGGCTCAACCTTAAAATCGTACCCCAGAAAACTTCAAGAGTGGACCCTCGAAAGCAGTTGCGGGAAAAGCTGCAAGTCGGGGGAAAGGACTCACACGCAGGCAGAGAGACTCCTCTTCCTAAATGGACTGAACAATATTTGGAAGTGGGCGGCTGTCTCGTTGTGATACTGTTTTCATAGCATGAGCAAGAAGAGACTTCTCTTTCTAAATGGACTGAACAAGGTTATTATGGAAGTGGTAACAGACTGAACATCTTAAGGGTTGTCTTTGAACATTGTCAATGGGAGAAGGGAGGAAGGTGGGGGGAGGAGGAGAGTTCTGAAGGTGGTATAATTTTTTTTTTTCTTCTTTTAGGTCTGTTAATAAACTTCTTTATATTCTTTCAAGTTTGGTGCCTGTTTTGCATTTCTCCTAATTCTTATCTCACAGCAGATAAACAGTAATGAGTATTTTGGACCAAACCACTACATAAGCTCTGTAGTGGAAACTATTTCAGTGTCTGTAGCCATGAAACTCAAGCAACTTAGCCTGTAATTTCATCATTTGAGACTGAGTGACAGGAAAACTAATGTTGTCAGTGCCCCACTAAACAGCATTAACATTCTCCATTGCCTCTGCTTACTTGAAAAATGGACAATGAAATAATTGGCATTAAAGCCAGCTGTCAGCTACAGCTTATCCCACAAAGGAGGAGGTTAATATGAGGACCAAAATATATGGAAGAGATGCCTGCAATAAGTGGGTTTTCATTACAGTAATAGTTCTGCAGACAGCAGTTAGGCAGGGGCAGCACACAAAACATCTGTACAACACCTAAAACAAGCAGGCACTCTACAGGGCTTGCAGCAAGAGATGCTGAGGCACCAACAGAGCATTCCAGCCAGCCCATCCTAAACACAGCTACAATTGCAGCAGATTTATTCCCTGACCACTTGAGATTTGTGATTTTGCTGGGTTTTAGAAAGGCACAAAATGAAAATAAAAATAAAATAAGAAATTGTGTTCCTGTTCCTATCTTTTATCCGGTTTTCCTTTTGTAGGTCTTTGGCACATACCCTTTGAAGGAAAAGCCATGTGTCTTCCTACGTCTGCCCTGAAGTTTTGACCTTTCCAAATGTGTGGGGCAGAAATGTTCCAGCTGTGAGAAGGGAGAGGCTATTGATTCTATTACTGTATGTGAGGAATACTATGCTCTTCTGTGTTTATGTTTTCCTGGTACATACCATTTTTGAACTGCATAGAAGATTGTGATGTGTCTCTTTGCCTCTTTTTCATTATTTTTAAGTATTTGATGTAAAAGAAAAAGATATGTATATTTCATCAGGACTTGCTTTATTTTTAGGGCATTATGGATTTTTAGTACATTTCTGAGTAGTGTCACTGGCATTTAGAAGGTCTGAGATTAGAATAAACTTGAAAATTAAGTAAAAGAGTTTTTCTTGTTTCTTAAATTAAAAACAGGAAACAAAAGCAATATTTAATAGATAGGAAAAAAAGGAACCTGTCTTTTATAGCCAGGGAAAGCACTGCAGAAATAAAAATAAGGTTTCAGATCAGGCACCTGATGTGTTGACATCTTACTACAAGCAGTACCTTTGATAGCATGTAGGTTTGTCTTGACAGGAAGGTGCAGCTCAAACAGGTACTTGGAAGATGCAAGCGAAGCTCGTGTTAAACCCCTTTATATTTGTAAACTTTTGGAAACATTGAGCAAACTATGCCTTGTTAAGTAAGGCATTTCCAACTTTGCTGTTAGGAGGTAGTACAGCTTGCTCAACAGGACACTGGCCTCAGCTCAGATGTCTGGCATCTATTCCTTTCTCAGCTGCTCTGAGAAAATGAATGTGTCATTTCATCTCTACATGCCCCTTTCATCCTTCAGTCCCTCTTGTCTGTCTAGAGTGTATGTTTTTTTGAGCTGGAGTCTTTTCTCTTTGGAGAGGTGTACATATACTGTGTAAAATAATGGAGTGGCAATTCTGTCAGGACCTCTAGGGACTACTATAAAATGAGACCTGGAAAAGTTACACGCTTTTTTATAAATCATTAGCGTATCACTTCACTGTATAAGGCAACGTACATGCAGAGGTCAGTGTCCCAGAGATCTAGCTGTAATATTGAAGATCCAGGACACCAAAGCAAGGTTATAGAAACAGTGGGGATTTTCCCATTGTATCTGAAAGAGGCATGGCATAGCTGTGAAGTTTACTTGAAAGCAAGACAACGGGGAAGCTATTGATAGGGCTCCATAGCAAGCATGTACTGACTCCATGACTCACATTTGACTTCCTTTGGCAATTGAATGCTATTTGGGGTATAAAAAGAAAGGAAAGAAAATGTAAGGAGGAGTGTAATGCAAAATTTTTAAAAATATAAAATTACTCTGAAGTTACTGTGTGTTTTCCCCCTAGAAGATATTTGTGTTTTATGGAAACTGCCTTTATAATCATTCTGATAATCATTATCTGCTTTTCCAGTCATTGTTTGCACAAATGACAAGAATTTGAGTGCTTAAGTATCTGGCAATAGAGTTTAATTCTAATTATGACTTATGACAGCAGCGCTTATGAAGGCAGTAGACAGAGTGACAAGAAGCAGTGGTCATCATTGACATGCTCATCATTTGTTTTGTGGTTCATGCATCCTTTTACCTCAACAGCAACATCTTCTTAACCTGGCAATAAAACCTTGTGTCAGTTTTATTAGTGTGTGAAGAATAGGTGTTTGATATGAACACATTGTAAGGCAAGTCAATATCCTTATCATCAGCTAGTGAGTATTTGCATTGGGCATTTCATGCTGAGATCAGAAGCTAGAAGGGATGGGCTGTTTTTTCAGAATTCCTCAATGTGTGTGTGTGTATTTTCACCAAGGTACTATTACCCAGCTGATCACTAAAAATACATTGTCTGTATGAATTACCAAAGCAGCTGCTTTTACCTGTCTTATGCAGTGCATCAAACCACGTATGAAATAGCAGAGAATCATGAAATGAGTTCAAGACACTAATGAACTTGAATTGAAGAATTTTTTTATGTTGTGTTAATTCTAAGATGTCTGGAAGAGCCAAGGCACCATGGGTTAGAGTGCCACAGAATGGCTGAGCTTGGCAGGCACCCCTTGAGCTTGCCTAGTCCAACCCCCCTGCTCAAGCTAGGTCAGCTGCAGCAGGTGCTGAGGACCATGTTCTGTCAGGTGTAGAATATCTCAAAGGGTGGAGACTCTGCAGCCTCTCTGGGCAGCTTGTCCTAGTGTTTGACCCTGGGGGATCACCAATGGCACTAGATAGCTGCTGATGCAGTAACAACTGCATTAAATTAGGTAACTAAACTGTGCTAAAGAGGGTTTTCTGACACCTTGTAATGGTACTATGAATTATCTTTGTATTATTTTATTGAAATGATTAATTTTCTCCAGTTTTTAATTTCCAGTATTTTTGATGCATTCAAGTAATATGTACAGCATTTTTGGCAGCAATATTTAACATTCCCTGTTTTCATGCCACAGCATCTATTATATCCAGATAGAAGCACTTTCTCACTGATTTCCTTTTTGGCCAGCAGTGTTCCTCATATGACTTGCATCACTGTAAAAGTGAACACACTGAGAAATGACAATTAAAGAGCATTGTTTGACAAACATCCCTTTTTTTTTGCTTTATGACTGCTCTGCAAATGCAGGACAAAAAGCGAAGTGTGTAAAATGTGACAGTGTAGCACCTAGCCCATCTCTTGGTTTTTTGTTCAAGTATTGGTTCCACCTGGAAATCAGAATTAGATACATGGTACACACCTACATAACAGGGCCCAGCTGAGGGGTTTTAAGTACTTAATTAAAGCTTACAGACTCTTTTAATTCTGTATGCTGTCCCCTTTCTGGGTGGCTACCATGGACATGGGTGAATAATTTATAGGTCTGTGATCCATGGCTCCTTATCTGTTTTATTTGACTCCCAGCTTATATAGCTGGCAAAAATAACCCCCATTTGTTACTGACTGTTGTTCCTGAGACAAATGTTACATAACAACAACAAGAACAAATTACACTCACAGCATTGTTTCTTCTGTTAGATTTTTAGAAAAGGGGCTTTAGGTTCCCATGGTCTTTACTGAGGTAACCTAACATGACTGCAGTCTGCAGGGCCCTGCAGAACTTCCCTCTTCATGGTCATCTGTGAGGGCTGGTCTCAGCCCTGGATGCATTTACTGGTGCAAGGGCACCATTCAGTGTCTCACTGCAGCCTGGCGACCTCTGGCAGCAGAAGTGTCTGCAGGCAGCTGACATCAACATGGAGGCGTCTCAAGTTTGAAGCAGGAGACTTCCTTGCAATGAAAATTGCTTGCAGTCATATCTGTGCCCCAGGGTGCTTCATGTCCAGAGGTTTGCGTGTGGCGCTGAGCTGTAAGCTGTTCTTGTGCTCAAAGACAAGAAGATGGATTTTCACTTTTGTTTCTAATTACATAGGATGAAACTGTTTTCTTAGGGTCTTTTCCATAGTCTCTCAAGAAGCAGGTCACTGGCTTCAGTGCTAGCCCACAACATGAAAGAGACAGCATGGCCAGTCTGAGAACCTTCTGATATTTTCTCTACTCACACATTCTGATTTTCTTGCACAGTAATTGATTGATGTCAAATCTGATAATTTTCTGATTTATAAAATCAATTTAGAGAAAAAAAGTCTTTTCCAGCGTTTCAGAGAGTTAAGTATGACAAAGCAAAGGGTGTTTCTTCTTGTTCCATTCACAAGGATAAAGTGCTATTCTGTAAATCCATAATTACTCTGATTAGTGAAATTTCTATGACAAAATCTGGGCAATTTTTGTCTTGAGTCTTACAAAAGTGTTCAAAACCAGTAGTGGGTTTGCCTCAACAGCTTAACTTGTTATGAGCCTGTAGTGCAGAAGCCCATCAGTTAAAGAATGTATCATTGTTCAATCCTTTTATGATTGCATATATTCAAAAGGATTCAGAAGAAAATTTTAAAAATTAATTTGACTTTACATAAATTTAATCTTAAAATTATTGGAACATAATTCAGCACCTGTAACCTGCCCGGTGACTTCTGTGGGACTGCAATGCTTCAAGTCAGGAGCAAACAGGTCATTTAAGAACAAGAAGAGCCTCTTAAAATCACTCACAATACTGTATAACCTTATGCTATAGCATTTGGTCTTTCTGCTTCATCATCTCTGTTATGAAGGGATCTTCACCTTGGGTGGAATTAAAATGCGTTAACTTTCCATTCCTTCTCTCTAAAATAGCAGTAAAGTGAGCCATCCGAGTCAGTCCCCAATACAGCAACAGAAACATGCCTGTTACCCACAGGGAGAGCTGGGCTCTGTTCTGAGTGGCTGTACAAGTGATCAAAAGATATGTATTCTAGGAATGCACAGCTATGCTGTGGGAAATTTTGCTTTCATTTTTTTCAAGGGCTTCAGGCATCTCAGGAAAACCAAGAAAAATCATAACAGTAAGTTTTATGAGCACACATGAGTTTATCACAGCCCTCATCATCTGATACTGATTTCCATTGCATGTAAATAAATATATGAATAATTTATGTTTTTCATCTTTATAATCAAACAATCCTGGGGTTTTTTCATTCTTACTTGACATGGTACGAGTCTCCTCAGCCTGTGTTTCTGCCTGCAGCCCATAGCTCTTACTCATGAATTCACACCAGTTCTCTGGGTTTGTTGACCAAGAAAGGAGTGGCTCTTGTTGTGCTAAGTGGGTCCTTCCTTGGGAGCTGTGTACCTCCTAGCCCTGGTCAGGGAACAGGACAAAGAAATCAAGGCAAAGGAATTGTAAGCAGTGAATGAGTGTGGTGGGGGAAATATCAAATTCACTTATTTTCAAAATTTGACATGGAATTCTGTTCATGGTGGAATGATTGGTGACATTACAACAAAGCTGATGGAGGCTGATAAAACTGGAGGAGAGGCAGAGGCAATGAACTGGGAAAGAAGGAAATTCAAGGCAACAGGGGGTTAGAGAGGGTCAGTGGGCACTGGAGCAGAGAATAGCCAGGGTTACAATCCTCTGCCACCATCTCTGCTGTGGCTCCTAGTTGAGTGGCAGCTTCTCCAACTCATCTTGGCTTTGGTCTGCCTTGAGTGATGTCTTGCAAGCATTATTTGTGTTCCCTGAGCCCACCTGCCTTCAGGAAAAGTAGTCCTTTCCCTGCCCGTGTGGTCCCAGAGGGAATCAGTTTTTCCTGAAGAGGAAAAAGCATGATTTCACTTAACTTGCTTCTGCCCCAGCTGATGAAGACTCCTGACTGCTAGAGGAATGTAGTCCTGAGCTACCTGGGTTACCCCAGATTATCTGAGAACTTGTTCTGAAACAGCACATCCTTGTGATGTACAGGGGCTCAAAAGCAGAAGCAAATTCTAAAGTGTTCCCCGCCACAAATAACAGCAAGGAAAGGATTCATAACTCTGTTGTAATTCATCATTGGAGAACAGGGGAAGTGCTGCTGTGGGGTTACTGTAGGGATTTTCCTGCTTGAACTCTGGTAGTTTCAGAAGAAAATGGATGCATACTGTTGCTGAGGAAATGAGTCTCCCAGGGGAAGGTTGGCTTTTCCCCAGTGTGAATTTTTGCTGCCTCATGCTCACTCGAGTCAATTAACCTAAAACTTACAAACTGCACATGGCATGGCTCTGTACAGTTATTATATTTCAAATACATTATGAATTTTGTACAGTTGCATGTGGATTTAATCATAAACAGCCCAGGAACAGATTCAAGTTTATATCCCTCTTTAAATATTTGTATTCCTATAATAGAACTTTGCCCATTTTTCTCTGTAGGTGCCAGCTTGCATAATGACATCAATAAATACTTCTGGTTTCATCATTCTCAAGGGGACACGATGACAGTTCAGGATCCAAACCAGATGAATCTCTGTGCTGCTGTTTGGACTGTTGTCTCCTATGTAATTGCTGACATGGAGGAGATGTTGCCAAGGTAATAAAACAGCAAGAAAGATTTCTGTTCTTCGGTAAAGATTGTAAGTCTACTAATGCATGCAGACTACAGCTGTAGTAAATTCTGTTAACCTTGATTTTGTGCTTTATTATTACATCTGTTTTCCTCAAAACACACTCTTTTACACATTCCTGCTTATTTTTGCTGTTTTAATCTCTTCCATTTGTGATTTTCACTTAAAATGTCTTCCTTTAAGTACTCCTTAAATTTCAGATGAAGATATCTCTGACTATGGTATAATAACCATTTGTATGCACAGTGATCCTGTGCAGCAGGAAAAATTTATCAAATAAATTTTTTGCATCAGGATAATTAGTGTATTGATTTAGTGTACACGTTTACTGGTTTTGTTTCTGTCTTTCATTCTACGCATTGGAATTATGTACCATTAACCAAACAGCCCTTTCTTTTCACTGTTTGAAGGTAATACTATAGTTTCTAGAAGTTTTCAGGTTATAGGACAAATTAATTTTGTCTGTTTTAATGGTAATATATGGTAAAATGGTCAAATAATAGTCAAAATGCTAAAATAGCATAATAGTTTCATTCAGGTCCACTTTTAGATCTTATGAAAGGTTCACCTAAGACTCAGGTAAACCAGGACACAGAGGATAGAAGGCCAGTCAGAGGACTCCCAGCTCTCCTGTGTTTTTTTGGGCACCTCCTCATGGAAAGCCATGCGTGTCTTTTTCTGTCTTGTGGAAGACTCACCACAGTGACAGGCAGAGAATTTCATGTGGCAGTTTTTCTATGAAGTGCCATGTTTCAGAAACAACACCCAGCTGTGATTTGTGACCTTCCATACTTGCCAGCTGATTTCCAAACAAAGTGTAAGAGCAGATTTTGGTTCAGAATCCTGAAGCCATTCCTAGCTGCCCCTTGCTTGCAGGGATGGTCTCCCCTGCTGAAGCTAGACTAGAGGATGCTGGTACATATTAACTTTGGTGGAAGGATTAACCTGGGAACTTGATTCTTACATAGTTTGTTGGTTTGGGTTTTTTCTTCCTTACTGAGATTATGAATATTCAGATGAGTTTCAGGCATATCTGTAGAGAAAATATAACTGTTCTTGGAGAATATTTTAAGGCATATGATTTCTGCTCATTTCCTTGTGATGTGATCCTTGTTTGTGATTTTAAATTTTACAACAAGCAAACTTAGTGGTGTGAATAACTGCTGCAATATAATCAGCACCAAACAACTAATGTTACGAACATGGAGTATTAAACCAAATAGCAGGCAGTCCCTAGTGCTGTTAATCAGCTCTGCTGTTGAGCAATAGCTGAATAATGAGCAATTCATTTTTATAGAATTCATAATCATGGTATCTGTTTACTGTGATAATAGCTGTTTTCCATCAAATTTACTAACTATTTCAATATTCCCTCCAAATCATTTCAAGAGCATAAAAGCTGCCTGGAGGTACTCTGTTCTATCTTTTTAAAGAAACAATATTGAAATAAAGTTAGCAAAGATTTCCTCTGCTTTCAAGGTGTGATGCCTATGTTTCTTTTTTGCTTGACAAGAGCATAGTTGGCGGTGCTCACCACTGACATATCCTCAGCTGTCTCCAAATCCAGCCTTTTGTCCTTTACACAATGTTACTGTTTCCTGAATTGTGTTCCATATTGTTTTCCCTCAAGGTATGAGGCTTTGTACATCAGAGATTCAGAAGGATGTTCTGTGAAGTTATATTGTTGCAAATCTTAACCTATGCTCTCTTGGAAATGGTGTTTATTTGTGTTTTTCTCCACTGCCTCATGTCAAACGGAAAATCTCTGGAGTCAAGAATACTCCTCTGCAGAGGAGAATAACACTACAGGTGTGCACATGGCACCACAGCACATGCCAAGATGTGCTTGTCAGCTCCTAAGTAAGATAATTAACTATTCTCAGGCCAAAAGCAGCACAACAATGTAAGATAGACCATAAAAATTAAGACCATTATGCTCCTGAAGAAAATTTAACCTTCATGTCAACCTCAGATACCCAGTTCTAGAGAGTAACATTGGTTTTAGAAAAAAAATGTTCAAAAATCAGAACTGCCGTCTTATTTTTCTAGAAATAATTAAAATGAAAATATTTTATTTCTGACATTGAAAAGCACAGATTTTTTTTTTCTTGTAAAACCAGATTTCATTAAAATTAGACATTGTCTCTGATTCACACTTTTTTTTTCTGATCTATATTAGTTCTCAGACCTAGAAGTTCATCTGTCCATAGTACTCTTCTGATAATCTGCCTGTTCAGATGTACCTCTCTCAAAAATTTCCATAAATGAGGAGATGCTAATAAATTTCTTTTCTTTCCCAGTGGGATTTTGTACCATCTGTGCAATAGCTTATCTTTACAACTGCTCAGTGTAGCAATTATGCTCTTCCAATTAGTGTCCATTAAACATGTATCAGCTGGTCAATTTTCAATTCAAGAGCACAGGGTAAGCCAACATAACTTTGCCTTCCACTGACATGCCATTATCTTTGAGAGTCTTTCTCAACTTTTAATTGAGAAAGTAGTAGCTTAGGACATTATTTATATTGCTATTATTGTGAGGGTCACCTGCCACAAATCTGTGCTTATCATGAGTAATTCAATGATGTTCTAGGTCAAAGGGACCATGGGTAAATTTCTCTCCAATAAACATTTGGGTTTTTGCCTGCTAAGATCTGTGAGCTGAGCGCTGAAAAAATCAGCACTAGCATTTAAATATATGTCAAAAATTTAAATTTCAAATAATCATCTTCCTCAAGGTATTACAAATCTCTTGCATCTGCTGAGAAGGGAGGCCCCTGAGTAGTCTTCCTTTCAGCTACAACTCGAAGGTTTCAGACATAGTTACAGAGGGACGAGGCCAATGCATAATTCATTTACCTGACTAGACTATAGTACAAATTCTCATGAAAAGTCTGTTTTCAGTACTGCATAATGTCATGTAAGTAACTTTGCCAGTAATAAAAGAAGAATTGCAAGGTAGGTTTGCTTTTGTCCTTCATTGTGCCAAGACCATACTGACGTTTCACTGTCTCTTTGAATGATTCTGTTCTATATGTTCTCACAAGATTTTTAGGTTTCTTAAAATAATTAAAAACAAAGAGAGAGTTGAAGCAGTGCTCATTCTGCTGCTCCATTACCAATCCTTGGCTGCATGTTTAGTTAGTATGCTTCCCCCATAGCAATTTGAGACACTTCCATTTACCATAAGTAAATATCAAACGGATCTTGATATCTATATCTGTCTCATGAAATATACATACCATCTAAATGTGCCCAAATGATTAATTTACTGCTGTGTAATGATTAGCATAAAAATCTCATCACAGCACAGAATAGAAATGTTGCCACTAATTGCTGGTTGGAGTGAACAATGTTTTCTGCATAGAAGTTAATGATGCATTGCAGCTCTTGAATGGGAAAACTCAAGACCTTCTGGGAGAGAAGCTTTTTTCCCTTCTTTCTTGCTAAATGATGGAGACACTGATCATATGTAATGAAAAGGAAAAGATATAGTATAATAGATATATATAATATAATAGAAAGGAACTCACACCTTTTGTAATCTTCTGTCTGCTATAAATGCATGGAAGCACTGTCCACACGCACACTGTAGTCTTTCATGGTCATTATTTCTGGAAACTCCAGCCTTTTTGCACAAAGGTATGGCCAGCCATGGGCCTGTGATTTGTAGTTACAAGTGTTTAATAAGTACGTTGTGCTAGTCCCTGATTAAGGTTTTAGATGCCTGTTTTCTCAATAATCGTGTTTGCGCTTGGAGGAGGGGCTTTGATGACAGCCTTCTATCCAGCTCTGTGTCCAGCTTGCAGTTTGATTTCACTTCAGGACAGATCAACCTCCTGTAGTTTGTTAAGTTTATATCTTCTAGAGGGTTTTTTATCTTTCACTTTCTTTCTCAGCACTTGTACTGTGGCATGGATATTAGGAATGACTGACTGAAAAAAATCTGGGTATTTTGTGTATTAGGGCTCAGGAACTGTGAGATGCAATTGAGATGACTCTGAAGAACAGCGCATGAGCACATGGTAGAGAGCTCCATCAGGGCCAACACTTGGCATTATCACTGACCTCTGTTACTGGCAGACAGAGCTTTGTGATCAATGCAGTGAATTTTCATCACCAGTCATGGTTTTCTACATAACTATGTGAAAATCAGGCTTTTGAAAACTAAAGAGGGAAGACAAAAGCCACAAAAAGAGCAAGGTTATATTGTCTCAGGAACTGTGGCTTCAAGTACCAAGGTTTTACTCTGCATTGCTGTGTGAGCTGGGGAACACTGTCTAAACCTCCCTCAATTCCGCTGTTAAATGTTGGTAGTGGTGTTTGGTGCTTGTGTATGGTGTAGCCTGATTTAACGACACTGTGTTAAAAGACATGATGCAAGTAAAATGTAAGTTCATAGCAGAGGCGAGGTCCAGCTGGAGGAGAGGAATAAGAAATTAACGCCTTCCAGCTACATGAGAATTCACCTGTAGAGCATGTCTTTTAGTAATTACTGTTTGCATTTGCAATACTTGCATTATTCACATTATTTGCATTTACTATTTGACATTAAAAGCAAAAAGAAATATTGCTCCTTCAGATACTGCCATTTCAGAATAGACTTTGGACATCAGGCATATGAATTTTAAACTAATGGGACTTTGCATCCGGGAATGATGTGGGATGATTTTGTGTGCAAAATGGTCACACACAGTGCCATCTATATGCATCACTGCACTACATTGAACTGTCACACACATACTAAGTATTTCACAGAATCAGGGGCCACACACTGGAGCAGTTTGGGAAAAGGGAAGAGGTTAAATGGTTTCCCAACAGTCATGCAGCCAGTCCTAAAGCTAAGAATAGTTTAGTTCCTGCCTCAGCCAAACTGTGCTGCCCATAAATGAGTTACTACTTTCTTTTTATACCACTGAGAAAACTGTGAAGCTGAAGTGCAAAATTTTGTGCAAAAATGACACTTTCAACTGATCATAGGCAATGTATGGAGACTGAACCTTCGGGAAAGTCTTTAAAACTGATTTCACTGAGATTCTTTGTGACTCAAGTTATAATCTCTGGAATACTTCAGCTTCAGCTTTGTGAGTGTGATTATGCAATATGTTGCTTATTCTAAATTGGCTATATATTTTGCTTTTTCCAGAGATATTATGTCAGTGACACAGCTGCAGAGAATTCATATCATTGCCGGTACTTAAAAGAAATTTCCCAGTTCTTTTACACGTCATCATTTTTTATTTGGCTTTAAATTTCTGTCACTAGGACAGCAAGGTATCACAAATTTTAATATGAGACGCAATGCAGAGACTAATGATTGTTCAAAAGCAGATAATAAAATATTCATTGTTTTTAATAGAGTGTCATGCTGATCTTTCCATGGCTATTATCAAGCTTTAGCTCATCAGAAAGATGAGTTTAAAAAGAGGAATTGCTAGAAAGTGAGTCATGAGACACTTAACCATGTAAAGTTAAATGTTGATCCTTTACTCCTCCAAACTGTTAATTGTAAAAGCTGAGAAAGCTATAAATACCCACAAGGAAATGTCTGATTGTCTTCAGCAGTGATTCCCAGTGCTGAGTCCTGTGTAGAAGATATTTTAAGCCTTTATAATGCAGCCTGAACCCTTAACATGAAATGCTGAGATGCAAACACACATTAGTTGTGAATTCTTATATTCCTTTTTCTCGATGTAAACAGGATGCAGCTGTACTGGGAATTCAGCTTAGCTTTGGTATTGCTGTCCCTCCAAGCAGGACTGCCCCCTGGCTATGTGGCAAGCCTATTGGAAGGATAAGTACAAGCAGTAGAAGAAACTACTTAAAAATTTGGTTTTGTTGGATCTTTCTAAAACAAGAAGTGTGGGGGTGTTAATGCACAAATACCTTTAGTTTGTTAAACAGCTGAACTTACGCTTCAGCATGCGCAGTTGTTGGAACTCTTTTCTTTCCTCTCATAAACATTAGTGTCTTCATAGGTTTGAGAAGATATTAAATTAAATAAATCAGTAGGCTCTGTGTAAGTAACACATGTATTAAACCACAGCCTAAGTTACAAAAAATGTAACTTAGATCAACATTTATCAACAGGAAATAACTTTTAAATATGAAGAGAGGATTAATTTCCAAGTTGTTGGAAGGAAACAGATGTGATAGAAGGAAGTATAGACTTTTTCTTTCAATACAGCAAAATCTCATTTCAGGTGTTCCACATAGTGTGTTTGCTAGAACTCATAGGAGGAATTAGAGGGGATGTGCACAGCCTTGCCTGTTGAGCAAAATCCTAACAGTGCTTGCTGGCATCAGTAGAGGCTGCCCCACCAGAGACCCTCTGGTTAGGGGGCTGTCCATTCCCTGTGTATTTGATAACACTGGGTGTGCTATATTACCAGAACTATGTAAGATTGAATTTGTGGGGTGAGGACCAGAAGCATTTATTGGGAATGTTCTGCAAGAAGTGTGTGACACAGCTGTTTCTGACGCCACATCTTCATATGACAAACAAATAGTGAACCAGCTGTTGGTAGCTCAGCCACCCGCTGAGCCCGTGTGGTTCTGTGGGATGTGTGATCACTCCAGGCTTCACTTGGAGGAAAGAGAACTGATGATCACTGACCAGAGTCCAGGTGTTTGGTTGACCTCTTTCTATACCAAGAATGTGAGATTGCCATAGAGAATCTTTCTGCTGCTGGATGCAGCGGTCCTTTGCATCCATGCTCCCATAGAACCAGAATAAGAGGAGAGTTTTCATGATCGGTGACCATCTGGAGGTGAGTACTTCTTTTTGCTCTCCAAGTGCTCCAAGTTCAGGAAGAGCTTGGGGTCTCAAGTTCTTTTTTGCCTCCCAAACTGCCATACTTGTATATCTCTTAGACTTGGATTTGCAATGGATTTGTAATATATAGCATTGTCATCACACTGTGAAATCACTGAAGTCTAATACTTTTCATGTTCCATATCTCTGCATTTCAGAGCTGTGTCTAAACAAGCAGGAACAGTAATGGCTGTCAGCAGAGTGCTTGACAATATCTTCAAAGCAGAAGAGCTGAGTAAACATTTGCTGTGTGTGCTCTATTAGGTGTCAACAAAAATTTTATTCCTCCCTCCTTCATCTGTGAAGTGATGGAGGGGGAAAAATATTACTGCTCTGTGATTCTGCAACAGCTAGTGTTAGAGTGGCTGCTACAATACTACTAACTCAGCTTCGGGCATAAGATTATATAAGACATCAGCACCTGGCAAACTTCAGGGAAATCACAAATGTAGCAACATTGTTTATTGCATAGTGTTTATTCACACAGTAGTGAGTGATCCTTCAAAACAGAAGTGTTAGTGGCTTGCAGTATTTGCAGAAACATTCTGCTGACAACCTAAAGCTTTGGAAGGCTGCTGTTACCTTATTGTAATAAACTAACAAAAGTGAAATTAATACCTGGGGTTTTTTAACTTACCACTTTTAGATTCCTCTACGGAAAAAAAAACATCAGCTCAGCTTAAAATAAGTATAGGAAAAGTTCCCAGCGGTCCTTCAATTTACACTGGCTTAAAATATGAAGTAACAAAGATTGAAGCTCCAGGTAAGCATTGGTCAACTCAGTAGGAATTTCTTCAAAAATATTTGCAAATGTGGGCAGATGGTGTTAGGGTTTTCTGCAGTTTAACAGAGCAAGCAGTTATATTAGACATTTTCTTTTTCCCAAAGTTATCCTGATTTTGACAAAAATCCTCCTGTTGCCATTAATCTCAAACATTCTAACAAGCTCTAACTTTACTACCATGCTGTAAAAGTTTACTTTCTGGCCACTTTTTTTCCCCCTTAATAAGCTCAGTTTAGTGGTTTTAACTTAAGACAATAAACCAGGAACTCCCAAGTTCTAATTCTGCTGTGGTAACCACCTTGCTGGGTGGTCTTGGCACACCCTAAAGGTATGTCTTCTATGTGGACTTAATTTATTAAACACGAAAAAACAAAAAAATCCATCCATTTCTGAGCCTGCATGCATCCAGAAGTGTGGGCCACTGTTGTGTTCTAATGAGGTGTCTTTTAAATTCACTCACAGCCGAAAACAGCTGAGATTTGGGCATTTTCTAATTTATGCTCCATAGGTGAATTAACCTTTCTGATGAATAACACTCCAGCTTGGCTGAAATATGAATACAATTGGGGTCCATCTTCACTGTGGCTGATACACAGTTTGGAGTGGAAAAGACATCAAAATTTGGTGGATTTTTGACCTTAAGACTAATGAAACCTTAGAGTTTTGAGGTGTTTTCTGTTTGTTAAAAAATTAACTCTTCGCATGTGAAATTGCAGATCTTTCCCTTCAAAATTCTGCAAAGAAACTTCTGAAAAATAACATTGAGGGGAAAAGCTAGAAAAAGTTGGTACAAAAACTGTCCTGTATGGTAATACTGTGAGCATGAAAACAGGGAATATATTCCAAACTTGTGGAAGTGTTGAGTTTGTTGGGGTTTTTTATCCAAGAGCAAGAGTTAATAAAACTGCAAAGTAATTTTAGTAAAGTGCCTAATTTATTCTTAATTCAAAGTCATTTTCTTATGGCTACAGGAAATATGCCCTACTGGAGTCAACTCAGACAAAATTCAACAGTAAATGTCTCACCCCTCTTCGTTATCCTGAGCAGAAATCTACACAAATCTCACATATTCTGCATCTGTAGCTGATGGTTACTGAGCCTTTGGTACAAGTAATTAGGAGTCATCCCTCATAAAACAGTTGGAAGCTAGTGAAATGTCAGAGGATTCCCTCCATATTCAGTTTTATTACAAATTCTTGTGCTATACTCTCAATTTTGCTTAGTGGATACAATTAATGACACTGAAGACTTCTCAGGTTATAAATTAGAGTTTAAATTTGAAGTAATGCCAGTGGCTTAAAGAAGACAGTTTACTGATAACTCAGTCTTCAAACTGCACAGTATATCAATTATTCACTTTCTCACCTGTCAACTCTGGCTCTAGATTTGATAAGTGGTTTAAGCAGCATCTCTTTGTTAAAGGAAATTGCAACAGAACTTAGTTGTATAAAACAGTTCTTCTTTGTACTTTGAGTGAAAGAACTTTAAAACCCAAACTGTCTTTAAAATACCCATTGCCCCCAAATATTTTTTTCAAATACCTTTTTTTTAAAAATCAGTTTCAGCTTCTGTCCCTAGTAAGCATACGTATTCACAATCCACACAGCTGAAAGAAAGCAGAGCAGGGAAGGACTCATTCTTTGCAGGCGCTAATGTTATCAAAAAGTAGTGATAAAAAAAAAGTAGAAACAGCAATTGTATACAGTAAGTCTGAGATGCTGCTCTTCCATGAATGAAAAAGAAATTCTTGTCTTGTATTTAGAATGGAAGAAAACTAAACATCTCTATGGAAATGGAATGCATAGGACAAAATAGCAAGAAGTGCAAATGGGAAGATGAGAAATTCTTACTATGCCCAAGGAAGGTAATGTAGTGCCAAGATACCTGAGTCACTTAAATATTCTGGTCTGGAAAAAATGAAATGAGAAGCTGAAGATAAAAATACCTGTATTCAGTACAGCTATATAAAAATATTAAATTCATAATCCAGGAAACCCTGCAGTTGCCTCAGATGGTGTTACAGGACCAAGAGGTGGGCCAAACTGATGGCAGGCTTGGAAGTTTAAAGCAGTTTTAAGCAAACCTGAGCCAGCTGGATGGAAGAAATGTATAACTTATGGGTTCATTATCTTTCATCGTCCAAGAAGGTGAAAACTGGCTGATCTCAGTGCACTTATATTAGAATTTTGGTTCAAGGGAAATGTAGAACAACAGTCACTGATACAAGAGAATTGTTGGGTGGAGCTGTGGTTGGAAACTGCAGTGTGCATCACTGCTGTAGCAGGGCTTTTCACCTTTCTTTTTCCTTTTGCTGAGCATTGTTTCATGCAGTCAATGCTGTGTCTTTCATCAAGGTTTACTTTAAAGTTTGAAATTGATGGTCATCCCATGATTTCTCCTGAGCAAGTTTTCTTTACAATGAATCTTCTCTGCAAACTTCTTTAGAGCTTGTAACTTACCAGTGTGATAGCACTGGCATTTGATGTGCTTGCACAAATCTCATGCCCAAAAAACTTGCCCTTGAATTTGTCTTCTAGGAGAAAATTATGTTGATGCAACCATAGATGTTGATTATTTCTATTACATACAAGGATTCTTAATTGAAGAAATAAAGAAAACAACCCAACTGTTTTGCTGCCTCTCCAGCCTTTTGAGGTCGATGCCTCTGTGGAACCTCAGCAGCGGCATGGGAATAACAGGTGAAAGGAAAACTGCTGTGTGGGGAGTGTAGGCAAGGCTTGTCAGTCAATTGCTGTGCTGTGCTGTTTGCCTTTGGTATGTCACTACAAATTCAGTATCCCAACATCACATTCAGAGAAGCCTTACAAAAGCCCAAGGGCATTCATGTTTCACCTTCCTTTATAAAAGGTGTTCTGAAATGTCCAAACTTGCCTTCCTTCCCCTCAAAGGGCTTTATGTGTGTAATGTTGCTGTCTAATACTGTAGGTTGCTAGCTAATATATTAATGTAAACAGCAGGAATAGAATCCCCCCAAAAATCGGTTTTACACTTTAATCTTTAGAAGAAAATGATTTCATATTTCAGTACAGGATTGAAGCAAAGGTTCTGCACAGATAAAGTGAGACATTGCCTGGCAAAGGAAGGTGTGGTTCCGTGAGAAAAAGGAAGGTGTATGTTTTCTCACTGCTGAATTTGCCTGAAGATACATCTTATAACAAATTTCCCCTTAATGTTGTGAGGATCCATAAATGCAGGTCAATTTAAATAGCCAGCCAATCTGCATTTTAAATAATGGTTTAGTTAATAAATAGAAAAAATCTCAGAGAGCTCTGATGTATCAAGTCCTCTGAAAGTCTCTTAATGGCAGTTAATAAAAAGAACTTCTAAATCAACACATTAATTTCCTGGAAGCCAATGGAAAGTCATTAAATCAGAAGTACTCTAATGCAAACTCGCATGCCTGAAAGTATTCAAGCACTCACATCATGACCACTTTGTGTCTGGGGAAAAAGATGATCAAAACTTCTGTGAAGAAAGGCAATGTGTTACAGCACGCTAATTTCTTCAAAACTGGTTTCCACAAGAAATTGAAAATCATTCCCTCAAAGTAACTATATTATTGGCACCCCTTCACAAAAAGCTGCATTTTCTCCCTAACTGATGGCAGAGGGGAAGATTGTTTCATTTGGCCTTGTGAAAAACCCACTGGTATCTTTCCTTTGTAATATATGAAATGAAAGGACTGTGCCTGGCACAAAGACAAGCACTCCTGTGAATGCACTGCAGATCGTTTTTCATTGTATTGTTAAAACTCTTTATTTCCAACCTGTCCCCATTTTCTAGACCTGACTACCAAAGCTCAACCTCAAACCAAACAAGGATTTAACACAACAACAACAAAAAAACCACAGCTGTATTTTAAGACTTCAAGACCCTTTTCTTTCCTGTTTCAAACAGCTATTTACTTACCTTCAACCACAGGCAGCCTCTAATGTTGAACCTGTTTATATCAAGAGACTCTTCTCCATCCCCATATTACAGTAAAGCCTTCTGAATGTTTGATATTTACCATAACATATTTATGCAGCTTTGTGGTGTTTTGTTCTGGTGCTGGTTTCACTAGCACCTGGCAAGGCTCTTGAAGTTTCCTTTTCCAGAGGGTTTTGTATGGTTTTTCTCCACGATGTTGATTCCTTTGGATTTGGATGGTGACAGCCCACAAACATCCCTTTAATCCTGACTGTGTCTTGGGAGAAGAAATTAAATATGAAAAATTAAAAAAAAAAAAAGCAGAGAAGAGTCTGCCCCTTGAGATTTCCCTATAAACAAGTGTGCTGTTTCTCTTGGTTCATGCAGAAGATATGGTGGAAAAACCATGAAGTCCCTCAGTGACTGTAGGTTGTTGGACACGTATACCTGGTTTCATGTAAAGGCACAGGAGGGTTAGGAAACCTGGTAATGAAATAGATATTAAGGCACAAAGTCAGTTACATTCAATATGGTTTCATGTTTTATAGAGAAGACCCTATTTTACCCATAATGTATTTTATGAACTGCATAAACCTGACAATGTAATAAATTCAGACCTTGACCTTGAATGTACACAGGTAGGCTGGCTCCACTCACGACCTAATTCAAACACACTCCCGATTAGATACTTGAAACGCAGGGTCTTGCACCAATGGGGTGCAACACTCAAAGCTCCACTGACTCATAGAAAGTGGTATAAAATTATACTAACTTCTCTGAAATTGAAACCTAAGTGAATTAGATTAGCTTACATCACTGAAAACAGCCGCTCATTACTGAAATCAGGGTTTACCCAAGATTTTGCACTTATTTGCACAGCAAATTTTAAGTTAGTGTGAGACTTGCTATTCCCGATAAGCCCCCTAAGGTTCCCTGCTGCTGCTGTGCTTGTGGTCTGTAGCAGTGGCTGCCCATTTGTGGGCAGGTGTGCTTGTGTTTGATCAGCAAACACTGTTTGGTAAGGATGAAACAACTATACTATGGCAAGAAGTGTTCCAAAACTGCCCCTGGTAGCGCTGAGAAGAGACCACTGGTGGCACATGCCCGTGGCCTGGGTTGTTTCTGAAAAAAAGAAAGTTGCTTCCAACATTATTTCTCTGAGGGGATCATTTCCAAGTGTGTTTTCTAGGCATCCAGGACTTCAACAGCATCCAAGTAACCTGTTGGATGGTACAGCTGTGGTGAAGCAGGGCCTTGGCCTTTGCACTCTCCTACTTGCATTGCTGGAAGTAGAAACTCTCTTGAGAGCCCACAGAAAGTGTGCCGATGTTGTTTGCACTGAGGGCAGACTGCTGTAAGGCACAAGGGCTGCCGAATAGGACTTTTTGTGCTTCTGGCCAGGGAACCTGTCTTCCAGAAGGAAAGCTGCTGCTGCTGCTGCTGCTGCTGCTGCTTTGGCTCCGCACGAGGCTGTAGTGACAGCAGTCGGTCCTTCCCCTAGTCCTGAGATAACCTGTGTCAACACTGTGATGATCAGCTGGTAAAGCATTAGTGTAAAGTGCACTCATGTGAGAGGCCACTCCAATCTGCTCTTTCATAATCTGGAAACTATTCCTTGGCATCGTTTCTTCTCCAGCACTGGTAGCAGACTCTGCTCTGTGCAATTTTGTGCACAGAGAAATGGAAGTGAGTAGAAACACATACTTCAGGTTAATCTTTATTTACTGTTTTGGTTTTTTAATAGGAAAGCAGTTACACGTGATCTTCAGGGACAACTCTTATGATATTAAAACAAATAAAGTTTATTTGCCACTGGAATAAAAGGATCTGGATGTGAAAGTATTTCACAGGTCACACCAGGCTGGGAGAAGGGGCAGTTACTGAGAGCCACATAGAGGGAAACCTATTTAGCTCTGTTAAGCCAACAAAGTGTATAATAAAGTACTCTGTATTTGTAAGATAATGTTGTAAGATGTGGGGTTTTTATATCAAACATATTAAATGAAAAACACAGATTTTGTTTGCAAATGAATATTAGAAAGAATGTAATGTTTTTGATCCTATGATAAAAGTCATTAGATATATAAGGGATATGTCTGGAGGCATGTTCCTGACTTACAGTTACTTAAGGGGGGTTGTGAAGTCTAAAAAGATCAGATCACACAATCCGAGAAATTACTAACTGCTTTTAAATTAAAGTCGAGCCCCCGTGTTTTGTTAGCAAATAAAAAATAAGGTTGTGCTTCTTTCAATGTATAGGAAGAAAGTAGTTGAAAGTATGTAGCAGATGTTTTGATTGAGCTAGCAGACATTTTTCCATGGGTAAAAGGCGGTGTACCAAGCAGACAGAGTAGTTCTTGGAAGAAGCAAACTGGTGGGGACAAGTGCTGTGAAAAGGAGTCTAAACAGGGAGACGGAACTGAGTTTATTCATCTGGTTCATTTAGTCCTCCTAGCTACAGATTCCTGTTTTCAGGTAAATAGAGCTGTGATTTAAGAGCATTTCTGTCCTTCTGGCTCCCCATGTGAGCAGGAATGAGCTACAGAGCACGGCAGAGCCTTCAGCAGCAGTCCTGTTCAGCTGGACCAGCACCATGTTTAGATGGTTTTTCACATACAAATGAGAAGAGAATTTCCTTTCTACCTTCTGTTTGGCTTTTTCTCATATCAAAGTTATGAGTGGATATAAAAACATCAGCTTGAAGGATAATCAGTCACTGCCAGTGAAAAGAAAACCAGGTTGCAAATGAAAGCTGTCACAGTGTTTAATAAAAAAATTCCTTGATTTTTTATTCATATTGTACTGGTTGATAGATGCTGCAAAAATTGCAGAATTTTGACTTCTTTCAAGTTTCTTTTACAGCACTTCAGAAAAGGAACAGAGCACACACCTCCAGGCAGCTTTGTTGCCCTTTGCCAAGAGAGGCCTTTATCTCTCTGCATCATCTAAGAATTATTGCATTGACAGCTACTAATACAATTCTCAAGCAAAGAAGCTTTCCTTAACACAATCTCCTAGAATTCAGGTCTTTTCAAAATGTGTCTCAGTTTTTGGATGGCCTACACATTTGAAAACAATTTGGAGGTTTTGATTCATTCAAGAAGCAACTGAATGTACTGCAGAAATTTTCTTGGCTGTGTAGCAGTTGGAAATATGGGCAGATCCTATTGGAGATATATAAAAATACATGCACCCAAATCTAGGCAGTAACTGCCAAATGAATGCCATATTCTTCAAAGGAGGAACAAGCAATATTAATTATAATTAAGTAAATAGACCCAGTGTGCATTAATAATGACAAATGTTGAAAATTAGCTGGAATCTGGTGTACAGAGTGAATATTTTTGGTCGACTGGCTATGGCTTATTCCACAGTCAGGAACGCCAAGCAACTGACCTGATAAAGGTTTTTGTCCCCACTCACCCTGTCCAACTTCTGACAACATTGTTTGTTTGTTTGTTTGTTTGTTTTCCACAGCTCTAACATATTAATTCAATTCAGGAGGTATTAAAAGTCTTGGCAGAATTAACCCAATCATGTCTTTTCATAACACTCCTACCAAAATATGTTGAAAATTAAAGTAATTTGAAACAATAAACTTTCGTCCTTTCATCTCCTTCCCACAGCTGCACTCAAAATTAGAGTAGAACTGCAGGTCCTAATTATTGTAATAAGCTATAATTCAGGTAGAAACCTGTGAGTCACCAGTAACTCTATTCCCTGGTACAGCAAGTGTGTGGATATATGTGCATGTAAATGCCATGCAGGAAACCCAGAACTAGCCATATTAAAGTTGTGAAAGCAAGAAAACACAAATTATCATCCTGGACCTGTGTTCTGTGTGCTTGCTCTATCACACAACCCCCGACCCAAACAGGAGCTGCATGTACAATTGTCCAAACCTGTAAGTGAGCAGATCTGATATGAGATTAACTCCCAATTTGCACCTGACCTCCAGAGCCAGCCTGGCTTTGTGACTTGGACAAACATTTCATTAACTTCAGTGGGACCTTACCCTAACCTTAACATCAGGCCTTGGCCTTTAGAACTGAAACTGAAGCTATAGTTAAACATCCACTAGCTGGTTGTTGTTGGGATTTTTAATTTTTTTTTTTTAACTGACACACAAGAAATACTGACAAGAAATCTAAAACACCATCAATTTAAACACTGTTTTGGAAACGAGTGAAAATAAATTGCAGTGCAAGCTTCACACTGTGTACTTCCTGACTTGCACAGAACATGCCTATAAAGAGAAATTGCTGTGGAATGACTTTCTGCAAAATAGCTCTATTTTCATACATTGTAGAGGTTCATCATCTCCTCTTCCTGGGCTGTGTTGCTTTCCACCCGTATGAATCCTTTTCAATTTGTAATTTCAGCGGGATCCAGTTCTAGTTTTATTTGTCAAGATACTCCCTTTTCTTGAAATGGTCTGTTAGTGAAATATCCCTACAAGATGATGTAAAATTAATTAACCTGATATCAGCTCATATTCTCATATGCAAATGGATAAGTTCAAGGCTGCATACCCTGTATAAAATAAATATCCATAAATGGTTGTAAGATTGTGTGCCATTTGGACAGATTTGGAGGAAAATATCCTCTGATAGAAGGCAGGTTACAACCATCCGTCCCCCACCAGGTTCTGGAAAAAAAAAATTTTCCTCGGAGGACAATGAAAGAGATAAAAACTATTTCTCTAACAAACACACAGGAAAAGGATAATAATGCTAAATAATAAAACCTCTCGCTGTGGAGAGAAAGCTGGAAATATTTGAGAGTCCTTCTGTAGGTGTGGTCTCTCTCCTCCTCCTCGGAGCTGGGTCGTGGGCCCACCTCCAGGGCCTTGGTGGAAAATTCTCCCGGTGTGTTCTGATGTTGTTGAAACAGTCCAGAAGAGAAGAAGGGAAAAACCGAAGTCCCAGGAAAACAAAGTTCAACTCTCTGTCTCCTTCCGGAGAAAAGGAGCTGAAAGCTGGCTGGAAAGCAAGAAGGGTGCTTCCTCTGCTCTTGCTGCTGCAGAGCAGGACGCAGAGGAGTGTTTGTCTGTGTCCTTGAACAACTGCTTTGAAAAGTTCACTCGGTTTTTTTCTCTCCCCCTCTCAGGCTCAGTTTAAAGGCACAGAAAAGGCACAAAGTTAATTTCTGGGCATAGAGCAGCGATAGGGGATACACATCATACAGTCACCCCAAGACAGGGTGCAGTTTGATTACATACCATTTCAAATAGCAAAGATGTTACAACTGGACCCAGTGGAAGTTTTCTGCATGAATCATTTTCTTATTTTCCCCAGAGAAGGATTTGTGAAGAGAATTCATTTTCTTCTAATGTCTGGAAGGGAAGGGGAATGCCCCAAACCAAACATTTATGTATTTCCACATTTGAGACTTAAATGGGGTTTATTCTTTCTTTTTCTTCCCCCCCATATTTCTTCTGACACTGAATATGACAGAGTAAATCTTTAGTCTGTGAGATTCTGCTCTCTTTTATTCCCCTCACTAACTTTTCAAACAATAAGGAAGTAGAAGAGAAAGTTAAAAGGTAAAAGTCCTCAATATTATCTATGCTAATTCATTCAGGAGACAACTCACAAATACATTTTCAGACCTCTTTTTTTTATATTTGGTGTGTGGGATTTTCTTTTCAGATGTTAACATTTCTTTGAATTTTTCCATTACATTTTTTTCCTTTATTCATTTCACCCTTTTGACAGTGTCTTGAAATATTGAAAAATAGCCTAGTATTAAATTACATTATGGTAAAATTACAAATATAATAGAGTGCATTACCAGTACATTTAGAATTACAGCAAATCTGTGAATTTTAAACTACATTTCAATCATATTTATAGTTGTGATTTGAGTTACTCCTGACAGGCTATACTTTCCCCTGTTTGTCATCATGTGCTGCTTGTTTGCAGTCTGTAATTACCAGGTGTGTTCAGCTGATCTGAGCACAGAGCAGCTGGAGGTCATGGCTAGTTCTCCAGTCCCTGAGCAGCAACAAACTTCAAGCTATTCCTGTTAACTTTGCTCAGTATCCAATTCACTGTCTATTTTAACTGGGTGAAAAATATCCCTAACCGCTGTCAAAACCCTCTGCCCAGCCTCTCTTCCTCTCCCCCTTGGACTCCCTCTCTGGGCAGGCACTGGAGCAGAGAGTGCACCCAGCTGAACTGGGACATGTGCTGGGACTAAACACCTGCACCCTCGAGTCATACTAAGACCATGCTGGCACAAGCTAATTCCTGGGTTTTTACAGGAGTCTGTGCCCTTTGTGCACGGCACGGTGTATTTCCATAGATCCATTGCAGCTGGTGGATTTCAGGTGTAAGTGCAGCAAGGGTTTATAACCCTTTTCAGTTTAGCTCAGGAAAACAACCCACTTTAAAGGCTGTCTAAATTCCTTCAGAAATACCAGTGGATCAAATCAAAAGCCAGAGTATTGATTTATCCTAAAGGTGAAACAGGAAAGGGACACAAGCTTTCTTCCCATCCTCTGCAAAGGTGCTGGGCACAACCTCTGTGCCTCAGAAGGGCTGATCTCACCACCACTGCCATCAGCAGAGGCAAAGCATTCAGCTACGGCTGCTCGGGGAAGTGGATGCCTTGTATCCATGTACTAGAGAACTAAGGAAGAAATTTAGGAGCAGGGATTGTGCCTAGAGGGCTGAGCTAGACCATATTTAGTCGAGGGCATGCAGTGTCCAAACTGCCCCTTCTGGGTACCACCAAGTGCCCAACATCCCTGAAAACCCCTTTTTCTCCTTCCCTCATGTCTCTTGGCACAAGGAGCGGAAGAAGGGCCTCAGCAGCATCCCCCTATTCTGGACCTTAAAGGCAGTTTTAGTGCTGTCTTAGGCAACAGCTTCCATCCGTACCCTTCTCCCGTCACTGCCTGAACTTGCACTCATGTTCCTGCAGGTTTGCCCAAATGTCTGCACTGTGCAAAATAATGTCATCCCTCAAGCCTTCAGTTTCCATTGACTGACCAAAGACACTGCTGAGGTTTCAGCTCTCACCCCTCTCCAGCCAGCAGCAGGCCAAGAGGAGATGGGAGATGCCTCTCTCTCCTCAGCATGTTGGCTTCACCAGTGCTGAATCACTGGAGGTCTGGAAAAGGAGACCTGTAGAGCAATTATCCAAAACCTACTGCCACCCATAGAGGCCAATCTGTCCACCAGAGAAGAGCAAATTGGTTTTGCGATCAGACAGCTCTTTTTGTTTGTTGTATGTGACCATATACTTAACGCACCACTGCAGTTTATCAGCATTTGAGTTGATTAGAAGAATGGGAAGGGAAGACCAGTCTATCTCAACAGGAGCCAGGGATGCCAGAAGGATTGTCCACATGCAAACTTAGCTGCTGTTGGAATACTTCTGCATTCTGTCTTCTGTTTAATCACAATCAAGACTAGCGGGTGGTGGGCAACCTTGCAGAGCTGGCCATCTCCTACCTTTGTGGTTTGCAGGCATAACTCCACTGAGGTAGTGCACACATTGCTTCTCTGGAGCAGGCATCACCTGGGCCTCCTGTGTCATGGTAGAGGGGACACTTTTCTTGCAGGCGGTAGGCAAAGGGGAGGCCGAAAAGGCAGAGTCTGTCATAATACCCTCAAGAGCATGGTGAAGACAACATACTTGGTTTGGCCCCTGGGGCACTGCAGAGACACTCTTACAGCGCAGCCACAGCAAAGCCGGGCCAGGGTGTGGGATGTGGCTTTGGGGTAGGGTGGTGAACACTTGAAAGGATGGCTGGGACACATCATGGGTTGGAGAGAAGCTGTGCAAGTGAGAAACAAGAGCCCTCTATTTTCTTAGAACTATTACAAGTTCTGCAGAGGGTGAGCTCCTTTGAAAGGCATCTTGCACTGAAATGCTGATGAAGTTTTTTGGAAGCAAGCTAAACCAAAAACTGCTAGGAACTAGTAAATCCTTATTGACAGATCAAATTTTTATTTCACTGCCTATTTTAGCACCCAGATATATTTTCTTGACATATTGATAGGGACATATGGATGAAGCACTGGAGAAAGAGGTAGGTGCAGGTGGGGAGCTCGGCCATGTGGCCAGCAAATCTGTGTTCACTTCTGCTCCATCCTCTCCTGTGCGGCCCCTCCTTCCTTCACTGGAGACACCTCAAAGCAGAGCTACGAGGCTCAAGTCTTTACTACTGGTAGAAAACCACACTGTATTTATTTCAAGTCTGTAGGAGGCCAGGGACCTTCACTGTTCTGTGAACAATACAAATGGTGGCTGTACTGGGCTGCCTGTGGGTTGGTCATTTACAACCAGAAGTGGTTACGAGGGATTTGCACCTTTGAGAATAGTTGAGGCTTAAGTAAATAATAATTTATCCTTCTAGTTCTTTGGTACAATGCATAATTGTTGGCTGGCAGGGACGTCTCTGAGATGGCCACCTGCCTCTGGCTGAGCCTGGATTCATTTCTGTGGTGTGGCATCATCCCTACTGAGCACACAGGGACCACTATTAGCAACATAGCAGTTAATCCTCTTTCATAGACAGGAATAGACCTCTGGATGAGGCCAGGAGGCTGCAAAATGCTTTTGAGCTTCTTCAAGACAAAAAATGTTATAGCAGTTGCTGTTATCTGCCGGTAAGCAGTAAGAGGACAGAGAAAGAAAGTAAAACAGGGAAGGCAGGGAAAACTTCTACTGGAGCTAGCTGGAAATGCGTGAGGAAATAAATAGGCGTGGTGTTATTAAACAACAGATGCACCTGGGAGTCCAAAGCCTAAAAATCCCTTCATTATCCAGTTTAAGGCATCAAAAAGCTGTGGCTAAAATGTGATATATCAGCCTTATGGGTCTGTTTATACAGACTTCTCTAAATAGTTCTCCAGTCAGATCTTTTGCTTCTGCAAAATCTTTCTTTTTCCCTTGTGTTTTGATTCCTTTCATCTTAAAGGACACACTGCCATTTTCCGATCTGTAAATAAAACTCACTATGATAAAGGTCACGAGCTCATTCTCCAGGAAGAATTACCCTGCAGTGAAAGGTAAAGCCCATTTGGGGGTTGCCAGTGCTGCTCTTTGCATTCACTGATACCAGCGCCTGATAGACACTGCCCAGCTCCCCACATCGGTTGAACTTGCATCAATATCTGATCTTCCCCCTGCCATTATCCTGTGCCACCAAAAAAAAGGACTTTTGGAGATTTACTATGGGGTCAGGAGAGAGCTTCATGGTGGGCAAAGCTACTGAGCACCACCAAACCTGGGCATTGGTTGCTGTGTTAGAAATGTCCCTCACAGGCTGGGTGTGGGTTTCACTGGCTGTGCATGGTGCGTGTGTGTGTATACTCAAATGTCTTGGTCCCTCCACTCGAAAGCCAGCTCCATTGGCAACTCCTGCCTGAATTCCACAAGAAAATATTTGGCAAATCACATGCTGACATGTTTATCTTGTTAGCTGTCAGGATGAGTAAGTGTGAATGCTATCATTCAGCTTGAATGGAGCAATAGCTACCACTCATGAAATCTGACAGAATAAATACATTTTCACAGATGATTTTTGTCAGACTCATATTAATCCTTTGTTCAGCTGCTGTCCTAAGTGACTTTAAACAGACCTGTGCTCACTGGCAACCCCAAACTCCAGCTCAGGGCTCACACAGTGACTCTACACAATCAAGAGATGCAAAGTGATTGCCTGCTCACAGATGACAGATTGAGTTCGCTTCTGCCCGGGCATATATACATTTACATGTCTTCTACCATCTAATTTCACTGAAGCATCCCACAGAAAGCTCATATTTGGGCTTTTAATGCTAATCCAATAAAAAAGCAATGCAACCATTTCAAGACAGTTATGGCATCAGCAACCCCCTGCCTGCTTTCAGACAGGCGTTCATGGGAACTCCTCGTGGGAGTTCACACCGTGTGAGAAAATAGCGAGCACATTGAATCTCATTCTGTGGCACAAGTATTTCAGTGTGTTAGAGTGCCTCAGAGGTAAGAAATCTCTGAAACATCAACTTTTAGTTTCCTGCTTGATCTAAGCTGGCTTCACCTGAGGCAGAGGTCAATCACATGGAGCTTTGTTGTTTGCCAGAATTAATTGTCTGATCAGCTCCCTCTCCAGCAATATCAAAGTGCCTCATTCACATTAAAAATCATCAGGCTTTGGCCCATTTGCTCTCTGATATTGGCAGAAGTGCCAGCAGGAAAGGGAAAGGGTAGATTGAAGGTTTCCTCATCCCTAGTTTGTTTTGCTCTTTGCTTGCCCTAGTGGTGCCTGTATACCCCATCCACAGCTGCAGTTTGTAAAGGAATGGCTTGAGCCATTCGGTGAAACACTTGCACATAAAGGAGTAAGGCACTAAAAAGCTCTGGCCAGACTTTCCGTGTTGAGCAGGTAAGGACAGGATTAGTTCAGAGGTCCGTGCAATAGGATAAGGTCTGGAAATCAGCACAAGCTCTGGAAAGACAGAGCAGTCCCACAGCTCGGAAATAAAAATGTGGCACACCAATGTGAAATGGCAGAGTGGTGAAACTGGGGCTTTTAGCAGTGCTATGCTCTATTTTAGCAGTGACAAAGACATGCCAGTGAGAATTTTTTTATTATCAGATCACATTCAGAGCACTTTAAGAGTATGAAACAAACATCTGAATCAAGGAAAGGTAGAAGATGGTACTGGGACCTACAGATTCTCTCTTTCTACATCTGCAGTATCCTCTGTGCCTTACTGCCACAACTACAGGCTGCCTCTTCCTGGGTACCTACCTCCTTTACTGTGCAGGGTGAATGGTGCTTTCTGAAACCACAGCTGTTCAGTATTTATCTGCAGAGTTCAATGTGTGGCCTTGCTGGCTGTTCCACACAGCACTGACACCCTGCATCTCCTGGCTCCTGCAGCACATGGGGCAGCAGGGGGCCAGCAGCTCCCTTTGCTCACTTTGCCTTGGCTCATGCTGGGTGCTGAAGGAGGTGGAAGGGAAGGCTGTCTGTCTTCGTTATTTAAAGATCTTGCCCTTTTGAAATACCATTCAGTGAGAGGAGAGGCATTTGTTTTGGGAGGGGAGCTTTGCTGGTTTTGTTTGGAGTGTTTTTGTACTGAATGATATGTCAGTGAAAGGGGAATGTTCCTCCTGTTCTAAGGAGAGCATTCATGTGAAGCAGAGTGTTACAAGAAGCTCTCAGAGGCTTCCCACGTTCACCCACTTCAGTAAAGCCAAGACAGCTCAGTCCCTCACATCACTCTGATTTAAATTAGGGTAAAGTCCTGTGTAACCTTTCTGTGGTAGATGACACCACAATTACCTCTTGTCCCCTTTTTCTCTCTGTTCTTAGAAAAAGGCAGTCAAATTATCCAGCTCAGCTTATGAATTGCAGGACTGAGCAGCACCTGCAATTTCACATCATTCAAACTAGCTTTTATCTCTCCTGACACAAATGCCAGACCCTCGTGTGCCCCTGAACCGGCTGCCGGCAAGAGACTGTGGCTGAGTGAGTTATGCCAGTGATCCTGAAGTGTGTTGGCCAGCATGGGCTTCCAGGGAAAGAGTAGGTTATGTTGGGACAGGAGAGGAAATCTGATGTATTTATTTTTTAAGCTGAGGGGGCAATGGTTAATACAGCTGCCTGAGCCCAGGCCAATTCTCACTCAAGATTCATGGTTTTACCTGGAATAAACTATAAACAATAAAACCTGTTATTTCACAAAGCACTACTATGACTAATACATTTGTTCTCCTCTTCCAGTGGAATGATCTATATTTGCTTTTGATATAAAATTTTTCATAGGGAAAGATTTCTCCTCCAGTTGTGTTTTACATGAATTTGTCACATGCATTTTACTGGCAGAAAATTCTTCTTTTTAAACTGCACATCTTCTCTTTCATTCTGTTCTCATTACTTATTCAGAAAGCTCAGAAAATCTTACTAGAAGTACAGCCAGTTCACTGGCATTTGAAGAATGAGTGTCTTCCCAAGCAACCGAACATCTACATTTTCATTAGCAATTTAAGACAGAAGAAACAACCTTCCTCTTTAAATGCAGCTCTGCTTGTTGTTTGACTGCTACATGGTTAAGCCACCCCTGAGCCTTGGCCCAGCAGCTCTTCCATCTATGTACCACAGCTCATTTGACCAGAGGGACCTGGTCTCTGAGTCAGAGCAGCTCTTCAGAGCACACCAGGAAAGGGCAGGTGCTTCCTGGGTGTTTCAGCAAACACCTGGAGAATGTGGCCAGGCTGCCATCGCTTCTCTGGGGTAACTGGGGCATCTTCAAAATCCCACGACGTAGCTATTCCAGCTTGAAGGAAGGGTACAGGGGAACTCCCAACACTTTCAGAAGTTATTTTCCGACTTTACTCCACACTCTGCAGATGTGTGGTTCAGAATTAATCCCAGGGGCAGGTGTGCATTGCCATTTCTTGTTCATAAATACTGTCAGCCAAAGGACTACACAACTGAAAAGCACCATCAGTTCAGAAAGGGGAAAGAGGGTGTTCTGCTGGTGGGGGGGAGACCCACCTCTGTTTTCCGCCTTCAAATGGTGTTAAACTGACCTCTTCAGCTGTTTCTTCCTGTGTCTGCCTTTTTGAGGAGAGATTCCTCCAGTCACAGGAGGTTTCTGAAGGACAGAGATGTTGTCTTGGACAGCCAGAGAAGACTTGGAATGCCAGGGCTGTCCATCTTTCCAACAGCCGAGTGCTTTGCTCTCTACAAGGGAGTAGTCCAAATACTGGCCTGGTATCCTGCATCCTACTGGGATGCACCCACCAGGGGAAGGGCTGTATCTCTATGTGTACTTCCAGCACAAGGGGAGGCAGCCCCAGCAACATCCCGGCAGGCGGGTGGGTTGAAAAAGTCATCTTTGTTTCCTGAGCAATTTGTCCAACCAAAAGAAAAAGCTTCATTTGAAACATGTCAGGCCTTTCAGGAAAAGCTTAACCACGCCAAGCAGAGCTTTTGGAGACACAGAAGGAAGGCTTGCAGGCTGGAGCAGCCAAGCACTGCCATTAATACTCTCAGACAGCCGTGGCTTCGGAGTCACCTCCCACTTCTTTGAACTGTTTTGCTGGTGCTGAATCTGCATCTGCCTAAGATAAACTGTGCAGTCCTGATCTAGCTGTGGGGTCCAGCAAACTTCAGAGAGAAGCCATTGTCATGCTGTCACATTAATCGAGCTAGCAAGTCCCTGCTGCTGCCAAAAGTCCTTGTAAAATATACTCTAATTAGACAATTTTACAAAGCTTACAAATTGGGAGGGTGGTTGGGGAGAAGAGGGAGAGCTTGGGTTTTTTTTAAAGCTGCTGGATTATAGCATCTCTTAAAAGAGCAGTTATGATTTGGCATTATGATCTTGCTTAGTTTGCTAAATCTGGCCTTTAGGCTAATCTATCAGCTGCCATGAATTTATGCAAACCATGCAATCAGAAATATGTGGGTCACTTTCATAGAAAGTCCTAAGCAAGAGAAAATTATCCATTTAATTTACATTTGATGCTCCCCAAACTGAACACTGCTTTCACTAGTAGCCTGTGAAGTGCCAAGGCTTGTACAAATATGCTCTTGTACAAATCCAGGAAGAGACCAGACACAATGAAATCCCAGGCCGTGAGTTCAGCCAAGACCCTCAGAGTTTCTGCCCACAGCTCTTGCAAAAACAGTGCTCAAGAATATATGTCCTGCTGCCAGGATCATCAGCAACATCATGCAGGCACATCCTCAATCCTTGCCACTGCAGGAATCCTAATGCCTTTACTTTTCATATTCTTTTTTTACAGGCGCTTCTCTTCTAATTTTCTTTCCTATCTTTTTTCTTTTCTCTCTTCCTTTCTTTTTTCTTTCTTTCCTTCTTTTCTTTTTCTTGAACTTCAACCTAAACATAACAGGCAGATCCTCACTCAACTTTCTCCCACTTCGGAAGTATGGGAAGATCATCAGCAGCCGTTGTTGCCAGCTTTAGTCTCCTGAATTTCCTTGTATAAGGCATAAACGGCACATTAGATTTGAGGTTTGGCACTACTGTATTTCCTTTCAGGAAAAAAAAGGAAACACTCAGCTCCCACCATTCCCAAATCTGTGATGTTTTTCTGTGCAAATAAGGGCATTTAGTGAGGGGGAAGGTTTTGAAAAGACAGCTCACCCTTTGAAAGACAGCTGCCACTACTGGTGTTCAAGGGGAAACTCAATAAGGACTTAATAAGAAAGGGAAAGGGAAAGGGAAAGGGAAAGGGAAAGGGAAAGGGAAAGAGAAGAGAACTTTCTTTTCCAAATCAGGAGACAGTTGATGATTTACTTAGTCATTGTGGACTTTGAACATGTTAGAAACCCCTGATGTTTTGGTGGGACCACCAAGAGAGCAGCTCATGGAGGTGAGCTGAAGGTCACTGCTGGCCCTTTGCTGCCATGGGTGGCAGGAGCAAAGCCATCATGCAGGAGGAGTTGAAAGCTGTCACCTGTTCGCACGACAGGTTCACAGGGTGCCACCTTGAAGGAGCCACCAGGCACTCCCAGAGCACTTTGTGGAACTGTGCAGTAACCTGACTTTGGGATTGTGCTTTTTTTCCTAGTTTTTATTTAGGCAGTTGGTGTACTCTGAAACAAGAGTCTCCCATGCTGTTCACACTGGGCTATCACCCACAGCAATGGGCTGGAGTCCTGCTGTGCCTGTAAAGTGTCACAAAAATGCTTCCAGAAATCGCAGCCCAGCCTTAACATGGGTTTATCTCTGTCCTTCTCATTGTGAAGGAAAGATGTTCCCTGAACTGCTGTGGGCTTAACATAACTGTGCTTGTTCTTCTTATCCCTCTGCTGATTAGAATTACCATGTTTGTCTGTCCTCATCTGCATCTTCATCCTGACCTCCCTGCCATCCCAGCACTGCTTGGGTTTCGTTTTGGTGGTGGAAGAGACTGTTCTGCTGGAGGCAGCTCTGGTGTAGGGCTGGGATTTTTCAAAGCAACCCAGTGCCCACTCTTCATCACCATAGTATGGATGGATTTGCTAAGCTGTTTTCTCTCTCCTTGTTGCCCTTCTGTAAAAGTGCAACATCATTAACATGTTAATCATTTTCTAAATTGGAAAGGATGTTTTAATTGAATTTGCTCTCCAAGTGGATATGGAGAAAGAGAACAGCATTACAGCAGTTAGGAATGAAAAGCTATTAGCTCTTGCTTTTCCCCCTAGTACATTCACTAAATATAAAATTGGATTCCATTTGCTGGTGTATTGGTATAGAGAAGAAAGCAATATGTGTTTTCAGCTGCCTTCACAGACCACTGGCTTCATTGCAATGAAGACCTAAGACACCCACTGAACAAACTGGAGGAGAGTCAACAGTGAGTGATATAAATTGATAAAGTGAAATAAAATTATCTTCACAGACAATGGTCCTAGAGCCCTCTGTTTGGGGACCACTGGCCTTTTGTCCTTGGTCCTCCTCAAAAATAAGCAATGGTGATCTCCTGGCAGTCTCCTGGATGTGACGACAAAGCTCAAGTGTGAATTAGGTCTGGTTTGGAGCCAGCAGCTGTCCCTATCACTGCACTACGAGCGTTGGTGCAAGGCTGGACACGGGCTCCTGGCATCGTGGCTTTACAGCATCCCTGTCCCATGGCTCCCTGTGCAGCTGCCCTGAGCACTGTGCTGATGGGAACGAGCTGTCAGTGTACTTTATTATTTCCATAAGCAACTACTAATCAACCTGTTTCTCTTAATTCTGTTATTTCAGGGGTGCAAACATTAAGCAAATAATAAACTTCTTATGAGTAAGAAGGATTAGAGTCAAATGCTCAAACAAAGGACCGCAGGGATTTAGGGAAAATTATATTTTCCATTTTTCATTCTTCCACACTTAACCCCAGGGCAACAATCTCAGACAGCACATTTTGCAATTTTAAAGGAGCTTCAGCAGTTTTATTTCATCTGAAGTGTGGTACAAGGAAAACTTGTGAACAGGGATTCAGACAAAGACATTGGAATTCAGTTCAACCACCTGCTTTGCAGAAAAACTCTGTGGTACAAAAGGAAACATTTTCAAAATCATCTAAAAAATTATGTTGGAGCCCCACGTCATGCTGGGAACCTGCCCTTTACAGCTACTTTGTGGTTTTTGAAAATGTTAACCGTTTGTGTGGGTATTTCTCCATCACTCAAGACCAGGAGATATTAAAGGGGAAGTGAGAAGATTGCCCTCACTAAGCTCCTCTGAAGATGGATATAGCAGCAGAGCCGACAGGGGGAAGGTGGGAAAGAGAGAAGGAAACACCTTTTCTTGGAGAGGGACATCTCACCTGAAACCAAAGCTTCCTGACAGCCTACAAACATGCCCTTTCTGCAAAAGTCAACCTACACTTTAGTCTCAAAGGAATCCAGCTGTATCAGAAAGCTGAGGGAAGACATTCCTAAATAAATAATTTTTAAAATAACTTCCATATTCATCTGGTGGTGGATTGATGTAGAGTTATGCCTCCATAGCTGAGGAGCTTCCAGTAGTCATACATGTGTCAGCAGAAAGAGTAACAACTAGGAATTATACCGGGGGGTATAAATGGAGGATGATCTGGGATAGCCATGAGTTGACAGACTGAGGACTGTGGAAGAGTTTTGAAATGGGCATTCACACACCTTCACTTACTGCTGCCAGGTCTGAGTTGCCATTCCTTCCCCTATCCCAAGTTTTTTCCTTGCATGATCCTGCTCAAGAGGAGATCAAGGGCAACTGCTTAATGGCACAGAAGAAAGTTACAAAAGTGAAGAAAGAGTTAGAGTATGTCCTATCCTGCCAAAAGGATGAGCTGTGTCCTGGAAAAGGAGGTGCAGGATCATCAGCAAAAGAGAAAGCCTTCTTTGTCTTTTGGAGTCTAGGATGCCTTAGTGCTTTTCTTTCTGCCTTTGCATAATGGCACTGGAAGCCTGAAATGCTTTTATTACTGTTGGAAATGCTGAGCCTGAACATGGGGGACATGTGGGACAATGGAGGTACTAGAGAGCAGAAGCTGTGAATGCTGACACCAACTGAGTTGCCAAAGCTTGTCATGAATAATATAAGAATAGCTCCAGTCCTTTTCCTGCCCATGTGGAGAGATTTGAATGAATTCAGTGCTAATGTGGTCTCTGAGAACATATGCTGCCAACTGTATTTTCATGGGGTGGAGTGGGAAAACTTAAAATCAGCCATCAAAGTTAAACTGCTTCCAATTTCTCTGTAAGATGGTTAGTGCCCAGCATAAATGAGCATAGGACAAAAAGGTCCCTTTTTCTGGGCAGAGCAACTGCAGGTAACTTATCATCAGTGCGGGATGCTGATGCTGCAGTGAGAACTCCTCTGCATCCCCCCTGCAGGCACCACTCAGGTAGGGACGATATCCACTCCCCCTGTCACAAACGAACCATGAGCAGCACTGCTGCTGGTGCACAGGAAATGCTGCTGGGGCACAGGGAGTGCTGCTGGTGCACAGGGAGTGCTGCTGGGGCACAGGGAGTGCTGCTGGGGCACAGGGAATGCTGCTGCTGGGGCACAGGGAGTGCTGCTGGGGCACAGGGAATGCTGCTGCTGGGGCACAGGGAGTGCTGCTGGGGCACAGGGATTGCTGCTGCTGGGGCACAGAGTGCTGCTGCTGGGGCACAGGGAGTGCTGCTGGGGCACAGGGATTGCTGCTGCTGGGGCACAGAGTGCTGCTGCTGGGGCACAGGGAATGCTGCTGCTGGGGCACAGGGAGTGCTGCTGCTGGGGCACAGGGAGTGCTGCTGGGGCACAGGGATTGCTGCTGCTGGGGCACAGAGTGCTGCTTCTGGGGCACAGGGAATGCTGCTGCTGGGGCACAGAGTGCTGCTTCTGGGGCACAGGGAATGCTGCTGCTGGGGCACAGAGTGCTGCTGGGGCACAGGGAGTGCTGCTGGGGCACAGAGTGCTGCTGCTGGGGCACAGGGAATGCTGCTGCTGGGGCACAGGGAATGCTGCTGCTGGGGCACAGAGTGCTGCTTCTGGGGCACAGGGAATGCTGCTGCTGGGGCACGGAGTGCTGCTGGGGCACAGGGAGTGCTGCTGGGGCACAGAGTGCTGCTGCTGGGGCACAGGGAATGCTGCTGCTGGGGCACAGAGTGCTGCTTCTGGGGCACAGGGAATGCTGCTGCTGAGGCACAGAGTGCTGCTGGGGCACAGAGTGCTGCTGCTGGGGCACAGGGAATGCTGCTGCTGGGGCACAGAGTGCTGCTGGGGCAGAGGGATTGCTGCTGGGGCACAGGGAGTGCTGCTGGGGCACAGAGTGCTGCTGCTGGGGCACAGGGAGTGCTGCTGGGGCACAGAGTGCTGCTGCTGGGGCACAGGGAGTGCTGCTGGGGCACAGGGATTGCTGCTGCTGGGGCACAGAGTGCTGCTGCTGGGGCACAGGGAATGCTGCTGCTGGGGCACAGGGAATGCTGCTGCTGGGGCACAGAGTGCTGCTTCTGGGGCACAGGGAATGCTGCTGCTGGGGCACAGAGTGCTGCTGGGGCACAGGGAGTGCTGCTGGGGCACAGAGTGCTGCTGGGGCACAGGGAGTGCTGCTGGGGCACAGAGTGCTGCTGCTGGGGCACAGGGAGTGCTGCTGGGGCACAGGGAATGCTGCTGGGGCACAGGGAATGCTGCTGCTGGGGCACAGAGTGCTGCTTCTGGGGCACAGGGAATGCTGCTGCTGGGGCACAGAGTGCTGCTGGGGCAGAGGGATTGCTGCTGGGGCACAGGGAGTGCTGCTGGGGCACAGAGTGCTGCTGCTGGGGCACAGAGTGCTGCTGCTGGGGCACAAGGAATGCTGCTGCTGGGGCACAGGGATTGCTGCTGGGGCACAGAGTGCTGCTGCTGGGGCACAGGGAGTGCTGCTGGGGCACAGAGTGCTGCTGCTGGGGCACAGAGTGCTGCTGCTGGGGCACAGGGATTGCTGCTGGGGCACAGGGATTGCTGCTGGGGCACAGAGTGCTGCTGCTGGGGCACAGGGAGTGCTGCTGGGGCACAGAGTGCTGCTGCTGGGGCACAGGGAGTGCTGCTGGGGCACAGGGATTGCTGCTGGGGCACAGAGTGCTGCTGCTGGGGCACAGGGAGTGCTGCTGGGGCACAGGGAGTGCTGCTGGTGCACAGAGAGCTGTTGGCACAGCCACGGCTCTGCTGTGGCACGTGACAGGCACTCTGCCCTGCTCCACTGGACAGGAGAGAATGGACAAGAGAACAAAGTGGAAAAGTCAAGAAAGGCTAAGGAGGGTGGACAAGATGTCATCACAGGTGACTTTGGCAGAACGGTGTTTGGGTTAATTGCTGTCACAGCGACTGGCCAACTGCTCCCAGGCTGAAGTGCCCACGTTCTGGCTGTGCAGAGTATCAACCGAGTTTATGCAGTGAGACCCTGCAGAGCTGCCTCTGTCACGGCTGTGCTGCTGCTACGGCGCGTGCAGGGAGGACTGAGGCTGGAAGAAACAGGTGGTGCTCTCCCTCATGGTCCCATGGATGCATCAGAAACTTCTCAGTATTCACCAGCCAGGTTATCCCAACAAACTGAGGAGGATTTGACAAAATTCAGCTTGTTATTGCTCTCACTGACTAAACACAGTAGCAAATCCCAATCAATTCGCACAGTTTAAGCCAAATCAGGGTTGGAGTGGTGTATTGATTGTTTAATGATGTGTAATGAACTAGCAATCTTGAACAATACATTCAGGATCAATAAAAGCCACAACAGATAACCACAGTCCAGCTACAAGCGGTAACACACAGCTACAAATTTCTAAATTACCTTCTGTAACTGATGCAAACATGCACACACACACAACCCCCTCCCACGCTGTGGGGATCACACATGCCCCTCATCTGGGTGGGTGGGACCGCCTGCCTGCACAGGGAGGTGTGGCTGCTCCAGCCCTGTGCAATCCTGCCCTGTCCCATACCCCTGGCACCCCGAATGTGGGTGAATTACCCACCCTGAGAACTGGCCCTGCTGAAAACAGAGTAGGTTCTTGGGGTGAACCCATTCTGAAGGGGACATTTTGGGATCCCCAAGACATCTCCTCTGCCAAAATCCATTTTGCAGTGTGGACTTGTGATGATAAAATTAAGGTCGATTTTTGCATGTCATTGTGCAAAATTATTTCCTAGTTAGCACAACTGCATAACCGCTAAGAAAGCCTAGAACCACCTTGTGTTCAGGCTCTTGAGCATTATAATGGAAGTGGAAGGGTTTATCAAATGATCTACCAAAGAATAACACCAAGGGCTGCTTTGTAGCAACCCCTTCCAGCCTCACAGAGAACGTTCTCTCCATGCTGTCCAGTATTTGTGATTTCTTTTTCTTCTGTTCTGGTCCTACCCTTGAAGTAGTCTCTATGAGTACACAATGTTACTGCTAAAGTAAAAAATGTATCTCTGTCTGCCAGAACTTCAGCTACTGTTGTTGCAATATGACAAGCAGGAAAGAGTTGCTCATCTAGGACATCGTGTAGGGCAGTGGACAGTCGTGTGTCAGCACTCATTGTGCCTGCTTAGCTGCGTGTTGGTGTAACAGGCTTCTGCAGAAAGTCATCTTTTCAATGCTCTGTAGCAGTCTTAAGTATGAGAGTCTTACTCTGAGGGGGTAAGAAAGCAGAGGCCTCACTGCCCCAGAGGTGAGAACATTGCAGTTTGAGAGATTATGAAAGGATCTGATCCACAAAGATAGAATTCCTTTCGTCATTCATCTGCCATCTTTACAGACCCCTCTTTTCTGCTAATAAGTGTGTTTTCAGATCCTGAGTTATGGATTATCAGCTTTTAAGCTCTGAAACCAAGATATATTTTAAGAGGTTTTAAGATCTGACATCTGATTCTTCAGTGGGCCCAGAGTCAGAAAGTCAAACAAATCAGAGCACAGCCCTTTCTGCAAAGATGTTGGGTTGTGGTTAATGGAAACAGCAGAGCTTGCAGTACATGTGTACTTTCTTGGCCAAGTTCTACATCTTGTTAAAGTCAGTGGTGGGGGAGAAGAAAATCACCTGATCCCTAGAAAGCTTCTGCTCACTGTTCAGAGTTTATTTTAGAAACACTTGCAAAAGTCAACTCAGCACACTTTAGTATCAAGATCTCCATCTTGAATGAGGAATTTAAGGGTAGTGAATATTGGAACAGAATTAAATTTTACAGCATGAGAAATCATGCTGGAATAAAATCTTGAATAAGAACTGCCTTTTCCGTGAGCCTTATCTGACTGGAAAACAATTTTCCTTTGTTGATTTTAGAGAGAAGACCAATGTCTAAGTGTCTTCTCTAAGCAAACAACATTTTAGAAGAATAGGTAATTAATTAAATTTAATTTTTAAATTAATATAAATTTGTTGTGTATTTAATCATGGGTTTGCTTCCAAGAAGGCAGGGAAGGCAAAACTCATTTTGTTTGTCCTTTTCATTTTGGCTCCTGTGAGCTAATTGCGTTGGAGATTCTGAAGTAATTCAAATAGTACCAGGAGCACAGTGGCTGAAGACCATCATATTTCACAGACAAGAAGGAAGAAATTCACTCTAGACTTGAGTCTTGAGGGTGGAAAACCAGGAGAAATTTACAGGAGCCACTCCACTATAAACATCTTGACTTGTGTCTATGCAGTAATAGATGTTGAAGTTTTTTAAAAAGTAGATATTAAATTTGAAAATGTCTTTCCTTGTGTTTTGAAGAGAGTACTTGATTCAATTGAGCTAAAGTAAAGGAAACATATCTTAATGAGGAGGTAGATCCAGCAGTGTTACTAAATCATTTAAGATTTGTACCAAGTCCTAGTCTAAGCTTTAAGTGAAAAATATATTTTAAAGGAGCTATTAAATTGAAGTCAAAGTCTGTAGAGGAAGCATTGGCTTACTTTTTAAGGGAAACATCCTGTATTATAATATATTTGTTGACTCTAAATACATTTGTAAAGTATTTTGTGAAGGCTGAAAGTGGCTGTCCAAGGAAAACCTGTAGTGTCCTGGTATCCGAGAGTGCCAGAAATACAAAATATTGTTAAAGCATAGTTTTGGTTTCTAAAATATTGCTGGTTTATTTTATTCAATTGGGACTAGCAAAAGAACACATTTAATTAACTGCCTGGAAGTCAGTATCTCTAACTGTCCTGAAAGATAATCTGGTATGATTTAAAATTCCACGCCTTGTTCCTGCACTAAAATTGATCACCTCTCCTTGGTGACGATTTCTGTCAAATCAATGTGTAAATGATTGTCTAACCAGAAATATTTTGCAAAAAAAATTAGTTTAAAAGTTCAGATTACCTTTGGGGTCTCCCTTGCAGTAAATATAGAGACTTTCTGGTGATGTTAAATATACATCATTGCAGCTGAGCTTACTGGGCAGGTGGCAAAATCTTTTGAGTTTCTGTCTGTATGAAATGTGTTATGTGAACCCTTTAGAATGAAGTAGGGCCTGACACCAGACATGATCTGAGCATCTCTGACATCTTTACTTCAGGCTTAAGCTGCTTGCAAATCTTCCTAACATCTGGTTAGGACAGCTAACATGTATTAGTTCTGTACATCTTTCGTAGACTGAAATGCCACCAGCCAAGGAAAACAACTTTGTACTTTATCACTTGCACTTCACTATGAGACCCTTGAAAGACGCTTGGCTTTTGGCTATGGGTGAAAAGAGAGGTGAAAATTTGTGAGGCACATGAAGGGATACTCTTGTGATTTCTCAGTCTGCTGGCATTCATCTTAGACAACTTGCTACAACAACATCTTGACTGATAAACATGAGCTCTGGAAATTCTTGGGCTTCTATTCATTCCAAAATTCAAACTGGAATTTCTGGCAAAAGGATTTCTAGGATGGACCCTTTTCTAATTTAAACTGAGCAGACTGATCACCATAAATAGTCCAATGGTACATAGGTGAGGAATGACCAAGCAAGTACACTGTGGTTTTTGTATGTATAAAGTAAACTCAGTACTCTGTCTTTTGATCACACAAAGAGCAGCCCTATCCCTCAGCATCATACTAACTGATCATACACTTAACTGAAAGAAAGAGCTGATAGAAGTCCTCCTCTCTCAATGATCCAAATATCCTATTTCTCAAATGTTCCAAATACTTTACTTCCCCCAGGGCTACAGTAACACTGGAATTCATTTGCAAACAGAATACTAGTAATAAGCCTTGCCACCAAATGCTATTTGCAGCAAAGCAAATATCCATAATAAAGTGTAGAGAACTAACCAAATTCTAAAAGGGAATAAAATTTATTACAGAAGTTAAAAATAGCAATTTTATGGAGTTCAGATTTATCTAGTGATGTAAATCAATTTAATTTAGTAGGATTATGTGTCAGAAATATAGTCTAATACATCTAGGCTTACCAAATGTTGATACTTACCAAAGACCTAATCTTTTGTTAATTTTCCTGATGTGTATTAACAAATTCTGTATTATTTGTATTCTGTGTTATTATAATCTACATTATTTCTATGTAGAATGCTGCATAAATAAAACCTTTATCTTTCTCTTGAGTTTGCTACCTATTTATTTCTGCTTTATTTGTGTGATGGCACAGAATGCTGGCAGCAATAGAGATAAATGGTAAAATATTTCTCTAAATAATGAAAACCAATGTGTATCATTCACAGCAAAGAAAAACCTTTTTTTTATGGTCTTACTTTATTTTAAAAAATTATATGTGTTTACTGACATTTATCTGAGACAGAGGGAACTGTTTGAAAGGACACAGCTAGAGAGCTGAGTGATGTTCAGTGGCAGCAGGTACCCAAGGGGTCCCCTGCAAAGGAGTGGTGTTCATGCTGGAATAATCCTTCTACCAAGTTCCATCCCTTTGCTACAAAACCTACGTGCTGTTTCCAGAACAGTGTTCGTGTCCCAGATCAGTGATTAAATGCTAGTTGCATGTGCCGGGAAATGAAAATCTTCTGTTATCCTTCTCAGCTCAAGAAGTTGTTTTTGGCATCCATTAAAAGGAATTGGTGAGTTCTGCCCAGGTTGAAAAGCAGCTTACAAAGCAGCTGGATGCAGTGGCTGAGCAGGAGGAGGAATAATGCGCTCCCCGCAAGGGACGTGAACACCACAGCAACCTGTACAGAAGGCTGTAACAAGGTTTTGGAAAAGTGATGTTTCTTTTGATTAAGAGCTGAATCTGAGGGTTCTGAGACTGGAAAGGAGCTGAATAGACATGATTTTTGTCTGTTCTAGTTATAAGAAACAACTTCATCTAATGTCATGAGTAAAGCTGACAGGACTCCTTCGGCTGTAAATTCAGCTCCATCTCTAAGCTGGTCAAGAGAGGTAGCTTTCTGACTCTGCCACATAATGCTAGGATGGAAGTTGGACCTGCAATATAGACAGGGCTTGGATAAATGTATTCACAGTGACTAAATAGCCCCTAATTTGCAGTCTCCTGGTTGTTCTTTGACAGCAATTTGCTCTGGAGCCTGTCAGCCAAGCTGAAACCCTGGTGAGACCCATCAGTGTCTTCCAGTTGCTATCTGAAATGGTGGGGCCCACCTCTACCCATAACAAGTCAGAGAGTACTCAGGGAGACAGTGTCAGACCCCAGGAACAAGGCTGCACCTCCTTAGGTGGGTGTGAAGCCTGCTCTGCACTCTCCTTCCTTCTCCCTGCCCACAAGCAGAGTGGAGCTTGTGAGGTGAGGTGAAGCCCACAGAGAGGTCCTCTCCTCCTGCACTGGGAATGTTCCAGGGAAGTGATGCCTTTGAGATATCATCCTGGAGCTGCCACACAGGAGAGGGCACTCCCTTGTTGTGTCTGACCATTCTACAGTGCTGTGTCAGTCCTAAATAGCAGCATGGATGGATTGTTATATGGAGCCCACTCCACTCCTGACGCCTCTCCAGAGCTGCCTGCAAGGACTAGCTGAAGGGCTGGCAGCCTGGCTCTGTTATCTAACAGTGGTACAAGTAGATACTTGCCTCCTGCATGGGATGTGACAGCCTTGCACCATGCTCACAGCACTGGTTTTTTTCCTTCAATGTCACTTGGACTGGTGGGATTGCTAATAGCTGCATGGCAAACTTCACCCTACTCATTGGGACTTAAAGGGCTGATGCCTTCTAGGTGGTGAGATACTGTCTGACATGCTGCCCTGTGCTACTTGGTTAGATTTTTATTCTGCAGTGATACAGGCAATAATCAGCAGTACAGCTACTTTACAGCTTCAATCTTTCACCACTTATCTTCTCCCAGAAAAACAATTTGCACATCTTCGCTCAGCTGATTTCCCCAAACTTACCTGAGAGTCTTATCTGTGTTAAGTCAATACACAACAATATGAAAATTTAAACAGAAAGACACTTTCCTTGCTATTTAATTTGAGAAAGGGGAAAGGAGGGTTATTAGATAATTTACAGGACTCAGACTGGAGGGCAAATCAATTCTTGATGTAAGTTTATGGTTCAGCAGCAATGGATGAATTCTGCCTAGCAACAGGCAAAACTGTTGAAAAAGCTGAAAAGCCAGTGGGAGGCTAGTGATGGGTTTCAAGGCGTGGGGAGAAGTCAGTGTCCAGTTGCTAGGTGATGTATACTTAGTAGACCACTCTTCTGAAAAGATGACGGTGTTTTTCTTTTGTTTTAGCAAGTATGATTACATCTACCAAGTCACAAACGTGCCCGTACCCACAGCTTGCTCTCTTCCTCTGTTTCTCCTGAATGAAAGACTGATTATTTTTCTTAGCCAGTCGGCTCTTTCTTGTTACGCTCTACAGTTAATGAAATCTAAGAAAGAACCTCGTAGTGGCTGAAGAGGAAGTTTTGTGTGAGTGATGGAGACTAGAGCATTGCCAGCCAGAGGGGATTGTCCCGCTCTGCTCTGCACTGGGGTGGTCTCACCTCGAGTACTGAGTGAAGTTTTGGGCACCACAATATAAGAGAGACATAAAGCTGTTAGAGAATGCCCTGTGGAAGGCCACAAGGATGGTGGATGAAGGGCCCTGAGGGGAAGCTGAGTGAGGAGTGGCTGAGGTCTCTTGGTCTGGAGAAGAGGACACTGAGGAGAGATCTCATTGCAGTCTGCAACTTCCTTGTTGTTGAAGAGGAGAGGCAGACACTGATCCCTTCTCTGGGGTGCCCAGTGACAGGACCCAAGGGAATGGCCTGAAGTCAGGGGAGGTTTAGGTTGGAAAAAGTTCTTTGCCCAAGGGGTGGTTGAGCACTGAACAGGCTCCCCAGGGAAGTGGTCACAGCACCAAGCCTGACAGAGTTCAAGAAGCGTTTGGACAATGCTCTCAGGTACATGGTGTGGCTCTTGGGAATGGTGCTGTGCAAGGCCAGGAGTTGGACTCAATGATCCCTTGTATGTCCCTTACAACTCAGCATATCCTCTGATTCTGTGAAAATAAACAATATTCTTCCCACTGTGCCAGGCATCACAGCCAATCTTCAACACAATGTACATACATTTATACTTCATATATGTGCTTCTACTTCCTTCATTTGCAGGTAGAACCGAACATCAGTCCTGAGTTGTTTGAGCTGCTGCCAATAGTGGGTTAAATCCCTTTTTTTTTTTAACTGAGTGGCCATTTAACTGTTACAGCATCCTGAATCTATTCACTTGTTCATTTATTAAGTAATACCTTAACTGTGGAGCTGTTCAACATTGATCTGATAAATGTAGTTGTAACAATTCAAAATTTCTTATAGGGAGAAAGGAGTACAAACACAATCAAGGCATGTGCTCCAATTCCTTATCATCTTGCTTGTCTTTCTCCACGTGGCCATGGGACACAGTGCACTGTATCTGTTTCTTCCCAAGGGTGTGCTTTGGGAGGTAATGCCCGTAAGAGATACTTTTGGCAGAAAACTCCACGTGTCTCCTGGATTCACCTGACATGCTTGTGTCCAGCAACTCATCTGTTTTATCACCAAGGTTAGTGTAGCAGGACGCCCCAGCCCCCTTTCTCCCCCCCCAAGAGCTTATCTGTTGTTTGTTAACTGGTCAGATAACTCAAACAGGACAAGCTCTCGTAGTGAGTTATTTTGGTGCCACAGGGCTAACACTGGTCCAACTGCCAATACACATCTTAATGTTGAAGTGAGATCTGGCAAGGTAAGATGGATTTGTGACAACATCCACTCACTTTACAACTATAAAAGCCACACCAAACTTTCATGAAGCCAAAATCTTCCATGCATTACCCAGGAAATGTGTGGAATTTCTCCCATGACTAAGGATGCTGATCACGGTTACTCCCCAGGGGTTAAGTGAAGGAATCTGTGTACATTATCATCATTTTGGGGTAAGTTATATTCAACTCTTAATCAGCAATCTTTGTTTTGCTAGCTTTAATATAGGCACTTTGATATAGTGCACTGTTTTATGTTATGCTGTAATCTACTAATAGTTCTTTATTTTTATACTTATAGTAAGTAATTCTGATTAAGATCTTTCATGTTATCTCTTGGCTATCTAATAAACAATTCATTTTTATAAATAGATCTGATTTTTCATTATTAGAACTTGCAGGCCAGAGTGATACCTCAAATTCAAATTGTTGCCAAAAATAGGCTAAGGCAGGGCTTGTCTGAAGCTTCCACTCTTCCCATGACATTTGGCAGAGCTTCCCTGAAACCTGCTTGAGATTTAATCCAAAACCATATTTGACTTTCTAAACTATCAAACATTATTATCTCTTTTAACAAAAAGGCCTATTTCCTGTGCACACTTATAAGTTCAATGTGGAAAATGTAATATGATAAAGAATAGCAATATGCTGATACTACTCCTTAGACAGAACAAGGCTTAAAAAATCCTTTTTTATCTTTGAAGGTACAAATGTGCCTTGATATTGCTATACTACCGAACCAGCTGCTGGTTTTTTGTTCTGGAGTTCATCCCCACAAATAGCCTCCTCATGTTTCAGGCTAAGGTTGAAAGCATCACAGGAAACGACCTGCTGATATGGCAGAGCACTATCCATCAGAGCAGGAAAGCAGTATGTTGCTCCTCATATGGCAGCTGTGGCAAACTGCCTCAGCAATGTGCAGGGTTGCCAATGATATGCAAACATCCCTGCACCGTGGCCCACTGACCCACCCCAAAATGGTTGGTGGTTGCTGAGGAGTTTGAGTCAGGATCTCAGATGGACCTGGGTTTTACCTGCTCAGGTGGGTAGTGGGGTCAGCTAAAGGGGAGGAATGAAAGAGGAAGAGGGACAGCCCTAGGAGGGACCCTCTCCTCATGCCTTACCTATTGCCCTAACCCCTCCCTTGGCAGCCGGAGCAAAATGGCTTTGCAATAGAACATAGGACTGACTTTCTCTGTGTGTGTCTCCTCAGCCACATGCACCACCCCATGCCTCTCCAGCAGCTACATATTCCTTTGGCCTCTCTCGTCCCTCTCCCCTCTTTGCCCCAGCTCTTTCCACAGGTCAGAAGCTGCTTTAATGACTCCTGCACTACAATAAGGGAAAATCCCACCTAAATAAGGGACACAGCTGCAGAATACATTTATGCTCTGTTTGGAGATTATTTGCTAATATCCAAGGCTCATGGCTCAGCTTTTCCTTTTGCTGTCATTACCATGTGGACAGGTCAGCCATCCGTGTTCGCAGGCTGCACTATAATATCCTGTGTTCCTCACCTCATCTGCACTGGACAGAGAGGTCCTAAAAAGCACTCCAGAGTTGTGTGCTGGGCCCAGGCAGAGCACACACCCCCATAAACAAGCCCGACACCCCACATCCAGGAAGGCGAATGCACAGCCTGACTCATATTTTTTTGTCCATGCTCCAGAGGATCAGCAGGAAAAATTCTTGTTATAGGAAAAAAATGTGTTAGTGGTTTGCCCTCAAGCATGCTGATGAAAGTCAGCTCACTTAAATGATGTCAATCGAGGAAACCTGCAGATTGGTTTTGTATAATTTCAACATTCAGTATTGTCTGACAACCTCTTCTCTCTCTGCAGTTCTCAGGCTCCATAGGCTGTGCCTGTCCTTCCGAGTTGAGCTGTCTGGATCCACCTGGCAGTCCTGTGGCCAAGGGCCAGGGCACTGCTCGTTGTGTGAGAGAGCTCTACCCGCTCTAGCCCATGGCAAGGGTGTTGTGTCAGTGGTGCTTGGCATGCACTGTCCCCTGAGGCATGGCTGGGCAAGGGCCAGGAGAGGCCCTGTTGGTTGGCATGGCAAAACTGGAGCTGCGGAACATGAGAGTTAAAGAGTATGGACAGCTAGAGGAGAGTGCTCCATGCAAGCCCAGCCCAAGTTCTTCATTTTTACAAATTAGTCCAGATGTCCCTTCTTTGCAGTTACTATGGCTTCCACCTATAGCTGGCTGCAATTTCTTGCTTAGAAAGTTTCCTAATTAAAATTATCTATTATTTTTTCCCACTGGAAGATGCTAATTTGGGTGAAAACACTGAGATTTTCTTCCAAAATTTTTGAAAACCATGGCTTAATTTTAAACATTTACAGAATTAAGCACTTCCAGCTCAGGAAATAAAAAAGGAATACCTGTAGTCAAAATGCTTTTTCCCTGATTTGAATTCATTCTTAATTTTCTGAAGAAAAAGGAGATGCTTCGTTTGCCATTTTTCACTTTACATTTCCACTGAGAGAACATCAGTTTTCCAAATAGCTTTGGTTTTTCTTCTTAGAAATTGTCAGACGTAACTTACAACTTACATTAAACTCTCATCTTCAACAGACATGATATAAGATCCTTTAACCGTGAAAGAGGAATTGGTTTTGCCTGAATTACAGATACATTAAAAACATTTTTATCTTGCTTGTGAATCCACTAGTTTATATCTTTTTCAGGAAAAAATATCCAGCTCACATAACAGAGGCAGGGCTGGCATAGTAACATCATTATTTAGGCTTGAGACCACCAAATGGGATCAATTTTAAGCACTCGGTGTCCAGAGCTAATAAATATTGAAAGTGTTTTTAACAACTCATGAATACAAAATTTTCAGTGGTCTGCATGCAAAACATATGCGACTATGTTTCAGCTCTAAGACTTCTTTCCCTGAATGTTGTGGTTGTAGCAAAACCAAAGACCCTCAATATGAATTCTGTATGCCTTAGGTCACCCTGTGTCTTTCATGAACACGCCCTAGTCTTGTGACTTCCCTTCATTTACAGCAGAGATTCTTAGAACCCTCTTATTCTCTTTCCACTCCAGCTGAAGCTGTAATCAGTGGTCGCAAAGACCAAGACTTTTATTAGAGTAAATTAGACTGGCGTATTGCTCTGCTTTTTCTTGTCAAGGGATTGACAAACTTTTCCTCAATTCCCTTTTCCACTAATGAGCTCAGAGCAGCAGGAAAAAACCCCGAAGGCACTGAGGCCAGCCACACTCCTGGGAATGCCATTTCCATGCAGATTCACTGGGATCTAGAAATGCCAATCTAACAAACCAGAAATGGTTTTAATTGTCTGACATGCTGGGACCAGTTTCAATCTCCTGTAATTCCCTCTGCTTAAACTGAATTACTCCAGGGTAAATGTGGCTCCCAATAATATGTCAAAAACAAGCTGGCTGGGTTCTAATATCTATAGACTCTGGAAAAAATAATAAAGGAAAAGTATTTAGAGGAAGATGATGTAAATTGTGGCAGCTACTTTTGCTCAGGAAAAATATCCTAATTTATCAAAATTAATGAGTTTATTTAATATTACTGTGTTCTAAAAATCTAGAATGAAAATTGCCCAATCATTTTTTTTAAATAACAAGGCCACTGATTTATGGAAAATTTACATGGCCTATAAGACTACAGTTTCTGGAAGGAGGAGAGAGGAGATATAAGGCCAACAGGCATAATTAAAAAAGAAAAAAATCAATAGCACGTAAAACCATTTCTTCAGGAAAGGGAAGGGGTGCTTCCAAGTATGGGGCATTTTCAGGATGGGCAATAAAAGGAAAATTAGGACTTTGGTGCAAGAGAGTCATTGCTCTTCTTCTTGCCCAAGAAGAAATGGCAGGTTGCCTCAAACAAGTTTTTGTTTAGACATAAAACAAACTGAAAGGGACCCTGTGAGCAGGCTCTGGTCTACTGGATCATCCTGCCTTGCTGGAAATACACATCTCAGTTGACAGCTCCCTGAGGACATTTCTCCCTAAGAGACCAGGCAGTCCTGACATCCTAGAGGGTCTGTGAAAAGCCAGTGGTTTTCCCTTGAAACCTGGGGTTGGCAGGATCTCTGGTGGAACTTTTAAAGCCATCCCCTTTCACTGGTGGCACTGGAAAGGGTTGTCCTACAAGGACAGCAATTACACAGGCTCCCTGGTGAGCAAAGGGCATTCAGGAATATATTCCTGGAATTAGGGACACTTTCAACCCACCATGGTAACAGCTCAAACCCAACCCATCTGCACGCAGGTTTTCCACTGCTGGGGATCTCACGATCACTTATGCCTGCAGCATTACATCACTGAGCTGCATCTGGCTCAGGGCCAAAATGCTTGTGGTTCAATGTAATGAGACATTACTCTTTTGGCTGCAGTAGAGTGATGACCTTGAATGGTGGCAGGACTACTAATCTGCAGAGCGTTTATGAGCAGTTCTAAATCAGATTAACATTTGCTGTGTATTTGGATGTTTGGTAATGGCCTATCATTTCACTTTCCAAAAGGGAACTGAAATGGTCAGGGTGATTTTCTAAAGAGCATGCAAAGTTATAAACCCAGAGATGGTGTGGGATACCTGCAGAGAACACACTGTGCCAGAAATACTGGAGTTTTTTGTATCAAATCCTTTGTTTTGAAAGCAGACTTCAGAATTTTTGTTGTATCAGATATATCAGAAAGACAGTGGACAGTCCAAAATAGATACCACTCACAGCATAAAATATTTACCCAATCTGCCATCAATAATACTCTCATCTTGTGAACAGCAGTGGTTGTGCTTAATTGTTTAGGTTACAAAACCTTCAGCTCAGCTCTTGTCTTTTTTAGAATCTTTTTTCTTTTAAATCAAATCTGCTTGGTGATTGTCTGGTCATTGTTGCAGGATTGCCCTTCCCATGGCAAAAACAAAATTATTTTTGCTGAGCATTGCTCAGTTCTCAAGACTTAAAGACCAATAATTGTGTTTTCCTACTAATGATGGGATGTGCTATACAACTGTATGCAGCAATATGTCAGAGTGACAACAGTGTAGCTGTTGTCCTGAACAGTTAAAGGTCAGGTATAGCAATCCCACAAGTGATACTTGCATTTCCCATGAGAATTGGGCAGGCAGTTTGATAAGATGTTTTGCAAAGCATCCTAAAGCTTTCAGGGAAAGATCATGTCTAATTTTTGCAGTAACGTTGTGATCTCAGGAAGTTGTAGTCATAGTGAACTGAGGTGACAGGGAGCTTTAATCTCACTGCTGTCTGAACAGTTCTGAGAGGTGTTGTTGGGAGCACCAGTAGTCACTGCCCCTGGCTGGCAGCTGGCACCATGGTGCACAACTTGGATTAGTGACCCCACATTTGCATGATGGCGACAGCAGAGATCTACAGGAGGTGGCATGTGGGCTCTTCTAGTTGGTGCTGGAGCACTGTATGAGCCATTGGCTGCCTGTATATGGCACCTCCTGATAGGAAGGGACAAAAAGACACATACTTAGGCTTGAGTCCTCCAGTTACATTGGCTGCAAGCTTTCTACTTTGTATTTATAATGGAAAAGTGCAACATTTGAAAAAAATCAGACTGAACGTGAGACTGGGACTACACACTCCTCCATGCCCTCTGCTACTCATGGCTAGGAAAATGCCTTTCTTCTTGAAAAATTTTAAAAGGGATGGTTACCTCTAGTACCTTTACCGTTTCCACTCTTTGCACCTTGCCAATAGACAATCCCAGCACACTGGCTCCCAGCTCAATAGAGAGGGAGAGGACTGCACTTGCCTGATACCAAGCAAGCACCCAGGGAATAGGAACTGGCCTGCCCAGCCTTCAGCTCTACTTAGCAGAAGTATCTGGATTTTCTCCTCTCTGTCTTATGAGTTAGGAACTTTTTAAAAGGTTTTTGATTCAGAAGAATGATTTTTTTTAAGGTAAAAAAAATCCCAAACCCCTAGATATGGGGAATCAGACAAAATTTTCTGTCTTAGTGTTGCATTTGGACATGTACAACCAGTAGCAGCCCAACCCTTTGTCTTCTTTCTTTGCCTTATACCATCTCTTCTATATGTACCTTTTCAGTGACAGCAATTTTGTCATATGTATTAGTACCAAAATTGCTACCCTCAAATTTTGTAAAAGGTAGATCTGAAGATAAGAATCTCACTGAATAAAATTCTAAAAGCATTTCCTATGAAGTTTTTAGTTACCTTCCAGCAGCTCTTGACAGAACTACTTCACTTCCTGGGAATTTTTTTTCACTGCATATCCTATTGTCTAAATGAATGGTAAACCAGACACAGGAAAGGAAATGACCTGAGGAAGATTAAATTCTATGTTGCAAGAAGGACTTATAGATACTCTTCCTTCACTCACATGCTCTTAAAAGAGTGTGATGGACCATGGAGAGAAGAACAGATCTGGGAGGTACTTTGTCTTGCCATGTGACAGGAGTCACGTACTGCTTTCTTCTAACACACAGGAATGAACATTGTTAGCTTAGAGAAAACAATGCTGTCAACCTTTTTTGCTGCATCCATCCCTTGTTTCCCTGAGAGACTCCTTAAATATTTTTTCCATCTTTTCTACCTGGTCTCCTCCCTCAGTTTTAAAGGGGGATTATATATAACCTACTAGCTCTAAAATGTAAGCAGTAGGCAGGACACAGGACAGCCAAGCTACAGAGGGAGAGAAATCTTTCTGTGTCTGGGTGATCAAATATTTGCATTAAACTCAAACTAGGTAACACATCGCTTTGTGGTTCTTCCTTGCTGCCCTCAACAGCCTTTGGACCTGTTGGGGTTTTAAGAGGTCTAGGTTTTTTTCTGTTAAAGGAATTTTCCCCCATTCTGTTACTAAGATACACATCGCTGGATGCTTAAGAGAAGACAAAAGACCTGGCTACTCTTTTGTTTCACCTGGGTGTGGGGTCAGTTCGCTCTCCGAGTTCGGAGAGAGAAGCTGCAGAGAGAGAAGCTGCTGGTTCCTTTCGGCCATTTTTCTTTTTGCGGAGAAAGATCCCTGGATCCCTGGCCCACCTTCCCTGCCCCGCTGGAGGCCGGGCTGTGGCCGCCCTGCCCCGCCACTGATTCGAGCCTTCGCTGCGTTGTAGCCGTGCTCGCCCTGCCTGCCCGACCTCTGGGGGGTTCCCCACTTGGATACATCGCGTCTGCCATCTGGGATTCGTGCTCATCCCTGCCGCTCCAGCCTGCTGCTCCAGCCGGCCGTTCCAGCCTGCTGTTCCCGAGGGTCAGGCCGGACACCGGGATCGGCTGCCCAGGGGTTTGTGAAGCCTTTGTCCCATCCCTTCCCGGGATCCCAGGGCACCGGTGCCGCGTGCTCCCCGAGCTCGCTCCGGAGCGCCCCCTGCAGCCGCGGGGGAACCATCGCACCTGCCCTGCTCACCGGGAGCCGCCAGCGCCCCTGCCGGCTGCGAGCGGAACTGCACCCGAGGGGAAAGGGCCTGACAGCCGAGAGAGGCTGCGACTGGGTTTGTGATTGTTCGCTGTTACTGCCATAGTTACTGTTGTTTGTTTGACTGGTTATACACATATAGATAGATAATAGTAAAGAACTGTTACCCCTATTTCCCATATCTTTGCCTAAAAGCCCCTCGATTTCAAAATTATAATAACTCGGAGGGAAAGGGGTTACATCTGCCATTCCAAGGGAGGCTCCTGCCTTCCTTAGCAGACACCTGTCTTTCAAACCAAGACAGGACCCTTCAGCCTTTCACATGCAACTCTGACTTTATTTATTAAAAAAAAATGCTGACACCTGCTTCAACAACAGTATCTCCTGGGCCACACAATGGCTGAAAGCCCAGTAACCCTAAAGCAAGTTGAGATTCTTGGCTTGAAGGCAGCTAAATGGAAGCTAAAGACCTCAGTCCTAACCAAGGTGCTGCAGTTTAGCGCTTTGTATTTCTATTGCACTGCAGTCTTGCAGTTTTCATTTCAAAGCAGGCTTGCTTTTCCCCTCACAGTCCAAATTTAAAAACAAAATCAGAGTTTTATTGTTAAAGAAGGATAGCATTGGGGATATTTCTCTCAGGTGTAGAAAATTCTTCTGTTGGCCCCTTCCTGAGCAGGAAAATTTTAAATACCTGTCTCAGTTTATTCTAGGGTCTGTGGTCATTTCAAGGGTCTTTAAGAGGATGCATGAGCTTGCATAAGACCTGCAGCATCACACCTGTGTGGGTGATTCAGGATAGAGGGAGGGGAAATGTAGGTGATATGGGACAGGTGTTCGGAAGATATCACGTTGTACAGGACAGGTAGAACCCCTCCCCTCTATAGGTAATACGTGAGCAGAAGGAAGTGACGCGGCAAACCCAGGTTATTTAACCCGATGTAATCCATGAATAAACGCCATTTGCCGTCCACCACATTGGTGTCTGTGAGCTGATGGTCCGAACGACCTGAGGTGGTCGCCATGCCGTTCCTGAACCAGGTCGCTACGCCTCCGAGAGGCAACAAGTGGTGCCGAAACCCAAGAACCGGAATCGGAATTGGGAATTCACCTGGACGGGTGAACGGCGGCCGGCATGGCAGGACCAGCCCGGTGGGGAGGACGCTCCCGGACCAGCGAGGAGGATGGAAGCTCTCGCGAAGGTCATATCTCAAATTCATAAGCAATGGGGTACTGATTGCAAGCCAAAAGATTTTACACTCGCTGTTGCGAGGCTATTGGAAATTGGGGTCATAGAACGACCAGTGGATATACTCCACCCAGAAGTATGGGACAAATGTACTAAGGCTCTGGCCGATGAAACAATGTCCTCGGGTTTGGGGAAAAACCTTAAATTATGGGGAAAAGTCGTGCAGGCTTTGCGTAAGGCTCTGCAAGAGCAGGAGACCTGGAAAGCCGCACGGAACTGTTTGCTGGCCACACCTCGGTTGGGAGTTTGGGCGGCCACGCAAACTACAGATGAAAGCAGCCCTGCCGAGCGCACAGACTCGCAGGAGCAAGCACCCTCTCCACGGCCCCCCAGCCCAACCCTACCTACAGAGGGAAAGGAGCGGGCGCAGTCATTCTGGGGTGGGCTGGTGGAGGAGGCCAGGGGGGCTGCCATTAAAGCGGAGTCCGAAACGGCATGGGCGAGACCCCCGCCCTATGTGCCAGAGAATGGCGCTGAACCGCAAAAGGATGGGGGGGGCGCACACGCGGCCAGCGGGAGTGGGGGAGGTGCGCCAGATAACACAGACGCGGCCGGCGGGATCAAAGAAGGTCCAGTAGAGACCGCAGATGCACGTGAATGGAAAAGGGGGGGGAATCCCGGAGGGGGAACCAGGGCCAATCAGAGCGCTTGCCCAGAAACATGCCCTTATAAAGCAAGAGCCTCTCTCAGCAGCAGGTGGGGCGAGCCCAGGGGGAAGGAAGGCCCAATCCTAAGAGAAAGGGGCGGGGTAGGAGCCAGGCGAAAAAGCTCCGGAGCCCGGAAGTATCCAGTCAGTCGACTTCCAGCTCCGAGTCGGACTATAGCTGGAGCGAGTGGCCTGACGAATGGTCCGTAACCAACTCCAACAAAGATGATTTAAGAATAAATAAAAGCTATAACCACTGCGCTCCTACTCGGGCCAAGGGGAAATTTGAAAAAGAACGTACTCCGCTTACAGACTGGAGAAAGATAAAAACAGCCTGCGCTGAATGGGCCCGTTCAGCCACGCTAGCTTTCCCGGTCCGAGTAGGAGAGCAAGCCGGAAACCAGAAGACTTACTCACCGATAAATCCTAAAGATATACAAGCAATTGTTAAAGCAATTGCAGACAGAGGGATTAATTCAGCTATGGTTTCCACCCTCATCGACAGCCTTTTTGGAGGGGACGACATGCTCCCGTTTGGCCTATCAAATACCTGAGTCAGCTCCTTACTATCTGTTTCTCAGCATACTGAACGCTACCTTTTTGTCATTGAATCAATCAAACCCGAACTTTACAGAATCATGCTGGCTGTGTTATGACGCACAACCCCCTTTTTATGAGGGCATTGCACTTAATGTTTCTTTTAACTACTCAGCAGCACAAAATCCACACCAGTGCAGGTGGGACGCCCCCCAGAGAGGAGTTACTCTGAGTCAGGTCACAGGCCAAGGCAAGTGCTTTGGCAATGCAGTCTTAGCAAAACGAATAGGCGATGTCTGTACTGAATTTGTCAAACTTGACAAAACGATCAATAAGTGGGTGGTCCCATCCGTGTCAGGAATGTTTGTTTGCCAGCAATCTGGAATAAGCCCCTGTGTGCTTCTTGATAAGTTTGATAACTCCGCTGATTTTTGTGTCCAAGTTTTAATTGTTCCTAGAGTCCTGTATCACCAAGAAGAAGAAATGTACCACCTTTTTGAAGAACCTAGCCGGCTCCACAAGAGAGAAGTAATAACAGGCATAACCATCGCAATGCTGCTCGGCCTTGGAGCCACCGGTGCGGCCACAGGTGTTTCAGCCCTCGTGACCCAACACCAGGGACTTTCTCAGCTGCAGATGACTATTGATGAGGACTTACAAAGAATTGAAAAATCCATCTCCTTTCTAGAGAAATCTGTCTCCTCTCTCTCAGAAGTCATCCTGCAGAACAGGCGAGGACTAGACCTCTTGCTCATGCAACAAGGAGGCCTGTGTGCCGCCTTAAAAGAGGAATGCTGCTTTTATGCAGACCACACCGGAGTCGTACGGGACTCAATGACCGAACTAAGAGAAAGGCTAGCCCAGAGAAAAAGAGAAAGAGAAGCCCAACAAGGATGATTCGAGTCATGGTTTAACCAGTCTCCATGGCTGACCACCCTTGTTTCCACTCTAATAGGCCCCCTCACTATGTTACTCCCAAAGTTGATTTTCGGGCCTTGCATACTAAACAAATTGGTGTCATTTGTTAAAAGCCGGTTAGAAAAGGTTAACATTCTATTTGTTGACCGCCAACAATTGCTCTAGAGCGCATTTATTTTGTAAATGTTATATCACTTTTTATAACTTGTTATGTAGGTTTTTACTAGTTCTTGAAATTTTATACCATTTATACTTTACATGTTTTTTAATCAATCATGGGGGGGGGAAAATTGGGTGATTCAGGATGGGGGGGGGGGAAATGTAGGTGATTAGGGACAGGTGTTCGGAAGATATCACATTGTACAGGACAGGTAGAACCCCTCCCCTCTACAGGTAATACGTGAGCAGAAGGAAGTGACGCGGCAAACCCAGGTTATTTAACCCGATGTAATCCATGAATAAACGCCATTTGCTGTCCACCACACTGGTGTCTGTGAGCTGATGGTCCGAACGACCTGAGGTGGTCGTCGTGCCGATCCTGAACCAGGTCGCTACGCCTCCGAGAGGCAACACACCTGAGCTTGAAGCTCTTCACAGGAGCTGGGGAGAAGGTGTTTAAATCTCACAGTCACCAGGTAGGTGGTTTCTGTTGAGCTTCAGTGTCTTTAGGGCTCTGTTTACAAAAGAGCAAAATCCTCAGTTTCCAATTTGAGTGCCACTAGTCATTTGTAACCTGAGAAAGCACAGTGTAGCCAAACATGAAATTTGCTCCTTTTTCATTTCCACTCCACCAACCCCCCTCTTCCGCTCTCCTTTGAACTGTTCTCACCACTTGCCAGTGTAATACAGCTTGTTAACTGGCTGCCATTCTGATTTTTCACAAGTTTGCCACGTTGCAGTGACAAGACCATGTCAGGGGCCAGATGCTTCAGAGTAAATAAATAGCACATCTGGGATTTGGAAATGGGCCGGCTCTATATTATGGAAAAAGCTGGTGTGGAAACACATCCAAAGAATACACAGCTGGAAATCGTTAACTCTAGAAAGGGGGAAAAAAAAACCAAAAAGGAGACAAAAACTCAGGCATTACTGCTGCTTGAGATCTTGTGCATTATAATTGCTGAGAAACAGAAACTCAGTTTACACAGCAGTTAAATTAATAGCATTCCTTAAAAATTGATAGTTTATAATAATTGACCTCAAGCAACATAAAGGCAGCACAGGGTGGGAAGCTTGACTCCTCGCTGTCTGGCTTTCTTGGATGTGTTTGGTAACATCCCAGCTATTTCACAGGCAAGCTGGTGGGAGGATGTTGGTGGTAGAGGGATGTGACTGCCCTTCTGGAGCCACGCTGCTGAGAACTGCAGCAGTTTCCCAGGCCCCCGAGCAGCCTGTGTCACTGAGGGTGTGCCGGCCCCAGAAAGGCACAGTGCAAGGAGACTGAAATGGAGGCGGCCATGCTCACAGCATTGCTCCCACAGGCAGAGCACCAGCACCACTGATAGATGATTCAGGAGGGTGAATCAGCAGCAGCCACAGAAGGGGCTGCTCCCACCCACTCTCTGAGCCAAAATCATGTGCTGCGTCCACCAAAGGGTTTCAGCAAGGTAAAACCAGGACAGGGGAGGCAAGAAGGAACCCAATATAGATTGGAATTGTACCTTCGGACTTTTTTGTTTTGTTCTAGGATCTCCTTGTTTAAAAACAAAAAAGGCAAGCCTAAGCAACAAAGCCTTCAGACAGTGAAACTACTGTAATCAATTATTTTAAGCACTGCTCCAAGGAAGGCATGCATCATGCAGGAAAGCTCCTACTTTTCATATGGGCACCAGTCCTCCTGAGAGCTATCAATGCAATGCTAGAGGCTGCCACAGTCCACATGCTCAGAGACCACCTCTCCTTCCAGTAACTGTTTAAAAGCTCAGAATGATCCTGTTTTTCCTGGATGAGATAAGCATTGATTGCAGGTCAGAACCAGCAAAGCCAAAACACCAGGTATCCTTGATCTTAAGACAATGTAGCAGCTTGTGCTTCTACAGTAGGTTCATCACACATCAGAGAGAATAAAGCATTTTTTCACTTACTTTTTTTCCTTTCTTGTTTGCCAGGCTTCCTTTCCCTGGTACACATTAATTTGGATATATCATTGCATAAATGGAAAATGGAGCAAACCCAGATTTCTAGACCAAAATATACCAACTGGGCAATTTTGAATCTATTGTTGCCTGTGTATAAAATAGGGCTAATCTACAGCAGTGTTAGATAATGTTTTACTGTATATTTTCTTGTACATTTAAGAAGCCCTTTCTTGTGCCAGAACAGATGCCATTTCATTTTCTGCATGCCTCATAGTGATGCCTAAGTATTTCCTAATGTTTATTTTATTTACCCTAACAACACTCTGTTTTCATTTTATGGTTAAGAAATAGGATATTTTGGCAAAATCCTTAAAGGATTTTGGGCAGAAGAACCTAAGGACTGTCTCTAAAAGCTTCCTGAGCTGCAGACATAGGGGTGTGCAGTGAAGAGATGTGTTTGGTGCCTCTGTCCCTTACGCGGACAGACAGCATTCCCCTTGCAGGCAGCCCTGCCCACGTTTCTGCTATGCCCTCATTTACACCTTATTTACCCCTTTGCCCTTAATACCTTAACCCAGGTTAAGCTGAAGGCAAGTGCTCAGTTGATTGCATGGAGAAGAAACCTAAAGCCTGAGGCTAAGAGCATGGTATTTTGAGAGAGTCAGATCAAGAAAACCATGTTGAGTGTGCCCACGTCAGCAAGCCAAGGCTGTTTGCTTGACCTGCCACAGGATGTTCTGTCCTTTGTCTGTGTATTACTAATGATACCAGCAGCAGTTACAGTTTTTACTATGGTCCTTTCTTAAAGCCCCACAAAGAGCAGGCATTAGCTTCTCTACAAACACAGTGGGTCATACACCAGGATATTGGGTTCAGTTGTATAATTAAGAATTAACTGAAAGAAACTGTATGGCATAGGCAATACAGGAAATACATACCATAAAACAAATCTGCTGGAGTTTCTGAAGCTGTGTTAATCCAAGCAAAACAAAATAACCCACAGAAGGCTGGAGGCAAGTCCTGGCTTCCCAAACACTCGGCTCCCTCTTCCTCAGAGCTGTTTTCGAACTGACCATACTCATTTTCTCCAAGAAAGATCTGGGGTACTCACCCTCAGGAGAGGACGTAGGAGGAAAGTCCAGAGTGGAGATGCCTCCTTGCAGTGCTATGTCCATTTGCTCTTACTGCAGCATCATAGTTGCTATTTACTTGGCAGCATGGTTTTTATGGATCCCCTTAAAAGAGTCCAGGCCCTCTCTCAGGGAATTCAAACCTGAGTTCTGTGTCACAAATTATGTAAGCTTTATATTACCCAATATTCACTGAAAGAGAGCAGCTGTGACTCTGGCACCGGGAGGACACTCCTGCCCCACCTGCATGTCTGCAGCCACACAGTAGCTCAGTCTGGGGTTAACAGAGGAGCTGGGGGCTGTGTTGGAGAGCAGACAGATGCAGTGCATCAACAATTGATTGCACAGCTCATGTTGACTACATGGATTTGTTTTCTACAAATTCTTTGAGAATCAGGGACTTTGAGGGTTAGTCAACAGGCTTCCCAGCCCAATGAGAGCTCTTTAAATGACGAGCAATGTGAAATGAGATGCTAATACCCTACCAGGTGAGGAGGAGATGGACCAACCTGCTGAGCAGAGGATGCAGAGAGGTGTAGACAATGGAGACCTCATAAACACCAAGATAAGGACGGAGGGAGTCTGCCACTGGGTCCTTCCCTCCCATGGCTAGTAGGAGTAGGGTGCTGCTGGAGACATATGGAATGGAATATATGGTCCTGCTGCTGTTATACTAGGCAGTGCAGGACAAGCATTGTCCGTCACATGTGATGGGCCATGGAGAGCTACTCGTTACAGTGGGGATTCTGTAACATGATGTATCACTGGCTCTTAGTCAGTCTTCTAGAGCACCCCCTTACACAGTCAGCTGTTGGCATGCTCAGTCTGCCTTGTCACAGTAGGAAGACATGGAAAAGCTGAAGCACATGTTAGGAGTGTCAACACATGGTGAGCCAGAGTAATAGGGCATGTGTAGCACCATGCTGGGATTAGGACTTTATGGAAGCTCTAGAATAAGGGCAAGGAGTTACGGAACTAACTGGGAAGTGTGTGTGGCTATTAGGCTAGCCATCCTATCCATGAATGTTTTATGGAGATCAACAAGGGTCATCAGGATGCTGAAGGTGATATAGCCATAAAAGCCATGTGAACACAATGTGGGCTTGTGAATCCTGTCAGTATCACCACTTCCTAGCAAAGGAATTGCCTCTGATCCTCTCAGGGGGTTGGTATTATAGCTATGCCAGGGACCTACAAGATGGCATCACTGCCTGCTACCCCATAGCAAATAATTTGTCAAAAATGGATGGGTGCTGCTGAGTGCAAAGGACCATGAACACCTCTTTCTTGGTGGGAGGAGGTGCCCAGAAGGCAGCACACTGGATGACAGGCTACACCTTGGACCGGTGTGAGTGAACATGAACGCCCTCAGTTATTTGCCAGTTGTTCAGCTGCTGGGGCCAAGCTCTGCTCTCTGAGAAGAGGAGCCTGTCCAGGCTGTGTCCTGCTTCAATACCAAAGACCCCAGGTACTTCTCCTGCAGCTCCTGCAGCATTGTCTCCTCTAGACTGGGAAGACCAGCCCAACAGATGTCCTCTCCACAGCCCAGAGAAGGAGGGCAGCTGGGTGCTGGGCACTGTGGGAGCCAGCGGACAGGAAGCAGTGGTGGCAAGGGCACGGTGGAAGGCAGCACATTGTCACAGTGAGTGCCAGGTGTGCTTCACAACTGTATGGAGAATGCATGGGCTGATGAGTGCATGAAATGCCTGTGGTTGCAAAGGCTGCAGAGGACATGTTGCAGATGATGTGCTCTGTGAAGCACTGGGGTACCTGCTCTATGCCAGACTGCTCTAACCTTGACTATTACTTACATGCGCAGATCTTGGTGGGATTCTTTGCTGTCAACACAAAAGCCAAGAATGGATTTGATTTTCCAAACAATTAATTTTAAGGAGTTGAACTTCTTCAGTCAAATATTCAATATTTTTTTGTGTAAATAACTCTTACACAATAACTGACTTGATTTTATTTTCTCTGTGAATCCTCACATAGTGATAATAAAAATAGTTTTGCTTGGTACAGCTAAGTGTAAACAATTAAATAAAAGCCCAAATACAAAAATCTGTGACTTTGGTAGAGCTAGAGTTCAGCTTAGAGCCATCTAGAAACTTCAGGGCTAGTTTTACATTAGTGATGCTTCTTCCAGATGCTGACTGTTTACAGAGGCAGTCTACATTGTACTGGTCTGTGTGTGATTCACGAAATGATCTACAACTCTCTAGTGAAAGCTTGGGGTTTGGAGCAGTTTGCAGCTAGTTAAACCACTGAAGAAAAACAAAAAGCTGAAGTCACAGACCCCACGAGCAACAGGTCAGTGCCTGTCAGTCTGAACCTGCCTGTGCTTATTTGAAAATATGCCTTCAGCCTATCTGGCTTTGCAAGCTTGTTTGTTTGTTTGTTTGTTGGGCTTTTCTTCTTGTTGCAGCACATTTGTTGCTTCTTAAGGATAATGTGACTTTAGAATTAGTACATAATGGAAAATGTTATGTCAAGCATTTCCTTGTGCTTACAGTTTAATCTGTTAAAGATGATTTACTGATATACTGATTGTTTTTATTAAAAAGGGAGAGGTCCCTCTTTCTAAGTTTCTCTAGAGCTGTACTTTGTTTATGTACAAAGTCCAGTATGATATTGCTGTCTGAACAGTCTTTTAAAGTATCACATTTTTTTTAGTGTACTGTTTATGGTGCTTGATTTTTTTAATAGGATAGGGTAAAACCTGTGTAAAATATGGACAAAATAATTCTGGATAACAAATCTCAGGTTTTCCTGAGACTTGTTTCCCTCCTATCCTCTCAAGACATCAGCACAAAACTCTCTACATCCGTGAACTTGGCCTCAGAGGGTGCACATTTTCTCCTCAGGCAGGAGGCTGAAAGTCTTGGAAGAGGGATCAGCAGAGAGATGGGACCATCCACTGCACTTGTCTCCAGAGGTTGCCAAGATCAACTCCTGCCCAGGTGGGGAAAAGCTGGTACTTCACAGCTTGAGAGCATCCCACAAAAATGCAAAATCAGAGTGCTTGTCAGAAGCACTGAGCATTCCCAGTTGACTGGAAAATGACTAATCTTGTCCCAGTTTACAAGAAGGGCAAGAAGGATGGAAATTACAAGCCTGTCAGTCTCACTTCAGTAGCTGGTAAAATTATGGAGAAGATTCTTTTGGGAGGTAATGAAAAACACCTGAAGGACAATGCAGTCATTGGGCACAGCCAGCACGGCTTCATGAGGGGAAAGTCCTGCTTGTCAAACTTAATTTCCTTTTATGACAAGGTAACCCACCCAGCTGATCAAGAAAAGCCAGTAGATGTAATCCCTTTAGATTTCAGTGAAGCTTTCGATACTGTCTCTCTCAGGATCCTTCTGGACAAAATGTCCAGCACACAGCTGGAAAAACACATCATGCAATGGGTGAGCAACTAGCTCAGGGGCTAGGCACAAAGGGTTACAGTCAATGGGGTGACACCAGGCTGGGGACCTGTCACTAGTGGAGTTCTGCAGGGCCCCATTCTCAGCCCAGTTCTCTTCAACATCTTCGTTACCTACTTGGATGCAGGACTTGAAGGGATACTAAGTTTGCCGATGATACTGAATTGGGAGGAGCTGTTGCATCCCTCAAGGGCAGAGAAGCCCTGCAAAGTGACTCTGACAGATTACAGAGATGGTCAGTCACCAACTGTATGAAGTTTGACAAAGCCGTATGCCAGATTCTGCACCTGGGATGGGGAAATCCTGGATGCACAGACAGGCTGGGGAACAAGAGGCTGGAGAGTGGTGCCATGAAGGGGACCTGGGGGTCCTTCCTTTTAGCAGGGGGGTGGTCCCGGGTGCAGGGGAGCCAGCTGGAGACACGACACGAACACCAATATGATTTGAGCATCGTGCTCCAGTTTTATTGTTTACTTACACCAAGTCATACTTTGCAAAGTTCACGCCCCTTTCCCACGAGAAAGCCTCTAAGCAGCGGGGGAGCTGACCAGTGTATACCTTTTCCCAAGGCTGTTCAAGGCTGCCAGCTAGCAGGTGCCTTGCAAGCCTGGTTTCAGCCTGAGGCCCCTTCAGGGGTACTTCTGCAACAGCCCTGGGATGCCCAAGCTCTCCTGGGGTATCCTATGCCCCTGTTCCACAAGGAATTCCTCTACACTTCCTGGTCAGTGGAAGGTTGAATGTGAGTCAGCAGTACCCTGGCAGCAAAGAGGGCCAACCCTGTCCTGGGGGGCATCAGGCACAGCATCCCCACCTGGGCAAGGGAGGGGATTTCCCTCTCTGCTCTGCACTGGGGTGGCCTCACCTTGAATATTGTGTGAAGTTTTGGGCAACAAATATAAGAGAGACATAAAGCTATTGGAGAGTGTCCAATGAAGGGCAACAAAGATGGTGAAGGGCCTTGAGGGACACCATACGAGGAGCAGCTGAGCTTACTTGGTCTGTTCAGCCTGGAGAAGAGGACACTGAGGAGAGACCTCATTTCAGTTACAACTTCCTCATGAGGGGAAGAGGAGGGGCAGGTACTGATCTCCTCCCTGTGGTGCCCAGTGACAGGACCTGAGTGAATGGAAGTTGTGTCGGGAGGTTTAGGCTGGATATTAGGAAAATGGGATTTTCACCCAGAGGGTGGTTGGTCACTGGAACAGCTCCCCAGGGAAGTGGTCACAGCACCAAGCCTGACAGAGTTCAAGAAGCGTTTGGACAATGCTCTCAGGTACATGGTGTGGCTCTTGGGAATGGTCCTGTGCAAGGCCAGGAGTTGGGCTCAATGATCCTTGTGTGTCCCTTACAACTCAGCATATTCTGTGATTCTCTGATTTTAGACCCATGGCTTTGGGGCAATTTTCGCACGACCATTTGACAGGCTACATCAATCCATCTCTGGCATGCTCGAATGACTGGGATTATGTCTCTCCCCAGAGGCTGACCAGACGCTCTCCTGGCCAAATAAAATGGTCATCCTTGCCAGAGTTTGAATATATTATGTGTCTGTATTTTCCCATCTACAGTCCCCTGTTCATTAGCATATGCTGAGTGCCAGTGTTAATTGCTTTCTCATCCCATGCCTGTGAGGTAGGAGAGGTCATCACAAGCTGCATGGTGGTCTGCAGCTCTTGTCTGGGTTTCTACCAGGATGCTTTTTGGATTTCAGGAATGTATATTTCCCAGAGACCATCCGGTAACTTCTTGTGAAGGCTTGCAAGGTTGTGTAGGTCAGAGTAGTTGAGGAGTTTCATCAGTTCTGTAATTAATTTCTGGTTTTAGGATTAAACTTTTCTCTTGTTGCTCTAACATTCACATTTATTAGACATCTGAAAATGTCTTGGATCAACACAAGCCTCTTACGAGAATTGTATGTTAATTCACAGTGTTGTATCTGCACCTGCACCATCTATGAATCTATTATATTTACTTTTCATCTTGTCTTTTGTAGCTTGAGATACAAATTTTCCTCTCTGTTGACAACCTGACCCTACTACTGAATGGCTTTATGAGGATAGTGGTTCAACTTCACAGTGAACTTCCGATTTCACAGGCACGGAGTTATTAGAGATTATATTGACTGGCTATTTTTCTTTAAGTTATATTTATAAAAACCTTGTAGAAACATTCAGGTAAAAGTATAGGATTTTGAGGGTTTTTTAAGTTTCATGGTCTAAATAAGAAAAAGAAAAGAGGACAAATATTATGCTAAATTTGAACTGAAACAGGTTTTGGGGGACTGGTGAAATATTTGCTTATGTTACCAAATTTTCTAATTTTACTCACTTGTTTAATTTAGGTTGGTTTCTAATATTTCATAATACAAGCTGAAAAGTTTCATTAGGCAAACAGTTGTGGGAAACATTATAGCAGTTCCAGATATAAATGCTTCACATCAAAATAGTTCTGCATTGACTGCTTTATTCCCTCCTCAAGTCCTCGACTCAAAAATCTTTCACCAAACTAATTCAAACCAAAGTCAGACTCACTAATATTCCCTTTTTCATATGTTCACTTCTAATTTTTTTATATATAATCTCTCATATATATGTAACACCTCTGTTATAGATATAGCGTCCCTCTAACAAGAATCTTGGTACAGAAAGGTCTTGGTTTTCATTAACTATTTTTTTTTTCTATCTGCTACTATTAATTCCATGATAGGTGTTAGAAACCATTCTTTCAGTGCTGAAATCTTGCACTGAGCCCATGACGTTTCCCCACAAAACATTCAGTGTACTGCTTTTTGTGTGTATTTCCCAGCATGCTAACCAAAACAAATGGAAACACTAGACAAAACCACTGCCACTAAGGAACAGAAAAATCTGCTCCTACATGTTGTCTGTCCTGCACAGGAATGAAGTTCTATTTTAAGGGGTAACTGGCTTCTGATGTACAAGGCACCTCTCTATCACCACCTCATTGCTGTCACTGGGGCATTGTCAGGCATGTTTTGAACACTAATTCTATTCCTTCTGATGTTCTTTTTCAAAGGGAATACTTGTTTCTGGGGATTTTATTTTATTTACCCAGTCTTAACTCTCTTCTTTTTAATGCTTTTTGGTTCATACTTGCTTAACTTTCTTCTTTCAAAATAGAACACACTCTTTTTGATCTTCTGGGGTGTTTTTCAGTCAGATATTCATATCTAAACTGGAATGGACATCCCTATGTGGTTAAATATTCGTGGTTCACTCTTTTTGCAATCTCCTGACAGCAAAGTAGTTAAGTAAATATTTCTGGAGGCTATAGGATTCCTTTCAACAGGAGAAGAGTTCTTTCTTCTTTATAAAAATAAAGAGGGAAACAGAAAATCCAAGAAGAAAGAGGGAAAATATTTTCTTTCTTGCTAAGCCTAAATATATGTGTGTGTGTGTATTATATACATACACACACGTATATATGTGACATTTTTCAAGGATTTCTGTGCTCCTGGAAGAGCATCTTACAAAAAGTTTTCAAAGTCCATGTCCTTTCGGGACATACTGAATTCTCCCCTTATGAAGGACAAACTAACAATGTGTTGAGATGCAAACTCAGTCACCAAGCTCTCATTTCCATATCTGGCAGTGACAATACCTTATTTTCCTTTCCCTGATACACTGATAAACAGTCAAGATAAAGAGAATTATATTCTGAAGAGTCATTCCCTGACAAAACCCAGTGTTTTGGATCCCAAACCACTCCCTACTTAAATCCTTTCTCCCCTTTTAATTTAGCTATATCCTCAAGCCCTGAAAATTTAATTAAAATAGCTTGGTCCTCTGAAATTTCACTGGTCTTCCTGTACCACTAAAGGGTTGCTGGATGTTTAAAGAAATGCTGTTCTGCCTTATCATGTGTAGTGATACTAATGGGAAACTGTGAATAAAATATTTATTGAAAATAATGCTCATTTTTTCTCTGTTGTTAATGTTAATATTAATATCTTTATCTCTGGACCTCATATTAAAATACAGTGTAATATGGCACTACTAGCAGCAGGAATACAACTGAATACCACTTGAGGACAGTTCCAGCCTCCCGCTCAAAATATGACCAAACTTCCAGAGCCACAGGGTCAGGCTTGCTGGTGTGAACCTCTCTGGTCACCTTATTTATCTCCTTTTCCAAAGACTGGCCCTATGGGCAAGGACAGTTTCATGTGTTTCCACCCTTCCTTCCTCATTACCCATTTTGGCTACCTCCTCTCCTCCAGCAGCTTTTTTCCTTCCAACAGCTCTGTTCCTTTTGGTAAGGAAAAGTAGACACATGCAGATGAAAAATGATGACATTTGCTATGTTGCCTGTGGACATCTGGAGTAGACAGTGTTTGAGTGTTCGTGCAATATCATCTCAAGACAGTCCAACAGAACAAAGTTACCAATTTCTTCCCTGCTGCCTGCAGCAGACAGGGTCTTTACAGACCCACAACTCCTCTTTTTGTCTCTCCTCTTGTTTGTCCTTTGGGTACCAGTTGTGATGTTTGACACCATTGCAGGGCCAGGTGTCTTCCTGGGATCCTGCTGGGTGTGTGGGGCACCATGGTCAGGCTACCGGGGGGAGAAGAGTCCCACAATACTTACCTGACATGAAATTAATGGGGGCAGATCTCAGTCTCTAAAGGGCAGGTTCAGTTCAGGATTACAAGCAGAGATTTGAGAGGAGAAGAATATCACACTCAAAACCAGTTTTAAATGCCTTTTTTTTTTCCTGACTGGTTTGCTTATTCTGCCACTCAGGAACTCAGTAGAACTCAGCCATTCAATGAATGCCAGCAGCCACGTCTCAACCCACAGCTTTGCAGCTCACTGTGAAATCTCCTTTTAGAGGCACATGTTCCCCTGAACACAAGGAGAATTTGTGTTCCCCTGAACTGAAGCTATCAGTTCCAAACCATACCTTGGACCATTCTGGCTGCAAGACAAAGTTTCAGAAAAAGTACTGATGCTGGGCAAGGTGCCACACTCCACAAAGATGCTAATACAATAACTTCAGTACTCAGGAACTGCCCTGTAAATGTCATGGGACATTAACCCAAAATTTTTATTCAGATTGCAATACCTATCTTGATGAAAAAGGGAAAGCCAGTGAGAGACAAAAACTAATAAAACAAAAGGAATTCAATGAGTTCTTCCTCCAAGCTGATCACACATCCTCATAGATAAGTCTCTGAAAGCTGTGCTTACTATAGCTGGTCTTTCTGAAATCAGTGAAACACACTCCTGCAGATACATCCATGTACAACCTGCTATTTTCTGCTGCATCTTTTTGCAAGGTTGTGAGATAAACATGAAAAAAATATTATGTAATGAGTAAAAAACTATTCCAAATCATTTCCTGTCATTCATGAAGTTGTTTGGACACTTTCAGCAGTAAAAGAAGCTACACCTTGCTCTGCCAGCTCTTAAAGTCTAGAGCTGTCAAGGTAACGGAAAATGGGACTTAGCATATAGGACATTTGATTTCTCACCCCTAAAACACTGTTGGTATTCCTAATTGGAGTGCTCATAAGATTGAAATACAGAAATTTGACATGGTTACTTTCTTACATAGCTTTCTGCCTTTCTGGAGATGGAAGCATAATCAGACTTAATATACATTTGTTCAAAAGGAAACTATTTATTCTTGTCAGAAAAATCAGAGAAAAGAAGACCTGAAGAAATATTAAAGTTGTAAAAGGTTTTGATCAACTGGAATGAGATAAGCTCTTCAGTTTGATGAGAAGTCTGGAAAAACAAGAGACATACTAAAAACTAGGAAATTAAGAGTGAAAGAGGAATTCAGGCACAGCTATTTCAATCAAAAAGTAATAAGTACATGGAATAAATTATTGCTAGGTGAAGCTATTGAAGCAAATAAGAGGAATGAATTTAAAAGACAGCTAGACATCTTTATGGAGAGAGCAAAAACTTCACATTTTTCCTACTTATATTCTTTGGTTAGATCCAGGACTTAGTGTCTAAGAAAAGGACTTTAACTGCTTAAATTCAGAAATACGTCCCAAAAGTCCCAACTGGCTACTGAAAATGCTAGAAAGACGTGGGTTACATAGTCCCAATCATGCTGAGACCTAGGACTAGGGCTGTGTCAGTCCATCCCAGAGCACGGTGCTGGCTTCCACCCCAGTCCAGATTTGAGCCAGTGTTCCCCATGGGCCTGATGCAAAGCCTGGTTTTGCAGCATGCCAAAAGCAAGGTAGGGCACAAGGTCCCACACAAAAAACAGTAGCAGCTGCCACTTGACTTGAAAATGATGAGAGGGTAGTGCTAACCTGTGCTATCTTTGATATAGTGCTTTGATAATAATATCATGGGATGAATGTGGAGGACCCTGATGCTTTTTTTCCTGGATGGCTCTGAAATCTGAACATACTGAATGTAAGGAGAAAGGGTGAATCCCTTTTCTCCAAGGGGGGTTAATCATGCAAAAGAGCATTTCAGACTCACTCAATCAGAGAAATAGTAAGAAGTAGCATGAGTATATCCTACTAGGTGGGCAGATGGGGAAAATTCCTATACAGTGGTTGCTCTTTCTCAGGATTGTTGCTACTTTTTGTATCATACCATCTGGTTACATTCTTTTTATTAGTCTGGGATACTTCTACCCTGGCTGATAAAAATACTCTTATCACACTTACAAGTTTTCAAAAAAGCTCATTTCATTATCTCTTGAGTAGCTTCAAGCTGCCAGTGGAGAACACCACAGGGAGACCGTGAGGTGGCTGTGGCTCACTATCTGGAAGATATGAGTGAACTGGGCAATGTAAGCCTCAGATCATAAATACATGTTGAGCTCTGACTAACATTTACAAGAGCCAAAAAGAGACTGTGGAATTGATTTCAGAAACTTTTAGGACATTTCAAGCTGTCTGCAAGATGTCCCCTTCTGTTCCCCCTACTCCCCACCCACTTAAATTGCAATCATATGTTATCAGAGTGACTCCAAACAGGCTATGACAAAAAACCATCTTGTCTTTCATTTAGGCTGAGTCATCCGCTGCTCAGCTGTTGGGATAGATTTTCATCTGGGTGCTGGGATTGCACACACTGTGCATCTGAAGCGGAGCTGGAGTCAAACGGAGGCAGGCAGAGGAAGATAGGAGAGACTGTGTGCAGCACTGCAAGGCTGCCCAGGAAGGATAGGGGATCCCCAGGGACACCCTCCTGACAGGGAGGGAGCACCCCAGGGAGGCAGCACCCCATTCCTGACTTCCTGTGACTCAAATGGCACTATGTAATCCCTGAAAGGCCCCAAGTGGAAAGCAAAGCGCGCAACTGGAGCTGTTTTCCAGTGAGACCCAGAAGCTGATGGAGTCAAACCTCTCTAAGGTTTAAACTGATTTACACACCACTTGCCTTAGTGCTGAAAAAAAAACCACCTTGGCAAGATTTGTAATGATAAGAAAGTATCCTGTTAAATTAGTACTGATAAGCACTCTGCACTCATTTTCTGAATTAACTTTGCATGACCCAAAAAATCGTGCTCAATGAGGTAATTGTATTGTGCTTGAATCTCTCTAGTAAGACTTTCTCCTTTACATCTAGTTCAGGGGTCAAGTGACCTGCTAATGCTGTGGAAAACAGAGCAGAGGTAGTGCTGGAACAGGGCTGGCACCTGGCTAGGAAGGCGACTGGGTCATCATCTGGAGGTAGGTCTGGGGATGGCTTGACTGAAGAAAAAGGCAGAGGCTGTTGAGAAACAGAGACTCATCTGGTAAAGCTGGTGGGAAAACATTCCTGCCAAACTGCAAAACACAGCAGGCTGCTATTTTTAAAGCACAGAAGGTAGTTATAATTTGGAGGAAAGGTGAGAAATTACTTCTGAAACACCCAACTTCCGTTTTGTTTCTTTTAAAGAATTTGTAATGCTTCTATATCTGAATTTCTGTTACAGAATGGTGAGTGATTGCTCATATGAAGATCATGGCTTGCATAAAGAATGCAGAGGTGAAAATCCGCTCATATCTAATCCTTGCTCTGAGACTGATACAAGCTGTGACCTTGAGCACATCACTTAACCTCAAAGGAACAACTTGAGGATTCATTAGCTGGTCCTTGAGGAGTGCTTTGAAGATGAAAAAGGCTTTATAAGTGGCAAATATTATTATGTGTTCTGGGACCTGGAAATTTTCCATGTTTGTATATATAATCATTTACAGAGGATTTACTACATAAAAGAAACCGTAAATTTTGCTGAAAATTGCTGGAGTGAAGATAAGAACAGCCTTTTCCATCTGAGGGGATTTTTCATGGTGGTCTTTCTCTTAATTTCCATGAAGCCTTTACAACATGAGTCAGGGATGACCGTTTCTCTTGTTTCAAAGGGAACAGTTGCATTGGTCACTTGCTGGTCAACAAGTGCAAGGGTGAGGGAGAAGGTTTACAGGGAATGTGCTCCTGAGCTACAAAGTGTAGGTCCACAGTGTGGGCTCATCCCCAGCCAGGAGGTTACATAGGATGTGTGAAGTGTATTCCATAGAGATCCAGTGCAAGAGGATTGCCAATCAGCACTCACCAAAGCACAAAGCCCTGTTGGCAGCAGATATTAAAGTAAGCAAGAGCATGGAAGAGTTGACTGCAAGGAGGTGGCTGGCTCCATAGGCTTCAAACGAAGATTATGAGTTAGCATCATTATTAGGATTTCTTCTTTGAATCATCTTTCAAAGAAGAAGGCAGCTGCATGAAGCTGGTCTATGCTGTATATTATAAAACAGATTTGTATAAATGTATGAACAGGTTTAGGAAGCATGGTACCTTCAACAAAATGGGACTGAACTCCAATTCAGGAGGTGTCTCACCTTCATAGGTCTTGCCTTTCCCTACATCATTCAAGTCTGTGATAGTGCTATTGACAGCAGCAGCATTAAGTTTGTGTGCTGATAAAAGAGAAGAATTGTCATGAAAGGGGCAATTATTTAGGTGTATCCTAATCCAGCAGTGAGCTGGGTGAGAGCATGGTATCGATTACCTTGCTGAGCCTGCATCCCACCGACAAGAAAGATTGCAATGGTCTCAGAGGCAGAGCTTCCTTGTGCAGCTTTTAAAGATCTATCAAAGACAAATCTGCTTCTGGACCATGTACTCTTAATGAATTTATATTATTGTTGATACAGCATGCATGGTGTCTACAGGCTATGAGTGCCCAAAGGACTTGAACTTGCTGCTTCCATATCAATCAATTTCAGGCATGTTTTCCCCTTAATCTGTGTGAAATTGGCTGGCTCATATCCTGTATTCTCCACTTAATCAAATTGCTTATGGAAATCAATGGAGATTCTGACTGAGTAAGGACCACCTTGTTTGTCCAATCGCCTTTGCAACAGTCACGCGCATTTGGATACATGAAATAAAGAAGGAGGAGTGTAAAGAAATGGAAATTGCACAAGGACACTCAAGCATACAAGGAACAAAAATAAATGAAACTGTATATTGAAAAGGTGAGGACACTAAACGTTGCTTCTCAACGAGACTTTTTCACTTTTTTGCTTGTCTGACAATAGCTGATTTGCTATTAGTTCAAGAAACGGGAAAGAAAAGTGAGAATATTTTATGTACCAGAATAAAATGCTCTCTTGAACGTGTAAGGGTTTTGCTTCTCACAGAGGTGCAAGTCCTGTCTGCCTCCAGAGAATCCACTCAGAAGTGGGCCATCAGGAGCATCCAGTAAACAGTTATTTGGGGATCATGCTGGAAATGCAAAGCTGCAATTAGGACAAGTAGGCATGTTCATGTTTGAATCTAAAGAAAACCTGAATTGCTGGACAGAATGGAAACAATATCTGGAAACTCCTCATGAGGTTCTTCTGTTCTCTCTCATCTCATGGTATTTTCTCACTGACCAGCACCAGGAAAAACATCCTACTGCAAGTTCATCTTTTTCTGCTCCCCATAATGTCTGGAAGACTTGTTTGTTTCCCATTAGGCACAATTACTGGCACTAGGGTAAGTGTTTGGGCTACATATATCCCTATTCTCATCCCCTCTCTCCAGGCATCCAACAGGTTGTGAAGTGCTTTGCTGAGGAATGCAGGTACCTGCTCTTCACTTGGGCAGCTCCCAGCACCGTGGGACTCCCAGCTTCTCCAAGGGTTACAACTTATGGAATGAAAAGTACAGAGGTCCATAACAGAGTGAGGTTATCTCAGCTTACCTCATCCCAAATGGGAATTTGTGGGAGAATCATATTGCACACAGCAGGATCTGTGAGTAATCCAGCACCTGGCACAAGCAATACCTGATCTAGTTGGAGAGAGAACCAAAGCATGGAGAGAATTTAATTATCTGCACTATCTTTAGAACATCCAAAGTATTTTTTACTTCCTATTACATCTGTAGCAGAGACTTCATTTTTCCATGTAAAAGATTTTAATTACACAAAATGGTCAATTAGAACCTTAATTTCCATTCTAGAAAATAAATACACCATGCAAATCATTGACTTGCTCTTAATTTCTCTAACAATTCTCTCAAACTTTTCAACAGATGCTCCCAGATCTCTCCCCATTAACAATGTCTATGGGGATCTTGAACACCAGACTTATTATTGCTGCTCTCTGCAGCTTTATTTAAAGGAGAAAAACCTAGGTCCTCTGCCAGGCCTTCCTTCTCTCAGCTTCTCCCTTGAATATCTTTTCTGCAGACATCCTGGAGGACAGCCAGACTGCTGGTTGGAAAGGTCTATGTTATAGGAGCTGCTTTTGGCAGTCAAAAACTGGGTATGTCATAGTGAAATTTGTATTAGAGCAAATCTAGTATAAAAGGAAAGCACCCGCTCTGGACAAAGGTGGGATCATATGAAGTAACCAAGATTACTAAGACTGGGATAAGCAAATCTTGGCTTTATAGAGGCAGGGAAGTGAATGGGGAAAGGAGAGGGGTCAGAAAGGTGGAGGGCTGGGGGAGACCATGATGGGTTTGGGGGCAGAGGGAGGGAGGATGAGGCAGCAGGGGCTCAGGGGACTGCCAGAATGGAGATGAATGCAGCAGGAAAAAGATCCAAGAGGGCTCCCAGGAGCTTGGAGGTGTGAAATATATTTGGAGGCTATAACTACAGCTCCTTTCTGTGGGACAGAGATGTCTCCATTTTACCAGGAGTGGATTGAAGTGTGGGACAGGCTAAATGACTTGGTGTGAGGATCCAGAATCCACTGGCATATTTTTACATAGAAAACCATGGTTTTACCACACAGACTCTGCCTTTTTTCAGCAGATCTGGAATGCTGATTTTCAAGATCACACTCACTCTCCAAATCACTTTTGACTGAAAATTTGCAGTGGAATAAAAACCCATAGAAAACTCATCTTTACCCTTCTTCACAAGCCGTTGTACTGTAGCTACAGCCACTCTAGAAATCTGTGGCCACACTACATGCCAGCTGAATGCCTGCTTCCTGTGGCTCTCCTCAGAGCTCCAGCATGGGGGAAATCTACCTGTGTCATACCAGTGTACTCTTGCAGAAGAAATCCTTCTAGCACTTCAGCTTGTCCACAGAGCATGATGCAGCAGCATACACAGAAACCTGACGAAGCCTTGGCCCTCTTGCAGAGGCTCTTAAAGGAATGCTGCCATTTTAGCAGCACCTTTTGCTTGGCTCCAGCATCCCACCTCTCTGCAGAGCCATCATCCTGTGCACAGGTTCATCTGTAATTCACTAACATTGCCTGCAGCTGGGTTGCAGGGCAGGTATCTCTGCACAGTGCTGCCTTGGGTGTCCCCTCCCTGCAGACAAAAGGCTGAGCTCAAGCTGCAGAGGCCGGCAGCACTGAGTTGCTGTAAGTGTCTGTGTCCAGCTGCCAGCAGGGGTAGTCACAACAGCTGGGGACATTGATGGAGAAGATGTCAGAGATGACATAAGCACCAGAACACCTGTGATGGTCTCAGCAAGGCCGGGGTGAAGCCTGATGGAGTGGGGAGTCGTAAGAGAGAGTGGCTGAAAACAGAAGCCTCTCGTTGTGAATGAACGTGTGGCATCTGTGGAAAAGTTCAAGGAAACATATGAAAAGTAACGAATCCTAGGTAAAGCTCTAGGCATTATTGTAACACCATGTGTTATACTATTGCAAGCCTCTTGCTGTGCAAATCTGAGAGCAGTAGGCATCAATCTGTTCAGGGATGAAATTATAAATAAGCAGATAACCAGTATATGAATAAAACAAATTGAAACCACCCTGCATATCAAAGAAATCTTTGACAAGTGACATACTTTCATATGGGTGATTGGAAAAGGAAAGAAAAAAAAGCCAAAGAAATTTAAAATAACAAGGTGTCAGACAAGCTACAGTTGAATGCAGTAGGATTAAACACTTTCTTGATGTGATATCACTGCCTTCCCAGGATTTACACCTGAGACTTACTTGGCCCTCGTATTTAATTACATGCTGATACACCATCATAAGACCTCATGGGAAATCTTGCAAGATCTTGTGACAGATATTAAATTAGCATTTGCCTTCACCATAAATACAATCTGATCAAAAACATTTCATGTATGCAAAGGACCTAAGTTTGAAAAAGAATGGTTCAGCCTCAGAAAGAAATAAAGTCTATAAAATCAGCCATTATGGAAGAAAAAAGGTAAATGATCAGGTATTTTTTTCTTTGAAAATGCAGAACAGAAGGGGGGATGTGCATGATATGCTGGTAGACTTATCCCCCACATGACACCAGAGTCTTGTTGAAATGCGGATGCAGTTTCTCAATTATTTTAATGTGAGCTACTATCCAAAGAACTGAGTGATGTTGTCTGGTCTTCTACAGCAAGCCAGTTGTTTCCACTTCCTCCCTTCTGCTTGCCCAAGGGTCTGCAAGGCTGGAGCTGATCCAGCCTAAAGCACATCTTCTCTCTGAGGTATCCTCTTAGTGGGAGCCATTCCCACAGCTGAGTCCCTGCATGGAGGCAGGAGAAAAGACATCACACATGCCTTTTTTGGTGAATCTGAGCTTCAGTACTTGTGTCAGGGTCCCACGGTGCAGTACCAGATAATTAAATAGACATTTACCTGGAGAGCTATAAGACACAGAGAATGACTTCAGAGAAAAAAATGTGAAATCAGGACAAATAGGAGTTTCTAGGAGTTCCTCCTCTGCAATCTACCCATTAGGAGCATTTATAGGTCCCTAGACCTGTTCCTTGCAAGCTCCATGCTCCTTCCTTGCAAATCTTGGCAGGGCAAGGCAGCAGGGGCTACTCAAGGCTGTGTGGTTTCAGAGCTGCTGGCAAGCAAATCTGAGTTGAGTCCTGAATCCAACACAGATCCCCCACCTTGCAAAGCACTCTCCTTGGCAGAGGTGAAAAGGACACAAGAGAGGAGCGTGGGCTCTGCAGCAGTTTTACTGGTGAAACCCATGACCAGCAGGGGAAGGACAGAAGGGGTGACCCTTTAGATATTTCTCCTCTTTTTTTTTTTGTTTTTGGTGAATTTAATATTGGACAAATGCTAAACACTTGAGTCTTTATCCATACTAGACATTCAACCTTTTCAAGCTTTTTCATCAGTTGGGATATAACTCCTAACAATGGGGATATAACACTGAGTTAGCTTCACCAAGAACAAACACATAAAATAAATAAAGGTGCTGTTGGGTTTCTGTTACAACCTGGCTCTAGTAGGAGAGCAGCAAAGATTTTCCACAGAGAACCAAAAGAGCCCTATTTTTTTTCTGATGTGTGATATGATTGCATAAATACATTCAATCTTATTGGAACTGTTTGTAAGCAGAAGAAAAGCAAATTGGGGGGGGGGGGATGGAATGTTAAAGGACAGTGACTATGGAAAATAAATGGTAATTACTTTTAAAACAGATAAAAAAGGAGTAGACATAGCAAGACTCTTAAACTTGCAGTTTCATGCTCTAGCATCAAGTTCTATTAAGTAATTATTTCTCATATTCTTGTGTTGCTTCTTTATGATTTAGTCATTATGAAATATGTTCAGTTAGACTTCCTAAAGACAAGAAGTGAGGACTCCAAAGGGAAGACGAGTTAAAGTTTGGAAGAAAGCTATGTGTTTCTTTTCTCTCCACACTTACGGCAACCATACAGGTTTGTGTTCAGGATTTATTTCTGTGTAAAATAGAAGGCACCCACAATCCATATTTTCCTATAAACTGGAGAAGAGAGATCAGAAATCTAGGATGGTTTCTGTGTCTGGTAACTGGAGTGCTATAGAGCAGCTCAGGTAGCTCCAATGAAAGTTAAAGAAGGTGTTTTTATTAATCGCACGTGTGCTGCCATAGGGATATAAATCACTGAATAGGGCCTGCTTTGGAATTCTGAAGGCAAGAGTCTCAGCTGCAAGCCCAGAATATCTGATGGGATGGAGAAAACATATTTCCCTTAAATCATCTTAATATCATATTAATATATTTGGCACATTTTAGAGAAACCTCTGGGTTTCTCTAAATGCCAGTCAGTTTTGCATGGTCCCAGAGGTCAGGCCAGGTGATGGCTTTCTGAGGCTTTGGAACATCCAGGTCATGCTTCTTCTCTCCTCTGTGGGAATTTGGAAGGGCACAGTTCAAAGCTCCCAAGCTTTTTCCCCACCTGGAAATCACTCTGTCACAGCTTTGTTTTCAACATGCAGGCCTCATGTCACCTCTTCCAGGATGAAGAACAGCAAAGGACAGACAAAGGGCAGTGAGATACCCAGCATTTGTCCTTCAAGATTACAGAGTTATTTTCTCTGTTATGTGATGTTTTAGGTCTGGCCTAGCTGACTCGACAAACAGCTGCCTTATCTGATTGAGGCTGAATTTGCTTGCAGGAGTTGTATCAATCTTTTCTTGAGCTGTGCTGCATGGTGTATCTCCTGGAGAATGACAAAAGAGCCGTGTTCAGCTGCTCTCCTCTGCAAGGAGGAACTCCTCGAAGGGAAGATGAACCAGGGAATGGTTTTCCTTGAAGGAAGTGAAGACTTAATGAGTAATTTCAGTTTTTAGACTTGATCAAGTACCTAGGAAATTATCAACAATTGCTCCCTCTAGATTTCAGGACAAGGTGATGGGACAGCAAAACAGGATTTCTGGGAAAGAAAATGAAGTATTTGTAAAAAGGCCTGAGTTGGCCTGATCACAGTGGATATCACATATTCCCTCTTCCTTAGCATGAGTCTGCATGATCTCTCCCTGAGATACATTTTTGGGGTATTAGACACCATGATTGCAGATTCAGAGGGGAATGAGAAAGTGAAAAGTACATTAATGATTTCTTATGTGTCTCACTGTTCCATTAAGAGCAGAGAAATTTGGCAAAAAATAAATGAAGATTTTATCTCCTCGTATTCCAGCTGGTCCTCAGAGATCAGAGGGACTGGGTACAGCTGGATTAAATTCTTATTAGAGGCAACTGGGCACTGTAAGTCTGGTCACACTCAGTAAAGTCCCAGATGCACAAACTCTTTGTGTTACACTGTAAGTCTGGTCTCATTCACAGTCACTGATTCATAGATATCAGACCTCAGTTTATCAGATCAACAGATTATAGATTCTTGTTAGATTAGCAGTGATAAATTCACAAGGCTTACAAAATATAAGCATGTACAAGTGTTCCTGGGCATATTCTTATGCTCTTGGAGAAGCAAATCTTACCAAAGAGGCATCCCTACTTTGGGAAGGAGAGAGGAGGAAGCCCATTGCCCCATCTGCAAGGTGGTCATATTCTCATCCTCTGCCAGGAAGGATTTCAAATGCTGAATTTATACTTTCAGGAGAAGTGGAGGTGAGACTATAGTCAAATATTCTGTTACTGCTGTCATACTGGGGGGGGGAAGCCACTTTATATGTAATTGAAGGAAATCAAGAGTTACAAATAGAGAGATTATAGAGGTTGTTGGGTTTGTTTAAGGACGGAACAGAACCGTGACACCTCCACATCACTTTCCCTGCTGCCTGGCCAATTGCAGTGATAAGGCACCCTAAGATATCACCCCCATCACAGACCATCATGCCCATGGGAACCCCTTTACCACATATCTCATGGCTGTCGGTCTCATTCCTACACTCCCATAGGTATTTTATTGGCTGTAGGTGTGAGGAAAGATACGTCAAATAAGATGGTGTTCAGGGAACTTTTGCTGTTCCTGGGAAAAAAATCACGTTCTAATAGTCTTTTTGCATAGTCTTTTATCCTTCTTTCCTGCACTTTGCCTTTGAAGTGAATTTTCCTGATACATTTCTCATTGTCATGATTTGTATACTCACTTGTGGTTTTGCCAGTTGCAAAAGATTTTACTGTGCAAAGTTTTGTACACCTTTTTGTCACACATATTCTTATTATATAAGTAGTAAATTGCACTATCCTTTTAAACCCTTAATCTGTTATTAAGAGGTTTTTTTATAAATGTAATTTAAAAACCAGAACATCCTTTGTGCACATACTCACCATACAGGCTCATAGTCCCCAAGTCTTTACACAGGAGAAATGCCAGAGTGTTTAAAAGAGTAATTTTCTTTAAGAAAACATACAGAATGATCTTTCAGTATTTCTGCTTCAAGAAGGGTTTTCTTTGAAATCCTGAATACATACTAACAAAATTGGTGTCTACCACACTGTTTTGAACTTCTGCAGGAAGTATATAAAGACAGAACATTAAGTGGTTTAGATCTAATTTTAAACCCATATTTACAGAAGGAAAATTTTAAAATGACAAAGAAATTTCAAGGTTAATCAGTCATTATGAATTGTGTGTGTAAGCATTAGCACTGACATGTTGCTGACAGTGTGAAACATGTACATCCTTGCCTCATGCCATGAGCCAGATCAGGGCTGCACCCTCTCTCCTGGGTTCATGTTAAGTGTTACCTTTAAGAATAAAAATCTATCTAAGCTAATTGAAAAAGCAGCAAGGTGATTAATGACCAATGACATCCATCAAAAGGGAGAATATTCTCTTGAATAATTAAATTTAGAGTCTCCACGATATCATTAATTATAAAACTCATTGAGCAAATTCAGCTTTGAAAAATTGCTTTGACAAATGGCATGATTACTTTTTGTAATAATATATGCTACAGAAACTGTATATTCTAGAAACATTGCTATCAAGCATAGTGATACACATACTGTAAGAATTTCACTCCCATCCAGAGGAACTCCCAAAGGTCAGTGTGCCTGTGACTGAAAATGTAGCCCCTTTGCAGATACAGGAATTTCAACATTGACTTCAATGGAAATATGCTTTCCCTCATATATTTTCAGAGGTAATTGAGCCTAACATGATGAATAGACCATCTGTACAGTCATGAATCTTAGCCACAGAAAACATTTAGAACTAATAGAAAAGGAAGTTGTAGGACCTTTTTGAACTGAGCTCCAAAGGACTGGTATTTCACTGTCACAGGTAATAGGAGAGAACTTGTGATATCTAGAAAGAACTGGTATGTTTAATAAAGGAAGTTGAAAAATACTCAGTTCCTCCTAGAAAGATTCAACACACTGGTAAAAAAAGAGCATGATTCAATCCCAATAAAGTGCTTTCAATCTACATGTGTGAGTCTCTGTAGTTTGGCATGACTTATTGCATGTCTTTTCAAAAAAAATACTCCAGATCTGGAAAAGAATCCCCATTTATTTACAATCTAAATCAACAGATTATTTATCAACCATATAAAAAAAGATGATTCCACAGAATACCATGATGCAAATATCTGTGTTTTTTTACTTCTGTCATTAACTTTTTTATTCTATTTTCTTAATTATAAACATAATATTCAAACTTTTTTTGACTTATGGTAGTATCCTCCTCCTATGAGGTGCTTATATTTCTACAGGTTTTACTTTAGAATGTAATTTGGCTTTTGTCCATTTTTGTGAGGAACTTTTAATAGGACGATACTATTTTTACAGACATGTTAAATATTAATCCAACCAGCACATAGTTTATGTTATCCCAAAATAGAACTTCCTGAAGGGAACTACTACAGTTTCTTCTGAGAACATATTTTTTTCTGACTTCCCCCTGTATGAAAGAAAATTTCACGTGAGCATATTCTAAGAAAACTGCCCATATTCATAATCTTTTCTTTTCCTTGTCTTGCCTTCTGGTTTTTGTCCATCCTGAATAGTTATTGAGTTATTGACTAATATCACTACCATTTTTTTAATTCCTCCATGCAGGAAGGCAAGCTGGTTGTAGTTAGGAAAAAATTATCTGCTTCTCTTTCGTGTCAGTTGTGGTGGGGCAGTGGGCTCTTGGCTACATCTCTAGAAGAAAGCAGGGCAGTACCCAAGAGGCTGCAGAAGAGCCCTCTGGAGCAGAGGTAGTGCACAGGCAGTTCTGGGCTTTATAAAACCCCATGACAAACAGGGGGTTTATCTCAGACTGCAGTTGGAGAACACCTGCTAGAGAAAGCAGCTGTAGAAGACAAAAAAGGCTGACATGCCAGCAGGAAGGAATTGGTAACATCACTGAATATTGCATGAAGAAGCATCAAGGGGAGCACAGAAGAGCAGCAAAGTGTCAAATATCGGAAACATCCTAAAAGTGGCTGAAGGACCACTGAGGTGTGGGAGATGAGGGTCTGGAGTTTGGAAGCAGCAGGAGGAAAGGAGGGCACTTGATGCCTCCTTTTGCAGCTGGGGAAGAGGCCCAACACTGCCTTCACCATCCATGAAGGGAGGGGACGCCACAGGCAGTGCTGGCTCTGTGCTGTGTCACACCAAGTGCTGGGGCTGGTCATGGCACCCAGCACCCTTACAGGTGCTGTCCTTTTATATGATGCTGCTGCTTGCCCTCCACTCACAGATCCTGATTGAGGGATTGCTGCAGGGTCATCTCAAAGCAGAGAATGCACCTGCACTGAGATGTTCGACCTTTTTCTCCTGGTCTGTGTCAGGCAGTGGTAGAGCTGGGTGCTGTAGGTTGCTACTACCTGGGAGCAACGCTAGGGTTGGGACTCAGCAGCTGCTCCATCCCCTTCTGCTGACAAACCTCCGGTCCATCCAACCATGGCTGTACACAGTGTTGTGCTGTACTGTGGGGAGCTCTAAATGTGTGGCTTCTGCTCCTCGTATTCCACAAGAAACCAAAATAAAATCACCATAAACCCCATCCTACAATAAGGCATCCCTTCCTCCCTGTAGGGTCCATGTCTCCTGCTGGAGAAGGTAGTTAAAATATGTGTAGTAGTGGATGATATTAAAGGTGTATTATACCCTATAGCTTTGCAACCTTAGTTTTGTAGATGAAACCTGGATGTTATCAGTTGTGGTGTATTTTTTGTGAACGTGTTACATTTAAATATGGAGCTAGTAGTTTAGGGAGCAGAGTAGATGTTTAGCAGTGCAGAGAAACACACATAACTGACACCTGCTTTATACAAACCTCACACTCTGTGTACAGGCAAAGTTACGAAGGAGGCATCTGTTGAGATCTTTGTTTTTATTACATAAACACTTGGACAAGAGAAAAACCTGCCTTGATAGACTGATTTGGAAATATTTTTAAATATCCTGCAGGCATGTAAATTTTGGAAACTCCACAGCAAACAGTGGCTTCCATATTAAACATACAGGAATGGCTGTGTTTAAAAAATACGAAGGCTGTGATACAAATCAGCACGTGTCAGGAAGCTAAAAGTTAGGATGGTGCTAAAACCTCCATCTCAGCTTAGGTCCTGGTTGCTCAACACAATGCAGAGCACAACCCTCACTACGTCAGTCATCTAACAATGGATTTCCCCTCAAGTGTTTCTTGCTACCATGAGGGTCTGTGCCCCAACTTCAAAATTATATAAGCAGCTATTTCTGTGTTTATGTCTGTAAAATTTACCCCAGTATTAAAGTGAAAGTACAATTTGGTGGTAGTATGTATGGAGACCTGTCCAAATAAGGCGGTATGTCAGTCATTTCTTGGAGTAACCAATTCAACCTCTTTGAACTTTTTGTAAACAGATGCTTGAATGCGCCATGGAGCTGCTGTGGCTGAAATCCTACTGTAAGTATTGTTTTCTCACTGGAGAACATTGCTAGGTTTGCAGTCACAGCTAAGATGTTACTTGGCAGGAAAATCATGATCTGAATTACAATCCAATGTCATTATATCATCTGCAACATCTGTAGTCAGGATATATTTGGCATTTCAAGGTTGGGAGGAGGGAGAAAGCATCCTCAATAACACAGCAGTGCTGGTGCTTGGGAAGAGCCACAGGGGAATTAGGTTGCCTCCAAACACAATGCTGCTTTCAAATGCTTATTGTGTGGTGGGGAATGGCCTCTGGAAACTATTATTTTAGAAACAACAACACAAAACATCCCTGTTTTGGGGAAACTTAGGACAGTAATTGCAGGATCCATAGAGGAACACAAATAGCAAATCATAGTGATACTGCTGAACGCAAGGGAGCAACAGTTCCAGGTCATGCACAGCAAGTAGACAAGGCTTCAGAGGCCCTTCAGGACAGAACTGGGATCATCTGTGCAGGAGGATAATTGTAGAAGAGGATGTCCCTATATTAGGCTAAAACAAAAAGCCCCATTCATCTTTTGGTATTCTGCTGCTGCACAGGCTGCCTGCTCCGGTCCTATGTCCGAATCAAAGGAACTAAAAGCCCAGTCCTGTTCCTTTGGATTTATTGCTACAGTGGGATTTCTTCCTCCTGCAGTCAGAGATAAGATTTTATTTTTGCTTGAGGCTCTTAGATCATAAGGCTGGCTTTGTGCTCATCATTCTGTGTCATTCATGCCTGTTGCTCACTCCATCCTGATGAATAACAAGGAAAGGAGAATGACTTGTAAGCCTAAACCCACCACCGTGACCATTCCTCATTAGTGACTGCCATTAAGGTATATTGAGTTTCTCTCCTAACTAGAGGAAAACAGTTATTATCGTGCTGTTTACTTCATTTTCCCAATGTCTATTTTGAGTGGCAGCTGCAATATATATTTTATAAGGCTCACTTCGTTTCTGACCACTATTAGCAAAAGCAGAATAGCAGAGCATGTACAAAGAAGAAGGGAAAGAAATGAGCTGTCAGAGAGTGAAGATGAGAGGCTCTCCCTGATCCTCAGCCACGCAGCTGTCAAGCAAGACCTGATATATTGCAGATTTTTTAAGAAATTCCTCTATAACCCTTGTGGTAGAACATCCCTGCAAGCAGCTTGAGTCACCTAATCCACATATGTTATGCTCTTGGTTTTCCAGGCATACCAGAATTAAAAGCATATTTTATACGTATTTTCTACTGAGCCCATTTGTTTTTCCTTACGATGTTGCTTGGAAGATGCAAGCCTCCAAAGCTGAGAGAGCTGGCAAAACATACCTACAGAGGTGCAAGGATGTTACAGCATGAAGCAGAGAAAATGAGGATCTGGCATAATGGATAAGGGGGAAAATGAAGATGCTCCTTTCAATTAAGCATGTTTTTCAAATAATATTTAATGTTTTGCTTCTGGGTAAAATATCTTAATTATTTCTGATGCTTGTTGACAGCTGCAGAAGTGTACAAATGGAGAACAATCTGCTTTCTCAACGGTGCCCAGGTAAAAAGAAGATAAGAAACAGTGATAACTCTGTTCTTCACAACTATATTTTTTTAGCTGAAACACCAGGCTCTGGAGGATAAAGCAAAAGCGAGTTTGTTAGTCATAAAAGGATTACTAGGAAAGTTTTGTCACAAATGTTTTTAATGAACAACCATAAAGATTACCACCCTAGCCATGAAACTTCTAGGACCTTGCCAATCCCAGCTATTTACAACAGTCTCCTTCTCCCAGTGGTCAGCTGCACAATGTTGCTAGCCTTACCTAGCAAATAAAAGTTAGAGCAAAACTCACAATTAAAATATTAAATGGGAAAAATAGCATAGGAGGTCTGTAGGAGGTAATACGCTTAATCCCTTCCTAAAGTGTAACCATCTTTATCTGTACTACTTTGAGTAAGTGCTTCTCCAGACCCTGTGCAGGAGAGGTCAAGGTGGATCACAGCTGGCTTGCTGCAAAGCAGATTTTCGTAAGTCACCTCTGTGGTAACTCAGTCACATTGCTTCCTTTCCACCCCCAATTAATTCTCTTACTCTTCAAATAAACTTCTTATGTACCTAGAGAATATTAGCAACCTCCCCTCATGCTTCTTATTTTGGACTAAATTTTACCAAGTCAATCCTGAAGCAAACACCTGGTCCTTCATGTTGGTCTCTGCCAGCTTTTTCTGTCTGAGGGTCTCTTGCACGGTGGTATCTGACAGCCCTCCTGGTAATGAATTCAGCAAAGAGACATGCTTATCTAAGAACTGACATGCTGATCTGTTACTTACTGTTCTGCAAAGAGGAAAGTGGCTGTTTGGTATCTGTGTCCGGCATCTCTCCTTTCATCCAGACTGCAGAGTACTTGGCCATGCTCTTGTTACTTTCCCTGAAGTCAGGGCTGAGGCAATTCATATGGCACAAAGGGAGCACCCCCAGAGAAGGTGGTCTGGTTGCTGCATTTGGGGACTCCATCACACACCCCTGCCACCTGCACTGACAGCCTCGTAGAGAGGGATCCTTCTCTGCAAGTGCTTTGTGACAGTGCTGTGAGGAACAGAGCTGCCTCGTGGGGAGGTGCCAGCAGCAGAGCATTGCTGAGCAGCCCTGCTGTCTGTGAGCAATTGTGGCTCTCAGGGGGGAAGATCCAGCGTGAAGTTGCTGCCAGCCATCCACCACAAGAGGGTCTTGACAGCTCTGCTCACAGAGATGCAGCTGGATGCAGAGACCTGCATTGTTTCCTTTATAATGGTGTTCTGCAGTCTCGATGGCTGTCGGCATGTTGGAGGTCACAGTAACCAGGAAACTGTGAGATAGTCGTGGATATTGTTCTATATATGCATGTGTGTACATGGCATTTGCATATTTCTTTCAATTTAGGGAGCTTAGTATCTTTAATGAGACCAACTTTACTACAAACTAGTGGTGTTCTTAATCAGACAGTAACTGTGTTTTTTAACCTGAAGCTCCTTTATACTTATCACATTCCCTTGTTCTGACACCACAGTAAATGAAAAATAAGAAGGAAAGATGGAAGTAGATATTTGAAATTCATTACCTTGAGTGTATCTTTTTCTCTGGGCAATTTTTCAAAAGTATTACTGTGAAGGTACACAGGGCAGCCAATAAGCTGAGTGGCTGCTTACAGTAGGATTTAATGTTTGTGGGATTGTCAGAAACAGGCAGTGGCTCATAACAAAAAGACTCAGATTTTGAACTGCATTGCAATCAGATGAATGGCTTCAAATGAAAAACAGGGCTGTGAAGCTGTGCAGTGTTGAAGGTGGCCTAAGTTCTGTGTTGCTATAGTTCTATAATTACCGTGTACTCTTAAGACCAGCCCCAGTAACATCAGTAACGATCTTCTACCTTTTCTGAATCAAATATCCAGTACAACTGAAATAAAGCTAGATTTTTATCTTCTATGTGTATTATATATTTTTTAAAGAATTGTATTGATGAGAGCTCAATAATTTCCTAATTATTATCTCTGGTGAACATAATGTTTCTGTTAATAGGATTTCATTTTCTCAGATTCATTCAATGTCTTCAACTATTCAGTGTGTGTCTTTCTCATATTTTAATTCTATAAATGGACTGCTAATCTCTCAGCATGCTCAATATTTTGAATTTTCAAATAAAGCCCAATAGATTATATTGTACTGAGCCTCTTTCCTGCTAATATAAGTGTGTAAGTATTTCTGCACGAAGACTTGTTTGAGAGATTTGGTGTTTGGTATATACTCTCAGATGGGCCTTTGAAATCCTTTTCCTTCATGCACATACCAAAACACAAATGTAATATTACAGTTATACACACATATAAAAGTGAGCAGTATAAGTAGGAAATACTGCACACTCAAAGGTATGTTGAGCTTCAGTGTTATTTGAAGCAACTTTTTCAATTGTCACCCCATCTTGAGAGTATTTGCTGATGGAGAGCAGGCAGGAAGCAGAGAAGCAGCATGTTCTTCTCTTTAGGGTGCTTTGGGGCGTCACTGACTGGCTGGACATTGGCAAATTTGGGGTCAGGGCCAGGGAGTGCCAGCCCAAGGCTGGGACAGGGAAAAGGCTCCCCTCAGCCTCTGACCTGTGGCTGTGCCAAAGGGGCCAGGACAGGAGGTACCAGTGGGTGACAAGAAAAACTGGTGGGTCTCAAGGGTCAGCAGCACCACACACTCCAGCAGAGCACATTTTTCTCTAACTCAGTAAGTTTTCCCCATCTGGAGGATTCACTATTATGATGCAATTTCATTAACAGTCCTTTTTTTCTCTAGTCATTTATTTTACTGGCAGAAGGATTTTTTCCCTCTGCCAGCAGAAGGTGAATTATATCAGAGATATGGCAACAGGACTTGCATTAAGGAAGTTTTTGAGCAACCCCCTTCATAACAATCATTTTCATTCATGAGCTCTTATCACTCCTAAAATTCACCTGCACTTTCACTACTATCTATTTTGCCAGTGGATCTGAGTTAGGACTCGAGCTCTTTGAGCTGCCTCTGCCAAGAGGAGAGCAGCAGGAGGTCCTGCACACCTCAGGGCTGAATGTTATTGTGCAGCCACCTGTGTGCAGCAGCTGCAGAGGCAAGCCCGGGAGCTCAGCTCTGAAATCAGTTAAGTCTTCAAGTGAAGCTCTCTAATTTGGGCCTATGGATCTAAGTGCTTGCTTTGTTAGGATGGACAGTGTTACAAATTGCTGGGACCACAGCACTGAAGGTGCTCTGGCTGAAAGACGGAGTCTATTATTTAAGGTTTATTGCTTAATGTACAGCTATACTGCTTTGGAGAGCTGAAATCACATTTTCTTCACAGTCTTGTGCTTTGATGGGCTTCATGTCTGTTCAAGGTTTGGTCAGTGCAGTGTTGGGGTTCTGTGAGGTTACACTTGTAGATAAGCCTAAAGAAGTAAGTATGCATTCTTCCCTTTGCACATACCTTTTTCAACCTTTCTCCTTTCAGCCCGTCAGACAGGGTAATCAAGAATCCAGCTTTACCATCTCATTTGATTGTATTCAGCTTGCAAAGGTGTCTGTGCATTCACAGCAGCAGTCAGTGAAGGCCAGTATATAATGAAAAACTGCTGTCTCTGGATCAGCCCCCTCCAGGTCTCCAAGGTAGGCAAACACCCACTGGTGTCTTTCTGGAGGTAGCCCGAAGAGCCAAGAGAAGGCAGTATGTGTTTCAGGGTGGCATTTGTTTCTGTTCTCCAGGACTTGCAGCCCTTGTTGTCTCCCCCAGGGCAGAAGGCTCATATCAGTACAGACAGTGCATAAAAGGATGCAGAACTGATAGCATCAGCAGCAGTGTGCAGGAACAAGCAAGCCATGCCAGCACAGCAACTTCACTGCACATATATATTCTCTTTGGAGGCTCCTGCTCTGGCAGACACTGCCATGGCTCTTCAGGAGCTCCTTAGGGGTACAAAGACAGTAAGGAGTAGCACTGCTCCATTTCCAAAGTTCCTTGCCTAGTGTGTCTATGATGGCTGTATTCCTTGGCATGTGGAATCACTTAGGAAATGGTGGGAGCTGAAGGCAGAAGCCTACGTTACCAAAGACCTGCTGAGTCTAACGAGGAGTGTAATCAAGCATCTGGAATCCCATGTTCAGTGTGTAATTTCAAACAGAAGTTAGTATGCTGTAGGAAAATGTAACAGAAAACTCCTCCCTTGAAGAAAGAGACACATGGATGATCCCCCTTTCCCCTCTCCTTGAGACGAGGCCCAGAGTCAAATCCCAGTTCTCCACCCTAGAGAATATCACAGCTCCTCCCTGCATGGCTATTCACCTTCTTGATTGCTCTTCATGGACATGTCATCTCCCTTCACCAAATTCCCAGTATTTCTGTGGGCATCTTTCCATTCCAGTACCCTCTTTCCAGGCATCAGTTTTGGGTATATGCTCCTGACATGGGATTTTCTGTGGAAGTAGTGAGCCCATCTGTGCTCATTGGGTATCTCTGTTCTTTGCCTAGTGGCTCTGTGGTGTGAACTGGCACTGTTGACCGTGCTGGAGCTGAGACCAGCAGCCTTGCTAAGTTTAAACCTTTATTCCAGAGTGCTCCTGTAGCTTATTTTCCAATGTCAGACTGCAGTTTCAGCTGTGTCCAACTCCAAAGTGCTTTTTCTACAATAGTCAGTCCCAACAGTAGCAGATGACACTGCAAAGTGTCAGCACACTGAGCAGAAAAGCAAAGTACAGCCATGGCTGTGCACACAGTACCTTGCTGCTTTCACATCTCTCCTGCTTGCTCTCTGAGTCACAGCACTCTGCCTAAATGCAAATAAAAAGCACTAACAGGAGTCAAGCCAGCAGAGGCAGGTTGGCTGCAGCACGGCGCCTGTCCTCAGCACTGCCTCATGGATCAACGAAAGAACCAGGCAAGCTCCAGCTGCAGATGCTTCACCCTTATCAGTGAAGTGCAAAGCAAGAAGCACTTTATTTAATTTTCCAGATGCAGGGATTAATTAGAATTTTGCAAAGCACTTTGCCTGGTCCAATGGAGTACTCCACAGGTGGACAGCACGGAAGTGGAATAAATAAAAAAACATCAAGTCATTTTTCTTAAACAGGGTTACTTCTCTGATCACAACCACACTAGTCCTTTACACTGATTGTCAGATTGGCAAGGCAAACACATTCCTCTCTCACATTGTCCCTCCTGCTAAGCATCTGGTGCAGACAGCAAACCATAAACCATTCTGTGTCTGCTGGAATTCAGATGCCTCAGCCTAATGACTGGTGCAGAAAATGGAATGAGCACCTTGTAGCTCACAGGCATTCAGGGTCAGCAAGCTGCAGATTTGCTGTCTTTGGAAAGCAGAACACTGTGGCTGCCTGGTGGGGAAGAGCAGGCATAATTGCAGGAAGTCAACTAATTCATGCAAAATGAAGCTAATCACTAATGGTGGGGTACACAGCCATTCTTCTGCAGTGCTGAACAATTACTTCTAAGTCATGTTTCAAGGCTAACATGAAACAAGATGTGTGGTTGAGTAGCTGGAGCAGAAAGCGTCTCACTGGGTGAACTGATTTCCATTCCCTGCCTTGCCCCTCCTCCTTCAGCTGAAGCAAGTCTCCCCTCTCAGGCTGCCAGGATAGTGTCACTGGTTACTGGTAAGTATGTTGATATTAAAAGCAGAAATTCAAAGGATCAAATCTGGCTGGGGTTCCTGCTCACTAGATATTACTGCAGTTCAACTCCTCTGTGCCTGTGTTCGTCCCGGAGAGTGAGGAAACCCCCTGACTTTAAACAGGGGCACTACCACCCTGTTCAATCTCAATTGCAGTCAATATCTGTTCTTGTTACAAGTGATAAAGATGTGGGAAAAGGATATACCTGAAAGGTGAGAGATCCAGGGTACGATCTAGCTTTGCCCCAACACATTTCAGTTCTGCTTTACCTCCTACTTCACTTCTTCATTTGTTGCAAGCACAGTTCAGCATGGGGTGCTGCTGTATGGGAGAGGTGTGTCCTTCTGACTAATTCCTGTTTCCCAGCAATAGTGTTCAGAAGACAAAATTGGCAAAAGAAGACAGCAAAGAACAAAACAATCCTGGGTGTAGCAGGTTCTCGGTGAGGGAGCAGCAAATGACAGGGAGAATCACAAACATAAAGAGAGAGGAGGTTTGGACACTCACGCAAAGACGAAAACCTTGTATCTTGTCTCAGTGTCTCAACATCCTATATGCTATTATAAGCAGCTCAGCTCTCCATATGTGTTTGTGCCTGTGTATGATTACATTCAGTTTAGGTTTTAAGGGGTTTTCTGTCTTCTTTTATGGGAAAAAAAATCCTAAAATCAAATCTTCACTTGACACTTGCATTAGCAAGCACCTGGCACTAACACAACAAATATGCTGAAAGACACAGACATTTAACTCACAAACAGGTAGGACATGACAGGGTCTTTCTACTGAGTGCCTTGCTTATAAAACCACATAAATACTTCCTGGAGAATAAATTATCTAGCCTATTTCCTCTGTTTTCCTGTTTGTAAATTGCTTCTAAGTAGCTCATGTTTCTCTTGAATGCACTTTTAGTAAATACATCAGGCTACGGACAAGCAGTTTATTGTGACTGCTTGGGGTTTAAGACTCAAGCTGGTTTCAATCATTTTAATTTTATACAAAAGCTATTTCTATTTTCTGGATGGATAAAAGTACCACAGAGTCTGGTTTCTGGTGTGAAAACTCATTCCTATTTGTGTGTGACTATTTAATAATTTTAATTTAAAATAATTTCTTCCATAAAAAAATTCTGTCTTAAGGAGCTCAGTGACCCCAGTTTGAAGGCTGTTCAAGCTCCAGTAAACAGTAGATGAAACTCCCTGGAAGATTCAGGAATGGCTGTTTATCACCACGTCTGTATGTTGATCGTCATGGCCTCTTTGGAGCCACTTCAGTTCTCCATGTAGCTCTCCGGAGCCTCAGTCCAAAGCATGAACAATGCCAGGCCAGAACAAACTGAAGGCTGGGACACAGGCCACACATCTCTGTGTGTGGAAAGAGAGCAGGGAACATATGATTCCCATGAAGACAGCTAAACCAGACCTTTCACATTCACAGACTATCCCAGCCCACTGCAAACCTTTGCTGTGCTATTTGGAAAGGATCTTGCAAAGCAGCCACTGCTTTCAGTAAGACCTGACTCATGCAGGCACACAGCAGAGACTCTCCTGTGTTTCTGTCCCAAGTGTTTACAGAATAGATCAATAAGGGTATATCCTCAGCTCTCTCCTGTAGAGTTTGTTTTTTCTCTTCCTTACCTTTCTAAGCAGACAAAGCAACAGCTTCAGCTGCGCCAAGGTGCCTGTGGATACTCTGCTCTCACAGAAGATATTGAATAGGGCTCCTTCAGGCAGACCATGGCTGGACGGGAAGACCACAAATGATCCCTTTAAAATGTATCATGTGTGGTGTAGATGCCCTTTTCCCACACAGCTCAACCTCCTCCACAAACATCAGACAGGCATTACAGCACAAGAAGAGCCTGCTGATTAGTAGACACTGCAGATGCAAGTGCTCCTGTAGTTGCCCTTGCTGACCTGGCCCATTTACACACAGAGCACGTTTAACATCACAGATCTGAGCTGCCCCAGCAAGTAGTGCCAGGTCCTGATCCACTGGAGCATGTTATCCAGTGATGCTCCTGCTCCCTTATCCTACAGGGTACTTGTGACAGTGCTGCAATGTGGAGCTTGGGACTTTAAACCAGCCACATGGGATAGGGCAAGATTTTCTCTGGTGCTTATATGAGAGGAGGTGTAACTATAGCAGTTGGATATAAACTGATCTGCAGCTTCAGATTCTCACCAGAGGCACCCAGAGGTTTTTGAGCTATTTCAGCAATAAGCATCTGAAATGTTGAAATTTTTGCTATTTCATGTAGCTCTTTGGAAAGCAAATTTTTATAGTGTTGAAAAACTTACAAGTTCTAACAATGTCTAATCCAGTCATCTCCAAAACTTGTTAAACACAGCAACCAATGTCCAAGAATATTTTAACTAGAATGTAAGACTATTCCTTTGAATAAATACTGAAGTGGCTTTATTGATATCCGTTAAGCCACTCAGCTGCATTCCACAAACATTTGTGTTTACCAGAATGCTTGTAAAAGGGAAAAAATGTTGTAAACATTCAAATGAATGTGGATTTATACAAAAAACTTTTGCCTTCTGAATATTAAAGTAGCTGCCTTAAAATGTCCCCCTTGATTTAGAAGGGATCCACTGAGGGAATAAAAATACTGTATAACACTAATCATCAGTGGTAAAAAAAAATCTAAATAGCCCCATTGCCTTTGGTGTATTTATTCGGGATTTATAGACATCTGCTGAAACCAGATCTGAGCTTTTCTTTTTACAAGCCTCTATTTTTTTATCTAAAATGGCTTTCAGAGAAAACATTTTGAATCCAGTTCTGTCGTATTTGTTTGTTCTATGCTTTATAAAACTGTTAATAATGATTTAATCTCTGCATGATCATGGGACTGAAGATAATGTAATAATAAGACTCCCTAAAATCACATCAAAGAAAATTATGTTGTTCTGTAAAGTCAGGAAAAAATGCTACTCTATCTCAGAAAATGTCTCATTTTCAGTGAAGTTTGCCAGAATGACAAGTACAGACTGATGTCATGTGTGGACTTGCATTATCTGCAGCCTCAGCACTTGTCCCTGCACTTTTTCTATGGATCCTTGGGTCACCCTAAAGCCACTGGCCTCTGGGTCACCCTACTTTCACCCTAATGTGATCCCTTCCAGACTGGGTCAACTGTCTAGAAACCTTACATCATCCAGGAGCCGCAGCTGCAGGACAGCTCAGCATTGCTGACTTCCTCAAAAACTGGAGACATATTTTCCAGCTTTTAAGGTATGAAACCAAGATGTCAAAATCTCTGCCAGCCATAGTTCCTCCAGTGGAAAAAAACCTACCCAAGACAGCAGGGAGCCACAGAAAATATCGCACTCCTGGTGTGGTATCTCGTCACCCTTGTGGCAAGGAATCAGCAGTCCATAAAGCTCTGGGAGAATGAACCCAAGCTGTCAGTGACTGACCTGATGAGGCTCCCTCAACTGACCCAAACTCCTGCAAACAGCAGAAGAGCTTTTGGAAAAGGACCAGGAATCCTTAGGAGAAAGTTGTTTCCATTTCCTAATGAAATACGGGCCAAATGTTTCCAGCACAATGAGCATCTGAAACGCTTGTTCCATAGGAAATTTAAAAATTTCTTAGGATGGATTTTCTCAATTTGCAATAAAGTTTTTCATTCTGGCAGAATTTCTTCTTGAATGTGGGTATCTCAGTTTGAATCAAACTATTCCTTTAACAAGCAATTTTGAAAAACAACACCTATCCTTTCTTCCCTTTCCCAAATTTCCTTACTCCCGTCTACGATCACAGACAAAATGGTCAATGTTATGCCTCTGCTCCACTACTAATTTTGTTGTGTCTCTTCGTGAGCCTGACTGCAATGAGCAGGTTTTCCTCAGGTGGCAGACTACAGATTCTGGCTTCCTTCATGAGAATTGAGAGCCATGAAGGCCATGAAGAGTAACAGAATTTCCATAAGTGTTAAATTTTCTTAACTTTACAGGCCAGGATACTTGACTGTACACCGAGGTGTAACATTTAACCCAGGCTCCTTTTCTGGAAAAGCAGGAAAAGAGGAACTGTGGAGGGAAATCTGAAAGAATTTTCTTGTTTGAACACTGGGAGGAGAATAATTGCTAAAATCAGTCATCTTTAGAGAGCTGCAGCATGTGCATAGGTTGTTGCTGGTCAGATGTACCCTCTGGTCCATGAAGATGTCAAATCCAGAGCTCATCTTCTACATTTCAGGTGTGTTGATCACCAAGGGAGATGCTGAAGAAATGGATTCTCTGATCCTGAAGACCAGGAACTGGATTAATTCACTCCACTATGTTTTCGACCTGTCCACTAGAAAAACAACCTGGATTGAATTGGAACTAAATTATCTACCTATCTTTCCTGCACTGGTCATTGACCTTGCTTTTGAAAAGACAATAAGTGTAGAGAGCCAGTCACCACAGAAAGAGAAAGCTACAAAACAGAATTCTGCAATAATTCTTTTCCTTGAGTTAGAGACTTTCAATCCCTTTATCAAAGTACTTGCAATTCTCATTTCAAAGTCATGGAAATAATAACGAATACTGAGTAAAAATAATTAGATATATTTAATCAAAAGTTAGGAAATGTGGTAAATAGCCACCAGCAATGATATTTCTGATTGCCTAACTGTGCCAGAACAGGCAGTTAACAAAGCACAGTTACTACTCCACAGATTCCACATTCCCAAGTGATAGCTAGCAAATACAAAATGGGTCAATGAATAGTATATTATGAAGTTTCTTTGGAGAACTTTTAAATCAGATCCTGTGGCATGTGACTGCATCTATGTGTTCTTTAGTGGCCAGGACATGCAGACAGTCAGGAGGTTAAGAAAAAAACCCTGCTCTTAACCTCAAGCCATTAACACTTGGTTGATGAAATGAATCATGAGGGCTGGTTGTGCTCTGGTGAGCTGTAAACAAAATCCCTTGTGTAAATATTCACTCAGATAAGAAATAAATTCACTGTGACTGCACTTCTGCCATTTCCACCAACTCACACGGGTCCTATAGCTACTGCATTTCAGAGTCACCTAAAATTAATATTAAACTTGAAAATGTGTCATTCTACAGACAACAAGCAGTCACCTTTGTCAAGGTATTGTTCTATCTGACCAAAGATTTGATGAAAACTAGTCAAATTATATGGTATGTCACAATATGGAAACCAGTAAACTTTGATTAGGACAAGTTACAAAGACTTTTCTGTCTGGAAACAGTGCTCAGCAAACCAATCCTATCTGTACTTATCACCACAGTGTCTGTGCACATGGCCTCCATGGGAGAATCATGCTGGGAAGTCTGAGCAAGGCAACAAATGAAGCAACAAAAGATGTTTCTCATGAGAGAATAGAAATTACCTGTTTTGCTAGCAGTCAGCCATTTCAGATAGAAATCCTGGTAGGACTAAATCTGTGAAAAAGATTTGGCTACAGAGAGGGGAAGAGATGCTTTTCAGCGTCTCTGGGAAGAAGTCACCATGGAAGGAACCACAAAGATGAGTATAAGACTGTTCTTACAGATTTAAACCATTGTCCCAAGCACCTCAATACCTTTTCTACACTTGTTAAATAATGCATAAGAATTACCAACAGCATTGGGAAGAGGAGAGCATCCCATCCTACAGCTGCACACTGTACATGTTAGGAGAAACAGTTTGGGATCAAGAGCTGTTGATCTGCCCTCCACACTTCAAATGCCCTGCTCCTTCTACACATTAAATGCTTTGATTTTCTAATTGGTTTAGGGATGACATGGCTGTCAGCTAAGGCATGGGGCTTTGTCTGAATTTCCCATCTACTCATTTTTAACTGTATCTTGAACTACTCTTGATTTCAATGAGAAAAATAACTTACTGGTAAATTTAAGGAAGCTGAAAGTTAAAAATAAAAACAAAACAACCACGTACATTTATATATTTCTGCTAGTTATTTGCATTACTGTAATATAAAAGGATAGGAAAAAAAGGAAGAAATGGCTGGTTTATGCTAAGCTCCCCACTTACATCATATCAAGGTTAATCAAAAGATCTCAGTAGGGATTCCTTCTGTAGTCCACCCTTACTACCATTTTAGGGTTACTCTGCAGGAGTTCTGCTGTGTTTTTCATCCTTATTCAGAAGCAGCAGTTTTTTCTGTCTCTATGTACAGTACCACTTAATAGATTGAGGATGTATGGAATTTCCTGGCCTGTAAACAGAATAACGTAGTAGAGAGAGTAGATTATTACTTTTAATACATTTCCATTAAATGCATCTCAATTCTTACACCATTTTGATTTCACTCACAATTTTCTGTCTGCTAATTCCTGATTATGTCCTTTTCCATTTCATTACTTTCTCCTATTTCTTTCACTTTTCTTTTGACCCTTCATTCCCCCTTGACTCCTTTATATGTCAAGTGTATGCCATGACTTTCTTCTGCCCCGAGTTCCTTTCATTCCACTCTCTTTTATTAGCTTTTTTCCTCTGTTTCTTTCTTCATGTTGTCCTCTTCTTTGTCCTCGCATCCTTCACTTTTCAGCGAATTGCCACATTGGCGTGATTTACTGGGGAAGATTAGAGATGTATGTCCTTTGGGGATAGTGGAATTTATCAACAGTCAGGTCTACGAATGAAAGCCAGTTTCTATTCAGAAAAAGAAAAAGCTGAAATGTTAAAAAAGAGAGAATTATTTGAAGCCTGGAAGTCAGCTTAGGAGTCAAGGTAATAGGCTCTACCTTGGCTATACTGCAGGCTTGATGGGTGACCTTGAGTAATTTACCCAATATTCATGTGCCAGGATGAGCAATTTACCTACCTGCTAAAATTACCATAACAATATTTCTGTCTTAGGAGTGCTGCAAAGTTTAATTAAGCTTGGTAAGCACTCAAACATTCTTCATTTAGTAAAATTACCATCATTATGCATTAACCCACCACGACATTTTTCAGGCAGTAGGTGTCTTAACTTCTCTATTCTAGACTTGAATATGACAGTATCCTTCAGCTACATTTAGCCAATAATTAAACAGTTTTGAAAAATATATTAATTAGAGCTGGAATTATAGCAATTGCTTGAAATCTCTAAAACACCTCTGAATATCACAAAATACCTCTGAATATGACAAAACAGACATGCAGCTGCAGAACTCACCCATTTCTTCTCCGTAACACAAATTCCTCAGCTGACTGCATACATCTGCCTTCAACCCACCTTTCCTTAGCATAGGACATGCTTCTCCAAGAGGCTCAGATGCTAATTAATTGCTGACACCAACACATTCAGCCACTCCATGTGGAAAAAGCTGCTCTGAAACAACTCTGTCCCATGTAACCTCTCCAAAAATTCCTTCGAACATGATGGGATGTTGGGATGGGATGCCTCAGCCTCCATGGCACATCCATGCCACTTTTTTCATGATGGAGTTTCCCACCAGGAGCAAGAGGGCAGCCAGCAGCCTGCCATGCTCGCTATAGAGGGCATGAGAGCAGGTCATGGGGCTGTTTCACCCAGGCTGAGGTGGCCAGGAGTCCCCAGCTCTGTCTGTGTAGCTGTTTTGTCAGTAGTATTATAATATGCAATATAATAAGCAAAATTATAATAAACTTCAGTTTCATGCGAGAATCAGGATAGTGGCAGCACTTTGAAATCAGGCATGATTTCCACATTTTGTCTTGTATGAGTACCTACTCACAGTAATTCAACTACACACATCAGAGAGAGGACTGCATTTTAACACAGCTTTGCACAAGGATTTTGCACAAATGACATCCAGTAAATTCTTTTTATCAGAAGTGGATGCACCTCTTTTGATTTATTTCTGATACAAATGCAGACTGACATTTTTTTCATAACTAAACCACACCCCTCAAGATACTTCCAAGTTACTTCTTTCTGAAAAGATCCAGATAAAATCTCATTTCTGAGACTCTCAGCTGACATGGCTTTCTCACAAATCCCTCCTCCCTGAAAAGGGAAGCTAAAGCCTACTTCTCCTATGCATCTCAAAGGGAAATTCAGTACCTTTTTGTCTGACTGTTTATCATTTCTTGCAAATACTCAAATCCATTTCCTTTGGAAAAGGTTTGTCTTCATATGACAGGCATACAAATAGGTTTTATTACACTGCTCTATTCACTGGTGCAGCTTAGCCTGGAGATAAAAAAAGAATTCATTTTCTAGATTTTTCCCAAATTTCAGCTCTATATTATCAGAGTTCTTAACTAAAAAAGAATGGGCAAATGAAAAAAAATATGAACCAATATATTATACCTGACTTCATGTTAGTGACCAAGAGCCCAAATTTATCCCCAGTGAACTGAATCAAAGCAGAATCAGGATTCCAAGATTAGGCAGAAAAGCACCAAGTCATCTGAATTTCAATAATGGTATCTTAGACCCTGCAATCTTTAAAACATTAATGGTGAACTCCACTCACTGACTTAACCATACTGCTGTGTATGCCCTAAAAGTCAGAAAAATTGGATTTTCCTTTCCCTCGTATTTTTTCCTTCGGCAGTCTTCAACATATATATCCAAGATTTTTTTAAAAAAACAAAACCAAACCGAAAAATTACCTGTATCACACTAGGATACTTCTACCCCTGTAAAGGGGAGCAGCTTCTCAGTAAAGAATCAGTAGATAATAATCTCCTGATTGCTCTCTTTCCTATTGTTTTTTGCTGAGACTTGAAGGAAACCAGTCAGTGCAGGAGCCTCTTCAGACATGATTGCTGTAACTGCTCTTGCCACCCTGGCCATTACCTGTCAACGTGTGATTTGGTTCTGTAGGACTATTATTCAGCCCTACACGCTTAGGACCAGATCCCAACTGATGGCTTCTTTCATGGAGGGTAACCATGACAGCCTCCCCATCTCCCAGTGGGTATTCCCACCATGGGAAACTTATCCCCACTTTCTAAATTTCTCTTCGTAGGAGTTTGCCCACAGTTCAAGACACTTCTTCAAGTTGTGCTGACTGGGAGGTATTCCAACAGTATGATTTGTGGCACCAGAGAGGTTTAGATGTGTCAGCAACTGCAGAGGTTGTGCTGATTATCAGAGATAGATAGAAGATGGGTAGAAACCTTCACTTAGGCAATCAAAGTCAAGGTAAATACGTTTAGAAACAGAGTAGCAAAAGTAAGGCAAAAACCCGCTCCCTGAGGATTCGTACTGCCTGCTTCTTCCCTCCCAGTGTCTCATCTTCAAGAGCTGGACTGAGGAAGTTAGAAGTGACTCCCACCACAGTGAAGGCACACCATGTAGCTCATGGCTCCAGGAGTGTGTTGATCCACGCGTGGATCGGATGATTATGCAGGCTGGACGGTTATGCTCTCGAAAGGAGGCATAACTCTTACCTTGTTAAACAACTGTATGCATTGCTGTTTTTCAGCACAAGGCAGACATAAAATGGCACTCCCAGGAACACCTTCTTTCATCTCACTGAGCTCCAGACAAATTGCTTGGCCTACAAGTGCAAGTTTAGTGTAAGTTTAATTGACTGCAATGGATATGATGTACACAAGCCCTGATCCTCATGGGGGACTTCAACCACCCCAACACCTGTTGAAAGGACAACGCAGCAAGGCACAGGCAAGCCAGGGTGTTCTTGGAATGCACTGATGATAACCTCCTTCTCCAAGTGGTAGAGAAGCCGATGAGGAGAGGTGCTATGCTGGGCCTTGTTCTCACCAACCAGGAGGTGCTAGTGGAGAACGTGAAGCTCAAGCACAGCCTTGGCTGCAGTAACCATGAAATGGGGGATTCTTAGATCCTTAGGGCTGTGACGAGGGTGCACAGCAATCTCACTACCCTGGACTTCAGGAGAGCAGACTAGATCTTCAGAGATCTACTTGTTAGTGGGATAAAGCCCTGGAGGGAAGAGGGACCCAAAAAAGATGGTTAATATTCAAGGATCACCTGCTCTAAGCCCAGGAGTGAGCTTCCTAACAAAGAGGAAGGCAAAAATAACAGGAGGCCTATGTGGATGAGCAAGGGGTTCCTGGACAAAGCTCAAACACAGAAACAAAGCCTACAGAGGGTGGAAGTAAGAACAGGTAACTTGGAAGGAATATAAAGAAATTGTCTGAGAAGTCAGGGATCAGGTTAGGAAAACTAAATAGCTGATAGAATTAAAATCAGCCAGGGATGTCAAACTTCTTTAGGTATGTTGGCAATAAAATAAAAACTTGGGGAAATGTCTGTCTTTTTCTCATGTTCAGTGAGCTAGAAGAAGTTTTATCAAATACTCTATATTTTCTGACAAAGAATACACAGAAATTTGCATTAAAAATGCATTTTGTAGAGTTGTTTCTGTTGCCTTTGTTGCTATATAATTTGATTTTGTTGTGAGGATGCAATGGAATTCTTACATGATCTTCAAGCTATTTGTGTTCTTTAGCTTCTCTTTCCTCTAAAGATCAGAAATTAGGAAGCACTGCTCTCAGAGGCTCACAGGTATAGGTGGAAGCTGTCCCACACAGGCACTGTCCTGTTTTGCAAGATTCTGATGACAAGGTAGCCCTGGAAAGAGGGCAAGAGATGCCTCCACATGCTTGGAGAGACAGTCTGAAAGTCTGACTAAACAGTCTGAAAGAACCTGAGAACATCTCTCAGGCCTGCCCCCAAGAAACATGAAATCCAGGCAACCTGAGACTGAGTCACACTGAGGATCTTTGTTTTCTTTTAACTGTACTGATTGTGGTGGATAAGACAGTGTTGCTGGCTAAGAGTAGCATTTTCTAATGAGTCCCTTTCTTTTATAAACATCACCATTTGAGTCTGAAAAAAGCAAATGCTTCAGACATGTGGCAATACTCCAGTAGAAGACTTTTATGCAAGCCTTTGGGTATAGCTGTGTGTGTGCATACACATGGAGAAATGGGAGGGAGAGAAAGAGGCTTTTAAATATATTCTCTATCATTCTCACTTTATATAAAGTCTAATTTGTAAAGGATCATTGAACTATAAGTCATTGCTATAACAAAGTTATGAGATTTAGGTCTAGAGGAAGCCATCCCTGAACAGCTTCAAGACTAATTTGTGGCTTTTAAAATTTTACTGACCATTAAAAAACAGGTTAAACTTTTTTCCCCAGAAAGTTTCACCATTTTTATCAGTTCTACTTCTGAGTAAAGTAAATGTCTCCACTATTTATTCTTAAGGCAGTGTTTGTGATGAAAACATAAACATATGGACTTAGATTCTGCATTAAATGTAAAACTCCAGAAGTTAGGCATGATTCTGAAAGCTCAATGAACCCTATTAGGCATTTTATTCTGCCCTGAGCTGTGCACAAAACCCAAGTACTAACCTGAATTTTGCATTTCAGTAGATGCCAGTATCTAAAAGTGTCTAACTCCCTGTTGTGAATCCATCCAGCTAAGGACAGAAAATTTATAAATAGCCCCTCATTGCATATGATAGAATCTATTTGCCTCGTAATTGTAATCCTGGTTCTATAAAGAGACCCCCAGCAGTTGCTAATTGCGTCTAGAAACCTCATTACATTACACCAATTGGATTTTTAATTAGAAATGCAGATGGTAACTCATTTATTACTGTTGTAAGATCCAACTGGGAAAGAAATTTCAATTCGTTTTGGATGCATTCACCTTTTGGATGCTGGAAGAGAATGAGGAAAGAGAATGGTAAAACTGTCTTTCAATAAAGATGTATTATTGCACCAAGGCTGAAGGTCACAAGAAGTAAAAAGAAGCAGCATCTATGAAGCCAGTTTCAGAAAAATAAAGAGCCCTACAAAGAGTTCTGCCAGGATAGTCAGCTGGGAAGTTGAAAAGTGAAAAGCTAGCCAAAATGATTTTGTGGAGTTATTAATATCCCCTTCTCCATTCTTTTGAATGGAGAGAATGAAGGTGAGCATCTCAGCCTACAGCTGAAATTCACTTGTGCCTATATTCCTTTTCTCACTGTACAGAAAAGAAGTCCCTAATGTCATTCTTTACAGTGACAGCACTACAGAGACTGCTAAGCTTCTAGTGCTGTGAGCTGATGTGCCCAGTGCCAATCCAATCCTGCTCCAGATCAAGGCCATGGCAGGACCCAGCAGTCTCTTAATTACACAACAGACGAGGTTACAGTGTTGCACCTTCAGGGACTGGTGATGACAACCCAGATCATCAATTTTCTGCTTTTCTTGTCCTTTCAGACTATAAATTCTTCAGGAAAGTGGCTTTCACTTTCTATGTGTTTCCTCAGCCTGGAAAAAAGCAGACCTTGACGCAGAGCAAACAGACAGCAAGATCAACCACTACAGCATAGCTCTTCCCTCTGAAGGTGTAAGTGCTTCTCACCTTTTTTTTGTTCAGCTGAGGCTTCTCATTTCATTTTTTTTGCTTAGAATCATTTGCTCTGTTTCTCCCACTCATATGCCGTCAGGAAAAAGAAAAATGTTGTTCTTTCACTGTAATGAAATCACTTGAGAATGAAATGCCATTAGCTAGTGTCAACCTGAAGAGGCAGGAGCTATCAGCATTTTGGATACTTGATACAGCAGCTGAACTGCTTCCGCTGCAGACACGTTTGTGCGTGTGAGTCTCTGTCAAGTGGTCCTAATAATATGTCTTCTTGCCTGAAAATTGTGTGAACACAAAGCTAGTCTCAGATCAGAAAAGTGTAACACAGCAACAAATACACAGATTCTCTTAAAGTCTTCTGTTACCCTTCAGGAAAGTAAAACCTTTCCTCTTCTCACTTTTTTTTCACAGTAATGTTACAATTTCTACTGAGAGTTTGGGTGTTTAAAAAGAATTACAAGCTTTTACTTCAATTTATAATGTGAATTATTAGAATTACAGTCGTGCTTTCAAAAATACTTTTAATCTTTTACAAGTAAATGTCAGAGCCTGCTACACATTATTCTGGATAAATGGATGGTTGTTGTGCTTTCTTTCTATGAAACCAGAAAATTAAATACAGGCTCCAGATAAGGAGCTAATCCTGCTACAGCTGGAGAGAGAGCTTTTTCTTTTCTCTCTGAGTAAGACGGGAGCAGGAATAGCCTCGCTGGCTTCCAAAGAGCCATATCCTTTCGTTATTAGTTAGGAATGCTACTTCACATCAGGAAAAGCTGAAAATGCCATATATAATTTAGCTCATTTGATGAATCCTGTTTTAAGGTCCTGATGATAGTTGCTTTAATGTGAGCAAATTTAAACCATCCAGCCTGCCTTTTTTTATTGTATTTTTCCTGTTTTCTTCCCCTAGTAATAAATAAATAAATTAATAAATTAATCACCACTCCACTTGGTGTAAAGTCTCACTCCAGCACACATACTTGAGGTTTACTGAAAGCAGGCCTACTGCTAAGATACTATTTTGCTGTTCAGATAGAAAAAAAATTGCTAAAAAAGGCCAAATTATGAACTTCAAATTATGAACTGTTAGCATGAGCATGGTAGTCATGCTAAATTTTGACAGCTGTATTCACCACAGTATTTGTCAGGTGTACTTGAGGTGCTGCAGATCAAGGAGACTCTCTCCTATGTCCTTGGAGCTCAGAGGTAATCAAGGTAGTATCAAAGAGTATCAATTGCCATCTAGACTAGCTTCCCAAGGGGAAGAATGAGAGGTGAATGAAAAGCGGAAAGAAAGGCAACCGCAGCAAATGGAAGATTGCTCTTTTTTTCTATTGTATTTTCCATTTCTTTTGTAGTGCAGAGGGAGGACAGGGTACAGTGGGATGATCAGGGCTGTGCATAGAAACAGGGTCTTCTCTGTAGGATCCCCACTCCTCTTTGCAGAAGTCACCAGGCAGTGAATAGCTCAGGAGAGCTCCGGGAGAAGCGACTGCTGGAGGGTGCATAAAGCTGAATGCTGCCTTAGAGAACTGGGCTGGTGCAGCATTCTACTTACGGGCTTACAGGTTGCATGATCCTCATTTTTGGATACCCAGCATGAAACTTCAGGAGGTGCAATGAAACAAAACCAAGATAAATTATTTCACATTTAAAGAAATACATTTTAGAATCCTAAAAAACATTGAGTTACATTTTTCTAAAGCTTCCGCCACTTGAAAAACAAGCATGGTTACTAGCCTCTCTTGTCGAAGCTATGCACCTTGGACCTAGGGGCTGCATTTGCCAGTAAAGAGGAAAGCTATGGAGTGCAGATAAGTGAGTATTTTTACAGATTTGTCATGCCTGTTGCCTTGGTTTTCCAAAAAGGCACCATTACAAAATACAGTCTTCCTCTATGTGCTTGTCACAAATATCATCCTGCATCAATGAAGTCAATCCATCAGCTAATATCTCTTTCTCTCTGAATAGCTCAGCAAAAGCAAGAAAATATTAAGCACAGAAATTGCTATTGAGTACATACATATTGAGTATTAATCATTAACACGTTGCTTTGGGACTGTATATCAGGGTAATTTGTGAGATGTAACAAATTGTAGGGTAGTTTAAAACTCACTGATGCACACTGACTTGAGTTACTTGCAATAAGTGGGCAAAGGGGCTTATCTCAGTTGCTACTGTACTATCCAGCTATAAAACCTAGAAAAAACATGAATGAATACCCTTTTGGTGTACCTTCCTTCATATATACAAGGCACATAACTGCAGGTAGGCAATTATATATGGTCTTTTTCTTTACAAGTTTCAGAATCAGAACAATTATTTTTAACTCTAAAGGCAAGGATCACCATGGAAACTTAATGAGGTATGAGAGTGATCTGACTGATTGACAATGTTATAGCAAAAGGAGATTGACATGAAAGGCAAAGATAAAATTCATGCTTTTCTAAGGCACGGTTTCTCTAGTAGCTGAATCATTTGGTTTCATTTTCCAGACACTAATATTACACGAGATTTTCTTGTCCTTATTCAAGAGGAATACATTGCAGAGGTCACATTTTCTCTCTGACATGTTGTCAGTCACAGGGATGATAAAAGCACTGAGGAATTTTCTGTCTAGTTAACAGGAGGATGAGACCCAAAAGAAAAGATTTATGTCTTTGTTAAGCGCAATCCAGCTACAAATCTGTGTACTAGTTTGATCTTCTAGAATCATAGAATCACTAAGGTTGGAAAAGACCTCCAAGGTCATCAAGTCCAAACTTTGACTGAACACCACCATGCCAACAAAACCATAGTAGTAAGTGCCAATTCCAGTCATTTCTTGAACATTTCCAGAAATGGTGACTCCACCACCGCCTTTTACAGTCTTATGTATTGGAGCTTACGTATGTAGGTTCCAATGCTTAACCACCCTTTCAGTGAAGAAATTCTTCCTGATGTCCAACCTGAATCTCCCCAGCACTGCTTGACACCACTTCCTCTTGTCCTGTCATGTTACCTGGCAGAAGAGACCAACCCAACCCCCTCCTGGCTACAGCCTCCTTTCAGGGATTTGTAGAGAGTGATAAAGTCCCCCCCAGGCCTGCTCCAAGCTAAACAATGAGAGCTCCCTCAGCCGATCCTCACAGGACTTGTGCTCCAGACCCTTCACCAGCTCCACTGCCCTCCTCTGGACTCGCTCCAGCGCCTCAGTGTCTTTCCTGTACTGATGGGTGCAGAACTGGACACAGCACTCAAGGTGTGGCCTCACCAGTGCCCAGTACAGGAGAACAATCACTGCCCTGGTCCTGGTGGCCACACTATTTCTGATCCAGGCCTGGATTCCTTTCTGGCCACCTGGGCTCACTGCTGGCTAATCTTCTCAATACTAAAGCTAGATGAAGTGTTGCTCACATTTCTCTATGGAAAAACAGAGGGTACTTGTAACCTTCAAATGTTTTGCAAATGCATTCTGGTTTTGTCAAATTTTTCAGTGCATGGGAAGCTCAAGAATGGAGAAAAGTCCTGGCAGAATAGTTATTTCAGCTGCTCATTTGGAAATTGACGTCTGTTTTGGAATGTCAAACCATTTCATTTTTACTTATAATATACTCATAGCATTTAAAGAAAATATTCTCATCCATAGAAAATAAAATACTTCATTCCATCTGAAATTGTGTTTTTCATTCTCTTGTCCACATTAAAAAATACAGCAACCTTTGACTACTTTAAGTTTAGCTTGATCTTACTGCCTTGAACTAGAAATGTAAAGGAAAGAAGTAACTGTTTCCATTTATTGAATTCATCATTTCAAGTGCAAACCTTGATTTTCTGCCCTTGTTGTAAGGTAAATTTATACATGTCATGAGAGAAAATTCTTCCGGTCTCACATAAGAGTTGTAACTTAAGAAGATGCCTTAATTTCTGTGAACAATTAAACAGGGGACTAATGCTATTAACCTGTCTGTGATCTGAAATCTTGTAAAGAGGGTTGGTTTTGCCTGTTTGTTCTAAGCTGCCAGCTCAGCCCTGGCTCACTTTGTCCCATGGCTCCCTCTGTCCCATGGCTCCCTCTAGCTCATGCCCTTTTGTTCAGCCACTGACCCCCTCATTCACTGGCACTTAGAAAAAAAGTCTCAAGCATATGAGCATATTTTTCTTCATTCCACAGTGTTTCCTTTTCTATTTATTTGTTGACCTATTTTTACTCAATCTACTCATTATTTTCAGCTCCCAAAGCAGTGGGTGCATGCTCAGTCTTCAAACTGGCTGAGAGCTACAGTTGGCATAGGCAGAAACAAAGGACAGGAATTGAATTTTCAGTCCTTGCTCTATGACTTTAGGCCAAAGAGTCTGATGTAAAGTGGTCACAGGACAACAAAATAATCACTTTTAAGGCAGTTCAAGTATGACAGTGATGCAGATGTTAAAATAAGCACTGACCACAAGGGTCCTTCATGACCTTTTCTGTTTTTCTCTTTAACACCAAGCAAAGAATAAACTCCCATTACCTCACTAAAATGCCCATAGGGAGCCAAGCCTGATGTTTTATCAACTGTGGATATTTGGTGGCTTATTTCTGTGGTATGGAGACCTATGGGATAGTGCACATTCTTCCTGTAACAACGCCTTCATCTCATTCCTGGTGCCAAGTCCATCATCGTGGGACTAACAGTGGAACACCTCGGAGGGGAAAGGCCCGTGGCTGCTCTGTGTCTGGTCCATGTCCGTTCTGTGAGGAAAGCCAGACAGAGTGCACCCTACGGACTTTGCAGTGTGGCTTCTTGGGAGCACAAGTGGCTTTTCTGCTCTCTTAGTAATTGCTGTACCAAAGAAGAACCTAGACTGGGAATCCTGGGGTAAATCTCGGCCGTGGTTCAATGGGAGCACAGCACAAGGAGCTGCAGGGCTTCTAAAAGGCACTCACAGGACAATGGGGAAAGGAGAGAAAAAATAAAAATAGGGGAAATAGAAATACCAAGACAAAAAAACAACTGTATAGTCAAAAAGTATTCTGTGGGAAATACTTATTTACAGAAACTGGGGGAGAAGATTGGTCATAACCAGTAATGACTGGTCTGATCATCAGGAAACACTGCAAGCTGCCAAATACTGCAGTAAAAATATGTGGAGCAGCTTTGGGTGGGAAAGTCTCCTGGACATGTTGCCACTCATGGGTCTCATGTCTCTTCTTCCCTAGACTTTCTACAAGGAAGTTTTTAATGAACAGATTTTAAAATGCATAGGTACCTGTTACCCAAGAGCTTGGTGTTTAAACACACTTAGAGACCTGAGCTTTAGAGGCAGCTATTTAAAGCTTTTCTGGCACCTAAAGACTTTCAACTGCACCAAGTTACTTAGTTTCCATTGAAATCAATGGGAGTTCTTGGCTTTTATCCTTAAAATGAGGAAAATAATAGTTTAATGAACACGGTTGCTAGGGTAGCTAGAGATGCTGAGTTCTCCCTTTTTTGCACAGAAGCAGGCACACTCGATTACGTGTCTGTCCTGTTAATGCTCTCTGCCCTGTTAATAGCTGGCAGCTTTTTCTTTGCCCTCGGGGGCTAGTGACCTCGTTGCTGGGGCAGAGGGTGCCAGGCACACACTCCTCCCCCTTCAGCAGCTCAGAGAGGCCAGATGTGCAATGCAGCAACCAGCCAGTAGTGAGTACCTGAGGTTACGTCAGAAACAGTGATGCCCCAGTTTATTCATATTTATGACTCATATTGGGAACTACTATCATTATAACAACATTCAGGGACTTGAGATTGCATTAGCTTTTTGTGTTCCCACTGGCTGGTGTCACCCACATTGATGCACAAATTAAAAGTAACTGATGGTTATTGAAAAGTCTCTCGGGATACATTTGGTGAATTGCTTAAATAGGGATTTTGAGGGGTATTTCCTTGACATGTCCTCTAGGCATGAAATTTCCTTGCATTCTCAATGGTAAAAAGTCATGAAGAGATTTCTTGCCACAGCTGTGTGTTGTGGCCCTGTAGGCTGGCATCTTCTCATATTCTGGACAGTGATGCTACAGCTTGGTGAATTAAAATCACACATAAGGTGTTTCCAACTGACATTTATGAACAACAGTGTTTTACAGACTTATGGGAAAAAAATGAAAATTATTAGTATGAAGTTTGGTAGGAACTTGGCAATTTATGTAGATAAACCTGGCTCTTTCAGGAGCTTCCCTGCTGCCAGAATGAAAGAAGAAATGTGTGTTAGAGCTTCTAACACTCATTGATCACCCAAATCACGATTTCTCCTCAGGGAATATTTTCAGCCTGAAAAGAGAATATCTACAGAAAGTGCCACACTGATATTAGCTCAGTACAGCACTGATTTATTCAGTAGGGTACTACAGAAAGCAAACAGCTATTATATTATGAGTTAATTGTATATCCTAAAGTGGATTATTGTTATCATTGTGGTGGGTAAGAGTAATTACACAACTACTGACTGGGTGTTTATGTGTAATAGGCTACATATTTATTCTGTCTCAAAAGTCCTAGTATTTTAGTGGAAATATCTAGTAACACCTCTAATGTCAAATGAGCAAGGGTTTTCACCTGAAGGAGGGTAGATTTAGATTGGACACAAGGAAGAAAGCTTTAACAATGAGGGTGGAGGAACACTGGAGCACATTGCCCAGAGAAGTGCTCAAAGCCAGGCTGGATGGGGCTTTAAGCAACCTGGTCTAGTGAAAGGTGTCCCTGCCCATGGCAGGGGGTTGAAACTTGATGATCTTTAAAGGTCCTTTCAAACCCAAAATATTCTACCCCTCTATGATTGTAATGGATGAAGTTTCATGTATAATAGAAATAAGAGGAAAAGCAAAGGAGCACTGACACTAGAAGTTAACTAAGAAAACAAGAGTGGAGCATGTGGAAGCCAGAAGTATCACTGGGACAATATTCTTAGCAGGATATACATGACATAAGGTGATGCAAAAAGGTTTTGAATGTTTTCTCTTGCCATGGATATCAGAGTATTTAATTAAGTGACAATTAATAAAACACATGGAACTATCTAGATTGTCATTTCATTAATCGGTATCAACAGAGGAAATGTTTGCTGATTGTCAGGCAAATTCATCCTGCTTTAATGTACCTGGCTATACACAGCAGAAGCATATTAACAAAAGAAGCCTCAGAGATGAATACTCGGATGAAACACCCAAACAGCTCATACAATAAACAGTAATCACTTTGTCCTGATACAAGTACAATGACTTTAGCTCAATTCTGTCCTTAAGCTTATGTAAGAGGACAAATTAGATTGTGATCCTGTACCTGAATTAGCAACACCGTGGCTTCAATTTGTCCTGGGAGAAAGGGAAGTATTGCAAAGTTGACTTCCCTCCAGTCCCGCACTGCTTTCACTGGGAAGGAGTTAAGTTGAAAGTCCAGTGATCCAGCACACCTTTCAAAGAGTTTGGTACTGGCTTTACAAATATTCTCCACATCTGGCACTTGACACCAAAAGATGTCAAAGAACTCTGGTGGGTCATCCTGTTCTCTGAGCTACATCTCACCGGTCACCTAATTTGGAAAATTTTCTATGGAGGAGTAGTGAGAGGCTTTTTCTTGATCTGACTGATGTTCCTTCTGCAGCAGCAGAGAAACAGTTCTGCTGGGATATAGCAAGTGTACCAAACTACAGTTCCTGATTGTTCCTCCTGTATCTCTTAGTTCTGAGTACAGCTTTTCTCTTACTTTTTTATTCATACCCATCCCACCAAGACCTCACTGTGTGGCATTGCCTCTTTATTTTCCTCCCTTTGGCCCTGGCCAAACTATTCTTTCTCAAAATGTTCATGGGAGATCCTGGTGAATTAGTTGGAAGTAGGCCCTCATACTGCTGCATCACTTGTCAGAGCTTCTTGGGCGCCTCCTGGGAATGGCTGGCATTGTTCAAAGTACTCTTCTTGCTGTCCCATCTTCTGTGCTCTTGACCCTTAGATCCTTGCTCCTTTTATCTCTTAATGTCATTATTCATTCTTAGAATAATTTGGTGGTTTCCCTGCTCTCTTTTTCTCTAGCCTCCCCCTTATGAAGAAAAGCTTGCATTTTGTTAGCAACATTGTAATATTTTTCTGTAAAAGGAAAAACCAGAAGAAACACCACTCATAAACAAATGCTTAGATAAGAGTGAGAGCAGAGCAAACATATACGGTACCTTCCCACTAACACTCTCCTCATTGACAACACTTTTCAGCTCAGGGGACCTTCCTAACTTGTTTTTATTTCAATATTTAGAAGCATACAGCTGGTGTTGTTATCTTTCAAATATTTTTCAAGTCTTCCCTTGCACATAAAAAGACTTCTTGCATCCATAACATCCCTAGCAAGGAGTTCCACAGATTCGCATCTAGTTTTTGTGGGAGCAGTCAGGTCCTATTGCTTACTGTGAACCTGGCTCCCACTAACTGCATTTTTTAGCCCTGTTTCTAGCATGTAGAGACAGTGAATAGTTAAAACTTTTTCCTTGTGGTGATTTGGTAAAGCTTATTTATATTTTTCCTGAAAACTGTTATTTCTTCATCATGAAGTTTCAACAAAGTCAGTTGTTGCTTTTATGGGAGTTTTCTGTACCTTTGATTATATTTGTTGCCCTCCTCTTACCTTCTGCAGCCCTTTTAAGTCCTTTCTTTTGACATGAAAGTTTGATTTATGTTTTCTTAACTACCATAAAGCACTGAACAGATGTTTACATGGAACTGTCAATCATAATGCCAAAATCTAGTTGCTCCTAAAAGCAATGGTCAGCCTAGAGGCCTTGTATGAAGTTAGAATTGCTTTCTTCTCCACACAAATCACATTACACTTATGCATGCTGAATTTCATCTGGTCCTTTATTGCCCCGGTCCCTTGGGTTGTCATCTTTTTGCAGCTCACCAGGCTGTGCTCATCCTTAATATTTTGAAAAACTGTGCATCATCAGCAACTTTTGTCACTTTGGTGTTGAATCCTTTTTCCAAATCGTGTATGAACAAGTTGAACAGCACAGATTCCAGTAGGGATCTCTCCACTGATGACATCACTCTATCACAAGTGATGGCCATTTATTAATCTCTTCCATCTCCTGTGTCTTGGCAAATTATCCATTCCATGACCTTTCCATTTATGCAAATGATCACAAAGTAGAGAGAAGGATTGGTGGAGTTAATTGAAAAAATATGTAACTCCTGCAGAAAAATACAAGAGAAAAAAATACATGTACTTTTAGTCCAGAAAGCTGACTGTATCCTGGGCTGTGTCAGAAGAAGAGTGACCAGCAAGTTGAGGGAGGTTATTCTTCCCCTCTACTCTCCTCTGGTGAGACCCTACCTGGAATTCTGGGTCCAGCTCTGAGGTCCCCAGCACAGAAAGAACATGGATCTGTCTGAGTGAGTCCAGGGAAGGGCCAAAAAAATTATTGAAAGGCTGAGAGAGTTGTGGTTGTTCAGCCTGGAGAAGAGAAGGCTCCAGGGAGACCTTATTGCAGCCCTTCAATATTTAAAGGGGGCTTATATGAAAGATAGGGACAGACCTGTTAATAGGGCCTGTAGCAATAGAACAAGGGGAAATGGCTTCAGACCATAAGAGGGTGGATTTAGACTAGCTGTAAGGCAGAATTCTTTTATAATGAGGGTGATTGTACATTGGCATTTGTTGCCTGGAGAGGTTGTGGATGCCCCGTCCCTGGAAACATTCAAGAACAAAGCTCTGAGCAACCTGATCTAGTTGAAGATGTCCTTGTTCATTGCAGGGGGGTTGTACTAGAGGACCTTTAAAGATCCCGTCTGAACCAATCTATTATTTTACAGGAAAGAAATGGCTTTGAAAATTGCTGTTTGTCTTCTTTCACTTGACTATTTGAACACATAAACCAAAAACTCATTCCTTTTTCTAAATTGTTTGTATCAAATCCAGTTCAATTGGGAATAAAATGTTATAGTTTTGACGATGTGGAGAGAAATTGAGTGCAACAGAGGACAAGTTCTTTTCTATGAAGACTGTCTTAATCAACACTTACCTGAAAAAAAAAAAAGGAAAATAAACAAGTAGACGAGAAAAGTCTCTACGTATTAAAAAACAAGTACTTCTCAAAAGGTTCTTCCAATATCAAAATCTCTCCTCACAAGAGACATTTGGAGGCATTCATTTCCAAGACTGACACTGATGCACAGTGAGCAGCTAATACACAACAAAACGTGAAAAGACACATTTACCAGAAACTGACATCAAGGACAGTGTTTTTAAATCATAGTCCATAGAACCTGAAATTCAAGCAGCAATTTAAGTTGTTCTTAAGTTGTTCTAGGACTACAGAAAGTCTCTCCTTGACTTCTATCACTACTATAGATACATATACTTGAATGAACTTGAGACAGTCCAAACATAACAACTGGGGTCAACAACAACAACTGTTGGTAACAACAACAATGTGAGTATAGCAAACCCATTTCAAACTGCTTCAGAACCACATGACAAAATGAGGTTTTTTTAAAAAAATCTAAAATTGTCCAAAAATGATAGGTGGAAATAGGTGTTTGGAATATTTGTGGCATGGTGAGTTACACATATTTGCAGAGGTAAAATGATCCCCTCTGACTGACAAGTTGTGTCTATACAGTCAAGCCTATTGCAATTATGTGTCCAGATTTTTGTGAGTATTTAAGTACACTCATACTTCCTTCCTTTTCTGAATGAGATGTAATGGATACTTCTGCTAAGGTTTTTCTCAGATCCTCAAGATAGTCTGATAAGGCTGTGGCTATTTGAGACCTCCACTTTGTTTCTCACTGGGATAAGGAGCTGTGACATCTGTTACAGAGAACTGCAACTCACACTGCGAGTCAAGTGCAACCAAGCTTAGGCCAATAAATCCATGCTCTCATGACTTGTTAAAAATCTGTAGTCTAGTGGCTCTCCACCCAATCTTGGTATACTCATAGATTGACTAAATATCAGTCCACTCTCTGTTAGCAACAGATATTTGAAGGTGAGAATAAAATAAGTAATTATTGTTCAAAATCTCCCCAGCCCAAAGTTAAAGAAACTCAAGTCACAGAAATTCAATTAAAAATGTATACAGAGGTTTGCATTCACAGGCATCTCTAAAAAAAGTAACCATTTCCCAAGTTTGATGTCTACATTAATTTCTCTGTATGCAGTCTAAACTTGTTACATACCAGACATTTTGTAGAACGTGTTTACAATCAATTATTTATATACTTAGGGGCAGTGTATTTAGGGTTGTGAGCTTCCAGGCTATTAATAGTACTACAAAGCAGGTTTTGTGTCTGCCTTCAGGAGGAGAGAACAATCTCACCTATCACCAGGATAAGCAAGAGAGAAGGAGTTTGATAAGTTCCCACAGTGTCTCTGCCTGAAATCATCAGGAACATTTGTATCTGAATCCCAAAACCTGCTCCTAAAAGTATCAAGATGAGGGCAGCAAAGAAAACAGGATTCAGAAGGTGGTGGGGCTTCCTAGGAAAGAACAGCCCCATCCTGGTGGATAGGATAGCAGGCAAGGCTTACATTTCAAACTGAGGGTAACCCTAAGGGTACGCAGATGTCGCTCTCAACACTAAAGGCTCCCAACACTACACAACAGTAGGCCAAAATCTCAGGAACCTAGGTAAGAGATGATGAGTAAAGAGTATTTAATACAATTAAATTACATTGTTTTCTGCTTTCTGACCTTTGTTTCCAATCTAAAGTCTAGCTAGCATGTGTCATCTTTGCTGTACTATTGAGCTTGTCTAGTGCTCAAAGCAAGATGAATGAAAGAAATGCATCTCCCAGAAGGCAGTGGACCCAAAGAAGTGCAGATACACAGACTCCATAGCTCATAACCAGAGAAATTCTGAGGAAAGAGGTTGTACTGAGAGTGCTTTCTGCCAGGTTGCACCGCCACAAGCCAGCTGTGGGAAGGTAGAAATGGGTGATGGTTATACATGGAAGAGACGCTGAGGGATGCTCCATGACTCACGGGTATCTCTAACTGCAGACTAGCACAAAAACTGAAAGTTGCCCCTAATCAACAAAATTGGAAATCCCTCTGGTACTGTTGATCACAGAGCTTGCAAGGCAGTCAGGAAAAACCCCTTAGAGGTGCTTCTGGAAAGCAATATTGAGAAAAAATAAAGAAACTGGTGCTCAGCCAAGAAAAATAATTGCTCTACATCACAGAAACATAATTCGAAGCATGCTGTGAAAGAAATTCTGTCTAGAAGGCAAGTAAAAAGTTATGTATTAGAACAGTGTTATTACAGACTAAATAGAAAAGCTGATGTTTGAAAATTGAAAGAAGCTACAACCCTCTCCCATTTGTTTGCTTTAAAATCAGAGATAGATTTGATAGAATCTGATGGTATCAAAGAACTGTTTAACAATAGGAAATCTTTTCTTATCTACCTGCAAAGATGCACATCTTAAAACAGAAATTGAATATTCTAGGCATGCCCATGCTAATGAACAGATATGCAGACTCAGAAAGCTGAGATATGGTTTTCCAGTTTAATCTTGCTGACTTGGAACAGCTCAGAGAAGGAAAAAGTTTTCTTTCATAACCATTACTTTGTATTTTCACAGAATAAACAGGTGCAATATTGACATGACAAACTAGAAAGCAGGTGTTTTAATTAAAACAGCCATAGGAAGGATCATTTGCAATGTCTCGACAACCACAATTAACTGAACTCTGTGTCTCAGTCTTGATGGAGCTCATTTAGAAGGTATCAGAACATTTAGAAAATGCTGTGAGTCAATTGTTTTATATCTCCTGCCTTGTAGGCTTGCTGCAGAATATTCATTCTGCCTCCAACATAGCTTAAGTCAACATTAGAAAGTCCCCTGCACTGTAGCCATAGAGTTAATTGTCTTGATTCACATTCAGGAGTTATTTATTATGCAAAGATCTGAACATTAAGAAGACCCCCCTGTGGCAGGTAGGTAGTGTATAGCTTTGTGAAGGCCCCCTAACCACAGAGGAAAATCACCCTCAAGGTGTGCATCCACTGAGGCATTCTACCCCCATATCTAGGATGCAGTCCACAAACTAGTGTGATCTTCACAGCCTGTGGGTCTGGAAGGTCCCTCAAGGATGGTTCTGTGTTGGGTTGTTTAGGATTTCTCCATGGCTTCAGCAAAAGGGGGAGAGAATTTTTAGTTGTGAGGACCTCACAGAGAAGTGTGGCTCCTCCTTACACTCCAAGCGTGGCTGATAGTGGTGTGGGAACATGGACTTCTGCCTGCCAAGAAACACAAGCAAAGAAGATATTTTAGAAAGACCTACAATAAAAAGAAAAATTATCATTATTCTAATGCTTTTTTACAAAGAGTTTCTCCAACTCTATTTTTGCTCAAAGTATTCACTGTTTCAGTTGGTCCCAATTCAACTTGTAGTAAACAGGATTCCATGTCACAAAACCACCATCACAAATACAATTCCAGTACGGACAAATTACCATGAAGACTGAAATAGTAACACTTTCTGAACATTGCAGTTCTATTAAATAGCTAATTCTGACAACACTGTGTGACAGCAAAATGGTCATGGAAAGACAGCCTGTAAGATTATACAGCTATCCCTGATGAGAATTGAGGCTATGAGTTCACATTGATGAATGGGGACACTTTGCTGACACTTTGTTAGAGATGCTGTGGTGGTTCAGCCATGAACTCTCCTACTATGCCATGTCTTAGGGACTCTCATATCTGATGCAAGGACAGGTCAGCTCTCAGTGTTGCAGCAGATGTACTCCAGTTGTTTACAAGATGATGTGTAATAAATATGATGTCAATAAACATTCAATTATTTACTTTACTGAATGTCTCAGGGTAGTAGTGGTAGCAACCAGCAGCTATTACCCAGGCTGGAGATTCATGTAGGGAGTGAGGTGCTATGGGTAGCTGGAGACAGCACCATTGTAGCTGCCCCAAAGGCAGTCACCCTTACTGCAAAGCAAACTCTGTAAGCCAGGCTTTCATAACCGGCTCTATTGCTCATCAGGTGAGAATTAATACTAGGGAAAGTTATCATCTGCCAGCTTAGCAATTTTGGTGGGTTGAGGAGTGTCATTGCATGGGAGGTCATTCTTGTAAGGTGACCATCAGGGTTTCTACTTTCCCCACACTTCCAGCAGGAGGCCGACTGGGAACAGAAACCTCATGATCACCATGCCAGGCTCTGCAGCCCTTTTTGTGAATTAAAGCTTCTAGCAATCATGTAGTATGCTGTAGCCAATTAGGATCTGATTTTTCTGACATAGTTATCACCTGCATTTCCCAACGGTTTCAGCTGTCCTTTAGGCTGATTACATATTCTTCCTACAAGAGAGGAATATTACAACTAAATTAAAATATTTGGACATGGAACCCTTTTATTTTAAAAATAAAAAACACACCATATTTTTTTCTGTTGAAAAACATTCATCTCTAAGCCTTTTTATCCAGACTATTTGATTTTTTCACCAAAAAAAATGAAGCTTTCTGTGGGGTAAGTTCTCTGCATTTTATAACCAGATCTGATTATCTGGTGCCTGCCTTTTTGTAAAATGTGGTATATTCTTTAAATCCTTTTTTCCCATAAGTACTTCTGTTGTACTTTATATTATTTTCCTTTTGACTGCTTTTTTACTATCAAGTTCTCAGCACCATGATGCTCATCTTGTTCTCATTCTGGTACTGAGGTCCTTGTCAGAAACTCCCATAAGAAGAGCCTTTTATGTAGCTCAAACATTTGTTACCCTCTGAATCCCACTTTTCTGCTTTTTTTCAAGCAGTGCTGCCTCATTATCCCTTTCAGCTGTACAGTCTCCAAGGCTCTCCCTCCTTGAAACAGCGCCTCCTGGATTACTCCACCCTCCTGAACTAAATTGTGTCATTTCCCTCATGTTTTTCCATCATGGATATTTGTTAACAATCACCAGCCTGTGAAGTGACATACAAACCAGAAATAAGCACACTGTCAGTGTAAGGCTGTCATCTTCTAGAGATGTCAGTATTTACCATTTGTGTCTTGAATTGAATGGGACCATTCATGTGTATAAATTGCTTCCCCATGCAAGAGTTTGCAAGATTCTGGCCTAAATAAAGGAAATAAATATTCAGATTATTTGCAGCAGAACCACAACATGACCATTTGCTTAAGCCAGCTCTTTCTCCTTCCATATTTCTTCCTGCCCCATCTGCCAGCATCTCATTGCACCTACTCTGAACTCCTTTCTTCCTGTGCAGGTTGGCTTACAAGTTCTGTGGGACTTCTATGAGTTTTTCAGCTGCATATCCACGACGCAGGGAAACACATTCAGCAGCTTGGAGGCACCTTCCCTTTTTTGTCCTCCAACATGCTTGAGAACTTTCTGAACACTGTATAGATACTGAAAAAGAGACAAGACCAGGGCACAGACCATATGAGCTCCATATATTTTCAAACCATATACGCATCAGCTCAGTATATTCTAAAGTAACACACATTAAGGCTATGCATACGCTGTATCTTTTGAGTGTATCTGTTTTTCATTTTGTCTGTTTCTCTGAAATTTTCCACCCAAAAATGCTGCTCAGGAAGGTGAAATAAGATCTTATTTATTCCCCATTAATATTGGAGAAATTTAATTTGAAATTGCAGATCTGTGAGATACACCAACGAGCATTTATATGATCAAGCTGCACCTTATGATGCCAACTCACTTAGCCTTTAGATATTTACTTTGCTTCATCTGCATATCTGACATTATTAGAAGACACTTCTTTGTTTAAGAATTGTGCATTAAATGACAGTGTCCAGATAGCAAGCACAGTATGTAATGTATATTGCTAACACCATCCAGTGAAAGATCAACTACGTGCAGAAAAAATTTTCAATGAGGACAGCATGAAAGGGTTGGGGTTATTCATCCTGTAGAAGAGAAAACCCAGGAAAAATTTATTGCAGCCTTCAATACTTGAGGGAGGCTTATAAGAGAGATGGGGACAAGCTGTTAAATGGGGCCCATAGTGATAGGACAAAGGGTAATGGTGTTAAACTAAAAGAGGTTAGATTCAGACTAGGTACATAGAAGAAATTTTTTACAAAAGGGTGGTGAGACACTGGCACAGGTTGCCCAGGCAGGTGGTAGATGCCCCATCCCTGACAACATTCAAGGCCATTGATCTAATCCCTGCTCATTGCAGGGGGTTGGACTGCATTACCTTTAGAGGTTCCTCCTAACCAAAACCATGTAATGCTTCTATTTTATGAAAACGAGAGAGGGAAACAGACAGTATTGTGTTCATGTGCATGTATGTGTACTTCAGAACTTCAAATAAATAATATGATTCAAAAGGTAAATCATTGAATAAAATATCTTCAAGTGCACCATTTTTTTAAAATGTAGACTAAGCGTTCTCTCACTGAGAAGAGAAGAGCTCAGTACAGGATCTTTTAAAGCACCCTTGACACAGCTGTCCTTGTCACAGTGTTTCTTTTATCCTGAACTTCCCTGCATGTAAAGGAAAACATCTGCTTATGGATGTTTCATCAGTGTTGACACCTATAACTACTGGCAATTACTCTTTTTCCAGTCCATAACTGTTTGGCATTTATTTTAAAGGTGACAACCTTAGAAAAGACAAGACTGATCTTTTGAGCAGGCTCCAAATGTCACATTGTGAAAGATGTTGTTTTATCATCAACATATGGCATCTGTCTGGGCTCCTTAAGGAAGTTTGTATCTGGAAAATAAATGTTCTCTAAGCAGGATCTTTGTGTCTCCAGCTTTTAGGCAACCTTGACAGAAACACCATTCTGAACATTATTTACCTTCAACTTAATTTGATCCTCAGGAATTTACACATAGTTTAAAGTTTCAGAATAAATTCCTCAACCAACTCCTCATTAAATTTACTTGAAGGGTTCTCTTATGATTAAAACAAGCTGGTTCCCAGAAGACTGTATCTGTGCAAATGTACACATTAGTCTTTAAGACTACCCACATCCTGGTACTGTGGTTGCTTGTGCTTTTTAATGAAGAGTGAACTCCACAATATATTTGCTGTGCCAGGAATTAGGTATTTTCAGTATGCTACCAGATAAGGAATTTATTTGAGCCTTTATTAGGGCCATCTTAATTTGAACTCTACATTTTGTCAAGAAAACAATTTTTTCTTGAAGAAATTATAATTTTAGTTGTTAATGAAACAGGGGCAGAAGAGTAGCTGAACTGTGCAGAGATGGATGCTATGGCAACTAGAGCAGGTATGAAAAATGCTTTCAAGCAGAGTATTTAAGTTAGAAAAATTATAACAATAGAAATATAATTAGCAATTTAAGTAGACACCTTTGACTCCAGAAGTGAAGGGCTCTGGAATGCTAGCAGCTGATATTGCTACAGTTTATGCAAAAGTGTTTTCAATTTGTTGTTGGTTGGTTCACTGCAACTCAAGGTATACAAAATTAAATTCATGCAAGTTTTTGCCAGTTTCTTCCAGGGTAAATTCAGACTTCTGTAGCAAAAACGTCTACCAGGAAAAGAGGCTGTGGCAATGGAAAGAAGGAACCAGCTGGCCATAGCCACACCATCCTTGGTGATCCAACTAGTGAATAAAACTGGCACTGCTTTCTGGGAAGAGCCATGGGCATGAAAGTTGAGAAATGGTGACTTGAATGTGTTCATCTAGTGAATGCAGCCTCGACATTTTCTAGCTTAAAAATACCTCTCTAGCTTTGGAACATCAAATTTAGTGTAGCAATTTAGCTCATTCACCTTCTATGTCTTCTCGCAAGTGACAAGTTAAACTGGGGGAAACTAGGCCTCTTGTGGTTTTTTCAGAAGCATTTGCTTTCTTCTGAAGAAACATATAACCCCTCTATACCTTCTATGACACACATGCATTTGAGTTTTTGGATTCCTTTGGTGCATGATTTTCAACATCTGTTCGGCAGTTATCCTGAGCTGATGTCCAGTTCACGCTTCTTCCAAAAAATTCAAATCTTTCTTCTCCTCTAGAGAATAAGGGTATACAAGTCAGTATTATTATCATCGTTTTTTCATATTCCTGTGAAAGAAAGTGAAGATCAAAAAACAAAAGACAAGGCAAAAGTAAATTCCATTGTTCTATGGCAGAAACCCACCACATTACTTTCTAGGCCATAAGTGTCACATCTACAGGCACACTGTACTTTTGATCTGTGCACGTCCATCACAGCCTCACACACTGAGTGTGGCATAGAGACAGCAGCTCCTCTTTGCATAGGCACTGCCACTAGCACACACACACACACTTCTAGATTTCTTAGAATAGTGTTCTTGATAGATTTTTAATGCCTTGGTTCAGCTACTACAAATGCTCCAGCTAGGCCGAGGTTTTTTTGCATGATGACACACTCCATTCTCATTGCAGTTCAAGGTATGACTTGCACAGCTGCTTAGCAATTTGCAGAATCAGGCTGCTTTGGCATTTGAGAAGCTGAAGGTTGGCTACAGATTATGAAAGTGCCCAGAAAACGAAGGGCTAGTCAGGGAAACATGTGAGAAACAGCTCCACCGATGCAGTGGGAATGCAGGGTCCAGTGCTGTCTCTGAGATGAAAAGTTGCCCTGGAGCCTGTCATGAGGGAAAGCCTGGGGAAGAGCCACCTGGGTGACTCCAGGCATTGCCAGGTCCAGCACAGCTCACTGTGCCCAGGCTGCTCAACCTGAACGGGCTTCAGTGTCTGTAGGACACCCAGCAGCACCCACAAAAGCAGGCATGTGAGATAGATGCTGCCGTCCCAAATGCCCCTAGGGCTTCACACGGCAAGGGGCCAGCCAAGTACTCCCAGCATGTGTAGCCTATAGATGCAGATAACTATGCAGACAACTCACATAAAAGGGAGAGCTGGTTGCTATCCCCTAGACTACGTAATCTGCATCTACAGTGAAATGCGAGGAATCAATCAGCAAATCATGGAATGTCTTTTTACCTTTGCTATAAGGCTCTAAGACCACTCTTATCACGCCTAGATTACAGTGAGCTGGTTCTCAGTGGTCCTGCAATTTTATAGTAATCACATCCCATAAGATGCAGAAGCACAACCCAGAGCAGATCAGCCTTACACAGACATTTGCTATGCTAGCTGAAATATTTTCTTGTTCACATCAAAGTCACAAGGAACTGTTCTATAGTCAACATCTCAACAACAAATCACTGGAGTGTTTTTGCAGAGTCCATGTAACTGCATCAAATTTGGCCTAATATAAAAGACCGTGGAACAGAGACAGGTTTCTACATACATCACAAGCCTCTATAAATTAGACATTGACCTTTTGCTTTCACAACTTCAGAGGCTATTTTTTTAAGGCAGCCTCAGCAGCTACTTTCTTTCTGAATAAAATAAGTGCTGTTTTAATTCTGCTCCCAGGGGCTGCACACTGGGAAGGTGGTAACAGCTAGTTCACATGACAGTGAATGAAGTGGAATAATTAAAATGGCCTCCCCAGTAAGAAAATGTAGGTGAAAGATGAAAAAACAACTCTTGATCATGTCCTGCACAGAAAATACATAAGAATTCAGTAAATTGATCCTGGTTTCTTAAAACAGCAACTCGATTTTTAACAGCAAATGGTTTTAAACCAGCCTTTCAATTTGTGTTTTCAGTGGCTAAAGAGCATGGAATGAAGGCCAACTGAGAATCTTTGCTTTTCTCTTGCCTCATTGCTGTTTTACCACTGCAGCTGTACAGAGAAGTCTGTCTCACGGTGCTGAGAAAATGCTGCTTGATAGTTTTGGTTTGCTTGGGAACTGTCCTGATGATCTGACTTCTTTTGCAGTTCAGGCTGAAGCAGAAGACCCTGAGTATATTGCACTGGTTCTCAGAAGAACAGTAGAGCATGCATGGGCTGACAGACACATGCCTCCAGCCAGATTGAATGAGAACCTAAACAAAACCAGAAGCATACATAGGAGGTCAGACTCGGGCTGGCACACATCGCCAGTGATGGTTAGGGAGAGCATTAGGCAAATTCAACTTACAGCGTGGGTGGTCCCTTTCCAGCTGCAGAAAACTGAATCCCACCTTTCTGTCCTTCTCCCCACATGCTGAAGTTTGTGGTCACAAGTTGATGCTACCCTGGAGTATCTGTGAACCTACTACCATGCTCCAGCACTTAAAGGGACAGAAATGATGACTTACTTCCAAGAGCTGTGAGGCCATAAAAAACCAGACTGGTGCACCTTTATAGCCAGATGACCACTTCCTTCCTCCTGAAAACAGATATTGACATGGAGGACAGCATAGTCTCTCACAAGTCATGGTGACGCTTAAGTCCCGCACCCCGTGTGGTTCACATCTCTGGATTGCTAGGCACTGTTATTGAATCCATCTGTCACAGCATAACATTGTACTGGAAAGAGTGGCAAACAGCCAAGGAACTTTTCGAGAGCTGTAACACAAGATATTCAGGAGTTCCAGTAAGAATCCCCTAACCCTCATATAACTGACGTATGAAACCAATATAAAAACCATAAGGCTCAAAATAAACCCAAAATGTGAAGCTACAATTTGCTTGGGTTTGTTTTTGTCAGCTCACTATACTGATCTCCTCTTCATTTTGCACTTTTTTCCTATATGGAGCTGCAGATGCTTTACGAGTGTGTGTATGAGACACCTCTTGAGGCAAGGCAAAATATTTGCCTCCAACCTTGCTGAAATGGAACCTGAAGTTTGCTTCAGGGTGTTTTTGCAAGCATCAGCCTATGGTCATGAAAATCTGGCCAATGTTCTGCTGGTTGTATTTTTGTACTCTCAGATCTCTTCTCTGGTCCATGGAGTGTGATGCCATGAGCCAATGGCAGTGACAGAGCATGGAGCCAGAGGCACAGTTGTATCAACAAATTGACACAAGTATAATGCCACATTGAGATATCTCCCTTGCTCTCAGCACCCAAAAAAGTACCTTTTCATGGCTTTGTTCTGTGCTGTGTAGATAGAATAGTTTGTTTGGCATCTTAGGAACATACAATTCCTCTTTTCCAGCAATGGTTCCTTATTTTCTTTTTCTGCTCTTCCTAGGTTGATGGTTTTTTTCTTCACGAGATGATTTAAATGCAAAATTCCTTTTATGTAGATGGGAGAGGTTTAGTTGTTCAATAACACAGTGCTCCATTCCTTAGTCAGGTATGTTGTCCAGTAACAACTGTGGGAACACTGCACGTGCACTGACTTTTGGATTGGCCCCACAGCTCATGCCTTGCAAAAGGATCTGTTCTGCAGGGTTTAGTGCCTGATACCTGCTGCTCTGCAGCCAACAGAAAAAGTAGAAAACACCAGAACAAGCTCCATTCCTAGTGGAATCCCAGTAGATTTGCACGAAAAAAGTTGGCTTATAGGATGGTGTAAAATCCATGAAATTAATGGCTGCTGTTTCTGTAGAAATATTTCATCAATAATGATACATGAGAAACATAAGCACCTCAATTTCTTTAGACTGTGTAATATGGGGGGCTTTTCACTTCTTTTGAAAAAACTTCGATCGATCAGTATACTTAATGCACAGTAGGGAGAGGCTCAGTACTGGCTTTCCAAATCTTAATACCTTTAAATTAACTCTACCATTTGATTAAGGTACTGAAGTATTTTCTTGAAGGGAGAAACAATATCTTTGTGGTACCAAAAAGAGAGTTCTATTATTTTTTTAAATTAAATTTTAATATCAGATTAAAGTACTGTTGATGCCATAAATACCATAGTGGTCCTCCAGCATGTCAGCTCTTCATGCTCCTGTGCCTCAGGAACTGTCTGTATTTGTCAGTTTTTTTCATTATTTTGTCAAAAATGTTTTTATTTTTAGTCTTAATAAAGTCTCTTAAGAAAAAATCTTTCTCAGAGGGGTAGTTAATTTGATCTTTTGTCTTAAGCCCATGTTTTCCATTTCATTTTCTAAGCAAATAAAAGGTCAATTTACACTTATAAAATAATGAAATGGTCTCCATGTGTCTTCCTTGAAATCTCTACATTAACTTTGGATGTGATTATGTAGGAGCATTGCTAATTTTATTTGCAGTTCCCTATTACCGTATTTGAAATGTTCCTTAAGATACACCTAGAATTCTCATGTTTGGGAAATAATACTCTATTTCAGCTCTAAAGTATAATACAAGTAGACTACCACATAAATTACAGTATTAAAAAGTTCTAGCTACAAACCGGTTTATGCACAAATGCTTTTCTCATGTTTACATTCCAGTATTGGAATATTATTACAATTTTATTATCAATCAGAATTCCATTACCATACACTTTGAAAAATACTACTTCCTAATTAAAAAACCCCAACCTTGAAAGCTGAAATTAGTTTGTATTTTCTCTATTTTTCTCCCCCAAATGTCAGTATTCAAATTTCAATATTCCCTAAAAAGAATGTCCACATGCTCCTTCAGCAATATCCCATTTATAAGACAGACTCCCTCAGGTGCCTTTGCCATTTACATTGCAGTTGATTCAAATCTTGATTGCCAAAGCTTGGAGGAAAGATAATCTCTCTACCAAGGAAAAGAACCTTTTCTTGCTTATCCTTTCTTAAAGGTTTTTTAAAGAACTCCTCCATGTGTCAGGGCAGGATACCTACCGTTGGACTAACCAGTTCTTTATATTTATACTTATAGGTGATGTATAATCCTGGTGTCAATAATCTGGCGCCAGTAGAGGGTAATCATTGACTGCTTCATTTTCCTGTGCAAGGCTGACTACTTTGGTGGTATTACTAAACAGAGTCTCTCCAAAGTTCTTTCAGTTTTATGTTTGTGCACTGTTCCTGCTTTGACATATTAAATATCTGACATCACCAGGGTTTCTATCCAACACAATTATCTTGCTGAAAACAGAGGCCTGGAACTTACACTTGGATTGTGCATGGCTCACTAGATGACTTCAACTGCTGCAGAAATAGTTTATGTATACAACAAGCAAATGTTTTTAATGAGAAACTGGAATAAAATCAATACTGTAGAAGGAATTTGAGAATGTTCATCATGTTGTCTGTCAGCAGTCTCATTTTCTTTAATTCCTTTATTAAAAACAGCTCTTAGTAGTTCATTATATGACACAATTTAGGTTAAAACACAACCCACATTTATCCTGTGGCCAAAGAGTCTTCAAGGGTAGCAGAACTTGTATAACTCCACTTTGGAGAGAGAGGAGCAGAAGAACAGTGAGATTGGGTAGAGAAATCCACAGTTTCCTTCCTAATCCTATAGCCTTGTCACATGAAAGCATTTTCTATGTAAGCACGTGCTCTGACTGTGCAGTAAATGAGTACACAGCTGCCCTTCAAGTAGGAGGGCAAAGGCTTAATCTTAGCAGTTTCCCTGACAGAAGCTTTATACTTTCTATTCTTAAGATCAGATGGATTTCATCCTTAGGTGATGACTAGCACTTTATGAGTTCATTCTCTGCCATCTGGGAATATAAATCCTTTCACACTGGCATTTGAGTAGCTTTTCAGTGCTTTACATCTTTTAAGCACTTGAGAACTAATCTCATCCTCTATACTCAGTTTTGTGCGCTGGATTTTCTCAGGTGGTGGGAGAGGAAGAGTGTCTCTCCTGGCAGGATGGAGCACCCCGTTGGCCAGTCTTTACTCCCTGGTAGGAGGGTGAAGCAAAGATTTCTTGCAACTTCAATCTCTAATAGTTCTGCCATTCCTGTTACCCTGAAGCAACCACACTCTGAGTTTGAACCAAAAGGAAACTTCCCTTAAGCACACATCCCAAGTCTGGCCAAACTGTCAATCACTGACTGGATTTTTAATGCTGCCATGTCTCCAAATGTGGCTTCAGCTGTTTTCTGCAGGGCAGCATTGGGCTATTTGTTCTGACTGGCAAGCATCAAATGCTTAAGCAAACAAGTTCTGAGTTTTAATACAATCACATACTGTCTGAAGTCAACCACTCTAGGAAGCTTTGGGCAGTGAGAGAAATAAAAAGAGCAGGTGGAGATGGACCTAAAGACATTTTGGGTGTAGTTGGTGACAAAACAGATATTGTTAGACTCATTTTAGACCAAGTATGTTGTAGCTGGCTTCTGGTCTTCTGCTCCAGGTCCCATAGAGATATGCTATCATGACACTAACAACTACCAGGAGCTGAGGACGGCTGGGGTCGGGAGGTGGTCGCAAAAGAGAAAGGGATGCTTTTAAGCTGGAAATAAAACCAAAGACCTGGAAACAAGAAGTATCAGAAGACTAGGAAGTTGCCACAATTGGTCAAACAAAGAGAGGAGCAAGACAGTGAAAATCTGGCAAACTTCAGGTAAGAAATTGAGAGAGTGTTCTCTGCTCTTGAAATTATTTTGAGCAGAAGAATATGATCCCCAAAGGCTGAGGAAGAAATTTGGTGGTTTGGAGAAGCGCAAAGCTGGTTTAATAGGTATTAAGTCCCAACTAATTTGAGGATGATTTTTTCCCAGGAACAAAATCAATGCTCCCCCGCAGTCCCAGCTGGGCTGAGCCCTGCCTTAGTGCAGCTGACAACTGAGCCCTTAATATTGTTTCTCTGGGTAAATGGATGACAGCCGTGTATCATCCTCCCCTTGGTGACTCTTACTTCTGGCACCATTTGTTTCCATTTCATTTTAAGGTCAGTATGAATTGTCTCGGACAAAAATGACTTAATAATGAAATTAATAAAATGAAATAATGTTGAAGTAATACTATAAACTTATCTTTTGGCAATCTGACAAGCAAGGGAAGCTTTAGATCAGATTATCCAACAATTACTTTTCTAAATATACCTAAGCCATTTCTCAGCGTAAACTTGCAGATTGCATAAGAACTCAGCAGTCCTTTGTAGGCTCCAGATTCTTATCTTTCAAAAAACTCAGCTGCATGAAACTCTCAGTTTAAGACTGTGACATAACTGATTGCTGTAATATCATTTCCTACCAGAATGTTCCATGGTACACTGTGCCCTGAGATAGCATCTGAAAGTGGTTGGTTGGGAGAGGTGTAGGAGGATCAGGATTCATGACTCTATGGCAACTGAAAAAAATGGGAACCCAAAGTCATAATAAAAATGATTCCCTGCAATAGGAAGTTCTGTTTGCTCTTTGAGAGCAATAGAAGAAAAATAATATTTGGTATCTTACCTATTGGAACAGGGAGAGCATTTCACACTCTGATCAGAGAAAGCAAATGCGTGAATCGGCCTGCAAGAGAGGAGTATGAGGAAGAGAGGACGGGAGGGGAAGAAGGGAGAGACAAGAAGGGGGAAAGGAAGAGAAGAGAAGAGAAAAGAGAAGAGAAGAGAAAAGAGAAGAGAAGAGAAGAGAAGAGAAGAGAAGAGAAGAGAAGAGAAGAGAAGAGAAGAGAAGAGAAGAGAAGAGAAGAGAAGAGAAGAGAAGAGAAGAGAAGAGAAGAGAAGAGAAGAGAAGAGAAGAGAAAAGAAGAGAAGAGAAAAGAAGAGAAAAGAAGAGTCCCTAAAATAAAATTATTCTTTAGGAGTAGGAGTACATGGATTTCCTAGCCAGACATGACATATCACATCATAGGCCGTGAAGTAACTAGCCCACAGCATCATAAGGAGGAAATGAAGGCAGAAGAAGATGGGGAACACATCTCTTGCAGTAAAAGAGCATGGCAGCACTTCAGTCAAAACTAAGAACTGGGCCTGGAAGGCATTAACAAATGGGCATTATAGGAAATTATTTTCCAGATTATTGTACATTGAGCAGAATCTCATGTTTGTATTAAAAGTGCAAAAAGTGCTGTCATTTTGCACAGATGACAACCTGAGGAGCAAAGGCCAAGACAGTCAGTTCTTTAATCTCAGTAGTCACAGACAGGATCAGAAGAGATCTGGTGGTCTTCTACTAATGTCATGATACAATTTTTTTCTTCCACAGAAGAGGATTAAGTACAATCTGACAATTAACTTCTATCTTTCTCATAATAAGCAGTGAAAGACTATTTTAACTAAGCCCAGCAGTAAATCAAAAATAAGTGTATACAGAGTAAAATTGCTTCTTTCCTTTTTTACAGTTACAAAAAGACCATCTGATTCCAATGATAATCAGCCACTCCACATGATTCCCATTAGCTCTGTCCATGGAACACCTGAACAAAAGCCAAAGGAACTTGGACATGTTCCTCATTCTGCCTTTTCATTATTTTTTTTCATCTAAACATCTGTTTTCCCATGTTGACGTATGAGCTCATAACTTGCAGAACAAAGACAACCCGTGCCTTCATGTAGCAGCATGTTTATGTAGGTAGAACTGGGTTTTTCTGACAATTGCTCTGTATCAGTTCCACTCTTTAGTCTGTTGTCCAAAGCCACTGCCACATTGCAAGGAATGAGCAAGAGGCACTGAATGCTTCTTTAGTGGGGAAAATTTTTCAAAAAAATAACCAGAAACTAAGGCATAATTTAGTGAGGGATATTGGTTAAATATAGCTTTATAAGGAAAACATGATGGTGATTATTCATGAATAGCAATGCTATGACCACTATCACAGATCATGTCTATTTAGCTGCACAACACCATAGCATTTTCAAAACAAATGTGGTACTTGTGCCCTAGTTTGAAGCTTTTACATTTTAGGGCCATGATCCTGTAAAAGTACTCACTTTTCACAGATCACAGAGATCTCTTGCAATACCCCGTGCTAAGCATGTGTGTGTAACAGCTCAAAAGGACCAGGACCTCTTAAACACACTGTATTTAAGATCAACAGATCCTGTGGAATGTCTCATATATGGAAAACTATGAAAAGTTTAAGTGCTTGCACATAAAATAGGCAAATTTAGAAAAAAAAAAGAAGAAAGATAAAAAAGTTAGAGATTACAAAATAGACTACAAAGTAGAGTTGCTTTGGACTGTAATATGATTTGTGCTAGTCCTGCTGGTGTTGGCTTTTCTTTGTTTACAGTATGAATGCTGTAACCCCCTCCATATATCCAAAGTTGAAATAAAGTTAGATTCAATGTTAAGCATTTAAATATTTTAAAAGTTTTAACAGCTTAGAGTGTTAAAGTTTTTCTAGCAATAATGCAGTTAATATTATTTTTAGATTAGAGTTTACATAAAAACAAATATCTTAACTTTTTTCTTCCATCCTTCTCAATTACATAAGCAGACACCAGAGTACTGAGATCAAGAAAGTGGAAGGCAGACAGAGAGAGCAAGATAATAAACAATACAGGAGTTGCAGCAGGAGGAACTTGGGATCAAATGAGAGAATGGGCATCACTAGGTTAAGGTTAGGACAGTGAGGCAGTAAGAGTACGGATCTACAGATTTGTGGCCATTAAGACAGAAGTACAGAATACCAAATGTAGCTCTGCGTATTCCTTCAGTAATATAAACAGAGTATCAACAAACACTCTGTCAAACAATGTCAGGAGGGTGGCACCTGGCTCCAAAGAGAGGAGGCAGGCTGCTGTAGGCAGGCTGCTGTCAGAGACCATGGGAGGACACCAGCTTCAGCACCAGCTCCAGACAGCTGGGGCTTAACAAAGTTCTTGCAGACCCTGGTGTCATAGAAGTGGACTGGGTAGCAGCAAAGGGGGTTTCAGCAGATTTGGGGGGTATTCTTCTCATGATTATTCATGCAGAAATTGTTTTCTCACCTCAGCTCACTTTAGGGAACCTGTATTTCCCATCAGGGATTTCTGGAGATGCCCATTTCCATAAAGTTTACTGCTGGAAGGCTGAAAACTTTTCTTTGTTTGCAAGAAGTTACTAGCACTTTTAGTAGCATTTTTAATTACTAGCATTTAAGCCAAAAAAAGGTAGTCATAATTTCAGGTATTAGCTGCCATCGCCCTATCAGCTACAACTACTCATATATCTCTCCCACCCAGGAGGAGAGTTCAAATGCTAGTTTTAGCTGACTCTGGTCCCATGGCAAAGACAGACATTAAGAGCAAGGAATTCTTAAATCATATTTACATACAGCAGATGCAAAGGATTGCAGTTTGTACCTTTTTTTGCCAAGCTTTGTTTCATCTGAGATGGTACACACTCAGAGAAAGCACTCATGCTCTGCAGTTTCATGGGAAGGCTGAAGAGCTGGGATCCCTGTTTGCTGGACAGATGGGCTCACCTGGAGGGCGACTGACGTGCTGTCACTTCTTCACTGATTCAGTACAGATGGCCAGCTGATGCCAAACTGGGCAGGAACAGCCTTCTCAAATACCTCACAAAGACCTCGAGCTGGGTTTTTATGTGTTCTCTTAGGGTGGCACTGCACTGACACTCTGCCATAAGAAACCAGGTTGGGGAGCTAAAATAGCACCTAGCTATTTGCGTTCTCCTCTGCTGGTTTTCTGATAAATTGGCTTCTGGTCCCATTCCCTCTGAGAGGGCAAGGGGTATCCCATTGCAGTGGTGCTGAGTCTCTGCCAGGTCACCAAGCTACACAGAAACCTGCAGCATGACTCACCAGGGGTAAATGTTTTGGGTCTAGACACTTAAGAAATCTTGAGTCATGTATATGTAGTTATAGAAACTTAAGGATCTGATTGTAGCAAGCTCTGCTGAAACACAGTTAGATACTTCCCCTGCCCTAAGACAAGTAAAACAAAATTTGGGAGAAGACCAAATGATAAGTGGGAGAGGAAAAACATTAAATAATAGGAGCAGATATTTCTGTAATAACTATAAGCAGCTAAAGTCTTAAAGATTCAAACAAGATTAAACATTAGGAAGAAACACTTTGTAAAGGTATGGACAATTTGGGAAAGATTTCTTGGAGAAAATTAGTGTTTCATGCAGTTCCATGGTTCCACAGATTTGTATCATTCCCAGATGTTCCACAGGTTTCACATCTGAGATCCTCCTTGAAAAAGAGTGTGAAAGAGAAGCATAGTTCCTTGCAAATAATTAAGAAAAGATAAAGGGGCACCTTAAGGGGCACACAGCAAAAAGGCAGCCACAGCAGAGCAGATAGCTGAAGGAAGAGTAGTGTTACAATAAACTCAGCTATGAAGTGCTTTCAGAAAAATTTACATGCAGTGAAATTCAGCAAGTCTTACAAATGTTTTCATGCTCTCCATTTATGTATAGGGCTGATTCAAGCTTTTATTTCAATTATTGCAGTTGTAGTACAAATTCATTCTCATAGTTTGTTTCCAACAGCTCAAATTTGATTTATTAAAAAACCCCACCATAGACAATGAGAAGTATCCCTTTCTGTTCTTTAAATAGCCTTCTGTTCACTCTGAGTGCTGCACAGTTATACTCACAGCCCTATTAATTAAGAACATGCTGTTACCCTCAGCACTGGGAGAAATGAAGTTACTGATAGATAGCCACTTAAAGTTTTGAGGTACCTATCTTCCATGAGAGCTTCCAATGAAAGGAAATGTGGGTGTCTGATGATGTAAGTTCTTTGCAGCATGGCTGAGAAAATTGACCCTATCTCTTTTCACCCTTGTGTATTCTAAAAAGAGTGGTGTTCTTTCTGCAAGCATTCATCTGGTTTCAAATTGGATTGTTCATAATGTGTTGAGTTGTGAGAGCTTACACAACTTTCCTTCTCTTCTCCTTTCTCTATCCTTCCTTGCTTCTGTGCACACTCAAACTGGGAAATATTGTACATAAATCTCCAGCAATGTGGGGATATAGTAACTTCATGCTTTGGAGATCTCATGCCTAAACAAATGGTCCAGGACATGATTAAATTCCAACTAATTTTATATAGCAGAGAATATAAAAAACTTTATGTAAAGTTATGCTGTGAAAACTGCCAGCAGTACTAAATCACATTTAAACCTCAATAGTTCCTCTTACTGTTATTTTCCTGCTATTTTCTTTCACGGTTTGATCTGTGTAGACGCTTAGATGTGAAATGATAAATGTGACAGATACACCAATTTTTATATTGCATGGTTTTATGTTTTGATTCAAGAAGAGAGAAAAACTATGCCTCCTAAAGTCAAGAGAGACTTGACTCTCAGGAGAGGATTGTTGTTTCACTTGTTGCATAAAAACATTTATGTGTCAGCCTCGCAGAACCTACAGCAATGAACAGGGCATGAGGAAAGATAAGCAGAAATTTTTAGTCAGTTGCCTTTAACTTTTTTCTCTTTTTTGTCTTTCTCTCCTTCCAGATGCGTGAAAGGGAGAGCACAAAATGGTCAGTTCTTAACAAATCAAATTAAAACCCAGAATGATCTCCTAATCCTTATCAAGACAATGACACAACAGTACAGTATGCTTAGAGGAATAAAGAATAATATTTTGTAAATATATGTACATGCTCCTGAGACAACTATTTATGAACAAGAGATATTTGCTTCCTATATGTGATAGAAATTTTATGATACAAAAAATTATGATATGCAAGACCTAAAGTCCATTTACTGACACTTAGGTTCCCCATCTGACTGCACAGATAATTTAGAAATATTACATTCTAAATTCTAAATACTAAATTCTTCTTATTCGTGTTTGAAGTCTAACAGTCCAATGTCACATGCTGATGTAGGTGCTACTAAACATTTCATGCTGTATTTCACACTGGCATGAAAGCTTAATTTTTCAAAAAGTAACACATTTTCTCTTGGACACAATTATCCCTGTCAGTTACAAAGCAGGAGGCTAGACTTGCTAGTGGGCACTTTCAATACCTGACCTTTGGCATACACTTCATAGGAAATTCTCTAAATTCACAAACAAATCCTGAAACTCTTACTCATATTAAACAGCCTTCAACATAAACAGGCGTCATGTCACTCCAGCTTATACTAGATAACCAATGGAAAAATGCCCTTACAATCTCTTTTTGATCCTTCTGATCTATGAAGTGGCTTCAACATTACATGTGGATAAAACTCCTACCAACATACTAATACCATCAGTTGTAATAACATCAATAAAGCATCAGCTGCCATTATCTATTATTTTCCAAGAGACTTGTTATCATAATAGAGAAATTGAAGACCTATTTACTTCAAGGTGTTCATGAAGCATTTAAATTTATATTCACAGAACCATATTAAGCAACTAGGTAATATTTCACTTTAAGAGTGAAGATGATCTCTGTCCTGACACAAGCTGATCATTGTCTAAAAAATGTTTCACATAAGAAAAGATAGAAACAGGACTGAGGAAATTTTAAAATAAAATACTGGAAAGAAATGGCTTCCTAAAGTACGATAAAAACAAAATAGCCCAGCCAGCTAGAGAAAAACAAGACCAACTCCCAAGTGACAAAAAAAAGAAAAAAAAAAGGGTTACAAAACTCACTAGTTTCCTTCGCAGAACATTTTTAAGGTACCAAGGAAGAACAGCTAATGAACAAAATCCTAGATGGTATAGCATCTCCTGTGTGGGAGTTTGAGAGCTTTGATTCAGAAAGTGTCAAAGCAAAATAAGAATGGAAATCAAATTTTATATAATTAAAAGTAAGATGGTCTTTTGTACCATATCTCAGATCCGGAAAATAACTCAGGCTCTGCAAAAGAGGTCACTGAATTGTGACTTTTTGCAAATATCAAGCGATTTCCTACTATTCTCTTTGTCTTGTCTTTTCCCAGTTGGACCATTTTTCTTAAGCAGTAGACAAATAATAACAGAATGGAGCACATTGTAGTGAAATTAGAGCTCTCCATCACCTAGTCTATTTTATGCTTCTTACATAATGAGGTGAACTTTACTGTAACTTCTCTGGCTCTGTGAACTTATATAAAGAATAGAGGGAACTAATGAGTACAGTAGGATGAATGGCAGTAAAAATAGAGCAGAAGTCAAGATTTACTGTAAAGCATACCAGGACTTTAAATGTACCATAAACTGCCCAGACTTGTATGAGTTTCTCCTGTTACAAAATGCCGAAAAGACTTCAAGACTGAAAGAATTCCTACTGATTAATTCACATTATCAGTGGCTATTCATGTGAGTCAGTAAAAGGAAATATTAGTACTCAAACATCATAGACACGTGCTCAAATGAGAACAGTTTCTGCTACTTTTGAACAGCTAGATCCCTAATCATTATTTCACTCAAATACTCCTTTTTTTAAAAAAATACTCCCATAATGAAAGAGAAGCATACTCTAGGGATTCTGTACTACCTGAATGCATAAAAAATAAGGCAAACTTTAATAATGCTACCTAAGATTTTTTGGAATGTGTGTGTATTGAGAATCAGTTATTCAGGTTTTAGCTCCTGCTTTTCTTGATGTTCCAGGTCCCACGGCTACAGTACTGATCAGAATGACAGCATTACATTGGATAAGCAATATCTGCCATCTGCTGGAAGGATATTTTCTAGCACTGATGAGGCTGGCATTGTTTGGTTAGGTGGCCAAATAGAGAGAAATCGAACTAACAGCATTCTAGAAGTTGATGAGAAATTGAAACTCAATCTGCAGTATAATAAAGACCTTCACATGCTGTTTACTGGTGGAGAAATGAGTCACAGAAGAAATGATTTCCAGAGCAACCCAATGGAACAGGACTCAAGACTTGATCAAAGTTGTAATCCCCTTTTCAGTATGGCATCCCACACTGCTACCACTGCTGCTGCAGGAAAAAAGAAAAAAAAAGGGGGGGGGGGGGGAGGCGGGGGAGAGTGTTCGTAAACCACAATAAACCCTATTTCCTATTCAAACCATTTCAAAAATACAATTTTCCTCTATCCACTCTGTAATTATTTGCCAGAAACATAGAATAGAGCAATACTGCATATTTGAACAGAAAAGGGTCTTGGTCTTCTTATTTTACATGAGAAGTAAAGCACTTAAGTTAACCATGATGATAAAACATTTTAGAAAGAGAATCAAACCTAGTGTTCGTAGGTTTGTAATGGTATTACAGATATAGATGGTTACTGTCACATGCATATGTATTGCATACAGATAAACTTCCAAAATAAATGTCTTTGGGATTTTGACAAAACACTGCTAGTTGTCTGGGCTTTTTAATGCCCTTGAAAGCATTCCATTAGGCTTCAAACTGATATTTCCATGATGTGAATGGAGTGAAATGTTATAATTACCTGAGCTAACAGAAATTGCACATTGCCTTTGCTACTCTTTGGTAGCAGCAGTACACTACCTGGTTAATGCATTAGTGTGATGTAGTAGGACTTGTAGCACTATTATGACAATTATCCATCACTTCTGAACCCATTTCCCTCTTATCAGCCTCATATAATTTTGCTACACATGAATAGCTCAGACTGGAATTTTCCATGCTGAATGTTTGCCTCTGCACAATTTTGTAGAAATCTTCAGTCAAAAGCTTTCAGCTGTTTCTGAAAACACAATTAAGGGGAAAAAAAAAACAAAAACCCACATTGTTTTGACCATGTTAAAATATTCTGGCAGCCTTTTCTTTGAATAGTTACAGTACATTCATCCTTCTGTACAGGGACTTCCTCTTTGCAAGCTGGGTGGCCTATTTATCAAAGGTAAATTTCTTGTTATCCTCACAAAATTTTATCAAAGTCTATCCGTGTTATAAACCTTGAAGCCTTTGCATAACATGTTTTCAGTAGAGACCCCAATACATCCACCCACTCCAGCCTTAGAGTGCACACTCCTTTTGCCACGTTTGAGGATTCAAGCTGATACCATGGCTGGCTGGTCTGGGCCTGTGATCTGAGAACGAGGATACACTTTCAACAGTCCCAACACCGGTGGTATGGGACAGAAAAAAAAGGGGAGCTGGCCAGGACAGAAGTGCTATGGTAGTTGTGGGTGGTATGGTGCAGAGTGGAGTGGTGTGGCGTGGTGTGGTGCGGTGCGGTGGGGTGGGGTGGGGTGGGGTGGGTGGGGGGTGGTGCAGAAGGTACAGCATGAGAGAGGAAAGCTGGGATGGGTTGCCACAGTCCTGAGAGCAGTGGGATGGAGACAATCAAAAGAAAAGAAAAGGTTGGTGTGGTTACCTTAGACCTAATTCAAGATGGGATTGAGATGAAGAACTAGAGGAGTGTGAGAGCGACCAAACAGGTTGGCAGGAAGGAGATATGAAAGGGAGATGGATTTAATTAGTGATCAGATATGGTGGAAATAGGGGAAATGTCTAGGAAAAGACATTAGAACAAGTAGCCGAGAGCAGATGACAAATCTAAAGGAGAAGATTGAAAATCATGATGAATGGGGAAGCTGAGGAATGTTGGAACTGAAAAAAGGCCCGGTGGCTCGGGTGGGGGGAGAAATTGCAGTCCAAAAGCAATGTGGTTGATAAGAGCAAACTCCGTTTATTAGCAATCAAAGGCACTTATATAGTATACCAGCTTGTTAACTCTTAAGTGGCTTAAAACTTATCAAAGCAAATTTCTGCTTCTACCTAATTGGACTTACATTGGCAAGCTTCTACAGTTATGTTATGATTAAAAGAATTCAGAGTTCACCTCCCCTCTCTGGGTCTTATCTGCACAGCTGTATCGCTTCAAACTCCCTTCTTTGTTTCTCAGGCTTGGTTCTCACACAAGAATTTTCTCATGGAGAGTCTCTCACACAGGCCTTTTGCTTGCAGGCTCTTGCTACAGTTCTTTTATTGATCCCATAATTTTATCAATAATCCATGTCCCTGATCCTCTAACCAAATCCCAACAGAGGAAGAAAGACTAGATGAAGAGTCAGCAAAGAAGAAAAAGTATGGGTAAGACAAGCATGAAAACATACGCTGAGGAATGAAAGGGGGCCAGTCAAGGAGATAGGGTGTGAGTAGAGCTGGGGTTTAGTTGGATCAGAGATTAGTACTGGTTTGAGAAGTCTGTCAGACTGAGTATTCTCAGCCATCATTTATTTCAAGACTCCTTGGTCAATGTAGAACATGTGTCTCAGTGGACTTCCTAAGGCATGGGCTATAGACTGGGTATCCCTCCTTGATGTCATTACACATTATCTTTTCCTCATGTTTCATTCACTCAGCTGCTCTGATGATGCATTTACTATTAGTGTAGTAAAGGAAACTGATTCTTTGCTGGCCAAAATGTGCTTTTTACAGAGGTGAATGAAGAATTTTATTCAGTAAACATACTACCTATCAAAGACAGTCTGTTTTTAACTTGGCTATTTCCAAGTATATCCACAGCCCTTAGGAGGGCTGTATATGTGTGTGTATGCATATATTTCGCTCAGGTTATGTTTCCTTAACAGAGTGGGAAGCAGGTATGAAGGAGGAAACGGTGATCTTGCCATCTCAAACTGTTGTAGAGGTGCCATCCTCATTCTTGCATGCTGCTTTAAAAAATGAACCTCAAGTATTTTCATGTTTCTTCTGGTATGAAGAGAGCTGAAAAGTATAAACCCACATTTGGAGAGCCAGTACTTTGAGAACCCCAGGCTGGAGAGGACAAGATGCATGGGCAGAGCTGCGGGCAGCTGGCAGTGGTCACAGGCTGATTGGAAGTTGCTGCATTTCTTGCACTGGTTAATATGAAGATCCCACTCAGTCCCTGGCCATACATTTACTCTGTTGAGAAACCAAATCTCAAGAGTTCCCATCAGTTTACTCATTATTTTTGAAGACCACATTGGTCTTGGGGCACTCTGCTGAAAGACCGTTAGTAATTAATTATTTTTGGATTTTCATAACCATGGTTAGAATATAAGTTATTTTGTCACTTCAGCAATAAAGAGATGTCATTTTCTCATGCAACTGAGGAATGGGGAGAAAGTAACGCAGACACACTTCATAATGCCCCTATCCACTGAAGACTGTAGTGAAAATGCTCATCTCCATGAGAGTAAGAGGAAGAATGCACATGAAATTAAAGGAAACTTAGTCATGTGTATAATATTATGGATGAGTGGATTTAGAATAGATAGGTATCCATTGCTCCCTAAAAAGCTGCATATAAAATATCTAATGCCCTGTAAAATGTGTTTTGCCAACTAATAGAAAAAAAAAAAGAATAAAAGAAGGTTTCAAATATTTCAAATATTTCAAATTCTTAAAATATTTAAAATATTTGTATCTGGAGTATAATTCATGTACTTTTAAGAGAGCCTTACTACCACAACTGATCTTTAGTCTCTTTACACTGGATTCAGAGCAAATACAAAAGAACAACCCATGTCATTCAGTGACAGACAAGGGAGTCTTTGAAACTATGCGGGTGATGTGTGCACTTCAAGGCTTACATTGCTCTCTGGTGGCTGAGGTTCCTGGGCATCAAACCTTTCCAAAGTGATCAGAACAAGAGTTTTTTAAACCTCCTCTAAGTTCTAAGCTATTTTCTTCTTTTTCAGTCCACCCATGCCTGTTCCTGTCTTGGGTTCATGTGAGTGCAGAGTCCTGTGGTATTGCTGCCTAGTACCCAGAAAAAGCTGTGCTGTGCAATAGCAGCTCTGACTTATGTGCTGCAGCTAATTAGTGTCAGGAGGAACAAAACCAGAAAGAAAAATAATGACATCTTGAAAATACTCTTTTTTTTTTCTTTTTTTTTTTTTTTTTGTAGGATCAAAAAATTATTTCACTCTCCTGGACTCATGTCAGGAAAACAGAATCAAAATTACACACATACACTTCAAATGTCAGGTGATGTATATTTATTCCCCATGCACAAAATTTCTCCCCCCCCATCTCTTAGCTGGTAACATTGAGGTAGAGCTAAAAAAAACCTTTTGAGACTCACTTGGACCTTGCTGCTGCCACTCTGTAGCCCAGTTTCTGGATGTTTGAGCTTAAATTCACAGGCACATGCCAATACAAAAAACCATATTGAGTTCAGTGGGACCATTTGTGACATTTTTCTTCTTGGTATGATTTCATGGTTTTGGCAAGTCTTTATGCCTCTCTCTGCATTAAGAAGCATTTCAATTCCTTGGTCTCTGGGTAGTCCATCTTAGTTTTAAACTCCTCCCACTTGTTACAATAAGGCCAAATATTCAAAGCCACCAGAATGCTAAAGTTGGAAGAGAGGCACAAAAGGGGTAAGGGCACGGCAAAAATATTTCTGGAAGAGGGCACCAAGTACCTGTGTAGAGAACTGACTGCATGTGCACAGGTTCAAGATTTGTGTATATTGTTCTTGGGACCAAAGACAACATGACCAAGGACTATATGCTCAATAAATATTTCTGAACCAAGTAGAGTGGATAGGAGATATCTACCAAGATTCATAAAGGAATTATGGTCTCGTGGACAGAAACTGTCTTTTTTTTTCTGTCTGTAGAGTACATATATTATTTGGTTTCTCAATGGAACTCAAGGAACAATACAAAAAATAAGCAGTTGAAGAACTTAGATGATCCAAAGTTAATTTAAGTAGTTAAATTGTAGCCCACTTTTTGTTCCTTTTTAAATTGTGCGCTTGCAAGGAATGTTCAGCAACACCTAATGTTCAAGATGTGCAAGTCTAACATGAATTTTATCTAAAGACTACATTTTCAACACTGTCAGATTGTTAGTACTGAGTAAAAATGGAAATGTGTTCAGCACATTCCTCAGAAAACAAAAAGAAGTGTGAAGTCCTGCTATTATTTTTGGTAGCTTCTGACTGAGGGGATTAATGCAAGGAAGGTGTGCTAAACTACACCAGTCCAACACTTGGTCTTTTTTCTCTGGGTGATGCTCACCTGGTTTTTCTACTTGACTCCACAGTGTAAAGCTTTCTAGGTGACCCACATCATTTTTCAGTGCTGGATAAATCTGCTGACAGTCTTACAGAAGACAAAATTCATTAAATGGATGCAAGTTTGGAAATCTGATTTTCTAATGTTTTGCTGCAGCATCTTAACAACCACATCCAGTGTTCCTAATCAGTTACTTCTTGTTAAAATGTCACTTAATTGATTAGGAATCCTGGTAATAAAAGGAAATAAGCCATTTTCATGTCATTATTACTCTTAATGCAGCTCTCGCTTTCCCCTTACACCCTAGTGGATTGCTACCATGGCTGGTAAAGGGTGCACAAGGGACCAGATCAAAGTTTTCTTTTTAAGCTATCTCAGACAATTTTCCAACACTGCAAGTCTCTCACTACTCTTCATTCTCCTGATAGGTCCTTCTCCAGTACCACAACATCTTCTCCCCTCTCCTGAGGATTAAACTACTCTAGTTCTCTACTTCTTCAGAAGACAGTTCCAAAAGCTGCATTTCTGCTGTAATTTTATTGAGGTTTGGATAGTTATCAGTCTAGACCGACAATTTAATCAGGATGGAAATGTGCCAAGTACTTCCTAGCAGCCAAGACTGATATGAGATCTCTAAAGAGCCAAAAATGGAGTACACTAAGTCAATTTTTTTTCCTTATTTCAGGATGTCATTCTTCTCTAACTCATATAGCAGATGGAGCCTCTTTCTTCCTTTTCTCAGCCAGCCTGATCCATTCAATGTTTGGGTCCTTACAATATCGCTTTTTTGTTACAACAGTAACAAAAAGCAATGTTCCAGAGGTGTCCCAAAGGACACATAAAGGGGATGCCAGTGTACCTAATCCCACCAAAAAAAAATTGAAATGATGTATCAAAAAAGATATTGACTTGCCCTGAACAGTTTGCACTTGTTCCATTAAGAGTATAGAAATTTGGCAGAATATAAACCCTTTGTGTTCCAGCTGGTCTTCAGAGATCAGGGAGGCTGGGTGTGGCTGGGCTTAATTTATGATTATAACCAGTTCAGCACCCTAAGAGTGGCCATGTTTAATAAGAACTTTGATGAGCACAGGTTCACACGTAGGGCAATTTTGACAGTAGGAGTCTGATCATGTTCAATATGAATGCATGTGAGCATGGATTCAGGAACAGTGTGATTTACCACTCTGATACCAGAGCTCTGGCCAAGTTCAGTAAGAACTTACATGATCCAGAGTCACAAATGTGGTTTATTGAAGAAACAGGAAAACAGGTTCTGGATTGATCGTGGTAAGTGCACTAACTGCAGAGAGTTAATGTGTGTAGAGACTGAAGGTATGGTAACAGAGATCTATTATAAATATGTGTGTATATATATATATGTAAATAAATATTCCTGAGACTGCTCCAATACAGTTGCTCATCTAAATGCTTCCTTTTGGGAACGAGGAGAGACACAGTCCATTGACTGATCCCAAACAAGCGGAAGTGGTTTTCCCCCTCTCTTATCTTTTTATCTTTCTTTTTCTGCCCCAAGCCCCTCTTCTTTTATACAATAACTTTTAGCCCATCAAAAGGAGGGAACAATTGCACGTTAGAGGTGGAGGTTTGGTTACTGTGACAACACATGTAAGGCATGTTCTCTTCTCATTTGCATGCTTAGGGGGTGAAAGTTAATAAGCAAACAGCACTCAATGACAGTCTTGGCTATTTTTGCTCAGAATTCATAGTTGATACAAAGAGTAAAATAAACACTTTGGTCCTCCTCCACCTACAAAAGAAGCAGTAAAGGCTGTCTGACACTCACCAGAGAGTTTTTTCATGCATACTTATCTCCTTAAAGGACCCTATTGGTAGCAGGTCATGTTTCACGTGGTGAAAGGGGGAGTGAAGCCAATGGGTGGTCTGGAGGCATGGGTGCTCTTCTGTGCTTCACTAGAACAACATTGGGCAGTGAGGCCTCCACTTTGCTCTAAACATCGTTCAGTTGTTCGGCCTTACTCCAGCCAGGTACAAGATAAACAAGAGGCTCAGCTCATGTTTTTCCCAACCAGCATCACCAATTCTTCATCAGCTTAAGGCAACTCTGTAGCAAGTCTGACAATTTATGGTGACACAGATAGGATAAAAACAAGATATAACATGCACATGCACTAACTCTAGTAAAGGCTAGCAAACTTTTAAACTCTATTATATTGGTTTTTATTCAGTTATATTGTATATTATAGCATTATATCTTTGATAACAAGAAGTATCCGAGAATTAATTACAGGGACCGTAGAATTAGAAAAGGGCAAGAGTGCAGGCATAACTCTGGAATGAAAAACACTGCAGGGTCATAGGGAACTGAAAGGTCTAGGAGGAAGGTAAGTCAGAGCATAAACAGCTGAGGTTGCAGAAATGGTAGTAAAAGAAACAGGGCCATCAAGAAAGGAAAAGCTCCAACATCCACTCAGGAGCATGCAGTATGTTATTTGTGACCTGCAGAATAAATGAACACTCTTTGGCCTTTTAAAAAATCTCCTACCTCCATTACTGTTCAAATGATACTGCAAGAAATGCAGTATTTCAGGATTTATCAGAGAAAACTTTGAGAAAATGGTCGCCATAAATAGAACTACTCTAAAAAATTAGGAATTGAATGTAACTGCTGGAGGCACTTTGGCACCTGCACAACTGTATTGCCCTGAATTTTAATACAAGTCCATTGTCTTGTAAAGAAATGTTATTTCTTCCCTAATGCACACAGATTGCTGATGTACTGAGAATATTTTCTTACTGTTTTTGAGTAGAACTCCCCAAAAAATATCCTACAATTCATGAGAAGATTAGAGAGAATGATTTTAATACAGGAAAGAGAATGACTATTTTAGACACAGTAAAAATGGAGAAGCAATTGTTGAATAGTCTGCATAAATGAAACATAATAAACCTAATTATGATAAAAGTTAGTCCTTAGGTTAGAGGACTGCTTTTATTTTTTTTTACTTCAAAAGGCCTTTACAAATAGAATGGAGAAAAAGAAGGCAAGGGGACATGCAGAATTTTCTTGAGGTCAAAGGCCATAGTCCAGGAAGACGTTCTGATGGCACAGAGACAGCACAACTGCAAGCAGAAAGTTGGGATGCTGCTCAGAAATTCAGTGTGCAGTCATCAGTGATTGCCAGTGATCCCATGATCACAGAAATGCCTTTAAAAATATGTGGAATTCAACACCTGGGACTTCTTAGGTCTTCATTTTTTTTAAAATTAAATATGCGTCTTCACCTTTTGGAAGCTATAAAATGTTTCTTAAAGCTCAACACACAGAAAAATCAACTAATAGTGAATATAGTAAAATGGAACTAACGGGAAGTGCTAATGAATTTGAGTCAAACTGATGAGTAGAAGTTGTAGTTGGAAAACAGGGAGGAAAATCCATATAGATTGAAACAGCTAAACTTCTTTTCAATAAAATATTTCTGTTCAGAAAAGCCGAAAGATGTAAAATAAAAATTTTTGTTTAAAAATAACATTTTCTCCTTTTAAAAATAGCTAAAACAAGAAAAAGACTAAGCAAAAGATATAATTCTAAAAGAAATGGGGGGGAGAAGCATGCTTCACATTTTCTTCGGCCAAAATTGGTTTTACCTTTTCAGAAAGGAATTCTTGCCTTTGTCCACGTTTAGCTTTCAGCCCCAAGTATCTGTTTCATTCTGAGCTTTCTTTTTATTTACATACTGATTTCAGGCTCTAAGATCTATTTTCTCAGTGTAAAAGTCACTGTTTTCTCAATATTTTATCATACTTACAGGGCTGGAGCATATGCCTTGCAAGAAGATTTAGTTTTGGTTATCCTGGAAATGAGAAGGCTAAGAGGAAATTAATTACCATCTTCAGCTAACTAAAGAAGAGTTGTAGAGAAAACAGCCACAGACTCTTCTCAGATGGGCACAGCAGAAAGACAAGAGGCTGCAAGCCACATCACAGGACATTCCAGGTGGAGACACAGATAATATTTTTCACAAGAGTGTGGCCAAGCACTGGTACATGAAACTACAGAACCTGAAAAATCTCCATTCTTTGAGACTTTCAAAACCTGATTGGACATGGCTGAGCACCCAGATCAAACTTCAGAATTACCCCTGCCTCTTGCAAGGGATGGGAATACATGGGTCACTCCAATTTAATTTACTCTGTACTTCTAAATGTGAATGTTTTGCATAGTAGTGCTCTGGGTTAGAACGAAACAATCCACAGAATGATTAAGTAACAACTACACGACTACCAAAAAGCACTGGTCTGGCAGCTAATGCACACATTCCATAGAAATCCAAGTGGTATTTCATGCTCTACTTTAGACTTTCAGGCTGAGCTTGGCCAATGCCTAGGAGGAAATCTGCATCCTGAACTTGGTTTGGACCATGCTAGCTAACTTTCCAACCAAAACTGAGGCAGCATGCTCCGGATATTTTACATTAAGCACTGTTGACATGGTTTGGCTTCCTTGGACCTACATAGTCCTCATGTGTTGAAATATCTTCACAGATCCTTACAGTGCACAGCAAAGCACGCAACCCTCAATCTCATTCTACAAAATCTTCTCTCCGGCAAGCTGCAACACAGCCCTCACATTGTGTCCAACAGCTTGACCTAAGAAAAAATACACCAAAAAATAGCAGTTATCTCTCAGGGTCATAGGAACATCACATGGTACCCGAATGAAACCCAGAGGCACAACCTATTCAGTATGGACACAGTTCATCAGTTAAAGTAGTGGGCGTGAGCCAGTGTGCCACCCCAGGGTCAGGAACTGAAACAATCCCCAGGATTGTTTTATCGAGCACCATAGGCACATATACTATAGATAGTGCAGTCTTTCAGGGAGTCAGGTTTCAATTAGTTTTAAATGAGGCTGAGGTTTTAACTCTGTATGGGAATAATGTTACTCTGAAGTAGATTTCAAAATCAGGAAAACTTTTTTTCCTATTTGATTTTCTAAAAGGTCTAACTTGTATGTAAATTTTTCAGTTAAGAATAATTAAGGATGCAAAATCAAGTACCCAAAAGTTAGAAAATACCATCTCAAGGATTGACTGAATTCACATATGTTCTATGTATTATTCATAGTTTCATGATTGACTGGTGGGGTTTTTTCTCTTCCCATGGGACTATACAGCTTTCCATTGACTAAAAAAGGGGACAGAAAACACATGATCTCCTACATCAGGCAAGGAGTTTGGTTTTCTGGGTTTCTAAGAGCACAGCTGCCAAGAACAGGCCTTTTCTGTGGTAGACCTCACAGCTAAGGGTGCCCAACCTTCACAGCATCCTGCTACATAAGCCATCAGAGAGAACAGGACCAGATGAGGCTTCCTGTGGTGCCTCGGCTGTGCTGCATTAAAAGCTCACTGAAAGAGAGACATTTTCCTTTGTGACTGTCATTTCCCTGAGCTGTTTTGGTATTTTGGAATACTTTCACCTACCTCTGGGACAGAATGATAGAAAACAGTCCAAGCCTGTAATAAAATTATTTAGAGTAGGACATATATGAACAACCAAAAGAACTTGAATATGTCTACACTGACATCCCTGCAGTTTCTGACCCTTGCTAGCTCTGGTACTGACAGCACAGGACAGTGAGCAACACAGACTGCAGTGCTGCAGGCTAAATGTGCAAATGAACCTTCATGCCTGGATTGCTAATAAATGAACCACATCATTTAAAGTTAACTTGGTGCCATTTCTATGAACGGCAATCACCTCTTGATTAAAATGCTGTATTAGGTAAACTGTCTTGCTTATAAAAAAAAACTGTGAAGACTCTCCAAAGACACATATTACAGGAGATATTTAATGTACACTTAATACAATTTCATACAACCAGTGATATGAGTTAATAGGCCTATAATTTGGTGTTTGCTTTCCATTAATTCAAGGAGTTTTTTCTCAGCTGGGTAACAAGTCTTTGCATATTTATTTTTCTCAGTGTTTAGGGCTGATAGAAATTTGAACATGAAGAGTCTGCCAAAGTGTTCTTCACCTCCCAAGGCACTCATGAGCTCTATCAGTCATAACGACAACTTAGCTTTGATGACTAAACACTACTTATGTCAAAGGTTTAATGAGAACACACTTATCCATCGTATGGGGAATTAAGTATAGTATTTTGATCAGAATGTTTCTATATTTGAATGATATGGTTATGCCCAAGAATGTGAACTATAATGAAAAATAATGTAAAATTGAGAAAGACTTTGAAGAACACATTACTCCTTAACAGTGAATTTTGATTTAGGATTCTGTCTCAGCTCAAAAATCTGATCATGCCAACAGGAAAAAAAAATAAGGTGAACTCTGAAGGTCAGAGAGGGACATGGGTTACTCATATAACTGAACACTTCCTTTTCCCTTAGGAAAGAAATCCTTCCAAAGCACTGCATCAGAAAAACTGTAACTGTTCAAAGTCTTGCTGAAATCATTGACCACTCTGAGAAGAGAAGGCCATTGAGCATTAGTCCAGGTCTGCCAGCCATGTCCCAGGTGAACAAGCTCTCAGGGGACAATATTTTTTTGCAACATACACCTTCCTTCAGCAACCCCCTTTGAGCTCTTCTCCTAACTGAGCTCTGTGCTTTGTCTCTCTCCCAACCCCAAATCTATGTGTTCATGGGGACTTTGCCCCAACTACCCCAGACACTGTCAGATGAGACTTTGAATTCCTAGCTATGACTCAAATAAACATGCCCTCACGTAAATTGAAGCACGGCTTTCTTGGGGTGATTTTATGATTAGTCTATTCCCTGTTCATCTGCTTTATGCCCAAAAATGGTTGCTGAAGCTTTAAGGTGGGTCTGGGGGGAGGGGGGAGCCTTGGGGCTCTTCGGAAGGCTTTTCCAAAGCCTTACTCCCCAGGCGTCTGGCGTGCCATGCAGTCTGAGTTTTTGCTTGGCTAGCTTGGGGTTTTTTTATTAGCCCAGACAGAAGGTTTTTTTTCCTTTCCCTGGCCTTGGAGAGGATACAGCAGCAATCCTTCGGCGTCTTTTTGAAGCGAACTGGACCATAGCCCAGGTGAGTGTGTCCTCAGGGAGCAATTATTTTTGCCCCCTGTCCCTTCCTTTGGCAATCCATGACCAAATGAAGTGCTAGGCTTTCTCTTTTTTCCCAAAGCTGAACATAACCAGATCCCTAACCATAGGTTCAGGCTGCAACTTAGCCCCAAAGCTCCTAACCATTAACCAGATGAGAAACTTCCCTGAAAATAATTCTTTCCTGTCCCACTCCAAATGGGGATTCAAACTTGGCCTGTTTCCTGTCCCTAAGCCTAACTGTAGCCGCAGCTCCAACACCTGGTATCTGCAGAGACCAGCCCAAGACCCCAAGCCATGATGAACAAGTTATCATAAGAGAATTCTTACAGCAAATCTTTTTATCAAAATGGAACTCTAGGCTCTGACTTGTTAAAAGTCTAACTCAGTCTGAATGCAAATGATGGGTTGAGCCCAGATCCTGAACTAGAATTCAGATTGAAAAGATTTCAGGAAAGAGGTATTTTTGCAGCCTACCCCTTATTCCAGCCGCTCCTTTTCTTTCCCACACGCACCAACTGTAGCTCTAGGTTTTATCTCTCTCCCAACCAGGTATATAATGTTAACAGTAACCCTAATCCCAGACATCAGTTGCGCCTTCCCCAACATGTCCAGCCATTGCCTGGATGAAAAATGTCTCAGGGAAGAATTTTTTCATGTCTTATCCCTTTTTGGCAGCTTTTGGTAGCTCCACACTAAGTGCATCTCTAGGCATGATGACCCTCATTCTCTTAATTCCAATCCTTAATTCTAAGCCCATTCCTCAGCCTGGGCTGAGTCTTTGCTCAAGGCACCCAGTCACGACCTAGATGAGCAATTTCTCAATGAAAATTCTGTCTGCAGACTACTCATTCCCTTTTCCTTAACTTGTTAACATTGCCAAGGATGGCAATTCTTGGATCAGGGATGTTTCTGTTGTTGTTGCTCCCTCCTTCCAGAAAAATAATGAGTCTATAACTTAGTATTTTCAGTGAATTATGTACTGAGTTCACCTTAAAGCAACTCAGAGTCATTCATGATCCATATAAGACAGCAAAATTGCTTATTGTTCAAGATTTTTTCAATTTCTTGTCACAACAACCTTGAATGTGTTTTGTTGGGATTCTGCTTATTTAACTGATCAGATGCTTCTGCTGTATCCACCTGACTTCTAGTCTAAAGAATGTCTACAGCTGCAAGACTCATGGCTTCAATATCGTTCACGATAATCATAAAAACCACTTGAAACAGATACTTTGAGACTGTAAAGAAATGATTAGGTTTTCTTCATGCCATGACAACCAGAAAGTATGGAGTTTAAATATGGTGGAAAGGTATTGTGTAAGGTACGTCTAATAGCTGTTGTGGTAAAACAAGGAATCTTTGCAGGGCCAACAGAGATGACACTTAAAAAAAAAAAAAAAAAAAAAAAAAGCTTTATCTCCATTCTTTCTGGTTTTTCCATTATTTTCTCTTTTGCAATGTGTCATTCAATCCTATGCTGTGATCTTTGGGAGAATGGCATGAGAAAGATGATGCTTTATAATAGCACTGCTGGAAGAGTCTTTGGGGTAACTTTGATCAGATCTATTAATACAGTTGAAGAGTAATACTAGACTAATATGTGTTGAAATTAGTTCCAAAGAAGACATTTGTTTTATTTGATGAGTACTGTCAGAGTAGTATATTTGTTCCAAACAGTTTTAACGAGTCAGACAAACTTTCTTCAAAATATTTCAATTTGCTACAAACTGTATGCCTATTTATGGCTCTGTCTCATTGGTTCAGAATAAAAATATATTTATTCCTTTTAGATTAACTTTACCTCCGAATCAAACCGAAATTGGCTATTTCCAGGTCCGGATCTGCTTCCTTTGCTCTTTTTTAAGACAAATGTTTTTCCGACGACAGCTCGGCTCTTCACGATACTGCCACTTGGTGGTGCCCCGGTGCTACAGTGAAAACCATCGTGTCAATCGCTTGGATTGTGGAACTCAGCCCCACCAGGTTCTTGCGGTTGCTTCCTTTAAAATGAACAACATCTACTGTTTTACGGCCTCAGTTAAAAAAAAAAAAAAATATATATATATATATATATACAAAACACAAAACATACACTGTAGCTGGCTGATGCTTTCAAAATTGTTAGGGATATATTTTGATTAATGCATTTAAAACTAAAACCACATGATCATGTTCTGTCACCTCTATCTATAGAGTGCAACATCTTAAACGTCTTAAAATATTTACAGAATAATTTATTTGGGTTGTTAGGATGGCTGAAATGTGCAACAACCAGTTGCAACAATGACAGTTGATAGTTTCTGAAAGATGTAAACAGTCTATGGTAAAGCATCCTTGACTAACTGAACTCCTTCTATGACAAGGTGACCCACTTATTGGATGAGGGAAAGAAAGGCTGTGGATGTTGTCTGCCTGGACTTTAGTAAAGCCTTTGACACTGTCTCCCACAGCATTCTCCTGGAGAAGTTGGCTGCTGATGACTTGGGAGAGTGCACTGGTTGCTGGATGAAATACTGGCTGGATGTCAGGCCCAGAGAGTGGTGGTGAATGGAACAAATCCAGTTGGCAGCTAGTCACTAGTGGTGTTACTCAGGGGTCAGTACTGGGTCCAGTTCTGTTTAACATCTTTATCAACGACCTCAACAAGGGGATCAAGTTGACCCTCAGCAAGTTTGCAACTGGAACAAAGTTGTGTGGGAGCGTTGGTCTGCTGGAGGGTAAGAAGGCTCTGCAGAGGGATCTGGACAGGCAGGATTGATGGGCCGAGGCCAATTTTAAGAGGTTCAGTGAGACTGAGTGCTGGGTCCTGCACTTGGGTCACAGCAACTCCACACAATGCCACAGGCTTAGGGCACAGTGTCTGGAAAGCTGCCCAGCGAAAAAGGATCTGGTAGTGCTGGCTGACAGCAACTGAACATGAGCCAGTGTCTGCCCAGGTGGACAAGAAGGCCAATGGCATCCTGGCCTGTATCAGAAATAGCTTGGTCAACAGGACCACGAAAGTGACTGTCACCCTGTACTTAGCACTGGTGAAGCTGCACCTCGAGTGCTGTGTCCAGTTCTGGGCCCCTCAGTACAGGAAAGACATTGAGATGCTGGAGCGAGTCCAGAGGAGGGCAATGGAGCTGGTGAAGGGTCTGGAGCACAAGTCCTGTGAGGAACGGCTGAAGGAGCTGGGGGTGTTTAGCTTGGAGAAAAATGAGGCTCAGGGGTGATTTTATCGCTCTCTACAACTCCCTGAAAGGATGGTGTAGCCAGGTGGGGGGGCGGCCTCTTCTCCTAGGAAACCAGTGACAGGACGAGAGGACATCGCCTCAAGCTGTGCTGGGGGAGCTTCACTTTGGACATCGGGAGGAATTTCTTCACAGAAAGGGTGGTCAGACATTGGAATGGGCTGCCCACCCTGGAGGTGTTTAAGGAAAGAGTGGATGTGGCACTTAGCGCCAAGGTCTACTTGACAGGGTGGCGTTCGGTCATAGGTTGGATTTGATGATCTCAGAGGTCGTTTCCAACCCCTCGGCCTCGGCCGCCCCCGCCGCTCCTCCCCCGTTCGCCGCCTGCCACGTCGAGACCGCCGCCCTCTGTGCCGGCACTGCCCTTGACTGGGCTGGGCTGGGCTGGGCTGGGCTGGGCTGGGCAGGGCGCGCCACGGCGAAGGAGGCGGCGGAGGCGGGAAGTGCCGCCCGCCCGCCCCGCGCGCGGCGGTGATGGCGGTGGTGGCGCTGCTGGCGCGCTGCGGCGGGCGCGCGGCGGGGCGGTGACGTCGCGCGCGAGGCGGAGGGCGGGGAGGAGGAAGAGGAGGAGACCCGGGCGGCCCTGGGGCTGAGGCAGCCGCGTCCCGCCGAGGTTCCCCTCGCGTCCTGTCCTACCCCCACCCCCGGTGCCTCCGGCTCGGGCGGGCCGGCGCGGCTCTCCCGAGACCGCGATGCGCTCGGCCTGAGCGCGCCCTCGCCGCCCCGCCCGGTTCGGGCCTCTGCGGGGCCGGGGACCGCGATGGCTGCGGGGAGCTGGCAGGAGGCGGCGGCCCGGTGGGCTGAGGAGGCGGCGGCCCGGGTGCGGGACGCCTTGTCGGGCGGGCTGGGGCTGCTGCCTGCCGAACTGGGCCTCGAACTGGGCTTCGACCCGCAGGCGCTGCCCACCTGGCTCGCTCTGGCGGTCCCGGCCGCGCTGGGGCTCGTGTTGCTGGGGCTGCTGCTGGCCGCGGCCTGCGGGGGCGGCCTCCGCAAGAAGCCGGCGCGGAGCGCGGCCGTGAGGAAGGCTGACGAGGCGGCCGGCGCGGGCCTGACGGCCGGTGGAGGCCATGGCAAGGCGGCGGGCGCAGGCCCCGGGCAGCTGAACCTCAAAGGCGATGAGCAAAAGAAGCGAAACAGGAAGAAGCTGCCGGAGAAAGCGGCGCGGGTGAGAGGGGTGTGAGGACCGGGAGGGCAGCGGGGGTGAAAGGCTTATTGACAGCAGCGGGACACCCGGCCGGGTCCCAGTGGAAGGCTCGGGGGTCGCGTCTGGCGAGCGGCCCCGAGCGCGGCTGCCGCTCCCCAGGCCCTGTCGCCGGTGGGAAGGATTTGGGTGCCATACAGCTCCCCCCGTGCCGCCGTGCGATATTTGCCTGTGGAAGTAAGGGGTGGGGGGGGGGGGGAGGGTCCTGACTGCTCTGGAGCCGTCTCGTGTCGTCTGGGTTATTTGATTGCTTTGAAAACCTGGAGGAGCAGCGCTGCCCCAAGTAAATTACATGTTAATAGTCCTGGGTGATGAAGAAACGGCTCGCTTTTTGGAAGCGTTTTATTGTAAACAAAAATTATATGAAAGCTGCTATTACTGTTATTATTCACTGAATGCTTGCAAGGTTAGCAACCAGCGGTGGAGACCTTAGCATAGCTTAGAATTTCAAGCCAGGAGTTGTAGTCTAGGCAAGTAAAAACTATAGGAAGCAGCATTCTAAGCCTTATAAATGTTGCGATGATTCAAACTTGAGTAAGCTTTTTGCTTTGTATTTTCAGTAGAACATGCTAGTGTCAATGTTGCTGTGAGCTTGTCTCAATAGGAATATGTCTGATTAGTTGTTACAGTGAGGATCATCTCCTTTAATAAGGAAGTCTGTGTCTTAGCCCCTTAAAAAAGATCATTCCTGTAATTTAAATTTTTTTAAATCTTCGCTATGTGGTGTGGGAACCTTCCACCTTTGACAGTAGGCATCCACTTATGAGAAAATTAGTAGAATGCAGAAATTGTCAACTGTCCTTTTAAAGGTTACAGTTGTCGCAGTTTTGGGGGCTTGAAGGGATTGCTTCTATAGCTTTTATGTTGTTAGGATGTTTGTAATCCTATTTATGTCCAAATGGATTACAGGAATGAAAGTGTAGCAGATGTCCCCTGCCTGTTACAACTGTGTCGTATAATTATATCTTTCTCTATAAAATCTGAATTGTTTCCCTAATGACGAGAGAAAGGAGAGACAATGGGTTTGTGTCTTCACTTGAGTCTGTGGCAGTATTAAGATTTGAGGAGTTTGGGAAGTTTTTTTATGAGAACTTAAGGCTAGACCATCTTAAACAGAAAAAAAAAAAAAGTCTGCATATGCCACCAGCCTGTCTTTGAACATTGAACGCTGAAGTTGTTTCTGGAAGATGCAAGAGACTGAATGCTGAGCACCAAGAAGAGGAAACATGATTCAGAATCTTTCCATTGTAGCTAGGTTCTCCATTTTGGAGATGGCATGCTAAAGATGTAATTTTTTTTGCCATCTTGAGAAGTAAATAGTTCAGTGTTAAATAAATATGTTATGCCTTCTTGACAACAAAAACTAATCCTAGAAATTATTTAGATTTTGCTTGATTTGTTTAGTTTAAACCCCAATATGAAAACAAGGCATAAACTCTTGCAAGTCATTGCCTAAGACATTTAAAAATGCCACCACAGATGATAGAGTGAATAAGTAGATATTCAGTGTTAACGTGACAGTGCTTTGTAGTGTAGGGCTTCATAAAAGCTAACTTTAGTAACTTTATATAAAACTTAACTAACTGACATTTTTAGTGGATATAAATAATTGTACTCTATTGAGCTTGGTTTACATAGGCGTAGAATAAAGTTAAGGCAGTGTAAGAGCAAATCTTTTTGTAATCAAAAGAGCAAAGTAGTTTTTAAGATGTCATTCTGTATTGTTACAATTTTGAAAGTTATTTTTATAGTACTTTGTATTCGTTATTTCCATGGTGAGATGAAAAAAAATCCTACCTTTCTCCAAAAGGAAATGCACAAATGGAATCATTAACTGTAGAGCAAATAAGTTTATACCAGTGACAAAGTTTAGTAGGCCTGCCTCGTGCTCATTTTCCAAGATAAGTTTAGAGAGACCAGTATTAGCATGTCCCAGTGTTTTCTGACTTTCATGTGAAAAATTCTCAAAATAACATTGGAAATTCAGAGATGCAACAAAAATTCTTACTGATTGCTGCCTGGTCATTTTCATGTTGTGGTTTTGTGTGCTGCGATGCTGATACTGAGGTCTGGGAGGGGAAAAGAGTAAGCCTATTACCAGTAGATTTACTACAGGGCTTGCTGTGCCAGGGTCTAGATTTCCATTGTGAGTGTTTCAGAAAGCTTAGAGCAACTGGTCTGTAGCATTAAGAACACACTACAGATGTCTAATTAAAAGCCGTAGGGTTACTTTAATACAGAATTACTGAGCTCACTATATGGCAGGTGATGTGTAACACTCATCAGTCAGGATCAGAAACGTTCTTTACTGTAGCTTTTCTGAGGAAGAGTATTAATTGCTTTTTTTCTTGCATGTGGCTTTATTCAGTACCTGTTTAAGTAGAGTACAACTTACCTCCTGTTCTTAGTGAAATAGGTTTCTTTGAGTAGCACTGCGCTGACTGAATACAGTAGTACCTATGAGATTCTATTTTATTTACTTGCTGTGAACAGACTGAGAAAAAAATTGAGCTGAAACTGTTTAGCTTTCACTAACATTACAGTTTACAGAGCCTGTTCTGGCTTTCTCAGGCTGCTTGGAGCAAGGTGTCATGGTGTCTTTACATCAGATTCTGTGCAGTAAACTTGAAGCTGCTTTTTTCTTTTTTTGTTTTAACTCCTGGAAGAGGCAGAGCTCTTTTTCTCCTGTCACAGAGTTCTTTGGCCCCATTAAGATTTTTTTTTTCTGTCCATAAAACTTGATATTTAAATTTAATTCCTTCCCCTTCTGGCTCTCCCTCCTACTTCAGCAGAAAAAGATGAAGCTGTTCTTACATGGTTTCTGTGCAATCTGCCAAACACCACAGAAACTAGAGAGTAGCCATCTTCTGTGCTCTGCTACCACTTAGAAAGCCATTCACACCATCTATTTGTAGATGTGGAAAATACCACTTTGACTATGTACTTCCTATTGTTTGTCATACACCTGGAGAATAAATGCTACATACTCTAGTAAAAGTATTTGCATTCATTTGAGGAAGTTTCATATTTGGTCTCCTTGAAAGAACTTTCGGGACTATGGCAGTTTAGTGCTTATTTGCACTTAGATTGTGTAAAGACTTTATACTTTCAGCTGATGCTTGTGTTGGTTTGTGTATATGTTATGGTCCAGTGGCAAAAGTAGGGCTGTAGGATTCTTCAGGCCTCATAGAGAAAACTGCTTAATTTCTTTCTGAAGAAAAGCTTACAGAAAACATTGGTAAACAGGTTCTTCCATTGGCCAAGGATATTCTAAGCAGAGGTATCTTTATAAAGTGTAACTGAGGACTTTGGCTAGTACTGCATGGTAAGATTGAGGTGATAGCAATTTCATTAATACTGTCTGAAGTGTGAAACTGAGTTACCCTTTGCACTACCACGCTTAAAGAGTACTTTTCATTTTGACAGTCCAAGCAAAACCTTTTCTACGTTTAGTATATCTTACTATCCTCATGAATGTGTGTGGAAAAAGGTTTATTTAAGTGTTGGAATTTTAAGGTCCTCAGGCAAGAAAAGCATTCAGTAATCAGTACTGTTACTGACAGCACTACTTCTGCCTTGTCGCATCATGCCTGGAAGCTTTAAGATGAAGGTGAAAAAGATGGCAAATAATAAATTGCACAATTTTGAATTAATTAATTTTGTCGATGGATGTTTAATATATTACCCATAAAGTTTTAAACTTTGGGCTGTGGTTGTCTTTTTAAAATGAAAAATTTATGAATACTGTAGAAAGACTTTTTTCTTTCCTGCTTCTGTTGCTGTCTTTGGTATATCCAAAAATGGTCACTTGGATTTTGGTTAAAATTCTGTGATTCATCTGTGGGCAGAAAATAAGTGTGGAAAGCTTCTACTGAAAAGGAGGATATTACAATTAAGGGATGCATTTCTCCCCTGAATGTATCAAAGTGCAAGTTTTCAAACATATTTCTTAGGGTTGTTTTTTACATGATCAGATGATCAGACAGCATTTTGAACAGTCATGTGGATGAATTTTTCCAGAGGGTTCTTAATGGATATGAATTAGTTTACTAATTCAGAGAAACCGCCGAAGGTTTTTTTAATTAAAGATTAAAATTTCTGTTTATTGAGTAGTTGGGAGGGATTAAGAAAGTACTTTTCAATTTAAGGTATTTATGTAATAGCAAAGAAGCAAAGCAAGGTACAGAATTTAAAAAGTTAGTTTGCTGTAAACTTTTTGATACACATCCAATACTAGATGCATCAAATATATTATCTAACTCTACTGCTAAACAGACTGGAGAAAATAGGCACAAGAACTGAGTTTTGGCAATGAGTTATTTTCAAGATTGAGTATCAGTTCTTTGGTATACCTGTGGAATATACCAAAACTTTGTTGAGAAGAACTTTCTTGGAGAGAGTTCCTAGACACAGATTTGTAAAATATACTTCTTTTTTAGAATAATGAGGGAAATGTACTGCATATTAGATATGAGAAGTCCAGTTTAAAACTCGTCGTTGCAGGAGAAGAGGGTTTAGGTGACCTGATCTTTCAATTTCTATTTATAGTTACTCTGAAGAAGTTAACATGCTTGCTAACTACAGTAAGCAATGCTATGTTATACACTGGTGAAATCATGCCTAGGGTGGTTTGTAAGCATAATACAATGTGGCAAGGCTTAAATGCCTGTAACAGTTAAATTGAGGATCAGATCTAATGTTTGAAGGAACAGGCCACACTAAGTTGTGATATGGCTTTTGTTTTACTTGAAAGCAATTAGGTTTGTGTGATGCAGAGTTAAAAATAGCTTTTGGGTTTTTAATAACAAAACATAACTAAAGGTAATAGAGCTTGAACTTTATTTGGAAAGAATTGCAGAAATTAAAGCAACTATGAAGTAGCTATTTATGCTTATTTAGTTTTCAGTCATTAATTTATCCGGGTCATGTGAACCAGTGACATTTGTGTGGACTCTTATCAATTACTGTTCTTAATTGTTTTTCACTCAGTGAAATTAATGGCTGACAGCAGTATAATTTATGCATATTTTCATCTTTTCTGCAGTTAAGCAGAGTAATTTCAGTCATAGCTTTTTGTTAAAAGTAAATTACTTTTAAATTACTACATTTTTGTAGGGGGAATATATAGGCTGAGGTGTGTGCCTTTGCTGTCAAAGATAAAGACTCATTTAATGATTGTCCAGAGTTTTAATTTTATATGTTGAATAATACATGCTAATTTTCTTTCCTTAATTGTGTGAGGGGGAAATGGTAGACTAATGTAATGCTTGTAATCAAGTCTGTCTGAAAAGAACAATGGGGTGTCGTGCTTAGTCATGCTTCATGTTTGATTTTGAATTTCTGTTCTACTGTGAAGTTTAACTTGTGAAGGAAGTGAGCTGGGAGGGATATACATAGATAGAAATTGCAGATGTTTGGTCAATGAAGAAATTACTTTTAAAAATTAGTCCTGTTACTGAATTGCTACAAAGTGGTAATTGTGTTAATTTAATTAGATAATTTATGGCACGTACAACTGTAGCTGTTCTGAATCAGCTTTCAGAACAGCTACAGGTAACTTTAAAAGCTGGTAAATTTCAGAAATTTACCTTTTGTTATGAAATTGCCGGATTGAATAGAAGTGAGATGAAATGAGAAAACCTGTTCTCTTTCCTTTTCAATTTCTGTCTTTAGTAAATACAGAATTGCAGTAGATACTTTGAACACCAATCCTCAATTTGGTCTGCTTTATTCAATAATCTTACAAGCATTTTTTAGTCAACAAGTAATTGCATTCCAGTAGTAGTGTAATTTGAGCTTTGCTTCATCTGCTTTCTCTGATTTTTTTTTTATTATTTATGCTTATTGTTTACAGCCTAATGGACGGTCTTTCCTTGATGTATCTGAAGATGAAGTAATACAAACTGTCCGTAAAGACAATATAAAGCAGCCTGTGGACACAGAAAAGAAAAATGAAAAGGTCAGTTGTGGATACAAAGCAAGTGTTGAAGTTTGATGTATGTCATTTCAATATCTAATAACTCTAACAGGATTTCAAACCACAAATACTTATATGAATGAAGAGTTGTATTTCTTACTGTGAAGGGTACTAATCTAATTTGGAGTTGGGAAGAGCTAAAGTAGTATTTTCTTAACTTCTGAGACATGCCTTATCACAGAATGTTTGTCAAGCAAACTCCACTCCTAGCCCCCCACTAAACACTGATATCTCTGTTCATCATGTGATAGTGTTAAGCCTACAGAAATAAAGTTTGTGTTTCATCTTTGATGGCTTCTATGGCGATGCAGCATAATGATAGCATTGTTAAGTGCCTTGTAAATGGTCTACCGATTGGCGGACTACTAATCAAAGGATTAAGACCATGTGTCTGCTTATTTCTTTTGCCTGATGTATCCATTTGTAATTAGAGTTCTTGATTTTTGATGACACGTGAGCTTTGAGGTCTGGTGTGAGCTTTTTGTTATGCAAATTAAACAGCTACATTAAAAATATATTTTTAAACATTGATCTGCAGTGTTACCTAAAACGTAACCACACTAATAGCAGTGTTATTTTTTGAATTGTGAGGACTAATCTTCTTGTCTTATCATATATGCTGTCATTTATGGGCAACATGGATATACTTGATAGGCCTTTGATAATTTTTTTTGCTAACATTATGCATGAAGTTTTCCCCCTGTCATTGTTTTCTGACTTATTTTCTTCAATAAAGTGCTTTTGTTGTAACTCTATCTGAGGAAAAATAAATTATTATGTATAAACACTCAGAAACACTTGGCTGTGAGGGTGGTGAGACAATGGATCAGGTTGCCCAGGGAGGTTGTGGATGCCCCATCCCTGGAAGTAAGTGTTCAAGGCCAGGCTGGATGGGGCTTTAAACAACTTGGTCTAGTCCCTGCCCATGGCAGGGAGTTGGATCTAGATGATCTTTAAGGTCCCTTCCAACCCAAGCCATTCCATGATTATTGTCATTTCTTTAGCTCATTCCAGCTTTAATAAATGTACTTGACTACCCTCTAATAGCTTCTTTTGCTGTTAGTACTAGAAGACTGTGTCCTTTTAATTTGCTGTAGGGTTTTAAATGTTTTTGTGATTGGCAAATTGAGTGACTTTTCCGTGAAATAGGTTTGCCTTGAAGTTTCGTGCTGTGTGCCTCTTTCTCTTCCCCACATTTTGCATATCAGATTGACTTTGCTGGGTTTTTCCCAAGAACATAACACAACTTGAACCTGAATGAATAACTCTATTTGCAGGTTTTCAAGTAGGTAAGGTGTTTAAATCCTAAACTCAACTTCACCTTAAAACTGCAAACATAGTGATCTGAGTTTTAAAATGTGAAGTTGAAGCTGCAGCTCTAGGAAATGAGTACCACTAAGTGGATATGGATGATTATTCAGATTGTGCTTTCATATCACTTTGGGAGATCCTGGGCAAAACATTATTGCCTCAGGAGTAAATTGTTACCCTTCAGTTAAAAGCATACTTAAGAACTTTGTTTGAACTACAGGTAACTGTACAGGCTTCTAATTATTTGGTAAGGCTTCTCAGGGCATCTGTTACATTTGTGACATTATAAACCTGCTAAGGTTATGAGGGGTGCTGTGTATGTGTCTTTGTGTACCATCTTTGGGATGGATGGTATAAGACTATGGCTGTGATTAAAGTCATATGTGCATACGTATATGAATACATATAATCTATGGCCTGAAGGGCATGGTTATTTTTTTGTGCTTCAACATATGCTTTCAGTGAAAATCACATATCCTCTGTGTTTCTGTATTTCTTGGCTGCTTCAGGGTTGTGAATTTCATGCATGTTTTTCTGCTTTGTGGGAGGGGAAGCTTTGAGTAATGTCTGGACTGTGGCCATTCATAGGGTTTATGATTCTGCAATTAGTGACTTGCCACAGTACAGGGGATTTTTTAGTGTTTAGTGTAAGGCACTGTTACCTAAGAAGTGACTCTGTGAATGAGACTGTGGGAAGTTAAAATGTCATACTCCATTCTGTTTGTAAGCGCTTAACTGCTTTGTCTTGAATACTAGAAATAATTAGTCAACTAGGGATCAGGAAGAAAGGTTTATTTTTCTCTTGTTCTTGCATGGGATACAATGCATGTTAAAGACTTCAAAAATTTTGTCAGGCCTGCAGTATTCCTCGTGTGCTCTTAGGATGTTGGCAGAGCCAACACTAGCATCTTTGTGTGTTTCAGAAGGTGACACTCTGAGTGCATAGACTTCTGCAAAACGACCGGCTGGCTTGCTCTGGCTTTAACATCTCTTGCTGTTACAGTCAGTTTGTTATTGAGATAGCGACTGGTACAGTACAAAGTTTAGCAGGTGTTGAGTAAATTTGATAAAAAAATGATGGTTCTGGTTGTTCAGAACAGCGTAACACAGTTTAGGAAAGTAAACGCATTTTCAAGATTTGCGTTCTTGATTTTTTTAAAAGCAGTGTTTGTTAATCACAAACTTCTTCTTCGGCTGTTAAACTTTGATGGTTTCATGAGAACTGTAAATTTTGATGTCAGTACTTCCACAGGAGCTAGTTATGTAAGGAAACTGAAGTTACAATTTAGAAGACTAGTCATCTTGAATTGTTGTCTGGGCTTTTGAAGTAATTTCAGGTGTTCTCTTATTGCCAGAGGGCAGTTGGGTAGTCATGGCTTTGTAGATGGAAGCTTTAAGATCTCAGGTTCCAGTCTCAGGTTGGCTGCAAATGGGAGACAAAGGTACAAACTTGCTAATCTTTCCTCTGTTTGAGCTTCAGGAGGCAATTTAAACTCATTTTAATGCTAATTTTCACTTTCCTTTTTAATTCTTCCCTTGTAAGTTGCCCTAGGAAATAATTTGACTTGTTCATATTTCTAGAATCAATTCTTCTAAGGTTGATTTTGAAACGAGCCCTTCTCTTTTGGAGACTTTTCAGAAGTTAGTTAGCTGGTGTGTGGGTAAAGGTAGTCTGCTGAGCAAATGAGAATTCAGTTTGGGTGCATCTGTAGTTTGGGTCCCCTAGTGCATTAAACCATGAGTTAACTGTTCAAAATCAGTTCCCTAAATGTTATAGGTGTGGTGATGCAGCATTGTATATAAACAGTGAATTTTTTATCATCTCAGCTGCACTAACAAGCTATACTGCTCTCAGTACCTGTATTGAAGCTACAGATTACTTTTGGGGCGTGGTAACTCTATGGCATGTGACCTGCATGCCATTGTGGGGGCCCATAGAATATCTGCAGCAGCTGTGGTAGTAATCTAGGTGTTACCTCTTCTGAATTCTAGAGGGATTGTTAGATGCTTCTTGGACATTTAGGACTAGAAAACCAAATAGTGAGAACTCAGGTATACAGCTGGCAATTACTAGTCTGACTGTGGCAGATGTATTTCAGAAAGACATCCAGCATTTTTAGACTATTTCAGAGACAGTGAATAAGTGAATAGTTCCCCTTATAACATTTGAGTGGATAACCATATTTCTTTTAAAAGTCTTGTTGTTTTTCATTCATGTTTATCTGGTAGTTCTTACACCTTTCTTCACTGGGTTGAAAAGCTTTTCAGTACTGTATTTTCTTTCTAAGAAGGTAGTCAAGTCAATTTGCCATCACTTTAGCTTATCAAAAAATTGAACTCCAAGGCTTTCTGTGATATATTTTCTCCCAATATCTTGGGGTTTTTTTCTCAATACTATCTTTTCAACACTCTATAATTGCTACCTGTTGCGCCAAAACTATTTGCAGTAGTCATGTGCGTTCCTATTTGTTTAGCTTAGCTCTTATATCCAAGAAGCCATAACTGATGAAGCCTTGGGGGGGGAAAAAGTTTTTGATGTATGGGCACTAATTGCACCTTACATTTTGAAGTAATTTCCAAGCTGGATTTTTTTTACCTTTTTTTTAAAAGGAGTTGCTGGCATTATTTATTTCTCCATGGGTAACTTTATACTTCTGCACAAACCAAATTTTGACAGAGTGGTATCTGCCTGCTAAAACAGCTCATTACTCCTCTGTGGCGGTGATGCTGCCAGCAGCTGCTTCTACCCAGCTTTGTACTCTGTAGCATAAGTAATGTTCCCCCCACCTGCCATTTCTGTGCTGCATAAGTCTTTCACAGAGGGTTGTTCAGGAAAATCTGTTTTAAATTTATTCCTGTATTTGGCAAGGGGGAGGGAATTCTGAATCACTATGCCAAGTGATCAGTAAGTAATTATTAAGATAATGTTTTCTTTTTATTCTAGTCAAAGAAAAAAAAGAAATCAAAGGCAGATTCCAAAACGGTTCAGGATACATCTCGTCTAGATGGAAAGGAAGTTGATGAAGGTACTGAACACAAACATACACAAAATGCAAACATTTTGGCTTAAATGCTGTTTAAGATTTACTTGTGTTTGGTTCATAAAGAAACATAAACTCATAACTCCACAGTCACATATTGTATCTGGGAATCTAATCTTTGAAACAACAGTATTTAGTAACTTCAACTGATATTTTTGAAAGTAGTCTTATAAAAACTGAGAAGTTTTGGACAGTAGGGTGCTCATGTTATTCATGTTTTGCTCTGTGAAGCCAAGTATTATCACAGAAAAACTTACCTTTGGCCATTTGTGTTCTCAAACTAATGTTGAAGCTGACTGGTTAAACTGCCCTCAGACTTCGTTTGATATGGTACAAGCTAAAAATCTTTCCTTCCTCTTTGACTTAGTTATGTTTTCATTTGGGTGATGTTTTAGGAGCCTGGGAAACAAAAATCAGTAACAGAGAAAAGCGTCAGCAGCGTAAGCGAGACAAGGTGCTCAATGACGGTGGCTCAGGAGAAGCAAATCTCCAGGGTATAGAAAATACAGTTACTGTATCCATTGAACAACTGATGCCTACACCATCACTTCTGGTTGGTCTCAGAAAAAATAAAGGTATGATGCTTGATAGGTCTGTGAATGTGTCCTATAAAGATACCTTTACTCAAATGCTTAAATAGTGACTCTGTTTTGGATGTATGATAGGTATATTTGCAGGTGAAACTCTTGAGGAAATTATTTCAAGCTGTGAAAAAGTACTTCCTCGTAGTGCAAAACTCCCCCCTTTTTTTAGCCATATTTTTGGGGAAGCTAAAGAGAGTGTTTTGGAGTTAGTGGCTAAGACACTGGCCTCCATCCATACTGGTGCACTGTCAGTTGCTGCACTGCTTTGTAGGCATGTCCCTGTTCCTTCACTTGTGCTCTGTGACCTCGCCCTTTGTTTCCAGAAACTTCAAAGGCATCCTCAGCACTGCTGCAGGCAGCACTAACTCCTTAACTTTTTGAGTGCTTCCTTGTGGGAAGGTTATGCCCCTGAAGTTCTCTTTAAATATCATTCACTGCATAACATGTAGGCGTTTTTTTTCCAATGTAGATTTAATAGTATCCTGTACTAAAGCTGTTCATAATGGTAAGGCCCACGTGGCTGAGATTTAGTAGTCAATTACTATAGTTGAGGATTCAATAGATATGGCTGCTGCTGTTATAGAAAAGAAAGATTGCATGGGCTGGTTTAAAGCATGTGTAGACACAGGAATTCATATTCAGGTAAAACTGAGAAATAGGTGCTTTTATTAAATGAAATTTGATGTTCTGGCAAAGTGACAAAAAGACTGAGCCTAACAACTGTCTGGTACCTTGAAACAGTTTAATGAAATTTGTATGCCTCACCCTCCTGTTTTATTGACACTCGTTTGCACCTTGACTGAGTGCATAGTTCTTGCCTGGAGGACTACATCAGTTGTTTCCTGTTGCCTTTTACCCCCTGTCCATTTACACAGAACTTCAAGAAATGGTAGTTCCAACTGTCTTTATACACTGTTGCTAACCATAACTTACTGTAACCTCTCTAGTCAGAATCCTTTATGTATCATACTTTTTTTGTATCTTATGTATCACCTTGTGCAAAACTAATCCAAAAAGAATTCAGCTGTATAGTGTTTTCGTGGTACGGCAGAAGTTAGAAATAGTTACAGGTCTGAAACACTTGGAGCCACTCTTTCCTTGTAAATGACAACCTGTGTTTTAGATTTCTGCTCTTCATTCACTGGGAGAGTAGCTAAAGTTCTTTGAAATGTGCCGTTACTTGGTATGTGGGTCTTAAGTCACTTTGAGTTCATTCTGTCTGCAACATAAATACAAATAATAAAAAATAGAGCATTTTAATTTTGTTCTTACGTGTTCTGGATTGTGTGAGGTACTAATATATTCTTTTCTTAAAATATCAGTAATGGATTGTTAGAAGATTTTTACGGGTGTTGCTGTTTGAAAAGGCTTCATCTAGCTTTGGTTTCTCTTCTTAATTAGGTGATGCACTTCTAAATGCACAGATTAACAGCTCTAAACCTGCAAAGGGGGAGTCATCAATTCCACAAGGTAAAAAGTTTTCATTACTGGGCATCGTAAGTGACTAGAGAAGTATTTTACAGAAGTGAAAGCAGCAACTGTCAGTGCAGGATTCTGAGCAGTTACTGATATGAAACTTTGCTATACATCTGGCTCTTTTGGCTAGGCAAATGTTACACTTTTATGTTGCAGTTATTTCTTAAGAAGTTGAAAACAGTCTCGGTTACATGTGGAAATACAATTCAGTATCTAGAATTTTCAGACAGATTATCTATTATAAAAATTTTTATATACAGAACAGTAACATTTATTTTTAAGCTCTGCTGAAAAATTCTTTATGCTAGCTTTTCAAACTTACTCACTTATTTGTGTTAATGAATTATTTGCTCAAAGAAAACCATGGTGTAGATAACTGCAAAGAGCTCTCAAGTCCTGATTATTGTTTACATTTGTTTCAGGTTATATACACAAGTTACTCAGTTCTTTACATACTCCTTTGACATGCATAGATACATTTGCTTTGAAAGTTCTTAAATATAAATGCATGTTTGTAAAAGAATATATTTGACATATGTCATACACATAACTTAAAATATTTGACTAGTGAATCTTAGCAGTTTTCTAATAACAGATACTGCTATAATAATGCTTGAAGTGAATTAGCTTGACAGAATGAAATCAAGATGGTTGTTTCTTACATACAGCCAACATTAGCTGTGTTGCTTTAATGAAAAGTAGCTAGTGTAAATAAGCAAGTCAACAAATAAGTTATTAAAAGCATGCCGATCCAGAAAGTGAATCCCTTTCTGCCTGTTTTTGAGAGTGTTACTTCACATGCAAACTTCCTGTACCATGGCGCAGAAGAAGGGAGCTGTATTCTTGAGAGAAGCCTAATGGGAGGACAGGAAGAGATAATAAAGTTTCAGTAAGGAGAAATTCTGACTGGTCATGAGGAAAAAAGCCCTTCAGGAGATAGTTCAAAGCATCTCTGGGCAGTCAGCCTTTATGGTTTCCAGAACTTCAATAATGTAGTATAATTTTGAAGTTTGCTGTGCATTGAACAGAAGGTGGGACTAGGTGACTTTGAGAGATCCTTTTCAATCTTAAGTTTTCTGTGATTCAGTGAAAACTTGCTGGTCTTTTAGAAGTTAAAGTTTTTGACAGGAGAGTAGTATAATAAACAGAGAATAATCAAGCTCCTGCTTTAGAACCTCAGCTGCCTTTTTGCAAAGTTGCAGAAAGGTTTTTCTACCAGCTGCAGTTTGGTTTCTGTCTCTTCAGTGTTCTTTTGTTGCCTTTCCCTAAGACTTCATATTATGCTAGGAGGAAGTTAACTGATAAGAGCAATGCTAGTGCTGTAGAGAAAGAGCAGTGCTCTTTGTACAGCAGTGGTGACCTTACAGATGTCTGTGTTTGGAATTGATTTGTCTGAGAAAATCTAGGCATATCTCACCTAACTAATTCTGTGTCAGTGAGGCTGGCTCGAATTGGGCATGTTCATGCTGTCTGAGTTACAAGTTCATTTGAAAAATAAAATGTTTGATCTGTAGTTTTTGTTGGCATATGATACTGACTTGTGCATGAGGGTTTGGCTTACTGTTTAAGTGTTACACCTGTAATATGCAAATATTTCTTAACTGCTTGTAAAAGAGCAGGTTTTCTGGTTTTTCCACTGCATATATAAAAAGAGAAAGGGGATTTGATATACAAAGCACTTTGGGAAAGGTTTGTGATATATAGGAAGTGAGGCTGGGTGCACTAGCCCCTCTATTTTATAGGGACATAAATTTTAAAAACTTCTATTATGATCTGCTGTACTTCTGGCTTCTCAAAGTATACGTTAAACTTGCGGTGGCTAGTAATTTCTCATCAGGGTAACATGTAACAGAGACTCTTGCAGTGTTGTGGTCTTTTACCTTAGTGTAACATAAAATATGTTACTTACAAATTGAGTATTACTATGATTTTTATCTCTTACTGCGAGGGACTCTATGGTCAATGTGATAGCTATGCTCTTTGTAAATCCTGTGTAGTGTTTGGGAGGTATTTTCTAATACTTGGTAATTTTGTCTACATCCTGCTTGGAGAACTGCTGTATGCAGTTATGAAACAAAATATTCTCCATTTAGTTCATGGGCTTTTCCACAAGTCATCACCAAACTCTGTGAGAGAAATTAGCTGACAGTGTTGAAAGCACTTTCTGCATCCTTTTTTTATTCTAGAGGCACTGGTTCACCAATACATCAGCCCTATAAAGAAAAGGATGAGGAAGGAGAGTGCAGTTGGTGCTGGTTTTTCCTCACTCTTCAAGTTAGTAGGCAGATGGTGCATATCATCTGAACTGGAAAATCAGCTGAGACAGAGCAGCAGCCCTGTCTATATCACAGTGGTGTAGCAAAGCTGCTGTTCATTCGGTGGTTTTTTAAGTGAATGTGCATGTAAGTGATATTTTAATTCTTCATCCAGTTCTTCTTTTAAATAATCCTTTCATTGTTGTTTTATTTAAGTTTCTCCGGGATTGAGTGAAAGCCATACAGTAAATGGAGGAAGCTGGAATGAGAAGTCTGTAAAAATCTCCTCACAGATTGGTGTAGGGGAGGAGAAATGGACATCTGTTCCTTCAGCTGCAGCTGGGAAGAGGAAGACTGAGACGTTGGCTTGGGGCCAAGATGCTGGAGATGCTAATGGGAGTGGAAAGGACTGGGGTGTAACCCTGGTGGGCAGGCCCTGGAAAGAGCGTTCTTTGTTCACTCCCATTGGTAAGCTATTTTCAAGAACTTGCTTCACATAAGCATTTTTACATAAATGTATTTTCTAGTAGTGGATCTCTGAAATATTTTTAGATTTATATATTTTAAAAAATCTTGATGTGGTCTAGTGAAATGTTAACTGAATTTCTGTTTACTGTAAGTTCTGATGGCTTAGCATCTATGTCTCTGTACAGTTAAAACTGGGGTTTTTGAGTTTGTCTAACATAAAATCATTTCTGTGAAGGAATGCAATGTTGTATATCACTCTCATAAAGTTCTGAAGATGATTACTAAGCCATTTTAAAGTGTAACTTCTTTTAAATAATGTCATAAACCCCAGGTTGTAAGTCTGTTCTGTTGGTCAAACATGATCAAATCAACTGTGTTCGGTTTTGGCAGGCATTTTTTAGGCCCCAGGCATAAAGATTGTTCAACATTTGTGACATTTAGTGTTACACTGTTTTTCTCATTAGAAACTGTTTTTTAGAATCCAGCACAATTTTCTGCCTCTGTCACTTGTGCTGCCCACAGTGATAATGGAGAAGAGATTTCATGATTTCTTTCTGGACAACAATCATCAACTTACTATTAAATGCTGTAACATGGCCCTTCCCACTGTTCAGTCTAAGTAATCCTCATCTCTTGTGGAAGGCAGCGTTCCTTTGTAGTCAGCAGTGTTACTTTAGTCTTGTCGTGTCTTAACCCCAGCCAGCAGCCAAGCCCCTTGCAGCCACTGGCTCACTCTCCCACCAGCAGGATGGGGGAGGCAATCAGAAGGATAAAAGCTGGAAAACTCATGGGTTGACATAAGGACAGTTTAATAGGGAAAGCAAAAGCCATGCCTGCAAGCAAAGCAAGGAAATAATTCTCTACTTCCCATGGGCAAGCAGGTGCTCAGCCGTCTCCAGGGGAGTAGGGCTCCATCACATGTAATGGTGACTTGTGAAAACAAAACGCCATAACTCCAAATGTCCTTCCCTTCCTCCTTCTTCGCCCACTTTATATGCTGAGTATGATGCCACATGGTAGGGAATATTCCTTTGGCCAGATGGGGTCAGCTGTCCAGTCTGTGTCTCTTTCCAACTTTTTGTTGGGAAGACAAGCCCCAGCTGCTTTGCTGCCATGGATACAAGAAGCGGAAAAGGCCTTGACTCTATGGGAGCACTACTCAGCAAAACCAAAAATATCCCTGTATTATCCACCCTGCTTTCAGCATAAATCCAAAACACAACCCTACCCCAGCCATAATCTGCACAAATCTAGACCTTGTTTTATTTCTCTTGCATATCTTGAAATGGAGTTCCTGAGACTGGATCTGATATACCCTTGGAAGCTTTACTGTTGCCAAGTAGAAGCAAAGGGCTTTTTTCATGTTCTGGCTAGATGTGTTCTGCTATATATTCTAATAAGGCAGTTCTTAGTGACTGTGACCAGCTTTTTCTTTGGTTTTTTTACTGAGGATACATCATGTCTGACCAGGCTGCTTTGCTTCTCATAAAATTACTAATTTTGGGGGTGAAGGAGAACAGTGAAAGTCTTTCATGATGACTTGACTGATGCTTTCAACACTGTCTCTCACAGTGTTGTTGTATCCAAACTAGAACAGTTGAAAAACTGGTCAGGCCAAAGGTAATGGTTAGTAAGTCCTACTCTCCCTGGAGGCTGGTAACAAGGGGATATCACAGGGCTGTACTTAGAACTGTCCTATTTATCATCTTTGTAAGTGACCTGGAGGAAGCAACCATGTCATTCACATCCCATTTCCAGATTACAGCAAACTTAAATGTGGAGGCAGGAATCAGTTGAAACAGTCTAGGTCAGGGATCCCATCCAGAAGGACCTAAACCTGATGGGAGTAATGGGCCAACAGGAACCCGAGGAAGTTCAGTGAGGACAAATGTCAAGTGCTGAATCTGGGTTGGAAGCAACCCTACCTGGATATTGACTGCCTGGATTGCAGCTTTGTGAGTAAGGAGTCTTAGGGGGCACCAAGTTGGACATGAGCCAGCCATAGATCCTAGCTGCAAAGGACACCAATAGTATGCTGGGATGCATTAACACAGGAGTCAGTAAATTGTGGGGTAGTGACTATCTGCTTTTTGGACAACATCTGGAATACCTGTCCAGTTTTTAGCCCCTTCTCCCCCAATTAAGTAAATGTAATTCTAAATAAAAGCCGCTAGTAGTTTTTACTGGCTATTTCTGCGTATTTTCTGCCCTACATTGAACAGTCAAGTATGTCTTCATTTTTAAGCAGTATCTCCTATTTGCCAAAATTTGTTCTGAATTTTTGAATTCCGTTCTTTAACCTATATATATAATTTACTCCAAGATGTGTTCCATCTACGTGTACTTGTCAAAACTTAATGACTGCAGTAATGGGAGATATAATAGTACGGGGCTCAAAAAACAATTCACTTTTCTTTTGTGAGAAGTTTATATATAGAAAAGGCTGTAAAGGGAAGATGATCTTGGAAAGCTTGAAAATTGTTTCAGGCTATGTATTCATAAAGTCACATCTCTGTCAGCACTGATTAATGCCCTCAGTTGTGTGAAATGTCATCATGGCTGGAGTAGCCACTGTTTTTCTGATCTGATTCATAATTAAATAGCTAAATTTTCAACACTGCCAGCAGTGTGTGAAGTTCTTTTTATTTTTTTCCCTCCCCTTCCCCCACAGCTGCTTGGAATGTGGATGCAAGGATTAATACCTCTGAACAGAATTCTACTTCTTTCTCCTCATTTGGATTAACTCCTGGAGTTTCTGGTATGTGTGCCTTTCCAAAGGTTTTTTCCACTCTCTTCTATTCCACCAGGTGGAGTAGAGTTTGCAAAGTGCTACTAATATGCATTTTCTCACTTTTCTTTGAAAATAGTGCTGTAAAGAGGTGGAAGACACTTAAAAAGCTATTTGTTACACTGAAATTATGCAGTAAAGTAACTGTTTTAAGTTGATAATCAAAAACTAGAGCATTCACAGAATATTAGTAAGAAGGTTTGGAAGTAGAGGGGGTTGGAATGAGATGATCTTTAAGGTATGTTCTAACCCAAATCATTCTATGATTCAGTGATTTCTTATTTAGCTTTCCTGTTTGTGTGTTAAGTCTAAACAATGGGCATAAGAGATTGTTCAGCATTGCAATGTTTCAAGTTAGAGATCTGAAGATTTCTTTCTAGGAAAGCCCATTTATCCCAGTCTTCTGGGAGGTTTGTTTTTTGATGATTGAGTTTTTCCCTATCAAGGAACTGAATCACTACTTCGAAAATATGTTCCGTAGGCAGGATTTGAAGTCTTGAGTCTTTTTTCTGTATGACAAATGGAAATGCTGAGCTCTGGGGTTTTCTTTTTTGAAGGGTGAAATTGCTAGAGTACAAACCTGGCTTCATAATAAATCCTGTGTGTTAAACAACTAACATAAGTCCTACAATGATTTATTATTCATTAAAAGGGTCATATGTCAGGTTTTCTGCTCTTGCTTGCTTACGCCATGAGCTTGGCATGTCAGTTTTCTTTTCCAAAGCAGCTGACCAAGTGCTTATGCACTTAGGCTGTATTTGCTTGTATTGCAGTTTACAGGCTTTTAACTGTTGAACTCAGGCTTAGTGTCCAGCATCTTAATTGGACAGAGAATTTTAATTAAAAAAAACAAAAATCCCAAGCAGCCACCTGAATCCAAGTTCAGTCTCTAAACTAAAACTTAGGAAAGTTTATTAAATAAAGTAGAATGGCAGACTGAGCTAAGATTCAGCTGTAATGCCACCATTTCGACTTCAAGAGAAATATGAAAAAGTGAAGTGTATTGTTGTCTTTGATGCACCTTAGCCAACAACGTTGTAATGCAAAGTGACTGCAAAAGAAATCAGAACATGTCCATGTTTCTGTCGTCTGAGGTATCTTTTGCAGAGGTGTATGTAAAATAGAGACCCAGAACTATTCAAACTGAATTTCAGAAGTCTCATCATATAGTAAAATATTAATTTATTTCATGCTTACAATTAAGCTTTTGTTTGGTTTACTTTTTTATGAAATGGTTTTGTTTGTTGTATATTTTTCTGAAAACAATTATGTTAGATGTGTACCACCTTGTGCTATCATGATGGTATCGGCCTTACTGTTGTTCATCCTGCTGCTTTTATGTTCTTGAAAACTTTTGCTTTAAATGAGAATTGGATTCTTAGTAATGTATAATTTAATTGTTTGATCTGCAATGTAATTAAAGAGGTTTCTTTCAAGTGATCTTTTCTTTTAAACTTCTCCCTGTAAGAGATCTTATTGATACAGAGTAACAATTTTATTACCCATAAAATGTGTTTTTCAGTTTGAGGAGACTGCTTTTACTCACCTTTATCTCTTTTTATGTTCTTCTCATGACTTTATTTTGTCTTTCTTCTTCAGCTTCCTTGTTTTCTGAATATACCTCATGCACAAGAGCCTACTAGTTTTCCTGTCCTCTGCAGTCCTTAGAATCTGATGTTTTTCTTTGAGCCTCTTGTCTTCCTTTCCTACTTTGATTGGATTTGTTTCCCCAAGAAAACTTCGGGAAGCTTGCCAACTTACAAGTACAATTTTATTTATTCCCTTTCAGGATCCAACAGTGAATCGCTTTCTCAGGCTGGTACTTCTGATTTTCAGTGGGATTTAAGTCATGCTCAACCCCCTGTTGATGATGAATGGTCTGGGTTAAGTATGTTCCTCTAAAATGTTCATTAACAAAATGTTGTTAATTACTATTGAAGTGTAGTTATTTATACTAGCTACTTGTATTAAGCAGTGGTGGGTATCTGAGAAAAAACCTGGAATGTTTGACTTCTGTAAAACTAACGGACAGTTCAAAGGAATTAGAAGTATTTTGACAAATTCTGATAGAAAATGGTTAAATTTTAGGAAAAATATTTGGATATTCAAACTCAGAAGTGAGAAAGCTCATGCATTTTAAGGTAATTCTGGCTTTTGCTGGAAAAATCTTTGTAATAAAACCGTCTTGCTGCAAGTGATGAGAAAAATCTACTGCAAGTCAGCAAAATATGTATTTAGTAAATTGAATTTGAGTCAGAGTTTGTTTCTACATGTTTGTACCTTACTGAAAAGTTAAGGTGACATCAGACTCTTGTATTTAATCTAACTTTTCTCATTTAGCAAATGAGGAATTGTAGGAAGTTCTTACATATCTAGGAAGCATGTACAGGATAGAAATAACTGAAATTGCTTGGGAGTTACAGTAAAGTTGGTGTTTACTCCCCACTTTCTCCTCCCTGTTTATAAAAATGTGTAGTGCATCTCATTAGGGCATTGACCTGAAAAATTGTTCCAGAAGTTGACAAAAGCAGCCATGCATGCTACCTTCTCTCTAAGAACCACTTCTTGCAGTTAAATGACTGCAAAAGTGGAAGAGATTGATGTAGGCCTTGACTTCACCACTGTTGGCATGACTGCTCTGATACCAGATAATTTTGAAACTTACCTTTTGTGTTTTTTCTGTTTAAGGATAAGGGAAGCACATTTCAGTTAACCATTTGAAAGTCATTGGTTTTACATTTTATCCAAAGCATAATTGATTCACATAACTGAGCATAGAATGTTTACGGCTGTGGCATCTGTTAATAGAATTTCGTCATAGTTGTCAACTATGGTACACTAACAGAAGTGGGCAAATGCAAGTTTATCCAGTGAGATACACAGATACACCTTACTGCTTTTTCAGGATCAGGACAAGGAAATTAAGTGGATGTACAAATACTACTAAATTTTATTATTACTAAGAATAGATTTTTTTTTTCTTAAGCAACTAATGAGAAGGCAGTAAATAAACTGAAAAGTGTTGAGTAATTTTTTTTTTTTTTTTTCAAATCACTAAATTTTAGCATCTGGAATAGGTGTAATTAAGATAATATTTTTATTAGGAAAGTTTCTAATTGTTCTAAATATTCCAACTAATCTTAAGATCTTAGTGTATTTTTGGCTTCATAATGTTTGCCAGTAAATTTAATTGGGTTTGTTACTGCTTTTTATTTTGACTTTATTTTCAGTTGTTTAAATTGAATCTCACCATAGTTGGCAGACCAAGTTTGGCTCTTCAATTTGGTATAGACTGGGGATGGGGAGCGGGCGGGAGAAATATTTGTGATGTTAATATAAATGTGAAATGAAAATGCAATCTTTTACAACGTGTTCTCTTTTAAAATCAGCTTGTTGTAACTTTCTACTAAGAAAGTCTTAGGCTTAGTTATTCCTTTCAGATATTTTAAATTTTTATCTGACTCTTTAAGCCTGTCACTCCATCATAAATGAACAATAGTAAAATACAGTATGGACTTAAGAAAAAAAGATTATTAAAAAAATTAAAAATGCCAGTGTTATAGGATGACTCTTGAGTCAGTAAGATTTACAGTTTAAGATATATCACTTGTAATGGAATCTTACTAAGGTAAGATTGATCTGTGTTACAGTTCATCCTAATTTTTTCACAAACTAGGAAGAAAATCTAGAGAACAGTTTAAGATGGAGAGCAACTCTTAAATTTGTATCTCTTCACACAGTTTAGAAAAATATTTTGAAGCAATTGCATCTAGCTAGCTGCTGCCGTGATTAAGGTCCATAAAATCACTGTCGTACTCATTACTTTACAAAGTCCTCCACTTATTGATGAAGTCTTTCTTCATCTTTTTTTTCCCAGAAGTACAGGAAATTAGTATTTATATCTTGAGATCAAGAAGTGGGTTATGCATAGGGGGTTTTTTACATTTTTAAATTGGAAAAGAGCACCTGTAGAGTAAGGCAATATTCCTGAAAAAACCTTTTAATCTTTGTAGATGGACTTTCTTCAGCTGATCCAAGCTCTGATTGGAATGCACCAGCAGAAGAGTGGGGAAACTGGGTAGATGAAGAAAAAATTGCTTCTGTTCCTCAGCGTGAAGAGAGATCTGATACTCAGAAGGTAAAAGGTGGTATTTTGTCCTTAGCTGTAAGACTTTGTCCTTACCACTGCCATTTGTTAAAGTAACTTAAAGGGTAATGATAAAGGTAATCTCTCATCACTGTTACACTGATAAGAGTAGCACAATTGTTTGCTCTGTACACAGAGAAAGAAAACGCTGAATGTTACTGAGAAGAGAGAAGTCACTTAGCTCCATGTTAAACCTTTCTGTCTTGCCATAATTACAAGAATCACCTTGTCAGTATAGACTTAGAGGATTTAGATCTGTTTTTATAAATACTTCTTGACAGTATTTAATTCTCAGTATGAAAAACAGCATTTCCATTCCACTAGTGCCTGGTGCTCTGTTGCCTCTTCCATTCCCATCTCCTCTACTTGTATTACCAGATAGCATGTAAAGAACGTGGTCTTTCTAAAATGAACTGAACAGATAAGACTGTTCATTTACACTTGTATATGCAATTTCTTATAGCTATTAATTTGTTTAGTCTATAGAAGGTATGTTTCATTGTCATTTTAAATGCTAAATACGTTCTGTTCCTGTATGAAGATTTCAGATAATGAAAGAGAAAAAGCAGAGCAAATTCTTCAGAGTTCTACAGGTGGCAAATCCAAGAAAAAGAAGAAGAAAAAGAAGAAGCAGGGTGAAGAAGCTAACTCTCCTGCACAGGTAAAATCTGGATGGTTTAAAAGGCACTTGCAAGGAATTCATAAAATTGCCTTATCTTTGAATATTAGCATCTTGAACAAAAATTATTTTTGGGAATTTAATTTCTTTACAGATTTGGATTGTCTACTCTTGTTTCTCAAGAGTTAAATTCTTATTTTACTGGTATTTCCTTAATTTGTTGTATTCACAAACATGGGATAACTTGTGGTTTTGCTGGATTTATTATGAACAGCATGAAATACATGGAAAGTATTTATCCTGAATTATTTATTTTCTATCAGATCAGGATTCTGTACTGTAGGGATGCTTCCAGGAGGATCTCTGCTCTGCATGGGAATCCTTCTCCTCATGCCCTTTGAAAGACAGCTGTCTTGGTGAATATAGCTAGTTAGGAAAATGAAAGAAATTGAAGTTTTCTCTTAAACTGTCTTCAAGTACAATTGTGTGAGAATATAATAGTTTTCTGAAGTACTGTTTTAATTTGATTTATGTGAAATAGTAAGTCCTAATCCTTCAAACTCAGTTGATGGGGCTACTCTGTGAGTCAGATTTCAATGAGGGAAAGAATATTTTCAAACTGAGGATGGTTGGAGTTTTCTGTGCTACTTGAATAGCTTTTGAAGAATTACATTGAAAAAGATTTGTAAAAATAGCAACAGCAGATTGCACTTCACATGGCAATTGAATCATGTTTGAATAGATGAAAACAAGTACTTTCCTAATGGGAGAAAGCTTTTAATAGCTGATGATTAGAATGCATCCTGCTTGTGCTTATAGTGACAGCCATTCATAGTTTACATTCTTTACAAAATAACCAATGTTCAGTGAAATCTGACTAGATGAATTGGGGAGGGAAAGCAAAAACTTCAGTCATACTTGCTTTGGATTTGCTTTTATGGTTATCACATTTTCAGTTTATTAAGAATTCTAAAACATTGAATTCCTGTTAGATGAAATTTTATTTTCAAATTGTCTGTTTGGAGGTGGAGCTTCTGCTGATTTCTCTTGTTTCTTTAGAGGCAAATTCAATCTGGGAACACTAGGGCTGCAGCTTTTTTGTAATTGAAATCCATTCTGCTCTCTGCTGTGACTCTAAGTGTAAGTTAAGGTTAATAGGTTGTGGTTAACAGGTGTTTGTGAGTGTCCTACATGAATTTTAAGGTCAGTGAGGGCATTCTGAATTTCTTTTTCCATTGCTTGTGAGCTGTCTTTTAAATTATGTATGTCAAGTAGAGTCCTACTTCCTATATTAATGTAATCAGATTTGTTTATTCTAGTCATTGGTCTCCAACCGTTCCAATTTTGTTACTTTTTCTTTCAGTCCATCAGTCTGTGAAGTCATCAGTTTACACATAAGACTTTATCTGTATTAAATTTTTATGTAAAATTGGGAATTTTGCTTCCTAGGAGCTGACTGAACTGCTAATACATCACAGAAGTTACCCTTGTTATAACAGTTTAGTCATTTAACTTACCAGTGCTATTTCAAACTCATTTAAAATTTGTATATTTATCCTCTGAAAATGGAACATGTTCATTTAAACATCTTCATCTTTCTCATTGATTATACTTAAACGTTCACTCTCATTTGTTGACTTCAGTATTTGTCAAGGCAGTAGAAACTAACTGAGGAGCTTGGAGTAAGCCAGTATGTGTTCCTTCCTGTCAAGAATCAACAGACTTGGGCTGTGACTACATTTTCATAAGATTCCAGTGGTAATAAGTGAAGGAACATTGTTTCCAGTTTAAACTCAGGGACCTCTTCACTACCACAGGATTCTTCTAGTGCCACAAACAAGTGTAACTACTCCAACTCTACATTTAAAATTAAAAGTTTCCACTATTATATGGTCTGAGGAGTAAAGGTTGAGACTCTTGGATACTTTGGATATATTTTCAGTTTCTCTACTGAGGTTTATTTTACAAGCATTATGGCAGACAAAACTGGGTTGCAAAAATATTAAAGCATAATAGTGATAGAAAACTATACAGGTTAATATACAGAGCTTGCATTTTAAAACTTGTAACAAAGCGCAGAATCGAGAGCAGTCAAGTGTCATTGTGATACTTTTGCAAAGTGTTTAGAGTTAATTCAGTTTAAATTCATATTCTTATAATTTAACAGGAGTGTGAAGTGCAGTTCATTCTGAGATTGGGATTTTTGTTAGTAAATTGCATGAAAAGTCCTGCTTTCTGGGCTTTATTGGGTTCTGTGGGTATTTTTTTATGTTGTTCTATAAACTGTGAGTGTTAGCATAGGCTGGTATGAGCCCACTACTTCAGTTGTTCTTTATGATAGATTTTCTTAGTTATGGAAGCTGATTATGGCAACAAAATTCATTCACAGGGCAGAAGAGTCAGAACTTGACAGAGACTCTTCTTTTTTTTCCCCACTCCCCTTTTTGTAGGATGCTGAAGAACTGGATAGAGAAGCTGGAGAGGAATTTCAGGCGGATACCTCAAAAGTTCAACCACAGCAGGAAAGAGCTTTTTCTTTGAAGACCATAAGTACTAGTGAACCAGCTAAGGTAGGGTTGCCAAATTTGATTTATGTTACAATTTGATTTAGAAGTGCTCAAGTAGTTTGAAACATTAATTTGTGTAGATAATGTTACGGTAAGAATACTCTTTCAGGCTGTATGTTTATGAATATAAAGGTAATTGAGCAGTTGAATTTTAGGTAGACGTCAGTTTCAAGTTTTAAAAAGTATGTCTACTCTGAAAAGCACTATCTTCCAAATCGGTAGCCAGTTTCTTTACTGGCAAGTTACTTTCTTGTTTGAATATTCAAGCAATGGTTTAAAACTTCGAAATGTAGAAACCTAAGAACTAACAGGTTTGAGCACAAGACTGGTAGCATATTCTGCTGTTATGTTGCAACAGAGTGAAGTGCTACTAAATATATTCTGAGTTAAATGCAGTCTGAAATTGATTTTTGATAGCTGTACTGAGCTTAATGATTGAATAAGAAAAGGTTTTATTTGAACCAATTCACAAACTGTTTGCTTCAGCTCACAGTTGAAACATATTCTACAAATTCTCTTTCAGTCTTTCTCCAAATAGCAGCTTTCTTAGGTACTGCTACCCTACAATGCATCACATTCTAGGAAGGTGTAGAATATTTAGTATTTCTAGTGGCTTTGATTTTTGTTTTTTATTTCCGTGAAGAGTGAACAATACTAGTGACACAGCAATTTGGTACCAGAGAGTATATGTCAGAATACTGAGTTTTAATTTTTAATTGCTGAGCATTAGTTTCATAAAAATACTGAGGTATTAAGAGTCAAATGAAAGCATTAGAATGAAATCTTTCACAAGAGGCTGCAGGTTGCCAAATAAAAAGTACAGAAGTGTGTTGGGAATGTCTTGAAAAGCTCATTCAGACATACTTAAGACTTGCTTTAAATGCCCTACATCAAAGTAGAGCTTTACTACAGGTTTTGCTTATAACTGATTAGTTTAGATCAGTTCAGCCTTTAATCAAAGTTGGCAACAGCTGCCCGTTCTATCTGACTAGTGTATTGGTGGTTTTTGTGGTGGTTTTTTTGAAGCTGTATTTGAAAAGACATCTGCCTGTGTATGCAAGTGGCTTTATTCCTGGCAGTGTGAGGTTTTCTTAAAAAACTTAAAAGCAAATATGTTGTTTTATTTTAGAGGCTTTAGTTGAATATGTGTAGACAGAAAACTTGGATTGTGACATCAAGGTGGGGGTTTTTTGACTTCTAGAAAAAGGTGTAATGGTGCGTCCTAGAAGACTATAGCTTTTGCTGTTCGGAAATGTAAATTGATTTGAAAAATATTTGCAGTTAAATTTTTTTTTTCCCTCACAAGTTGCCAGCACTGCCAAAATACAAGCTCAGTTTCAGTAGAATTTGCTCAGTGCTTTACTGTTTATAGTCATACTCAACTTCCTAGGTGATTTGATGGCATCAGCATCTTATGTAGACCTACACTGCACCATTTTTGAGGGGCTTGAGGGTTTCTGTTACTCTTGAATCTTAAATTCAGTCTGTTTGTATATGTGTCTATGTATAGCTGTGTAAGTGGTAACACACTTGTTTCTTGGTGAAACAAGACATATTCTGTTTTAAACTTGGTGTGGGGGCAAAGGGCAAACAAAACTATTACTAACATTCTCTGGAACTGGAGTTGATAAAGGACAACTTGTGAATTGTTGTATCTGGCAGTGCAGATGGTCTGTCAGTCTTTATCAAATCTCCTTGACAACAGATTTGGCTTCATTGTAATTTCACGCATGCAAAGATGCCTTCCAATATTGTTTGACTTGGCTGTTTTAAAAAGTTTTAGAAACAGTCTGTGACTGATGTGTGAAATGGATGACTTGAGTTTCCAAGACAGGTAATCTAGTCTTAAGCAAATGCTCCAAAACATGAGAATGAAGTATAGGGAAAAATAAACTGAGTACGAACAAGTTATTATCAGTATATCCTCATAAATATCAGAAACAGCTCTAACCTTGTGTTTCACGTCACACTATCTGGTGATGATGTCTGCTACACATTGGCCTGCATTGAAACCTTTTGCATGTTATCAGCAGGCACGAGTTTTAAATGAAGAGAGATACTTGGAAAGAGAGGTAACAGTTTAACAAGTCACTACTTCATTACTGAATCATGGAATTATGTATATAACTTTATATTATGAAATAGGCTGTATTCATTGTTCCAGGCCTCCTTTCTGAATGAATTTGTTAGCAGAGAATATCCTAGCAAAGCGTAGTACCCAATTTTTAGTGTTTGACATCACTACCTGCTTTCCTGTATCCAAAATTTAGACAGAAGTATTTGGAAAAATGTCCAGATAGTGCTGTATGTATTTGTATCGTTACATTTGCAGTAATAGTGCATGCTGTAACGTGCAAGCTGCAACATGTTTCTTAGTGAACCTGAGACAGCTGACCTGTTAAAATCTTAATTGAGTTGCTTTACCTGCTGGTGAAGTGTGACTGTCCTAACAAATCTATGATACCAATAGTTAACCTGAATTGATTACCTTGCACTAGAAGCGTTATGTCCTCCTTTTATTTTAGAAATCACGTTTCAGTTTGCCAGTTTCACTTACCTATGTAGCTGATGATTGCTAACTATTAGACAACACTGGAATCAGCTAAGCTTGGAATTCCTGTAAGATGGGAGTTCATTTTATCAGCATGGTTGATGTATAAAAAAATATTTGAGATTACTGATTTTTCAGTAGATTGAGAGAAATAACTGCAATTATAGATACTAAACTTGTTTCAGTTGATGTGTAAGGGCACAGCAAACTATTCATGAAAGGTTAGAGAACTGCTGTCCTTTAAATTCATGTGTTGGGTTTTTTCAATTAAAGCTGTTTAATTTCTTTCTTAGTATGATATGATTAAAGAAGAAATTTGTATCTTTTTGCTCTCTTGAATGTTCTGACTGAATTTTTGAGATGCTTACATTATAGTGATGGAAGCAGTACAAACTGGTGACTGTTGTACATCTGTATCCAGGGATGTAGACTTCACTATCTGGTTTTCATAGTTCCAGGTTCTTGACTGTTGTGACACAACTGCAGCTATGATTTCTTAATAACATCTTTAAGTTTGGGGTTTATTGCTTGGCTGAGACACTGTGGTCTAATGCATTCATTTTTGAAGCCTTTTGTCATTTGGTGACTTGCTGCGGGATCTTAAGGTTTTTATGTTCTAACTTCCCTATTGGAATGTCAAAATGGTTTGTTTTCTGTTTTGCTGTAATTTTAATTACAGTAAGTGCTACTCACCAGCATCTCTATTGTGGGAACCTTCAAAATTGACTAGATAATTGAAAAATACTGCAAGTACCTTTTTACTTGGCAGTTATTTCTGCAGTAATTTCCATTGAAATACTTGCTGACTGCTCTCGCCAATATTTGTTGTTCTACTATAAGCAGAGTGTTTTGAGCAGTTTCTAGGAATGACTGGAGATGCTTTTTGTTTGATTTGTTTGGATTTTGAGTTATCTGTTTGGTCCTGTGTAACTTGCCTGCTTGCCTTGCAACCAAATGCATATGTGTCACTGTTTTACATCTCTGTTGAATACTCTAGAATCTTTTTAGGGTCTTGGTGATTTATAGAGCCGTTTCTTTGCATGTGCTGTATTTTAAGAATTAATTTGTGTCATTTATCTTTGCTTGTATGCAATTAAAAATTTTGGCACTAGATGGCAGTCATAGTATTACAGGCTCAGTTTAAAATTTTTAAGGATTTTAATATTGGTTCAATTTTTTAATGCCGTCTTCTCAGCAGCTGCTAAGTATATTGCCAAAATAACACCATATAAGAGTTTTTACTTTTGTATTACTTAACAAAACTTTTGGAAACTTTTTTTTTTTGTTTCTCAAATAGTCTGAGGAGGCTCCTTCGCTTGCTGTTTCCACTGAGCCATCTGTAATTGTATCAGAAAGCAATTCTGACAAGATTGCTTCCCAAGTGCCACAGATGCTGCAAGAGACAGATGTTTCTAGTCCCAATATTAAGCAAAACAGTGTGCCTCCTCCACAGAGTAAGTATCTCTCAGTACAGTTTTATTTCTGTGAATTCAGGATGTACTTTTTCCCCATAGAGCATAGTCAGAATGCTTTGCCCTGGGGTTTGAGTTTGAAGTGCTATATCAGATACTTCTCTTACTTATACATCTTGCCATATTTTTAACTTCCTTAAAGTTAAAAGCACCTTGATATATTTATTTTCATTGTGAGGAAAAATTGGCTTCATATGCTTGGATCACTGAAAATGTCTGTTGGGCTTGTCCAGTCCTTAACAGACATTTGAATGTACTCATCACCATTGGGACTGGAGTTCCATGCTGTGACTAAGGAGTTCTGCCAACATTGTTTCAAAGGGCTGCTTGCAAGTCTTCAGTGGAGAACAGATGGTTACTGACATTGCAGTTGACAGAATATTTAGCTACCAGAAGTTTGGGAAAAAATACAAAAAATTCTATTTTCAGCCCACTGAGGTCTTTTGATTTCTCAATTTAGCTCATTAGCATCTTTTTCCATATGCTTCCATGTAATCATAGAGGAAAACAGTTGCTTATTTAGGAGTAGAAAGGTATTGGGTGATGGACTCCTTTTTGTATTCTGCCAGCACATAGATCAGGCTTAACTGCTGCAGGTATATTGTTTTTTGAAAATATGCTGTGCCCAAAAACATCAAATGTACCCTCTGTTGCACTTGACAAAAGTGTTTGTACTCACAAGCATTTGAGTACTTGCAAAAGTACTCACACAGTAAAACAGGAAATTTAGAAGGGAAGTCAGGATATGAAAGACATTGCTTGAAAAAAAAAAAAGTTGTTTTAGTTCAGATTCTTTAACAAAATTAATAAATACTGACAATCTGTAATAAGCTGCTGGCTAAGTGTTGAAGTACTAAATGAGTTTTTAATGACTGCAGAAGAAACATGATGACTTTATAAAGTCTCATTCAGCTGCATTAATTGGCTTCTTGGTTTTGAATACATGAAACAATGGAATCTTTCAAGGCAATGCATCAACTTACGACTTTTTGTTCTGGTTCTAAAATATGAAATCTTTTGTGATTGATTCATGCCTCAGCAATTGAAAGAACATCTCTTAGGTTCAGTATATACAATACTTTGCGTGTTCTATCACTTCGGGCAGCCAGCCTGTTTTAAGGCAGTCTGTTTTATTAAGAACATAGTGCTTCTGTATTGGATTATGGATTCCATGTAACCACATCTTTACATAGTTCATTACTTTTAAAAATATTCTTCTGACATGTCACGTATGTAGTGGTTAATAACTGTAATCTGGTAAAAGTGAGCATTTAATGTCAATTGTGTATGTGTACATTTTTTCTAGTAGGCCAGAAAATAACAATGACTCTAGAATAAATAGTAACATTTGCAAAATGAATGACCTTTGATGTGTATCACTCTGTGTTTGTGGGGTGAAAAAGTAGGATGAAATTGGCAAGTGTTGGTTTTAGAGGCATTTCAAATTAAATTATTTGGGAGAAGCAGGTGAATAGAACTTCTCCTTGATTATTCTGAATCACTTCGTAATAATACAGCGTGTATTATCCAGGATTTTTAAAGTAAATTCTGTGTAAATGTTCTCAGTCCTAACACTATAATTATTTTTGGTTTTTAGCAAAGTCTGAAGAAAGCTGGGAATCCCCCAAACAAGTTAAAAAGAAGAAAAAAGCAAGAAGGGAAACGTGAATTTCCTGAGATGGACATGTGTTGCTGAATATTGTCATGAAGATTATGCTGTTTATGCAATAATTTGTGAACATGTACAGAATTTTATATAAATTTCAAACAATTTTTAAAAACAGAACTGCTGTGAACACAAACATCTTTAAAAAGGAATCAAATGAAAGTAACTTTATGATATAGCAAACTGAACATGCTACATTTGAAAGACATTCTGAAGAGTCTGTTTTTCCAACTTTTGGAGAGAGATCTTAATTTAAAAAAAACTGGTTTTACAACACAGTGCCCTGTTTACAACAGATTATACTCTCATCTACAGCTGCAGATAAAAGATTAATTTCAAGGAAGGGTTTTCTGTAAAAATAATCATCTGTACAATAGTGGGTGTTTCTTGCCTCTCTTATGAGTGATGCATTAGAAGCACAGAATGTCAACCATTTGAATTTGTTTCATGCCTAAATCAAAGTGCTTTGATTAAATACATAATCTGCCATATCTTTACAGTAAATTGGTTAGCAAATCTGCTAGCTATTGCAGGAATCACAAGTGCAAATCATTAACCATTTGTACAGTCAGACCTTCACGGTTTATTATATGAAGTTAACACAATAAAACTGCTTTGGGTTAAAAGTTTGAGAATGTGATTTGAGACTTGAGTATGGTTCATGAAGTTATTTTTTATAATGTCTATTACCTTACTTGAATTATTGAAGATAACAGTATATTTTTAAGAATGCAGTAATGTGCATAAAATTGGTTTGCTTCTTCATTCCCTACGGTTCTTGGTTGATTCAGAATCCTATCTAAAACCTGTATTCTTTCAACTTCTAAACTCATGGAATGAACTAAAATTAAACATTTCCTTCCCCTAACACTTGTTAACTTGCCATACCCAATTCTGTTGTCTGTATTACTAAAACTCTGAACAAAGCAAAGTGATTTTTTCACTCATAAATTATTTGGATTTCAGAGATATGTTGGAGAACTGGAGTAGCTTCAGACAGCTTTAATTGACATTGTCAAAAACAGTTATCAGGAACACATTTTTTTACTGCCTTAACCTGTAGTATGTCGAATGTGTCTAGACTTCTGGACAGGAGTTAGTGTTTTTATATTAAAAAAAAAAAATTATGCAAGTAAAGCAGTTGTAAAATAAAGACCATTTCCCACTTGAAACTGTTAATTGAAATGGCATTGAAGATGTGTTGTCATTTTCAGGCACTGTAATGACGTGGTATTGAACTGGAGATGTGTTTGTGTCTGTAAGGTACATGCTCAGCCATGTACACTGTAAATAGCCTTTATGAAAATTGGTTTGATAAGGATGGTAATTAACATCACCTGGTAAGTTCAGTTAAAGAGTCAGGATTCTTTTCAAATGATTGACTTCCAGTTTTGTGGCACAAACAGAATTGTTAACAGCTATAACCCGTGGTACTCATCAACAATCATGCTCTTACTGTACTCAACTGCAGTTGGACACTATTGCAAAGCAAGAGCAGATAATGCAGCAAGCTGGGTTTAATTGTACTGAAAATGCACCTGCTAATGGAGAGCTTTCCTAATAAATGGATACTAACTTGCACGGGTATTAACTCCTGTATATCAGGAATGTGACACTCTAAATTGATTTGTTAAAATAAATTGAGCATATTGACAGTATTGATTTATTTACTGGGAGGGAGTAATGTTTCAGAGTGATATTTGTCATGATTCATGTAAAATAAATTTAGAACTGAACTACAGCTTTTCAATGAGTATCTGGAGGTAAACATGGAAAATAGGATATTATGAAATCATGCAGAGTCCTTTGCATGTAAATAATATTATAATTTTACTTGTCTTCATAGTAAAGGTTGAAAAATAACCTTTGAATTCAGGTTTTTAATGTATGTCCGAAATCTGTTTTCAACCTGTGTGTTATGCTAAGAGCCTCTTCATAGAAAATACAAAGATTTTATGTAATGAAAGAGACTGCCCCCAAGGACTTTCACTGCATAAATTCTTTTTTTTTTCTCTTAAAAATGAAATTGGTGATATTTCTGGGTTAGTCAAATAGCTTGTCATTCTGGAAAAAGAAACAAACTAGCTAAAACATAGGAACCCTGCTAACTAACTGCTACTGGGAAGCAGGGTCATATTAAATACATAGCCTTCCTTTCAAAATGTTGTTACCTATTTAGCAGCACCTCTTACTGTTTTCTTCATGTGCAGTTTCAATGTCTTAGAAAGCAAAACTTGCTTTATTTGACATTCATTAAAGAGGTAGTAACTATATCATATTGTCTATAAATAGAAACTTGGTTATCTATGTACTGTCATGTTTCTATGATTCAAGCAGTGGTTAGTCTTAATGATACACTGAATCCAGGCTTTGGTACTTGGATAGAGCAAAAAACACCATTTAAAGAAACTTAAGTCATTTTTTTTCTTTTTTCTTTGGGTTTTTTTTCTGTTGTTGTTGAATGCATGGAATGGTTTCATAAATCCAATATGTTGTTTTTTTCTAAATACTCTGGAATTATTTGTATGTGTAATTTAAACTTGTGATGATGTGTAATTGGATAGTCATGGCATATTTTTATTTCTTTTGTGGGGAGGGAAAGGTGTACAGAATTCATGTGTGCTTGTTACAAAGGTAACTGTGCATTGGTTTGGAGGGGGGTGAAAACTGTATTTCTGATGCCCTTTTAAAAGTCTAAAGAAAAAAGTGCAAGTGAAGAGCACTACCTTTAATATTTACTAAGAAAGAATGTACATATTAAAAGCATTTCAAAATTTATAGAAATATTGCTAGTACTGTTGTGTTATAACTGAATTGTATCTCATTTGAAACTGCCCTATTAATAGTTCCTAGCCATGGGATTTTCCTGTGAATGAGGCTTTTGAAAAGTGCACACATCAGAGTACATGGTTTAAGCAGATTTTTGTCTGTTATTAATCATAGTTGTGCCTTTAACTAAACTAGGTTGCCAGTCAAGATTTCTGCTGTTAAAAATTGCAGGTCTCTCACAGACACTTGTACCTGTGAGTCTTCTCAGTGTTCAGTGTGACCACTGATTAAAAATGAGCAGTTCTGTTTTTTCAGGCCAGTACTGAAAGATTTCTTCATTGTTCTGCTGTAGCTGGAAGGGAAAAAATCCTGAAAATTTAATTGCTTCTTAAAATATTCTGCTAAAAATATTTTACTGTTAAAATTCTGGGTGAATTGCTTCATTTAAGAGCAAAGAGCATCAGCAAAATGAATTGGGGGGGGGGGGGGGGGGGGGGGGAAGCACCAGGAGGGGCTGTGTGACTGATAGTTCTTAACTTGAAGGTAATGTGGCAACACAATGGATTTTGCTCGCTGCAGGACTAACAGAGCTGCTGTTAGTTTGGATGGACGTTGGGAGCAAGGTGGGATGATTTCTGTTTTTTCATGGGTGGGGGGTGGGAATTACTGAATTACTAAAACTGACCTCTGTAGTGGGTCCCTTCAGTTGAGGGAACTGTTGAACTTCTGCTCTTTTGAATTTCTGGCTGTTTGTACCAGGCTGAAGGTTTCTGGTTCGCTGAAGACTGGCTTCTTAACTGAGACTGTGTTGTCCTTAATGTTGGTGTATTCTGAAAAGTGCATTTAAAACTCTTAACATGAAGCTCATGGTTTCAGGATTTCATACAATACTCTTGAAAAAAACATGCTTAGAAACATCTGCAGCTAAAACCAAACACATTTTTTGCCTTATTTGTAGCATTAAGTGATCCCTTAACTTGGCTCAGTATTTTAATGCAGTTCATAACTTCCATTTCCTTGGCCAACCTTACCTATGTAGCTAACAAATAAAGTCATGCCTTTAGCTATGTCTGCAAACAAAGCTCGGGATGGGAGAGAATTCCTCTCTGTTGTGATTCTGTAACTTGGACTCACTCTCAGGCAGCCAGGCTTTAATATGTCTTTTGAAGAGGCATGGCACCCAGGAGACCAGTGCCGAGTAGGAGCTGTATCGACTGCTGTCCCTCTGCTGCTGAGGGGCTGCACATGTATCTAAGGACATGTGCAAGCTCTGCTTCTGCTTTCAGAAGTCTTCAAGGCACTGTGAAAGATCGGTAACCTCACGTTTTCACCTGTTCACAGAAGCAGCTAGTAAATGTGTAAAATACCTGCAGCCATGGCTGAAATTACTGCAGTGTTAAGTTTTTTTGAGAAGGGACAGATTCCAGGGAAAGCTTCCATGGAGGGTAAAGAACCTAAGGCGTGCTGGGACTTTTTCAAGAATGCTCTTCTGAAAGCACAAAATCAGTTCCTCCTCTTTAGAGATAAGGGATGTAGGAGGAGCAAGAGCCCCCTTGGCTTAACTGCAAGCTTCTGAGTCTCCTCAAAAGCAAAGCATTCCAGAGATGGAAATGTGGATAAATACTCACTGAGAACTATGTGGACATTGCCAGGGTGTGCAAAAATGCAGTTAGAAAAGAAAAAGCTCAAATTGTGTCAAAAAATACAAGATAGGGTTCTTTAGGTGCAGAAACAAGCAGAAACAGAAGGCAAATACTGTCCTGTTGATAAACAGGACAGGAGAATTAGTCACTGGCAATGCTGAAAAGGCAGAGGTTCTCAACACTTCCTTCACCTCTGTCGGCACCAGCAGTGCTGGGCCCCTGGCCTTGGGACCAAAAACCCAGGCTGCTGCAAACACAGATCCAGCAGTGTCAGTGAAGGAAGAGTGGGGGGTCAGTTATTACAGGAGCTGATGTTGCAAGGCTGCTCTCCATAATCTTTGGAAATTTGTGGACTTCATGGAATGTCAAAAGACTGAAAAAGGATAATGTACCCCCATCCACGAGAAAGGCTTAAAGGAGGATCCAGGGAATTTCAGCCCCATCGGTCTTGCTTCAGTCCCTGAGAAAACTATGGAACAAATCCTTCTGGAAGCTATCACAAGTCAGATGACACATGGGATTGGGAAAAGCCAACACAGATTGACTAAGGACAATTTGAGCTTGACAACCCGGACCACCCTCTGTGACAAAGTAACCTGCTTGGTCGATGTGGGGTGGGCAGTGGACATTGCCTGCCTGGATTTCTCCAAGGCTTTCAGTATGGTTTCCCACAGCCTCCTCCTGGAGAAACAGATGGGCTATGGTGTGGATGAGTGCTCTGTGTAGTGGTGGGACCTGGCTGAGAGGCGGCACCCAGAGGGTGCTGGTCAATGGCTCCTTTTCAAATGGTCAGCGTGGCACGGGTGGGGTCCCCCAGGGATCGATGCTGGGCCCAGCGCTGTTTAATATCTTCGTAAGTGATCGGGAAGACGGGATCAAGTGTACCACTTGATGAAGTTTCCCAATGATACCGAACTGAGTAGGAAAGTGGACACTGTGGAAGAGAGAGCCATCCTGCAGGAAGATTTGGGTAGGCTGGAGAGTGGCTAGCAAGAATCTGATGAAGCCCAGCAAGGGCAAGCGTAAGGTCTTGCACCCATAAGGGAAAACATAACCCAGGTGTGCAGCACGGGCTGGGATCTACCCAGCTGGGGAGCATCTCTGTGGAAGGGATCTGGGGATCCAGGTGGACAATCAGATCAATAGGAGCAAACAGTGCTGTGCTGGCACAGAAAGCCAACGGGATGTTGGGCTGCATCCACAGGGGCATCACCAACAGAGATCAAGAAGTCATTATCCCACTCTGCTCAGTGCTCATCAGGCCACGCTGGAATACTGTGTTCAGTTTTGGTCCCTGCAGTGCAGAAAAGATGTGGACAGGCTGGAGAAGGTCCGGAGAAGAGCCACAGACCGGGAAGTCTGTCCCAGGGGCAAAGGCTGAGAGAACTGGGTTTGTTCAGCCTTGAGAAAAGAAGACTTAGGGGAGACCTCATCACCATGCTCCACTATTTAAAGTGAAGATGGAGACTCCCTTTCTACAAGAAGTCACATGGAAGAGGCAAGGGATAATGGGTACAAGTTATTCCTGAGGAGGTTCCAATTGGACACATGAGGAAAATTTTTCACAATGAGAACAATCAGCCATTGGAATAACCTCCCCAGGGAAGTTGTGGATTTCCCCAACACTAGAGATTTTTGACATTTGGCTGAACACATTGCTGGGCTGTCTTATCTCAACTGTGCTTTTGCCAAGAAAGGTTGGATCAGATGTTTCTTGTACTGTACCTTAAGAAAAAAAGCAATGGCACGACCAAATGCCATAAGGCTGGCCAGTTACACTACTGTATTGAGTGCAGTAGAATTACGAACAGAAAACTGACTACTATAAAATTCTACGTGACTGCTTGCTACCTGTCTTTCCATAAGTGGTTTGGGTTTTTTCCTGTGATATACATAAAATGCATCTTAAGAATTGTATTTCTGTCAACCAAATTCTACAGCTATCAAGGTGATTTTCTCCAGAAGTTTGAGGCTTTGACAGGCCCATGTGTTCTTCAAAGAATCTACTGCTTTAGGTTACTGCAATGTTAAACAGTATCCTTTTCATAAGCACCACCATGTGGTTTCTGAATTAAAGAAGACTGTAATCCATCAGTGATAATGTGAGGTAGAATAAAACCTATAAATTCAGTAATAAAAAAGGCTGTAGTCTTGGCCCAACTGAGTTTTGTCAGGGGCAATTTAGGACAGGGCAGCTGCCTCAGGTGCCTGTTTTAAGTCATCTGTTACAAGTAACCCTGTTGTGCCAGCATCATCTTTCATTTGACTTTTGAAGTATGTTGTTCCAGTTTTGTACCTTAGTTACATTGGCTTTTAAGCTTGGCTGCAAATTTAAGAGTCTTTCAATCGCTTTAAAACTCTTTCAGGTTAAACTCTCTCTCCATGAACTCTTGTCTGCATGGTCTGAGTAGCCACTTCAGGAAGAACCGAATCTGAGATTGCAAGGTGACTCTCGCAGAGCAGTGGCCAACACCCAGCAGCAGCAGTGCCAGCTCACCGTCATCCGTGCCTGCCCTGCCCCTCTGACTGGCCTCCAGCAGGCACAAAGGCGGCTCTTAAATCAGGTGAGGGCTGTGGCGATACTTGAGAGCTATTCTCACTCCAGCTGGCTCTCTGGTATTTCTGCTCTAAGTCAAGTCTGCGGCCTGCGTAGAGTAGGGTTAATATTGGTGTTAAATTAAGTATGAGACTTGCACAGTTGTCTTTAACAGGTGAGGGCCCACCTTCATAGATACCATCTGTCACCATCATGCCTGGCTGATTGTTTTTAAAACACTTTAAAATTTTAATCATAGTGGATATTTTAAATATTTTCTCCTTTTTTGCTGGAATTCTTTTCTGCATTTTCCAGGGATGGAGGTTCAAACAGCAATCTGCTCTGAACTAATGTGATTAGTTAATTTTTTTTTTTTTTTTTTTTTTTTTTTTTTTTTTTTTGAAAGGAGAACCTGTCTTTTTAATAAACAAAAATAATATTACTTGGACTTGACCTGGGTATTGAACACTTCTGAACAGTAGTACTAGTAGTAAAAACTATTTAAGTGCTTTTCTGGAGTGGGCTCAGCACTTGATAGAATTGAGCTGGCAAATCAATACTGTGCTATTTTATATTCATGTACTACAGACATGCAGTTCAAAGTCATCCAACACATGCAGCCTGCTGTTAACTGTGGAACTTCTTTATGAGGTTTCAGGAGCATGTCTGTTTCTGTGAGCCCTTAGCAGGCATGCAGAACAGCAAATTTAGTGACTGTTTTTGTAATGATGAAAACACTTTAACTTGTATTGCCTTGAATAAAAAAAATACTTTGTAGAGATGCATAATTGAAGGGCTCCAAATCCTGACACAGGTAGTTGAGAGGGTTTTACATACCCAAAGGTTGCCATGGGTTTTGGATTTCTGCAATCACATCATGTGAATGCCAGACTATGGTCAAACTTAGTCAGAAGCCGTGTGTGTCACATCAGAAAATAACTTTTTGCCTGTTTCACTTTGAGGCAGAACATCAGTTGTGCAGCGCAAGATCAATATGGGAAACCAGGATTGCAAGTGCTTCACTTTACATTAATAATTCCATCTAAAAATGTTGGCTTTGCACTAGTATGCCACTGGAATTTGTGCCACCAGAGAACATTGTGCTGGAACACATTTTCTTATGTGAACGCTTAATATAATGTTACCATCTCCTGAGAGCACCACACGTTATCTTTCACAGAGTGTTTCACATGATACAGTTTGAGGCTCTAAACACTTTAGACTTAACCATTGCAAATATTTCTTGAGCAGTCCACCTCAAAGAAGATATTTTAACTGAAGTTTAACTGAAGAAAGAATTCCTAATTGCGAATTTTAGTTCTTTTTTTTTTCTTATGGGAAATCAGCAGCTCAGCCCTGCTCCAAATGAAGTGAGCTATCAGCAGAGTGTTCTGTCAGGGCTTTAAGGATGTCTCCATCAGCATCAGCGTGGTAAAACTCTCTGTGAGGGGTGCTGTCTTACAAATACGAAGCTGTGCTATGTAGCAGTTAAGTGGTTTAAAGGCTCATATATATTAAACATCAAAAGGGAACAGGAAGAATGTGCAGATTTGCATTTTCAAACCACGTTTGGGTTTGGAGAATGTAGTGTTGGTGATCAGTGATTTTTCCATTAAAAATTAAAAGAAAGTTCTCTCCAAAGTGACAAATGTGTATCATTTTGGTCTGCAGAGATGGGGTTTCTGAATGCTAATACTAAACCTCTGGTATTCCAAAGGTTTATACACAGGTGTTTGACACCAAATGAGTTACAGTGGAGATGATGAGTTACAATTGTGTCTTGACTGCAATTACACTTTCTCTGTGCCTTTACTAATCCATTACTGAATACCACTGTGATTTGGGACATCTCTGCAATGCTGGCTCAGTCAGGATTTCCCAAAGTTGCCTAAGGCTATAATCAAACATGTCCCGATGAGCATGCCTATAAAATGCTTTACAGTCACAGTATAGTAATATACATTGATAACCTATATTGGAACACAGCAGAAAGCAGTGTGACTGTGAGACATGCTTTTGAAGTAATGTTTATACTGCACTTGGAGATCAGCTGGCAAGTAATGCTATTACAGTAGAATTATATTGGTATTTATTATGTGATTTACCATACGAAAAATTAATATTAGAGATATGACTTAAACAATCAGTGTTACCTCTGGCATTAGATATCTTAGGAGGACATTTTGGACAATGTAATGAAGAGAAGCCAAGAGTATTTTTGGTTCTTATAATTAGGGGAATATTGGCAGCCTTGATCTTTTTTTTCTTTAGAAGAAACAATATAAAATATACAGTATTAGCTGCAGTCTCATCCTCCACACACATACACATGGTACTGGTGGCTCCATCTTATGTAGCTTTAAATCTAGATTTCCTAGCTGCATTTCCTAATACATACAATAGGTTCATAAATTGGAATAAACTTAATACAATTAAACTTTCTGCACCATCAGCACTGTACAAAAGTGTTTCCCTTGCTCTTGAAGTAGTAATACCATCAGTGCTGTATCTCTCCACTTCATGAAGGACATACCACAGACCTGTAATTACTTAGAGCGTATATGAAAGGTTACACTGCATGTACAGTACTTGCAGTCTGCCTCTGCAGAAAAAGGCACATATTGGCTGTGTTTGAATTGCTATCATAAGCTCAGCAAATCAATCATCAAGGGGATTGAGGACAGACAGCTGAAGGGGACAAACCCAGCTGATATTTTCACAGTAGAAAGCCGCCAGCTCCTATGGCATGCTCTGCAGGCTTGGCTGGAAAGCAATTGATCTCCATTGGTGACTCCATAATAAGCTGTGGATGGGTAAACAAGCAGAGGATGTGACGCTGTGAGAAAGTTAAGTGTTTTTTTAGCATAGAAAACAATACATGTGAGACTGGAAGTTTCCATAATGTTCCAGAGGCAAACCTCTGTCTGCAGTGAACACTGTGGAGAACTGGATAGCATGTCCTGGAGTTTGCTCAAGAGTCCAGCAGACTTGGAAGAGAGCAGGAAAAGAGGGATAACTCCACAGATATTCAAAGTAATGAGGCTGATGCTTTTCGCTGCTTTAAAGTTGGTGGTGGCTCGAAGCTCCAGATTTTGGCACGTTTGGCTTAATACACTAAAGAAGAAAGTGCACCTGGGGGAAAGTCTAGGCAGGTCCCCAGGTAAAGTGGTGAGTTACTGCTTGAAACCTGACTGGCATCTGAAAATCTGAAACTGGGAAGTGTTTGCTGTGTAAGTTACAGGCAGTAATAAATTACAGTTATGGAAGATGTGTTGTCTTAATTCCTCTTGACTGCACTTAAAATCAGTATTGGTTCTCAAAAAAATAAAACAAAACACAATTTATCACTACACTGAGATTGTTGATAGAAGACAAAATGACCATGACTTCTACTAGATATAACCAACAAAAATCCAAACAAGTATGTAAACAAAACATGCTTGATGATCAAATCGGGGGAGGGGGGAGAATATCTACATTCTTTTATATTAAAAGAAAAAAAAAGTGATTTTTTTAAAAGAGACGGGAAAACCCATAATCGCATAATGAAGAAGGGAATTAAATCTGGCAACATTCCCAGTGTTGAGCCATACTCAAATGAATCCATAAATTAAACATTAACTAATCTAACTAATGGAACTAAAAGGAAGTAAATGCTATTTGATGTATATTAGCTTTTCTTAGAAGGTTTGCCTCTCCTATCAATCAAAGACCTGTGACCTCTCTGACTGCAAACTCAACACAGTATTAAAAACTGTCACTGAGATTTCCTTTGCTCAAGCAATCTGGCAAGCAGAGAGACTGCTGGCAACACAACAACCAATTTATCCAACAGCCCTGTCTCATCCTTGTGTGGTGTACTTTATGTTCTATAATTGGCTACAGATTATGGATAAAATGTCCCAGTCAGTTTAATACGGTGTCCAGCATAAGGATTCAGGCCAAAAGACCAAAAAAACTCCAAGCATGACCTTCCACTGGGTCGGTGTAGTAAAAGGCCAAGTGTAAATCTGGGGATGTTTTAATCTGAGGAGCGAAGAGGAGTGGGAATACAATCCCAATACTGCATCCATTGATTAAATGAATACTGTTATATCTGATGCCTGCAGTTTTAAAGGCTTGTACAAAACTGTCTAGATCCCCGCACTGTGAGAGAAGCAATAAACATACTTAAAGGACTGAAAGCAGTGTCTGAGGAGCAGAAAATTAATTTATCAAAAAGACTTGGAGAAGAGTTTATGTGGAGTAGAAATTACTAGGATATGAGGTGCTAAAGGGCTCATTAGCCTGGTGGAGGAAGAGATGATGAGTTTCAGTTGGATACAGGACCCCTGCACCTACCAATGTCATTGATAACAGTTGCAATTAGTGGTGATGTCTCCACTTCTCAGTATCTTCAGGCATGCTGAGCCAGCAGGGGAAAAGCCAGGAGAACTAAAGCTATTACAGAAATTTACAGACTTCCCAAGGCAAAAGGAGAGAGTTCTTTGTTGTTAAGGTACTGGCAGAACCAGGCTGTAACTCCAGTGTAAACATCTCCTACAAGGCAAAACGTGAGCCTCTGGCAGCCCTGTGCAAAAGTGCTTAAGAAAGAACAGCACGGGCAAGGGAGAGGAGAATGGGAGTGGACACGAAAGAGCCACGTACTTTTGGAAGCAGGAACTCCATGTTGGAACAGATACACCTCTGAGGAGACTGCAGCCCATGGAAAGTAAATTGTATCTGAGGAAAATCTTCAAGAACATGTTACCAAATTGCCAATCTATTTTCCCAGCCTATTTTTGAGGTTTCTTGCAAATGTTACTGGTGATTTCTTCTCACCCAAAATGTTAAAATTTATCTGTGAGGCTGGAATGAATGATAAGGTTGGAAGAAAAAATAATCTGAATCTCAGTGTACGCTAGAATTCACTAGCCTTCTTGTGAGTCCTATATCTTCAGAGTAAAACTGAGAGGCTTTCAAGTCAGAAAAGGGGAAAAAGAAGGATGCAGTAAAGCAAGCTTTTCCTCGGAGGACATTTGTGCTCTTGGCAGGGCAACATATCAAAATATTTTAATGACGTGTTTCTTAAAACCAGCAACTTTAAAGTAGAATGATGAAGCTGTGGCCCAAAGAAGCTAGAGTAACAAATACACTTTACTATTGGGAATGAAAATATGTAAGTATATCAATTTTCTAAGATATTATAATCACTATATTCTATAAGACAAATCATGACAAAACATCCCAGCAGTGAGTTAAAAAGTTCCAGGCATTTCTCTCAACAATTTCTAAATATTTAAATAGAACTTTTAAAAGAAAGAAGAAATAAAAAAAAACAAAACACAAACCAACCAACCATTTGTTGTCCATTGACTGGTGCTGAAACACAAGAATTTGACTAGCTCTGCAAGCAGTTGCACATCAAGCTGTGTCATTGCAATGGCTTTCTTTACAGGCTCTGTGTTCTGGGTTGTAACATGCTGGAGAAAAAATACTGTTCTCATTCTGATCCTTTTTACACAAACCAGGGGAATGAATGACCACTTGAATCCAATTTGAATCACAGCAGCAGTCCTATTTGATTGCATGTTGGCCATATTTGTGGTAGAGGGGTAGTGTCTGACTTTTATTGGAGGCTTTCTTCTTTTAGAAAGCTCAGGTGGTTTTTAAACTTCATTGCATTACATATTTCTATAGCTCTGAATACTTGAATCATTTACAGCCATCCTGAAACACAGATTCTGGAGCAAGCTGAACAAAACGACTCTTAAAATGGTTCTTTACTACAGTGAAAGTCATTTTCCCAAAGTTGTCATCTTCCTATGCCTGAGGACAATTCCCAGACCTTGGTTTCTCGACAATGTTTAACCATTTTCTTATCTTGTCTTAACTTAGCCAAATACAAAACAATTAACAATGCCTTTGTTCACTCTGGAGCACGTGGCTAATCCTGCAAGCAGAAGATGTGATTCCCTTGAGCTGCCCTTTTGTTCATGTGTTGTAGGCAATGCTGGGCAACAATGTAATTGAATTATTCAAAGCCCGTTGAACTATGCGGCACCACTTCTGTGGGCTGTGAGTACAGACAGAAGGTGGGAATCACAGACAGTTTGGAAGCCAACTGTCCTCTTCCAGCAATCTTGTTCAGACAGGAATTCAAAGGGTTGGGAAGTACCAGTAACCAATTTTAGTGAGCACTAGAAAGCACAAGAAAATGCTGAATGGACCAGAGCATCGCTGGGCAGGAGGTAGAAGTTGTCCCTGCAGTGAGAAGATCGGGAGGAGACATGGGGAATACAGGAGCAGAAGCAGGGCACAGACTATACTGGGTTTTGTTTAACAGCTTGCAGCACAGAGAACAGTTGGCAATGCAGCAAAGTTGGGCTGTGTCCCTTCCCAGCTGGCTAGCAGAGCTCTCAGGGTGTGCTGTGGGGAATGAGTGGCTGTATGAACTGGATTTAGTGATTTACAGCTCCACTGTGGTAAGGAGAGGCAGGCAGGAGCCATGAGCCTGCATTTCTTTTCTGGATACATCCCACAGCCTTCACGCTGACCAGCGGCTGAGCAAGGGTGTGTCAGCCCTTGACCCTGTGCAGTGTTTAATTTCAGCATTGAATGCTCTCTTGGAAAAACTTCCTACGATATGGATCCCACTGGAAAGATTATCTACTTTTTCAGCACAGCAAAAACAAGTGCTTGTAAGGAAGCTGTTGATTCTCTTGAGTTTGTCTCGCTTGCTGAGCAAGACAGTGATACCAGTCTTGTTCAAATTTTGATGAATAAAGATGACAATCTTGAGTATCTGTTTTACCTCTGGGAACCTTGAAAAACTCAGGTGTCATCCAGTTCAGAAGTTGCCCCTGTTGCATCTTAAATGATCTTCCACCATCAGGGTGTAAGATCAGGTATTCTGGATTCACAGGCACCTCTGTAATAAGTGCTTGCCATTTCTTGTTTTGTAAGGCAAAGTGTGAGACATGGAAGTTTTACTTGCAGAGGCTGTGGTTGAGGAGGGTCGGTATCTGTGGCAATTCTCAGGCTCTGAAGCCTCCCCACTACCAAAATCTTGCCAAGCAAACCAAACCAAATACAGCTAGTTATAAATCAGGAGCGTGACATGAAGCCTGACGTTTCCTGATCTTTCCATCAGGCCTTTTGAATGGAAATTGATAATTATACAGGAAGCTGCTCTGAAGTGATTAGTGTTTCCTGCTCATTCTTTCTTCCTTTTTCTTCTGAGAATATGGAGGTTAAAGCCATTGATGGGAAACTATAAGCAAAAGCAGACATGCAGTTAATTTCTCCTTACAGAGACAAGGGCTGTGCTGGAGAATATCGTAAGCAGCAACTGCCTCTCACAGCTCCAGAACCTGGAGTTCCTCCTGCCCAGCTGCTAAAGCCCAGCTTGTTGTGCCCATCCCAGGCTGAGGGATGCAGCTGCTGCTTTCCCGTTTGCAGGCACAGGACCCCAGCAGGGACAGCTGCACAGATGGCCACAGACAAGGTGCTGCTTTTATTTGTGTGTCCTACATGAAGGACTCACAGAAGACCCAAGTACAGACAGACCAGCTGGTCCAGCTTGATGCTTGCAAGTGAATAACACCCACCCACCCTCTGATCACTCACTGATCCCCCCAGCAGCTGGCACTTGCTCCTTACAGCCCCCCCTGCCCAGTGTGGAGAGTGGAAACTACATAGAGAGATAGCGAGCAGGCAGTGTTTGGCCAGACTCTGCACAGGACTGACCTCTTTTATACACCTTTCTGTCTGATCCTCCCTGTGCTCCTTCCTGATTCCCCGCCTCTAATTATTCCCTCCCCTTTGCTCCTTCATGTTACAAACATATATTATAATACTGGCTTCTCGCAAGTATAAAGGTAGATATTATATAATGTTAGAAATGCTTTTTGCTGTGTGGATGTAGTTTTCCCTCTTTTTAGCAAGAATGTTAGCAAGTGTGAGCAAGTAAGATAACCTCCAAGCGAACAGAGGATGAGGCCCGAGAAGCTGCTGATCAACACTTTGTCCAGGGAACAAAGGGGCCCAAAGGCTGCTCTGCCCGGAGAATGGGGGGGCCAGGGGGCCCCAGAGCCGCTGTCACCGCTCCGCCCGGGGGGCAAAGAGGCCAAAGGTGCAATCAGCCCTGACTGTCTGGGGAATTAAGAGGCCCACTCAACTATCAACTCTCACCTAGCGAGCCCAAGCCCAAGAATCAAAAGAAATAAAACCGCAAGGCAGAAGAATACGCATGCTCTAAAAAGGCGGAACCAAGGAGGGGCCATGCAGAACAGCTCCTGGAAAAGTTTGAATATGCATAAAGAACAGACAGTAAAAATGGCATGAAAAGGACTATCCTCGAGCATCAGGTGTGCTCTTGGCAGAGCGCCAAGGCACCCGGCCGTTATCCCTTTGCTTTATTTTATGTGTCTCTTATTGTCTTTATATTTAACCCTTTAAATTCTCACAGGAGAGTGAACCTCGCTTTTCACATTCACAATCCCCTTCCTCTAATTATTCCTTCCAAAGTTTTGTAGACTCCCCTTCAAATATCCCAAACCCTCCCGTTCTTCTTGTTTGCCCCTTCTTATCAGTTACAAACTCCAAATGACCCTGTCGAAAGCTCCTCAATGGCCCATCAATCAGTAACCTGAGACTTTGGGTTTTATCATTGTCTCCCTTGTCTCTTTTCCACCAGGTTTGCATATGTGTGCCCTTGTTTATGGAATCCCCCTTAATTTATTGCCACCTTTGCTTTGAAAAGGTCAAGTCCTTGGTCAATAGACCTCATGAAGCAAATGCACTTACCTTCCACAAGGTATGCCTATGCAAAGGTTTCATCGCTAAATTTCCTACTCTCTGGTACTAAAGGACAAGGTCTCTCAGGGCTACGTCGAGATAGTCCAGACCCCACGGGTTGTGATTTTCCTTTGGCCAGCTGAATATTTGTTTTGTCTATACTGATGTTTCATTTTACAAGAATTTTACTTTCATATTTGAATATGAATCTTGAAAATACTTGGCTTGTGCATAGAATCCAGTCAAAATTATAAATTCAGTGCCAAGTGGCTTTTCTTTTTATACACAAAATCCCTGCCAACCCCCTGAAAGTTTTATAAGGACAAACTAACAACAGAGGTTATGTAAAGTTCCTACTTAAAGTACTTTTAATTTAATTTACTATAGTGGCTTTACAAGTAGGGATAAAGCATAGTTAGCAATGCTCCTCTGTGCCAAGTGAGCTTTTATCTTGAAGTTCCTGTTCTGTGCAGATGTATGTATGAAATAATGAAGAGCCCCAAAGCAACCATATAGGGAAGCATTGGAGTACTTTTCAATGTTATATTTTGATGATAAATTGTGGAATTTGGTAGCAAGCCAAGATGGATGGCAGTAAATAAATTATGCTTAGGGCCAGGGTAGACATACAGACATCCTGACAGGATTTTCTTCATTATTTCATCTAGAGGACAGTGCAAGCCTCAAATAATAAAACATGAAAAGTCAGCTGCTTGGTAGGAAGTTTAGCTCAAATCTGCATCAGTGCTTGAATATGCAGGACGGGGTCCTTCCTCCTAATGCTGTGTGTCCTCCCACCATCAGGGCACTAACTACAGGTAGCGGCAGTGATCTTAATGTTACCTTTTATATCAGTTACACGAGGAAATTCCAGCCGCCCCAACAGCAGCAACTTTGGGAGCGGATTAGGAGGGCACTGTGAAAGAAAACAAATGTTCACAGCTTCAGAACTTGGGGTAAATTCAAAGCATTCCATTACCTCCTCCGATAATATCTTTCCTTATAGAGAAATAGAGTTTATTTCTGCCACTCAAGAACTGCGAGACGAACTACAAGCTTTACCAAGGAAGCGCCGAGCCAGTTCGCCCTCACCGGGCTCATTCCAAGCGCAGCCAGCGCGGCGGCGAGCGTCCTCGGAGCTCGGCCCTGGCCGGGCACGGCCGTGGCCAGGCTGCCAGCCCGCTGAATTCTCTGGACTTCGCATCCCGAACCCCTCCCGTGCTTAGGCGCGGCTGCTCCGCGCTGGTGCTGCGGACGCAGGTGTCCGCAGGGCCCGCTGGGCTCCCTCCGCCCCCCGGGCTCGGGCCGTCCCTCCCGGCGGGCGGGACCGAGAGCTCGGCCCGGCCCCAGCCCAGCCCCGCCCCGCGGAGCGGCGCGGACAGAGGCGCGGAGCCGGAGTCCCGAGGAGCCGCGGAGATGCTGAGCTCGCCCTGGGCGCGCTTTTACTCTAACAGCTGCTGCCTCTGCTGCCATGTCCGCACCGGCACCATCATCCTCGGCGTCTGGTACCTGGTAAGCATGTCCCTCGCTGCGGGCGCTCGGCTCCGGCTGCAGGGGCAGTCTGTGAGGGGCTGCTCCGTGGATGGGGATGCCGATGGCAGCAGCTCGGGCTGCCCAGGCGGGTTTCGGAGGGAGCCGCGTTGTTACAGCAGCGTAATGCGCGGGCAGCGCCGCGCTTCCCGCCGCGCATCCCGGCGGGCACAGGCACAGGCTGCTGCCTCGGCTCTGCCGAAACTGGGGCATGGAGCATGTGCGTGTTCAGGGGTCAGGGCAGCGGGGCTGGGCGTACAGTGCACGGGCAGGCTCGGCAGGGTCTCAACCAAAAAGCTGTTTGGGGATTGAAAATGTCATTCGTGAAGACCCCTGGAGTGAGGATTTCCCCCCAAACTTCGGGGCGGTGCGTCTCAGGCCGGGGCTGGCTGCAGCACACGGGCCCCGCCGGTGCATTAGTTCCAGCAAGGCTGCCCGGCCCCTGGCCATACCGCGCAGAAAGTCATGTTTTATCATCTCTGGTCGCTGCTTCATGAAGCAGTCGGGTGTTCTTGTCGCTGCTGTCCCCTGTATGGCAGGTAATCGTTCGGCAGTAGTGTTTTGGGCGGCGTGGTAGGGAGCTGAAACCTTCCATGCGTCTGTTCGCAGGTACTAGAAAGACATCTTTCCTCTTCCAGGATTACTGGACGTGAGTGAGGAATTGACCCTGGAGGCTCCAGGGTTACCATCAGTAACCAAAGGCTGCTTGGCACCCAGTTATTTGGCCTGGGGAAAGACTCGGTGAGGAGGAGCCACATTAAGCCCTCCGTTCCTCTCAGACAATTGCTTCTCCATCGCTTGCAATGTAGGAAAAGCAGTTTTCCCAGAGCTGGGCCAGCCATAGTCGCGGGGTTTGCAGAATAAAAAGAAATCTTTTTTTGCTGTACATAACGTAGATGCACTTCTCAGCCTTCTCAGCCTCCTGTTGGTGTGAGGAATCAGTCTCCGTTTGATGGCAAGGCTGTTCAGAGCTGTTTACCAAGCATCATTTTTCAAATGATTGCAGACGGAAGCAGATTAGACCCGGGCTCGTTTGCTAACTACTGAAATTCCCTGCAGAAGCAAGTGAAAAATGCAGGGCTGGCCTCCACTATAGGACAACTCATTAAATAAATTCAGCCAGTGTAATAAAAAAGCTAGCTTGACATTTATATCCTAGAAGTCATATAAAATGTTCTATGTCCTGTAAAATACATATTTCACCACTGAGAAAATTGTGCATTAGTTGAACCATTTCTTGGTCCTGGTTTAATAAAATATGGTTAATGGCAACATCCACTGCCTGTAGTATCTACAATACTGACAGTATTGAAAAAGATGCCTCTCTTTGCCTGGCTGCAGTGAAGTTTTGGTAAGTTGTAATATGACCTGAAAGCTTTTGAACATTTCTTCTAGGGTGCTTATTATTTCTTTCTGCCTTCAGCTGAATGAAGCCTTTTCACATTGGCTCCACAGAGACAGGGATACAGATATTTTAGCTGGTTCAGTAGACCTAAAGTTATTCGAAGAAGAGGGAAGTGCATCACCTGGGCTTGGATACAAAGAAAAGCCTGATAGCTTTTTAGACTGTTATCTAATCTGTTATTAACATTTAAATACCAGTGGGCCAATTTCACATAGTATTTTACTGCAAAATCTGTTTTGAAATTTCCTTTCCTATGAGCAGGTATTTCCTGATTTACACCTCTTGCTTCTTTTGCTTTCATAACTTTTTCATGGTGGATTTCTAAATTACTTCAAACTGATACGATACACATTTCTTTCTGTGCTTTCTTCTCTATTGCAAGTATTTGAATTTTAAATTTAATCAGTAAGAATAGATATTTAGATGCATGTAGATAATAAATGCTAAACCTTTTTGATCACTTATTATGTTAGGAAACAATAAGTAAGGAAGGAGTAGCTCCTTGAATGAATGGCCCTGGTTGGAAGGTGTGGTTGACAAAGTCATATACAAATAGATTTTTTTTGGCTCGGAAGAACAGTTATGGTTTGGTTACGATGTCCTATTGAGGGTTTACATAAAAAAAGATGTTGTCCTAGTGGCATTTTTTTTTTCTGCATGCATTTTGGGTGATTGCATTACTCCAAACCACATGTGACCTATGAGCATTACCTCGAAGTTCAAACAAAAGCCCCCTCTGATTTTTTGCCAGACCAACATGTATTCTGTATACTCTTTGCCATTATTCTTTAGAGGAAAGTACTTGAGGAAATCCATCAGCCTAGAGAATGAATAGTTTCCTTGTTGCTTTTTCATTTCTCACTGCCTGTGAAGTGTAAGTTTTATTAGTTGTGTGACCATGAATACAATGCTTCAGTAGTAGATGCAGCTAAAGAAGCTAAAAACAGTAGCTTAAAAGTTTCGGCAGACTTTTAACACAACATTTTCACATGTTGAACCAGTTTTGAGTTAGTATAATTTCAGGAGGCAAAATTTAATGTCTGAGTAAATGTGGAAAAATAGTGTCTGAGATGGAATTCATCTTCCCATAGCAACCCTCACAGTGCCATGATGTGCACTGGGAGCTGAAAAGGTGTTGATAACACACCAGTGTTTTGGCTACTGCTGAGCAGTGCTGGCACAGCATCAGTGCTGTGTCTCAACATTCCACCCACCCAGCAATAAGCTGGGGGGATCTTCAGTTTTAATGTTTTGACTGGGTGTTTGGGGTCCTACAAATAGTGGAGAGAGTGGGAAGCTGGGTTTACATGGAGTCATCAGTGCTGCTGTTGAGGACGCTTTCCCACAAAAGTAAGGGGCAGGAACAGTGTGCTTTTCCAACACAGGCAGAGCAGCCACAGACACTTGCAATGGTCTCATAACGTATCAATAGCTGGTAAATAAATATTTAACTTTGCTCTAGTTTAGAACATAATGGATCTCAGAATACTAATGTTTCTATAGTTCTTGTGTTTCAGTAGTTTCTTCCTGGTAGAGCCATTGGTACTACATCTAGAATAATACAACACACCGCTGCGTGATATTGCAGTGTAGCATACATAATGCACTGTACATACTGTCACTGAGCACTGAGGTACTTCAGTGAAAAAAGTAACTTGTATAGGTTGGAGTAGCCAGGGGAAATTTCCTAAACAGAATATCTAATTAGGTTGCAGAATAGCCCACGCTTCAGGAACTGGTGTGTTGCCTTGGGGAGAAAAGCTTAACAAGGGGGTGCTGCAGTGTTAAATAGAAACATTATGCTGAGGATTAAAATGGCAGTAATATGGCTGCCTGGGGGTTAATACTTATTTCAAAGCTGAGGACCAGTTTGGTTTGGCTGGTTATTAATTTTTGGGGTTTTATCTGTCTGAGATGGACTTTACACTTCTCTGTATTATAACATGAAATCAGAGGTCACAATAGTAATGCAGAAACATTTTGGGGCACAAAAGTCTTAAAAGTGTTGTATTAAAAAAAAAAAAACAAAAAAAGCCCCAAAACACGTGAAATTAGAAAGTCACTTCCAACAGCTTAGTTTTGTCACTGTGCTGTTCAGGGCAGTGGCAGTGCTGAAATGAGCCAACTTCAGTTCTGATCTCCAGTGGGTGCTGGAGTCCGGGGCAAAGCTGGCATTTCTGTTTCTGGGTGACCCAGTCAGTGCTGGTGAGTCAGAATAACAACACCCCTGTCAGTGACAGCATTTATAAACACAGTGTGTCTTCTTCCTGAGGAAATGGACTCCACTTTCCTTGTCTGAAACACAAAGAAGGAACAGCATCAGATAAGCTGACAGTGTCATGGAAGGATTTTCCACTCTCCTGGCAGTGGCGGTGGGGTTTCTGCACACCCTGAGGATCCACTGACACCATCTAGGATAACAGGAATTCTGATTATTCCTGATGGACTTTGGTGAGGAGAAGATGAAATTTTAAGGTATCAGTTCAAACAAATAAACAAAGAAAGAGCCTTTGTTTTTGAGCTCTGTGTGCCCAGTGCCTCCTGCTACCTGCCTCAGTGCAGCAGTGCCCTGGGCTCAGGCTGCTCCTCCCCTGGTCTCACAGTCCCCTGGGAACCCCAGGAGCCATTGCCACGCCTGGGGAGCTGCTGCCCTCCCTCTGCACTCCCTGAGGCCCTCACACTGAGGGGCTAAAAATAAAAACTAATGGAAGGCTGAGAACCTTTTATAACCACAAGTTATCGAGTTGTGTGGCTCTCTGTGAAGGATGTGTGGTAAGAACATAAATAGAGCAAGCCGAAGTTTTTAGCTAGGGTAGCTTAAATGTTTGAGCTGCTATTTGTGGAAAGCTCAGCATGAATTGCTAGTTGTGACATTCCAGTTCTGGATTTTTCTGAATATACTGTCGAAAGCATGTCTAATATCTGTCTCTGTCCCAGTAATTTTTAAATAAAAGGATTGAATCCTAATGATGAAAAAATGTACTGGTAGTAGACTTACATTGTAAGCAAAAGAAGAGCACAGCATGCTGTGGTCTCACTGATTTAAGGTTGAACACCCTGACAAGATCAGTAGAGTGCACTGGATCTGATGTCAAAAGGAGAATGAAGATATGTATTTTGTGACTAGGCCATATTTATGTCCTGTTCTTTTTCAAGCCTCATGCAAAACAGCATGTGTGGCAATGTGCTTAAATACCAGCTAGGAGATTTCAGTAATCTTGGCTTACTTGGCAGGGGGTAGAGATCAGCAGTGACTGCTCATGTAAACAAAATATCCCTACACTGGATCCTTCCAAGCTGCTCCGTCTGCACTCCTGCAACCTTTACACTGGCTGAGACTACTCACATCAGCAAACTGTTGTAAGTGAGGGTCCCTTGAAGAGGGTGTAGAGGCCCTTTTAGGGAAAATAAATTCTAAGAAGAAGTTCTTAATTATTTTCAAACCTGTGAGAATCAGGAGATTCTGAAAACTGAAAAAAGGACTGAAGTTGTGAAAAGGGCATAATTGCATGATTATAAAGCCTGATGTGTTATCTCAGTGCCAGGTTGTGGGAATTTTAGTGAATACAAATATGAGGCCTTGTGTTTTACTTAGAAAATTAGCTTGCTTTGTTTTTATATGGAATGAAGTGGGCTAAAAATAAAGGATTTTCAACGTCATGTCTGCATGAAGGGTCATAGTAGCCAGCTCACTGAAGGCCCAGTTCCTTCGTATCATCCAGGGATGTCGCTTCTTGTGTTGTGCCAGTGTGATATGGCTGGGGGTTGGGTCAGATTATCCTGCAGGCAACAGGAGCTTTACCACCTCCAGTGACAGTCCAGTACTGGTGGCACTGGGGAAAGAAGTCTGGCAAAATGGGGCCTGCTGTGGATTCCCCAGGTGGTTGCCCCTCCGTGGCCCAGACTTGGGCTGTATATTCAGGGAAAAGAGCTGGGTGGTGCCAGTGACATCCTAATAATTCCCACCCCTTGGTAGGAGATGTAGTGTCAGCAGCATGAGAAATTTCTCCACTAGCAAGTGAAGGTGTCATAATGTGAAATTACTTGAGATTCCCAATTCTTCTAATAGAAATGGCTGAATTGATTAAATATTTATGTCCCAAGTGCTATGTCTATAAAATGATCATTAGTTTTCCTATTGTCTGTACTTCCCTTCATAAGATGAAAGACAAGATTGTGGAAAAAAAGTAGTAACATTCCCCAGTAACTCATTAGACTCTTCCTGTGCACATGCTTGCTTGTTGAGGAGAGTGGAGAGAAAACTCGGAATTCATTATGAATAAAGAAAAATATGAATCTAACTTTCAAAAGCTTCCCTGATGATTGATGTACATGTTGAATATCCAACTGAGACTGGAGTCAGAGGAGGTTCAGGGTATGTGCTTTTGGACTGGATCACATCCATTTCATTATCTTCAAGACCAGGGGGAAAAAATGACTGATTCTGCACACAAATATCTGCTCGGGGCCTGTATGGCATTTTCTTAACAAACTGAAAGCACATGTATGCATTCTAGGTGTGTCATAGCAAAGAATAAAGACCAATAATTATTATTATCATGAAAAAAATGATCTTATGTGAACGACCTTCTCAATAACCACATTCTGATTGTAACTCCTGTAGAGATACATTGTTAAATAACATTAACAGTTAATAGCATAAAGAATGGCATCAGGAGACTCCTTAAGGAATTCTTCCCTGCTATGCACAAGCCTCGGTTGGTTTCTGCAGTGCCGGATCTTATCTTAGCTCCTTTCTCCAATGCATACTTCAGGCCCTCTTCAGTTGAATTACAAAATAAAGGAACGTATGGGAGGAATTTAAATTGCACAATCAATAAGATAGCTTGCAAAGAGCCTAATCACTCACCTCTGTGTGACAGAATCCATCCCTGAACAGGCCAGAAAGTTTATCTGAGCAAAGGATGGGTTCGTATCCCAAGTTACCTGTGATTTCTCTTCTAGGTGAAAATAGCCAGATTTGTGTGTTTCCTGTGCTGCAGAGAGAAGTAGAAGCATCATTTTATTAGTCTGTCTCAGACTCTGTCATACATCAGTATGACATTAAAACATTTATTAAAAATGTTTTTTCTTGCAAAAACCTTGTAAGTCACTGGAGGGATAAAATTTCTTGTACGTGTCTTTTGGGCAGCCCTTGCACTTACTGAACTGTTTATTAGTCTGTAACACAACACAAGGATTTATGAAAATGTCTTTAAGCTCTAATCCCCTAACAGGCAGTTTTTCTTGTATCCCCAAATACCACAGTAGGATATTTCACAGAGTGTGTAATCATTGCAATGCAGCTGATAATCTGCATCAGTTGTCTCAATAATGGCACAGTTGTCTCATCTAATCAATACAATTATCAACTCAGAAATTGCAAACCTTTGTAAAATACCTTTTTTTTCTTATTAAGGCATTCAGTTGGATAATAAATTCCCTCCAGTGAGAAAACAGATGGTTGGTTGTAAGAGGAGCAAAGTTTATATAAATTATTGTTGAAGGAAAGAATCCCATTAAGAGTTCAGTATGCTATAATTACATTTGGGTTTTTATACAAAGAATCATGAATATATTTATAGAAAGGAGAGGAGGTATTATATTAATCAAGTAAAATGTGTTTGGAAGTTCTGTTGAAGGTTAATATGTATCTCCTAGTGAGCCAGAGGAGAACACATTAAGCTTCCTAAACTGATCGTTGATTAGACTGACGTCAGTGAAAATGCAATTAGTCTTATATATTCTTGGACATATGGAACGGATGTTGCAAAATAGCCAGGAATTAATTTCCTTGATTGCTTTCTTTTTCTCTTGTTTTATTGTGAGGCTTATGCTTTGACTGTAAAACTCTGAAAGTTTAAAGTGGCTGAGGCTTGAAAACGTGCAGGGTAATTTCTGTGCTGTTCTCCAGCAGGGCTGGAGGTTTAAAGCCCCAAATCTCCAAACAGCAGAATAAGAAGCAAAAATGCACACTTGTGTCTGAAGGTGTGAGAGAGTGTTCCTGGTCGATGTGAAATGAATCTGCCAGGGAGGCATCACTGAAGAATTAATATGGACTTGAGCCTAGCACACTGTTCCTGGACCTCCTGTGGGTCAGCTCTTTTTCAGGTGTCTGCAGTCAGCTCAAACTACTGTCATCCTGGTACTCAGCCTTGAAAGGGGTTTTGAGAGTGCTGTGACTATTTTTCATTTTGTTGCTAGTGTGTGCTGAGCAAGGTCTTGTTCTACCCAGAGATATATTAAGCTACTTAAAACAGACAGGACAAATACTTTTGGCAGAACCACAGGTTTGTGGGAGATTTTCACCTTGGAGAGATGCATTTCCTAACAGTAAAACAGCTGTGGCCAGACAGACAGGATACATGTGATTGTGTTCTTTACTATTTCGGTAATTATCTGTATTGTACCATCCTTCCACTTCCTTGCATAACTAAATCCCGGCCTTGGGTTGCAGAGTGCTTCAAGGGTGCACTCACTTGTATGGCTTCTGTGGATATTGCTTGTGGGGGCTACATAAGAGTAATGGATCAATGGTTTGGTGTGTTTTGGTGTTGGTTTTTTGGCTGTTTTTTTACTGAAGTGGTCACATGTGGCTTGCTCTCAAAACTGGAGCACAGTCCTCTCACCAGTGCAGTGGCACATGTCCAAAGAGGCTGGAGGGGACTCTGAGCACAGACAGCGCTGTTGTAGGCTGCTGTGGGTAAGACACACTATGTGCTGGCCAGGGCCAGTGGATACCTGGGCAGTCCAGCCGAGGTAATCAGCTACAGCCGTGTTGCCTGGCCCATCCTCTGTCACAAGTCCAGATCTGTGCGAGCTGCCACAATGCATATCCCAGTCACATTTTAGCAGGTCTGCCCTCAGCCTTTCACAGTCACCTGCAAGGCTCAAACATGGATTTTTGTCAAGGACAAATGCAGAGACCAAACAAATCCCAACTGACCAGCTGAACAACCCTTTTTCTAATAAGTTTTTATTCCATACCATTTCTTTGCTAGTTCTCCACTGCATCCTGAACCAAGATGACCTTTAGGAGAAATTGTCAGTTGATCTGGCAATGATACAATTTGAACATGGGTATATGTGATTATATTTCCCCATTAATATTTCCCTAGAGGTCTTGCTGGGCAGAAGACCTCAGCAATCATTTTCAAGACTTTCCTTAGATACAGGTTAAATTTTCTTTAAATACAATGGAAAAGTAACAAAGACTCCACTGATAAATTTGTACACAAATAACTTATTTCTTTAAACCAGGACAGGACTAAGATTAAATAATGTTACAATCCAGTTATTAAAATTATGAATGAGATGCCTCTGCCCAAGTTAAGGTGCAAACGAGACCATATGCCAAAGTCAATAGTATGGATTTTATGTAACAGCAAATGGGAGGTAAAAAGAGATAGAAAGAAATAGAAAAGGGGACGGGGGAGAAGAGAGTGACAGACAGATTAAGTAGAAAATATCATCACTCATGGATCCTGACGGTGTCCGATTGATCCTGTTCTTCTGGTCTTCTTGGTGGTGAGAGTCCCACAAAATATGCGCTCAGGCCAGGTGGGAATGCCCAGGTACCTTCCCTGTGGGGAACAAGTTTGACAGAGTCTCTTGCAACAGACTTTGGAGCATTTGCATCACTTTGAATCACGTGCAGTGCTCTGGTGCAAGGCCTCAGGAATGAGTCTGGAGGGGCCTTGGGGGTCTTTGATGGATTATGGCACCCCCTCAGCTGCTTCTCACATGAACCTCCGGTGGGTGTGGCCTGTGGGGTTGGGGGTTTCGCAGCTGGGCCGGTTTGTGTAAGGGAGGATGGGTGTTCACTGTCTCTGACCTGAGGTTATGCCATCCAAAACTCTCCTCCTCCTGAGTTGGTTGGGGGGTTAGTCTGTGCAATCCTGCCCTCAGCAGATGACTCTGTGGGCTATGGCCTCCCCCACCCCAAACCCAACCAGAGCTGATTTTCAGGACAGCTGCTGGGTCTGGCTTTCTTGTGGATGCATTCTTTTCCCTAAGCCTTGTTTCCTTCTCCCCAGGCCTGAGGTGACTGAACAATAGTGTTACCTTTATCTTATCTCACATTCCCTTAGCTTAACTCACAGTGTTAAGTTCCCCTCGGGAGGCATCTTTAGGGAGGGGTGGGCTTTGGTGGTTGCAGCTTCTTTATACAGTTTGGCCATAATGGGCAAAAAGTCCTTTATAACTATGGTTAAGCCATGAACCATATAAAATTTCAGTCTCTCACAAGTATATAACAAATTAAACTCTTCTCTAGGGAGGCAGAAACTTCTCATGTGCGTATTGCACAATCTGTCCATCTATTTTTTTAAAATAAATTTAATCATTACCATATTTCATTAATAACAGACCTCTTGTGGTTTGGGTTTTAAGCCTGTTAAAAGGCTGGCAGTAGGCAGTAGTTGAGTCATTTGTATAGAAGAGTGCTGGTAAATTATTCTGGACTTCCTATATCAATTTAATCAGCATAGTCATTAAAGTTCAGTGTTTAGTGTCATAGCAATCAAAGCTGAAATTGTGTATAAAGTCTGATTGAAATATTTTATGCAGCTTTCTATATATATATATGTATATTATATGCTCTCTATAATATGGACTTCGTAGTATGCTACTCTGAGCCTGACTGGATGATTCCTTGACTTCTCATAAGTAATATGGAAAAATAATGACAGGAATTGCAGACTGTCTTCTCCCTGTCTTCTCAAAATTAAAGAATATGAAAACCTAATTGCTACTTTTTGACCTGACTAATGCTCTCTCTATTCCAGTGCAGTATTTCAGACAGCAGCCAGAACCATGCTTTGAGAAACCACACAGGGAGAAAGAACAACTTGTGCAGGGACAACATTTTCTTTTATTCTCCTATAATTTTAAGGTTGGGCAATCACCTGAAGCAGGAAGGCTTGTATTTTGTTTTTAAGATCTTTTGTGATATGACTAAACACTTGCATTTCCTTAATAAATAGCTCATCCTTTTCTGAATTCCTTCAACGTTTTGGCTTCAGTAATAATGCCTGATAATGAGTTTCAATGGTCAAAGGAGTGAAGGACTCCCTTTTAACCCAAGTTCAAGTGTCCCTCTTTCCATTTCCCTTCAGGCTGTTTTGTTTCATTGGATGAAAAGATAATTGAGTGTGTCTGGGTTTGCTACCTTGTGCATCACTGACACATCTGCAGCTTGTCCCTGAGCACTGTAAAGCTGAAACCTTTTCATTAGCATGAGGCAGAAGGCTTACACAGCAGAAAAAGCCAGGGTTCTCCTGCTCCTTCATTCCTGGAGTTCAAGCTAGTGGCTGTGGTGCCCTCAGAGGGAAATTGATTGAATCATTGCCATGAGACTTGACAAGAAGCTTGGGTACACAGAGGGAACATCTTGTTTCTTGTTTTTTTTTCAGGTGCTGTTTGCCTGCTCTTCACAGCACTCAGCTTAAAACCTTCATTTTTAAAACTTCCTCCTTGTTTATTCTTTAGTCAGAATCCAGAAGAAGCCCCCAATGAACACAACAAACACAACACTTTGCCTAACAGGGGGAGACAGAGAACAGATAGAAAAATCTTCCTATATGGGGCAATAAACCTTAATTCATTATCTGCACTAACAGGGATGTTTGGGAAAGGCACCCCAACCCCAGATAGTGCAAATCTACTCTGAGCTATTGAGTTAAATCCTGAACCTGATTTTTTTTTTCCTTTGTAGAGTTCTTTTGTCCTTTTGATGAACAAAATGTTCTTGCTTTTCTTAATATCTTCTATGCCTGAAGAAAAAATGAAGAAAAAATGCAAAGAACATGCCTAGTGAGAAGGCAAAGGTAGATGGGGAGAATTAAAGACATTGACATACTTAAATAGACATTTTCCATACATTCCTATTTTTTCTGATAGTGATACTGACTTCAAATATCCAAATGCTAGAAAATACTCTTCTGTTTAATTTCAAGGAGCAAAAGTCATTTAAGACTGGTGTTTTGTTTCTGTTGTTTCTGTAGGGAACAGGTATCTAGACTCATAAAATTGCCTTGAGTTTTTTGGAGACAAACAGAGGAGAGGGTTTTACTAAGATTTACTTTAGGGTTTCTTACTAGTAAAATTATTGTCCTTGGCGATTTGCTTCAATAGTATCTCTGTAGAGGACAACAGACTAAACCACGCCAGTTTTGTGGGAAATAAAAAATCTGCTAGAACTTCATGTGCCAGTTCCTATGCATTACTGGGCTTCACAGTGTCAAGAAGCCAGCTCTCTGGAGCTGTAAAAAAGGGCACAGGCAGAGAGTTAGTTCTCCCCCAGTGCTGAGATTTAAGCAGTGTGCTTAAGTGCCTCTCTCTTGAGTTCAGTGAGGCTGAAAACAGTCACAGAATTAAAACTGTACGAACGTCTTTCACCACACATAACGCTCAGACTGCTGCATGCGTGGAGTCAGTTATAAATTGAACCCTCTATAGAAATAAAGCTGGAGAGGATTCTTCCTTTTTCCTGTTAATAGAGGTATCTCTCCTCACTGCATTAGAAAGTCTTGGGAGAACTGTAGTAGAATATTTCTAGAGGGGGCCCTGTAGACTTCAACAGAAACATCACTTTATTTTTAATGCAGTGTAATGATTTAAAGTGAGCTTAATATTCCCTCTTCTAAACTCCTTTATCAAAGATATTTTATTTTGACTCTTGACCGTAAGATGGAGAAAGATGGAAAAATTAAGCCATTGTAACTCCTGGCAATTCTTTCAGTGTTTACAGACATTTATGTAAGTTGCTGGCAAAAGCATTTCTCTCTCTGCTTGAGTTAGGGATCATCAGTAGATCGCTGTTAATGGCATGCTCTTAGGAGCTACTGGAACTAATTTTATTTTAGATAAGCTGGGATAGATACCATGCAGCTACACTTCTACAAAAGGTCTGAAATTATAGAGATATTCTTTTTTTCTGATCACCTGTTGCTGCAGTGTTTTCTGACTCCTCTCCCCTGCATTTTATCCCACTGAGTCACCACAATTCACTGCTGACCTCTGGAGCAAATGACATGGGAAAAAGGCGACTCATTGATGGTAGAAGTCTGAAATTTTATTGCATTATATAGTTTGTAATTGCTGGATGCTGCCTGTGGAAGACATGAGGTTGTGTCCTTGCGTCCTAAACACTGGACATTCTCTCTATCTGAACAGCCCCCATATTGTGCATAAGCTGCTGGTTCTTTGTCACAGTGCAGGTGGAAGCAGCACCAGTGGCTGGTGGTGCCCATCCCAGTCTCATCACCTGCTGCCTCTCTTGCTCATGCCTGCATGCACCTTCCCTCACACAGTTATTGCTGTTTAAAGTATCTTCTACTCAAATCTGAAATTATGTTTTGTAAGCCCACAGCAGGAAATCCAGTTACTGCTCCAATATCTGGATGTCTCTTCCATAATATTTCCTCTTTCCCCTTGGCTTCATACATTCTGTGGTCTCTGTAAAGCAGTTATTTTCCTCCCCTTCACTGATTAAAAAGTGGATGTACTCCATCTGGCTGCCAGAGGAGTAAGATTTCGGGATATTTATAAAATAATTATTTTATTTCCGTATCAGAATAAGAGGACAGTTGAGAATGTTTAGGACTTTCTGTTGTCCAGTCTGGTGTTAGGGCACTCTGAACACCATCCTGCAGGGACTGAGCCAGGAGCAGAACTGGGGCTAATCATGGGGTTCACCAACAGCCCCAACAGGGCAGGTGGTAAACCAGGGGGGCCAACCAGAAGCAAAGAGGGCTGGGACCAGGGACACAGCTGGAGACAAGCTGCAACATGCATTTACAGGGTCCACCCAGGAAGCATGGCTGGCGACTGGCATTGTGTTGTACCACTGGGACAGAGACTGATGATCCCAGGCTGACCTGGATGGGGTCCTGGGCCATGGGCAGGGGTATGGAGAGGCCCAGGGTGGGGCTGTGCAGGTCAAATAAGGCCTGTTAGTGTCCGTGGAGCTCCTCTTCTGAACCCTGTGTAGCACTGTGGCTGCAATCAGCTGTAGGACCCAGTGGCCACAGTTCTGACTTGATAGTGCAAAGTCTTGCATTTTATTCTTATTGAAAACTTGTCACAGGCAGAGTGGGAGCCTCAGATAAAGTTTATTAAAGAAGCCCTCCTGTTGAGTCACAGGATGCAGAAAGGATCCCCTTGTTTTTTAAACTCCTCGTAGAAGAGTCTGGGTGTAGCTGGATTGAGTCTTAACCCCAGACTTTGTCAACAGTTTATGTCTAAAGGATTATATAACTGAACCTTTACACAACTTTGTCCCACAGGATAAAGGACAGCAAACCAGATATATTTAAATAAATAGATATGATTTTTTATTATTGTAATGATTAGACAAAACTATCTTAATCAGAATTTTTTACTATGCAGTATAGGAGCTATAATAACTATTATAGTGCACTGTGAAGCAACATTGAAGCAATTGTATTAAAGCTAGCAAAAAAAATTATTAATGATACTTAATTATTACCTGATTAGTGTTACTCACCCGTATCAAAGACAATGGGCCAGTTTCTTTCAGTCAGCCTTGAGAGGTAACCTTGAAGGGCATTCTCACTCAAGGGAGAAATCTCTACACATGCACTCCATGAAGGGGTATGGTAGAAAGCCCTGCTGTTCAAATCTGGGTCTGGGTGATTGACTGACTGCCACTATGTCTCCAGGCCAGCTGTGTCAGCTCAGCAGCTTTAGATAAATTATCAGCAGTATCACGTGTTTGTTCCTTTGTCCAGGTATTTTACCAGGTCTACCACATTTCCATCTCACTATCAGAATGCTTAACTTCAGGATTGAGTCAGACTTGGCTTCAGCATTATTCAATACCAAAGGCAGCGCAAATTCCCCTTTTTCATCTACCACCGATAGCTTTGCAAATAGGATACTGTTCAAGTTATTTTGCCCCATTCCAGGGAGAGCATCCTGCTACAACATCACTGCTGGATGGCCATGGACATGTTTCAGTTTCTCCATCTGTAAAAGGAGGGCAATGTGTCTCATTGGGAAGGTATAGGGCTCAGCTCCTCACTGAAACTTTGCATAATTAAAATGCTTTCTAAGCATTGCTAATTGGTTGTTACACTATTTGTTGCTGAAGTAATGTAAAACATCTTGAAGGAAATTTTGGCCCTATCAAGAGAGCACAGAAATCTCCTTTGCTTTTCCTAGAATGGAGATTTCAATTCTCATACCAACTGCGCATACCAACAGGGAATAATTTTTTATGCTCTTGTCCTTGATCACGTGTCCTTGGAAAACATTACATCAGTTAAGTTTTTAGACACACTGAATTTATGCATTAAAGCATTTTTCAAAATTCAACAGTCACATCACTTTCAAAACAAAAGGAAAACCCGAATGAACACAGTACACCCAACTGTGCACACATTTCTGAGAGAAAGAGGGAGCAAACAAACACATGGTGTATTTCACTTGCGCTGCTGAAAGCACAGCTGGAAAGTGCTCAGATGATTGTGAGGATCTCAAGAGAAAAAACTGATAGAACAGAAAAGTGATGCACTAAAGAGTATTAGGGAGATTCTTACTGACTGCAGCAGACTTCAGATCAGGCAAACACAGTTTATATGAGAATTTAAGGCAATGCTGACAATCACATAATCTGAATCAGGACATATCCAGAAGGAGAAAGTAGAGTGCATAGGTCAGTATTTTATGAATTTTCCTGGCTATATCTGTACAAAAAAAAAGTCTTTAAAATAGTAACACTCTATGTGTTTATGGTTTCTGATTGCTTGGTTATTTTGAGTACTCTTTTTAGGTAACATATTTAGTACTGGCTTATGTTTTCTAGCTTCCTACAAAGGAGTATAAAACAAGAAACAGATTGTGATATATGCTATGCATAATCTTAAAACCCAGCAGGATTTATGGAATGTAACTTTGAATTTTGACAGTCATCTGATGTCTTCAAAGACAAGAGAAAGCCAAGACAAGACCATGCTACAGCATTCCCAACACAAATCTGTTTAGCTGCTCTATGTAAAAATGCAGTAATGAAGATCTCTAACCCCCTCCAGACAATCTCTATTTGCTTCTTATGATTCAGCATGCTGTCTAACCTAATGTTTCTTTTGCTGTAATTCCGATCTGTTTACCCCGTGGATCTGGAGGAAGTTCTGTTGCTGTGTTCTTTTCCCCCTCCTTTCTGCTCATAAAAGACTGAGAGCACATCCCCCTACCTCTTCCTTGCTAAGCAACCCCCGTTATTTCCCTATCTGTCCTACATTCCAGATGTCTGACTACCCTCTGTTCTGATTCAGGATCCTCCCCAGGGTTTTTCCTTGTACATTTTAGAAGGACTTTGAATCCTTTTTGCAGGGGCCCATGGAAGGCAAGTGGGAGGATGGTTCATGCATCTAATACCCAGGTTTCTGCAGTACTGCCCACCACCATGTAGCTACAAAGATGAGCTTATGGGATTCCATGGAGTCACGTTCAGTTAATTCAATATCAGACTCTTTTCTGAGCAGTTGTCACCTACTCAGTTATTTTGCTTCATGTTCTTCTGAAGTTCTTCACAAATGTAATTCTCTATGCTTTTTGGTACTGAATTGTGTTCTGTTGTCTAAATTCTGCTCTAGCTGGTCAAAGTACTTTTATCTCCCAAAGTGCTTACAATTTGGTATTGTCTGCAAATTAGAGAAAGGTAGAAGTCACAAGTGACTTGAAATAACAAGTCTCTCAATGGTCCTGGAAAACCCTAATCAATATATCTTCTGTGCTGGCTGTGAATCCTTAAATCCATGACAGCTGTTCTTTCAGTCCAGCTATCCAGCTGGCAGTGCATTCGCCTTCCTGCACTTTCAACCAAACCAGCTTTTCCTCGCTCATTTATGAGAATCTCATAATGTCAAAAGGTGTGCTAAGATGCAGAGATGGTATATACTGCTTCTGCCCTGTCCATAAGGCCTCTTAGTCTGTCAGAGAAGGAAAATGAGATAAATTACTTACAGTTTGTCCTTGACAAGCCCATGGTGATTGTTACTTGTAGCCATATAAATTTGAAGTGCTAATGGGAAGACTGCTTGATTTTCTGTTCTTATTTTGTTCTTAAATATTACAGTCTAGCCAGAAATTGATTACATGACCTTCCTGCTTTGAAAATGCATAAACTGTGCTTGCTCTTTCCTTGTCTTGTGAACTCAATCTATTCTCAACAGTTTTCAAAGATTGCTAACAGATCTGGTATCAGCTAAACTTAATGGAATTTGCCTATCAAAAAGCATTTATCTTACCTGAGAAATTCTCTAGCCTGTTATGTCTTGAAATAACCTGTGTTTCTACACCTTCTTGTTTCTGTTAGTAACCTGTGATCTGAGTAGAATGACTTTGAAGTGATAACCAAAGCAATAAAAATCCATCTTTTCAAGCATACTGTTTTCAGCTTTCTTCTTTGCATTTTCTTGTTCACCAGTTATCTTCCTAGTTCTGTAGAATAAGCTTTTGGCCTGGCTGCATTGTTTCATGCTGAGCAATCTTCTTTTCTGCAATTAGCTCTCTTCACTTCAAAGTGATATGAGCATTTTGTTCAGATTTGTTTTAAAATACAGCTCTTGGCTACCTCTCTGATCCGCTCATTGCTGATACTTGGCAATCCGCTTCTCCTGAATCATTCAATACTATATTCTTGGCATGTAATCACTTACTGCATTTCATAGCCAAGGCCTTGGTGGCTGTGAATGTCCCTCTGTGCCATATGACACAGGAATGTGAGGATCAGACACTGGGCTCACATTGCCACCTCCTCCCATCCCCCCAGGCCTCCTCATTTAGCAGCTCACCTGAACCAGCTCCTCACTCATGGCCTCTTAAAACAGCCTTTTCCAGCAATTGAGTTCCTCTGTGATCATCTAGCAATTTTACAGGGCCTGTCCCCAGTTCTGGTTCTGCCATGGTGATAGTTCTTGATTATAGCACCCATATGTAATAATCTCAAAATGACTGGTGGATGTTCTAACATGTTTTATAGTCTGAAAGAGCAGCAGTAACTTTCCTGGTGTGGAATAGAGTCAGAATGAAAAGAGGTAATCTACATTATGTTTATTTTCATGCTGCCGCTTAGGGAAGAAGTTAAGTCCTATTTACACCAACTTAGAGAAATTAATTGCAGTGTTAGTTAAATACCGCAGTTGTGCAGTTGGTAAACAGTCTCTGTCATAGATGGTGTGAAACATGGTGGGTATGTGCTGCCCAGAGGTTTTTCATGGATTGCTTTCACTGATCCTTTTCCCATTTTCCTCTCTGTAGATTATAAATTCAGTGGTCTTGCTGATTCTGCTGAGTGCCCTGACTAATCCTGACCAGTACCATCTGACTAGTGCTGAATTAGGGGGTGATTTTGAATTTATGGATGATGCCAGTAAGTATAAACTCCCTAATTACTAGCACTCATTGCTCCAGCATTTATGTAACTGTCCTATCATTTCAATAATTACCGTCCTTTTAACTATTGCTTCACCTTTGTTTCTTACAGATGCATTTTTATTGTGAAGGGTGTCATGGCACAGTTCAAACACGTGTCCTAGTAGTAACCTTATCTGCCACCTACCTATTAGTAATCAATCCGTCTGCTCTGCTGTGTCCTGGCTTGGCAGGAGCAGAGCCAGCCCTTGACAGGGAGATGTATCACTGAGCATGGTGCTGAAAGCCCCAGGGGAATTTTGCAGGACAGAGGGAGATATGGAGCCTCTGCACCTCCCAGCACCATGTCCCAGAGCATGCCTGCACATGCACAGGAACCCACACTGCTGTTTATACAGCTGAGTGCGTTCATTCATGTTGGATGTATTTATGCACCCCCATGTGCATGTGGCATGACTTGCACAAACCAATGCAAATATAAATATCAGCTGTATAGTCACAGAGCCGTTCCTTCTCTTACTGAAAGGCATCGTAGAAAATCTTCAATTTCAGGGAAGGGTAAGATAGGTCATTTATGTCTCCTACAAAACCTCCCGTCCTTTGCAAATGTTTCCTTGTTCAATAACTTTTTCAAATTATTTGGTGATGTTTGTTGAATTAACTGTTTAATTCATATGTAGTAAAGTTTTCCCTCAATGTGATTTTGATGAAAATGTCTGTTTATTTTCATATCTGCTCGCAAGATGGCTACATTCAACTTCTCTCATAATACTCTGAAACAAGGTCTATTGCTAATCACACTGGTGTCTTTCTGCTCAGAATCTCCCCCATCCCCAGCTAAAGCTCTAAGTCCTTTCCTCATTCCTACTGAAGTCAATAAAAATATCCATAGAAGCAATAGCCCCACACATGAGAAAAATAATTGCCCTTTGTTGTGTCAGAACTGCTGGGTATCATTTAAGGGATGCTTATTTCCACAAGTTCTTTAATGCAAATATCCCTGGAGGGTCTGCATTGAATTAATGATAAGGAGTGATAGCTACTTTATTGTGTCTTCATTGAAAAACCACCTACAACTTCTGACTAAAAATCTTTTTATATAACTGGATTTAAGAAAGTAAGGACCATAGTAGATACAGATGGGCTCCTAGCTGATTCTGACATATTAAAACTGACTGCCTTGTCCTAATTCTCAGAGATTAACCTTGGTAATGACTGTCTGTCAGTGTGGTTTTATATAGCTGACATCAGAGGCCTGCCAGTGCCCAAGGCTTTAAAATTGTAATTCTGTTTTGTAATGCAATAGCTGTCAGATCAAGTACGTTGGGGATTTCCATCTACACTTGAAAACTGTGTTTTCTGTATATTTTTATCAAGGCTTCTGAAGTGAACCCTGCAAGACTATGAAAGGATGGCTTATGGGCCAAGCGACCTCATTTCCATTTGGTAAAGGGAACATTTCACAGGCAGTTAAATTACGAATGAACACTTGAATTAATGTCTCCTTTTATTCTTTGACTCGTCTGGTTTGGTGCCTTACTGAGTAAAGGCAGTTGAATCAAGCTACTGACTTTTATAGTTACTGAAAATAACTTGCAGGAGATAATTTCTCTCTTATTTTCTTTAAGTATGACTATATTTGTTCAAATGCAATGAAATGTTTTATTAGGAGATAAAGCATCAGACAAACTTCCACATACTCTTATCTTTTTCTACTTTTATTTGTCTTTTTTTAAGAAATGTTTTTCAGGTTAGCTGCATGCACTGAAACCATGTATATGAAATACAGGAAGATACATAATTTTTTATGCTGAAGAAGGTCCCAATGTTGTTATCTTTATGTACTTCTGTTGACAAATAATAATGATGTAAACACTAATAGCCATTATTCTCATTACTGTTTATGGTCCTATCAGTAGCAAACAACAAAAAAAGGCAGACACAGCCTTTACTTGTAAAATTTTTCACTCCCTTTCTCTCTCTCCTCTAAGAGGATCCCTCATAAAAGATCTGAAAACATCATCTGGAAATAAACTTATCAGCTGAGTCACAGTACTGAAATGAAGTTAATGACAGGTTTCCCTTGACTTCCAAGAAGCCAGGATTCCCCCAGTATTTGTATTCAGATTTATTTCTAGCTGTGCCTGGTTTATGGAGGATTATCAATTTTCTGTTCCAGCAGTGGGAAAAATTCCTGCCACCTGCAGAGTCACAGCCAGTCTAATGCAAACTGCTTGAAAATACCAGTGCAACATTGGTTCTAATTCCGGGATTTATTGTGGTTCCAAGGGCATTACCAGAGGCTCCAAAATGCCTGTTTGATTAGGCAGTGAAAGAATTTACCTGAACACTTAGAAAAAGTTCTAGGCTGTTTATTTTCCCTTCTATTCTAGGAAAGGAAACAAGGGGGAAGAAAGTCTGCCAAGACTTAGCCATGTGGCAGATGGAGGTACTGGAAGACACCAGTGTGTGTGGTTTGTGTGGCTCTCCAAGATGTACATCTGGGAGCTGGGTAAAATGCTGGGCTTCCTCCTGGGCTGGATATTCATCTGAGCCCATTTAGTCTCATCTTTCTTTTTATTATTTCCTGAGGGAGTTTAGAAGCTGGACTAGGGAAAATTAGAAATGTGTGAGCTGCTCAATGTATTACTGCTGCTGTTAAAAGACTAATAATCTCAGAGCAGGAGATGGAAAAGCCCTGTAATTCATTTTGACTTCCTAGAGGGTTTTGCCTGAGCCTTCTGCTCAGCTTCTTCAGACACACAGACCATCATCCTGGCATGTCAACAGCCCAAACAAGCAGTGGGTGTTGCTTGGTTTTATTTACTGCTGTCACAGTGTCAGAGATGTGTGTGATACTTCACAGGCCACACGACAACAAGGAATGAAATCCACTGTGTGCCCTACAGAAACTGAGGGGAACTTTGACGCTGATGTCAGCAACATAGGTCAAAATCTGCTTGTGTCCCTTCCCTGGGATGGGCAGACAGGAAGCAGAGATCTCAAGGCAGGGGAGAATAATGTGATGATCTCTCTGCTGTATATGACATGCGCCCAGGACTTAAAAATACTAATTCAAATAGAAAATTTTTAATAAAGAAATTTACAGACAGCAGGCTTGGACTTCTGCTAGGGGATAAATGGAAGTGGGGGAGTAGGTGCATTCCACTCCATCAACACCACCCATGTAGTATGAGTCCCAAATATAGGGAGGGGCAGAAAACTAGATCCCTGCCCAGCCAAGGATATTCAGGGTGGCATCTTTCAGTCTAGTTTTATACTCTGGAGTAAATGTGCTGGGCTCGAAGGTGCAGGATACTCTTTGCTTCTCATTGGCCTCTTTCCCCAGGGAGAAAATGCTGCTGCTGTGCAGGTTGTGACCCAGGAGGCTGCACGGCAGCAGGGGCATCGAGCTTGCGCAAGCGGCCTGGAGGAGACAGCAAGGCAGTAATCCTTAGCTGGCAGTCAGGAGGCTGTTGGATAAATAAGGCTGGGAGAGTGGGAGAAATTGCCTGAGGATTGCAGGCTGCTGATCAGCAGCTTTCTGGCCCCTGCTGTCAAAGCTGTGAGCCAGCGATTAACTCCAGGGCTGGGGCAGGTGATGAGGATATAAGGTCTTCATCACTCCACACAAGTCCTGGCTCAGAGACTGGCCTTGCTGGCTGCCCCTCCCTGTTCCTGCAGGACCCACCATCAGCTGCCTCTGCAAGAGGGGAGGGGAAAGCAAGTAAATACTTTTGAGGTGGATTCGAGGGAGCTCCAACTGCAGCTTGCTGTGCACACAAGCACCCCATGCCAGGAGCTCTGCCCAGCCCCAGCAGCATCTGCTCTCTAAAGAGGCAGGAAAGTAGGGTGTCACTGCAAGGTATAAGAATTAAAAACTCAACTGGTTTCTTTAAATCCAAGGAGAAAACTCAAAAAGCCATCTAGGGCAATAGGCTGGATAACCCTTTCAGTGGTCCAAATACAGCCCTTCTAGCCATGAATGCCACAGAAAGCACAGCATGGCTGGAAAAAAAAAAATCACACACCCCTGTCAGTTTCGCATTTAATGTGCTGCATTTCTAGTTTCATTCTGATTAATTGAAGCTGACACAGCTCAAAAAACCCAATGAAGCCTTAAATGAGAAAGAACTAGCTTGAGCCAACTAGGATTTGGCATGGTGGAGCACAGCTAGGGAGACACTGGAGACAGGGAACATGAGTGTGTCAGACCAGAGCTTCAATGTCAAGTTCATCACAATTTGCTGGGCTCTGGCTCTGAACCAGTACTGCTGCAGTCACCAGCAAAGTGGAACCTGTGACTGCTGCATCTGCTGCAAATGTCAATGACAGCAGCTTTCCCCTGGATGCAGGAAGTATGTGGCTGAGATCAAGAATAAATGCGTAAGCGGTGCCTCCAAACTGATGGTCAGAATAAAAATATTGATCCAAGAGTCTCTTTTACAAGAGATTCAGTTGAGGTTAGTGGCTACAGCAGCTATTTTCACTTTTCTCCTTTTCTTTCATTACCTCAGTTGTACCTGGTCTATTAAAAATAATTTTGATTTCACAGGATGTATGTAGGCAGCCAGAGTAAATGGCCACACAACCAGAAGTGTCTGAAGCGGCTGCAGTACCTTTTATTAGTAGAGGTATATTTTGTGGATGCTTCTTTCTCTTGAGGGCAGAATTCAGATCACTTCCAACAGGCACAACACAGCCTTTACAGCTCCTAAAACCCTAGAAACTGGTCAAGGTAATGCAGCTCAAACACCTGCACTGGTTGTCTGGATTCTCTGCTCATTCTAAGAGGAGAAGGAAGTGCCTTTGCAGAGCAGTTTGGGATGCACTGAGATGTCATCCCCTCCTGAATGATAAGCAGGGAGCCCAGCTGCCTCCTGATGGCATTTTGTAGCACCCATGAGCTGAGTTGCAGGATGCCACTGTGAAGGAAGCAGTGAGCACCAGGGTGCAGCTAAACCCACTGCTGAGTGCAGGCCCTTCTCCTGGGTGAGACCTGCTTATTTTGACAATAAGACAAAGATTCGAGCATTTGTACTGTGAGAAAGGACATCTGTGCTCCAGGGCCTCATCAGACTAGAGACTACAGTGGTTTGAATGTGCTCCTTCCAGTGCGAGGACACATTGCTTTATCCTTCAAATTTAATCCATTCAATTAGGAAGTAGCCTGCCATAGGACTTCTTCTGTGGCATTTGAGTCCTTACACACTCAGAAGGACAAAGTTTGGGGACAAAAGAGAGAGAACAAGAGTCCTGAAACCCAGGGCACAGGCAGTGTTCTGGAAAAGGAGAGACTAGGCTGAAGGTCTGGGTACTGGGTAGGTACAGTGCCCAAGGAGCCAGAGAACATAAGCACCTCTGGAGATGTCCTCACCTGCCAGCAGCAGTCTCCTCTTGCTCATTTTTCCACCAGCTTCACAAGTCTCAGGTTCTTCTCTGCATCAAGGGCCAGCAGAAATCTGGACTAGTGCCATCTAGGGCAAGGTTTGGGTTCCCTCAGGCACAGGAGGATCAGGGACTGGGTCTTTTGTCTTCTGCATGGATGATCACACTGATAGGCTGGAAATAATGACAGACAAGACTCAGTGCCTGTCCTTCCTCTTCAGCCATGACCTGGGTGAGCCTGCACTGCTTCCTGGTGGTGGCAGGTGAGACCTGTTCACAGCTACCAGATCAGGATCTGTCAGAGACTTGGGTGAAGGCTCCAGGGCACCTACACAGAACCTGACTGTGATGCATCCAGGGAGTTGAGGGCCTGTCCCATGCTGTGGGATGCTCCTTATCATGTGCTGGAGTTAGAAGTTGTGGCAACTCTGTGATCAAATGAAGTCATCTTTTCACTTTGAATGCTTCCAAAGTCACGGTAATGAACATCCTGAGCACTGTCATGTGTTTGTGCATCTTGGGTCCTCCACGTGCCTTATCAAGGCAGGGAGTTTAAACACACCTGGTGACAGCAATGTGAACAGCAGGTACCTCACCAATACCAACAGAGGTGGCATCTCTGAAGCCATGTCCTGCTTACCTCACATCCTCTATCCTCTTTGTGCACTGATTTAACCTCAGAAAAATAGGCGCTATGTTCCATTGCACTTCCAAACTCACTGTAAGGTCAGGTTCAGAAATTCACTTCTGATCTCCTGACAGTGGTCTGTAATGATATCTAGGGAGGTGCATATGGAAAGACCAAACTTATGTAATTTTTTCCCTTAGGATCTCCTAACAACTGTTCATGGCTTAAGAACTTCTTAAATCTAATGAAAAGTTAATTGAAAGCTGATCAGCAGTAGAAGAAAAGGATAGGAGTCCTGTAATTACTCCAGTCAAAACCTTAAAAATATTTTTCTTCCTTTACAGCTTTACCTTTCCTGACACTTACACATTTTCATTAATAAATATATCTCTGTAGTATTCTTGGTTGAAATGAAAATTTTCAAGATGTTATTTCTGTGGTAATTAATTTCTGGGCATAGAGCAGCGATAGGGGATACACATCAGGAAGTCACCCCAAGACAGATGCCTTTATCTGCCAGTTTTGCTCTTTTTCCAATATAGAGATATATGAGCAATGGTATGCAGCAGCTGTTGGTGAAGAAACAATCTGTAGTGCAGAAAAGCAGACACATTCTGACTACAGATGTCAGCATCACCAGTAAGATCTTGTAAAAGTAAAGTTTTGTCAAAGCTGCTTCTGAGTTTTGAAAATCCTTAGAAAAATTAGACCATTCATCTCCACAGCCTTATGGAGGCTCTAGTGGTTTGCACAGTGTTAGTGTAAGTGTAAACACAGTGTAATGCTGCAGGCTTGCACAGACAGAAGCACTGTCTTTGCTTCTTGTATTTAGGAGGCTCCCCACAAAAGCCAGAGATTTCCTTCAGCAATGGCTGAACAATGCACCTGACCCAATCTCCACCCAGCTCCCACCCTGCCCTTTGAGATGCTCTGCACAAGGGAGATGGCAAAATAACTGAACCAAGCTCTGAATTTATCTGCAATCATTGATGTGTCTTTTCCAGATATGTGCATTGCCACCGCAATTTCTCTCCTTATGATTCTGATCTGTGCAATGGCTACGTATGGCGCATATAAGGTAATTCATTTTATTCAGTGAAGACAGGAATAAAGTGAACTACACAATTCCATAGAAACAAAATTAAGAAAACTGTTTTCTGACAATTGCTTCTTTACTTGTTTAGCTGAAACTGAGAGAGGAAAAAAAAAGAAATTGAAGAGGCAACAGAACTGATTGCTTAGATCAGTGGTACCCCAGGGCCCCTGCTGCAGGCAGCGGGACTGCCCCATTGTGTTGATTGTTTGCAGTTTCAAATATGAGTAAGCTCTGGGCAAATGGTGAATTCAGAGAACTGAATCTTGTACCTATCAAAATTAAGGGAATTTTTTCCCATTCACCTCCCAAGCCTGTGGTTTGTCCCAACATTAATCCTGTTAATTAGAAAGGACAAGTATCGTGTGGTTTCTAAATGTCCTAATGTAACGAGTTGTGGGAGTTGCATTGGACATATTTCTGCAGTTCAGTGGCCAAACTGCCTTGGCCAACCCTTTGGCTGAATGTCATATTTCTTTTAGCTGATTTATTACTGCATAATGTCAAATATTCCTTAGATTCCTGTAGAAAGACATATATGCCTCTATTTTAACTTATGGCTGATGGTTTTCTAATTTATTTCATTTTTAGCAACATGCGGCTTGGATCATCCCTTTCTTCTGTTACCAGATCTTTGACTTTGCTCTCAACACGTTGGTTGCCATCAGTGTACTCGTCTATCCCAGCACAATTCAGGACTACCTCCGTCAACTGGTAAATCACTTGATGTTCACAAGCCTTTGGGGGTTTTGGGGGAAAAAACCTCTCTAAGGTGCAGTTTTTGTCCTGTATTTTTAGCTAGTGGTATTCTTCTCATGCAGTCCTTGAGAAGTTCTCTCAGTCCTTGCCAGTCTGAATTCAACATCCTTGCAAGGCTACATTACTAACTTACTACAATATTTGTGAAAAGCTCTGAAGTTTTGCAATGACATGAAAGCTCTCAGCACCATTCATTTGGAGTGAGACTCATATTGCAAGACATAGATGATAAATAATTGCTTTTACAGTAAGAGTTATTGTGTTCATATCAGTAGCTTATTTTTGGTGCTATTTCAAGGATATTTTGTTGCTCCTTTTAATTTATTTGGTAGCTATAACACGTTTCATTAAGCAGGAGTTTGATTGATTGTAGGTTTGGTTTTGCTAGAAAATATTTTGGATTCTGTCCTAGGGACATTTTAGAGGCTCCCTTCTTGTTCTGCTTTGGCCAGACATCTATGGCCAGTGTTGCCTAAGTATACACGATATGATCACAACCCCCTACAGCAAAGACAAGAGCCCACCAGCCTCTGTCTCATCACAGGACCATGTCCCATGTCCAGCAGGGTTCACGTGGAGTCACAGAGCTCTGGAGAAGCCAGTGCTGCAAATGTCTCTGAAAATCTGCCTTGAGAACCTGAATACAGATTAGCTTGGCTGTGAACTTTGTTGTGTGGATGGAAAGCTGGCCGGTATAAATAACAGGTAATGAGAAACAGCAGGCAGATAAGTAGCTGCACAAATTTGCAGTAAGAGGCAATGTGTCATGCCAGTGAGAGCTGGGATGCATCAGGAGGCTGTTATCCTTCATCTTATTTAGCACCCACCTGCATTCACAGCTGATGGTGTGCTGGAAGAGAAGTAGAGTAATAAATTAAAAGGTTCTCAGAGATACGAGTGGAAAAGAGCAAATTACAGCCATGGTTCAGTGAGTGCTAAAGCTGGCACTGGTGCTGCTGGAGCCCTCCTGCCTGTCCTTTGCCTACAGACCCTTGCTGCTGCATCGGTGCCAGCCCTGCTCTTCTGGCAGCACAAGCATCTATGTGGCTGCAGGAGCTCCCCCCACTTCCCAGAGCATGAGCTGTCACCAGGATTTTGTCAGTCTTGGTCACTGTGCAAGAACAAGACAGGGACAAAAGCAGGCTGGGAAACGTGCACTTAAAAGCTTCTGCTCTTCTGCTGAAAATCTGGTGCTGCATTTGGAGCTGACTCACTAGAAGGGCAAAGAGCAGCTGTTCCTCTCGAAATGTGTGCTAAAACATCCCTGTGTTTCCTTGCAGATAAAATAATAATAGGCCCTTCTGTAGCAGAAATAGAAGGAGCAGGCCTTGGAAGGGATCTGTGGTCTGTGCTGCTGCTCTGGAGTGTTAGAATCTTTGGTTGCACACATCCTTGTCTTGCTGTTGTAAATCATATTCTGGACTGGTAATGAAATGCCCCAGGACTTCAGGAGCGCTAAACTGTCAGTGCTCAAAAGGGCAAGGGGGATTTCCAGGATAATTATAGGCTGATTAGCCTGACATTGCTACCAAGCAGAATAATAACAGAAGGGCTGGGGCTGAGAGGGCCGTCCATTGATAAAGGATTAGACCAGAGAAAAGTGATTAATGACTGCCAGCACAGTTTCATGGAAAATCAGTCCTGCAGGCAAACTCATTTTCCTTCACTGACAAGATTACTGACTTCATCAATAATGATGGGCAGGGGCATAATGGACTTTCTTGAGATGTTTGACTTCACAGCATGATGCTCAGAGCAACGATAAAGCACTAGATCAATACAGGATGTATCACATGGACTAGGAGAGGTTAGCTGGCAGACTGCAAAGGGTTGTGGTCAAGCCGACCATCTGCCAGTGAGTTTCTATTTTGGGTAGAGGAAGGTCTTCAGGAATCAGCAGTAGATGTCATGCTCCTCCTAACTTCCATTAATAATGTTGGAATCCAAGAGGCACTTCACAAAAGCTAATGTCAGCCTTGGGAGAGCTTCTCCAGGCTCATTTTCTAGAGGGATCGAGTCCTTTGGTGGGAGGTTGTGAACAGGAGTATAATCTGGCTCTTCTGTGTCATTCTCTGGAAGACCCTACCCTGCACTGCCCTGAGTGAGCACATTTCGCCATTTCCCAGTGGCAGTACCTGTGACTTTTCCCAGCAAATTCACTTCTAATAAAACCCGTGGCTGACACTGAGGTAGACTGCCTGAGAACTTGAGTTCAGCCACTGATGTGTGCTACAGAGATAAATGCAAAGAAATGTAAAAGCCTGAACAATATACATGAGCATACAGTTTGACAACTGTGCCTGGGATGCAGTGACCCTGTAAGCAGCCTAGGGATTTAAGAGCCAAAAGTAGAGTCCCTGGGTTGTTTTGCTGTTTGCAAAAATTGCTCTTGGGATTTGTGGACAGAAAAAAGAGCAATTAATAGTAATAGAGAGGAGACTTCCCTTCTCTGTTGGTAATGTGGGTTTTCTCCATTTATTTATGGAGTCTGGTTGTAAAAAATGATGCTTAAAAGTCAGAGAACATGCAGAAAATTTCCTCAAAAAAATATAAAAGCTGGATATATTGTAGTATGATGAGAGACAATCAGCTTTTCCTGCTTCATTTATGAGAAAGAGGACCAAGAGGTAGTGCCATCAGAGGTTTCACATGCAAAATAATGAGGTATTAGCAGGCTGTTTAAATTAGATGTGAGGCATAATGCTAATGAGCAGCTGGAAGCTAGTCCAAGTTAAATTCATTTAAAAACAAGGATTAGTGTGTATTTTGTCATTCGTATTGGAGATTAGTGATGGGGAAAAACTACCAAGAGCTGTGATGAATTTTGAACAGTTAATGCCACCTGTTTAACAAAGTTTTGAAGCTGTTCTGCATCTGCTTTGAAGCTGATTATGCCTCCTGTGTCTTAGCCGTGGTCCCAAGTACAAATGGTTCAACTGGAACCCCATGTACCTTTACCTGGAAGGGCTACATCAGTTGGCATAAGGTTGTTATATTTGGTTCAGAGTAAATACACTCTGTCTGAGCGGGAAAAAGCAAAGGGGAGATGTGAAGGGTACATCCACTGTTATCAGATACTCAGACATGGGACAAGATGAAACTAAATGCAAGCAATTACATCATAAATGCAGTGCCATTTGGGTGTGATCCCTCCTGATCGTTTGCAAATAAGCCTTGGAGTTGTCTTGCCCTCAATCCCTTTGCAGTGGTCTGCCAGGGTAGGCAGGAAACCAGGATTGTGCTTCTTCCTGGCATCCTTACAGTTTCTGTTCCTCTAAAACTGCTTTGCATTTGGGGAATGATATTTTAGGGGGCACAATTCCATAAGGTAAATGAAAAATACCAATTGTTCTTCAAATTCGTTACTGAATTGAATCTGGAAGAAACTGTGCATTAGGTAACGGGATACATTTAGCAGTCTCAGAAGAACTTTCTGTTTGCTCCAAGGTGATGAAAATCCTGTGTCTTTAACCATTTCTACTTCCCTTCAGTAGTATCTGGGATCATTATATAGTTACTTTGGTGCACATCTGCCAGATTTCAGTCTGTCTGTCAGTGATGAGTTACAGCTACTGTGAAATTCTCCATGTATTTTTAGCAAGATGGTGAGTACATATCAATAAGCTGGGCAGGGCCATAGCTGAAAATGTTGCAATTATGTCCACAAGGTGTTTGGTAACATCAGTCTATACTGGCTGCTTCTTTCCTAGGCACAGTGTCTTTGGAAACTTTCTGTTGCCTTTAGATACCCAACTGCACACTGGTGTGCTACTTAATTGCCATAGATGGCAAGAGCATCTTAACATGAAGGGTCATGTAAAATAAGTAAATGTTACAAATTTTGCATTTGGTAACTTTGATGGTGATCATGTGATCAAAGTTTCTAAGAGTTACACTGGATGTCTTGGTCATTGTCATTGTCATTTAAAAAGCAAAAACTTTTGCATACAGCAAATCCAACATGTGTAAAATAAAAATCATTTTAGTTCTTGGTCTAAGCAGAGGTCTAAAGTAGTTTAACCTAAAGCACATTTCTTTCTTTTAACCCCACTAAATCTTTGATATATGGGCATTTTAAAGCTGTCAAATTAAACACTTCATCTTCTCATATATGAAATGGATTGAAGCAGAGGTGCAGAACAGGATGGTCTGCAACTTAGTTATGCAAATTTTTTTTTAATCAAAGTACAAGACTATGACAGTTCATCTAAACAAAATTCCGAAGTATATTAAGTAGCTTAACTGTGGGACTGCCTGCAATGCTGCTGCCTGACAGTTCAGGTGGCATCAGTCATGCTTTTAAATCCATGGAGAAACGCCTAGAGAACATAAAAGAGATTAACCTAAAGAAATTTTTCCTATAAACTAAAGCTTAAAACCAAAATATCCTTTCTGACATTTTTAATGCCATTTTGTAATTCCAAAGACGTACCACTAACTTCATAGCAGAGCTTTGCAAATTCTACAGACACATTGCTGTTTTCTTTCAATTTTGTAAGATTTTGATACTTGGAGGATTGTAATTTGGAATGACAATCTGCACCATATTTTAAAGGGGATTTTTTGTGGTCCAAGGGGAAGGAAGTTATGAAAGGTTATGCAAGCAGGCTGAGGGAATGAGAAACGGCTTAAGCTTTGTCATTTTATTCTTCTTGTGCGTTTGTACAATACCAGTGCAGTAGAAATGTACTTTCCATGCATGTTTTAGAGTCTTTTTAAGTGTTTAATAGGGCTTTGATATGAATAAGCAGTAATTTTTTAGAATTAGAAGTGTGTCAGGTATATTATTATGCACACAGCCCTCTCCCTGTCTGTGACAAGGTTATAAATGACACTTTAATTATGACTTTAGCATGGCAGTGCAACACCATTACAACTACCTTTTGTTTGTATAGAAAATTTCATCATGTTCTGCTGCAAAATCACTCCTGTATTTCCAGCGATAGGCTTGATTTTTTCCCACCCAGATGTATTTCAGTCTCAGCTTCATCAAACCTTGCACAACATTTGACACTGATCTTTTTCCAGAAGTTGCAGCACCGAGCCTGGTGCCTGGAACCTTCCCAGCAGCACGATTTCAGCTACTGGTCTTCCCACAGGAGAGCAAACTCCCAGCACAGGAGCAGAATTTCTTGTCCCACCTCACGCATCCATATCAGTGTTTAAGTTCATCACCATAGTCAGTGAAGGCCAATGGTTTGGTTCATCTAAACCACTCTTGGTACCTGCTTTCTGCAGGAATTAATGAGATTTTGGGAACAGTTGCAGCCATGGGATGGGACCCCAAGCGTTGCCTGATGGCACCAGTTCCATGTACCAGGTGAGACTGGAGCCAGTTGAGATGCTTCCTACAATCTTTCCTGCTTCTTTGCCAAAAGCTGCAGGTTTTGTAAATTGGTTTTCCTACAGCACTAAAGGGGTTTGTAGTTGTGACTTAATATCAGACTTCTCTTAGGCTGGCCCAGCCCAGTTAGCAAAAAAAGACAAAGGGATTTCTTCCATGCTGATCCAATGCTCCTGGGCTATCCATTGCCCTGAAGGCTTTGTCTCCCATACAGAAAGCCTGGAAGCTCTGGAAGGGACTGACTTCAGTTTTCACACCCTGCACCAAAATCTCACAGGCAGCTCTGGCATCTGCACGGCATGGGTGCAGCACCCACTGCCTCACTGGGGCTGCTTACACCTCTCATCTCTTCAGGACAGAGACTCAGAAAGCTGAGCCTGAAGAGGACAAACCACAGTATTTGTTCCTCATGCGCTCTCCTGGCTTTGCTGAATTATGTGCTGAAACACTGGTGCTGACTTAAGGGAAGGCCAGGCACTGCTGAGCAGCACATCCTGCACCAAACTTGACCAGGGTTCATGGCTCCAGATGTTCCTGCTTTTAAAGGTAGTGGGAACTTTCTTGGTCATTTTCCTGCCCTCCTCTCGCCCCCATGCAAATCCCATTTGAGCTGATGTCTAGAAACAGGCCATTAGGTTATGGCCAAGAACACAGCATCCAGTCTTTGACCAGTGACTGGGTCCCAAAAACCAGTGTGTAGCAGAACCAAAGTCTTAATAGGAATTTTTTATTACATTCACAAACTATTTTGACTATATTTTTAATGGTAGATCAGTACTGAAAAAATCATTTGGGTACAGTTTTTACTGTAACTGTCCTTGACTGACCAGACTTTCTAACTTTCTAACTTAGAGTCTCCCTCCTGCACGCAGGAGGGCAGGTTGGGGCATTAATACTTAAATTTTATGCATATAAGGTTTTTGTTTAATTTTTAGTGCATTGTTTCTTGGCATATAGTCTTGCTTTCTTGGTCTCTGGGTGACTGCATCCACTATATGTAGAATAACCTTTTGTGGGGAAAAAAAAAAAGTAGTAACTTACTGAATTATAGCAAGCTAGTTCCCTACAAAAACTGTACCTCAATAAAGAAGATAACATGATAAAAACTTCAGCCATGGAATTCAGTAGAGGAACAGAAACATTGCTGTCAAGAAGCGGAAAATGTGCTTATGTAACATTTATCTGCAAATGGTTACAGCTGCTGTTGATGTTAACCACTCTGAACAGTTCATGGAAGCGCTAAATAAAGAGCTATTCTCAGTAGCAGCTGTCCAAAAAAAGATAATTTCCTGATGCACTGGGCTGAGTGCTGGAATAAGGGTTATTAAGGGGTTACTCTGGATTTACACCATCATTGCCAAGAATACAGTTATAGCTTGGTCTAGTTAATTGTCCTGACAAGGATGCAGAGCTGGCCTGGTTAAGTAATTAGACCTGTAAGGGAAAAGGGAGTTGTGTGGAAGGAACTCTTGCATTCAGATATAATGAGCTACTGTTGCAGTGGAGCTATCTTTTGTGGAGAGCAGCTCTGTCTATGAACAATGGTTTATTCTAACTGAAACAGGAACTTGTGTCTTGCAATATTTTAGAACTAGTTGGAACATTCATTTTAAAGGGCGTGGAGTTTTTAAGCAATAAAAAATACAGTAACATTTTTAGAGGCTGTTTTTCGGTCACTGATCCTAAAGTGTTTCACAACTGTAAATCACTAGAACCTGTGCTGAGCAGGAAGATTCATTTTGTCACCTCTACTTCATGTATGCAGTAACAGAAGGGCCTGGGGCACATTTCAACTTGAAATCGTGACACGGCTCCCAGAGAAGTAGTCCAAATTTAGCCTAAATAAGATGGAGCAGAATAGACTCAGTGTATTTTAAAATGTCATAAAATATTTAGGTGAAAGGATTATGCTGTCCAGTTTTTCCTGCTTTGACTTTCTGGAAAGAGCTGCTACTGCTCTTTGGCAACCAGTGCCAGTGTAATGGTTACTCAGTAAGTATAAGATTTGCTTGCCATTTCCCATGATGGAAGATTTCCTGCTGCAAGGTTCTCAGACTTCTCCTAGTTTGTGTCAGATACAAACCCAGTGTGCACCGAAGAAAAGAGAGCCCACACCACATCCAAGGCAGAAAGCAAATCCCTCAGCCCTCCAGGGAGCCTTTGGCATCTGAGTCTTCACAATGCCTGTTGTAGCCACACTTACTGAAACTGGTTGCTGGTGGGGAGAGCTCCCGATTTCGTAGATCACAGAAGGATTTGTAAGCTGTTAATTATTGAATGCACTAGTTGAATGGCTCTTCAGTGACTTGTGCAATTGACTCACAGTGTGTTGCTTATTTTTGCTTATGCAGCCCAACAATTTTCCCTACAAGGAAGAGATTATGTCTGTGAACCCTACGTGTCTGGTTGTGATTATCCTCCTTTTCATAAGTATCATTTTGGCTTTTAAGGTAAGTGCATTATTGTGTATAAAGTCTTCTTCTGATCATGGGTGGAATGTCCCTTGCTGGGAGGTCTGTCTTTAGAAGAGGTCTGGGTATCTACACCCCCAGCAGCCTGATACCTATATGAAACAAGGTTATAGACATCATGAAAAAAATGTGAAAAATCTCATAGACAAACACAAGAACATATAGGCCACAATGGGGAAGTGTGGTGCTCGTAGGAGGACCTCATGACTTATGGATCCTTTGAAGCAGAGGATCATCTAGTGGACAAGGGAGAGCCTGTTGATACAGACTCCTTGTTTTTTCAGAACATGTTTGGCAGTATCTCTCATCAAAAGCTTTAAAAAGCACCTTAAGATGTGTAGGGAGACAAGAAAAGGGAATCTCACAGACAGTGGATAGGGAATAGGGAATAAAGATAGATTATCAGTCTTTCCAACACTGCAACCCATGCATTTTGGTGCAGTCATAAGAGATCTGGGAAGGGGAAGGAAATCTAACAACATTTTTTTTCAGTGTTATTCAAAATAGGGAAAGCAATTAGCCAAGAAGTCCTTGCAGGAGAATCTCATGGAATGGCAGAAAAACTCAGTGGTGAAAAATGCTAAGTAGTGGGCACAGAGGAAGCATGCTCTTGTTTCACAAACACTGTAGTGGACTCTGAAGGAAGCGTGACCACTTGTAAAAGGAGTCTTGTAGCTGTAACAGATAGACCTGTGAAAATATTAGCTTATTAGCTCATTTCTGGTCAAACAAGTAAATCAAATGCTAAGAATGTTAAGAAAGCAATAGAAAAGCCAAAAATATAAATTGTATCATTTCTTAGTCAGTTTTGATGCCCACTGTCTCTGGAAGCATAGCTTCCCTTCTGGTGCCCTGTCTCAGAAAGAATTTTGTAGAGCAGGTAAGTAAATCCAAGCAATCTCTCCTGGGAGGAACAGCATAAAGAACTGTCAGACCAGGCAACAGAAAGACACAGGGAATGAGAATTTATTTGCTGTTATGAAAACCTAGTGGGTGAGAGGGCTGGAGGTGGCAGGTACTGGGCAAAGGGGAGATGTAGCAGGCAAAGAGGAGATGTAGCATCACCCAGAGCAGCCAGAAAGGACTCATGTGAAACCACCACAACCAGGTTGATTGTCCAGTGAGTCCAGCCCTCACCTGCTGTGGCTCAGAAGTTCAAAAAGAGCTCAGAATAAGATCAGACAAATCAGTGTAGGAAAAACAACAACCTGTGGCTCCAACTAGCACCCTGAGCATTGGACCTCTTGTAAAGTATGCTGTTATGTTTGCCCTCTTCTTGCACCCTTCTGCAAGTTTCTCACAGCGCAGGGCTGCTGGTTTTGTATTTCTTGTGTGGGACTTTATTTCAGATTAGTCTTGCTCTCTCTGCAGAGCAATTTTGCATTAGGTTAGAGAAGTCCCAAAGAGTCACAGTGACACCAGAGATGTTCCTTCCAGGCAACACATTTGACAGCATATACAGGGAATGTTGCTGTGGCAAGAGAGGTAGATTAGGTTATTGAAGCTACTTCAAAACTGAGGAAAGAAACCCAACAGATAGGATGTATTAAGGTGCTGTTGGAAGCAGTGTTCACTTTTCTTCTGTGATTTGGCAATACAATTTAGCCTTCTGGCCTTATATGTTCACAACCGTACAGTTGATTTTATTTGCACTTCTAAGAAATATGTGTGAATTTAATAAATACATAGATTTTTCAGGTTCCACAAGGAATGTGTTCTAAAGAATTTTTTCTGATGCAACCAACAGCTCATTTTTACCCCATGTGGGTCTGGTGTTTCCTTGAGTAAGTATGTCAAGGAAGTTTCAAGCTTATTAAAAAAAAAGGCAACTATAATTGGAATGGCAGAAATGCTTACGACAGAGGCAAGAAACCTAAGAAATTAATAGTGCGAAAGAGTCATTTTGTTTTAAAGTGGTAACTTGTGTTTTTTCCAAGAGTATATGTGGCTCATATAATGCTCATTCTAGCAATATATTATCATATAAATGAGTCACAAAAAATATGACTCACACAGAAACACATGCTAAATTCCAGTTAGCATTTTCATTTGAATTTCTTATGTTTCCAGAAGAGCTGTTGTGCCGATTTACAGAATCTGCTCCATCAACTGAAAGCTGAACACACACAGATGCATCACATTTTATCTCTGATAGACTTAACAGATGGTACCACATTTATATACTGAAACTGGGAAGGTACTGTGTGTAAAAAAATACGCCTGAGCTTCCTCTCTCTCTGGAGTTCAACTAGAAACAGGGAGAGGAACCAAAACATTGTGACCTAGGAAAAGCTACAGTAGGAAAAGCTGCATTCAACTGGTGGGAAATACAAAACAGAATCACCTAATTCCTCAGAAATATTTGGTATTATGACTCTTTTTTTTTGGGTGAAGCTACATGGATAGGAAAGCACTACTGAGAAGAAAGCAACATTATGCAGTATTAGATGTTGGGTTTGTGTTTTGCAGTCATGGGTTTGTGAAAAGGGAAGGGAGACAAGAGAGGGTGATAAGAAAGCGAGCCAGCTAACCACACACAAACGCTTGTCTTTTTAGTCCTTATGATTTACTTGGATCTGAAGCACCTAATGGGAATTTCAGGTGGTTTCACACCAAATGCTTTTCAGAGTAGACCAAAATGTATTATTCCATTCACTGTTCTTGTCTAGAAACTGAACTGGAGTTGCATACCATGAAACATAGATGTTTCCTATCTGTCTGAGGAAGGGCATCCAGCAGCATAAATGTGTTTGTATGCATGTACACAGCACTTCACATGGCATGTAGCCAACACAGTGGCTTTTGAATCGTGTGCTCTGCAGCTGGTTTGGAGAAGAGGGCCTTGGTTTTCTCCAGCCAACCCCAGCTGCTGAGTCAGAGTAGTTGAGGCTTCACCCTCCCCATCATGGGCAGGCCCAAATGAGCTCAGATGAGCACAAACACAACCAGATTAAATGTTTTCCCCAGGCTGTCCCAAGCACTCTGCAGCTCTTCCCTGGCCTTTCTCTTTCTGAAAAGTAGGTAGGAAGAGGTAGCTGCCAGTGGGGCAGCCAAAAGGTTCAGTGAGACAGGCTGGTCTTCAGCAAACTGAGTATTAGCACTGTTCTCCATAATATGCCTGTAAGCTGCACGTACAAGGTGTTGAGCCTGGAGATGAGACCGCTCTGCACATCCTGGTGTCCTCAGCAGGTGGGAAAGGGTAATGTGGAATGAAGTTATGTGCTCGCCCTGAGGGATTTGGTATCTCAGCCCAAGGGGATGCTTCCTGGCAGGGGGAGCCCTGACCTGCAACACATCCCCCCGTGTCTGCTACCTTCCTGCAGGGCTGATGGAGCAGCAGTTGGGACCATGAACACAGCCCCAACAGCCAAGCTCTGATCCCCACTCCCAGGAATGGCCAACACATAGCCGTGAGGTTGCCACCTGTTCCACAAAAGCCTAGGACAAGTCCCAGCACTGATGATGACAGGATACTTAGGAGAGAAGCATCTCTAAAGCAGGGGTCAATTGTTTTAAATTGCATACCTCAGTGTGTGTGACTGTGAGCCAACAGGTGATGTTCTGGCCACTGTAAGGTGCCATATAAAGTGCTGCAGACCAGTGGTTTGGTTTGATATTATTAATTCTTTCCAGTCACAACATTTCTTTCAGTTCTAAGCAGTTGTTCTTGTACAGCTTTTTTATACTCACAAGGTTCACATTCTAGTGTGCTGAGAAGAAGGATTTAATTGCAGATTTTATCAGCACAGCAACCCATTGTTTCTGTAGCACCAACATGGGAAATATATGTGGTCAACTGGTCTGCTATTATCATGCCTCTGAAATCTTCATATAAATTTCAGTTAGTGTAGAAATCTTTATGTCATTTTCACCAGTTACTGAAGCCCATCCCAGCTCTGTAAATAGAAAATTCCAAGCAGCTGGGGAGTCAAATGGGATTCAGGGCAGGCAGCTACTAACCCGAGGGGGCTCTGTTGGGTCTGTGGTGCTCACCCTGCACTTGCTGCCAGCGAGGGATCACACAGAGGGGCTTCTGTGACCCAGATCAGTACAGACTTTCCCTTGCTGTGTTACAAGAAGCAGCTCAATACAAGAACGTCTTAATTTCCACAAAGATGCTGGTCAGTCATCTGGTCAGGCACGCCTGATGAGCACAGGTCTGCAGTTCATTACTGTTGTTATGCAGCTTAACAACTGTCTCTGCAGCTGCAACAGCAAGAGGCAAGGTGACAAGGTTTTGTGGGTTTCAGATCCTTAGGGTCTCAAGTAATTTCCCACCATCCAAAGGGGAAGAGTGAAAACTGGTTAGAAGTGGGCACAGTGCCTGTTTCTACATTCAGCCTTCTTACATACCTGTCCATTCTCGTGGTGGTTGCTTGGGGCTGCCTCCCCCAAAAGGTGTCTGTCACCAGTCTGTGCTGTGGTATGCAGGAGATCCAGTAAGGGTGGATTAGGCTGAGGGAGTTCAGGCCTTTTATGCAGGGCCAATTTCAAGCGTGAACATTAGTCTCCTGAGATAAAAATCAATATATTTATATACTGTGTGTCCAGCCACGCATTTTAAGGCAGTGTTTGAAACCTCAGCCAAGTCTTTCAGGAAAGAAAACTGGTAACTGAATCAGGAACCCCATTTAATGGTGCAGCAGTATTGGTAGAAAATAATTACTGGGAACAAGCTTAAATAAAGTTACAGGTTGAGGAAAACAAGTTTCTGTGACTCATGATTTGCAGGCCAGCAGCACATGTCCAAAGCACTTGGACAAGGATGTGCTCCGAGTTGCTGCCACTGACCCTATGTGGGTCAGTGTCTCAGGGCCAATTCCTTGGTGTGTGCTGGTTGATGACCTCCTTAATTCAAGGAACAGACCTCACCCACTGAGAAACAGCCCATGCATGCAGAAGCAGGGCTGATTAGAGCTAGGGTTCAGAGATGGGAGAGCTGGTAGGGGCTCATTGTGGGGTTAAGTGTGTTTTATTTACTACATGGAATGGGAGCATTCAAAAATAAATCTGCTAGCTTCTCCCAGATAGGATTATATTATCCAAAGCAGGGCTTCCCTCACTTTGGATTTTGACAGGAGGAGTATAGAAATAGTTTTGAAAATAGGTAGGCTTAATATAAAAGGTTTCTTATAAAGACAGGCTGTGTCCCCACAGAAGTGTACTATATTCACTCTCTGTTCTTCATTGGCTCTTATGCCTTTTGCAGGCCGTAGTATCTGAGCAGTGAAAGCTGCAGAACTACTTATTACCACTTAAAATTAACAATGACATTTTACTTAATTCTGGAAAAGATGCAGTTCTCCACGTATGTGCCTTTACTTGTTTCAGTAGCCTGGGGCAGGTTTGTACAGCCCACAGCTTGGTCTGTAGAGCCTGTCTAATCTTCCCTTGGGACTTAGCTCACTCCAGAAGCCTTTTGCTTTCTCCATTTGATGGCCAAAAGTATTGTCAAAGTCTGCAACACCTCCAAGTCAATCCAGGGGTCTGTAAGGTGCTGTGAAAAAAGAGGAGGCAAATTTACCCGATTTTAGCCAGGTCAGCCCTGGTGGAAAAAAAACTTCATGATCTGGAAGTGAGCCATCAGTGAGTCACGTGGAATCCTGAAAAACACAGCTCATGTCTGTCGGCTCTGGAGACAGAGGAAGCACAAGGCAGCTGAAAGGGATAAGAGGCTTTTGGAAGGCCATCAGTGCAAGTGAGTCACAAAAGTATGACTCACTCAGTGAGACACGCATGCAAATTCAGTGCTGGCAGTTTAATCTGCATGTGTTAGGTTTGGGGAAGAATTGCTGTGCAGACCTACTAAGTAAAAATATAAGTTGGGCGCTATCAAAACACAAAGTTCTCCTCATCACTGTCATGTGTGATTACATGGGTGTCTTGGTTTGAAAGAAAACAAAAGGAAAAACCCTAACCTCCAACAATGGGAAGCAGAAAGCTCCAGAGAGAGCTGCTTTAGTCCTGCCAGCTGTTACCAACATCCTGCGGATCTGACTCCAGCTCCTCCACATCTTCCTGCCTCTTATCTTCCTTCCAGTCACTTTGCTCATCTTTGCTGCCCAAACTGGAATCTCTCCTGCTTGTGAAGGAGATGGTGGCTTGTGAGCATTTTGCCCAACCAGTTAAAAAAGTGGAGACAACTAGTTAACAGGTGGCACTACCCAAGCTCCAAGAACAAAATCAGTGAACTTTATAAACTTGCAGTAGGTTTATTGCAAGGTTTTTTACACTGGGAAAAAAAAAGTATTTTAAACAATATTTAAAAGGTCAGAAATAACTTCAGATGTCAATAAAAACTTTTACTTTGGCAATTTTCTCTAGTCAGGCAAGAAGAGCAAGACCATTCCAGTCATATGGAATACACTGATTTAATATGCCCCCTTTATATATTGAAAGCCACAGTAAGGTCTCCCCAGAACCTTCTCTTCTCAATTCTAAAGAACCCCAAATCTGTCAGTATGAGGAACAGTGTTGGATTACTCACAGAACCCCGAGACATTCTCATAGTCACTGCAACCAGGGAAGTGACTGTCCTGTGCTTCTGTCATGCTGATATTCATATTTATATATGGAATGGAAATGCTCTAACAGAAAAAGTCCATGGTTTATTTTCTGCACAGAATAATAAATCGCTTTTCTTTGCAGGGTTACTTGATAAGCTGTGTGTGGAACTGTTACCGGTACATTAATGGCAGAAGCAACTCGGACGTGTTGGTGTACATTACCACCAACGACACCGCGGTAAGGATGTTAGATGGCAAACATTTGTGTAATATTATGCATTTAAAGGCTTGATTTTATATTTCTGACTCTTTAGTTAACCGCCTTAATTCCTCTGACAGCCCTCATCTGGTGGTGTTTGGACTTGAAACTCAAGGGACTGGCGTGCAATGGTTGCAAATAACATCTATTGCTAAAATGCTGATTTTAGGCATATAATCTGTTAAAGATTCTGTGTTAATCATAAACAACAGTTGATGTCGTGGCCCCAGGAATGACCCCCAGTTCTGAGCTCCAGCTGTGTGATGATGTGGACAGTGGAGGGACTGATTAGGACTCAAGGATGCCATGGTCTACACCTGCTATGAAATTCGGATTTATCTATAGAAACTGTGATTTAGGACCCTGAACATGGGGTGTAGTGCTTTACAAATTCACAGAGAGGAGCTAAAAGGCAGCAAAAGTTCAGTGATTTGTTTCCCAGTGCATGATTGGGTTTGTATGGTAAGGAGACCAAATGAAACAAAGATCAACATGAAAGCAATTAATAAGCAAATTTTAACCTCAAAGAATGGAAGGCGTAAGTTCACTTTATAGTAGTTTAGTGCTTACATGCACATGTGCAGTACATGATTGCTAAGTATGATGTCTTGCTTTTTGCAAAAGGCACTTGTCCTGGTTTGAAAGACAGGTGTCTGCTAAGGAAGGCAGGAGCTCCCCTTGGAATGGCAGATGCGACCCCCCTTCCCTCCGAGTTATTATAATTTTGAAATCAAGGGGCTTTCAGGGAAAGATATGGGAAATAGGAATAACAGTTCTTTACTATTATCTATCTATATGTGTATAATCAGTCAAACAACAATAACTCTGGCAGTAACAGCAAACAATCACAAACCCAGTCGCAGCCTTCTCGGCTGTCGGGCCCTTTCCCCTCGGGTGCAGTTCCGCTCGCAGCCGGCAGGGGCGCTGGCGGCTCCCGGTGAGCAGGGCAGGTGCGATGGTTCCCCCGCGGCTGCAGGGGGCGCTCCGGAGCGAGCTCGGGGAGCACGCGGCACCGGTGCCCTGGGATCCCGGGAAGGGATGGGACAAAGGCTTCACAAACCCCTGGGCAGCCGATCCCGGTGTCCGGCTGGACCCTCGGGAACAGCAGGCTGGAATGGCAGGCTGGAACAGCAGGGACGAGCACAAATTCCTGGTGGCAGATGAGATGCATCCAAACGGGGAACCCCCCGGAGGTCTGGGCGGGCAGGGCGAGCACGGCTACAGCGTAGCGAAGGCTCGAAGGAGCTGCGGGGCAGGGCGGCCACAGCCCGGTTCCCGGCGTGGCGGGGAAGGCGGGCTTTGGGATCCCAGGGCTTTTCCAGCAGAAGGGAAAAAGCAGCCAAAGAAAGCAGCCTCCCTCTCTGTCCAAACGCTGGAGACTGATTGCCTGCACACCCAGGTGAAACAAAAGAGTAGCCCGATGCACCCCACCCCCATAGGCACCACTTTTGTTTTTCTTAAGTACCCAGCCATTTGTCCCCCTAGCAACACGTATGGGGAAAATTCCTTTAACAGAAAAAAAAAAAGAAAAGAACAAAAAAAAAAAAAACAGGAGAGCTCCTAAAACCCCAACAGCACTGAAGGAATACAGGAAGAAAGGGTTTCTGGAAAAGAGCCAGTTCTGTTTGCAGTGGTATTGCCATGGAGCCGCTCAGTTCCGTCCAAGCTACACGCTGAGGGCACTGTGCCAGATCAGCCCCTGGGGCAACCCACTGGCTTATGTAACAAGGGTCTTTACACTATTTACATAACAGAAGGAGAGCAGCATGAACTTGGTCCTTTGGATCTTCTGGGTAAAATCCCGGTATTGCCTTCCTCAGGTTTTCCTAATTGTGGGTGGTCTCCACGAACTGAGGTATTAGACTGTCAACTGTAATCCCTTGGAATGAATGTTTCCCTTGCTGCAAGGGCTTAGAAAACCATCACTACTTTTACATGAAAGATGTAACTCTTGCATAGTTATTTGTCTTCTATACCTGAAGCTTTGAGACAAACTTTAGAAGTTTTACAGACCATGATCACAGCTGGCAACCAGGACATTTAAGTATAAAAGCATGGATTTATTGAAAGCTAAGAAGTATTACTATTTTCTTTACTGGAATCTATTTTGAGTATAACCAGGAGTTTTATGTGAAATAATTTTGATAGCTCTTTTGTTCAACCTGCAGGTAGTTGTAACTCAGCTTCAAACATTGTTAACTCTACAACCCACAGAGCTCGCAGTCTCTGTAGTGGGAGGGTGTCAGCTGGATTATCTGGGAAACTAAACTTACTTTTTAAAAGTTACATTAAAACCACCTGCCTCACTGCTGCCTTCATAAACAAAAGACTATTTTTTTTAGAGATGCCTGGCTACAAAATCTCTTCTCAGTACCTTAGTAATTACCAAATGTTTCTGTGAGAAAAGGAAGCCCTTTTATCCCATTCACAGATGACATTGGTAGACTGAGCCTTTAATTTAACTTTGCTTATCTTGATCTTACAAGACATCTAAAGCAGAAGCAGGTTTTGAGAAAGGTTGTGCATTCCTAGCTTGGGCTCTGACCACTGCACTCTTCTTCCTTCCCCAGTATTTATACTTCTTTGATTTTAATAAGGTGAGAATTTGGTCTTGTCAGGTATGATGCATCTTTCTAAGGAAGTTCAATAAGATGACATTAAATGAGAGAGCTGTTTGGGAATTTATCAGCTAACCAAAAAAATTCACTCAAAGATTCCTGTTTGTGAATACAGAAGGGCTCAGGAGCAATGCTGCTGGGGAAGGTTTTCTCAGGCCCAGACAGAAAGGCAAGAGGAGAATCATTACCAGACTGGGTTTTGCATTATTTATTTGAGGTGGAGGCAAGCTTCATTCAAACCCATGTCTGACTACTCCTCTCTAGTCAGGATGAGCGCCTTCAGCCTTAGGTGACATAGTCCATATCCATTTCTTTCACATCCTTCCCTGACAAGCTGCATGAGCACCCACCAGCACAGTGCACTCAGTGATGTGATGGAGGAGCTGATGTGCTCCTGAGCAGCCTCTTTCTTTCTTCTGCACTTTGCTGAGCTTCAGAAGTATGTGGGGTTAAATCCTCATCATTCTCCACTGTCAGTCAGAAGATAGTTCTTCCCTTCCTTCACCCCCTGAAATCACAGACTTAAGAAGATTGTGTTTTTTGTATGTCTACATTGTGAAACAGAAACAAAACCCCCTCTCCACCTGACTATAAAAAAAGTAGTCTCAACACTGCTGGTTAAAAATGGTTTCAAAATGAAGCATGGAAGAATAGGGCTTTGAAAGTTAAATACCGAGGACCTGTGAGAGTTTAGAACTCTTGAGAAAACCTTACAAAATTTTGAAATGCTGTGATAGGTCACTACAGTCAGTTGAATTGTATAGTATTCTCCCAACATTCAAGTGTACTTTTGTATTAAAATTATGGGTTTTCATTTTTATGAATGCTGGTAAACTTCTTTCAGCAGGGCTTCTTCATACCTATATGCCTTTAAATCATAAGCTACAAATTTCTTAAAAAAGATGAGTCAGTCTCTGCCCTCTTCTTTGAAATAAATGTGTCATTTTTAGAATCAAACCTGCTACCTGAATTCCAACAGAGCTGCAGGTCATACCTGCAGAGTATGTTCTCGTCTTCAGGGATGGTTTTTGATATATACTTGTCATCAGCATTAGCTAAAAGAATCTGTACAAATGGAAGTAAAAATCTAAGCTTAAATATGAGAGTGGGTGTAATTACTATAGTTTAGAGTAAAACTTCTAAATATTATGGAATCATAGAATCACAGAATGGTTTGGGTTGGAAGGGACCTTCAAGATCATTTAGTTCCAACCCCCCTGCCACAGGCAGGGACACCTTCCGCTAGACCAGGCTGTGCAAAGCCTCATCTTTGAACATTTCCAGGAATGGGCCATCCACAGCTTCTCTGGGCAACCTCTTCCAGTGTTTCACCACCCTCACAGTAAAGAATTTCTTCCTAATATCTAATTTACACCTACTCTCTGTTTAAAGCCATTCCCCCATGTCCTATCACTACATGCTCTTGTGAAAAGTCCCACTCCAGCTTTCTTGTAGACCCCCTTTAGATACTGGAAGGTGCTATAAGGTCTCCCTGGATGGAGCCTTCTTTTCTCCATTTTTGTGGTCCTCCTCTGGACTGGCTCCAACAGGTCCATGTCGTACTTATGATGAGGTCCCCAGAGTTGAAACAAGCTTTCTTGTTTATAGAAGGATTTTGTCTTAAAATCCAGCATTCCCTGTAGTGTGAATTGCTTCATGCTACCCATTTGCTCTGTTGTTCCCAGCACAGAAATTTCCAGTTAGTTCCCCTGGTCAAACTGGTTCTTATAAATAATGCTCATAGATCTGATCTGTAACTAACCTGTTATCAGCTACCAGATAATCTGATTTTTGTCACTCAGTGTAAGTGGTTTAAGCCATCCTTTTTGCACGTGTGCCATCTGGAACAAACATGCCTCCTCCCACTGCAGGCTATGAATGGGATATTCCTGCTGCCCTTTAGGTGAGAGATCCTCCTTCTGTGACCTTTGATCAAAGTTTGACACCATGTGAATGTGCCTGGCTTGGCTCCATCAACAGACTCTGTTAAGATGCGGGGGGACCAGCTGATGCTGGGCAGGGGAATGGCCTGGACCCCAGGAGGGGGGAGGATGCGACACTCTTATGCTCCCGAGGACCTGAGAATCCAGCTATGTACATTCACAGCAGAGTCTCTAGGGAATATGGATCTCCCTTCTCTGAGTGTTTTTCCAATACTTCTCTCCCCTCAGTTTCTGGACGTGTCTATAGGAGGTTTTAGCATGGCAGTAAGGTGGCTCCCCTGCAACAATCTGAGGATTGCTTTTTCCACTTTCCCAATCCATAGTAACCTGAGGATTGTTTTTTTCAGTTTCCCAATCTGGGATTGTTTTTTGCTGCCAGCTTCTCAAACACACCATGGATGAAAGTTAATTTTCCACACAAATTTAAACTGTCACAGCAGTACCATGGAAATTTCATCCAATTTGGAAAAATTGTCAGTGTACAGGTGCAAAAGATAACCCAAAGTTAGACATTTCTTCTCTGGAGCAGTAGCAGCTCTATTATGCTCTTGGACAGCCAGGGGATTTCAGTCTATTTTTACTCTCACTGAAGCCAATCAATGGAAGTTTCATCTCTGGTCATGCTGCCAGTGGGGATAAAATGTAAAGCCGTAAATCTCTCTTCAAAGTGGGATTTAGATCTTTATGTGCTTTATAAAATGGCTTCAGTAGACTTTATCTTACATACACTTATCCACAATGGTTAATAAGTTACTTTTTTTTTTAAATGCTGATATCTTCCCTCTGTGGACACGACTTCAAATAAGTAACCTGTAATTAATTGGTCAACACTTTTGTTTGCTTTCTCTTTCCCAAAGCAATAGGGGACCTATTTGAGAAGTGCAGAGTTAGATCTTTTTTTTCTGCTGGATGATTTCTCTGAGCAGAGGAAGAATATTATTTGGTAAAGTTGGAAGAGCCATTCTTTGTATTATTGTATTATTAATTTGGTGATTAATTTGGCTATGGGCAGAAGGAAGGACCCTTAAACTCATGCCAGTTAAACAGGCTGAAGCATGAGATGGATCCCAGAGACAGATAAACCATAGACAAGAGCTCTTATTTCTGGTACGTGCTTTGGAACCTGTGGTTTCCAACTGGCAAGCCTGATTCAGGATGGTACATGTCAGAGTAGAAGACAGCTTAGAGAAAAATTCTGCTTTAAAGATATTTTCCATAAAAATCCTACAAACTTGTCAATGTCCACCAGGTAGCTGGTCTTGTGTGGCAGTTTGTGTGTGTAACATTGTGAGCCACTAGATCACAAACATCTTTTTGCAGTGAATAGTAACCAGGGAAATACTTTAAAATGAGCTGACATCACAAATGAATATCCCTGCTGTGACTCACTCTCTGAGTCCTTTCAGGGCCTCCTAACAGAGTCCAGGCAGAGGACCCCTGACCTTCCTTACTGGAAACTGTCTGATAAAACCTGCAAGAGGAAAAGCAGGTGAAACAGGACACAGAGAAGAGGAAGAACAATCAGGGGCAAGAAATAAAGATTATAAGTAGAACTACTCAGAGCAGTAAGTAAAGGGGATGGCTCATTAGTAACCACATGCAATAGTCTACATGAGACCTAGAACTGTGATTTAAATGCTGGAGCTGTTTTTCTTCAGAATTGCACAGTGTAAGCATAACAATACAAGTAATTTCTTTACTGAGAGAATCTTCAAAGGGCTCCAGATCCACATGGATGCCACCATTCACATCTTGGTAGTATGCATGTGCCACATGTGCAGTTCTTCCTCTTTTGTTTGATTCTGAGTTGCAGAAAAGTATCATGATGGTTTGCATCTGCCAACAAACAGCTATTCAGATGCTCCAACATTTCATATTCTACTTGCAGTGAAGTCCCATGCCTTGTCAGTTGGCCTTTAATCTTAGTGAAGAGATTGTTCCTTCTTATTTCCTGGGGTTTTTTTAACTTTACATCTTATCATCTATACTCAGCTCTTTCTTCCACTTTTTCCCTGTTTATGGAAGATTTTTTAAATTAGAATCCAGCATCCTCTGTGGTCTGAATTACTTCATGCTGCCTGTTTACTCTATTGCTTAGTGCTATTGGCTAATCACACTTCTTGTTATGGGTCTCACCTAGTATTAGGTAGCTGCTGTCAGAAGCCAGCTGTACTGTTTGGAACAGGCTATTAACAGTGTCAATTTGGGGCAAATACCCTCTTAAGTTTAAAAATAAGATTTCCAAAGCATTTTCATTTGTCATGACAGTCGTTAAATTTACCTGTGAGCTAAATTACAAGATCAAAATATACATGTTTATCTATTTTCCTCAGAAGATTGTAAATCTATATTTATTTGCAGTTAACATACTGGATTTTTTTTAATACGTGACAATTTGTGAGAGATTTACAATAAAATTAACAAATCTGTTCTCAATGTTCATAATTAGATTAAAAAGTAGACATTAAATGGGGATTTGTAATTTAAATCTTCCAAATCTTTTTGGATTCACTAATTGGGTGTGTTGCAATGTAGGAAAAAACCAGTGTTTATAAATTTGCAGTTTCTTTCTTTAGTCGTTTTTATCCTAATGGGATTGATTCACTACCATCTGACAGCTGCTGCTTTTTGGCCTTCAAAACACAAGTCAAAGTCTTCAGTATAATTCCAAGGATAAGTATCAGTGCAGCAAAAGTCAATGACAACTTAAATCCATGTTGCCAAGGATATATGGGTGTTAAGCTGAGCTGTGTGTGAATTTTCCAGGTCAGGCTCAAGTCACAGTTACGCTGTGCAACAACGGACGGGGGAGGTGAGAATCCACTTGGGCAGGTGTTGCTCAAACAGGGAGTTGCAGCAGGGTGTGAGAGGCAGAGTCCCGGCAGTAAAGAGCCATGTACTCAGGCTTTATAGCCATAGAGTTGGCCTGCACAGGAGCCCTGCCCTGCTGCAGAGCCGCTCCCCCAGGGGTGGTCCTGCTGCAGCTCCAGCACTACCTCATCTGGTGTCACCTCATCACATCCCCTTGCACAGCACAGCACAGCACAGCACAACCCTGGCCTTTTCCAAGCAGAGGAGGAACTCCTCACACATCCCAGTCCCTCCCACCCCAAGCCTCTCTGACAAAGCTTTCCCAACCCTGCAAACCATGCAGATGCTGAAGAACCATCAGCTGGGTGGGTGGGAGCAGTGACAGCTGGTGGCTCAGCGGGTGGCTGTGTTCTCTCTGAGATCGCCTGGAGGCCACGCTCAGCTCCCTACCAGGGAGGAGCACCCAGCTGCTCATGTTTGGCAGTGGTCAAGAGGTCTGTCTTTCTGTGGTTATTAGTGGTTTCAGTTAACTTATGGACTTTCAGTCTCATTTCATTTCACTTTAGTGGCTCCCTTAGAGCAATTGCGCTCTTCCCAAGCATCCCTCAGGACTCTCTATGGACACAGGACTGTCCGCTGCGGTCTGTTCCAAACTGCACAGCACTTGTGGGTTTGGTCCTCTGTCTTATGAGCAGTGAGGAAAGTGAGGTCTGTTTTAAATTAAGTCTGGGACAGACACTCAACTTCAGAAAGAACAAGGCTGAGTGGGTATTCATCTACTAAATTTAGAAGATCTGCAAAAGTTTGTGGGAGTTTCTGGCTGACAGGTGCTTTACAGTTGTGATTTACTGACAGTAATAGATTTTTTTATATACACAGAAGCCTTTCCAGCACCATCTGTAATGTAAGCATGGCTGTGATAACCACACTCTTGGCAGATAACCAGTCTTGTTAAACAATTTGGCTGTCCTGTGTGAGCTATATCCAGGTTTCTGTCTTGTTAACTCTTGAGTGGAATACACGATGTAATTGTAAAAGATAAGATTAGAAAGAGATGTAGTTTGGTAATTAAAAAGTCCATTGAAAGAGTAGTGCTCTCCCACAGTTTTCTGCACTCAAGACAACACACCAACCATTTGTTACACAGAGTGAAAGTATGCTTCAATGTCTTCATTACTGATGAATTGTAGATGAATACACCTTGAGAAAGCATGTGCTCATCCAGAAAATGCTCATTTTGAAAAAAAAATAAGGAAAAATTGAAAAAATAACTGTTCTGCCTGTACAAAATCATGATGTACAACTAGAGATGAAGCACTATGAGGCTGACCAAGATGTAGGAAAGACATCTGTGACCTGAAGAGGGCTTTTGCTCCATGCCTCTGAATGGAGAGAGTAATTACACTATTATTCTGGATTACTTTTATGAGGTTGCACATGATGAAAAAAGACAATAGCTTCCTGAATTCAATTTTCTTCCCAGGCAAGGGTAATCACAATCTGTCCCTAAATGTTGTTGTATCCTAGAAATATATACATTTATTCATCTATCTGGAGTGCTGAAAACACTGCTGCTTCATTACAGAATTTCATAAACTCATGTAAAGTTTCCTAAATAGTGTCTTGGAGAGCTGGTGGCTTGGAATAAACAAACAGTTTTACCAAAGAAAAACAAGCCATACCAGCTCTAACTTTGCACAGATGATTTTGCATCACTGAGCCCTACTTCTCTGCTGAATAGGGTTATAAATTATCTCTGAGCTGTTCTGCTTCCAGTTACTCCATCTGTAATCGTTCTAGTGTGGTTTCTAAAGGAAATGCATACACATAAACATGAAAATACTTCCTGTCCATGTTGAGAGGAAGATTTCTTGGGATTTATTTGACAGACAACATACAATGAAATCTTTAAATAGTAATTAACCAGCACACTCCGGACAGATTTTTCAAGCAAAAGCATCCAAATGAAACCAGAACAGCATCTGTGTATACAGCAAAGTCAAACATCTCTCATTTGATATTAAATAAGATTTGGCTCAGATATGAAGCTTTGGGTTTGGCCCTATACCCAGGGCTATTTTTATCTGGGGACGAGGAGGAAGAAAAATATAGGAACATTTTGTTTTAGACATTGCTCTGTTACTTCCTCAGAGACATTTGCTTTGACTGGACTTATTTGACAAGAGCATCCATTTACATTGTAAACAAGCACCTTTGAAGCACATATTTATAAGCATTTACTTATAAGAATTGCTTCTAAAGGGCAGTCAATCTCATCTGGAAGATCATCTGACCCAGGTCAGGTGGGTGAAAGTGCCTGCCACTTTCCTGAGCATGAATGTAGGTCAACTACCTCCCCAGCACCTTTCACATACCTGGTCTTGGAGCTCTCTCTTCAGCCTGGACCCAAAACTGTCAAGTGGGTTTCTTAGTATGAAGAAGGTAAGTGGGGACTGCACTGCAGGGGAGTGAGGATCCTTAGTGAGATGAAAGAGGGCAGAACAAGAGAGAATGTAAGAGAGGTCTTTAAAGTCATGAGTGGCAGAGGAGGTGGTCCCTGGATTATCAAAAGAGCTAGGGGACACTCAGTGAAATAGCTCCTGGCAGGTTTCATAGCAAACCAAAGGTATTTCTTCATGGAACACCTAGATGAGCTGTGGGACTGCTTGCCAGGGGACATTGCAGTGTTAGACATCAATATGGATTGAAATATAGGCTAGAAAAATCAGTGGAAGAAAAAATTCCTGTAATGACCAGTAGCCCAGCAAGTCCTTGACATTCAAATTTCTAACACTTCAGAGAATATTCTGGGCAAATTTTAACTATGCATGCTTGCACTGCCCTTTCTTAATTTCTTTCATTGTTATGTCTTGCACTTCTGTTTCTTTATCATCCATCACTAATTACTGTGATCTGGATGGACCTTTTAACTTATCCAGGAGAGCTGTTCCTACATGCAAGTGCTTAACTGCAGCATTATGAAAGCTAATCCCTACTTCTGTCTCTGGTGCTTGTCTTGTATGCAACATCTGACTGCATCTCACCACAGAATTATTATTATTCCTCTTTCTTCACTACTGGAAAAAAGCTCCCTCTTCTCCTGAAGGCTGTCAGCCTTTTCATACAGTCTGTGTAAAATGTGAATTCTTGTTAAGGGATTAAATAGAAAACTGAATTCTCAGTGGATTTAGTTTTAATACTTCTTGTTTCTCCCACTGGTGAGTGCTGCGTGCGGTTTTGGGCACCACAATGTAAGAAAGATATAAAGCTATTAGAGAGTGTCCAAAGGAGGGCCACAAGCATGGTGAAGGGTCTGGAGGGGAAGCTGTGTGAGAAGTGGCTGAGGTCACTTGGTCTGTTCAGCCTGGAGGAGAGAAGACTGAGGGGAAACCTCATAGTAGTCTACAGCTTGCTCACAAAGGGAAGTGTAGTGGCAGACATTGATCTCTTCTCTCTGCTGACCACTGGGAATGGCCTGAAGTTGTATCAGGGGAATTTGAGATTGGATATCAGAAAAAGGTTTTTCACCCAGAGGGTGATTGGGCACTGGAACAGGCTCCCCAGGGAAATGGTCACAGCACCAAGACTGACAAAGTTCAAGAAGTGTTTGGACAATGCTCTAAAGCACATGGTGTGACTCTTGGGGCTGTACTGTGCAGAGCCTGGAGTTGGGCTTCAGTGACCCTTGTGGGTCCCTTCCAACTCAGGATATTCTATGATTCTGTGAACTCTTGGGAACTCATTATAGAAAAAACACATTTCTTCAGACACTTGATAAATGCTACTTCTTTTCTCCCTACACAGAGAAACATTAAAAACTTTTGAAGGCCAGCCTCAATAAAATCAGTATATTTATTAGCTTCCAGTAAATTTTGTATAGGAAATAAAACAAGTGCTACATTGGTAGGCTTATTTCCTTTCAAATAAAATACAAAATTGATTATATAATCAGTGATATTTACATCTAGTCCAGAGCTCATTGTCACACAAAGTACTAAAGGAAATAGCTACCACTTTGTGGCTTGAGCCTCCAAAACAGAGCTTGAATTGAGAATTCTGGATTTCAGAAACTTTTAAGCAAAAAATATACATTAATTTTATGTTTTCCTTTGTAATCTTGGACTGCTCAGAAGAAAACCACATTGTCAAACTTGACAAGAAAACCTTGCAAAGAGAGAATTATTCTAAGCCTTTTCAGCCTACAGAGTGAAGCAAGTAGCTGGCTGTAGCTGTGTATGCGCACAGACATCTTCTGTTTTCCCCAGGTGATCTTCATAACATCTGTGTAGTCAAGATCCCAACAGTACATTTGGGACTATCTTGAATGGGACAGGTGGTCTCAGTGGCAGCCTTCCCTCTAGAGCTGTTTGTAGGCTGGCTGCCACTTCACTGCAGCTGAACATGCTTTAGGTTGCAGTTAATGGCTCCTCAAAGCACCACAGCTGTGGGAGGAAATTCTGCTCCTCTTGGCTGGGTGAATGACAGGACAGCAGGCAAGTAAACATGAAATTAGTGAATGTGATTGCATACCATTAAAGCCTCTCCAAACCACACAATGGTGTCAGATTGGTGCAAGTCAGTTGTTCATGGCTGGAATCACTGAGATGAAATGAACCCAGAGTAGAGGACCGGTGCAATTAGGCACGTGCTGCTTAAAACCTCTTTCAGTTCAGTTGTCTCTGAACCTGATGCATCACCATGCGGTGACTGTATTTCAGCACTGTATTCAGCACTGGCTCTGGCATATGCTTCCCATCTGTCTAACACTATTCATCTTGTGGCTACTCTCCCTGCTCTTTTTAAGAAACACAGAATATGGCCTGAGCCCGCTGACACTTTGTATTTGACCTGTGTGGAAGAAAAGGCTCCTTTTGCCCTCTCTTCTTTTCCTCCCCACTTATTCACATTGGCCTTCCCTAAGGCTTTGGGTGTGTAAAATGTCAAGGTCACTTCTGCGGAAGAATGATGTGCAGTACATACAGAGCTGTGGTGAAGAGCTTGGGATAAGCATTTGCAGGCACAGGCTGAAATTTCTGCAAATACATATTTAGTTTGTAAATATTTCCACAATTTAGCACATCTCATACAGTCATATGCAAGTGTCATTGATGCCATGAAGATTTTTTGCCTTTTCTTTTATACCCTTGTTATACCTTTTTACAACTTCTATATTCTTAGTGCTTTTCCCTACATTCTTGGACTTGTTAGTCAAGCTAAGAGACGAAACATTTTAGAAGCTTCGTAGCTAGGGATCAGTGTGCCCCAGACCCCAAGGTTCTGTCCAGAACACGTTCTGTAAACTAAGATAGAACCATCCAGGGGAAGGTTCCTTGGGGAGGAGGGGCTCACTTGAGCCTCTCATTGGGGAATCTTTGATAGATACGCTAATTAGTAAAACCTATAATGTTATACCAGATCTTTTGGGGGGGGCATTTTTTGCGGGGTGCATCTCGGTGCATATGACCTGGACGTGTGCACCTAAGAGTCCTTAAAATAAATACCAAGGTAAAATCCCTTTTCCCCTTCTAACCGTGTATGACTCTTGATTTTAAGACCAGGAAAAGGCATCATCATCAAGAGAGTTTTGACTCTGTCTTGATGCTTCCAACATCTTTTAAGAAGTTTCAAATAATATGCCTGTTTTACAAATGTGAGATCCTTCTAAGGCAAAGTCAAACAATTTGTCAGAGCTCCAAATGATAGCAATGGGACCGGGATTAAATTGCAGTAGTAATGACCCTAATTCCACACAACTATTTATTGTCACCTGTCCCTGTCTCCTGTGTGATGCAACCTGAACTCCTTCAGCATGAAGTGACAGTGTTTTTACTGAAAAGCTGAAGTTTGAGAAAACATCCTTAATGTTCACTATAACCATCAGTACTTATCATAAATATCTTTAATCTATAGCTCTTTTTGTAATTTAAGTTCTAGGAGGTGTTGGGTAAAAGTATATTACAGTGGTTTTTTCTAACAAGACATCAACAAGGTTTTTTGTCATGAGAACTCACAAATGTTTCATACATCAGCCAAACAGAATGCTGTTCAAACTCAAAGCTGTTGTGTACCATTCCATCCAGTGGAGAATACAAATGGCTGTTGGAAAAAGCAATCCAAAGCTCTCTGGAGACACATAAAGATTTCTGTTGAGTTCAGTGAGGTTTGGGTGAGAATGCAGAAATAATCAATTGATAAAATATTTTAGTTTACTTATATGGAACCAAACACATTTTCTCCTTCAGAAAGGGGAGAGCTAAGAGCTTGAGTTCAAACAGGAATCACTCCAGCAATATGAGAAAATTTGTACATGTGCTGAAGAAAGAAAATTTTCTCCTGGAAGTTCAAGTAAATGTGGAATCAGCTGCAAAGATATGGAGTGATTATTGAAATTATGCAATATGCACCCCAAAACAGGCAAACAAAGAAACAAAACACTGTTGGGACAAGATTAACTACAAACTGTTTGAATATACAAGTATTTGCCTGTGTTTCTTCTTAGATATATTTCTAAGCAATGCCTTAAAAAACTTATTCTCCAAAACCAGATTAACCAGGATGTAAAAAATATGAAATGACATATGCTTATATTAACTGAATATGTTATAGCCATTGGCAAACTTGTTTGGTAATTATTTCTTTCAGAGAAGGTCATCCTGTATCATGTGCTTTATAATAGAGAGATGCTTATGTAATACAATTAACCAAACCACTCAGATGACACCAGCTAAGTCAGGAACAGGATTTCTTATGGGTCATTTATGGATTACTTCTGCATATTATACAAAACTGCTTATCACAAAATGCTTAAATGCTATTGAGGGCAAAGCCCAGCACTCAGCATTCCCTGTCCCACTTGAGCATGGGCTACATAGCCGCAGTTTCTTCTATTTCCTTCCTTCCTTCCTTCCTTCCTTCCTTCCTTCCTTCCTTCCGACAGTAAAAAATGGCCCTTCAAACCTAACTGAAAATCTTATATGGCAGATTGGAGCTGTGGGTTTGAACCCTCTTGGTTTGAGACCCCCTAGAGCTCTGATCTGAGAGTCTCTGTGTGATGCCTTTACACTGTACAGTGAGTAATGTTACCTCTGGCTGCATCTTAAAGGATGGTGTTAAAATGGTACATGGTTCTTAAAAACAATTAATGCAGTTATAGGGCTTGTGAAAGAAGTTAGGAGCTTCTGTCCTTTAGATTCTAGGCATCCTATAGGACTGAACTTTGCAACTAACTGATTTCCAAACTCGCTTGCTGGTCTACTGATAAAAAGCCAGAATGTCTTTACATAGGGATCACTGAGTTCCAAAAAATGGGGGTCCTTCATAATTTTTGTAGTAATTTGTGAGTGACAATCACAAACACTCTGCAAACATTAATCCCACAGCATTCAGCCAACTAACATACATTTTTCTCAACTCACAACAAAGAAACAAGGAAATGCAAAAATGGAATGCCTGGGAAGTAAATGTGTCGGTTGTCTGAGTGGATGTTCTGCCTTGGGGTACCATGTACCTAAAATATGCATATATTTTTTGTACTTTGTGAATTAATTTAGACTATATCCATTCTAAGTAGATTCATAGATAAGACTGAATAGTGAGTTTCTATTTTTCCAGTTTCTGAACTCACCCTTTGGCTTGGTGACTGGCTTCCATTTTATGTCTCTGGAGAGCATAATGTAGTGCCTGAATATCTATGCTGGCTTATGTTCAAGGCACTTAGCTGCTTCCATTAGCCATGCTGAAATTTAACACAAGAAATTACTCCAGAAAACTACTCTTATCCAGATTTTCATCTCAGCTACTTTGGTATAAATTCAATGATTAAAATTTTAATGAAATTATCTTTTCATGTAAAATATTGGTCATTTTAAAAGTAAGCAGTTAAAAGCTGAGATAATTCAGGTTTTATGATATTTCTCCCTTTTGCCAAAATAGATTGAATTGAGGAAAGCTGGAAAAAATATTAAGGGAAAGTAAGGGCCTGAAACTCTGTTTTTTGTAAAAAATAATCTTTTACAGAGGCAGAGTTGGAGGATTTGTAATTAGAGGTGGCTGAAGAGTTATTCAAACTGTCATGGAAGCTGAAGGATGATTATTTAGACTTAAAATTGATGCATGATTAGGTAACAGTAACAAAACCACATTGATGGAAAGTAAAAGTTAAATTAATTTGAAGGGGTTTTACTGTATGAATGATGTGAGACACTTGGCGTCCCAGCTGGTGCCATGTATTCAACAAGCTGAGTGTTTTCTTCCATTTGTTGTCCATTACATTTATTTACCATAACCTTTGTCTAATACTCTCTCCATATTTTCTTCATTTAACTCCAACACTGCTGGGCGAAGGTAGTAATTTTGAATTCTGCTCCTTCTACACTGATTATTTTTATGACTATTTTGTTCATGTTAGGGAATGAAAGATCAGGATATCTAAATATTGAAACAAAAAAATGTGGGGTGTGTAAGCCTGTAAAGTCTTCACTGATAGAACTGTTCAAACAAAACCATTGCCAGTAATAAGGTGACACTAAACTTCAAAAACATTTGGCAAATATGCTTTAGCCTTCTAGTGTAAATATTTTCTTGTGAAACTTCCGAACCTTTTCAACAGCCTCCCCAGTTCATATCCCACATACTTCGAATATTCCTATAGAAATCCGTATGTCTTAGGATTTAGCCAGTGACTTCTCCAAAATGGCTCCTGGAGGTATTGTTATGACCTGCCACTGAGGTGGGGTAACTGAGGCTCCTGTTAATAAACCCCTTGGGGTGAATTAGAGTGAAATATTACTGAATGACCAGTGTAAATATAACACAGACTTACTTTAAAACAATTTAATTGCAGCAGAAAGGAGGCATGTGGCCTTTTTGGTTCTTTTCTATAAAAATATCACAAAGAAAATATATAAGGAAAAGAAAGAAAGAGAGAGAGAGGGAAAGGTTAAGAGTAGATAGTGGAGAGGAAAGACATAACTGCCCGTGGATCCAGTGACAAGATTTGGTGGTTGTAATTTTGATGTCTGTGGTCAAAATAATGGTCACACTTTTGCTTCATTGAGGGTGGGGGCCCACGAAACAAAAAGTTCATCAGGTTATGTATCTTCAAGTTAGCAGAGGAGCACCCAGATCCTTTCCAGGGAGGGGATTCTTTGAGTCTGATGCAACACTATGGAGCACAAATAGTTTTCCAATGGAGAGTTCCCAAAAAGAGTTGGAGGGTGTTTGGAGTCCTTGGTGGTTCATAGTCCTCTCTAGGGATATGGCTGCTGTTTGACCCTGCTTCTGCACTTGTGCTGTATGTTGTGTGGTCACCACAGAACAGGAAAATTGCCCCCAGAAAGGGACTGCCCTACCTTTGTACAGCTCTACCTTTCCAGGAACGTTCTGTTCCAACTTGCCCACTTGAATGGTCGTCAGTGTTTGAGGCATAGCAGTGTATTATCTCCTTGCTGTCTGGACTTCTACAGGCATTTCTGTCTCCTCTCACTTCTTGTTGAACTGTTGGTAAGTGAGAAAGTGTCTTCTGAGGGCCCTTGGGGCCGTTGACCCATATGTGAGGTTTGGGTCTGCAGAACGAAGAAGAGTGCCTACCTCCCAAGATGTGAAAGTCTCACCAGGAGGCTTTTCTCCTACCAGACAGATTTTGTTTCATACAGGAGTGAAGGGAATGGAGAAGTTCACTCATGTCAGTAATTCTCCAGGCCAGGAGACCTACTGGACATGACAGCAACCTCAATGCTGAAATAGTAATATTGATGTAAACACATTAGTCTTAGGACACATGGATCTAAAAGAAGATCAGAACACAGGAAGAGGTATTGTCCAGTATTCATCAGCTTATCTTTATTAGCTGGAAGATGGACAGCTCTTTGGATTGCATCTGCTGTCACTTCTTATCACACCTGATGAAACAGACTCTGAACCTGAAAGAAATGGACCACAGGTTGGGGCATAGCATTACAAAAGTGCAGTAAGACACCTAAATCTTCACAAAGGGAACTTGATTCATTTTCAGTCATCTGTAGATCAGATTTAATTACTAATCATATTCCATCATAATAAACTAATGAATATGTTTCAGTATATTTGAGAAACTAGTGCTTTTTTTTAGTAACATGAGGATTTTACTAGAAATCCTGTTATTAAACTAGTGAGCAGTGCTAGGGAGGGGATTTCATCTGTAGTGCTTTGCACAGTTAGCATGCTTTAGCATTGTGATTTACTGAGGTTACATTGCAAAATATATTTATGATTTTTATCATAATATTTATTTGAAGTTCTATATGTTGTCCTAATTTCACTAGAATAGTAGTCATAAGATGCTTGCATCCTTTAAGGTGCAATAAATTTAATAATTTATGAAATGCTTTTCAAATACAAGGGTTTTTAGATTGTGTAGTGCATAAAATACCGCATTTACAAGCTCAAACATATGGTATTAATGAAGAGCAATGGCTCTGACTATTTCCTTTTCTAAGTAATGAAACTTTTTTTATTAAGAGCTGAAGATGCCAAGGTAGCCATTCTGTAATCTTAACAAATGTGCACAGATGTACTTGAACACATGGTCATCAATGCATGTTTGTAAACTCACATGAGTATAATGTGAATCACACTTGGAACTATCCCACAAAAGTCTGATCCAAAGTCTATTTAAATCTATAAAACAATTCCTACTGATTTTGTATGTTGTGGTTGAGGTCCAAAAGGGATGATTATGGATGTTTCTTTGCAGAAGGCAGGTTATCAATTTCTTTAAGAACTGGTGAAATCCTTTCACAGCAAAATTCCCACTGGCTTTATTGACATCAGGATTTTCCCTATGTACATTTAAACAATCAGCTCTTTAATGACCACAAAGCAATGCTGAGAAATCTGGAAATTCCATTATGAATAATTTATCATCAGCTGCATAAAGTATCTCAGACAGTGCACTTCAGTGATATTCTTACACATTATTGAGATATTTTAGGAAATGTACACTCATTCTTCATTCAGACATCTATTTTATCCTCACTCACTGCTGGGGTTCACAGACCAGCTCCTCCTTTGCCTTTTCACATGCAAGCTAACTAATGTCAGCGCTGATGCCATTAAAAATTGCATGATGGCTAGCATGCTTGCCTAAACAAGTAGGAATCTTGGTTCAAATCTCTCCTCTGCCCTGTGTGGCCTGAACTTGCATCTCCCATGTCCTAGAAAGCTGCCTGTACTCTAGTGAATGGGGATGATGATACATGATTAAACCTGTCCTAATTTCCTAATTGCTGTCAGATGTTGAAGTATTCACTGAAATGCCTCTGAGGGTATAGATCTTCCTTCTCATGGCTGAGTACTCTAGAAGCATAAAACTGGAGATTTATTTGGGCATTGGGTAATTTGTTCTCCGTTTACTTTCTTTTTCCCCACTCCAAAATAATTATTGGCTATTCCAGGGAGGGCTCAGAAGGAGAGAATTTTGGGACTTTTCTCACTCTGGCAGTTTGAGCACTCCTCCAGGAGACAAGGTTTAGTGCTCTTGACAGAGGAGAACTGCAGAAGAAGCAGCCACTATCACTGCCAAACTGAACAAATTCAGGTACCAGCAGTGAACGGCTGAAATCAGGTTGTCACTGGGGTTAATAAGAAATGAAGAGAAATCATGTTTTCTTTCATAATGAAAACAGTGTACAAATTGAAAAGGAGGAATTTCAAGCTAATATTATTTATTTTCCTAGCTATTCTGCTCCTGCTTAATAATTTACTGTTTTTTTGGTTTTGGGGTTTGTTTGAGGGTTTTTTTTGTTGGTTTGGGGTTTTTTGTTGTTGGTTTGGGGTTTGTTTGTTTGATTTTGGACAAGGCCTTAGGGGTTTTCTTTTCTGTAAATTTTATCTCTGACTTCTTTTTGAAAAATACACACTTTTTTTTTCTTTCCTGCAGGTCCTGTTACCACCATATGATGATCCTGTGAATGGAGCTGCTAAAGATCCACCACCACCTTATGTGTCAGCATAAGTGAGAGTGCTGTGTCCCTGGGAAGGATAGCTTTACTCTACAGACATTGAAGCAATAGTTTGATAATTTCATTTCCAGGATATAACCTCTGTGGGTTACACTTTGCTGTTTTGCTGACATATTGAAACCTAAATTGTATGATTAATATTCTGTAGGTAGTTTTAATAATTTGCCGCAACTACAGTAGTGTTTCAGAATAATTTGGGGTAGCGCTAGGGTTACAGTAGTCACTGAATAGCTTTTTCCACTATGTCTGACCTGCAGTGCCAGAGAACGTAGAACTTAGCATTCTCAATCAGGTTCAGAGTGTAACTTTATTTTTTTTATTTGTAAAACTTCCAAAGCATTACAAATATGTTTCTCAGATGCCCACATTCAGAATACAGACCAAGTCCAAAAAAGTCACATTCCAATTCATTCCTGTTCTGCAAGAATTTTTGAAGTTACTATGCTATGAATGATGATGATTGCAAGAAGAATTAGTCTTATGCACTGTTCTCATCAACCGGGCTAATGGGAAACATATTGAATTGGGAAGGATAAATATGGGAAATGAGAATAGACAAAGCACTCCATGTGTAACAAGCCAGAACCTGTGGTCTACACAGAATCACTTTGTCCCAGCCTGAAGCCATTCTAATGCTCAAAAAAAGTTAGCAAATTCTGATAACTTTCATTTCCTGCCTACACACCTTTTTCCTCCCCAATAACTTCACAAATAGTATTTGAGGTCACAAAATCCCTGCTTTTAAAGTCTCATGACTAGGTGACAAAGCTGTGTCTTGCACGCTCAACATGCAAATGTTTTCCCATTGGAATGTGCCTGTAAATACCGCAATGTTCTGCTGAGTGTAGACTAAATTATGCAGATTCTAAGATATATGTTTCCAACCTGTGGGGAACTTAAGCATGTAACTTCCTTGAGCACCAGCAGATATGTTTTGCCTGTTTCTCATATACATCAGTGTTTGGGGGGTTAGATTCCTTTTATGACTGAACTGGTTGTACTGAGAATCTTTCTTATGGGACTCATCCATCCATGAATGCTTGTGTGAGGTATTTATTGCTTCTCCAGAGAAGTGCCTGCACATGTGACTTTTTGTTTTGATGAAGTTTCTGCTTTTAATTGAAAAGGAACATGAAAAGGGAATATAATGTGCGTCTCTACCTCTCACTGTTTCCCCCTGTGTTGTCTCCTTTGCATTTGAGGTGACTGAACAGACTGAAGCTAAACTGGTGCCATTGCACAGCACCCCAGGTAAAGGGCAGTGCAGAGCTGGGTCACAGTTTGGAGGGGCACCAGAAGACACCAAGGTGCTATCTGTCCTGTGGCTGGGCTGGCACGTGAGTCCACACCCTTCCTAAGGAGGATTCTTTAGCTGTTCTCACCCTTAGTGCATTGTCTCCATTCTGTAGACTGAAGAAATGTGGAACTTTTCCTGCCTTTTTCTGGAAAAGAGCTTTCCAGGGGAACACAGGACCAACAAATTCTTTTCGGAGAGATTGCAGCTGTGAGCTGTTCTTGCAGAGGCCAGGGAAGGAAAGGACAGGCTCTTTCTGCCTGTCTCTTTCACACCCCTGGCAAAAGGCAGGTCCCCATCTGCTTGTTGGAATTTTACTTCACAGTTTATCTACTCTGAGATCAAACTAAGCAATGCATTTGAATGAACCAATCCTGAAATCCATCCAGTGATCTTTGTCACAGTCCTGTTTTCTCCTTCTGAATAACACCATCTACTCTCATTACAGATATCTTTGGGAAATAATCTGAATTTGGGGGTTGTGTTGGCTGGCTGAGCTTCTGAGCTTCATTTTCTTTCATTCTTGACAGATTTGTGAAGGATTTTAAACAGTCATCTGTTTGAGAAAAGCTGGTTGTAAATACATTGCATCTGTGTATACAAACTTCTCTACAATAAAAGGGTGTTTCCTCAAGACTATGGAAATAATCTTTTATGGTCTTCAAGCACAAACATATACGAATTCCTGTCCAATCAGTCTGTCACGGTAGAATTTTCTCTGTAGAGGACTAAAAGAGAGTTTTTTAGTCCACTCATCAGTCAATTCACCAGCTTTCCCACCATACTGTATCAATAGAGAAGAGGACAGTAAATTCTATAATTTATTGCAAAATAAGACCAAAAGGTAATTCAAGGTTTTAGTTCATTGTCCAAAATTGCAAGCATTTTTTCAGGTCTGATGAAGTGTGTAATACAGAACAGGGCTAAACTGAGCTACACTGAAAGCTAGGGCTACTTTTTCTCCACACCATAGTAGGGATAATGGGCTAATTCACATGAAATTTCTTTAGACTTTAGCTTGTCTTACTAAAGAATCAAGACTTCTTCACACACCCCATGCGTGCATAAATGTGAGTACAGTGTGTCCTGCCAGAACTCCTCTTGGATTTGGTCCCATTGGAGTTAAAGAGGGCAGGAAGGTTGCGGTATCAAAACCATGACATTCTTGCACGCAGAGTAAATAGCTGGTTAGGAGGTAACAGATAATGTAATATAAGTTCAGTTCTGGTGATGTATTGGAGGATCCCTATGAGAGATGAGTTCCACTACTTGCAAACAAAAATGAGATTCTGTGGGTTACGTGAAGAGACGTGAGCTCCAGCTGAAGGAGTTTTGTCCTCAGATGTTGAATTCGTTCTCCATTTCCATGTATAATCCTGGGGAATTTACACCACAGCTATTCTATAACTTGTTTTTAATAGTCATTTGTGACACAGAAAGCCCATTAAAAAGCTGGCTTCTTAAGTTTCTGTGTTTTGGGAACTGCTTACTCCTAACAGTTTTTTCCAATGTTCTTTGCGTTTTTTTCCCTTTCTCACAGATATTAGGAGCATCTGCTTACTCAAATGCTCTCCTGGTTTCGTATCTGAAACTCTAATATAGCAGCTTTTTATTAATAATTTTTAGTAACTTAGGAGTGGAAAGAAAATACTTTCAGGAAATGTTGGCATGAAACATCGTAAGTATAAGGCCAAAACCAGCAAACAGGAATCTAAATTTCAATAGTACCAGAAATATAAGTAGATCTTTTGCTGAAATCTCTTGGTTTTTTTAAAAATTTCTGTTACAAGGCATTGCAGGCTTCACGAATCCTTCACATGCTAAGGCACAAATCCAGCTTCTTGCATATGTGCCTGATGCTTTTATTCCTGATTGAACCATGCAGCTTTCCTTCATTGTACACTCACCCATGCATCGTACTGGAGAAAGCAATGAGGAATTTGTAGTGGTGACCCAACAGTGTGGCACTTGTGCTTGTAAGTACATGAAGTTTTCTAAAACAATTACTAACAACCATCAGTTTAGGTGTTATCCTATCTGTACTTTGGGAAAACCTCTGGTTTGTAAAAACAATCCAGTCTTGATATGTTAGCAAAGGCCACATCAAATCGATTTAAAGCCAGATAAAATCTTGGCAAGGAAGCAGAGGAAATGATAACTAGTCAACAAGTTCCAAACAAATTCCAAATTCTGTGCTTTCAAATTAAGGCATTCCTCATCACTATCCTGTTGGCTAGGGATACCATGAACAGTTTAAAAATTTTTTGCTAATAACAAGTCTGTGCACACGGGTGCTTGGAATGTGCAAAATGGAAGAGTTGGCCACTGCTAAGGGCAGAATGGAAAGAGGAGCAGGAACAGGAACAGAACATGGGAGGGCAATATTCATGTACATCTTTCAAACCGCACAGAGACAAGGTTCACTGCTGCAGTATTGCCTGGCTTATGTGCCCTTCTTTCTCCTCTGCTATGATGAGGAGGAAATATAATTGGTCATGTATCCTGTTATCTTAGCTGTTAGACAAGCTCTGTTCCAGAACTCTATCACTCAAGTGGATATACCTTCGTCTTACTTGTTCTAATGCATGAAGGAGTATTGGGTAAATGCCTGCCAAACTATCTAGTCAGACAGAGGACTCCAAACTGCTCCTCTGGAGCTAAGTTATATTCTTAGAGACTTCTTAGATGTTCTTTCCATAGAGGCTGCTCTCCTTAGATGCTGCTCTTCTGCAGCCAGGTTGTTTCCTTCCCATTTACTAGTCTCTTAGCTGTAGAAACTGCAGTCAGATACCACAAAAAAGCATTTCTTGCAAAACTCACTATGGAGATGTTTCAACCCGATCTCAGTTCCCAGCTCTGAGAAATCCAAAACAGCAGCTATATCTGTCTAAAGGGAGGCTTGGATTAATCAGGATTAGTGTTCTTTCAGAGAAGGACTCTGGTATTTGTAAAAGATATCTCCACACCCATGGGTTTGACCCAGAATGGTTCTGCAATGTGGCCAGTTTTTCAGCTGAATAGCTCAGCAGGGTGTGGAATACAGATCTGTGACCTGCTTGCAGCCTGTGTCTACCTCCAGCAGAAGAGGATACTCTGGCAATGGGAGTGAAAGCCTCATTGTCATCCAGCCAGCAGATACAAAGTTATTTCAAAGCAAAAAGGCAGTTCTACAGCTATACCCTAGACAATGAGCTACAACAGTAGTTTATTTTAGTGAAGAACCTTAATGAAATTTAATGCAGTAAATTGCTTTCTTTTTCTTCAGAGAAATTAACTCTATCCTAGCTGAAACCAGGACACAGATTATTTAAACATTTCAGACAGGAGAGTTTTTAGGAAGTAATGAAATATTTTGTTTGTAGCCAGAGCTGGACTTAACTAATTAGTCTGAGTGGAGGACACAGGGTCACTTGGAAAGCTGAATAAGCAGCAAGGAGATGAATCAGGCCTGCAGCAGGGCTGGCTACTTGGCTTACATGAGAAGCTTTGCTAGCCAGCAGAGACAAAAAAGCTGTGAAGCTGCTCTGAGGGAGGGAGCTGCAGCACTGCAGAGTCTGCAGGCATTTCAGAGGACTTCTGTTTGCTCTTGGAGGTCAACACGACCAGCAATAGCAGGGATGAGCCACATACAGCTCTTTAGCCCTGAACCCGGGCTCCATTACAATACCTGTGTGCATCCTGCTAATAACTCTAACAGGCTTCTGTTTCATATAAACTTGCCCTAAGTATGCAAATACTTGTGGTTTTTGAAGGGTTGAGTTTTTTGCTAAGAGTCCCCTTTTTTCATGTAATATTGAATCTGTTTCCCCCTCCAAAGCTCCCCATTTCGGGACCCTCCTATGACAGCAGAGGCAAGCATGAAATTACAGGTCCAACCTGGGTAAACTTTTAGCATCAAATCTTCTGATCCCATTCAATGCCAGGATGGGCAAAGTGTTCTTCAAAATACAGATACCATCCTAAGATGAGATATGTTCTACTTTATGGATGGCAGATACTTCATCCTTCATTCTGTGCCAGAGGCAAGCACAAAACAGGCATCCTGTCCCTTACGGAGAAAAGGTGTCTGGATATGCAAGTACTTACATGGTTTTATTTTGTGTATCACCAGTACACCAATTTAAGATCAACAGATAAAAAAATAAATTAGTGGGACACTCTGGGAGATTGATACTATTTATATGAATGTGGTCATTCTTGGCAGTATCAGATGCACTCACCTGGAGCAGCAAGGGCAATGAAAATAAAGGAACAAAGGCAAGAGCTGGCAATTAGTTAAAAATATTTTATCTTTTGAGAATTTATAAAGTCTTCTGCCGATCAAGTCATTAGAAAAATGGGATGAGTTTTTTTCTTTCATTGCATTAGAGCAGAGGATGAAGTTAGCTTTATCAGTTGGACAGAACAGCTTAAATTTCCTGCTATTCTGTGATCCTGTTGCTTTGCTTCTCATTAAAAAAAGCAGCTAAAAATGTTCAAAATGCTCTTAAAAAACCAGACTATTTGATCTACTAGTTTCACAGGGTTTTTTCTTAAAAGAAATTGAACTTTTCTTATTTTTTATTGCAAATGTTTTCCTTTTAAATACATAGATATTTAGTCAAGGTGTCTGTGGCCATATATTCATCTGGAACTGACTGGTTTCTGTTTCAAATGTCTATTTTCTTTGTGGTTTTTTATCATGTGAATTGTCAGCAAAAAAAAAGCCCCAAGTACAACATAATACATCATTACCTATTCGTTACTTTTTCTTGTCTGCAATTCAGTTTTTCAGCCTGGATAAAAAGTCCTTACATTGTAATTTGGACAAATAAGGTTCAAATAAAGGTAGTGTATCATTACACTCAACAGACACTGTAAACATCCAGGGGTCTAGAAAAGTAGCCTATGGTAAAAAAGGGACCCTCAGAAGAACTCCTCTGTCAGCTATTGCACTCCTATTAGCACCAAGCAGCAGAACATACATGGTTCCATAATTGCTACTGTGCAGGTGTAGAGCAGCAAAATTGAAATGTGAGCTGCCTTATCTGTGGCTCTTGTGAAAAAGCCTGCACCAGCAGCACAGTCCCAGTTTAGCTGGGACCAGTCCATTTTACATGACCAGCTTGAGGATGAGCTACAAAATGGGGTGTCTAAGAAAAGGAGGGAGGTGGATGTTTGAGGAAATACAGCTTTGTCTCAGGGGTTCTGAGAATGGATAGAGTCACAAGCTGGGAAAGTTTCAAGATGTGATCCCTGATCATATTTGTGATATCTACATGCACCCAACATACAGTGTCTTTTCTCGCCATGAGCTAGGTCCATACTTAGCTCACATTCCTTCTGCTAGTTCATTTTTCAGTTATAAATTCCCTCTGTGGCAGTGCTTTTCTGAAATGCAGACTGATTAGAACTATTACATTTCCTTTGTCTAAAAAAAGAAAAACCGGTTGGATGAGCATAACCTAATGTTGAAAAACTAATTCTGTATTTATCACCAGTTGATGTTCTGAAATATCTGTAATTTTTTTTCTTTTTTTTTTTCCCTTCAAATTTTGTTCTGAAGTCTTTAGTATTATTTGGATCAGAATAGAAGCTGAGATGGCATTTGTAAAAATCATGATGGTCTAAGCTATTTATTGCTTTTCAATTTGGTATACCTCTGCTGGGATGGAAACTGTCTCCTGCCCTTGATGTGAATGTGTTTTAAGGTTCATGTCTCCCTTGTCTGTAGTTGCTGCAGCTCTCACTTATTATCCTGCCTTTGTCTGTGTTGACTGCAATAAAATATTTAGAGACAGCAAAGTCTTCAGCATTGGATAGACAAACAGAACCAAGTACCTAGATAAAATTTGTTTTAGTTTCTGTTGCAAACAAGAAAAATTGAGATCTTAGTAAAAAGTAGTTTGAAATAAATAAATTAAAATCATTGTTAGTGCAATAAAAGTCCATGGCTTTTGCCAGTGGAGAAATTCAGCTTCTTATTTATTGACATGCAAGGTTTAAAATGCTATATAAACTAGATTATAATGTTGTTGTACTATTAAGTGTCTTTATTAGTCTACAGAGAAATCAAACCATAATTTCTAAATCACTTAAAATGTTTGTATCTGACAGACTTATGACTGGAAATGTAAAATGTATGTGTAATGCTAGGTCATAGGGTTTATAATCACACTGTACTGCAATTAATCAAGCAGTTTGCAATGCAGATGCAAATTTGAGTCTATCAATGGAAGCACCAGTCTTAATTGTATAATTAGAAGAGACACCCTTTCCTGGGTCCAGTGCTAACTGAAATGAAACTGTCTCCATTGAATTCTGAAGCCCCACATGAGCACGTGTTTGGTATCTTAAAAAAAGAACACAAGTTCCTACTAGTTACAGTGGGGTTTTTTTAATTCCTACAATATCTTGAAAGTAAAACTTCATCCATCTTTTCTTTCTCTACTATTCTTCCTAAATAATGACAAGACTTTTTTGTTTTGTTTTGTTTTGTTTCGTTTTGATATCTACTGTGGTTCAAACTACTGTCATTTAAAGCAGGTATGTCACAGTTGGTCAGTAACGCTCTGACAAACCAGTACTGGCACAGTTTGTCAATTACCTTATGATTTTCCGTTTTCATCACTTAAAAATCAGAATATAGGATATAGGATTCAAGGCTAAATGTAATCTGTTTTCCTGAAGAAGTAAGTAAATAATTTTCTCTATTTCATCATCCATCCAGAAAAAAATCATCCTTTTGCTACATCCACAAATTCTACTTTAGATGTGCACTTCACTTTTTTCTTTGCTGTTTTGAGCATCTGTTCCTATAGATAGCCACCTGCTTGATGCTTACATGATTCTAATTTGTACACGGAACACTATACCACCTCTAAAAAGAAATTAAGAGACAGATATTTTGAAAACCCATACTGTTTTCTTACTTGAATCTTTTGCATTCAGCTGACATTTTCCATAATTCCAGGAACATGCTGCTGGTTAAAAACAAATTCAGTAAAGACTCAAACACTTGTAATGAAAAGTGTTTATTTCTCACTTGCGGTAAAAAGGACTATCCTGAGTGTTATTGATAGACCAATGATACTTGAATTGCATGGTTCTGTTCACTGCTCAAGGTTTGTGATCTTCATTACATACATATAAAACCAGGGGAACTGAAACAGATCAAAGGATTTGAAGAAGTATGAATATGTAAAGAGCTTGCACTTCTCTCCCACACTTCAGTGGTCACCTTGCTGTGTTTCATTTCCAGATGTTTGAGGATTAGAATCTTCTGCTGACTGGCTTTGTACCTAATTCTAAGAATAATTTCACATTCTTAAGGCAAAAGAAAAAGGCAAGTATCTCTCTGGTGTGCTTGGCTGGACATACAAGCTCAGGCCTCTTTTGCTTTGCTATCTCTGTACCACTGCAGACTTCCATCTTTCTGGTTGCCATGGATAGCAGCTGAGGTCAGCCACAGTGGCTCAGAGAAATGGACAGAAGGCAAAATTTTGATTGTTGAGGCCCAGATACTGCAATTAATAAAGTTCTTCCTACTGAAATTCTCTTGGAAACATCATTTGACTCTTCAAAATGTTTTGGAAGAAGAAAATCAGAACTCTTGCAGATGGTAACTGAAAAGTAAGCATTTGCCTTACACATAGGTTACATCTTTTCTTAATTTTCCTCAGAACTGTGTGGCAAGCTTATGATTACCATCCAGACTGGATAATGTTTACTGTGAAAAAAAGGTGATATATGATATCATCAGAGGCAGGACTCAATGAAGTTATATACTGTCAATAAAATACATACATACATACTGAATTCATCTGCAGACAGCATTCACCTACTTTAGCTAGCTGAAAAATTGTCCTGGGATTGCTACTCTGCCAAGTATATTCGCAGGCTTTACTTCTGCTGTAACTTTGAGCATGTGATCAGTAAAATTGCATTTCCAGCATTTCCCTTGGTAATTTAAGCCATGCCATGCTTAAATTCAACTCTTCTTCAAAATCCAAGACAATGTTAAATTCAGCTCTCGTTTCCTTCAAAATCCAAGACAACATTTTACTCAGTTCTGGGACAAAATTGACATCACACACACAAGAAGCTCAGCTTAGATCTTACAACGTTTCAGAAAGCATGCAAATTGCTAACTCTAAATCAGTCCTTGCACAATGAAAAATATCCTAAACGTAGTAACGTCTTTGGATTTTCACGTATCTGGATCTTAAATAAATAACAAGGTTATTCATGTATCTTATGTAATGTCTCTGTTGTGCTCAAATAAGCACCCAAATATCATCTGAACTACAACTTTGGCAGAATTTAGGCAGTACTGCTCTTGACCTAATGATGTTTGTACAGAACTATATAGATTAAAGACTAAAAAAAGAAAATTACATCAACATTTAGAATTTGGTGTTTCAGATGCCCAGCAACCAAAGGGTAGCCAGGCCAGTCAGATCCGTGGGGGCTTTTGTGTCAACGTTTGCAGCAGAAATATCTGCCTGACCTGTCATTGCGGTGGCTCCTGGCTTGAGATTTACTCTGATTTCCTCTTTAGTGATGAGGAAAGAGACTGTCTTGTAGCACACATCAACAAGAGTGTGGTACTTAAACTCATAAGTACGTATTTAAAAGAAAAAGTTAATACAAAAATTATAATTAATTAAAGTTGCCTGGCTCTGGATGTCCCAGATGAAATATGTTCTGTTAAAAGGCTATTATGATAATTTATTAATATACATTATATACATTATATGCATTATTATACAGAATATATATGTACATATATATGTATATATACAAAAACCTTGGTGTTGAATAAATGTTGTGTACTCAAACCATCTTTTCTTTTGGCTATGGCATAGCTGTTACGCTGAGCCCCAATTAAGCCTGACTCATGAACCATCTTGAAGAGCTAACAGGAGGCACCAAACCCTGCACTGAATTTAGATTTAAGAGAGATTACTCATGGTCTTCAAATTAAATATATGTTCAGAGGTTTTGGTGGTTTCTCAAAAAAACCATAACCTTAAAAAATGTTTGACTCCTGAAAGTTTGGCCCTGCAACACCTAGGTTTGTGGCAATCACCGCAGTAACTTGGTGCTTCATGAAGTTCATAAGGAAATGTAAATGTTATTCCATTCGTTGCCAATCCTGTTATAACATCCAGAAAACAAGGAGTCTGGTTCTTGCTGCCAGGGCTGTGCAGAGGACCTCGGGAGCCAAGGAGGGTTGGCAGGTCTGTCCAGCTCTCCTTGAGACCTTGTGCTGGTCACCCTGTGCTCGCTCTCAGGCACACTTCCAGGACAGATGCTCCAACCCTCTGTGCAAACAGCAGTTAGCAGCAGTCAAGCCACACCTGCACCTCAGACTGTCCTGCAGAGGACACTAGGAGCCACTTCTGTGCTTTGTGAGGAGTAGATTTCTGCTGGTTTGTGTTGGGTGTGACGTAAGAGCACACAGGGGAACTCAGGCAGCCAAACAGCTGCAGGGAGCTTGTGCATGAGCTGGGCACCAGCCTGCTCAGCCTTGTGCAAACTGGGGTCTTTCTCCATACCAGATCCCCCTGGGGCCAAGGCAGGAGGTGAATGCCAAGCTCCACAGGTTGGAGAAAACGTGGTCCGCAACACAGAACTGCAGGCACCAAGGGAGCAGTGAAACTGAGCAAGTTGAAGGTTGAGCAACCACTGGACATGCTGTCTAGGCATCAGTTTTTGAATTAAAAAGACAAGACCTTTTTTGAGCATTCAATATACAAGAAGATAAAGAAGTACCCCAAACTGGTTAATTTCTGCATTAATGTATTAATTGCTTTACAACAGCAGTCCTTTATTACTCAGAAAATTACAAAGGAGAAAAAAAATCCCTTACAAAATGTTATCAAATATGAAGGATGGAGATGTAGATAAACCAGCCTGTTTCTAGTCTGATTTTTCTATCTGCAAGTTTCTATCATTAAGTGCTATTACATTTCTGTTGGCTGCATTGAAGACATCTTTCATTGAAGTTTTGTCCCTTATATACTTACTTATATGGTGTCCTTAAGTCACCTCCTAAATCTGGGTTATTAAAGGCATTGCATTTCCAGAGTTTTTCACTTGATGGCATATTTACCAGTTCTCTAATGGTTCTTTCAGTTCTTTGCTATCCCACTGCAAGGTTTTTTAAACATTCTGCTTGAATTATTCAGACCTTTAAGTTGTAGCCAAAATAGAATATGCTTTCTTTAATGTTGTGTATAAAGAATTTAAAGCACTATGGAGTCAAAAATTTATCCTTGCAGTTTCTCTTGAAACACACTCACTTCCTGAGTATTCTTTGCTCACATACAGCTGAGATTTATCATCTGTTTTGGAATCTATTTCATATGTGCAAAGCTGTTGCTGAAGCATTATAGTTCCCTGGTCAAAATATTGTGTTATGTGAGTGCCTAGGAAATGTCCAAGTGTATCATGTTTACACTCAATCCCATATTGATCCATTTCATAGCCTGTTAAAAAGAAACAAAAAAAGGATATTTTGACAAAATCTGTTTCCTTAAGCAGTCCTGTGTTCTATTATCAGTTTTGTGAGTAATGTACTGAATGACAGTATTATGGAAAAATTTAGGTAGGAAGTGACCAAAAAAAATCCCCAAGGATGGTGTTCAGCATCTCTAAGTTATAGCCTCATATGATGAATCTTCTGTTTTACCTGAAGCCAAAAAACTTTAACTTAGTAACTCTCCAAAACATGATTATTTTAGTACAATCACTGGTGGTGGTGGTGGCATTTGCTAATATTTTGGCTCTGCACCAATCACTGTGTCTTAAAAGACTGAAGAGGAAGAAAACTTTGAAAAAGAAGTTGTAATAAAAGGGCAAAAGATGAAAGGCTTCTTGAAAATACTACTAGAAAGTAATAGATATGATATTGTAGGTATAGAACACCTTAATTTAATATGTACCTAGTAATGTTGGGGAAAAAAAAAACTCCTCAACCCTCCCTGCCCCATAATATCTGGAAAATCCATCCAAATGTAAGATGATATTTCACAGAAAAAGGCATAAAAGCAAAACTGCAGTAGAAGCAAAGAAGATCTGTAGTATTCTTGGTATGGTTTGTAGCTAAGTTAAACCTGGTTAGGTGGTGAAAGGATGCTTCTAATACTGACACTGAACCCAACACAAAGGAAAAGTTTCACTCACAGTAAGATAAACAAACTTTTCGCTTCAGAAGATAGAAAAATCAATTATCTACTTTGTTATCTACAATAAGTACAACTAGGAATGCTAGTTAGAAACTAAAAAATTAAAGAACTAAAAGAGAGATTAAATACCATAGTATAAAATCACAGAATTACTGAATTGTCCAGGTTGGAAGAAACCCTCAAGATATGTATTAGAGAGGATTTATCCACTGGCAAACAGGTGCAGGTGCATATATAAACTGAACACAAAAGTAACCATCAGCCATCAGTGGCACTGTGGCCACTGAAAATGATAATGAAATCCTTGACCACATAAGAAATATTTTCAGTAAATAGAAATTATGTGGATAGGGCTTGTGTGGCGTATCATGTTTAGTTCTGCCACACACTCTCTCAGGAGCCACATACAGAGCAAGAATTTGCTGAGCGAAACAGGAGTGAAAGGTGAAAAAGAAAATGATTGCTGTCACTAAATGCCCTAGCTAGGCAAGCCTTGGACAATAAAATGAGTTGTTTAGGTTAAAAGACAACGCTGATACTAGGAAACAAATACAAAATGGCCATGAATACATTTAGACTGGAAATTAAGAAGTGTCTAACTACCAGGAAGGTCTGAAACAGTCCTTTAACTGCAGGAGGAAAATAAATTCACTGCTGTTTTACTTAAAGCACCTGTTTATAATATGAAACCTACTTTTTGAAATGTGGTTTTTACATTATGTGGTTGCCTGTGATAACTGAAAAGCATCACTGGGAGTTTCTTCCAGACTGAGAACAATCCTTCCAAGCACTAAGAAGACAGGGAAGGAATGAAAGGACTCAAAGCCTCAGGTATGTAGTTAACAATCTTCAAGAAGCTTAATAATTGCCTGATTTTTTTTTTTTGGCCACATTTTTGATTCTTTGCAAATTGAAGCATGGCTTGATAGAAGCCTCCAGCTTTTTCTTACAACTTCCAACCCATTGTCTCCAATGTTGACAGACTGAACAATGTCTCTCCCAAATTAAAAAGAAATCACACGATGGGAGTGGAGGACAGAAACTCGTCATTTGAGAAATAACAAACAGCAAAGAGACTGAGACTTTGTAATGTGGGGATTACACGGTACTTCTGGTGTGGTATTAAATAAATACCAAAGTCAAATAAAGTCAAATAAAAATCCCCCACCTTATGAAACAAAGAGATGCTTTGTGCTGACTCACTGCATCATACCCTTTCCTCCAGTGTCCCGCAGGGATACCTTCCATGTGTTCAACCTGCCAACAGCAGCAGGCGGTGTGGCCTCTGGGAAGAGTGCTAGTGTTGGGATCTCTTATGCATAAACTGGAGCTAAAGCCACCACAGTTACTCTGGGCACTCACATGATCTTGGCACTACAACATTTTCTCCTCCTGACTTTTGTCTTCCTCTGGCAACTCAGCTGAGGCCTGAAGTCACAGTACAGTGAAACAAAAGTACGGTTTCTGTATTTCAAGATGGCAGAGCATTAATTAGGACTGTGACTGGGGCTTCATCCTATGCTACATTACCAGCATGAAACAGAATGGGTGAATTGTTCTGCACTTGGCTCTGCTGGGTTTGCTATAACGTCTATCAGTGCTCAGTTGCATTTTTATTTTTCCCCTTTTCTCTGGCTACAAGAAAGGTTCAGGAGCCAGTGCTCAGAATTAAAGATAAGGTGAATCCAACCCCTTTCAGTCTGAGATTTGCTTGTTATCTATACGCGTCTTTTTAGAGATTAAATTTTGTACACTCACATCCCAGACAATTAACTGTGTCTTACAAAACTTGCATAAAGTAGCTCTGCTGATTGCCAGAGTTACTCACTATCCCAGCAACCCTGAGGGGTATGAGTCTCCTCTGTCAGACTCCTCTGGCACCTGATGTACTGCAATTAGCATGGCTTGGCGATTTATGTCTTTCCTGTTGGACAGTGACAGTGAGACCGGCTCACTTCTGCCATTTAAATGGCTTTCACTGTTGTTTTTCTCCCAGGAAACAGAAATCACAATTGCTTGGGAACAAAGCAGGAATTTTACTTTTTCTTCTTCATACATGATACCGTAAGTGTTGATATAAACCCCACACTTAGTTTTTCCACCTGGATTACTGACTGCGCCGCTGTTGTGTCAGCTAAGAAACGACGGTCCCTGATACTTGGCCAACTTATTTCACGCTTCCCTCAGCGTTTTCCCCGACGGAGACTCCACCGGCTCGCCGCGGTGGCAGACACCGCATGAATCACCAGGGGCTGTTTGCCTTGGCCCGCGGGTCCTGCGCTCGGGGAATGGGATTTCCATTCCCCGACGTTTCCCTTGGTCGACTTCCCTGGAAGGCTGCGCGGGCCGTACCCGGGGAGCACGGCTCTGGCCGGGAAGGATGCGCTGAGCCGCCAGACCGAAACCGCACCGCTTTTCTCTCGCAGACACCTCACGGCCCCCTCCGAGAGAGCCCCCTCTGCCGGAGCAGGCGCTGCTCGTGGGGCTGCGGGAGCTCTCCTCGCCGCCCGCCACAGCGCAGGGACAGCTCTGACAGGGAGGAACCGGCAGCGGGGCCGAGGTGCGAGGGGCGGCGGGGCCGGGCCGGGGCCACCGCGGCGGGAGCCCAGAGGGGCCGGCAGCCCCTGTCCCTGACGGGGCTGGCGGGAGGGAGCGGGTGGGAGCCTGGGACCGATGGCCCGTGTCCTGCGAGAGCCGTCGATTCCCTCTCTTTCCTCACGGCAGGCGGGAAGGAGCCGGAGAACAACCCCCTACTCATAGACGAGTCAAGCGGGAGGGAGCGGGACAACAGCGGGACCGCGTCCCTCACACGTGGCGGGCGGGAAGGAGCGGGACGACAGGTCGTACCCCTTCGGTGTGCAGGAGGGAAGGACCAGGACCGCGTCCCTGACGGCAGAAGCGGCTGAGGAGAGAGGAACCCGGCCCTCCACGGGTCCTCCCGCGGCCTCCCGGGGCCGCGCCGGCTCTGGAGGTCTGGGCAGGGCAGCCCGTGTCTCCCTAGCGGGACTCCCCGCTTTCCCTCCCCTCGGTATGGTTGAGCCGGGCCCCTGCTGCCGGGGACGGGGCTGGCGGGAGGTGGCTGCTCCCAGGGGGCGGGCGGGGGAGCGCCGTCCGGGGCCGCGCCGAGGGGAGGAGGCTCGCGCTCGCTCTCGGCCGCCGCCGCCGCTCGCGCCGAGCGGAACGGCCCCGCCAGCCCCTCAGGTAAGCCCGGCTCTGCCGCCTGCCCTGCCCCGCCTCGTCTCGCCTCTTCCGCCCGCCAGGCGGGTCCGCGGCGCCCCGCCCGGGGACAGCGCACCCCGCCGCGTCCCGCGCCGCCCGGCGGGGCTCGGCATCGCTGCCACCCCGAGTCACGGCACTGCCGGCGGCCACCCCCGCCCCAGGGTCCCGGCTCGGCGGAGGGATGGCCCTGCCCCGGGGGGCTTCTTCGGGTGGGGGGCGGCCGGGAAGGCCCCGCGGGCGGCGGGGGCTGCAGCGCGGGCGGCGGGGCCCGGCGGGGAGCGGGAGGCCGAGACGAGGGGCCGCCGCGGCGTCTGGGGCTCGGTTGGGTATTCGCTTGCTGGGTCCCGCTGGAGCGGTTTGCCGCTCGTGGTGCAGCCCGCAGGAGAAGGGTTTCCCTTTCCTCTGGATTGGGTGGGTCTGAGCAAACTCTTCATGTACCCTCTTCCCCGTGCATGCCGCAGTAACTCATTTAGCAGTGTAAGGAAAACCCCCCACTGTATTGTAAGATCAGTGTAGAATCGGAACCAAACTTTGCTTAGAAACGTGTTCGAGACTAGCCTGCAGGTGTCTTTAGCAGTTTGCAGCAGGGCGGGCGGCGGCTTCTCCCCGTGCCAGAGTAGAAGAGCTACAGCCCCAGGTAGCTTTGCGCTGCAGGGATCACCTCTGACCTGATGGGTAGGGTCTACCCGAGCTTCCTGAGAGCCCTGCGTTTGCTGGAGGTGGAAGGAGTGAGGGACGGTTTTCTGAATGTGTTTGCCCTGGAAACCCAACTGAAATGGTGCTCATTAGTCTGACAAAAATTATCATGGTATCTTTAATGACTACATATTCCTATTTCAGAAGACAGTTCTTTCTGTGTCAAACTGGCCTCTATCACTGCTAAGCTGTAGAATATTGTTGACTGAGAGAGAAGAATGTAACCTGCTGATTTATGTAATACTTCCTAAATGCTTGGGTTTGCTTGTGGGACCATCATTCAAAGGGTGAATGATCCTGACTGAGGTCTGAAAAGGTGGCATGTTGGGTTACATGTTATATCTGTACTTCTGTCAGACGGCTGACTGCTTCAGAAGAAATTATTGAACTGTATCCCGTCAAAAATTCTCCTTAAATCAAGAGCTTAATAAAATACACATATGGCTTTTCCATTAAATCCTACAGAATCTACAAAATAATTTTGGAGTATTACACTTCTCCTGTAGATGCTCAGCTTTAAGCATGAGATTTTCTAAACTTTTCCTCATGTGCTGCATATCACTGTGATATTCATCAAATTAGATTTATTTTATATCTTCAGAAAATGCAGCACTCAGTTACACAAGCTTAAGCTGCACTTAAGATCCTTAATCCTGCACTCAGTATTCACACCTAATTACTCTATGTGAGTCTCTCCATTGACTTCACTGGGATTTCTCATGAACAGGGGAATGCACATTCTACTGCTTATGAGCTGGGACTCAGGGACCCAGCTGTGATGGAAAAAGATGTTTTAGTCAGTCCAGGCAAACTAGGGAAAGGCTAATCAGATCTAAATACTCTCTCATGACTTATAAACCATCTCGATAGGAGGGTAAAACAGTAAGTACCATTTAATTATAATATGGGTATCATTAACAAGCTCTACTACAGCACTACTCATTGTTAGTGCTTTCATTATGAGCATAGAGTATTTGACATGGAGTGGGTTTAATCCCCAAATTATTGGTTTACAGTGGTGCTGGTAATGGGGTCAGTGTGACTTTGCAAATAAGTTTCAGAACTGTTGTATCCTGTTTTTTCTCAAACCTTTCTGTTTGCAGTTAAGAGTCTTTTATGGTTTGTGACTGTTTCAGAGACAAAACTAAGCAGCCTACATGTGTATCATATGTCATATAATATATGCTTTCATTTAAATACCTGCTCTGCATGCTAAAAGTGAATTTTCTCAGTTTTCCCAAGCTACTCTTCTGGAAACATTGTGGAAACTCTGATGTCTAGATGAGATTCAGTACCAGAAAGTGCAAATGAGTCTTCCTCAAAAGAACAAGATAATGAAAAGGTCTATTGTCCAAGTGGCAACTGAAGAAAATCATAGCATGGAGATTGGTGCTGTCATAAAATAAGAATTCCCACTGCTAGAGCTTGCTGTCTGACCACTGGAAACTATGCCGAGTAAACCATATTATGGGTGTACTGTTCTATAGCACCACTATTAACTTTTATGTGGTGAGTTTCTGAAGTTACTGAAATGGTTGTCAGCTTCATCTCTGAGCAGGGGTTGGACCTGATGGCTTGCAGAGGTCCTTTCTCACCTAAATCATTCTATGATTATGTGATTTAATAGTTATTCATTTTTCAGCAGTGATACCAGGAAGTCTGTATGTCATTTAGATGGACGACTTAAATTAAGTAACAGATCCCTTAGTCTTCTTCATTTCGTTAGAACTGTAAAAAATTAAATTATATATGTAGTACATTTACTCTAAGCCCTTTAGATAACAGTCTGTTGTGTAGAAGTCCTACCATGGTATTTACACCTGACAATAAAATTGAATACTGATCTCTGCTCTTTCTGATATGTTTTGGTGTCTGTACTCATCAATTCATGTGTGTGCTTATCTGTCCTCTGTGCTTGGATAGGGAAAGGACAACTCCTTTCCCCATCCTCAGCACTCTTTGGACAGCTTTCAGAATATGGTTGCCCTCCTGTATCCCGTAGCACCTTCAGCTGTGCTCTGCACATGGGTATCATGTACAGTGTTGGGTTTGTGGGAATATTTGGCTGACTACCAAAAGTCGTTCACCTCCCCTTCTAGGAACTGCTCTGTAATGCATTTTGGGTCTTCCCTGTACTGTTTCAAAATCTAAGTTAATTTACTCTACTGTCACATTTGATTTTATTAGTCCAAGTTACAACTCCACTGTGGGATTTTGTAGCAGCAGCTGGAATAAATAGGTACTGGTGGAGATTCAGCCACAGCCTAATTCTTAACCAAGGGAGGGGAATCTCTCAGTACAGAAAGCATTGGAATATCCTTTTAGTTGCCGGGGTAGGGATATGTGCTGGATGAGGAGGACTGTATGGAAGCATAGGAGACAAAGGTGAAAGACTTTGTGAGTCTTTGGTTGTCACCCTGTCCCCACCACTATGCAGACACATCTGGAACAGACATGTTGCTATCACATGCCCTTCTGCAGACATGAAACAACAGCTGCTAGCCATGAAGCTTCATGGACCCATGCAAATAATTTGTCCCAGTCTTCTTGCACTGGAGTACACAACTTCTGGTCCTAAATCCATTGCAGATTCAGGTTACTTGCCCTGTCTGGACGCTCATTATTTCAGATTGATAGAAGACTGATGTTGCCAGGTCAACAGTTACTTTTGTTACTGTGGTGGCTTGCTGCGCTACTGTGAAAGCTGTTTGTAATTGGGTTGGCTGTCTCAGAATACACCAGAATTACTAATTGACTTTCAGATAATGAGTTTCCCTGATTTATCTCATACTACTGACAGCACGAATGGTCAAAGTTAGCCTCTTAAAAGGAGCTAAAGAATGTAGTAACAAATGAGTACTGCTCTGCTGCTTTGCAGGGCATAGTGCAATTGTGGGTAGGTTCATGTGCACCTAGTGCCTGCCATCAGGGTTGAGCAGCATGTGAGGAATTTACAAACTTACAGCACCTGCAACCTCATTTCCTCTTGGTGATTTAACCCTATTGGTGAAATGCAGTTGACAGTCATGATTTAGAAAAGGTCCTGTCCTGTGCTGCTAAGTCTAGAGAAGCCCTCCTCATGCAGCAAGGAGTCACAGAAAATTCAGTCCATCACTTGGTGGAACAGGATGACAGTAGAGTGCTCTTTTGTAATGATGAAGGCAAGATGGTGCTTCTTGCTGGTATGCTAAATATCACCCTTCCAGTCGTGGCTACCTGCCCTCATACAACACCTGCATGGCTAGGGACAGATGTTTTATGATGTTGGACTCTGTGGGCCACTGTAGTTGTTTTTTAGAACTGGAAAATGCCTGTGTCAGCAACTGGTCCAGAAAGACAGAGGAAATTGCTAATACTCTATGTCCTGATGCCCATGCCACACAGAGTGATTTTAATGAGTAGTGAACTAGTAATGCATGTGTTGGCTTGTGGATAGTGAAGTACTTCGGAACATATTGTAACTGATAGTTAAAAGGGCTTTACAGTATCTGCAGTCCATTTTTTTTTTTTAATTTCTGAGATGGTGGGTTGAGAAGGAGGTATTTTGTGGCTTTCATGCAATAAGACCTCATTTCTTTTTCAAAGTAACTCACTGTGCTTGCTGATTTGGGGACACAGACTCTGATTTTATTGACTTACATAGATTGCTTGCAGTTCATTTACCTTCAGTAAAAGCTTTTGATTTGATCACAGTTTCCTGTTATCTTAGAAATGGATGGATAATAAGGAATGCTGAAAGAACTTCAGAATGGTTCTCTTCTATGCACTTATGTTCTTTATAACTTAAAAATGCTGAGGTTAGGTCTGCTGGCAGCTTAATGAAAGTAAATGGTTGTCTCTTTTAACTACGAAACAAGAAAAGCTGAAGGCAACCTCTTTAGTGGTAACTGCTGCCTCTGGTGCTTTTTTGTTTTCTCTTTCCCTCCCATCTATGATGAGAAATTATGTAGTGTTTAAGAGAGGGGATTTGCAGGTGTTGATGTTCCATGTAACTACTGAGAATTTCCCCTTCTGTGCATTGTGCCAGTTTTGGTGGTAGCTGGAGAAGGTGGAGAGGTAGGGATTTGTGGAGTTTATGTTTCTGATCTAGCCTTGGAAGGAAACTTATACTGCAAGACAAGGAGGGAGACCATACAGAGGAACAGAAGGCATGAGCTGGAACATATTACTACCCTAGTTTTCTAATTTCTTTTTCAGCATGATCTGCTCAGCAAAGACAGGTACATTTTTAAGGTACTTGAATGAAAAAAAGGTGGTCTTCCAGGCCAGTGGAGGAGTTTCCTGATTCTCTGTAAAAGAAATTTTCCTGGAGAAGAGTAAAAGATGAAAGGACACTGACTTCAGCATAAGCCACAGAGCATCTCTTTTTCCTTGTTATTATTTAAGAGTTATCAGAGTGAAGAGGACAAATATTAATAACCTGCACCATGCAGGAGAAGGTCACTGATTTATCACCATTGACACTGAATATTCAGTAGTGTCTCTGTCCAAAATAGCCATCAATACCTTATGAGGAGACTTCCATGGGAAGATATTTGAAAGCATAGAAACAGGCTTGTATTGTTTCACTTCTGTCCAGCAAAGGAAATAGGTATTTTAAAGATGAAATCTCAATTTTATATTTCAGTATTCCTACACTGTAGTTCATGAAAATCCATAACAGTGCATCAGAAAAATTACTCTTATGGATTGGTATATGGCTAAGCAAGCACAGGTAAAATTGATGAGAACCCACCGTGGCAATATTCAGGTCTTGACTAGCAGCCAGTTAGGGAGCGAGGGAAGTCTTAAAAGAACAGAGAGCCTGTCTGTTTACTTGCCATCTTCTAGGGGAATCTCCTTTTATGCCAAACTTCTTCTAGACAGCTGCAGATACAGCAAGCAGCCCTCATCAGATTGTACCTCTGTGAGCAGCAGTTGTCTCTTCTCTGTTAGCAACTCCTTCACATGTACAGCACAGCACTGTGCTGCACTGAGTGCTCCAAGGCTGCTGTGAAAGCCCTACTCTTGTTCCTCTCACCATGGGTAGAGGAGTGGAGCAGTGGAAGCTGGTGAATCTGGTGCTCAGCCTGGTAGAGCCCCATGGGTTGCCACACCTCCTCTTGCTGTTTTTTTCTTTTGAGCTGTTCAGGATGTTTGTGTTGCAGGGACTTGGTCTTGGGTCTGCCCAGGGGAGTGCTGACAGCTGGAATCAAAGTGCCCAAACGTAATCTCCAGGTAGCCACAAAAATAAGACTTTGTAAGTTTGGTACTTTGGGAATGTGTTCTCAGCTGGTAGAGCAAGGGTTAACCAACAGTGGGAAGATACAGAGGTCTGTGGCAGAAGGGCTTAGCCTGCTGGGAAGAGGAGGTGTTAAATTCCAAATGTGGTGCAGTAAACACCATCTAGCTTCTAGAGTGAAGACAGGAGAACTTGCAGAAGACGCAGAAGATAAACAGAGAACAATGGGAGGACTGTATGTGGAGCAGCCATGCAACCACAGTACAGATTGGTCATGTAAAAATGGACAGTGGACACAAATATGTACCTGGAACTAGAGCAAAGCACACACATCTAGGATGTCATCATCTCAGGAAAGCAGCACAGAAGCTTTCAGTGTGGATGAAAGTGACAGCAGGCTTGGATCCATATACGTTATCACATACACAGCCTTTGGCTTTGGGAATTTGGGTTTGGGGTTTTTTTTGTTTTTTTCTCCTCACTGAAAATGGTTGTAATTTCACTTATATTTTTATTTTAGATTATATGTATCATTTTTTTAAGATGAGGCAACTAAAGCTCTTCTCTGTTAAGTATCACTTTAATTTAAAACAGTATTTTGTGTGGGTGGGAGTATGTTCATAGTAGATTTTTCTTTAGCAAGAGTTGGATTCTTTTAGGTGGATCTCTAAGTAGATTTATTTTCTGATTATCAGACTAGTAGAGATATTGAGATCTGAGGACTAAGGTTTCTGAATCATACATAAATACTATTGAACAATATGTTATTCAGTGGTTCTGTTTCTTTAGTACCCCAACCTTACTTTTCAAAGGGGCTGGTAAAAATTGCACTCAATTGAAAATGTACTGCTTTAATGTATTTCAGAATTCAATGACAGCTAATGAATGTTTATGGAGACATTTCAGTTTATATGGTTAGTTAATCATATAATATTTGCATGCTATGTAAATGTTTTCCTAACGGAATTCAAAGACTTCCAATCACAACAAATAAACACTTTTTTTTTCTTAATTCTGGAGTTGCTTATGGACGGCTGTGAGTGTAGTGATTTGAAACTCTGACCAAATATCAAAAATTCCTACAAAGGTATAAAATATTTTAAGTGTCAGAATGTGGGAGGGTTTAGTTTGGGGTGGGACTGTCCTGAAGACACTGCTTTATCACCATTTTCTTTGGCATCATGCTGTTACTGGGTCATTTAGCAATGTGTTGTGAAGGCTCTGCTGCACTGTCCTTGGTTCTCCTTTAACACCATCAGGCACTGCTAAAATGGTTTTACTTAGAGTTTAGTGACATCTTCACAGCTGTTTAGGGTGGATAGAAAGGAGGGATGAGTTAGGCCTCTGATAAGTAGGTGAGAGCCAGGAAGCCCTCTTGAGCATTCTGTTCATGCCTAGTTCCTGTAACAGCCTTTCAAGGAGGATATTTCTCTACTCTCCTTAGCCCTGAGAGCATGGCTACTGTTTTTCTAAAACATTGGTGCTAGAATTGGCATGTATCCTTGAAGTCTGTTTGCCTTGTGTGCTGAAGGAACAGGCCTGAGCGAGAGGAGACCCCCCAGCACAGCCCTGTGTGTGTTGATGTTTTGAGGAGTGAAGAGACAACCTGGGCTTGGTAATCTCCACTGTAACAACTGCTGCCTGTTGCCTCCAGCGAAACTTAGTCCCATTTCCAGTGGTGTGTGCTGTTTCCAGTGTTCATCTGTTTCTGACTAGAAAAATTCTAGCAATAATACCATCCAGATGCCCAGAAATTTAATTTGTTTTGTGGCCAGTTTAATAAACACCAGCTATTTCCATCTCTTTCCAAGTTTGAATGTCCTTAAATCATGTATTGCCCATTACTGGATAATATTGAACATTGAAGTAAGGCTGGGCATTTTGAGAGCAAAGACTCATTTTGGCATATGCACCAGAACATTCTGTTTGCATTTGGGGTTGCTGACTAGGATACACAAAAGGGAAAATAGATTGATAGTCAGAAAAATACATTATGTATAATGGTTGTATGGGACAGACTGAAAAATAATGAACAACATATCTTTATTAGAGAGAAAATATTTATTCAGAATTTTCCTTTCTGCAAGTGAACACCTCATGGTGGGAAAGAAAATAAATTACCATTCAGAACTGAAGCATTTAGTTGCCTTCTGTTACATATCTGCTTATCAGGTTTAGGGCCCTGTTAAAATTGTTTTCAATGTCTTAGTTACTTCACAAGAATTACTGTTAAAATTTGCACTGCTCCAGAAGTTCCACTCAGAACAGTTCTTTCTTGTGAAAGTGGGAAGTTTTATCCATCTCTTCCACACCTAGGGGAGCTCTTTCCTAAGTTTCATCGTATCACCCACTCCAAGACTGAATCTAGCTCCTGTGGGATGCTCTCAACCACAACAATAAAGTTTTGGGGGAGGGTAGAAGGAGTCTCCATCTGAGGAAGCCACCAATGGGGAACACAGCCAGAAAATGAGTCTCTAGCATGTCAATCTTTGTTTTCTGTTTTGTGGCACACTCAGAGTCAGCCATGGCTTTTCATGATGCATTAACCAGTTCCTGGTCAGGAATCATCTCTTAATGTAAGAATTTTGCCTGTCAGTTTGTTCTTCTGTGTGATAAAATTTCTCCAGAACCTGTGGCAGACTCCTTGCCAGTCCTCAGGAGTCTATTCCTGTAAAAAAAGATTAATCTTTCACTGTTATCTTCATGTTAGCAACTATGGACTGTCTTCTGAAAAGGAAGCATGAGTTTTCACCAGCTCACATTTAGAGTTGCTGTTTCTGAAATACATTTTCTTCTTTCTATTTTAATTCTCCAAGATTTTCTGAAGCAAAAATCCCTCAGACTACAGGAACCATTAAACTTCTGAAAAAAAAAGCAAAGAACTACTGAGTGGAATAACAAAAAAAAATTGTGTCCTCCTCAAACCTTTTAATGCAGACAGGCTGAGTGTCTGCATTTAAAGCTTTTCTTGCTTTAAAAATACTTGATTATTATGAATTGTTGTCGGTGTTAACTATGGACTTCAACTAACAATACTTACAGATTCTATACAGGGACTGCCAATTGCTACATTATTATGTAGACCTTATTTCTTGAAGTTATATGCATTATTCCGTGCCAGTGTGTCTGCATGTTTGTGGTGGAAGGGAAGCAATGCCTCTGGGTGGCTGATGTGGTTGGAGTGCATCCTTTTATGTAATCAGAGAACTTATCTCCTTCTCTCTTGTATTGCAGTTTTACATCCTTGTGTGTCCTTCTGTTTCTTGAAGATGAAGAAAATGGTTGCATGTTTCTTTCTGCTATTTGCACATGCTCTGCTTTCCACTGTCATGGCAAAAGATCTCCCTGGAAGACATTTCACCCGAAAAAGGGATGTTAACACACAGTCTCTACTGCGTAAGTTACACACAAAATACCCCAAACACCACTACCAAAAGCTGTCTCAAATACAAATGATAAAAGGCATAAGAAGCTGGCCAAACCTTGGCTGAATTCATTTATAATAAAAAGGAGATTTTTATTTGCCAGCAGGTATGTGATAAAGTTTGTTGACCAGGTAGCAGCTGTTAAAAGAAGGTGTTTACTTTTGGGGTACCAGATTTACTTTATGTAAGTGGTATGAAATAAATATTTGCTACAGGACTGTTGGCCTGAAAAAAGGAAACAACTTCATTTTCAGTGTTTAGAGAAAATACCTGCTGGTCCATGAAGGTTCTGTCAAATGTGCCTTTTACCATGCCAGAAAGTTTTAGCTGTCGATATGTATGTAATGTGCATAAAGATGATTGACTGGAAATCTGTGGCTATTGAAATGAGGCTTCTCATTACAGTACTTGATGCTAATCCTTTCATTTTTTCAGATTTATTTATAATGAGTAGCTTATTTTATAATGAGTAGGTTTTTTATAATGAGCTAATTTTTTTCTCTTTTGCCAAAAATCTTAGGACAGGGTGTATAAGTTTCATCTTGTGGGCTGTCATATTTTAAAACATAAGATTCATCTCCCTCTTGTGGGTCATCACCTATGCATCACCTAGAAGTCAACTTTTTCATCTCCTAACAGTTTGTGACTTAGAATAACTGTCTTTTGCTAATTGTTTAAAGTAATTGCCAGGTTATGAAAACACAGTGTGGATGGGGTTTGGACACAGCCTGTCACTAGGGATTAATGATTGACATCAGTTGTAGATTTCATCAGATACCTTTCTCCAGCCACTGGGAGATGGTAAGTGGACTCCATAAAGGTCATCTAACCTAAGTGAACATGAGGAATGTGAAATGTCCTGCAGAAGATATATTGGAAAGAAAGAAGAAGAAGGAAATAATATGGGAGAATGGGTGACAGAGAGGAGAGCACCAAGTTTTATCAGTGAAACATTTCTCTAAACAAAATGTAATCCTTTAAATAATGTAAAATTCCATAAAGTACCATTCACATGTGTTAACTTAAAAACACCAGTTTTCAGTTCCAATAGGACAAATTTAAAACAAAAGACAACAGATTTCCATTTCTTATTCATCTTCCCCAAAACTAATAGATGCGGTCTTGAAACACTTGGAGTTCTGCCACTGAAGGCCGAAAACCACAGCTCTGGAGATGTAATTCACAAAAAAACCACAGATATAGAACAACAAAGAGAAATGCCCACATTCACACCTTACTTACGAATCTCAAACTTTCTAAAATCCTGAATTCTGAAATGTGATTTATAGCAACTCTTCCCGAAAATTTTAGGGTTCCTAGCAAATACCCTAAGTGAGCTTATTATTTTAAGAAAGAAACTGCCTGTCCCTCTAGAAAATGAGTGCAAAGGCAAGGTGTTATGTGGAGAAACTGAAAGTGTCACATTTCTCAGTTGCCATTTTACCTGTGATTTTTAAAAATTCCTTTTATAGCCTCTTTTTCAAATCTAAATAGTGGAAAATATATGAAAGGTATTAGCACTCAGTATAAATCAAAATTTGTAGATTAAATTATTTATTTCTTCTTTCAAAAGCCAAGATATTTCTGGTCCCTGTATTTGGAAACCTCTGGATCCCTACTCAATTTGGCATGTGCAGGATGCAAACAGTTCTGGCTAAAGGAACCTTTTCAAGACATTAAATGATGCAAAAAACTTGGAACATTCTGTGATCCAGCCTGTAAAAGTACGTGGCAGTTTGGAGTCAGACTCTTGGGCCTTGCATTCTGTTTCAAGAAATTAGGCCACTTGCTTCAGGTTCAGCAATGGATAGAAACAGCAGCATGGTAAAAACATCCCTCTCTGTGAAGAACAGAATGTAAAATGCCACTGTGCTGGAAAGCTGAGTGTTCCTTAAATGGCATGAGAAAGAACAGGGCCAAAACATGATCTCAGTGACATCAAGTCAATAGACTTAATAAAATCCCTCGGGAATTCCAGCAATTTCACAGGGATTAGAAGTTGTCACATTCTATATAGTATGTGTATTATAAGTAGTGGTGGTGATGATAATTGCTGCTGTTGTGTAAAGACTTGCTTGGCAGACAAAAGGGAGCAAAATAGCTGTGAAGAACCAACAGGTACCTGGAAAAGTAATAAAAGTTAAGGTTGGGGGTTGGGGTTTTTTTGGATGGAAGTCTTTTCAGGACTAAAATGAAGATTTATGCTATGTAAGTATAGTAGTATGAAAATAATTTTATTCCTTTTTTCTTAATTTCACCATTTTTAAAACAAAACTGTACTGCTGTGATAACTCTTTACTGGTAAAATACCAGTAGTGTCCATGTACAGAAGTAAAAGTCATTGCTCTAGGAAACTGACAAGTTAAATAAGTAAAATGAAATGGATGAAAAATTCTATGGGATTGTCCATATAGAGAGAAAGGTACTTTGAGATCCAGGTTTAGGAGGATTCAATTTTTCATCAGCCATGCACTAATACTTTATAGATTTCTTAAAAGTCTTGTTAGGTCTAATTGCCTATACATTTTAACAAAGTCTTCTGAAGGAATGAGCTATGTCTGAAAAGACATGTTTTTCTTATTCCTCAATTTTTCAACTGAATCTGAATGTACGCTGTTTTAATTTGGCAGGTCTTTGCATTGCTTATTGCTATTTGAACCATTATTGCTATAGCTAATAACTTCTCTTAAAGAGCTGAAATATTTTGTTCAAGGATCTATCGAAAATAGAGTTTTTGGAACTCTCACTATGTGGCCCTTGAAAGCCAAACTGCTTTGCAGGTTTTTCTTTTATTAAACACTGAGTCAGACTTCCAAGTATTAAAAACTTGTCAGTTGTGCCAAATTAATTAACTTTTAACATTTTCTTAAATCTTTCTTGCAGCATATTAGATATGCATGTATTTCAAGTAATAAAAGAATTTTTATTATATTGCTAGAAGATACTGTTTTCATGCAGGTGTATTTATGTTTTAAAGGCTTGTTTCCATAGTTGTGCAAGATCTTGTGAAACAACAGAAAGAAATAGGATGGTCAGTTTTTCTTTTCTGTAGCAGACACCAGTTGCCTCTCCCCTTATGTGACATATGAACTAAATTTTGCCTTCTTTTTCCCCTCATCAGTACTTTGATCCAGAATTTGGATCAAATTTGCCTTATCCTGATTTGTGAAAGGAAAATAATATTTTGTTTTCTTCTTAGGAAAAGCAGTAATATACTTGCTACATGGTTATAAAGATAAAATTATTTCTCTTAGATTAGCTGATTCCCTTCAGATATAATGAAGTGGACTTCTGTACCTAAATAGACTGATGAAGAGCTGGGTCAGTTGTCCAGAGTGGTGGTTTCCATACCATGTTTGCAAGGGCAGTCAGGGTACCACAGCACCCTTCAGGTTCCATATCTGGAAGCAACATGTGACCAGTCCTTGCAAGATATGGTGCTTTTTTGGTGTTTGAAGTTGTGGGGTTTTTATTGAAGCGGATTTTGGACTTAGGCCCTACTGCATCTTAATCATTTATTATAAAACAAAGCAAATCAAAATTCCTACATTATTAAAAAAAACCCACAAGTTTTTGTGTTTGCTTTTTTTCTTGATGACCTCTGTTCTTGTAAACTGGGCATGTATTTCATTTCACATGGGCATACTTCTTTGGAAAGATATGAAGTGAATGCATGAAAGCTGTAGTGAATACAGTGAAGGCTGTAGAATACTATTCAAAGCAATAGCATTCCTTCTGTTCCTTAGGAATATAAAACATGCAGCTACATGATTTTGAAAATAACTATGTAAGGAGAAAAGCTAGTTTAGGGGGCATTCCTTTAGCTAATACATGATACCAGTAGAAACTACAAAAAATTAACTGATACTGCACAAAATTAAAACAGAGGGGAAAGGAGGCCAAGAAGGAAATGTACTTGGCTCCTGTTCAGTGGAAGCTGCTGCAAAACACAAATACCCCTGTCTGTGTTAAATTACATTTTACAACAAAATAAACAATTATTTGTCTCTTGGTTGTATATGTGTGATTCCACTAATAATATGAAGGGAAGTAATAGGAACTACATGGAGCACTCACTAAATTTATGAATCACTTGCTACAGCCACTTAAAATTAATCGAAATATTCTTATATCCAACCCAGTTCTTAAACTTGAGTTAACTTTAGGGCTTAAGACATTATCAGGTTAAACATTCTGAGTTATTTTAGCAGCAAATCAGAGGGGAAAGTATGTGACAAAAGTGAGCCCAACCCATGATGCTTCTGTGGAGCGCAGATAAGATTCCTGTTTAGTTTTGTTTAATTCGTTGTATATTTATACAGTAAGAGCTGGCCAGAGATCTCTAAATTTTTCTGATGTGGACTGTTAAGCCAATGTGGGATGCTTTCTGCTGTAAGAAACTCAGTCACAGCCTCAATGTATGTGCATGTATATTATTTCTTCACATAAATGCAACCCTGCCAAGTTTTATGTCCTCAGACATAATCCTGTCGGAAAGTAGAATCATTGTAACTGAACTGCAATTGAAATCAGAATTGTGTCACAGTAACTATATCATGTATTAGACATACTGTACTGGTATAGTACTAGGGGAGATGAAAGCTCTTCTGTGCAGCAGATGAAGGTAGGAAGTAGTTGCAAATTACATCTTTTCAATTACCACATAATTAGTTAAAATATAAGCACAATCCTAGCCAAACTTTTGTAAGGGTACGGGGTAATCAAATACCTATCCATTTATTTACCTATCAACTCTCTATTCAAAACTTGAAGTTGCCATATAAATAGAAACATATTATGTTTTGAAAGAAAGCAAGCAAAGCATTTTACAGTCTGCAAAATCACCTGTTTCTTCCTTCTGAAGTGTGTAGATACATACTGCAATCTTTGTGCCTCAAGCAATATTAGTAATGGTGTGTTTTGCTTCCCAGTAGTGCTTGTTTCAATAGTTGAGAGGTCACCCATGAACTTTATGCTGACTCTCAAAACTTCAACTTTCATCTTAATCTCTGAGCTGTTGGCCCCTCCTCCATAGGAGCCGCTTTTTCAGATTCTGAGGTAGAACAGTAGAACACCCTCTCTCTGTGGCTTGGTTTGTGCTGAGGCTGTACCTCCCCAGCCCCTAACAGAGGTCCTGGAGTCTGAGAAAGAGGGATCTAATCAGCAGTCATATCTCTGCCAAGCCAGTTGTTCCCTGCAGCAGCTGTTATCCCTTAAACAGCCCCAGCTAATGAGCCATGAGGACTAGCTGTGACCATGACAGACCTCAGGGATTTATGTCCTAATCTGAGTATGCTCATCTGCAGGCAATTATCATGGAGATCAGAAAGTTTGCATTTTGGTTTGTGCTAGCAGTTTTTAACCACAGAACAACATTGTGCTTGCCAACTCTTGTATTTAGTATTCATTATTAATTTTCATGTGTCAAAATCACATTCACTTTTAAGCCACCTACAGGGTACTTCTGTAATTTAAGTTATATGGAATATAATTCAATTTCCAGCATCACAAGGAATTGTTTTGTATTTCTTTAATGTGTATTCCCTCTAACAAAGTCTTTTCCTCTTTCCTCCTTCCTTCCTTCTTTCTTTGTTTTGTTTTCTTATTCTTTTAATTTGCCCTCTCCCTTTTTTTCTTCTTTTCCCTTTTTTTTAAAGGTAATTTGTAATTTTTCCACAGGATGAAAGAAATCTGCTGTTACAGAAAAAACTGAGTCATGAACTAAACATCAAGTGATCTTTGTATTTCTGAATTTGTTTGTTACAACCCCCACGAATTACTGTGAAATGCCATTTCTGTTTGAAAAAGAGTTTGCCTTGACAATAATTCAGTGAGGAAAATTACTGTGAGTAAAAAAACTGTTGTTATGTGTATATTCTCAAGGAGCTCAAAGCCTCCTCTGTGTATTATGTCTTGAAGAAAAATCAGGCAAAAGAAAGAACCCTGATGTTCAGCAGTGTGCTGGTTTTGACTTCACTTTGAGCACTTTAGCTTAATTTAAAAAGCACGTATGTGCAAAATTAACTTGAAAATCTTGGAAACAGCATTTGCCTGACTTAAGGAACATCTCATTTTATAGGCATGAATAGGTAATCAGACATTATTGTGGATGAAGAAAACACACCTTAAATTGCTCTGGAACCTTGAAGACACCATCTTATTTAAGTACTACTGAAGTGGTAGAACTACTAGTTCGCCAGTGGACATGATGTCCCACATGTTTTGGGAGACATGGGGAATGGTATATAGCACAATCCCAGCATGCTGTTTCTGAATTTGTTCTGGAAAAGAATCTAATACTTAGACCGTTACCAATAGATAGAAATATGTGGTTTCAGGTCAGCTGATCAATGAGTAATGTTGAGGTTGCTAACAGCTTTCCCTGTAAACAAAGACATGGGCAACTTTAAAAAAAAGTATGGATAGGAGTTTTTAAAATATTAAGCTAATGTTGTGAAAGCAAGACACCATAAACTCACTAAAGTCACATTTTCCCCCTAAATTTTCTCTGCTGCTACTAACAATTGTTTACTTTCTGTATCTGTTCCTTCTCTAATAATTTCTGTGTCCTTCCAACGGCACCCCAAGTAGCTTAGGCAAGATAGGAGTCTCAGATCTTCAAGGAGAAAACTAAAAAGATCACCTTCTCCCATACAATCACCTTTTTCATGTTGGTTGTGATTTGATGTTTTGCAGGTGAGTGCAGGAAAAGACAATCACAATTAGAGTAAGTGCTTCCAGGCTGCCTGTGGGAACAGGATGCGAAGTAGGATTAGTGTGTGTACCACAAGTTTCCCCATCATGGCTCAGAAAATTAATTCCTCATCTCTTATGGGTGTAAGCTATCCTTAGCCAAGAGCACATAACATTTGTTTCTGTCAGGAAGTGGTGGGTAGATGTTCATGTTGCCATGTGCCTGAGGATATCAGGATACTTTATCCCTCTGTCCAGGTGTTCCACTGCCTGCAAGGAAAACAACCTGCTCCCTGGTCCTCCTGACCATGAAAGCAGGTTTGACTGCTGTCAGGAAATGCAAGTTTCTATCTCAGAACAGCTGAAATAACCAGAAAGAGCTAAGAAACTTGAGGCTATCCCTACACCATGCTTTGGCTTCATACCAGAGACAGCACCAGTATTGGTAAAGAAATGAAGAAATACTAGGAGTCAGTCCTGGGACTCTGGATTTAGAGAGATTCAGTGTTAATAATGACCTTGTTATTTGGAAAAGCATGACAGAGAAGGAGTAGGAATAGTGACGTGAAATGAGAACAAAGTAATATACCCCCCTGCAGTGACTAATAATGAAGTATTTGCATGTAGAAGGAAATGTAAATCTCTGGACAAGAGCCTCCTGCTGTACAGTTCTCCCAGCAATTTTTGAAGTTCAGAAAAGATTTTGTCAGAGGCAATAAAGAAATGTCTGCAGGCTGTGTTCCATTTAGTGATTGTTCCCAGATGAAGAAATTTGTAAGGAAAGGTGGGTGAGCTGCCAAACTCATAATGAATGTTTGGGTTAGGGCCATAGGCCTGTGTGTTTGGGGAAAGATTCAGAGCAAGGATGGGGCCAGAGAGTACAGGGTAAGCCTTGGATCCAGGGCCTGTCCCAGAGCTGGGAAGAGGTGGCGTCACCTGCAGAACCAAGTGCAGCATGTATGTGTGATAGGAAAGGGGTATTGAGCAGTTTCTAACATTTCCTTCAGGAACTATATTATATCTGAAATGTACCATACCATACTTTGTCCATCTTTGACTTAAAATGAGAAAAAACCCAAAAGGAGTGGAAGCTAACTTGCTCAAAATGTCTCACTAGAGACAAGAAGTTCTTGGAATTACGGCTCTTCTTCATTTATTCTTTGCAACAATCATAACCACAAAATGTGTTTTCCAAAGCATTTTGTGCTTGGTATGTTTATGAATGAATTGGAAATTTAGCTATTCTTCACTTGCATAATTGTGTGGCAAGAAGATTAAACCTTCTTGATGACCTAAGAAATCCTTCAGAGTTATCTGAGAACCTGTCAAACAAAATCTTTCTGGCTGGATATTTAGCTAGGAAAAACCAGAATTCTGGACCTTAAGAAAAAAATATTTGACACCCAGCAAGTTCATATGTCTTTTAACAAATTTTGTAGGACTTACACAGAGATTTATAAGCCAAGAAGCTGTAAAAAGAAGACGGGCAAGTAATATTGAGGGCTTGATGGAAAATGAAATAATAAAATGGCAAAGAAAAAAGATACATTTAGGAAGAAGTAAAATATGATAACTGGGAGAATAGTTTTCTCCCCCTTTTATTTAATGTTGAGTGAAGACTTGTTCTGTTACTCAAAGATAAAATCTAAAAATAAACCTGGTGTTGCTGCTGGCACTGTCACAGAACATGTAATTTTTGTGTATGCATTACTGGGGGAGTGAGCTAAGAAACACAAAACATGAAAATTGCCATTAAAGCCTGCTCAGGCAATAATTTTTCTATGATCTCATTTTTTCTTAACTGATTTAATCCTTCCTTTTTGCTTGAATTGTTATACTCTATAACAAACATCTTTTTCATGGAGCTAATATTTACTTGTTGTAAATTACTCTTTCAATGTCTAAACTTTGCTGTAGTGTTTACCAAATTGAGCTAACCTTCTTTAACATTTATCCATTCTCATCTATTAGGATAAGGACCTACATAACCAAATAAGTAATATCTAGATTAAAAAAAAAAGAAAGTATTAAGGAGTCATAAAGATGTAGGACAAAACCAGAAAATAGCTAACTCATTTTTAAACAAGCAGTTTTTTCAAGAGAACCAGCTTGCAAAAACTTTTGAAAAATCATCATCTAAAACTTGTGTCCTTTGAATGTGTTCAGTTTGAATATCCGCAGATGGAAATGTTTGAGGAAATGAAACAGTGCTGGGAACATTCTTGGGCATTGGAACTCCACCCTTACTGTTGCTGTTAAATGGCTGGAACTGTCTCTGGCCCACAGTGACTAGCAATCTCCATGCGTCGTTCAGAAGGTACAGACAATAATCCCTACAGGGATTATTCCCAGGAGGCCTCTTGCATACAGCCACTCTGAGCAGAAAGGTGAGTTTAACACCGTGGATGCAGGCCAGCTGGCCTCTGAGCTTAGCTGGTACCTTAGACTGCTCTGTGGCACTGAGACCAGTGGTACAACGTGGCCTGCTTCTGTGCTGGGGAACACCCTGAGCTCACAGACCAGTTCCATCCACATAGGATGGATCCCTGGCTCATGCTGCTTTCCATATCATGCCTGAGAACTGCTTGAGAAAATGTGAATTGTCCTCAGACAAGAGTATCAGGAACAGTTCTAATGATTTAACAGCCTAGAAGAGTCAATTCCAATGCCCAAGAAAGCTCCCTAGTGCTACTTTAGTTGTATTAAGGGAATGTAGCATTACTGAAAAATAAGACGAGAAGATAGAAACACACTCTCGGACACAGACCCTGTGTGGGTGAGCAAAATCAAAACAGAGCCAGCTTTGTCAAAGCCAAAATAGGCTGAGCATAATTTGCTTTGAGAAAGGAGTAGAAGGAAACCTGCAGTCATCCGATAAAATGACTTAACAGAATTTTCAACTTTAGAGGAAATTAAGATGCTCAATATTACTTTAAGCTTTGTTTTGTGTATCTCTCAGTAATTTGATCCCATCTGGATTCTTCCCAGTAGAACTGAAATTTCCTTGCATTGTTAGTTGTCCAAAGGTGGCATCACTGTAACTGTCATTTACAAAGTGGATATTGAGTAGAGAAGGAGAACATATTTACTACTGAATTGATCTTTCCTTCTGTCTTTGTCTTGCCTCTCCTGGCTTCCCCTTTGGATAATACAACCCACACTGAGGGGGTTTTTTTAACTTTTGTGTTGGCAGTACAAGACCTCTGCTGACTTAGAAGTAGGTTTATGGATGAGTAGCTCTTTTCAATGGGTATGTCAATTTTCATAAGAGTGAAGGGGAATTACTTTTAGTTATGAAGATGTTTGCCAAAGTTGTGAGAAAGTTCCCTGTTTAAAATGAGAGCTGGTCAGAGGAAGAGATTATAATTCACAGGACAAATGGAGAAGCATGTAACTGCTAAAAAGCTATCACTGAAAATATATCTGAGGGGATGAGTGTTTAGGTTTGTTAGTCATTACTACTGATTGCCACTCCTCAAAATACCACCAAGCTAGATTTTTTGTCTTTAGAAGAGTTACATTTTATTTTTCACTGAGCCCAAGTTAAACCAACTTTAATAGTTACAGAGTTTTAAAAAAATTCATACCAAATAAGAAGACAAAGATTTTAAATACATCGTGATTGGAAATGTGTGGTATTTCTATAAATAGAACTTTGGAATATACTGTGTTTCATTCAGATGAATAGATTTTTCTGAAGTAATTCAACACAATGTCATGTGTTTCTGGTAGTACTATCCACCAATGCTCTCCAGGCTTTTTCCCACCAAGATTCATTCCAGACTTCAGAATAGAGAAAAATGAGTCTCTTCAGACTGGGATCCAAATCTTTATGTTCCAGTTAAAAGGATTCAACACCATGGCTGTAGTTTTGACTTGTTTTCACAGAATCACAGAATGTGTCATGTTGGAAGGGAGCACAGTGGATCGGTCATCTGGTCCAGCCTCCCTGCTCAAGCAGGGTCATCCCAGAGCACATGGCACAGGGTTGTGTCCAGATGGTTCTTGAATATCTCCAGTGAGGGAGACTCCACCACCTCTCTGGGCAGCCTGTTCTGGTGCACCTGCACAAGTAAAGAAGTTTTTCCTCATGTTCAGGTGGAGCTTCCTGTGCATCAGTTTCTGCCCATTGCCTCTTGTCCTATTGCTTGGCACCACTGACAAGAGCCTGGCTCCATCCTCTTGACACCCTCCCTTCAGAGACTGATAGACATTGATGAGGTCCCCTCCCAGTTGTCTCTTCTTGTGGCTGAACAGGCCCAGCACCCTCAGCATTTCCTCATAAGAGAAATGCTGCAGTCCCCCCATCATCTTTGTAGCCCTCCTCTGGACCCACTCCAGTAGCTCCATGTCTCTCTTGTACTGAGGAGCCCAGAACTGGACACAGCACTCCAGATGATGCCTCACTAGGGCTGAGCAGAGGGACAGGATCACCTCCCTCAGCCTGCTAGCAATGCACCCCAGGATACCTTTGGCCTTACTGGCCACAAGAACACACGGCTAGCTCATGGATATTTCATTGCCCTCCAAGACCCCCAGGTCCTTCTCTCCAGAGCTGCTTCCAGCAGGTCACCCCAGCCTGTACTGGTGCCTGGGGTTATTCCTCCCCAGGTGCAGGACCCTGCAGTTGCCTTTGTTGAATTTCAGGCAGTTCTCCTCTGCCCATCTCTCCAGCCTGTCGAGGTCCTTCTGAAGGGCTGCACAGCACTCTGGGGTATCAGCCGCTCCTCCCAGCTCTGTGTTGTTGGGGAACTTGCTGAGAAGGCCTCTGCCCCTTCATCCAAGTCACTGATGAAAAGTTAAACAATCCTGTTACCAGTACTGAACCTTGGTAGATGCCACTAGTAACAGGCCTCCAACTGTACCACTAATTAGGACTCTGGGATCTGCTGTTCAGCCACTTCTCAAACCACCTCTCTGTCCACTCACCCAGTCCACACTTCCTGAGTGTGCCTGTGAGGAGGTTGTGACAGTGTCAAAAGCCTTGCTGAAGTCGAGGTAGACGGTATCCCCTGCTCTTCCCTCATCCATCCAGGCAGTTGTTTCATCACAGAAGGCACTCAGGCTGGTCAAGCATGTCTTACCTTTAGTGAATCCATGCTGAAATGTTTTAAGGGAAATAAAATAGCAGCCATTTTACCCTTCTCCCTTGTCTGTCGTTCCCCTCCTATGTACACACATATTCTTAGCCTTTTTTTCTGTAATTATCCTCCTTTCCTCTTGCTTTGCTCCTACAAATGATAACTTAGAATTATCTTTGTATTGCTGGAATCATTCATGTTATATTAGTAAAGATAATTTGTAATTTTATATATATATAAGAATAATTATAATTAAGATAATAAAGTTGAAAATAGTTATGTCAGGATATCTGTATCCCATTAGAACTGGAATTTTGTTTCTGGTCAGCTTGGCTTATATTCAACCTGCTCTGATTTTGAAAGAATAAGCAACCCGAGCATATTCCTACGCTTATGAATAAAGCTGTACTGTAGACTGCACATGAATAAATCCAGGCAGTCATTTTTATTGTCATTAAAGAGCATTTTTATTCTATGCCAACAACTGTTCTTCGTAATCTATGAAAGAGGCTTCTGAGTTAATGAGTGAAAACAGGCATCTTTCTCACCCCCTGCCTTGGCAGAAGTGCATGATGAGTGTTCATCAGCAGTCACAAGTGAACTTGTTTAAAGGCCAGTCTACAGACAGACGTTTTTCCAATTGAGTCTTTGATTGGCCCACTTGTTCTGGTGCAGTATGACATGACCTTTGATTATACAGTCAAACACTACTTTTCCACCAAACATTTGCCTCATTCACTGCACAAGATGAATGACAGTGCACTGGGCATTGAATTGGGTTCGGCAGTAAGGGAAACTACTGATTAGGGGTGTTTCATCTTAGTAAAATGAGGATGCCACTGAGGTCTGATGAACATTCTTGCCATCTTTAATCTTTCAAGCCAGGCATACAAACACAACTAACAACCTCACAGGTTTATTCATAGCCACAGGAATTTGAGAAGATGAGCAGATACAATGATTGAAGCCATAGGTCTATCTAACCCTGTATTTTGTCTCTGACAGAGGTCAAAAGTAGATGCATGTGAAATAGTTTAAGGACAAGAAAATGCCACCTGCAGCTATTTTTTGCCGTGCTTTTGTGACTCGGGGATTTCCTAAATTGAAGGAGTCTTTAATATACACATTAAACCTCTGTTGATTTCTTTTCATCAGCATCCCATCAAAGTCCTTTTAATCTTTTTCCATATGCTGTCTTCTTCTGTGGCAAGTCTGATAGGTCACCTCACAGGCTTGCCTTAAGCCTGCCATGTGCTGGCTTCCTGTGAATGGTCAGTCCCTATCCCCTATTCTCATCATCCAACTCACACATATGTCTCATGTTTCTCATATTCTGTTAGAAAAAGATGATGAGCAGAAGCCAGAGGACGTAGCCGTGGTCCCAGAAAGCTCGTAGGATGCCTAGGAGGCAGCCAGCCTTCACTTCTGCTGTTATCCTAGCTTGGCCCAGCTGTGCAATTGTCAGATATAGACATATACTCTGTCCGTAATACTTCTGCTTCAGTGGCTCTTGGAAAAAAAGACTTCTGATGGCTGACATAGATTTCATGGAGTGTTCAGTATGAGTGTTTCTTTGGCCAAGTGGAGTGCCACTGTTGACAACAGGATTTTCTCTCTGATGCTGAGCTAGTCCAATACATGAAACTTTCCCCAGATGAGTATTAATTACATGTTTGAAATCATGGCATTTGAATTGCAGGACTGCTAAGCACTCACAACTGCAGTTGACATCACTGAGACCTGTACTTTGTACATGCAAAGTGCTGCTTACTGCCAAGTTCCTTGAAAAATCAGTCCCTTCAGGTCTCTTATCACTCAGTGCAATTAACAGATGCTTTTGACCTGTATTTCTTTGTGTTCTGTTTTCCCTGTTTCTAATGAAATACCCCTCTGACTTGTCACAGTATTAGATTTCTAAATTCTCAGGCACTGCCACACAAAACATCACAGTGCAGCCCACTTAAATAGTTAACTATGTCATTCAGAGGGGATTTCCACCCTTCATGGGGAATGAGGTCAAAATCTCAACAATGGCACAACAGGGTAACGCACAAGTACCTGAAGAGTGACATTTGACAAGGGCATGTAGTGGTAGGACAACAAGTAATGAACTAATAATAAACTAGAAGAGGCCAGGTTTAGATTAGGTATAGGGAAGAAATTCTTTACTCAAACGCGTTGCCCAGAGAAGTTGTGGATGTCCCAGCCCTGGCAGTGTTTAAGGCCAGGTTGGATTTGGCTTTGAGCAACCTGGTTTAGTTGAAGGTGACCTTGTTCATGGCAGGGGTGTTGAACTACAATGATCTTTAATGTCCTTTCCAACCCAAGGTATTCTCTGATTCTATGATTCTATCTCCCCATTCCACTGCCATTAATCATTTTGGGCACTTATTTCACGCATGCATGCAAAAAAGTACATATAAGGATCGAGTAACAGGCAGCTTCTGTTATTTACTGGAGAACAAACTTATATTGCCCAAGTAGCCTTTGTTCTGGTATCTTCTGTTTTTCCTGAATTTTCCCAGCACTTTGTCAGAGTGTTTGTTTAGGCAGTAAACCTGAACCTATTTGCATTTTGAAATTGTAAAGTATTTTTGTTTGCATTTTCCTTTTAGAAAACCCTTGCAACAACAAACATCTGGACCTTGTTTTCATCATTGACAGCTCTCGCAGTGTGCACCATTACGACTTTGAAAAAGTGAAGGAGTTCATTTTGACCATCTTGCAGTTTCTGGACATCAGCCCTGACACCACGCGCGTGGGTCTGATTCAGTACGGCAGCACCGTCAAACAGGAGTTTTCACTGAAGACCTTCAGGCGGAAGCAGGATATCGAACGAGCGGTGAGGAGGATGATGCACCTGGCGACGGGCACCATGACTGGGCTGGCTCTGCAGTATGCAGTGAACATCGCATTTTCAGAGACAGAAGGGGCTCGACCTCTGAGGCAGAATGTGCCCCGAATTATCATGATAGTGACAGATGGGAGACCTCAGGATCCTGTGGCAGAGATTGCTGCTAAAGCACGAAACTCAGGAATCCTAATTTTTGCCATTGGAGTGGGAAGAGTGGATATGAACACTCTGAAGTCCATTGGGAGCGAACCACATGAAGAACATGTGTTTCTGGTTGCTAATTTCAGTCAGATTGAAACACTGACCTCTGCCTTCCAGACTAAACTTTGTGGTAAGATTTTTATCTATAGATTTGAATACACAGATGAAAGTGAAACAGAAAAAATATACATTATAATTAAACTTTTTTTTTTTACATGAAACCTTATCTGTTAGAAAATATATATTGAAGTATATATTGGCTATATACTAGCCAGATAATATCCAGAACAGCATTCACACGTGGGGAAAACTCATGCTACAGTTAAGTGCTATAAAATGTGATGTAATTCCTCGTGCTCATAAGCAGTTAGGCAAACACACGTATCATGATTTTCCTATTTATTGCATAATAGCATTGAACTTACGATCTCTTCTCTTTGAATATTAGATAAGTTGTTTCATCTATTCATTCTAAATGTGATCTCCCTTAGTAGTGAAACTTTAAACTGCTTAACAGTCTTTTGGCTATTTAAACATTCTTGAGAGTCCACGGATTCCTCTTCCGAAACTTACGTACTAATTCTAGGCAAAGAATAATTTCTGTACATGCCTTGTGACTGAAAGTGAAACACAGACATGGTAGTGTTTGTATTCCATCTATTTTAAATACAGAAAGTTATGAAAAGCAATTACAGTGATATTATTCATTCATACTATAAAGTAAATATTTTAATAGGTATTAATTTACAATAGAGATATCACTTCCATCTGTAATTCCCTGATAACGAATTACCTTTTGCAAATATTGTGGCATTTGTAATTAATTTTATATTAATCTGTGTACTTAGTAGACTTTTCTTTTTTATTTATTCCTGAGATAAGTAGGAAAGTATTTCGTAAAAATTTGGTGTTAAGCTGATGAATTTTCAATAGAGTCCAGAAAAAGAATGCATGGTGAGATTAAGTGCTCTCTCATCTCTAGGAATGCTTTTGCCAGAAAAGAACTGAAGCTTATTGTAAGGGTAGTCTGGAGAATTTTCCTTACTTGATCTTTTCCAAAATTGTTTCAAAGAGCAGCTGAACTGCCTCAGCACAAAACACAACAACACAGACATTCATCGATAATAGATTTTTTCCCTGTTTCTTCCTTGCTGTATTGTTAGCTGGTGTAGTAGGATATATTTAAAAACCAAGAAAGAGTAAACTAATAATGGATTCAGAGTTTAAATGGAATGAACAGCAAATGCTGATTTTTAAAGTCATGTTTTAGAAACAAATCCAGTCCAAATACCATTTCTTTATGTTATGGTTGGTTTGGGGTTTTTTGGGGTTTGGGGTTTTTTTTCTGTTTTTGGTTTTTTGTTTGTTTGTTGGTTGGTTGGTTTTTTTGGGTTGTTTTGTTTTTTGCTTTTTGGTTTGTTTTTTTTCTGACTGGGCAGTGTCCAAGAAATTTTATTAGAGTTTTTTAGCTCACTTTTAATCAAATACATGTGTTCTTCAGTAAAGCCAACCTCCCACTGCAGATGGAGGAGTATGGAGGTGACAAGGGTAGCGGTTGCCTCCTGCTCCAGGGAATGCCTCCCCAGGATTTGCTGTGCTGGAAATTCGAAGTGAGATCCTTAGACATATTTAAAAATCCAGACCCAGATTCAACAGAGAGTTTAAGCTGTTAGATTCATATGGATTTCAACATAAGGTACTAAATTGCAGATAGGATCCATACCATTTTATTTGTTCTCAACTGTGAAGCAGCATTCAGCTTGCTGAATTTCAGGAGAGTAATCATAGCCCCTGCTTCCTAGAGCACCTACATTCCTCCTAGGAAATGTGGTTAGTTTAAGTCCTCCCACTTGTGGACCCAGAGGAAATATCATTGTAGCTGAATGGAACATCTGGACACATTGTTGCTTTGCTAAAGCAATTGAAGTCACCCCTCTGGTCAAGTCTCCTGGAATGCTGTCTGCTGGGCTTCATGCTGTGGGAGAAGACCTTGGCCCCTGAGCTGTCCTTGTGTCTGAATCACTCTTATGTCTGTGGGAATGTGTCTTCGTGGTTCCTGTGATGACAGTAGAAAACCATGGCCAGATGATGAAGCTCTGTGGGGGAAATGAAAAGTAAGCCAAATTAACCACTATTTACTACTGGGTGGTAGAGACTACTAAGTACCTAGTACCTGTATTCTCAAAAGAATCCCTGTAAACTGGATGTGCTCCATTCCATTAAGTCAGAGGTTCCCTACAGTTGCTGCCCCTGGCTGCTAAAGATTTGGGGATGTCAGAAACACCAGTTGAAGCCAGGACCTCTTCTTATTACTAGTCAGCAAGGTAAAACAGAAGCAAAGAGTATTCTGAGGGATGAGAGGCATGAAGAATAAGACAAGAGTTGAAAACGCAGAAAAATATCGGTGAAAATGGGAACAGAATCCAGGAAAGGAGGTGGAGATTAGAAGAAGCGTGAGAAAGACCAAACTTGGGATGGAGCAGTCAGGGGCAAATAAAGTCTTTATTATATTCCTGTAAAGTAGATAGTGGTGTCATCCCCATTTTACATTGGGAGAATGGAGGCACAGAAACAGGGTTAAGTTTGTCAAAACCACCCACTAACTTTAAATATTTGACTCAGTGCAATCCCTCGTGTGATTTTCGGGGGCATTGAATGTTTTTGGACTAATACAACATGTTATTCACAGTTCTACAGCCATCACTTGATTGCTTGCAAATACAGAGTCAGGTGTCTCTATCTGAACAGATACAGTGTGAAGGCTGATTGATGTTTTCTTGAAGATACTGATATTGTTGGCTTGCCCAAAATCCAATAAGGACCCTGTGATATCAAGATAAAATCTAATTCACAACAAGGCTTGTGTTCAGATTCCTTAACTATGAGATCACCCTTTCTATTACTTCAGTCCTGCCTGTGACCACCAAACAGCTCCTGCAACAGATGAGGTTGCAGAAATCATTCAGAGAGCAGACTCCACTGCAGAAATCGGACTGATGACCAGAGTATCACTGCTTGTAAATGGGTGCGACAGAAACACGTCAGAACATGTACACTATACTTGCGTAGTAGATGGGAAGATTGGTAACAGACGGTAAAAACGTATTCTCAGAAGGAACTTGAATTACTGGGTCTCCTGTCATTGAATGCTTTCCTTTTCAGAATGACAGAAAGATGAAAAAACAAGAAGTTGAAGTAGGTCTGTATTCACATAAATAAAAGTACTTGAGAAGTTTTATTATGGCAGAAATTTGTGAGATCCAACAAGCTGATTAAGAGATTAGGGAATTGTGGTGCTTTGTGTGTTAGCAATAAATACCTAACTCTTGTAAACATGCCAAAGAGCAGATACATAGTGTATATATCTTAAAATCATATGTGGGTTTTTTCCACAAGTACCACACCTACCACATTAAGTTATTTAGCAGGCTTCTGTTGTGGCTTCTAAAAGATTACTTTTAATATCTATTCCATAAATTTTGAGCTTTGTCGACCTAGCACATTAAGGAGCACATCAATCCCTAATTGCTGTTGCAAAATAGATAATTTTCCACACAGTGTTCTCTGAGAAGTAATTCACCTGTATTTTATAGAGATTACATACAAGCAATGCTGCAGTGGAAAGAAAACATCAAGATTTCTTAATCCCCAAACACTGACCTGGAGAAAATTAGTTCAACAATGAATTTGACTGAATGAGCCTCTATTCTTTTTCTCTTTTATTGTCTCAGTCTGCTGCATTTTAATACTTGCTATTAGAGACATAAAATACAAACAGAACAAAAATAGAAAGACTTACAATCTGGAGTGTAGCTCAGCCCAGCTCCTGCTTAATGAATCTTGGAGATACATGTCCTCAGTGTCATCATGTATTATTTGCACGTTCCTCAACATTAATAACTAAGCAAGCAAAATAGTCTCTTCATTAAGTTGTTTTTAGTCATTCTTCTTCTTTATTATTGGGTGCTGCGTGGTGATTTTCTTCAGGCAAGAAATTGAATGTCCTCTAAATCAGCTTACACTTAAATTACACTTATTTTCTTAATTTGAATATGATAGGTTTGTTTCATTGTCTTTGTAGGATCACCAAATAATTCGTTTTTTCACATACTGTCTTGTATATTTTTATTTTCTTAAGCTCTCATTTTTGTCTTTACTAGCAATACTGAATTTGAAATTTCTAAGTTACTTCAGTAAAATTTTCTACACCAGTTTTTTTTCCAGTGGCCACAAGTAATTAAGACCAGCACTTAGTAATGTTTTCCTTTTTTCTTTCAGTGCCTCATATGTGCAGTATAGTTGAGCACCACTGTGATCACTTCTGCATAAACACCCCTGGCTCCTACCTGTGCAGATGTAAACAAGGATACATTCTGAATGCTGACCAGAAGACTTGCAGCAGTGCGTTATCTTTCTTTTCTCTTTCATGCTCCCGAAAAGTGCTTAACATCACTTACCCTTTCTGTTGGGCTCATAAAGAACTGAGCTCAGTAAATAATTAATGTTAATCATCAGAAAGTGTCTGGAAAGGTGAAGTTGTAATTCTTTTTCTTGCTTTGTGTAAGTGAAGTTCTTACAAATCTTTCTGAGATACATCAAGCTAAATTTTATACACAGCTCTGCAGAGGTACACTGTAACTATATGAAATTGCATTTGAATTTTATTGGTATATTAAGTTCAACAATGAAACAACAACCAAATAAATAACTTTATCATCGCAAATGAAGTGAATTTAGATACTTTACTAACTTGTCCAGCTAGCAACAGTACTAAATAGTACAGAAGGGTGCAATAAGCCCCATACTAGAAAGCTGTGAAATAACTTGACATTCTGAAAAGCTCTTCTGAACTGCTGCTGGAAATAGAAGGGTTTGCAACGTTTCAGAAGTCTTGCTTATGCTCTCATTCCTCTCTTTAAAAGTGTTGACTTTTTTCAGTTTTTAGCAATTAGCTGTATAGTTTTTAATAACAAACTTTATTTCACTTTAATTTTGATCTTCATGATCGGTATTTTGTTAGTCCATTTTAACTTGCTTCCTAGTAAGTAACAGCAATTTACATTAGAGGGATATGCCCAAATTATTTCTGTATTCACCTTACTTTAAAGAAATTATGTAACGCTATCTTTAATTACTTGTGGAAAATGTATTTGCTAAAAGTTCAGGTTTTTATCACACAGCAGTGCATGGATTCAAGTGGAAGTGCATAGATTCAAATTAAAGTTGCTAAACTGATTTTAGACAGAAGAAAAATTTTGGAAAACGTCTATTCAAGAAGCTGTGGGAGACAGTCATCGTGAGAGCATAGGATGTACCTCTTACAATCTCTAAGTTAGAACTAAGGTGAAGACTGCAGGCTCAAATCCTGTTCTTGTGTTTGATGTTCTGTATCTCAGGAGAGTACCATAAAACTATCAGGTATCTTGAGATTAGTGGATTCTTAGTCTCTCTTGCTTAGAGCTGTGTTTCATATCAAATACCAAGCACCAATGAACAAGTGAGGGTATGTCAGTATGTCACCTCAGAAGGTGATTCTGCAGCCTGGGGATTGGACTCTTTACATGTGTAGTGGGATACATGGTTTCAGAGCCTCAGTAAATAGGAATGGGATCTAAATAATGTCAGCTCCGGAGAGATCAGGATATTCTCACTCCTGCATGGAAGCATCTTCAGACCCTTTGGGCTACAGCAGGAAAACCACTTTTGAGCTGTTCACCTTCTATGCTGTTGAGCTGTGAGAATCTGTTTTCTATTCCTTCTCACCACATCCTTCACCAAATGGAGACATTTGTCATAAGCATTTCTGTGAATTACAAGGCAATGTGTTGCATTAAATGGAAAAAATGTAACACTTTATTTTTTCACTTCAGTGAAAAAACTTTAACACTTCAGTGGTTTTGTTTCCTGTAGAAGATGCACCAAACAAAGAAAAAAAAAAAAAAAGAGTCCAATCTGGAATATTTCCTAATAATTATTTGGTTTAGTAACTCAGCCAAGACAAGAATACTGACCAGGACATTTTTCGTAGAGCCTATTTTCTCTGCTTCTGCATGTTTGCTATAACTCATCAGAAAGAAGGTGGTCATATGATGTAATCATCATTACAAATGATGGCTCCAACTATGTAATCACATTTCAGTAGTATTGTTATTGTCTAACCTTTTCCCTTCATTGTGTCCTTCTTAAAATGCTTCTTATTTAAAACTTTTGTATTCTTTTAAACCTTCCACATGCAGTTAAATATCTTAAAGAATTTTAACAAAGAATTTTTTTGAAATTTATTTGAAATTCAAAATTTTTCTTCTTTTTTAATTGTCTCTCACACATTGTCCCAATTCTCATCCCTAACATCAATTCTGGCTTTTTTTTTTTTTTGTGAATAGATTTTTAAAAATTAATTACAAGTCTGAAAAATTCTTCATTGTCTCTTCTTCTTTTTACTCTGTTACATTTCCATAGTTTTTCTCAGCCAGTAGTTTAGCATTTGGGCACTGCACTGCTTCAAATACAGGTTAATTTCCAAGAGCTTTTGAATTGTGTGTAATTTTTCTGCTGGTGACCCATGCACAGTAGCCCTCAATATGCTCCCTTCCTACAATTTTTCAAAGCCCTTTCCTGCATTGCTTTACCTTCTTTTTTAGCTATGATTTCTATTAGTTTTCCCCACTTACCCGTCACACATGATTTCTTTGTGTACCTGCTTTGATCATCAGTCAGATGATACCAGATTGCAGTTTAAGCAATATGAAAGGGAAATTAGTCCTTCAATGTGTTTGTAGCCTTTGGGTTTTTTACATCACCAAACTATAAACTAATTCTAGCAATTATTACTGGAAATCTGAGAGTCATCAAAATAGCCTTAAATGTGCTAGGATGGTGCAAATCATTGGTGAAGGAGAGAGATGATGCAGTATCAGTCTAGAGAAGGTCAAACCATTACATCCAAAACCTGCACAGAGACGTAACAGAATTCATGAGGTTAGGGAGCCAAGCCTGGACAAAGGGGACACCTTAGTTCTGGAGGTAGGGGAACCACAGCAAAAGAAAAATGCACAGTCTGTGAGTATTTTAGTTACCTTCACTGGCTGTTAAATGCCCACAAGTGCGCAGAGACAATAGATTCCTCACTTGACATCTAAGTAAAATAAATCTTCATCATGTTTATGCAAAGTACAATACATGATCAACATAAACCAGATTTATTTATCTAAGGTTTGGATGTCTTCAGCAGCTCTTCCATGGACAAATACTTTCCTTATATACATAATTTAACACTTTCTGAATTAAATAATGCAGAAAAGATGAGTGGTATGTACCTAGTGTTATACTCTCTTTTCATTCTTTTTGTACCTAAAGTTAGACTCTGTTTTTATTCTTCTGCTCCCTTTTTTTTTTAATGTTGTGAGAATAAATGCTATCAGTACGCAGTTCTTAAAAGCCCTTAACCAAATGGCTTCAATCAGTAATGAACTGACAACTTTGCTTCAGGCTGGGAAATGGTTTGTGTGTTCAACATAAAATATTCTTACATTTGTTTAATTATGATGCTTTTGCATCCATGAAAGGATGCTCCTTTCGTGTACTGTGGTCTAACTTTTCTAGAGAAGAGTGTTTGTGTCAGATAATGGGTGTTCTTTACTTATTACACTGTATTTGTTTGTTTAACTAATCTCTCCCATTCTTCTCTAGAGATGCTCAAATCTTACATTAATAAACAAAATAATACAAAAGAGGAATGTAGCTGAAACAAGCTGGAAAATTATCTGTTTGTGGCTGTTTACACTGGAACAAAAGAGTTAAGCGACTGTTTGTGCTGTTCATCATGCTGCTTGATATGAAGCAGACAGCTATAAAAGAAAATTTGGTTTTGCTTGGCTGATTTCCTCAAACATGTTCCAAAAGCCTATTTTGTAGATGTAAATGACCATTATGTGTTGAGCAGTCTTTGAACAACACAAAGTACTCTGCTTTCCAGAGCTTTCGCTGGGGAAACTTGGGGTTCTCATAAAGCTTTGGTCCGTTAAAGAGAAAGCCCAGTGTGCTTGATTTGGCTAGGTGCTGAACTGACCTCTTTTGTCATGGTAATTTTTTTTTATGAGATCTTTTGCATGGAAGGGGTAACTTGCTATGGTATTTACATAAAACTGAAAAATTCTAAAACTCAGAAATGAAATATCCCCAAGTTTTTTGCTGTTGTGTTTTCCTTTTCTTTCCTTTTCCAACCTTGTCATCATTTATCTGGTTATGCAAAAAAAACCCCCAAATATACACAAATAAACCCAATTATTTCTCTTTTTCAAAAAAAATCCCTGAAGAATGCCCTTTGAACTTTTAAGAGAAACATACATCAAGCAACTCTACTAGGCACCATTGATCCATTAATAGTCATTGCCTTCAGCTGAAGGGACAAGTGCTTCAGCTTTGAGTGACTGATCCTATTGGCTTTCAGTGTTTGATGGAACATTAGCATGATCTGTGTTAAAATGAGCTCATCTCAAAAGAGCTGTCCATAGCTTCCTGCAATTTATTTTTGATCTATAGTCTACCTGTGCATTGTAGAAGGTCAAAGAACTTCATACTCATGCAATTATGTGTTGTAGCTCAGGACCTTTGTGCTGTGGAGAAACATGCCTGTGAGCAGATTTGTGTGAACACGCCTGGGTCCTACGTCTGTCAGTGTTATGAAGGGTATGAACTTGATGCAAATGGAAAGAATTGTGTTGGTGAGTATGAATTCAGCAATTCACATTTATCTCTTGACACAAACCAAAGGAAAATTCTATATAAATTAGTATCCACTTTAGCCATAGACAATGATGTTCTCCTGCGTGAGTGGTAGATGAGAAAGAACACATAATTGACATGTTTGTAGGCCTTTACTAATAATGAATGGTGTCTTGGGAAAATTGTTCCAACCAACTTCACACAGAAAGTAATTTTCTGTTTTGAAACAACGCACCCAATGTTTTTGAGATCTTTTTAGCTGGCCAGCAATGTACTGGCATGACATATGTGGCCATTAAAAAAACAAAGCCGGACAAACTCGGTAACTCCTCTTCAGACAGAAGTTATGCATGGAAAAACTTGAAAATTGACAATTACTTGATGTTTTTTCACTTGATTTCATGGTCATGTGAGGAGAGATTTCAACCCCTTTTTGGGAAGACGACTTTAAGGAAAGTTTAGCCACGTTAAGGATCCATCTACTATGTACCTTTAATTTTCACTGTTGGCAGTAAGGAAGTCAATATCAGCTCCAAGAATTACAGCTCAAAAGAGAGAGTGTGAAAATATGGCACAATAATTTTTTAACGCAAAACATACTTCCCTACCTATTACTCTGTAAGTATCTCACTCTTCTTCCCTGTTTATACATGGTAAATACTTCTAGTATAATCTCTTTTACAAGCCTATGCACCTATTCTTGTAAACTTTTCATACCGTGCTACCTTTTGAGAAAATACTGTCTTCTGGTTTCCACTGCAAAAAAAAACCCCAGTGAGATCTGGATATTTGTTAGGTATTATCTTCAGGCAAGCACTTAGATGCATGCTGAATTTCAAACACATATTGAAGTCCCGTGGAAATGAATCCAAGTGAGTCCGTGGCCTCAAATCTGCCACAGGCCATCACAATGGTTTTGTCCAACACCCTACACTTTCTTGTCGTTTTAAGACAGCTCTAAAATATCTTTCTCTTATTGCCTTCAAAGAGCTATTAGCTTGCAGGATAACCCTGTTTTGAGGTGCAAAATAGGTGACAATTTATGGAACTTTCTGCATGTAGCTTCACATAGGACATACAAATAAGGTTTTGGGGTATTTTAGGCCTGGGATAACATGAGGTTTTGAAGAACATTCTTCAGAAATGTTTCCTTTACTTGTAGCTTCATGATTTCAGTATAGGGGTATTTAAAGGTCTCAACATAATTTGTCTCCAGAATAATTTTGCCTCTCTTGTATCATTTTAAGAACCTGCTTTTTGAAGCCAAATTGTTTTGAAAATGCAGATAATACTGATTATTTAGGCAAGTTTTTATGTTCTGGCCCAAATTTCTATATCTAATATTCATCTAACAACCTTAGCTGACCCTCTTGACCTTTACTTGTATTAGGATAAAGGATATACTTCTCTGCTGTTTATTTGACTATATCCTGAGACAGAAAATTTGTGACTTCTGTTGGTAGATTCTTTCATCCCCAGTTCTTTCCTACTATATAATCTAATCCAAAATATTCACACTTAGTGTCATCAGCTGTTGTTACTATTTTCTATTAAGTTGAAGTTCCTTGACAGCCAAGATATTCTTACCAGGAGGGTAGCTACCAGAGCATCATTCTGGTGAAATTCTTAGTATGTCAAGTCTAGTATTATCCTCTGTAATAAATACAAAGTCTATTTTTGTTATTTAAAGCTTCAAAATATTTCTATGCCATTTATTAAATTTTTTGCATTGGTATGTGTTTTTTGCCTGTTAATAACTTATCTGCAAAGTCTGGGGAGAGAGCTGCTTGGAGGTGTGATACATCTTTGACCTTTTTTTTTCTGCCTCCTCACTGACTCTCTTTGGCATGAAGAGATACAGGTTTATTATAAGCTCTATTGTTGACATTTAAAGATATCATATTCTCTCTTCAGTTATTTTCAAATTACAGCATGCATGGTTCACTATCTTGAATTTTATAGCAGTTTTTCTTCTCCACTTGATTTCTATTCATTTGTACCTTTTAGCAACAAAGCATGAATACATGCGATTCATACCAGTGCAGTAATTAGCAGTATTAATTGGGATTTTAAAGCACATTATTAACATCTCTATTTTTTTTTTAGTTTTCTTTTGCATTTGCATATTTGGCCACTTAACTTTTTAATTTCTTACTGACATACAAGAATGGTTCAATGTATATTAATTATATTTGATCTATGCAGAACTTAGTTTCTCTATATTTCTTGAACAGGAAAAGCGTGTCTGGGTAACTTATGATTTTGATGCTAATTTGTCTGCCAATCCTATTGTCAGCCTCCAGGATTTGACTTTTCAGGTTTGAACAATTTGAGATTTTTGAGGAATATGCTACTACTAAGAATGTACAGCTTCTGCAGATGTGATCACCAACAAATAATCATCCTTCCTGGAAAATTTTATAAGGGAAACTATGTATAGTACTGAATCAGCAGTGATAACTCTCAGTTTTCATTACTCTTAAGCTAGTTAACCCTTCCTTTCTGTGAAGTATTTATTATCAAATGAGCAGGATCAGAAGAAAGATCTTGATGTACACCTATACTAGAGATCATTGAGAACAATAACAATTTTGCAAAAAGCAGTGACTTCATTAAGGTTACTGTCTCCTCCCCTTCCAGAGAATGAAAAGAGAATTTCAGTAGGAAATACACTTTGTGGTATTCTTGCAAAGAGTCAAAGGTTTCCATCTAAGATATCTAAGGCTTCTAAAGTTTGAACTCCAGCAAAAGCGAAGGAGAAAGTGCCGAAAATTCTTTTCACAGGCATGTTTGTTAAGATTTTTCTGATGGGCTAATTTAAGGATCAGTGGTGATACTAATTGCTTTACTGATATGTGCCAGCCAGTTACCTGAATGGCAATAATTATATGAAATCTCACAGCCAGAACTCACAATGTATCCATTCAAGCTGACCGCTGAACAACCAACCACTCTGAGAGTTTGTAATGCACAGTTTATGCACAAATTTGTAGGCTAAACAGTATTTGAAACTGTCAGCTCAGCAGTAAGTATGGATGGCAGGGCACTATAATTTTGCCTTTTTTTGAGCTGTTTTTCACATGGACAAAGTTATGTCAGTTGAAGTTTGGTGGTAATGAGCCATCCTTTCTCCATCATGCTGCTGGACACTCAGTCTCTCCACCTTGGTGTTGCTGGACATGCTGTCCTCTCTTTCCTGGCAGTAATGCTAGACTGTCTCCATATTGCTGCAGCTGCTAGGCTTGGGTCCTCTTTTTCTGGCAGTGGTTTGGCTGCTGGCACTCTCTGCAGTGCTGGCACCTCTCTGCAGTGCTGGCACTGCTGGATTTTTTTGGCTGCTTTTTAGATTCTTACGAGTCTTCCATGAGTCTGCTCTATCTTCCCCCATCTTCTTTTTCATCCTCCTTATGCCTTTACTTACTCTGTCCCCTTTTTCTCCTACCCTTCTCCTTAACTTACTTCATTCTCCCAGGCTTGAATAATCTGTATAAACATCATAGGGGTAAAACAACCATTCAAGAGAAAGGTGACCCATGCAGTCCATGGTTCAGAGAGGACAATGTAAGCACCCAGAGTGCAGAACTGGTAACTGGAAGTAAAAGATGGTTCTCATCATTTACTAAGTAAGTTTGAGAAAAACAAATACGGAACAAATACGCAGAGATGACAACTCAATTAATGGTTTGCTCACTAAAAAGGACACTAATAATTTGGAAAAATTTCTTATTGAAATAGACATGAGATAAAATTAAGAACAGTGAAGTCTCTTAAGTGTTCACATTTTAATGTATATCTTGTGACTCAGCATAGAAATATGAAAGTAGTGAAACTTCTATTAATTAAGAAAATATTATTCTGCTTTGCTCTTATACAACCTGTATATTTTCTGTATACCAACTAAAGGATCACAGTACTTCAGTATAAGACACACAAGTTTATGAATTTTCTCAGAGTTTTTAGGACGATTTAACTCCGTGGACAACTTACCTACTTGCTGAGTGGAATGCTATTGACAAGTTTCCCTTCTAAACAAGTATCACCAAAACGAAGCATAAAGCTGAAATTGAAATGAGTTTATAGATCAATTACGACTGTCAGTCTGCAAGGCTAAGTCTGCCTGTAAATAGTGCAATTTGTATATAAAAATATTTGGAAAAAAGGGAATAATACTTATCTCCAAAAGCAACTGTCAAGTGAATGGTCTTATTTCTTCACTGTGTTAATAGAAAGGCATTACTTAAATTAATATGCTCATTGTTCTTACAGGCCAACAGACCTGCTTCTGAGAGTCAGAGCTCAGAAGGCTACAAAGGCTAAAAAGCAAGCCTTAAAAAATTAGTTATTAATTTTGTTTTTTTCCTTTCTGTCTAAGGTATGTTAGCAACTGCATAGCCATGAGAAGGTACAGTTCTTCCCTCTAGAGATTGTAATCTGAAAGTGCTTAGGGTCAGAGTTGCTCAGATGCTCATAATAAAGCATTCTGAGCCTTGTTCAGTTGTCTCTAAAACAACAAAACTGGTGAAAGAGCTGGAAGAAATGTTCTGTGAGAAGTATCTGAGGACTCTGGGTTTGTCTAGTTTGGTGAAAAGGCTAAATGGGCAACCTTATCTCTCTGTACAGCTTAATGTGGAGGGGATGTGAAGAGGGAGCTCCATTCTGAGCTCTTCTCCCAGGGATAGGGCATGTGGGAAAGGTTCAAAGCTGCACCAGGGGAGGTTTAGACTGGACATTAGGAGGCATTTCTTTACTGAGGGTGGTCAAACTCTGAAACAGGCTTCCTGCAAGAGGTGGATGCTCCAAGCCTGTCAGTGTGTGAGAGGCATTTGGACAAAGCCAGCTCTGAATTGGTCAAGCAGTTGGTCAATGGTCATTGTGTGTCTCTTCCAACTGAGTTTTCTATTCTCACTGTTATAATCATTAGTTGGGCAGTTGTAGGTATTGCAATAGAAATTAATTTTGTTAAGGTTTAAATGCAGAGGAGGAGGTGACTTTACAGAGACATTCATATGGGCTATTTCCCAGGCATGATGCTAAATAGAATATATTCTTTGGCCTACCTATTTCTTAACGTGTCTTTTACACACTTGAAAATGTGCATGTGGTTAGAATTAATATAAGAGGAAAGCTAATTGTATGACACATTATATCCCGGAAACATGTACTCAGTAAATAGGTTTTAGTATGAATCGATTCACTCTGGAAACAGGAAGGTGCTTGCCAGGAAAATGGTATCACATGGTAGCCAGTAAGTAGTTTAATTTGACTTGATTCAACACAAATATTCTGAAGGGTTAAAAGAAATTCTTTCAAATTAACTGAATAGATTATTTGCTTTCCTGACTAGATGATCTTGACTAAACATAGTAGCACACCTGAGTGTGCATTATTTACATAGATGGGTCACTTGAAGAAAGAATTGATTTCATTAAAACAAATTACTGCTTCTTAAAGAAATTTGTGAGGCTCAGCAGTATAAAGTAATGAAAAAATTTACTCAGCTGGCAAAGAGGAACCTGTCTTGGTATGAAACGAAGCACATTACTGTCTTCTGCGGAAAGAATCAGATATACTTTCCTAATGTAGGCCTGGCTGCTCTTTGCAGGCAGAGCACCAGCTTTGTGACTTATCTTTAATTTCTTCTAAGACTTTTGTTGTGAAGATGAAGCAAGAAATTTTAAAAATCCTTTAATTTCTTTAGCAACTTTGAATGGGCTTGACAGAGTAAACTCTGAAGTATTACTGTTTGTCAATCTAACTTCTAAATATGGATTTGTGTAATAAATGACCAGACTTATGAAATAAGTGACTGGACTGCCTGTGATTTTTTTTTTCTTTTTTTTTTTTTTTTTGTAAAAGGCATTATATAAACAAAATATCAGTGGTGAATGTCAGCCTGAAGCTCTCAGGCTTTGTAGTTGTAGCTGCTTTGTACAGAATAAATCTGGAGCACATTAGAGGGAATGAATGTACTGGGACAGTCCTCAGTGTAGAAGATTATGCCAAGATTCTCCTATATACTCAGGCTACAGGAACAGCTCTTGAGAATTAATACAGCTGGGAGGGAACAAAGGAAAAGTAGAGCAATTCCAGGACTGGAACTTGAGAGACAGAAGACAGAACTAAATCAAACAAACTTTGCTATGTCCTGGCCTACAGTGTGAACATCTGGACAGAGTTACTGAAGCATGGTTTCCAGATCTGAGAAAACATGTTGAGAAGGCTCCTGACAATCTGAGAGTTGATAAATGTTCAAAGTTGAGAAATGATTCAGGACTCATTTAAAATCTGATTTACCAACTGGTGTTGTAAGTGCACTACTTTTTGCAGACAGAAATTACATCAGCTTTTCCTTTTTTTTTATAGCTACTGTGTGTCACTAGTACCATAATATCTATGCATAATAGTTCTGATTTTTTTTTCTAATTGCACATGTTGGTCTTGTTCTTTTTCAGTTGTAGACTACTGTGCTTTGGATAACCAAGGCTGCCAACACGAATGTGTTAACACTGAAGACTCCTATTACTGTAGATGCCACCCAGGCTTCATTTTAAATCTAGACAAAAGAACTTGCAGAAGTAAGTTGTGATAAAGTTTAATTATTAACAATTTGCACTTATTCTGTCTTCCAGCTGTCAGCAGTAATACTCCCACTGCTCCTGGGAATGCTGAGTAATGCATCAGGTATAGAAAATGTCGGAGTGCTCTGGAAGCCAAAGGTCTTGAGAGCAAAGCAAGCTGTTTTGAGGGTAGAGCCTAAGGGTAGGGGTTCCTCCTATGAACAGGAAACTTTTAACATGAAATCCAGCTCCTTTTCAACAGCAAAAAGCCAAAGCTTTGTCTTGGATTTCTCCTTGATTATTCGCCTTTTTTCAGTTAGAATGTAATCTCCCTAGCTAGGTAAACAAACAAGTCTGCACAAGACAATTTGTAATCAGTTTCCTTTGTAAAATGATTTAAATTATGAGTAGTTTCCCAATCAGAAGAAACATTACAGTCTATTTTTCTGTGGATTTTTCTGCAGAGTGAGTTCACTGATAGTGTGACAAAGTTCTGGTAACATCAGTATCTTCTGCTAAGCTTCCATATTACCACCAGCTTATAAAAACTTCATGGCTTTGCTTGTTTGTTGTTCGTCAAATTTGATACCAGGCTAAAAAGATCAAAAATTACTGGAGTTAGAATGGACATAAAGTGGAGGGGAACTGACCAGAAAATACTCATGCCAAAGCTTCCTGTAATTGGGAAAAAAAGCTAATACCTCCACAGTGTTTAATGTCATAACTCCCTTTCAGGAAATGTCAAGGGAAAACCTTAATGTACCTTTCTAGTTACCTTTCTTCATAAATGTGGGCTTTGATAAAGAAATAATACTACTGTACCTATAAGCAGGCAAGCTCCATTAGCTTTAGATGATTGCGGCTGCCAGTGGTGAATTTAACCCATATCACTGAATAATGTATTCAAACATTATTTCTGAAAAAATGCATCAATATATGTTGTTTTCACAGGCTTTGGGGCATTTCAGTCCTTCTGATGAGAGACTTGGTTAGCCTATAGACTGTATCTGTATTGTGTACTATGCTTGGTATCTATTTCACTAAAATTTAACACTTGGGAAGAAAACATGTAATCCAGGCTGTACATGTGTTCTTACGATCAAGGGAAAGAGACGTACACTTCTCAAAGGTGATTGCTCCCAATTCTGACACAAATTTATGGAATTGCCTGTATTTTCCTTGAGCATGCAGGGGGCCTGGATGACTTGTTAGACTGGACACATAATTTTTAGATGGTCAGAGTCAGGGAAGATGAAATTTCTGCTTCCCAAGGGTCAGAGTATGGTTTGTAGTGGTTAACATAAAGTGTAGATTGTATTAACACTCCCATTTGTCAAGTATCTGTCAGCTAAGGGCTGGCTAATTATACTTCCACATGTACTTCCACATCCATATATATTTGAAATCTTACTTTAACGTGCTTCCACTGCCCAAGCGTAAGTTTTTGTTAATTTCTTTGATTTAAGAATGTGGATTTTAATCAGTGTTTTGCCTTCCAGTTTGAACTGAAGAAAGTCCTTAAAACTGCATAAACGTTTCTTATACCTTGACTGATTTTTAGTTTATGGCCTAACTGTATGCATTATTTTAAGATGTTTGAATTGATGATCCACAGAATGCTGACATCTGAGGGAATGTTCTGGGAAACTAGTATTTCAGGCTTGCCCTTTCTCTATCCTCTATCTGTTGCTTGAGACAGTATATTGGTCATAAATAAGCATAAATAAAACTTACTAAGCCACTTTTCCTTACGCTTGATATCTTCTGAGCCTTGCTAATAAATTAAAGCATGAATGAAAGAACTGTGTAGCTCTTAATGCTGTGCAAGTCAAAACAGCATGAGAGCTCTTCAGAGCAAAAGTGTCCCCTAGTTCCCATGTTATGAATCACACTGCGTTTGAGTCAGCATAAACGTTGCGAACAAACAAACTACAGATCACTGGATTTAAAATGTTTGTGACTTTAAAACTTTTAACATAAATTTCTACATATTTGGCTTATGTACTGAGTCTCAGGGATGATGGCCAACTAGCCAAGACCCACACCCATGCCAGACAAGTTCTCTGCATCAGCAAGCAGGCCTGAGGCGCCCACTCCCGAGATCTCATGATTGTCTCAGAATCCTGACTTCCCTTTCAAAAATAGAAAGTAAGCCTTTATGCTCATGGCTACAAAGAAATGCTTGGAAATGTAAGTGGTGTCAGTATGGTCATGCATATCTGACAAATGTTTTCTCTGGGAACTATTCCAAAGTTCTCAGAATGAAACACAAGGAGCAATGCTCATGAAGGCAACCTTGCCAACACCATCAGAGTGCCCTATGGCTGGAAGAGCACAGCAAATTTGGTTTATCAGTGAGGCAGGTGGAGGACATTCAAGCTACTATTAAGGAGACTTCTGCCACTCTTGCTGCTCCCTTCAAGAGAACAGATGGCAGCTTCTCCTTGTACTAGGGGGTGCTGAGCCTCACCTGTTGCTCTTTACGAATGGCCCGTTTGAATTCTGGATGGGTTCACGTAATTTGTAGCTGGGCAAGGCTCTGTTAACATCATTAATCTGGGCTGTGTTAATGAAGCCCTGTGAAGTGTATTTTTAGTGTCCCAAACAGAATAGCCTCAAGGTTTCAACAGAAATAACAATACCTATTTTTAAACCCTTGTGGTCATCTTCAGAGTCAGTTACCCAAGAAAAGTCTCTCCTGCACACTTGAGTGAGCAAGGATTTGAGCAGCTAAATGCATCACAGCACTGAGTAAGTCCAGAAGGCATACAGCTATATTCCTCTGGTGCACACATGTGGCTTTTTGGGTTCTGTCTCTTCAGTGCACTCTTCAACAACCTATATTTTCTAATCTTCATTTTAGTGAACAGATAAGATATCCCCATGTTATGTATATATCTATGTGCATACACTGTCAAAAAAAGCTTTGGTAAAGGAAATGTTGATTATTGTTATTAATGTTAATTAATATACAGAGTGGTGTTCATAAATTATAAAATAGTCCTTCCAAGTTTTCTTAGATAGTCACATTCCACTTTGTTTATTCAGTAAATATAGATGGTTTATTATCACTAAGGGCTTTCATCATATATGAAGACTCAATTCAATTAACCTGCCACAGATCCAAAGAAAGAACTGTCCATGCCTCTTAAAGCAAATCACCTCTGGAAATAATTAACTTCTGGGAACAAAACTCCCTGAGTTTTCAGGTTGTTCAATAATGAGGTGTTCAAAAGTGCCTGGATATTTTGTGAAGTGTGATTTACGTAATTTGTGACTTGTTTATCTACTTCTAGCCGTGCTGAGGGGTTAGGACCATTTTTCACTAGTATAAATTAACCACACTGACACAAAACTAAGTGATGGGCACACACTGCATCTAAGTGAATGTCAGATTCTTTGACTTCATCAATAATGATAAACTCTATATGGAAATATCTCAGTGCTCAGTGCACAGTTGCTTTCCTTTCTAAGGTACTTTATCCAGTAGTGGTAGCTGTTTCTAGACTGCTTATCTTCTCTTCCATGGGTATATTAAATGGAAGAATTGTGAAGCAAGCACTCAGAGCTGTTAAAAGCATCCACACTCCTGATGACTTGGTTGGCCTGCTGTGATACAATGAATGGCATTCAAAAGCATGTTTGTGTGTGTATTACAGATCATGTCTAACATGCTCTGAGTGAATAGAGGCAATTTTGATGAGATAATGTTTAAGGCTTAGCTGCAAAATATTAAGAAATATTTAAGATTCTAACTTCTCTACCACATGAACTTCTGTTCTTGAATAATTCTTTGTAGTATTTGTCAGGTGTACCTCAGTATCGCAGATATTTGGAAAAAAAGAAACATTTTATTTTCATGGTTTGAAACAATATGGTAAAACACCAAAATGGTGCCTAAGGAAAAAAAGGCAGAAGAAAAGAAAAGAAAACAAAGTAACTCATTTTTACCTAGTTTATTTCTGAGAAATTATATTACTCACTGACACAGACGCTTTTTTTTTTGTTTAGAACCAGATTATTGTTCTCTTCAGGACCATGGTTGTGAACAGGAATGTGTTAATACAGATGATTCCTATTTTTGTCAATGCCGAGAAGGGTTTAGACTTAATCCAGATAAGAAAACATGCAAAAGTGAGTAATCCTTTAGACATAATAAAGTTCATCTGCTTTTATTTCTTGAACCTGCAGTGAATCGTTTCCCTTCTGAAAGGATGGAAGTTTTCTCTGTAATTAAGGTTGAAACAAATGTTTCTTTATAAACTTGAATTTTAATTGAATGAATCATGCTGGGAAAATATACATTTTGCTGCCTTGTAGATTACTTTGTATGTTAGATATTTTTGAAGACTTTTATGGAAACCTGAGGATTAATGTAGGAACCAAAATGACTTAAAATAAGTTCATTACTTATTTGAAACTTTCTGGCCTTGGCTTGTAAAAACACAAGCAGCTTATTTCGCCCAGTTGGTTTAGCCAAGGACAGATACATTTAATCAGCTTGGAAATGTGTTGAACAGGCAACATAGCTATCAAAATCAACTTAGAGTCAGACACAAAACTTCACAGTTTCCTAAAAAAATTGTAAAAACAGCATGAGCAGTGTCAGTGTTATAAACCAATCACACATAATATTTACTTTAGAAAGATTTAGTGCTACAGCTCTTCTTGAGTGGGGCCTGGAATCACAGCAGATTTTTAATGTAATGTGTTCAAGTTTAGGGAGAATATATTCAGCAAAATGAAATAGCCTGATCCTGTGACTCATTTGTTGGGGGGAGAAAATTGTACTACTGGTATTTCATGAATATTATAAGATTGTCTGGAGCAATCTAATTCTATTTCTAGACACTCATAAAATTTATCTGGTTTTTTTTCTGGTTTTGTATCTGGTATTTTTGTTCAGTCTTAAAGATACAATCTCACAAAGCATTTTCGTTTGCACAGTGCTGTTTTTGCAGTAATCCATGCTATTCTGCTTTTTATTATCTATATGGTATTCTAATACATTCAGATTTTTATAGATTCAAAAGCCTTGGTAAGCAAAAGAGCAGCATTGTATAAAATACTTATTGCCGAGGATGTAATTGCAAATTAAAGGCAAATTGTAATTCCCATTGGGGGTATTTTTCCTTATAGGACTTTGGATTTGGCTGCAAATCTGGTGATGTTTCCAAGATGAAGCTCCTATTCCAAATCTTGTTGTAACAAGGGTCATGTTAGCTAAGCTAAGCTTGTAAAATAAAGCAGAATATTTGCATATATGGCCTTTTCAGAAATCAGGGTCAATAGATGAGTGGTGACAAGAACCAGGCATTCTTCCTCTGCCACCACGTGTGACTTCTGATGACTACAGGAGGAGATCTAGGGGGTCAAAGTGAAGCATTACATAGCTGAGTGTTTGCAGTCTGGTCTCACATCCTCATCTCAGTGTCGGCTTTAGTAGGTGTCCAAAGCACGGAATCCAGTATTGTTTAAGTGAGCTTTTCTAATTTGTTTTACTTCAGAAACCCTTATGGCTGGCTTCAGTTTTTCTCTTCACAGAAGTAAACTTCTGTGCTTTAGGTCAGCATGACTGTGAGCATGAATGTGTTAACATGGAAGAGTTGTTTGTGTGCAAATGTCATCTCAGATACGCCCAACAACACCATGGCGATACGTGCAGCAATGAGTGTGCCTCATGAACTGCAGTGACTAGTTTACTGCAAGGCAGAGGTGTGAACAGAGTGAGAAAACACTCCTGGGTCCCTTTTGAGATATTTGAGTCATGCAAACCTATGTTACTGCAAAGTCCACCACAAGCCAGGCCTAGTGAAGTAATGCGATAGTGAGATCTCTGATCCAACAGAGAACTAAAGCATCATTTTCTCCTATCCAAATAACTGGGGAAATGTGTTCAGCCATTTCACACAAAGGCACTGTCTGACACAAGGACAGTGCTTGCTGCTGAACATCTGTATTGTTGCTATGGGCTGTGTAACACGCAGCACACCTCATATTGCTGTATGCTGATATGTGGGGATATGGAGAGACCCATCTCTTCTGTATGTTTACACCTTCAGTGATCCATTCAATGAAATGTCCTCTTTTCAGAAGAATCTTGCTAAACAAAGGATTGGTGTTGGCCCAGAGAAACCCAACAGCACTGCCCACTTGGCATCACCCAGTTTTAGAAGATAGTTTTGTTGCAGAGAACCATTTTACATATCACCTAAAATATTGGCAGCATTTTTCCCCAATGTACTTAAAACATACTTTTCCAAAGGAATACTCGAATTAAAAAAAAAAATCACTGAAGTCACTGAAATTTTTAAAAAACTTGATAGGAGCGGGAATAATCATTTTTAAATAAACTGTGGTAAAGCCGTGTTTAAGGTAATCTAGATGTGTTGCAACTTTTTGACAATTATAGTTTAAGACTTTCTCAAGCTGGATATCTAAAAATTAGTATCCTAAGACATTTCTTGTCTGTAAAAACGGTGAGCCTTCCCCAGTCATTTTCCCTGTTTGCATTTTTTTTTTTTTTTTACACATGTAATAAAGCACATGTGATCACAAAATTTACAATTATAGTGATTTCCAAAGCCTGGTAATCAGCACCTTTGTGATTATTGCACTCTTTGAAAGAGTGTGTTACAAAATTCTGCATGAGATCCCCAAGTACTTAAATGTTAAAAATTCGTGTTGTTGTGTGGGTGTTTGTATTGAAAAGATGGAGCCAAACAGATGTAATTTTTCACAGAGAATATGGGTATTTTCTTTTTTTTTTCCACTTTTTTTTTGTGCTCTGAGAAGTTACACAAGCTTCTTCATGATGATGTGAACTCTTGGAAAAAGGAGAAGGTTCCAGCTGGAACTTGCTTTAGCTAGTAAAAACTGACACCTCAGCTTCATTTGTTCAAGCCTACGATGTCTCTCTATATATAATGGTAAATCTGGACCAGTTACTGCAAACTCGTTGCTTAGTTAAATAAACCAATAAACAGAAATATTTAGAATAAGTGATTTAGCATTAAGTACAGATTTATTTTTAATGTAAACAAATTGCTGCAGACACATCTGTTCACATCTGTAAACTATTTGCAACTGGAGACATGCGAGACTGTGTTTGTGTCTGAGGGATCTCCAATACTTTTGATCAAGTTATGCTAAAGTGATTTGGGCCTATATAACTAAAACTAGACATTAACAAACCAGCAGGAAAACACTATGAGGAAGTTCAAAGCTTTTTTCCTAAAATGTCCTTCTTCTATACTCACAGAGTCAGCAAATTGCATAGTACATCTGCAAGCGCACGTATGTCACCCTACAGCTTTGCTGTCCACTGTGAGGAAATACATTTTTTAAACCCAGTTCACACCTCTCTCCCTTCCCCCACCTTTTGTCTTTCACACTAGTTGCATACAAGACTTAGAAGACATATTCCATTTTATCTTACTTGGAGTAGGAATAGGGAAATCAAAGAAATTGAATATGTTAAGACACTCACTCTCATAATTTCTACCTATCCCTCACTAGGCTTTAACTGCTTGAACTTGTTGGCAGGTTAAAGTTTTAAATTGGTGATTTCTCATCTTGTTGAAAAAAGAATTTAGTCTTTATGAAACAATCTGAAAGCCATAATTTCTATTTCAAAAATTACTAATACTCATATTTGCTGAGAAAATTTAATGGTGAACATAAGAGACTGTCTTGTTTTTTAAAGAAGGAAAGCATGATTCTGTGGGTAAGACCAGACTGGACTTCAGGGTTCTCCCTTCTCTCCACTTCATGATAGTTCAACCACATCGCAATTTTTGGCAAGGGAAATCTGCTCTTCACCAAGTTTGCTATCTGCCAAGTGGGGTTGTTGAATTAATTTCACTTAGGTGTTGTTAACTCAGGTTTCTCAAGTAGTCGGAGATACTTGCGTAAGTAAAAAGCTGTACTGATCTTTTCCCCTTGCTCTGCAAATGTATCAGGTACTAACTACAGTGTCATAGTTTATGTATCTAAGACACCAATGTGATTTCTTCAATCATTAACACAAATCAATAGGAGTGGACCACTGTGTTGAAAGCAATCATGGCTGCGAGCAACTGTGCCTAAATACAGGTGACTCCTATGTCTGTCAGTGCTCTGAAGGATTTGTCATCAATGAGGATCTAAAAACCTGCACACGTAAGTCTTGCGAGAACATCCTTCATTTCAGTTCCCTTGGGAATGGTTTCTGTTTCCATACAGGGTAGAGGACTCGTCTTCAATTTATTCTTACAGTCTGCATTTCAGTAATACTTTAATAATTATTTGAAAGCAGAAACAGAAAAAGTATTTAGGAAAGAATACTTGTCAAGATAACTCTTACTCCTCACATATTCAGAGAAGGTTTGGGAGACCTCTTCATCCCCAGGTGTTGAGGATAATTTTTCAGTCACATGATAAATGTGTCTGACAGGTCATCTGGACAGCAGTGTCCCCCAGGCAGACTGCACCGCTTTACCTGGGGCAAGAGGAGAACTGATAGCCCCACACTGAGCTTTAAATTTAGCATGGGAATCCTTAATAAGTGAGCAGAAGTTGTCCTGGCAGTTCTCTGCTTTTTATAAATCTAAGGATCATTGAGAATTGATACAATTTCACAAACAGTTGAATTGCCTCCTTCACTGGAAAAATAATGTATAGAAAGGGCGAGAAAAAGAAGGATATGAGTGCATTTTACCTGTTGACTTTTTAGACCTCTTTGGAGAGAGTCTTCTGTCCACTTTTTCCACAAATTTTGGAGGTACATTATTTTTCAAGCTTGTAGAGTGTTGGAGCAGCTCCAGAGTTCATCCTTTTTCTTGCTCTCAGGCAACACAGTTTTAAGAGAAGTCAAACTGCAAGTCCTCCATCACAAAAATTATCTAAACAGAATTGAGGCAAATCAGCAAAGGCAGTTTGCCTTTGTATTTATCCTTGTGTTTGCCTCCATAGTAACCTTTTTAGCCCCATCCAATACCTTGACAGACTTTGCTTCTGTCTGCCACTGCAGCTCTCTAAAAAGGGGCAGACAGTAACACAAAAGTATAATTAGTGTATGTGTAACAACAATAGGGTCTACTAAAACCAATTTTTTTAGATATTTATCTGTAGTACCACTGAAAATTTAGAAACAGCCAAATAATGGAGTTTTATCAACTTGCAAATGGAAAATCCCTTTTCCTTTGTAGTAACAAGAGATAATTTTCATTCCTGAGTTATTTTCCTCCAGGCTGTACTTGGAAGCCTATCAGCAGCAGAGTTCAAGAAGCATTTGGACAACATTCTTTGGCAGATAGTGTGAGTTTTGGGGCTGCTCTGTGCAAGGCAGGTAGTAGGATGTTGACTGGTCCTAGTGAGTCCCATCCAACTCAGGATATTCTATGATTCTATGAAAATGGTGCTGAGTGCAATGAAACTGAGCTTTTTTCAATAGCTCCTCTTCTCATAACCTTGTCCTCATATCTATTTAGGAAAGATCTGTCCTGTTCCTGAGCTCTAGGTGAGGTGTTGAAACCTCGTGAACATTTTTAGGCTACCATGAAGAGAGTTTTGACACTTTGTAATATCCTGAATGAGCAGCTGAATGGAAGCATTTAACATATACCTCTCCTAGTGAGAAAACATCTGGGACGTTTACTGTCATATACACTGGCTCAAGTATCTTAAGAAAGCTATGGGAACACCTGAATGGTAACCAAATCTGTACCCTAACAAGTCATCACAAAAAAGTAAGTGTGTGTAGCCAACAGACAGTAGAAGTGCTGCTTGCAAAGTCCCAGGAGCCCTATGTCTTTATATTACAGAGAAGAAACACTTGGAAATTTGAGATGAAAAGTGAACCATATTTGACAGTACTTGTCATTTGCAATTCTTTGTAAAAGCTTGAATAGCCCAAGCCAAATCCCAGTGACATCTGAGAGGTTTTCTTCTTGCTGCCACAGGAACTGGGTCAGGTCCACAAGTGAGTTCTGGGGACTGCCACCTTCACTTTAGGCCATTTAGAAACTATTTAAAGAATGTTCACAAGGTAGCTTTTATGTCTTTGCCAGTGTCTTATATAAAATCTTTGCCAAAGTATTTTGTTTTGTTTTAATCCACTTTAATCCAATCCAGACATGGACTCTCTTCAGCTATGTTAAGCACAGAAAAGTATGATTTCTCAACTCTGCTTAAAGCAGTCAATGAAAAGTACATCACTAGGACCTCTTACAGTTTATTGAAGCTATATAATCAGATGAGAAACTGAATTATTGTTTAAGCAGTTCAATATACTTACATTTACTTGCTCATATGGAATGCAAATACTAGAGATGAAAAATAATCGAGTCATTATTGGTTAAATGTTTTAATAATTTTGATTGCTCCTACAGGAGTTGACCATTGTGCTCTAAGTGATCATGGCTGTGAACATTTGTGTGTAAATGGTGACAGATCTTATACTTGTCAGTGTTTTGAAGGATACAGGCTTCGTAACGACGGGAAAACATGTAAACGTAAGTTATTATTGAGCATCTCAGAGTCTAATATTACACACATAGAAGAAATCTGTAAGGTAGGATTGGATTGCCTAAATGCTGCAGTGCAATGTAATTTTAAATGTTCAAGGATTTCAAGAGGTCATATTTCCTCTTTGTTGTCATATTTGCCAGCAGTATGCCAATATCTTGGATATGCTAAGGCATCTATAATGGTACTGAATGCATACTTTTAGGCACCGGAATCACACCCTAAACATCTGTGCCATTTAAAAAGTAGCCCTGAAATTGGACAGCTGTGGATCCAAAACTATCCAGAGCTGGGATGACTGTAATTTTCTTCTAAAATTTCAAGGTAAAAATATATAATGTTCATAGAGTCTTACCCAGCATGAAGCTTGCAACATTATTAATGAAAAGTTCATTTTGTCCAGCATGGGATGAGGATGATTGCAAAAGAAATATCATAGTTATATTACAAATTTGACTACGTTACACAGTTATGAGGAGTGGCAGATATCAAGAAAAAACCTAATAGTAAATTTTTCTCAACTTTTATAGCATAAGTCACTAAGTGATCAGAGAAGAATCATGAATAAGCATTCAGTATTTTGTAACTGCAATCCCCATAATATCTAACATGAACATCTGCTGTTCAAAAACGTTTACAGAAAAAAAATTAAAGGCATCCAGATATTACCATGATGAATGAAAAGCTCCTTGTTCTTAGCTGGTGTTTCACAACATAACCCTCTTTTGTTATTCTGCACAAACAGAAACAAATTCTGCCTGTCTGAAAAAGTTAGGATACACTAAAAGCAAGTCAACTTTGAACATGCTTCCCTTAACTAACAGAATTTTTTATATATGAAATTATTCCCAGGTAAAAATGTCTGCAAATCAGTCAACCATGGCTGTGAGCATGTTTGTGTTAATTCTGACAATTCCTACATCTGCAAATGTCGTGAGGGATTCATACTGAGAGAAGACGGCAAGACCTGCACAAGTGAGTGACTGGTATCTATTGTCCACTTTTGCATGTACAGCAGGCAAGGAAGGAAAGGGGTATTTTTCACTTCTTAGTGGAAAAGAAGCAACAAACTGCCTTTTGATAGCTACATTTCTTTAACATATTTTCATTCAAAACCTACATTTATATCAATCATTCCCAGGACAGGACATCTGCAAATCAGTCAGCCATGGCTGTGAGCATATTTGTGTTAATGAAGATGACTCGTATGTTTGCAAGTGTCATGAGGGTTTTCTTCTGAGAGAAGATGGGAAAACATGCAGAAGTAAGTACTCTGAGAATTACTCACAGAATTTTATCTACCGTATGTATATCTGAGAAGCATTCAAACAAATGCAACAGTTTACTGTCATAATAAAGGAGTAGTCCTCATATGTATAATATAGGAGTAGCATTTATATTTTTATACATTTAGACCTACCAAATGTTTGTGAGAGACTCTGTGGACAAAAATAGCATATTTTAATAGATCAGCTGACAGACTGGAAACAGAAAATACTCAGAAATTTTCAGGTATCAAGAGTTAAGTGTTTGCTGCCTAAAATATTACGTGGAATTTATTCCAGTGGTATCAGTAGACCTAATGAAAGCTGTTACTTCTCCCTGCATGATACATTTACTGTAGATGTGCTTTAACCAAATATCGTCAACTGTTCTCAGACAAAGACATTTGCAGTTCAGTTCACCATGGCTGTGAACATGTTTGTGTTAATGCTGATGAGTCCTACATCTGCCGGTGTTATGAGGGCTTTGCACTAAGGGAAGATGGAAGAACATGTAGAAGTAAGTATCCTTCTCTTTAGTAGAAGATTTTCTTTATAATCTGTGAATTTGTAGATGTATTTTAAATATGGCAACCTTATTTTTTTTAACAGATAAAGATGTTTGCAATTCTGTTGACCATGGCTGTGAGCATATTTGTGTGAATACTGATAGTTCATACATTTGCCAGTGCTATGAGGGTTTTGTATTAAGAGATGATAAGAAAACATGCAAAAGTAAGTTATTTTAATGTTACTATATTTTTTATATTTAGACACCTACAGAAGAAACATATTATTTAGAGGCAGTTCTTCTTATAGGAGATTTTGCCTACAAAAAGGAGAATAAATTCTTTATTTACTAGGAGATTACTACTGTTAGTCTTTAAAGTTTTGGAAATGTTCTGATTCATCAAACTGTAGTAAATAAAATCTGATTATTTCTAGATAAGGACATCTGCAAATCAGTCAGTCATGGCTGTGAACATCTTTGTGTTAATAACAATGATTCATACACTTGCCAATGCCATGATGGATTTGTACTAAGGCAAGATGGGAAAACATGCCGAAGTAAGTAGTTTACTGATGAAAGAAGGAATTTAATTTCTGTCTTGTTAGAATATTATTTACTGATTCATAGTGGCCAGAATGGAATATTTTTCTCTATAGATCACAAGACTTAAATATGAATTAAGTATTGTTTGAACTAAAGCTACATTTCAGAAAAATCAGCCAATTTTAAGGTTTGAATGTAGGTTTTAAAATGTGAACTTCATTTCCAAATTATGAATGTTAAGTTTTAATCTTGAGCATAGGATGTTGCTGCATTTTACTGTAATGGGTTGAAGTTCTAATTACCACTGTGTTCTTCTGTCTATATTCATGCAGATCATGACTTAACTTGTTCCTTAACCTCTTAGCATGTTCTTTTGCAAATGATAAGCAAATGAAACTCCTTCAGGCTTTTTATGTTTTCTAATCTTTTTATAAATCTTGCTCCCCTAAACCTCTGCTATTTATCAGCGTCCTTGTGGGTGCACCGCAGTGAAAGAAAGTCTTCTAAGAGAAGACATAGCAGGGTCCAGGGCAGAGGAATAATAACCCATCTAATTCTTATTTGAATGTACCTATCTTTTTTTTAAATCATTTATCTTTTGTTTAATCTTTTTTTTTTTGACAAAAGATAGTCTCTGACCAAAATATTCTGCTAGCACTTGTGTTCAGTTAGTTATCTACCATGATCAAAAGTTGTTTAAGATTCTCAGTATTACAGGTGTCCCATGTCCTGTAAGTACAGCCTTCATTTTTTGTTTCTAAATGTATATCCTTAATTCTGGCTATTTTAAAATATATATGATTTGCTGTTACTCAAAAAGATTCATGTTACCTTCTGTCAGCAGCTGCTTTATCTTTATTTGCCATTCTCTCAAAAGCGGAGTAATCTACAAACTTTGGTTATTTTGTGTTTTATCCTGGGCTGTCCATAAAAATATTAAGTAGTAGAGGAGCAAGGCAAATTCTTAGAAAGAAAGCTACTTGATAGTCGCCCATTTGCAATTGGTTGTGAGGACCTTTCTAGCCAGTGTTAACCAATATAATGTTGTAGTCTGTTTCCTTAATCAAAATAAATACCAAGACTGCTGCCTTTCTGAATGTTCCACTGTATGAATAGCATAAGCTTTAAGAACCAACCTCATCATCAATTAAGATATTTATATAATTTTCCAGGATTTATTTTTCTGTAACACCAAGCTGACTGATGTTAGTCCTCTTCCTTTGATTTTACTCTGACTCAAGTTCCACATTATCTATTACATTATTTTAGTGCAGATCAACGTCAAGCTGACAGGCTTACAGTGAGCTACTCATATTTGAAACACTGGAACCATAGTACTATTTTCAGTGTGTGTGCATACACTGGGAATGGAGATAGCTCAGTGTTTTGGGGCTTCCTCAGAGTTCTAGGAGTTACTGAAAATTAACACTAAGCATCCAAGACATCCTTCAGAAACCTCTTTTACAACTCTCTGCTGCAAGTTATCTGGAGTTACCGATTCAAGAATATGTGTGTGTGTATGTGTGTGTGTGTGTGTGTATGTGTGTGTTCAGTAGGTGCTGTGTGACCTACTTCACACAGTGTGAAACTCTTCACTCCAACAGAATCATCAGTAACCTATTTTATATCGTCAGATCTGAATACACTAGAATTTTTTATATTTCTGCATTGAGATTGGCAACTCTATCTTTCTGTCTATTAATTAATAATACATTGTTTGAATGCTTTTTGTTCCTAAAAGTATTTAAATAATATATTCATACTACCCTTTATTTAGTTGGCTATGTACTCCCTTGTCCTTTTTCTTATTATTTCAGTGTTTTCAAATTCCTAATATTTTCACATTCAGTAAATACTGTGAATGTTTCTTTCTTTCAGTCATTTTTCAAATCTTATAGCTGTTTTCAACTTCAATTTCTAAATTTTTAACTACCCTGGCATTCTTTTTAGATTGTGAGACTACATTTTTGGGGGGTGTCTAGTAAAATAACCTTAAATAGTGCAATCATTGATGCTTTTTATTATTATTATTATTCTCCCCCCCCCCCCCCCCATCCCAAAATCGTCTGGCTCATATTTGCTTTCAGCTATGCAAAATTCATCCTTCTGAAGCAATAGAAGGTGGGTATTTGATTCTGTTTATAAACAAGTATGTCCAAGTTGTACACAGCTGTGTATAAGCAGATGCTGATTTTTATTTACATTATAATTTCTCTTTTATCCACTATGACGGGATCTAGTTTAGATTGCCACATCTTAAATATAATTATTTTTGAGTTAAAAAATTGTCTTACGTAGTAGTTTTTGGAATTTTTGTTTTGGTAGCAGGAGATCCCCATGAAATTTGGCTCAGATTGAAGTTCTTGTAAAAATATAAGCCTCAAGAGTCAAGTTGAACTTGGCTGTCAGGACTCTTCCACTTTTTGTGTAAAGGTAGTTCTCCCTTAGGAACTGATATTTTCTTTTGTGCTGCATAAAGAAGAAAAAGGGAATGCTGATAGATTGCTCCACTTTCTTCTGCACTTTCTCTCCATCTGTCCTTTTTGAAGAGGTTTTAACCAACTGGTTTAACATTGCAGTCATACAAAGTCCTCGCATAAATTTTCAGCAATCCAGTTAGATTTTATTTGTCATCTTAAATAAGTACTTCCTAGTCTTTCAGGTTTTGTTTATGTAGACTCTTGGCACTGATATAAGGATTTTAAGACAATGGTTAAATCATGTCCTGTGGTGGTTTTTTTAGTTTTGTTTTTACCAGCATGAATTTGTGCTAAATGACTGTACTAAATTATTCCCTCCTTTCACTCTTAGTGCTCTTAATGTAAAGTCCTCCTCCTCCTTAATCTAGTCAGATTAATCCTAAAATGGTTTATTTTCAGTTGGAGGTCATCCAAACCATGAAGTTCTGGTCAGATGATAAAGAATTCATATGCAATGTAAGATAGGATGTCCACCATTTAACTAGCCAGAGATTTGCTTTCAGTTACAAGCTTCCATCTTTTTTTGCTTGTAGGATTAACCCCCCAGTCATTGCATTTATGAAAAAAAAGTTTAACTAGCAAGCCACATAAATATTATCTAACTGTTCCTAGGCAAGGATATTTGCAAATCAGTCAGCCATGGCTGTGAACATGTGTGTGCTAGTGCCGGTGATTCATTTGTTTGTAAGTGCCAAGAGGGATTCCTGCTAAGAGAAGATGGAAAAACTTGCAAAAGTAAGTAGTCTGATACTTATCAACATACTTATCTGCAGCTCATGCTTCTGTAGAAGTGCACTAACCAGCAAAAGCTGTCATCTGTTTTTAGATAAAGATTTTTGCAAATCAGTCAACCATGGCTGTGAACATGTTTGTGTTAATTCTGGTGATTCATATACCTGCAAATGCCATGATGGGTTCCTACTGAGAGAAGATGGGAAAACCTGCAGAAGTAAGTAGCACAAGAACTTGATTGGATGAATTACACATATAATAATGAAGGCCTCTGCTGATGTGTGCTGACTGCCAACTCTCCTGTTTGCAGACAAGGACATTTGCAACTCAGTTGACCATGGCTGTGAACAAGTTTGTGTGAATACTGGAGATTCCTACATCTGCCAGTGTCGTGAAAAATTCATACTGAAGGAAGATGGAAAGACATGTAGATGTGAGTAACCTGAGCTATAAAAGTATGATTTTATTTGAGGCTTTCAAGTGTTGTGGGTGCAAGTACACATGTGTATGTTTGTGACTTCCAACTATTTGGGCTTCTTAAAATGATACCATGTCTCCCTAACAAGCCTCACCTCACAAACCCTGTCCACTCTTCTCAGATAAAGATGCTTGCAACTTGGTTGACCATGGCTGTGAACATATTTGTGTTAATACTGATGATTCCTATGTCTGCAAGTGTCATGAAGACTTCGTACTGAGAGAAGATGGAAAAACTTGCAGGAGTAAGTTATTTAATCTTTGGTTTGTACTTCCTGATCTGTTAATGAAACACACTACACAACAGTAGTGTGTTATTTGTGTCTTTATTATAGAATCAGCTTCATGTAAGTGAGCTCCTTCATGAAGAACTATTGCCAAATTTTTTATATTTAGTAAAAGTTATTTACTTAGCTAACTGTGCTAAATACAATTTTCATTATTCCAAGTTTAAAATGTCTGCAAAACAGTCACCCATGGTTGTGAACATGTCTGTGTTCCAACTGGCGATTCATACATGTATCAGTGCCACAAGGGATTTATATTGAGGCAAGACAGGAAAACATCCAGGAGTAGCTGAAACTTTCATGGGGAATACGTTTTTGAGTCTTAAAAGAAATAACAGACTAATTTCACTCAAGGCTTGTTCATGACAGTTTTGTATTTGAAAAATGGTCTAATAAGGGAATTCTCTTAACAATTCTCAGATAAAGACCTGTGTAAATCCATTGAGCATGGCTGCGAACATATGTGCATTAATAATAACAACTCATACAGCTGTCAGTGCCATGAGGGCTTTGTTCTGCGACGAGATGGGAAGACATGTCGATGTAAGTAACTCATCATGTCTGCCAGCCACTCTTCTCTGGCACTGCTACATAAATAAGCAAAGATCTCATACTCCTTTGTCATCTGTTCTTCAGATATCATGTTTGGAGTCTTTGAATTTATAAAATGTTAAATAGAATACAGATAAATACTTCAATTTTTCCTAGATAAAGATGTCTGCAAATCAGTTGACCACGGCTGTGAATATGCTTGTGTTAATAATGATGATTCCTATATCTGCAAATGCCAGGAGGGATATGTACTAAAAGAGGATCAGAAAACATGCAGAAGTAAGTACATTTTATTTAGAACACATTTGTTTCTTTGATTTCTAAAATTAATTTACTTCACTTCCAAAAAATTATAGAATCATAGAATGGTTAACGTTGGAATGAACCTTATTGAAGATCATCTAGTTCCATCTCCCTGCTGTGGGCAAGAACACCTTCTACTAGACCAGGTGTCTCCAAGCCCCATGCAACTGGCTTCGAATACTGCTGCAACTTCTTATTTCAAACATGATATAATATTTGAAAGCTAAGAGCATATGTGTGTGGCAGAAAATGTCTCAAACCATTAACTTGATGCCCTCCTAAACAAAAATCTATCAAATTGGAAGAGTTGTTTTGGCACAGTGTTGAGTAAAATAATAATTCTTTTGAAACATCAGGAGAAAGCCAAAGGGGAATCTTATTATCAAGGAATGTGCATTTTAATCAGGTTCATATACTGTGGATCTTTTATCTTAAAATATCATTAATTCTATTTGCTTATCTTTCAACATGACATGCATTTATCTCATAATCTCTTAATACTTGGAGGAGAAATTCTACTGGAACTGAGTAAAAACATTTATTCTGCTAAAAATGGATGCCTTAGTTGAGGAGACTGTGATTACCAAAAGAACGGTAACAAGTTCTCACTGTTCTCAATCCTAACAAACACCATGCACCATGAACTGCTGCCCTTTCTTGACTTACGCAGTAGTATTGAGGTGGTTGTGATATGTATATTCATTGCATTTTCATCACCTTAGTACATGTGAGGTGTCTTTTTCTCAGCAGACTGCAGAAAGGAATTCTTGAACAGTTTTAAAATAGATATTTTGTAAGAAGAAAAGTCCAGGCTGTAAAGCTGAAAATCCCTTATTCGTATAGTGGCTTGGTAAAAAACATCTCCAGTAATTTCTGCAGAGTAATTTCTGCTGCACAGTTCTCTTTTGTGTAGTGCTTACAGCATTCTTCCTGTACAAAGATCAGAGATGAGTGGAGGTCAAAGTTTATTTGGTCCAGACTAAGAAGCAAATCTTACATTCCTTAGGGTGGCATATTCTTCTGGAAACTACATTGATCCAATAGGAGCTGAGTATCTCTACAGCTAGCCTTCGCACAAAGCACACTAATATTTGCCTGCTGAAGGCAATTGCTTTCCAGCATAAAAAAAAAACCAAACCAAAACAACCTGGCAGAAGCAGTCTGCAGCTAGGAAGGCATTCTCCAATCTCTAAATTCCCTAACCTCATTACTGATGCCCAGTGCCTAGAAACTGCTTTGATTTTTGCATGTGCATTTGCCAAAAAGTATGGGAAATACAAATTCTTCTGACAAACTCCCAGCTCTAATGGGTAAACTGGAAAAGGTTAATTGCAGCAATACATAAGCCTTCTAATTACAAAATTGGTAGACAGTTACAAGCAAAAAACCCCTTATCTAGCCAATTCTGATTCTCTCAATAATTAGTTTTTTAACTATTTTATAACTCCTGCAACACAAATGCAGCTTCAGTGATTCTCTTCCGTGTCTCTCAGTGCTGACAAATTTGACAAATGCAAAGTTAGTATATGGGCTTATCCCTGGAAGAAAATTCTGACAACTGTGTCTATATGCTAGCTATGTTCTTCAGTTCTCTCCACTTAAGAGTAATTCCTAACATCTACTGATTGTTGCTGCATTTTTAAAAGTTGTAGTATTCTGCAAAGCAGAAAAATCTCAGTAAATATTCACTGTGATGATATTTTTGTTAAATTCTCAGTCACAGGCACACTCTTAGCTTTTGATACAGCCTGTACACAACATCTTCAGACGCACTGGCACAGTAGGATGAGCCAGGATCAGGGTACTTTAGACGATCTCTGAGCTTTTTCCAGGGTATCTGGATCCCTTTCCCAGCTTAGTGGAGTTTTTTCTTGATCTGAACACTCTGCTGCTCATTTCACAGGATGCACTGAAGGCCCAGTTGACCTGGTGTTTGTGATTGATGGATCAAAAAGTCTTGGAGAGGATAATTTTGAAAGTGTAAAACAATTTGTCTCAGGAATCTTGGATACACTTGAGATTTCACCCAAAGCTGCTCGAGTTGGTTTGCTTCAGTATTCCACTGAGGTTCGTACAGAGTTTACATTAAAGCAGTTCAGCTCAGCCAAAGACATGAAGAAAGCTGTGTCACAAATGAAATACATGGGTCGAGGTTCCATGACAGGACTGGCGCTGAGGCAAATGTGTGAGAGAAGCTTCACAGAAACAGAAGGAGCAAGACCATTTTCAGCAAATGTCCCTCGAATCTCCATTGTGTTTACGGATGGACGAGCCCAGGATGAGGTCTCTGAGTGGGCTACCAGAGCAAAGCAACGTGGTAAGTGGAGATGTTTTTGGTGTCTCATTCTAAAAGGCAAAAATTGTTAGAAATAAGATGTAGTAACAGTTTGGATGTGCTATGGTGTGTGCTAATCGAGAGAGTGTTTGCCACAGCAGTCTGGCCAGTACAGTGACCACTGTCCTGCACATCAGACCTCTGTGTTCACAAGGGCCTTTGCTGCCCTTGTGGATGTGCATCATCCCTAGAGCAGGACCCATAGGGAATGTCTCACCAGAGGTAGTGGTGCCACCCACCTGGCATGCCCTGAGTGCCCTGAACGTATCCACTAAGGGTAGACATTTGATACAGAGACCTGGGAACTTCATCAAAAATTTTAGGAAAACAATAAAAGAAACCCTAAGCTGTCTCTTCAAAATACAGAAATCTATTCTTGTGAGAAATACTAGGGTAATAATTGGCTATATTTTTGTTTACAGGGTATATTCTTTACTTTTAACCAGTTTTATAGTGCTAATGGTGTTCTGGAAGGAAGATGACTCTTTTTGAAAGAATATAGCTGTAGTGCTGTCTATCCTACTGTTTCTACATGCCTATATGCTGAAATGTGACTGAAAACTGGTGATTTTTAATTTCTAATATGTTTGGGCAGAAATCCATCCTCTAGGACACCTGTACCACAAATCAGAAACTTTTCATCTGTTTAGCCGAGTCAACTGAAAATTTTCAAAACTTGTCAAGAAAATAAACTATCCCCTTCTTCTTCGCAAAATTTTTTTTTAAAATTTTATTAGAAACTGCTTTAAGAACCATGGCTGATGGGCCACAACACAGAGAAAATAGCCAGACTTTAAAAGATTCTGCACATCTTTTTTTCTGTGCTCATTTTATTGATATGACCTATCAATCAGAATTTGTTACATGATTAGTAGAGCATTATTTAGGACCAATACCTCTCTGTAAGGAGAAATGGGAAAAACATCCAAGGATATGAGAAGGGCATGTGCTAACAAGAGTGTCATTACAATGAAAGATAAAGTGGGTTTTAAAATAACTTAAAAAACCCCAAAAACATTTAGAGGCTTACTAGTGGGATGTTTGAAATTGCATGGAGGATTTACAGAAGTAGGAACGAAGTACAAGCCAGCTTTCTTATTTGCTGAATGAAACCTCAGCTCTGGACTGCTTACACTGGCTCTGCAATGCTACAAGCCAAACTCATCCCCTGTGTAATTGCAGCATAGCTGATAGAGTAAAGCTCAATATGAAATGGACCTTGACTTTATCACTGATATCCCCAAGTCTTTAAATAGCAACAAACTTCAGCATTGACTGGTGCATTCATTACATTGAATCAGCTTCTGTTGAACATTTTCCTTTCCTGGCTAAAGTGCAATGGTAGGCAGATTCATGAAGAAAAGTAAGGAGATATTTATGTTAAAAGTTAAAAACTTGTTAAATGTGTATTTTGTAATATTATCAGGCCCATGATTCTTCAGCAAAAAGGTTAAAAGTTGTGACTGAGTGAGTGTGCAGCAGCTATTACCCTATGTTAAATAAAGATATCAAACCTCCTCATCCCAAGTTTTATCTGAAACCAACCAGAGAAGGCATCTTCTTCTCTTGAATTGTATAAAAGACCTGTGAACCTCATAGCTGTATTATGAATCACAAAATCAGTACTAGTAGTGGACACTTTCTAAGCCAGAACTGATGTAAAGAGAAATGTTAGATCATATGCTCATGAGCATAAAAAAATAACTGCTGAAAAAGAAGTTATTGAAGATTTCTGCTTTGTAGTTATTGCTTGTTTAAAATCTATCTGGTGAGAGGGCTCTGAACCACTTCCTTCTTCTGGCTTCCAGGGTTAAGAAAACTACACATCCTCACTTACCTTCTCCCTAGCACCTCTGCTGTGGAAATACTTGTCCTGAGCATCCCTGTTGTAAGGCTCTTTCTTTCCTAGCCCCACAAATTGTTTGTTTTCCTATTCTTACCCTCTTGAGTGGGCCTTCCAGCCTGTTAGTGCCCCTTAGAGAGCAAGAATTGAGTCTCAATGTGCTCTAAGGATTTCAATGAAACACTTAAGCATTTTTCTGAAAAATTACTGCCATCTTTCAAGATTCTGCCCCATCTGCTAATATGTGGCAGGTGTTCCCATCAGCCCAGTAATTTGCTGCATTGCATAGACCCTACAGACACACACAAACCAGGGACTTGCAGTGCAATTGTGAGGCTGAGCTGTGCGATTCTCTTGGATTGTAATACTCCTTCTGGGACCATTTACTATCAGTAGTGGCCAGGCAAGTGTCATCTCTTTAACACAAAAACTGTGTTATAGTGTAATTACAGCAAACAACGAGTAATTAAAGCATATTAAGCCTCTTCACTTATTTTGAAGTTACATAGAATATGCATTTCTTGTGGTCTCCCTTTCTCTCATATTTTCCTTTCATGGATTAACAAGTGCTTAGAATTAGAACTGCTGAATAATAAATATGTGCAATTTCTTTTGAATCTAGGTATAATCATCTATGCCATTGGAATAGGAAAAGCAATTGAGGAAGAACTGCTGGAAATTGCTTCTGAGCCATCATATAAACATCTCTTCTATGCTGAGGATTTCACAGCTCTGGAGGACATAAGTGAAGAGCTAAGAGCTCAAATCTGTGCAGGTAACAAAATTCCATATCCCTTGAGATAGACGAGAACTGAATGTTTACAGGTGTTTTGCTTTTTGGATTTTTCTGCCCTTTAATATGTGAAGGATATATACCATTAATCCATCAGTGGGTAAATGTATTAGTGATTATCTTCCCTTTATTTTCATAAAGGTTGCATAAGATGTACAATTCTATGCCTAGAAGAATCAATTGCTCCTTCTCTTTTCTGTTTCTACAGTTAAGTTAGCCACGCAGTGAACCCCACTCCACCAAATAAACGTGATCTATTTCATTAGGAATGTGGGAAAATAAGCAGGGATTTGTAATACCTTAATGAGAATAAAAAAAAATTCCCAAGACCAACAGCAAAAACCTAAACCACAGCAAAATAAATCATCAAGAGCTGTTGTGTGTAGTTATAGAAAATGAAAAATAGTTCATTGAACATATATTCACACCTACAAAGAGTGGATTTCAGTTATGCATAAGCTCTGAGTTTTGCTACACAAATGTGGAAGGTTTTTTTCAGAAAGCACCCTTCTTCACTCTGGAGCAAACAGCTTGTATATAAACATTCCCAGATGAAGTTTTGCAAGGGGAAGGGGGAATTTGAGATGGGATGAAAGCTATTCAGCCAGAGAGAGAACAGCATATCTCTGCCACTCACACATTCCCAAGACTCAGTAGTTTTTGTACATTCAAACTGGTACCTGAAGCAAAATTCAGAAACAACACATGGAATGATGTTAGTCATGGGACTAGAATTGTGCAAGATTATTTAACTTTCACTAGCTTTTATCTGGTTGTTTTTCTCGGAATTAAATGCAAACAGGTTTTGCTCTTTTTTCTTCTTTAACATTACTATATAAAATTAGCTGCAGGACATTTCTTTATACAGATCTCAAAGAAGAATCTGTAAAAGACTTTGAGGATGTTTCTTAGCTTCTTCTTGCATACTCTTTGTCTTTCAGTCCTAAGAAGTCCTAGTTTCATCTTTCTGAAATAATTAATACTATGATAACATAAAACCAAGTCAGTTCAATTAACCTTATCAGGCAGATAATCTTCTGATGACAGCATGTCATCTTAAAAGCTTTTGGAGATGCCAAAGCCAAAACTATCCGGCAGCCAGAACAATAATTCTCACTCATTAGCAAACCCCAGTATAATAATTCTCGCTGATTAGCAAACCCCAGAGCTCAGCGATGGAAATGCATCCTTCAGGTACCCACAACAGTGGTTAGAAATCACCATTTTTTTTTTCCTTTTAACTACATTATTTACAACATGAAAAAATAAGTAAATCCTGCCCCTCTGTGGCAGTTTCTTGTTTACACCGCTGGTAACTGGGCAGCACTGTCCTCCCCCTCTCTCAACAACAGGCAGTGAATGCCTCACACCTGTCAACTGAGGACTGACAAAGCCTTGTTTTTCTGGACACTCCAGGACTGCCTATTACTCATCAACTCACTCCACTGGAAATTCTGCCTCCAAACCTGTTACACAATCTGAAAGTTGTTTTTTTTTTTTATACCTTCTGTTGTCTACAGCCCAATTTTTCTCTTCCTTTGCAATAGCAGTAACCTTTATATTTACTCCAGCCTTCATCCTTAGCTGAGGTCTTCTGATGCTCCAGCCTGTGAGGACAGTGGGAGATCCTGTGAACCTCATGGACTCCACTGACAAAGCCTCTCATCCTTAGTCCCAGCTGTGGATGTAATGCATGTTTCCAACTAAAGCAGGAGCCCTCCAAATGTTTTTTTGGGGGTAAGGCCTTTTTCTTTCATTCTGCAAGAAAGCATCTGCCTTGTAGAATAGCTGTTGATTACTATTAATTATTCTTGATGACTAGTAGTAAAGGCAAAAAAAGGAGGGGTTTTTTCTCTCTTGCCTCTTATTAAGAGGAATTCAGTCGGAAGGCTCCCATTCATTGCCTTGGTTAATGTTAATTTCTCATCTGACTGGAAGCACTAACGAGGCTCTGGCAATGTCATACATAATATGCACTCAATATGATTGCAGCTTCACCCCTGTTCTGAGCATGTGCATTATGGGAGCTTTTAATTACATGGTCATATACTATTTTTGTCACAAGACCCCAGCCCTGATCAGATGACAGTACTCAGCAGCCAGCTGGTTAACATTCTGTTTTCCTTCCAAATTGCAGATTGTTATCAGTTCAGCAAATATTCAGACACTGCTTTTGATGACACTTTCTCACAGGCTCCTTCTAACAAATTACTTGTGTTTTGTTATGAAACAGAACACTAAAAACGAACATCCAACTTCAGCATTGTTCCCGAACAAATTTATTCATTGCACTGACTACACCAAGGGATTCAGGGTGATCAGTCTCTGTCACCACTTGTGTGTTTATTCAGCTGCACAGAGGCAATGAGATTACAAATCTTAGAGCCCCAACACCAGCTTCTGAAGCCTGAAGAGCAGTTTCTGAAATGCCCAATTCCCACCCTATACTGGAGACCTCCTGCCACACCTCTACCAGTGCGTCTCTGTTTTTTTCTGTCCCTAACTTTCTGTCCATATCTGCCATGTGTCCAAAGCTCAAACATTTCAGGTCAGTTCCTCTGCCCTTCCTAAACAACCCCCTCATTAGCTTGCAGCTCCTGAACAACTTCTAGAGCAAGTCATTACCCAGGGTCAAACACTCAAGATTCATCTTACCTGTTTCATCTCTCCTACAACAGAAATCTTCACCATCCATGTTCCCACCTGATCATCCTTCAGCTAGACTCCACTTCTAGTTTGTTTCATTCCCTTGTGATCTCATCCCACACCTCTCTGCCCTGAACTCTCATCCAAAATCTGAGTTCCTTCCAGCAGCTGGTTCCCATGCAGACTGAGATATATATATCTGTATCTATATACAGATAAAGATTGTAGTTCTGCTGCCTGATCTCTGGTCTTATTCAACCACTCATCTGTTTTTCCCTGATATTCATGCTCACTAATTCCAACCTCCACTCAAGAGAGCCTCATCTCCTTCCCAGTGCAACTTAGCACAGCTGTATATTATTATGCATCTATCAAAACTGAGTAAACCAGCAGCCATCCTAATAGTTATAGCAAACCTGGATGTCACAGAAGCATCTTCCATCTCCCTGCTGCATATTCATGCAATATCAGGAGAGTTTGCACTGTCACCTTCTACCCTCATGCATTCACTTTCAGGGAAAGAGCTCTGGGTTCCAGAGCAGGGAGCGTGTCCTAGATGCTCCATCCACCCTGCACCATCGGTCAAGTCGTGCAGTTGTTAAATACCTCCTCTTCAGCTTATCTGGGCCATGAAGGGCTCCAGTCAGTCGAAGGTGTTCATTTCCTAGTAAAAGACCCATTCCTAAGGAACCGAAGCTGCCCCCACACTGCCCTCTGGCGGCAAGAAAGGGGCAGGGCACACAACGACTGACGTTCTACCTCAAATCAAACAGTTGGTTGTTTCTTCTCAATCTCTTGACTAAAAAGATCGGGGGGTGGACTCTGAAATAAATCCTTACCTTTTAAAGGCGGTGCTTCATGAATTAGAAATGTATATTTTTGCTTAAAACTGTAGTGTATCAAATAGACTCTACTGCACACTTCTCATCTAGAAACTCCCAAATCCCTGATCAAGGTTTCTGATCATAGAAAAAGTTTCTTCAGTTTTCTTCTTTTTCTCCAAGCAGTTCTTATTCTTATTCAGTTCATCCCAAAGGATGATGGATTATAATGAAACATGAAAGAATTTTCACTATAGGACACAAAGTAGATTGCTGTCATTTCAGATTGCTTCACTATTATTAAATAATCACTTCTGGTTTTGGAAGAGTTCCTCTGATAGTCTGAGTTGAAGGGCAAGTCCTGGAGTTTCCATCAACACCGGACCTCTTCTAAATTGCACAGGTATGAGGCATTCTCCATGTGTTATGAGAGACAAACACCAAGTTACTGGCAAGAAACATCTCCATTTCTACAGAATGTGAATATTTTTATTGCTCCTTTTGTGATATCATTTCCTTTGGCAATTTCTATCTACCAGCCTTGAAAGAGTCACCTCACCAGCAGGATGCATCATCTGGGAGGCTTCGTAAGACTGGTCCACAGCCTTCAGGTTGGCTGTTTTAACTCAAGTGTCCTGTCCTGCTGTCTCCCCAGTCACTGCTAAGTTGCCTCTTCATGCTGCCTTCTGTAGAGAACCCTCATGATTCAGCCAAAGTGGTTCCTCCCACGTTCCTGTCTCCTCACCCCTCCCAGTCACCCTCCTTTCTGCAGCACAAAGAACAGAGATTCACTGTAACAAAAGCATGGCTGCATGCTTCTTACACCATCCAAATGAAATGCTTCATGGGAAACCTTGTAGTTCAACACTGTGCTTGACACTTTAAGCATGTTTAGCTTTCAATCACTTCTGTTTCTCACAGAAACCTTCACAATTCCCTTTCAGTTCTGCAACCCACAACTTAAATCACGTATACAGTAAATACAGCCTAACAGCTTGGTTCCTTCACATTTCTGTATCCCTAGTCCTTTCCTTGAATGATCCTCACTGCAATTAGTGAGATTATTTACTAATTAAGGAGAACTCTGCATGTGAGTAGAAAACAAAATAAAATTATAATTTAGTGGGTTTGATTTTTAGACTTTTGGGGGGTTTCCTGCAGGACCTGAATCAACCACAATAGCCATCACAGATGTCATTGACTGTCCACATCTTGCAGTACACCACAAGTATCTTTTTGAAGACAGTCACATTCACTCAACAACAGGTAATTGTGTTACCTTTGTTTAGAATAATCCAGACTGTTCTTTGAATATATGGGACTACACATTGTGTACTGTTTTCCAGTACTGACAGAATCTGCCTCACCCTTTGGATGTCGACCTGTTTTGAGAACAGGAAGCTGTATTAAACCTGCTCTGCATTTATAATTCCTTGTCATTTCCTCCCCATTCCTATTCAATTTGTTCAGCATTTAGCCTATGCCTAAGTGTTTCTGTTTTTCAGCAAAAGCTTCAAAAGATAACGACCAGTGCAAATGTGAAAACCTTGTGACATTCCAGAACTATGCAACCAGTGAAGTAAGAAAACTCACCCAGCGATATATCCTTTCTGAGTAACTGGCTTTTTACATGTAAGATAAGAAAGACAGGTTAAAACAAACTAAATTTTTTTGCATCGTCTAAACTGTGTCCATAGCTAAAATGAGTTCATTGTAATGAAAATCTAAACTGCATAACAGATAGTTTCCAAGAAGCAAGGCCTTTAAGACTTTTAATCTGCTTCTGCTTCATAGAAGGGAGCAAAATATTAATAAGGATCTTGAATTTTAATAACCCCTAACAGTAAAACACATTCAGGGACAGCAAAGAAAGGGCTGGTCAAATTCAAGACTAACACACTTTGCTTTGAGTTACTTCTTCAGATGGTACTGAAATAGCATTTACTGGCTACAGGTGTCAGAGTACAGAAGATGTTTCCCTTCTGAACTACTTGGTAAGGCACCAGATGCAGTGAATCATTTATAACCATACTCCAGATGAAGAGAAAATCAAGAGTACTCAGGTTTGGTTGATTTTGCATTAAAAGAAATGCAGATAAAACTTAACAAAGTGCAAATCAGTAGCTTCTGCCCCCCAGTTAGTCTGTTTTTTTCAAGGGAGATGTTAGTACAGCAGCCTTTACACTACCTGTAACATCCACCACATCTCAGGAAACAACAGCAGCAAACTGGCAATACAACTTATCATGCAGTATTTATGCAGCAAATTCCTGTTTTCTTCATGAAAGCTGCTTCTGATCAAATAAATAGTACGACATCCCATCTTCTACCCGAGTTCTGTAACTGTACGAGAGCAGTAAGCCCTCATTATCTGTACAGAAGAGTGCAGTGATGTCAACAGCTCGTAGCTGTGTGCTTCCTAGACAAGCACAGCTTCAGACCGAGGTACCTGTGAACAGTCTGTCCAGAGTAAGGCAAGCAGAGCCCTGGTGGCTGGTAACCTGATGCAGATACATTGCCTACCAGTTCAGACCTTCCCTGCAGCAGCCAGCCTCTCTCACCTTCCCAAGTGAATCCTTTGGTAGACACTTTAAAGAATTATGTTCTAACTTGATTAAATTACTCCATGCAAAGCAGATTTCATAAAGGAGGAGAAAGCTGTCATGTAAGGTTATTGCTAGGCGTTTCAAATTCTCATCAACATACATACTTCTCTGACAGGACTTCTCCAGACAACTTCAGAGAAAAAATTCTAGGTAATTTCCCACACCCTTAAGTGTTGCATGACAGAGTTCCAACCTGCATGGCAACAAGAAAAGAGACCAATTCTTGCCCCTTCAGGAGAAGCACTTTACTGTAATCTCCTGCAGCTGGGCTATGAGGAACTCTGGGCTTACTCAGAATCAAAGAATTTAGTTGCTAAGCTTAGCAGCTTATCAACATGTGGTTTTTTGCTTTACCATTTGACCAGGCAACCCTGTGATTTCTACTCCAAGGACTCAAGGTGATGAAAACCTGTCAACACTGAGCCAGAGACTAGGAATTCTGATAGGAACAGTGCTAAGCACTTTCTCAGAGCGCTGTGCAGGCACTGCTTTGAACAGAGTATGAACCATCCAGTTTCCTCTTTATTAGAAACATCATTTCTCTGCCTTATTTCAAGAGCAGCTCAAGTGGGAGATGATACATTAGTTCTTGATAACTGCAGACCCCTCATCCAGATATCTGAGAGGTGGGGGACCAAGAACTGGCTACAAAAGTAGCTCCAGTTACACAATACAAATTTAGAGGGACCAGTCCAAACTGTTTTGTGTCCAACCACATTAACTTCTATCAGTGGTTGAATGCAGTTTCACTGCTTGAACTTTGCCTCTGTGAACACTTGAGAAATACAGTTGTTGAAGAGAATGCAGTTCACATGGTGCTCCTATGCACAGAGTAATCCTTGCTGCAGCAGACAGATGAGAAATTACCAAACCCCATGTCCAGGCAGACTGGACACCCACAGAAGCAGGATACCCACTCTTACTAGCAAGAGATTCTCCTGCTGTCAGTGGGGGGACATAGTACATGTGGCTGTTCTGGCCAAACTCAAGAGGCCAGTTTGCCTGTCTGCCCCAAAAAATTCCTAACAGCAACATGCCAAGATCCCAATTTATATGCCCAGTTCTCTATCTTCCCTTATGTAAGACCTTAAGATGTTGAAATCAAGACCCTAGTCAAACAAGCAAAGAATGGGATGCAGCAAATTCATCCTTCTGAGGTAGATCTCAGTGCCTTCAGTTTTCCCTTGATGACAGGCCTCCTCTTCCTCTCAGCTTCCCCTGGCTGCAGCCTTTCCATGGCACTCGGAGAGAGATGCTGAAGTAAATGCTATTGGTCCAACCTCTTCCTGCAGCAGACAGAATTCCTGCCAACTGGGAGTGCTGATCAGGAAAGGGATGCTGTACACTACTTTGCTTTGCTACAGCTTCTTACTGGAAATGGAACCAGCCCTAGATGCCATGGAATTTGTTGCATTCTATTCCACATTTGTCTGGAAACCACCATCACAAATGTGGGCAGAAGCAGATCATGAGGAGCAGACAGACTTCTTACTGGGGTCTCAGAGCCCCATAGTTTTATAATCTACTGTTAGTTATATGCAGTTTTCCCTGTGATTAAGTGAAACATTTTTTAAACAGCATTAACTAGGTAAATATTAATCTTCCCTGTAAAAGAGAGAAAAGCAATCCATTTTCAGAACCAGCCTTTTTAATAAGCTGCAGTCTGAACTCCATGTTAAGATATGCCTGTTAAGGAATGGGGCTTCACACAGCTTTCTCAACTCAGCTCATCAAATCATAACAAAATACAGAGGAATATCATGTAAGAAACTACTGGGAGTCAGAGGAGAAACAAGAAAATGCTTATGGACCATAGCAATCAGGCAGCTGACTTTTTCTATTAGTGCATCCTATCAGTCGCTCTCTTTCCTTAACTTTTATCTACTGGAAGAAATGACGAAGAGAATGGAAGACTTGGAAAACAGGCTAAAATACTGATCAGAATTTTAAGTGTATGCTACACTGTATATTTATACATACAGACCTGTCAGAGCTATTTTCGTAAACTGGTTCAAAGTAAAATAACAAATCTTTGTGTCTGAAGTTGAAAAGAATATTTTGGATCCTTGCATCTATACACCATGTGTTCTGTCTTGCATTGAGCAAATAAGAAATGTTGAAAATTTTATATAAACAATTTAGTAACTAGCAAAAGTTCTAATTAAGCAGAACAACTGAAATAAGCTATGCAAAATAATAAAATGCTGTTATTTTTTGAAGTGAAACCTCCATGTTTTGAAGTAATTTTAGGGAATGAATTTATTTGGCTTTCTTTTCTGTATTTCCCTCCTCCCCTCTTAGTATTTTAAGCACAGTCTGTGTGTATATATATAGTTTTATGTATACATAAATACACAGAACAAGTGGGACAGCATTCACAGCCATTAGGCTTGACTTGGATTCTTCAAACAAGAGTTTGAAATCAGTACTGAAATCAGGAGGAAGTAAAAATACAAATTCTGTGTTTAAACTGTGATGAAAGTAAATGTTTAAAGTGGGAAGTCTGCTGGATTATCAGGGCATCACAACCTGAGGTTTCAAGAACTTTTTCTTATCATGACCAGACTATCCAACTTCTCCCTGCTGTCCTTTGGTCAGTATTCAGATTCTCTTTCCTGAATGCAAGTAATATATTAATTCTGAAAGCATTATTTGGTCAACTCACCTAGCTGCACACCTGTTTGTCAAACACTAAAACACAACCAAACCCAGCAAATTGCTTCTATTGTCGCCAACTGAAGTGTCTTTAAGTCTCACTCCCTCCCCCTGGCTGCAACTCATCTGGATTTGTGGTTTAATAGGTAAAGAGACCAGCACTTCCTCTTTTGCTTTGACACACACTGGAGTTTGCCTCTTGACTATCTCCAAATGGCAACACACAGCTTCATCCATTTTATAGCAGAAGTAGTTGCAACAGAACTGAAGTGATTAAGTGATCTCAGATAAGCTGATGAGCGTGCATGGATACCCAACAGCAAGCTTTGACAGGTACCTCGTACTTTGGAATTGTGAGGTTACAGGTACCTTCTGATTTTCATGAGGTGTTTCTTTCACCACATGTCAGAAAAGCACTGGCACTTCATTTAACAATCCCTAGTAATAAGGAACATCCTGCAGTCATGGTCTCACACAGAACAGGCACAAATCTCTTAAGATACTGATGCTCTCAGCAATTGTGACTCGAGAACACCAGCTTATCTGTCTTCAGCATCTTCAGAAAACTAAAAAAAAAAAAAAAAAAAGGCTACTAATTTAAAAACTGCTTTATGAAGTTAATTGGTATCTTACTGAAAGTGTATGTTACACACCTACACATCTAGAAGCTATATCCTGTTTGCCCTTTTACAGATATGTACTCTTGGAAGGAAAAGACAAAGGGAATAATGCACATTAGTACTTGATTCACTTCGTAAAAATAGTGTGAATTACTTTAATTTAAGTAAACCCCTTAGGAACCCCCACCAACATCCCAAATTGGCTACTGTCCCTCACATTATGCCTTGTGTTTGCATTAGCACTCCAAAAGCAAACACAAAGGAAGCCCTAGCCAGTTGGGATTTGGCACCGTACTTGCCATGATCAAGCCTTCCTTCACTTACCTCTCAAGATCCACAACTCCTACAGAATGAAAGGCAAATTTTGCCACGTGAAGGTTATTTCTTAACAGAACAGGAAGCACAGCAGCGGTAATGAATCTTAAAGTTTGTTCCCTAAAACCAACAAAGGTATAATACAAATTTTTCTTAAAAGAGATCTGTAACCAGTTTTATTGTAGAAATAACACCTTTACAGCATTTACTTCTCACTGGTTTGTTCTGGCATGCTTCTAATGATGTCAGAGTCACCTGTAAAACAAAAATGTACAGTTAAAAGAGGTCCCACAGAAAGATGATTTTAGGAATAAAAATAAGAAAAAAACCCACCCATAAAACCACCACAGTGATTCTAGAAAAAGAAAACAACTTAAAAGCAACAGATAGCCTGCTTAGGAAAAAAGCAAGTAATTTTGATGGATTGATAAAAAAATACTTGTAACTGTGTTTTTCTAATCCAAATAGAGTATTTTCCAGTAATTATGCACCTGTCACCAGCATTTACCAAGCCAGTACTAGAACAACAATCTAGTCCTGGAGGACACAATGCATAGTTTTACTATAGCGAATGTCTAGCCTCCCCTGATCACAGAAATATCAGGACAGCGAGAATATTCGCATTGTTAGATACGGAGCATTAGGATTTACTTGCAGCTCTCACCCCACCCAAAACCAAACCTTAAAGTGACATTTTGAAAACTAAGTTTACAGCTACTAGTTGAATACAAGCAAGCTAAATAAAGTTTTCTGAAGAACTAGGAAATTCAAATCATTGTGACTTAGGGAACAGCTATTATTTGGTTTAAGTTATTACAGAAATCATTAAACCCATCTGTATGCATTCTGGTCAACAGAACATGGGATTGATTCTTCTCTTAAAACATTCTGGAAAGAGGATGGGAAGTCACCTACTTAGCATTCTATATAAGGAATCTGAGCAACTCTCTGGGACAAAGACTGCTACCAAACCACAGTAACTACATACAAACTTACAGTTTTAAAATGAAGTGTTTAATATAATTTTCATCCCTTGATGACTATTCACCTGCCTATTGGTTATTTTTCTATGTATTATTCTGGGAAACAGGACAAGTCATAATCCTTTTTCTTAGATTAAGAACAGTAAAACAGGGCTGTTGTAAACAGCATGTTGTGCAAGCTCATGTCCTAGCTTAGGGGTTCAGAAACAGGTCCCATACAGTTACTTCTCAGACACAGAAACCTCCCTACAGACTGACAAGTGGACAAAATGCTCACAGGGCTCAGCAATAAAAGAGAAGCAGCAGTCCTTCCAGGTTCTAAGAACCTAAGACTCACAAAAGAAGAACAGGATCTTGGTCAGAGGAAATTATAATTAAGTGTTAAACCTGATGGAAAAAGGCAGTAAAATGTGTCATCACTCCTACTCATTCCTTGCTCAGTGCTGCCACTCACAGGAGAAGGGAGGATCCACAGACACCTCCTCATTTGGTCCCTACACTGTAGGTGGGAATTACCTGGGTCGATGATGGCCAGTGTGCACACTCTGTAGTATTTTCCGCATGCTGTGCCCAATTCAATGTTGTTCCCACTATAATGATGGACACCAGTCTTGGCAAGCATAGCGTAGTACTCAATCTCTGATTTTCTGAAATCCAAAAACTGGGTGTTAGCAGTACCCACAAACAATTCTGATTGACTGCAATACAGAGAGAGCAACTTTAACCCCTACCACACTTAAACCTTAAGATGCTTCTCCTTCCCACCCAGAGAAACACATCTGTTCCTTGCGAGGCAAAATCACCCTGGGGTTGTGGCTCAGGAACCTTTACTCAGACGTCTGCTGAAGGTTTGTAACAACAAACCCTTCAGGCTGCTCCTACACAGGCTCATTTCTACACGGTAAAAAGTTTCAGCACTTGCAGACCTCTGAAAGGCCATAGGAGCTGTGCCAAAGTGCATAAACTAAGAGAGTTAATGTTGATGCCCAGTGGTGGCCAGATGCTGAACAGATACAGCTGTTGCTAGCTGAGAAAGGAACTGTGTATTTTAATTTAAAACAAAAAGTCCATCTATACTGCCCTCTCTTCTGACTTCCATTAGGAGAGTCTAGCAGTCAATGTTTCCTAAGCGCTTTTGGGATCCCCACTAATATTTGGGATTGCTGCCTACTGTAACAGTCCTACTATTTCTCAAGTATCTAATTTCTGGGTTTCACATTTACATTTTCTTGAGCCTGTCAATATCCCTTGACAACAGAAAGGGCCCAGATATTCAATGAGGAAAATGTCATGGTATTAGTAGAGATTACATTCTCAAAAAAACAGTTTCACTGGCCAGGACCCCACATTTATAACTAACTTCAATAGCAAATTTTATGTGCTTCAAATATTTTAAATAAATTATCAGTTTTCCTAGCTGTAAAATTATTTTCCAATACACTACTTTGGAAAAACATGGGAATTCAGCCTCATTACACCCTTAGTGAATGCTATCAAGTGTGAAAAGCTTCCAGTACTTTATCTAGTCCAAACTCTTTGAATTAGAAAGCTAGAAAAATACCAGCAAGCATTTTGACACTTCTAGACATGAAATCATTACACAGCAAATTACCTGTCACTTTTATTTCAGAGCACTCTAGAATATGCCAGCAAAGTCCTCTGTTTTAAGTCATTGGAGAAATTAGCATAAAGCACAAAATGCATTTGTACAAAGAGCCCATTTTAGAATTATTTTCTCACACATCTGCTTACCTCAAAGCAGGACAGTTGTTGGCAAGGATGACCAACTTGGCCTTGCCCTGACGAATCATTTTCAGGGTCTGTTTGTACCCAAGCACATATTTGCCACTTTTCATAACCAGTTGAAGCCTGGAGTTGATGGACTCCAGGGACTTTTTCTGAAGAAGAAGTAAAAAAGCATTATTGTGTTACTTCACAATTTTCAAAACAATAGAGAACATTAAAAATTAAAGAAATTTCAAATATATGCATTTTTCATAATCTCCCTATAATCTGAAACCTGGAATAAGAAAAGCCAATCAGTTACTTGAGTATAAGAAAGCTTATGGATAAGGGCGTTGTTGATACTGTGTTTTCACAAGTTCAGAAAGTTCTTTCTTACCCCCATCTCTCACAATAGGAAAATACATCTCAAAGCACTGTTGCTGCTATCTACATCAATCAGTGACATCTGCGTATATCGGACAGGCTCTTGTCAAGCTCAGTTGGTCAAGGCCAAGTAAATACCACTTCTGCCTTGCAAATCTAAGACAGGTTTAATCTGTCTCTCCCCAGGGTGCACACTGACAACGTCATACGGGGCAGCAGAAAGAAGTGATTCTGTACAATACTAAATTGATATTACAACACGTGAGCGTGATGCTCACAACAGATTAGGCGCATTTGCACGGACGACGCCACCACCTTTGAACAACAAACCCAGATCTGTCAGAGCCACTCTAAAGAAAGGCCAGAACATGGCAGGAAAGGCAAAACCTGAACTCCACCCACACTAGGAACGCGGCACCACCTCAGGGGCTCTGCAAGCACCCCGGGACACCGCACGGGAGAGACCCGGGAACAGCGAGCCCGTCGGGAAGCGGCCGAGGGGCGCGGCCAGTGTCAGGAGGGCACGATCCAAGCTCTGAGGGACGCGACGAGCTGTGCCCAAGGGCCCCCCAGCACCCCCGGCCTCCAACCCAGGCCACGCCGGGGTCCCCCCACCGCACCACGGCGCTGCCCGGACCCCCCCGCCACCACGTGCGCCCGGCGCGGCCCCGCTCTCACTCACCGTCTTCTTCGCGGCCACCATGTTGCTGCCTCGCGCGGGGTCGGGCGGTACCTGGAACACAGGGGGATGGAGGGGAGCGGTCAGAACCCGGCAGCAGCGCCCGCAGCGGCCCCCGCGCCCCCGGCCCGACCCCGCTCACCGCAGACGCGCCGCCAAGATGGCCGGGCCGCCAGAAAGGAGCGAGCTCCCAGCAAGCACCGCGCGAACCCCACAGCAGCTCTCGCGAGAGCCGCGCGCACACTCCCGGCCCCGGCCCACGTCGGCCGCGGGGCGGGGCGGGGCCTGGCTGACCGGGGGCGGGCACTGTGTGCATGTGGGCGGGGCCTGGCTGAACGGGGGCGGGCACTGTGTGCATGTGGGCGGGGCCTGGCTGAACGGGGGCGGGCACTGTGTGCATGTGGGCGGGGCCTGGCTGAACGAGGGAGGAGGCCTGGCGTGTGTGGGCGGGGCTCGGCTGCGGGGCGGGCTCGGCTGCGGGGCGGGGCTGGGCTGCGGGGCGGGGCTCGGCTGCGGGGCGGGGCTGGGCTGCGGGGCGGGGCTCGGCTGAGGGGCGGGCTCGGCTGCGGGGCGGGGCTCGGCTGAGGGGCGGGGCTCGGCTGAGGGGCGGGGCTCGGCTGGGGGGCGGGGCTCGGCTGCGGGGCGGGCTCGGCTGAGGGGCGGGCTCGGCTGAGGGGCGGGGCTGGGCTGCGGGGCGGGCTGGGCTGCGGGGCGGGGCTCGGCTGCGGGGCGGGGCTCGGCTGCGGGGCGGGCTGGGCTGCGGGGCGGGCTCGGCTGAGGGGCGGGCTCGGCTGCGGGGCGGGCTCGGCTGAGGGGCGGGGCTCGGCTGAGGGGCGGGCTCGGCTGCGGGGCGGGCTCGGCTGCGGGGCGGGGCTCGGCTGAGGGGCGGGCTCGGCTGAGGGGCGGGCTCGGCTGCGGGGCGGGCTCGGCTGAGGGGCGGGGCTGGGCTGCGGCGCGGGCTCGGCTGAGGGGCGGGGCTGTTTCTGCCTTTTCGCATCTCCGCCGTCTCCCTCCCGAAAGCAGAGCGGCTTTGAACGCGTGTTTCACATCACAGCCTAGCGGAAGGTTTCAGGCGCTCATGAGGGAAGAGCCGTAGCGGCCTGAGCCTCCCATTATGGAATCATAGAATAGCCTGGGTTGCTAGGGGCCTTAAAGCTCATCTAGTTCCAGCCCCGCTGCCGTGCCATCTTCCGCTAGACCAGATTGCTCAGAGCCCCATCCAACCTGGCCTTGAACACCTCCCGGGGATTGGGGGGCATCCACAGCACCTGTACCAGTGTCTTCACCACCTTCACAGTAAAAAGCTTCCTCCCAGTGTCTAGTCTCTTTTCAGTTTGAAGCCATTCCCTTTTTCCTGTCACTACCACTACATGCTCTTGTGGAAAAAAAGTCTCTCTCCATCTTTCCTGTAGGTTCCCTTCAGGTACTGGAAGACCACAATCAGGTCATCCCAAAGCCTTCTCTTTTCCAGGCTGAACAATCCCAATTCTCTCAGCCTTTCCTCATAGGAGAAGTGCTCCACCCCTCTAATCCTCTTGATGGCCTGCTCTGGACTCAGTCCAACAGGTCGATGTCCTTCCTGTGCTGGGCACCCCAGAGCTGAATACAGTACTTCAGGCAGAGTATCACCAGAACATCCCATCCCCATGCAGCTCAGGCCATGGCTCTGCCGGAGTTACAGTGCAGGGAAACCTCCTCCTGCCTCCCTGTGCACTCTGGAAGCCACCAGCTTGAAAACCATCTCGCTGAGCACACACGCACTGCACTGTTTGGGAACACGGCCGTGACATGAAGCTTCCATTTTCAGGCCAAGGACATTTGTGCTCGATCCCACAGTGCTGTCCACCCTAGAACAAGCACCCCAGGCTGGCGCAGGGAGGAGCAGAGAGCACCAGCTCAGCTGGCGCCTGCAGGGATGAGCAGTGTGGATGCTCAGAGTGTGAGCTGCGGGGGTTGCCTGTGACATCCCTCGAGAGGATGCTCAGGGATCCAGCCACAAGACAGCAGGTCTGCTGGCTGGTGTGACTTTGTGCTCTTAACACCCTGCACCGGAAAGGCATCCCAGCGTGTATATTTCTTATGAAATTGCAAAACTAGCGTAGGAGCTTTGTTAGACTCGCCCAGGTTAGCACAAGCATGGGAATGTATTGTGCTTGTTGGAAGTTTGATGCCTTTATCAATATGGAATATGGACCAACAAACTAAAAAGATGAGACAAAACGTTGCATTCAATTATTTTAGTATGCTTATATTAATAGATCTTATTTCAAATAAGGGAAATAATTTATAGCAATATACTACTATGCCCTTCTCCTGGAGATATGGCTACCTCCTTGGTAACCTTTTCCTGGTGTATGATCACAGACCTTACCAAAATATTTCCAACAGGATGGCCTTCTCAGTGACAGGCATCCTTTGGTCAAAATGCAAACCATCATCCCAAACTTTTTTTTTCTGGGTAACAACCTTAGGTTTTGACTGAACAGTTTAAGCACCTAGATTAACATCTAAACTGCTAACACTGAGATAAAGGCATGTTAGAAAGGTATGTCACCAAACTTAAATGGAGTTGAAATATCCCAAGTGAAAAGAACTCAGACTAACTCCATCTCTAAAGGTAAAATTGTCTGGGAATAATGCCTCTATTAAGCACATAAATTATCCATGTAGTATATAAATAATAATATAAAAATGTTACATTTTGATGTGTCTCTATAGTCCAATTTCTTTTATTGAAACAAAATAATTTCGTCCTTTACAGAGTATGATTAAATTAATTTTGAAGTATACTTCAAACTTTTCTTTGGCAACTGAAAAGAAAACTCCGTTCTATGTCTTTTTCTTTCCCTGTTCCTCTTTTTCCCCTTGTCCCATCCCTCAGGTGCATTGCTGTTATTCCCCATCAAACTGTGACTTTGCTTTTAACTCTTTATTCTTTTACTCGGTTGGTTGTGGTCTGGTGAAACGTTCGTCTTTTGTTCTTGTTGAAATTCTCGTTCTTGTTGAAGTCCTCGCTGCCATTCCTTTTGACTATTCCAGGATTTAGGACGCCTTGCAAGATGTGGGAGCCATGCATGTCTCCGGGAGAGGGAGCTGTTTCCAAGGGTACCCTGCAACCTCCACTCAGGTTAGGAGAGAACAAAGTATTTTCCTTAGCAGTTTATAAAACTAGTTATTTTCAGTAATGTGCTTTTTAAAAATCTCTGCATTTCGGAAAGAACTTTCTGACAGACACTTTTGGCACTGGACCCCAAATTCTGTCCCTAAATCTAGAGTGAATAAGGATTAGGCTGGGGGCGGTGGGAATACATGCAGAAATGGGCACTATTGTCTCTCACCCCCCAAATCTCCCTTCTGTGAAGGCCTCTCCTGGGGCTCTGTGGTCCATAAAACGTCCTTTATAAAGACAAAGGGCCAGTCCAAATCAGATGAAAATTACACTAGAAGAAAGAAAAGGCTTTGGCCCCACTAAAATTCCTTAAACAATATTATACAGCCACTGTTTTGTTAAAAACAGCAGCTGGGAGTGGATGGGCCTTTACAGCAGCTGTTTGAGAATTAAGGAATGAGGGAAGGCACATCAGGGAAAGTTTGGCACCCAGGCACCCTCAGCACAGGATCTTGAGCTCCCCTCCACAACGAGGCCATGATACAGCAGAGATGGAAGAAAGGCAGGGAAGCAGCAGACAATGTCTCGTCTCCAACAAACAAGTCTCAAGCCAGAGCAATCCAGGGAGCGGTTGGAAACCTCAGAAAAAGCAGTGGCACCCCTCCCAGCACTAAGAGCAGGCACTGTGGTCCCCGCTGCCTGCCCCACCATGCTCAGCCAGGGAAGTCAACTGCTTCTCGGGCTGAGTCAGTGTTACTCTGGCTCAAGGGCTCTGCAGGCTGATGCTCAGTTTGGCAGTGAAGATGAGCATGCAGGGAATGCAGAGTACTTGGGGAAAGCAGGACCACTCCTCACCCTGGCCTAACTCTGTGCTTGCCTGAAGAGAGGGTAGGAGCAAGGTTTCCAACAAAGAGAGAGAACTTAATTCAGAGAGCAGTGGTCTTGAAGTTCTTTCACCACTTTTCCCCACTAAAATGCTGACAAGGTTGTGTAAGAAAGCACCAGTTAGAGGTATGAATTAGGGAATGAGAACACTGCAAGAAAAATCACTGGTGGAACACTGACCTATCCCAAAAATTAGAAAGCAACTTCATAATTTTGGGTGAATGAAACCAACTCAGTGTATCTTAAAAAGGGAAGTCAGGGAATCTCCTGCAGCAGCACTGACACCAATGCCACTGTATTAGCAAACAAGCTGTGGCGGCTGGGTTACACATACCTGAGGACAGACAAGCAAGTTCATGTGTTTTCCCTCACAGCTGGAGCTGGCCAGGATCACCCATGGGGTCTCTTGCAGCCATTTGGCTGCAAGGAGTCAACACTGGACATACTGCAGATGTGGGCTCATCCATGCAGCATGCCTTTCTGCAGAGAAATCCCAAAGCAACTTCTTCTCTGTGTTACAGAACCCCAAGCACTGCCCCCACAAATGCAGTGGTAATAATATCAAGTTTTCTCATCACTCATCAGAAAATCCAATGAACAGTAAAATGAGGTACTAAGAAAACAGGTATGTGTGCTAATTATGTGTGCTGTTGTAGACAGTGTATAGTTAACTGAGAGAAAAGGTTGGAAAGAAGATAAAGAGAAGAATGAGAAAAAATCATTCTGAAGTCTGAAAAATGAGCAGTACATGGGCACCCTACGGTACAGCCTGGGATGGATCATTCTGTTAAATTCTCTGAACTTCTGATGTCTTTATAAAGCTGAAGTGGCAGCACTGCTGATCCTGAGAGGAAGTGGGGACCACTCTGGCAGCCAGGGGTGCAGAGGAACATCTGAAGCTGTACCCCTGCTTAGCCCCTTTCCCTGAGTGTCAGTAGGCAATGCGTAGAACTCAGGACTTGCTCCTTGTCAGGGCTGCCAGGTGCCTGAGATGGTAACAGGTACTGACCCGCTACCAGGAAAGCTCCAGAAAATGTGTGGTGTGACTGGGGGGGGTTTCAAATTGTAACATCTGCTAAAGCCGCTGCAAGAGGGACAGCATGTCTATAGCCATCCTTCAGGTGCCACAGGTCACATGCTAACCTTAAATGACGAGATTCAAAAAAAAAAGACTGATCTTTTGACAAGCTAGGCCTATATCTTTATTTTACCAATACGAACAGAACATATTATTTTTATAGGATGGAAAATGTGCAAAAATACAGTCCTGCTTTGATTTATAGTCTGGTCAAGTCTCTGCACAATTACACAACAATGTTGTGTGAACACCTGCAGCCATTACTCTCTAGTTTTGCACATCAGGTCTATTAAAAGTGACAGATTGTGTTCCCTGATAATCATTGCATTTACAGCAAATGCAAATATGATCATCTGATTTTCACAGGGTTGTGCACCGGACTATCCCCTGTATTGTCAGGCAGACAAATGCAGCTCTTTGTTTCAGATCACTGGGCATTTACGATCCCAGTAAGGCACAGGTCCACTAGATCTGAACTAAAACCTCTCCCCACCCACCCTTGCAGCAGCTTTACTATGAGAAAGGAAGGAAAGAAAGAAAGGAGTTGTGGAGGAAAATGGGTCAAGTGCAGAAAAGTTATCTCATTAGGGTATTACTGCTGGCCTAGGCCCTAGGGTATATCACCGTGTCCCATAGCTGTAGGGAGGAGGAGGAGAGAAGATCCAGCAGGCAGGAATTGTGCAGCAAGATTGATTTATTTAATTATTTTACAAACTCTTTTATAGACTTTTTTCTTCATAGTCTAATTGGACAAAGGATCAGCCACTCCCTGGGGTGATTGGCTAAAATCCTAAAACATCCATTGTCAAAATATTTTTCTACTGTACCATAAACAAGACTTTTCAAGATTGCAGGTGGTTTAGTTGTTTACATAACTGCTACCTCTTCTGTGAGAGAGAAAAATCTCTCATGGACTTAGAAAATAGCAAGAAAATCCTTGCTAGCAGCATATTTGTATCTACATTAGGGAACAGGGAAAACCTTGAGGTTAAATACTGTCTGTTGTGAATACCTGAATATCTGCAGACCTGGATAGATTTTCAGCCAGTAAAGGCATGCTAAGTATGTGTGTATGCACATACATAAATATATACCTGTACAAATACATACATTTGTATACCTATGTGTGTAGCCAGCTTAAATCCAGTGCCAGTACCATGAGAAACTGCATTTTCTAAGGGTCAAATTTTGTAGAAATCCACAGGTGTGGATTTCTAAAGATGGTAATTAGTTTGATAAGAAGTTCTTCAGATTGCCTCCTTTCCAGGGAATTACAAGGCATGTACTAGGAGCTAAGTTACAAGGTCATTGCAAAACAAAAATAGCTGTTTCAGAAGGCAGCTCTCTGCAGTTCATAAATCAGCATCACAGAACAGCCTTCAGTGGAGCATTTGGATCAGTGGAACATTTGGCCTGAATTATTTGACACAATAAACAATTTAGAATATTTTATTACTTGTTTAGGTACTGGTCATTCTGTACAGAACACCCAAAGAGCTGAGAAAAGAAGTCACAAAAAAGAAAGCTCTTGATTAACATAATATTTTGAAAAATCACTGTGATTTGGAAAGTCCCAGGATTTGGGACTACCAGAAAAGAGATATAAATTTAATAGCTGCAGTAGGAATAATATCTAAAATATTCAAAAATTTTAACAGCTAGTGAGCTCTGGAGTGAGTGCAACAAGTTTGCTCATATACTACTGGCCTGGAGAACTTAAAAATTGTCAGGGCCTTAGAGAAATCTTTGTGAAGTTTGCTTTTGGAAGTGTATTGCTGATTGTATATAAGAGGTCATAGGTATTTGTTGCTTTATCTCTGGAAATACAGCTATCCCTGAACACTCATGGTTTACATTCAGTTTTAAATTCCCAATTTGTGTTCCTGAATAAAATAGTTTTCCTTTTAAAAACAACTAGTTTAATATAATCGTTTAGTTGATTTGCTTTTAAAGGGTTCTTTATTTTTTAGCTCCTTTGGTACTGCCTTCATTTGGGGCAGTACCAGGGTGGTTCGGATTAGAGGAGGCAGAGAGTCCATGGAGAGGTGCCCTGCTGAGAGGAAGGAACAGGATGGGAAGCCTACCAAGGATTTTCATCTGCCAACATCATGCTGCAGCCACTGTATCACTTGCAGGAATTTCTTTGGGACACTGTACAAGCTCTGTACAATCCTGAGCTCCCAGAAGGTCGGGCAGTGGCAGAGAGGCAGCTTGTCGTTATCCTGGGGGAATGTGTTTGTGCTGAATGCTCTGCAGTGGGCACATGTTGTCCAAGCCTGGCCTGGTCTGTGGCAATCCAGGCCCTGTCGTCCAGTTCCAGCACTGGCTGTGTTGTGTCCAGACTTCCTGCTGAAAGGATGCAACTTCTCCTTCGGTCGTGGGAGGAGGGAAGACCATGACATTGTTTAGCATTTGTGGGAGTCACCTGCCAAATGGCCCTTGGGTTCTCATTTCTATTTCTGTATCCTATCCAAGGCCTGTTTAAAAAACATGAAGTACAGAGCAGCCCCTGGTGAGCCTTGCTGCCAATACACGCTCACATGTGATCCCTCTCCCTGGCCTTGTAAACCTTGAATTCCCTTCTCTGCTGTTTAAGTAGGCTGGATGGTAGGTGAACTCTGCACAACTCACCCTTTGGCTAGGACAGGGAGGGAAGCAGGTACAAAGCTCTGCAGGCAAGAGAATGAACTGAATGTTGCCTTCCCTTTTTTATTTTCCTCAGTGCCTGGTGTTTGATGAATCTGTCCTGGTGGCCCATCCTCCTTACTTTGTTCCCTGAAAGATCACAGAAGAAAGGTGGGATATCAGGTATGTTTCCTGGCATGTCAGGCGTCCTCAGCTGTCAGTACTCCTTCACAGTCACAGACACTTCTACTTTCCTAGCTGTGGCAGCAGAGCAGTGGGATCCCTGGGTGTCTTCATCTGTGCTGTACAGGGAACCCCCACATGCTGTGTAGGGAACTGACCTCACTCCCACTACAGCAGTCAGGATTTCACACCAGCAGCATGAATGTTAAATATTTCTGAAATTAATTTTAAAGTTGCTAAGCCCTTTGTTGCACTCTGCTTTTGTTGTCACACATCAACCTGTTTTGCTAATCCTAAAGTTACCAGCATTGCAGTGTCTAGTGTCTCATATATATAGGCACAGAGAAATCTATAGAGCCTACTGTGGAATTTTTTTCTGTTATTTTTTAAAAGTGTCAAACTGAGGAAGCAGGAACTATTGCAAAATTATTGGAGTTATTGCTACTGCTCTACCTTGGCTGTGGAACATCACAAACTCTGGACAAATGTCCAAAGACAGTATGATTTGTCTGGATAAATTTCTGGGTGGATAAAAAATGTTAATTTAGAAGAATGTGTGATTAGTCTAAATTTGACTTAATCAAATATATCTTGGGAGCAATAAATACATTATCTGTTTATGCAAGAAATTGTGTGGCAAAGATTCTTCATTTCTAATCTCTGGGGACTTTTTAGGCCACCTTGGCTTTCCTGGACATCTGCTGATTTGCCTATATGCAAGTATAAAAATAACATTGTCTTTATTTTACCTTTCAGGCTGATGGTAAGGATGTTACAGGTGGCTGCTGAACCCAGAGGACTCTGCAAACCAGGGATTGCTTCTTGCCTCCGAGTTGCTGAGACCCCAGAGGTCTGTCCCTCCCAGTCCCACGGATGCATCCTGCAGCTGTTCCTGTGTGCAGGGAGGGCTGGCAGCGAGGCCACGGCTCCTGTGTGTGTTCGAGCACAGCCCTCGGGATGCCCATACCACATACAGTCAGTGCAGATAACCCAGCGCTGCTGCTCCTCTTCCCTGGTCCGGACTGGGGTTCCCTAAAGAAACCCCACACCCTCAGTCTCAGGTTCATAAGCTCAGCCCCATTCACGGACCGCCAAACATCGGCGTGGCCTCCAAGTCCGTCTAACAGACCTGGACGCTGTATCCCGGGCTGTGGGTCTCCTCTACTCGATGCTAACGCGGCCCAAAGCTTGCTGACGAGGTTTACGTGCACACCCGCAGGGTTCAACTCTGGGGCACACGGACCTGCAGTCCCTTCCCGCCTGCTGCCACTCACACCTTGTGGCATCCGCACACAGCGCAGAAATCCGCCCTGGGGCAGGGACGGCCGTGGCGGTGGCGCCGGCTGAGCGGCGGGGGAGTGTTTAAGGCTCCATCGCCGGGGCCGCCCCGCCACCCTCCCGGCTCCGTAGGTCGGTGCTGACCGGCGGCCCCGCCAGCCACGCCTCGCCTCGCCTCGCTCCGAGCCGACCCGGCCGTCGGGAGCGGCGGCAGAGCCCTCCGGCCCCGCCATGGGCTGCTCCAGCAGCGCCCGCAGCCGCCCCCAGGAGCCGCCGCCGCTGCGGGGTGAGCGGGGCCGGGGGAGCCGGGCGGGGGCTGCCTGCGGAGCTCTCCGGGGGTGCGGGGCCGCGCTGCTCTCAGGGTGGTCCTGTCCCGTCCCGTCCCGTCGCGGGGAAGGCGCTGCGGGTGCGCGTCCCGCAGAAATCACGCGGGGGCAGAAGCCCGTCGGGCTTCTCTCGGCTTTTAATTCTGCCCGCGCAGCGGAGGGAACTGCGCCCCGTGAGCGATGGCTTCGAAACTGGTGTTTCTTGTGAATGAATGCCTAAGTCCATTCCGCTCCGCAGGCTTTTTTTGTTTGTTTAATTTCCAGACAGGTCCTGCTGTTGGTCCTATTGTGTAGTACCTTGTCAGTCTAGTGCCCTTTCTTCCCCCCTTTAAAAGAATACTGAACTAGCAATACCTGACCCCACTATCCTTCCTTTTTCTTACAAAATCCGCCCCGACACAGCGTGCAGCATTGGCAATGTTCCTGTGGCTTTAATCGGCTCAAGTCACAGCAGACTAATTTTGTGAGGAAGGTATATTTGTAGGATGTTCTGTAAGAATATCCTCGCTATTCAGTGGAAGTAAAACAAAACTGTTTCCATATTTATCATATTTATCTCTTTGCTCCAAGGAAGGTTTGGAAACACTTCTGTAAGAACCTGAATGTTGCAGTTACAGGAATTGGCGTCTCCAGAAAGATACATCTTGAAGGCAGATAGATAAAAGTTGTTTGCATTTCATTTTACTGCATTTCTTTCCTATATTCTTGAGTTATGATCTATTGTTGTTACTCTGCCTGCAGCATCCATGGTTTTTGTATGGGTTTATATCCTGTGTGATGTGTTGAGGTGCTGTGTCTTGTGACTGCAGAGAGGAGAGCAGGTTGTATGGGTTGAACGTTGTCTGTGCCACTGCAGAGCCAGCACACATCTGCAAACCAAGGAGCCCTGCTGAAAGTATCAGCAAAAAACTCTTTATACTCTACCTGCTATCTCGTTCACATGGTCAGTGTACCAATTCCTCTGCCTTTCCATCCTCCACTGAAAGATACTTGCACAGGAACACTGAAGGGCTCAAAGAAACAACGGAAGTAATTTATTCTGAGTATTTTAGGTATTCTTATTTTAAATATAAAAGCACGTTCAAGGCAGGATAGGTTATGAAATGTCTTAAATACATACACTAACGTCATGGTAAGGATAAAATGCAGTTTGTAATTACAGCAGAAAGATCTGCATTAATTGGGCAATTACCAACCAGGTATGTTAACAATTTTCTAATTTACTTTGATAAGAAAAGATAATTTGAAAAAAAACTTATCTAAATATGTTAATAGAGGAAAATGTATTTCATTTCCTTCTGTTGATGTGTAACTCACAAAACTTTGAGGCTTTTCCAAAAGGAAAGAAAGAAGGCAAAGGGAAAATACTGTAGCCATGGCCCACTTACATTCACTGTGTTTTTCTTTGTTTCTCTAGCTGAAATAGTCTACAGCAGGGAAAATAAAAATTTTAAATTTAAAAATAAAACAAAACTAGAAGGAATCCTAGGAATGCTGACTGCCACATGATGTTCATTTTTCTTGGGGATAAAGGTATTGAACAGATTACTGAGAGGATTTATTTTTTCTATATTAGGGATTTTTTTGCATTTCAGATGAGAAAAGAGGAATGCTTCCAGGGTCTCCAGCAGCGCGGATTTGTGTTGCATGGCAGTATTTTATAATCCAATTTGTATGAAACATTTTGATGAAGAGAGGGCTAGCTGGAAGTTACAGGACTGATGTTTATAGGAGCTGCAGGAGATTCCTAGTAATAGTACATTTGAATTATTTCTTTTACTGCTAACACAAATTAAAACTCTGTATAATATGCTAATTTTCACAGCTCATTTGTTTCTGTCTGTAGGTTTTAAATGCTCCCTGTCCATCTGGCACTGAGCAAGGTGAAGGCATGAAAAGTGTCTAAAGGGACAAAAAATAAAAATGTGAAAAGATTGAATGTCTGGTCTCTGAGCATACATTGCTTTTTTAATCACTGCTTAGAATAGCTTAAGATTTACTCACTGTTATTCTGATTGGATACCTGTTTCACCTTGAGCTTCATTTTAGGAAAAGGAATGCTTGGAAGACAAGGTGTGATAGAGATCTAGAGAAAGTAATCGGGGAAATATATTTGCTGTTTCTCGTAATGCAGGAACTTCCACTTGATGAAATGACCAGCAGCAGGCTTAAAAACAGCCAGGATGTGTTTTACAGGGGATGTAAGCGGGCTGCAGCCCTCATTGCCATTGGTCATCGTGGAGACTGAGTGTAAACAGTCTGAAAAGGGGCTTGAACAGGTTGACAAAGGAATTCCACTGATGGATTGACACTCAGCCCCGTGGGCTGGCGCCCTCTGCCCTTTCCCCTGCCCCTCAGCAGCTGTCAGAGGCAGGGTCTTGCCCTGGGGGGGGTTCTGCGATCCGAGACGTGTAGCTGAGTTTACCTCCTGTTGTTTGAGTTGCATTATGAATTGCCATACCACTGTGGATTTGGAGGGGTTGGTTGGAACTTGGATGGTTTGACAGTTCCTGAGACAAATGAGATTTTATCTGTCTCATAGTCGAAGTTGCCTTCTGTCTGTCTCAGCAGTCCAGATTCCCAGTTCTTGTTCTTCTGGCTTAGCCATCCTTCCCTGGGTCTGTAGGCACATGCTGACTAGGTGACACTTGCTGGGGAAGTGTTTTGTTTGAACGTCTCAAAAGAACTGTAAACTTACTTTAAGGGCAGCAGTATTCAAGCAGATGTTTTAAGAGCAGGGTGTATTACATTTTTTTTCTGTTCATCTATGTCTGTATAAACATATACAGATGTGTTCATCTACGAACAGTATCATGTGGTTCTGCTTGCTGGCTTTGACACTGCAATCACAATTTTCTCAGAAAATAGTTTTTCCAGTTTTTTAATTATTATATAAACGGATTTCATGCATGAATTACCAAGGGTTTCATCCTGACATTCTTTAGGAAAAGGTTAAGTACAAGATCCTGTCAAACTGAATTTAATTAGAATGTTAGTAAGTCAGTCTGATAAGTAGTATAGCTCATTTTGAGTCTTCAGCTTTTATCCTTAAATACCTGTCAAAGCAATTTTGTCAGTTCTTTATTCATAATTTTTTTCTGCCAAAGCCATTTGCTTTACTAGCCAATAAGTTGATGAAAGATGAAAGAAGCAGACGTTTTAACTTGTTTAGGCTTCCTGTTGTTGAATTTTTCATTAGACAAATCATACTATGAATGGTAGTTTAGTACTGAAAAAGACAGACAAAGTGGTTTTTGCTTTAAGAAGTGGGCACTGCTCATCCTTTGGGTTCTCAGGGTTTTTATTCAGTCCACCTGAAGGTACCACCAGAACTTCTCACACGAAGCCCAGGACAGCAGCTCCCTCACACTCCCCACATTGATCCTGTGCTTGATTTGGGGCAGGAAAAGGTGCTTCCTTGCAGTGTCTTGTCACCAGCAAACCACCTGCACACTGCAGATTCATAAGGCAAAATGTAGTAGAACATTGACTTGCAAACAGGTCTGCTCTCTTCATATAAAAATATATTAGGTGTTTCAAATGAAAACTTATTTTTAATGTAAGAGCAGCACCATCCTCTACTGGATATGTGCAGCAGACCTGTGAGGGAGTATTATCCATAGCCAGGCAGTGCTTGTCAAAGAGACAAGTGTTCAGAGACACACTTGTCAAAGAGACAAGTGTGGTTCACTGTGAATTTAGTTGTTATCCAGTTTATGTGCCCATTCACCGATTATCTGTAATTATCTTTTCCCTTTCCTTGCCCTACTGTAACTAAAAGCATCATCAGGTGCAAACACCCGGACTGCAGATGACCATGAAACTGTAGCTGACCAAACACAGTTGGACCCAGCAGAATGTGTGAGCCTTGCCTCTGAGGAGACCAACCCAGGCGAGCACCGGCCGGGAGAGGAGGCTTCAGCCATGATCCTGGATGTGGAGGGGAAGACAGATTCGGTCAGTAAAAGGGAGGAGCCAGAGGGCACCGAGCCCCTGCCTGCAGGAGAAGAGAAGAGCTCTGAGCTGCCCTCTGCGTGGCGAGAGGAGAGCAGGGGGCCTTCACCGCCAGCACCGGGAGAAGATGCTGGGGCACCTTCACCAGGACCAGCAGAGGACAGTGGGCTGGTAGAGGACAGCGACAGCTCTGTAGTGGAAGTCGTCGAGAAAGTACATGTTACTGAAGAGGACCACTTCATTGAGGGTAATATTTGTGCTTTCATAAATTCAGGAGACCAAAATTTGCCTCCAGGGACTCCTGCGTGGGTTCTTTTGACTTTACTAAGAGCCTCAAATGAGCTTCTGGAGTCAGAATTTGGTCCAGGGAGTCTGTATGATGTGAGGCATAGAAGAATGTGGCTGGGGAAGCCTCAGATTTACAAGTCCAAGCTGTAATAAATTTAGTCAGCATTTCCACCTCTGCTACTTCATTTCATGTCCTTTTTGTTCTTAGCAGGTAAAATGTCCCACCATACCTCTCACTTAAAACATTGTGTCTCTGGGTAGCTCAGACACATTCCTTAGTATTTGCACAGCCCAAAGGCTCAATTACTTAGTCACATGTATTAATTACAAAGCAACTACCCTTGCACACATAAAGCTGGAGGGTGCATGTTTGGATGTAGAAGAAAAAGCATCTCTTTGATGCATGCTTGGCATGTCCAGTCTGTCCTAGAAGCTTGGCTATAAGACAAGCAGAATAGAAGTAGTAGTGGAGAGACATGGGGCTGTCTTTCCACAAATGCTTGGGGGTGACTGGGTGGGGAGAGAGGCTGTGTGAGGAAGCAGTGGTGTCTGCAATGACAGGTATTTCCATGTGCTGTGGAGGGACCTTTAGCTGGAGGTGGGCTCCTTCCTGGAAATTGCAGGCTGTGTTCATCTTTGGGTTAGTGCCCAGAGGACATAGACTGCACATGCAGAAGATGAACATTTCACAGGAGGAATCAAATTTCTCCTAAATGGTACAAACTAGCTCAGTAAAGAATCAGATACATCCTGGGGTAGCTCTTCTTCAGGGATTAAGCAGGTGAAGCACATGAGGGAGACATGGTATCAGCAGGTTTCCTCACTCCACTTTTGCCTTGAAGAAGTGCAAGATGCAGAAGGACTGATCTGTGGAAGTCCAGAGCCACTTACACACACTATCACTAATCCTGTGGCTTTGCTTTGCACGTCACTGAACTGGCTATATGAATCTCATTCTTTGCATCCCAGTAGCTGAGCATAGTTGTTGCAATGCTTTGTCCTCTCCTGTGTCCCTTCACAAAAGAATTTTGTCCTCTACATAAAATGGGCATCCATCCTTTGGAATAAAGCCTCGTTTTATGTAAGCAATAAATGACAGGTTGTTCACCTGTTAAACACACATCCTGCCCAGCTGCAAACTCCAATTTTATTATTCACCATTTCTAAGCCTCAGGGCAGTGCCGGAGGCAGAGCAGCATGTCCTGGACCTTGTCTTGTCACCTCTCATCAGTGGAAACATGTTTACAGTTGTGTGTCTGGCTGAAGATGAGTTGTAAAGCTTTAAGCACCAAGTGATGTGTGCAGGGTGAGTGAACAAGGCTTTTGGGGAAAAAAGTTTTGCTCCTATTACTTACAAGGTGTAAGTAATATCTTAACTTGTGTGAATTCTCTTTCTGTGACGCATCTGATGAAGAAGGGCTTTTCTATTTTTATGCTATGGTATATATGATACTTAGCATTTGTTTTGCTTTCCTTTATGCTTCCATAGCTATATGAGGAAATGAGTAAGGCAGCAGCTTCCCTCAGAAAGCAGGGTTTCAGCCAGACTTGCATGTTACTATGTTTTCTATTTCTGTTTAATTCCAGTTGCAAATAAAATTGCACATACATGAAATAAAATCCAGGAAAAATAATTTGAACAGAAATAGTACTCATTATTTACTTTGGATACAGCATCAACAGGATTTTGTGAAAGCATTAGGAGAACTCCATAGGCATGAGGCAACCGTATAGCTGGATGATGAAAAGTGTTTGGGATCATCTTGTTCTCTATGGGTTCATTCAGGGGGTACCTTGGTAAGGGGCTTTGGAGAGCTGACAAAGCAAAACTGTTTACAGAAAGGAGCTGGGGCACTTGGTGCTTTTTCTCAGTGGATCCTAATTTGATCTCCGTGGTTACCCTTCCCAGGTGAGACGAGAGAACAGGTGGAAACTGAGCTGGTCAGTGAGACAGTAAGTGAAGGGCCTGAAACAAAAGAAGAGGAAACAGGAGAAGCTGTGGATAGTGCAGCAGCGACAGAGATAGGTATGTTGACAGAGGAGGGAAGTACCATATGGGTTATTGTTTAAGAGACAGCAAAGACTGTGCTGTCCTTAATCCCCTGTTGGCATACAGCTGCTTTCTGCATTTTTACACAAGAGAGAGTCAAAAATACTTTACATTAAAAGACATTTTTGGAACAATCAATTGGAAGTCATGCTTTTTACATGGGTCATCTTTATATAACACATGAGCCTTACCAGTGATAACTTTTCCCTCTTTGGGAAGAATGATGGACTGTAACATGCAGTCTTGGAAAATAAAAGCCTTTGTTAAAATCATTACTCTGCTCATTATTATTTGCAGGCTTGTTTTTGTAAGCTAAGCATTAATGCTGCTTTGTGATTACCATTCTATGCCAGCCATTTTAGATCCCCTTGTTCTCCTTATCAGCTGAAATCAGCAGTGTGGTGCTGTGGTAAAAGCACGTTGCATAGCATATTCAGTCACATGGTGGGAAGGAAAAGTCACAAGCCAAATAAAGTAACTCTGGAAAACTGTTACGCCAGTGAAGAGAAAAATTTAAGGGGATAAGATATCCCTCTGGCAGACTTTGAGATTATGGTCAAAATTCTGTCACCACAGTCTTTCTACAAAAGTTCTTTCTTTTTCTTCCTCCACATTGACTAAGAACCTCACACTTAAGTCTATCATGTAAGGTGTTCATATGCCCCAGAAGGCAGAATTAGAATCATAGAATCATTTAGGTTGGAAAAGACCTTTAAGATCACTGAGTCCAACTGTTAACCCAGAACTGCCAGGTCCATCACTAAATCCTGTCCCTAAGTGCCACATCCACACGTTTTTTGAACGCCTCCAGAAATGGTGATTCCACCACCACAGGTTACTCTATGGTATTGCTGGAATGTAGAAAAGGATGATCAGGCAATGCAGACAACTCCTCCTTTCCCCCAGCGAATGTTACTGCAATAGCTGGAACCACCTCTCTCTCTCCCCTCCCTCCTAATCACTGGTGTACTGAGTCATGCTTGGAATCTCTCTGGGCTAGGGAGTATTTATGTAATTCAGAAGATAACAGCTTCAGCAGAAAGGGTGGTAGATACCTTACACCAGTGCTTTTCATGACTTCCAAAGGAACCTCTTGCACCTGGGGTGAGCAGTCTTTGGTTCCTTCCCAATGCTAGTATGTGTCACAGCCTTAGGGCTGCCAGCGGCAAGCCAGCATGTTGCACTGCTGCTTATGTTTCTGCTAGAGGGCTAAGGGGAAAAGGTTTTCAGCATAAGCACTACAGTCTGAAAGACTAGTAGGCTGGTGATCAAGCAGTTTGGTCAATGCTTATGCTTCTTTAGATCAGTGATAAAAAAAAATGCTAATGCTCAGATCCCTTTAATTTTCATGTTTGACGGTTGCTCATCTTTACAAAGATTGTTACTTTTTAAGCTAGCCTGTGAAGACAAGCAGTTGTTGGCCATTGACAACTGTTCTTTTGCAGGATCTTTAAATTTATGCCAGATAGCTTTGCCTATGAAGTCAAAACAAGTTTAATCAATCAACTTGTTTCTAATGTCTTAAAATTATGTCTTTTCTAAAAGCTCCTATGCTTTTGCAAGGAATCATCTCTCTGTGCTGTGAATTCAGCGAAGCACTTAACTTGATTGTAGGAAACCTCAAAGAACATCTTCCTACTCCTGAAGAGCAAGAGAATCATAGAAAAGCTTGGGTGGGAATGGACCTTAAAGACACCTAGTTTCAACCCTCCTGCCATGGGCAGGGATGCCACACATTAGAACAGGTTGCTTGGGGCCCCATCCAACCTGACCTTGAACATTTCCAGAAATTTCACCCAGCGATGATTACAGCTTTATTGAAATTCTTCCTCCATTTTCCTGCTTTGACAGTATTCTCCCCAACAGTTTTGTAACGGAGCAGAAAGAGCAGCCCTGCTTCTATGTCTGTAATGGATTTCAGATGATGGGAGTGCACTGACACAGCTCAGAGAACAGCTGCAGGCAAGAGAAACAAACAATGCTAAGAACAGAACAGTGACCATTTAAACCTGGGATTCTGTTGTGTAAGGGAGCAATTCTTCCATCTTGAAAGGATATTGAAGAAATAAAGCAAGATTCTGGGTAGGAAAGCAAGCCTGCTTAAGGGAATGGAAAAATTCTTACTTTGAGACACATCAAAAACATTCAGGGATTTGTCTCTAGGAGGGTATGACTAAGAGGATACAAGCTGATCCTAGTTAAAAAAAAAAAAAATAGGGCTCTAAAGGTAGCTGATGTCCACTTAAGAGCAAGGGAATGCTCAGTGACATGCTAAGTGTGTGGAATTTGAAACCCTTAAAGGGAGTTGGCTTTTTTCATGTTATATTAACAATCTTAGCCACAGAGTCACTGCAGTTGGATATCTTTTGTTGGTTACCTTCACTTCCACGCAAATTTCCTACCTTTCCTGTGTTCCCTACCCACCCTCATGGAACACCACAATTCAGCATGACAAGTCCCACATTCCCATGTTCCCTATCCTTTCAGAGTCTTCTAGCTGGGAAAGAAGTACTTTGAGCTGAGATGGCCTGACACTGTGATTTCAGCCAATCATCCCCTAGGGCACTATCTATTAGCTATGAAGTGAGCCCCAGAGCTTCTCAGCTGCTGATGGCCAACAGCAGCTTCAGGGGCTGGGGACAGTTCCTCAGCCATACTTTGTCATGGAATAGCTGAGGTAGAGGAATACTGCTGGAGCTTGTCTAGTCCTGCTCAAAGCAGGAACAGGTTGTCCTGCTGAGTTTTGAATCTCCAGGGATGGAGACTCCATCAATTGTGGGCAGCCTATTCCTGTAACTTACCTGTCCTTACAGAAAAAAATTCCTGTATTTAAGGGTAATACCCTATACGTCAATTTATGCCCTTTGTCCCTTGTCCTTATTTAGGATTTACTGTCCATAAAATGCCTGCCTCTATGTCAAATCTGACTGGAATGATGTAGTGATTTCAAAAGATGTTAAGAGAAAAGGCAGCAGGGTGAGAAGGAGCTCGAGACTGTTGCAGTGACACACAGAAGTGGTGTTAATGTCTGTAACAGGAAGACTGTGCAGGAATGAGATGGGGGAAGAGGAAGCAGAACCAGTGGCTGCTTTTAGGTCCACACAGAACATTCTTACAAATGTGGGAGGAGACATCCCCTTCATTCTGTGATGCCTCCAGGGAGCTTTCCCTTTGAGCTCCCATAAGATTTAGTGAATATCGAGTTATACCTTCCATTAATTGCTAAATTAATTTTTTTTCATGTGTTTCAGAGACAGCTAATAACAAGGAATAGAAGTTATGTTTCAATGAATGTCCTCTTCTTGGGCCTGCTCTTCTGTTCATATGAACATTTTAAAATTTTATTGGGCTGGGAAAATAGAAAGGCTTTTATGGATTGAACCACAAACTACAAACACATGAATAGGAGGCATAAGAAAAAGTTTTATGTAATACAGATATTTTGAAGTCAAGCTGCCAAGACTTCAAGTGTTTGAAATACCTGAACTTCCATCTCCCTGCCACAGAGTGCCTTCTATACATAGCAGGATAATATTTCAACGGGAGTATAATCGTTCATTTTTCAATTAGGAGTTTTTCCCAGGTTCAGAAAACTGACTTATAACCTAATTGCTATCCTTGGCCTATTAACCTTTTGAGTAAGCTGATAGTTCTTGGCTGTATCACTAAATCTAAGGTTTTCTGTTTAGCAGCACTCTTATGAACTTGTCAGCTTCATTTAATATCAACTTCCTGTAGGCAAGACCATAAACTTTTAGAATTAGCATACTTTTTTTTTAGGGAACTTTTGCTAGGTGGATGTCATTTTTAATTTATTTTTTAGTTTTTCTAGCCTTCTGTAATAGAGAAGCTAAAATGAGCTGCTAGTTCTATTAAAAAATCTATTGACATTAAAGTGAGCATTAAAAATTCAAACAGAAGTAGTCAAACTTTTTATCCACATACTCAAACCATTCCATGAAAAAAAGCCATGAAAAACAACACCATGCACTTTGGAGAGCAGAGGAGTGGGGGAACAGGTACTGAGAAGAATGAGAACACCCCGCAGTGACATAGGACTGGGCTGGGTGTACAGCCATGTTCCAGGAAACCCCAAGCACTTCCATCTTCAGCTGCATCTCATGGCTGATTTCCTCCTGTGAGCTGGGAATTCAGTTCAGCCAGCAGCACATGTGCCAGCACAGCCCCACTCCAAAACACAGGAGATTAAATTGGCAGAGACAGGCTGACTACTTGCAAGATCATGAATTGCAGTCTGGCAAGCATTAAACCATTTTTAAGCATAAACCAACAAGAGCTCTGTGACAGAAATCAGTAGTCTTCATAGCAACAGAGGAGACAGCATTTGGAAATAAAACGTGAAGATACAAGGGTGTCAAAATGACCTGCTCACCTCAGAGTCTCTCTTTCTACCACTGTTGTAACAAGGAAGACAGGTGACTATGTTCTTACCTCGCTGTTCAGCTTCTTCACATCGTTAACAACGCAGATGAAAACGAGGAATATAAACCAGTCAGTGACTGAATGGTAGCAGTCTTTCTTAATCATCTTCACCCTTACATATTCTATAATCACAACAGATGAAATCTATTCTTCCTTTCCTAAAGAGGAAATATGCTTGATACTGTGTTAAACATGAAAAGTTAAATCACCTAAATTATCACAATGTGCCTGCTAGAAATATGCTGAACATCCTGCCCTGAGAAATGAAAGATGTCCCTTCCATGCAAATTTCATTGAGATCTAGTACTCATGGTCTGGGAGCTACCAAAGCACGTACTGTGGATAAAGGAACAGTGCCTGCAGTTTTTTGCCTCTGCAAACCTGGGACTACATGGAGGTTGCAAGGAGCAGAAATTGTTCTGTCAAAGAGCTTTCTCATGTTAAAAGCTTGGAAAAGGATATGCTCCAATATTTGTGTTTACAGGATACACCTTCAGATCTAAAGCAACATATTTTTTTTATTTTTTTTTATACAGTCAAGAATTTTTGATGATTGTTTTGCATTTTGTGAAAAGCTAAACAAACTTCAGCCCTCAACTTCATCCAAGGTGGAAGTAATCATTCCTCGCTGCGAGGAGTGCTGGGCAGTAAACTTTGAACGAACAAACTTAATTTCCAAGCTAACAAGAAAGTTCTGGCAGAATTTTTTTTCTAATTACCAATAAACACAGCCCTAGAAAAGGTTAAATTTACACCCTGTCAGCTCTGTCCAGACACATACCCACGCTGTAGGATCTTAGATGATACCTGGCCACCTGGCTGGCCCGGGTTGGCTCTTTCACTCAGTGAGGAACTGCTTTGAGGTAAACACTGCAGCAAGAACAAGTGCTGGTAGAAGAAGATTGGGGCAGTTTATGTGCTTTAAGAGAACACAGATTTATTAAATTTATTTTTTGCACTGTTTCCTCTGTAGAGAATATAATCATTTTAAGAATAAAGAGTCTTACTAAAAGAAACACTTGATAGAACATACACATTTTGGTACTTTATATATTGCTTTACTTTCACAGAAAGAGAAGACCTGTTTTGCTGTGTTTTTTTAGTTAAATGTGATAGAAACAAATTTTAAAGGGTGAAATCAGGATGCCACGAGCTGAATTGCAACTTTGTATTCTGCATGTATCTCAGTCTAGCAAAGGAAAAAAAAAGCCGTATTCAACTTAACCTCTATTTAAAACTGGATTTATTAAATGCCCACATACTGGGTAGTTTGCAAATTAAGACCTAAGAGATAAGCTTTTCATATTGGAGAATCATGGGTGTTAGCCTTTTTGTTTTAAAGAATAGAATCAAATAATATAACACTGCTTAAATAAAATAAATGTTTTAAACTTCTCTGTGAAGGCTGATTTTTTCTTTTGAGAACCACTATGTTATAGCTGTAAATAGGAGAGTTTATTTCAGTTATTATAGACTTTCTGTACCAGAAGAATACATATCAAGAAAATGTCTTGAATGGCCTTGATTTAAATACGTAGTCTAAAAACTGCAACTGTCTTCACCTGAAGAATCATAAAGCTAAAAGTGAATTTCAGTTCCTGAGTTTTTGCAGAATGGCACCTACTTACTGATAAAAACACTTAATGAAAGCAGTGTGTTCTGCCTTGTTAGCTGCATCCAACATGCAACTTTTTCCAGGTGTTTCATTTACATTTCAGTCTCAGACTGTCCCTTACTGTGGAAAGCAATGGTATATTCAATCTCCTACCACCGAAGTCTCCCAAGGAGTGCTATAATGGACTTATACCGGCAATGCACAGGTCAGCACGCCAAAAAAATATCGAAACTGCCATCTAGTGTTGGGTTCGAGGTGGGCAGAGAGGCTGCACGACACAGGTAAGGTAGGTAGTGGGGAAGAACGGAAGCAGTAAGAAGGAATAACCACTGTGGTTATAAAAGGCTGAACTTAGATCACGTTCAAGACTCTTGAAATCAGCTGATTTACAGCAAACTTGAACTAAATCTGCTACAAATCAGTGAAATAAATCCCAATCAAGTAATTACACCTCAACAAAGCTGTAACAGAGAAACCTAAATATAAATTAGGAATTAATCTCCGTTTAAAAGTTTAAATGTGACTCCATTCAGTTACATTATTCTTAATTATTATTGACAAAATGAAGCAACATCTGCTTTGTGTTTCCTAGAAAGTCATTGCCATATTGGTACTAGCTCCTTCCTAACAAGTCTGAGTGTGTTTTTTCTTAGGTGGGATTGCTTATGGAGTCAGAGCTGTAGAGCATAAGGTACATTATTAGTACAGCCAAGGAGGCAGAACAAGAGCAGAAGCCAAAACTAATAAAAGTTCATGTATAGGAAGTTTATTTAGAGAAAAGTCAGGCATTTTTCAAAGGCTGTTTGGAAGTTTGCTGTTTGAAATACGAAAAGCATTATCTTGCTTCTAATAAAAGTAATTATCTCCCAAAGAAAGCAAGATAATACTACAAAAAAAAAAAAACCAAAAAAAAAACATACATCTGCACATATTTGCTGTGAGAACCTCATTATGAACCTTTTTTCTATAAAGGTACAATTCATAAGCTCAGTGAAAAGCAGAAATGGCTGTTTCACATCAAATCTAGGATGGCTAAGTAGGGCTGACTGTTCTCACAACTTTCCAATGGCTCTTCTGGCGTATGCTAAAGGGATACCAGGAATGCAGAAAAAATACAAAATATACTTACTGCAATAGTGCAGCTGAGGTAACAAGAGCTGGAAAGCATGGCTGGTGAGCAGGAAGGTAAGAACGCCCAAGTGCAACACCTACAGTTTATTCAAGGATGGAAGATGATTCATGCACTGTGGCTGTGATATTGAATGGAGGGGGATATTCAGACAAGGCAACATCTGTATGTGCCATGGAAAGATTGACATTAACACGATGCTGCCAGATTGGATTCTTCTTGCATGTTTACCATATGAAAGTCATGAACCAGGTGGAAGTATGCAAGAGGCGCATCAATAGGCTTTATGCACAGAAATGCACACACAGGAGAACTGAACTTTGGCGTTGAACTGTCAGAGAGCTGAACCCACAGTATTGGGACTTGACCTGTGACAAAGCAGCGTTATGGCCTCCCCTCACGGCTTCTGCGGCTTACCAATACGAAGAGAGTGTGATCACACAAGGGGGGACTGGAAAGAGCTTTCATTGGGTGGAATGTCTTGGGGTGACTTTATGATGCTGTATCCCCTATTGCCTGCTTATTGCCCAGACATGAATCCTGTGCCTTTCTGTGCCTTTAAGCCAGATCTGAGACCACGGAGGGGGAAAAGGCGGTGGAATTCCTCCAGCGGTCTCCCCCCAGCTCTCAGCTCCACAGCAGGGAAGAGAGTTGCATTCCTTTGCTTTTTAGCTAGCTTCTCGTTTATTAGCTGAGGCAAGAAATTTTTTCTGGGACTGTGGCTTCTTCTTCTTCTCCTGGAACTGTTCAGCTTTGCTCCAGTCCAGAACCCCATCACCAGGAGGCCCCACACCACAGCCTGGAGGGCCCACGCCACACCCAGCTCCGGAGAGAGCAGAGACACACCTACAGAAAGGACTCTGAATCTACCAGGTCTTCTCCACAGCGAGAGTTTTTATTATTTAACATTATTCATTCTTTTTTGTGCCTGCATGCACCCTGCTTGTTAAATAAACAGCTTTTTTCACTTTCCTCCAAGAAATTTCTTTCTGAACCTGGGTGGGGGAGGGGCTGCTGAAACCTGCCTTCTATTGGAGGACACATTCATTTCACACATTTCCCCTTAATTTGTCTCAAACCAAGAAACTGACACAGTCACAGCTCTCTGGCATACAAACAGCTGCCCTGGAAGGAACAGCCTACGGGATTCCCTCGGGCAGGACATTTGATAAAGCAGGTACATATTTCCACCACTGAAATGGTACATTCTCCAAGCTGCAGTATACAGCTAGTTTTACTTTCTACACAAAGTCAGTGAAGACACAGTGACAGTAGCATCCATATGTAATTGGATGGCATCTTCACAGAAGAGAGCAAAACAAAGACATTGAGGTGGACAGACTACAACAGGAAAGAATTTCTGCTCATTTCCGTCTGAACAAACCAATACTGTGCTTAGTCATATGGCTGTGGGGAAGACAGGGAATCAACTCTGGCATGAGGTGGCTGACCTTCAATGAGATACTTAAAAACACAGTGTCCATTTCTACCTGACAGAAGATCAGTACAGAAGGATGGAATAAGTTACTAGCATCAACAGTTGGACTTCTCAATATTGCTTAATCACCCCTTCAAACTGATGCTTCTGACCTTAATGGCAAAGAAAAAAATTACAAGAACTGTAATGACATTGTAGCTGAAAGCTTCTTCTCCTGGAGCATTGAATCCTTAGCTATTAGGATGCAAATAATAAGCCTGTTCTTTTGGTTAAAATTATTTCTTATTGAATAAGCAAGCTGGAGACATTTTTTTAATGGATTATCAAAGGACAATCAGAAAAAGAAAAGTTTGTTCATTCCCAGAATAGACAAGCACATTTTTGCAGTTGCAATTATATTTTATTCTCATTAAACATTTTTTAAGGGTTTTTTTTTTGTTTTTTAATCAAAACATAGTCAAAATTTAATTGCTATGAAAAAGATTATGAAAAAGGTTACAGGTAGATATTAATTTTCATCTGATTTATAAAGGTACCACTTTACTTCAGAAAAGCATAATTTTCTTTCTGAAATGAACATTAACTTTCTTAAGTAATTGCTTACATATGAAAAAACCTAAGTCCCAAGAGTAATCTATTATGTGAAGAAAGAGAATAAGAAAATTCAGAAACAAATACAGAAAAATTCCTCAGAAGTGATGTATGCTAAGCAATTCGAGTGTTCTGTTTTCTCATTTCTGTCATTTTTTCTGATTTAAAATTGTTACAAATATTACAAATCAGTATAGTTTTCCATGTCCAGATCACCCATAGTATAACTCTAATATGTTCACCCAGGTATGTACCTCAATACCTGACTATCCACTCACCACCACAAAGGGCAGACCCTGTCCTGCAATCTGGCTCAGCTGATTTTAGCAGGACTCAGGCACGTTTCAGGGTTTGCCAGCAGAGTAGTCACTGTAAGTCCTGAAGAAAGCACCTTTCCTCAGTAAGTTTACTGATTTCAACTGTATGTAACTGCTGTTAGTCAGCTGTAGGAATCAGATATAAGGGAGAAGTATTAACTAAATCTAAAACTGTCATTGTAAGATATCCAGTTTCTACTTATAGTCAGGCTGAAGCATCTTGGAGAGGTCCCTGAATGGCAATAGCTTCAATCTCAACTCTGGCCCCCTGTGACAAAACAATGAAGAAACATATTAGGAAATTAATATATCTATTTTATGAAGCAATTGGATGAACAACACAACTTTTTAAGAACAGAGTGACATTTGAGAGAGATTATATTTCTGACAGTTGTATTACTGATTTAGCAATATTCAGTAATATTGTAAATTCAATTTATGTTTACTCAAGTACCATAACCCCTTATTTCTAATGTTGTATCCACCTTCCACCATCAAGAAATGTGTATATCATATTCAGATCTCTGATAGTGTGTGGGAATAATACTAGTATACTTAAGAAAAAAACTAATTAAGAGTCTTCATTAAAATAATTGTAATCAAAGCTATTTCAGAATAAGAAAAGCTGTCAGAATGCTTCAGTAGTAAGGTATTTCAGAAAATTTGGGTGTTTTTTGTAGACAGAAAAGTGACACTTACTCTGGGCAAAGCAGCAACTTGATAGGCTGCTCTGGCTGGGAAGTTTGCCTTGAAAACTGTAATTTAAACAGAAACATACAGTAATAACTAAACTTTGCTTGATAAAACACAGTTCAAAGTAATCTATATAAAATGCAATCATTGGAACAGTTTCAGATTCAAGGCTACAAGACTTCTATGCCAGCTATCATTTCCCCCTTGTTGTTTTGTTTTGGTGACTGACTGCTCTCAATCTCAGCAAGCCACCACTCATCACCAAGCAGTCAGCTGCAGTGATAACTTGCACTCTGCTGACACTGCAGGGCCTTAACACCAACTTGGCTGGAAAAGAAAAATTAAATCAGAATGGTGATCATCCAATTTCAAACACCAGGGAGTGGGAGATGGCTCTTTCACAGAAAGAGCAGGAGAGAAACAGGACCCTGCTAAAAGAATCATGAGCAAAGATAAAGATCCCAGATTCACATAAAATCAACAGGAGTCCAACCTTACTCATATCATAGGAAAACAGAGGAAAAATAGGCCCTTGACTTATTTCTCTGTGCCCATTTAGAACTGGCAATCACAGATACTAGAACAGGGGTGAGGAATGGGGAAGGGTACTGGTAAAGATACAAGCGGTGAATTCGTAGAGTATTAGAATATATAATTATTTATATATTTATATATGTATATATATATTAGAGTATTAGATATATAGGGACCTTTAAAGACCACATAGTCCAATTCACCACCATGCCACAGCCAAGAACATCTTTCACCAGATCAGGTTGCTCAAAGCCCCATTCAACCTGACTTTGAACATTTCCAAGGAATTTGCATAATGAAGTGGAAGTTTTACTAGTGACAGTTATCACAGAACTGTCAATAATGGCAATTTCAGGGTCCTGTATTGAGATAATAAGTCACAATCAAAGAACATCAACAACTGTTTTCTCAAACTCCAGGCTGGAGGCAACAAGTAACTAATCATGCAGCTGGTCTGGTTTTACCCTGCTTAAGCACACACACTCCCAGTACATTTTGACAAGCAGGAGACTGTGCTGCTTGCTCATCAATAAGACTCCATTCAAGACCAGATGTTGCTATCTAATTAAAAGCTAAAGCCATATAAATAAGGAGCTCATGCAAATTCTCCCAAATTATTCTGCACAACATGGCTCGTTGGAATCACCTGTTTCAGTCTATACTCAGTTTTGTTGATCACACATTGTTCTCTTTTTTCTTCAAATGGAGCAGCATGACTCATCCTTGTATAAAGAACAAGCCCTGTCCCATAACAATAACCCTCAAGTTGGTCAAAGATACAGACTTTAAAGAAACGGAGTTACAAAATCTGAAATTCAGCATTTGAAGGCTGCCTACAGTAGAATTATATCCAGGACAGCAGAGCATCAAGCAAGATAAAGAGGCAAGGAAGATCAACCTGTAGGGATAGCAGGAGTTGATCTTCATAGGAGAGTGAGTTAGTAGGATGGTGGAACACAAATCCACATTAAATTAGGCTGTGCTTGATCTGATACTTGAAAATTATATATTTTTAAAATTTCTGCTGGAATTTCAAAGAATATGGAATGACATCATCTGAGTCATTAAAACCCTTTGATTACCATGAACATAATTTGTTCCACAAGCCATAATGGTAAAACTCAAGCAAAATATCTACTTACATTGTTTATAAACATCGTTAATATCATTGTAGTCCTTCATGTCTGCCATCAAAACCGTAGTCTTCACAACTAGAGATCATACACCTGCAGTTATTTTAGACCTCTGACTTGCATACAAAGATTGAAAAACTTTACTGCATTTCTTGCTTTTATTTAATACATTTCTCCTAAGTATTCTAAACACGTTGAAAAGTTTTGCAAACAGATATTGACCATTAGAGCTACAACTTAGGGAACCACCTAAAAGTTCTGAGCACCTAGTATACAGTAAAACTTTAAGGAATGAAGCCATTTCTGACTAGCTCTGAAAAAGCCAAATTCTTCCAAGAGGTTGAACTGATAAGCAAATCAATTAAAATAGCTGTTGTAAGTCAACTGCTGCCAACAACTTATATATAATATCTGCTGCCAAAAACAAAGTTCATAAAAGGTCTGAAAATATAGTCTGTGCTAGAATATTTTACCTAGGACTGCCAGTATTAATCCTGGTGCAGCTCCACCATTAGAGTCCTCCACCCAAAAAGTATTGAAAGTGTCTAGAATATTAACACCACAGACACAAACCTGCTTTTACCTGGAGCAAAGCCTAGGATGCTTAAAATGTCTACAGTCACTGCAGCACTGGCTGCACCTGAGCTTCCCCAGTTGGAATTAAAATATTAGTACCACTGCCAGAAATTTTTGGTGAAAGGCAGTGTTCCATTGATACCCATTGCAAAGACTTGCATGTAGATGTATTTCTTTTATTTTTTAGCCCAAATTCATAATTTATTTTGTTTCTTCCAGCTATTGGTAACAACTGAATGTTCAGCAAATAGCTTTTTTTTTTTTAAAAGGTCGCTTGATTTTTTTATATTTTAATTCAGGTAAAATCAACCACCTGTTTGCCACTGTCACAGCAGCACTTACCATTGCCATAGTCACAGCCTGCAGCTTTCAGGATTTCTCCCATGTTTTTTAGAGCCTAAAGAAAAATGAAACAAAAATCTTTTAGCTATCAGCTGGGTTATATTTATGTAAGTATGTAAATATGACTTGTGACTTGGCTGAATCCAAGTTTTACTGTAAGTTCAACCAGCAAAACCTCAAATGTCAAAAAAAAGACTGACCTAAATAAAAATTAATAAAAGGAAACATCTAATCAATATTAAACCATCCATTCATTAGATGTAAATGCATGATGCGGCTCCATCTCATCCTATTACCTCACTCCATCTCTTTGCTGCCAGGGGAACAAAACTTTCCCTGACTCAAGCCAGGGTTTTTATTGGGGTGTGAACCTCTGCTTCAAACACTGATTCTTTCTTACCTTCCTACAAGAAACACAGTTCCTCCCCGACCTCCAAGTTGCTAAAGTGGAAAAATGATGGCGTTAGTTAAGATGGAATTACTTCCTCCTGCTTTTTCCTCATCTGGAGGATGTGAAATGGGCTTTCTAGTCTCCTCAACTTCTCACAATTCCATGTTTAATTAGACACATGCCAACAAGTTCATTGCTGGAAGACTTCTTACCTGCTTGGCTTCCTCCTTTGCCCCTCCAGAGACAAGCTGCCCAGTGGAAGGTTCCAGCCCTATCTGCCCTGCGATGTACATTGTCCGGTCCACCAGCACAGCTTGGCTGAAAACACAAGTGACATTTTAGGTTTAAAACAAGAAAACATTTCAAATTCCAAATCTGAAAGCACATTTCAAATTTTCTACAGTACTTTACAATGTATGAGAAAGAAGACTGAGGTTATGCAGATGCAAGTCTGTACATGCAGTCATACATTTAATCTGCTTATGCTTTTGGAAGAGCTGGGATTACATCATCTATGGAAGTGCATAGCTCTGCCTTTGAGGAGATAAACCTTGTTTCTTGCAAAGGCACAAGGTATGAATACAGCAAGACAACACTAAACTGAGCTACAGATTCCACACAGCACATAGCACAGAGGGAAGGCAGAGTAAATAAACACATTTTTTGCACCTGAAAATTGATATTCCATCTTAGTTTGAGAAGCAGACAATACCTTTCAACTACATCTCAGCTGCAGAGCAATAAAAGAAAAAAAAAAGAAAAATCAGAAGAAATTTAACATTTTTCTTCTCAAACAGGCACCACAATAATGAGTTACAGCTGTCAGGTGACACCCTGCACCCTGGTTCTCTGGCAGTATTCCTCCAGAATCATGAATTTGGCCAGTCAGCAAAACACCTTGATCACTCCATCCCCAGAACAAACATTCTGCTCTCACCAAGTAACCTGAGTGACTTCTTGGCTGGGTTAATTCAAAAGAATGCAAAATTCAAGCTATTTGCAAAACATTTATATAAAAATGTCAGGAGTGTTTTTGCTGAAGTTGAGTTGGCAATTATTAATGTCTCTACCACAAAGAGCTTAAAAGTTGAAAACAAAGATTTAAACTACCTAGCAAACATTATGCAAGAGACATAATTTAATTCTCTTCAGTCAATAATTACAAATATTTTGCAAACAAATTATAGAAAGATTCCTTTGGAAGAGCTTATGGTGTGTCAACACCATTTTTCTTATCTCTTCCCATTCCACAAGAAAATGTATTGTTTTGACCATTCAACAAGTCTCTTAAACTACACAAACTAGAGTTAGGAACCTCCCTGAAGTATGTGGAATAGGAGGTTAGCTTCCCTTTAATGTTGATGGAAAAAGAGGGACATATTTAAAGAATATTTTTAGTACATCTCTCAACTGAAATTGACTCAGTTGGATTGTCTTAATCCATTCACCTCACAGGGGACCAAACTAATTTAGGGACTCGGTCAAATGATCTGGGTTAGGCAGTTTGAACAATGCCATCATTGTCTTTCCTTTTACCCCTGTCCTACATTCTCCTGTAATTTCATAAGGGGAAAAAATAGCCAGTAACTTGTCAGATATGGTAAACTATCTTTCATGGGGATTATTTATTCTATCATCAACTAATAAAACTGGAGTAAATCATAAAACTACACCATTTAAAGAAGAGAAACCAGTGAATAAAGTAGTTTTCTAGGTGACACAGTCTTGTTGATAGAAATATGTGCATGTACACACAGGCTTCTTTGATTTTCTTTCCTACCACTCCTGCTGTGTTTGAGGCACAGGCCATCAGAGCACAAACTTCTGTTTCTGTTTGAAGCACGGAGAACTCTGCAACAAGAAAGTAAGGGCTCTCCAGTAAAAGAGATTGACTTGTACTGCTTATCACAAAGCAAATGAAAGTGAAACGTTTATCTCAACAGAGGCCTTTGGAGAGTCCTAAATCATGAATAACTTGGGAAAGAACAAGCTGAAGCCTTCTGATACCACTGCCAGATCAACACCTGCAGCAGCCTTATTGGATCCCCTCCTCTGCTCCTCAATTTCGCCTCTTGGCGTGCTTACCAATGGAATCCTCCATTCACTGAGACTAGGAACAATTTACCAGCCAAGGAATACACTTCTACTGCACTCAAATGCACGAGTGAAGCTAAGGGAAACTTCAACTCCACAAACCTCAATCATTCTTTAACTGCAGATGTACCTTGTAACTAGGGCCAATCGTAGCTACTCATTAATCAGCAGAGATGTGAATGTGTGTCTAATGTCATTCAGGTTTCAGTGTACCTAAATGCAAAACTGGACAGACACTGTGACCTAAGAACAACAATGTTTATCAGAGAGATGGTGTTAGGAACCATGCTCTTTAGACTGCAATGTTAACAGATCTTCTTCACACAAATGATTGTGGATTAATACAAGAGCAGTACCTCTGCAGTGTCTTTTAAAAGGTTAATAACATTAATGAGATATATATATACATACACAGATATATGTGTCTTTATGTATCTATCTACCTACCTATCTCAAAGTACTGGCAAATGGATGCAGTAAAGGAAATAGAAAAATACAGTAAAAATAGGTCACCAAAAGCCTACTGAAGGGCTGTAGCAGAACCAGGAATGCAGCCCATACATCCAGTTCTCCATTCCACATTAAACCCTCATTCCTGTGTAACCAAGCTCAGACTTCACAGCAGAGATGGGGCAGTTATTTCTTGTGCAACTTTTGCTCTCTGGACTTTGACAAGTTTACTAAAATCTGATAAACTAAGTTAGTGATAAACTTATTGATGTTAGACCAGTCATACATTTAACAGGCTGCATAGTAAGCAGTATTTCATCAAGAACTACCAATAAGCACAAAATTTTGGAGTGGAGAGCTATGTTGAAGGCTGGGACAGTGGTGTGTGTGTGTGTGTGTGCAGCCAAAGAATTGTTGCCTTCCCGTGTCTTAGATGTTCTCCTGATGCCAAGCAATGCCAGGCCCCTGGCTGCAATCCACCAAGAGTTTATTGTTTACAGAAGTTAACCTTCATGTCATGTCTCTCTGCTTCTATACTTTGTATTTTCCCATCTTTATAATGCCTATAAGAAACACACCGTTTGAAGCTTAGAAAGCTAAGGACACAAAGTAACGGAGACAAAAATGAACCTGGAAGGCATGAAGACGCTATTGTGAAAACAAAGCCTGAATACAGAATTAAAAATTCTTAGAAAACATCCTGGTAAATACTTCTCAGTACTTTAGCTGTAAGAATCCACTATACTGACTGAACATATTTTCATATCCAAATTGCAAAGAGAAACCTTTCCCCAATTAAAACTGGGATTTTTCTTTTATTTTAATTACATACAGATCTGCTGCAACAACATACTTGTGAAAATGTTGAACATCTTACATATTTTTACAGCAGTCAAGTTTTTAGACTGAAAAACATTTATAACTATTCAAAATAAGAAAGAATTTTCAATTCCCAGGCACTGAGCTCTCCATCTAACCAAGCTCACCCTGGATTGGGCTCAGCCTTCATTCTCCATCACCTTCATAGTCAGCATCTCTAGCTTCCCTACACAACATGCTTGTCTCTAGTCAAGCACTTTTTTTCTGAGGAACAATCACTCTTCTTTCATTCTTTTTTTTAAATTCACTGCTTACCACTAATTTCAGAATTATTTTCCCAAATAAACTTTTTGAAGCATATCCCCTTCCCTTACTGGGCTGCAGTTTGCCATGGCACCACAGCCCCACTCGTGCTTTGGGACTCCAGGTGTCCCTGCAGGTTACTGGGGGAAGGGGGTACCAGTACTGGCCCCTGCCCAGGGGGTCCTGCCCTCACCTCAGCCCCAGGCCTGCCTAACAGACCCCCCAAGGACCTGCCAAAACCCTGCCAGCAAAACCTGCTCCTGCATCTCCCGAGAGACCTCCCACTCCCAAAATCACAGAATTGTTAGGGTTGGAAGGGACCTCTGGAGATCATATAGTTCAACGCCCCTAGAGCAGGTTAGACAGGAACACATCCATCTGGGTTTTGAACGTCTCCAAAGTCGGACACTCTACAACCTCCCTGGGCAGCCTGCGCCAGTGCTCTGCCACCCTCAATGTAAAGAAGTTCTTCCTCATGTTGAGCTGAAACTTCTTGGGTTTTAGTTTATGGCCACTGCTCCTTGTCCTGACACTGGGCACCACTGAAGAGAGTCTGGCAGTCATCTCGTCACCTGCCTTTGAGGTATTTATAGGTGTCGATGAGATCCCCTCTGTCTTCTCTAAACAGGCGCAGCTCCCGCAGTCTCTCCTCATAAAAGATGCTCCAGATCCCTCATCATCTTTGTGCCCCTCTGCTGACCCTCTCCAGCAGCTCCTTGTCTTTCTTGTACTGAGGAACCCAGAACTGAACAGAACACTCCAGATGTGGCCTCACTAGAGCCGAGCAGAGCGACAGGCCACACTTTCCCGATGCACCCCAGGAAAGCATTGTCTGTAAGGGCACTGCCAGCTCATGGTCAACTTGTTATCCACCAACACTCCCAGATCTTTGTTAGCTAAGGCATTACCTGTAGGGACCCAGCGCAGGGGCCTTTGTAGTGCTGATTATTTTCTTCACGAGCGAGGCCATACCTGGAATCGGTGCTGAAGCTGCAGTAACAGCTAACCCTCCTGCCAACCTGCCCCTCCTCCACTCCCTTCCCTCAGCGTCCGGCCAGCGCACACCCCGCCCACCGCCGCCCGCGGGGCTTGTGGGAAATGTAGTCCCTGAGGGCTGTGCTGGGGGAGTGCGCATGCGCTGTGTCGGGGCGTGGGTGTCCACGTGTGCCGGTGGAGGCCGCGCTGCGAGTGAGCGCCGGGCCGGTGCTGGTGCCGGGGCCGTGGCTGCACCGCCCCCCAACCTCTCCCCTCCTTCCCTCGCTACGGAGAGGCTCCGCAACCCCGCCGGAGATGTCTGGGGCGCGGGAGAAGAAGCGAGCCAAGAAGATGAGGAACCAGCCGGCCAGCGTCACGCTCCCTGCAGAGCCGGGGCCCTTCGCCGGCGGCGGGAGCAGAGCCTGCCCGCCCCCAGGTACGGCTGTGGGAGCCCCTCCCGGGGCTGGCAGGGCGACCCCCCTCAGGGCCAAGTGTCCCCCTCTCCCCAGCCCGCAGCGTGCTCGCCGTGGGAGTACTCAGGGCTTCGTCCCCTGCCGTAGACTCCTTTAGTCCTGGTGCTGCCGTAAGTCCCTTAAATACGGGATTCTCTTTAACATGGGAGACTCGTGAAGTCTCCCTTTCTGGAGTCATTCGAAACCCACCTGGACGCGTTCCTATGTAACCTGCTCTATGTGACCCTGCCTTGGCGGGGGGGTTGGACTGGATGGTCTCCAGAGCCCCTTTCCAACCCGAACTATTCTGTATCCTGTGAATATGCACTTCTCTCTATCCTCCTTTCGATTACACAACGAATCCCTACGGTTCCTAGTCGTAAAATGAATTTGGATGTTATACCCCATCCAGTTTCTCCGTTGCTTTTCTGCCAGACCTGGTACCTGCAGGAGGGGCTGATTTAGCCTTCTGGTGCTGTGATAAATGCACTGGTTTTCCTTCAGATCTGCATGCCCAGCCAGTTCACCTCCTGGGGCTCGTGGTTCCTGTACCTGTGGAAGGGTATTAGCAGGAGGCAGCAGGGCATGTCCCTAAAATGGCAGTGTCCTGGGTCGTTGCTGGAGCATTTTGTACACAGGTAACCTTGGCAGCTGAAGACTGAAGGATCCTGTCAGCTTGTATGCTGGATGCTTTTTTCGTTTATGTGTTTTGACCTGCATCCTCTATGCTTCAATTGGACCTCCATTTCCACCCCCACCTAACATTTAGATATTTTGTTACCTACATTATTTCTGGGAAGAACCCCACACATAAAAGGGCTTGTTACTGTGAGGCCTTCAGAAGTTGACAAATGGTATCTTTGTGATTGAATGAAAAAATCCTTAAGTGTCACTGTGTATTTAGGTGACTGAAGAGTTCCTGAGCAGACAGAATGACACAGCAAGTTGTGCTCAGCCATGTCTGAAGATTTTGGAATGTCATTACAGGAGTATTGCCAGATTAAACATATTTTTCTAACTTTATTTGTAGCAGGGAACTTCTAAGATTACGTGGTTATGTCTTTCTGTTCTGTTAAATAGCATGGATTTTCATCCATGTAACATTCTTCTGTAGTGTGTCGCAGTTTTACGGAGCTGTTTGTAGAAACAAGAAAGAAAAATTCTAAACAGGAGTTACAAAACTATGGATCTATGTAGTAGCTGAAATAATTTAAGGGTTTTTTAGGCATTAAGTCAGTTTTTCCAAACAGCCTTCTGTCTTCTGATTACAATTTTTTACTTCTTTCATGAAGAGGATGTGTTTGTGATTTGAGTTAATTTTGGGCTGTAGGCCTACACAGATTTGCTGACTGAGACAGCTTCCACCCCTCTTCCCCAGCTATTTCCTTCTCGCCTTCACCTCAGTGTCTGGGCAATGCTGCTCTCAGGCAAATGGAAAGCCTGGTCAGGGAATTGTTCCATATGAAAGCTAATTTCTGTTTCTACACCAAACTATTTTTTCTGCACTATTACTGCAGTTCTGCATGATGTGTGGTTGCAGGAGGCTACAACAGCACTGCTGCTGAACATAAAACTTCTGTTTCTTGCTTATTTGAAATGGAAAAGGGAGGTTCTTTGCCTTTTTAAGTTCTCATCCATTGAGATGCTGCTGAATGTGAATCTCCTCCTGGCTGGTCTTCATGCCATTTTTGGGACAAAGGGACAGACTTGTTTAAGAAGCTGATCAACCTGAAAACTTTTTTTTAATCTCTTCATTTCTCTGGACACACAGGTTAACTTTCACTAGAGAAGCTCGCTGAATGCTATGGCCTCTTGTTCTCTCAAGCACTTGTTTTGATGTAGTGGATGGGGTGATAGGAATGGCTGGATCTTACTTAGTCAGATTGTCCGGCATGAACTGCCTGAGAACCATATCTCAAGTTGTAGTAGAAATCCTAACTAAGACTTAACTGACTATAAAGTAATCTAAACTAATATATAATATTAGTTAGGCTGAATATACACCAGTCATTGAATGAGGACTTCAGGGCCCTCTGAAACTTTAGGTACTTGCTTAGGTGCTTAGCACTCCTGAAAGATATGTCTGTACCTTAGGAAGCTTTACTGTAGGCTTTAGTTATTTAATTTCAGCATTGGTTTAAATGCTTGTACCAGACAAGTAACTTACTGCACCATCATACACGTATCATGCTTGCCTTAATTATTACTAAAACAGAAATATGTGTCAGGCAAGAATACACGTGCTTATAGGAAAAAAATTCAAGGGGCAAGAGTAAAAAATAACTTTGCTGTTTTGTTACTAAAACTCTGACTAGACAATAATAAAAATCACTACTGATGTTGCATGGACTAATTTCACTGGCTCTTGGAGGCAGACTCTGGATTTGGTACCATTTTCAGAGCATGCAAAAGTTATTTAATCTACTGCAAGTTTGCTGCAAGGCAGTGTAAAATTCTTATTTATTCCTATAAGAAAGAACTTAATTCTTCTGATTTCTGGTGGCTTTTTCAGTTACATGTATTAAATATAATAGGAGGAGTCTGCAATGTAGTTTTATGAGGAAAGACTAATAGAGTTGTCAGTTACTCAGACTGTTTTGTATTTTTCTAACCTCTTTTCATCTCTAAACCTTCCAGGAGATGTTTGTTCTGAGGAGCAGCAGCAGAAGTTTTCAAATCAGTCATCTGGGCCTTCTTACAGAAAAGACCAATATTTTTCAAAGGGGCAAAGTAGAGGAGAGAGAGGCAGAGGAAGAGGAGGATGGCAAGGAAGATACCAGAGTGTTTCTGAGGAAATGCCAAAATACATAACAGGTTTGCATATGCGGAAAGGTCATAATTTATATGTCCAGGGCAATTTGCTGGTGATTAAGTTTGCTGCCTGTCTTTGTGCAGGAGCAAAAATTAGAACTGATGTTATGTTCTTCTGTTTTTCCTGATTTTCTCCAAAACACAGAAGTAGTTGTGAACTGGAATGAATGACCAGCTGTTGTTCAATGGGTCCTTTCAGACTTCTGACTGAAAAAGTTGCACCTGCTTGTAGTGGGGGATATGCATTTTGGTTTCTGTTTGCCAGCAAAATGAGTATTGACAGTCATCTGCTTTTAATGTAGCCAGTGAAACCGATTTTACTCATGATGTAAGTTAAAGACAACTTTTCCTCTAACAGAACGTTTATTTAGGAGAGCAAATTAGCATTGCAAAATGTGGCAGTGCTCTGATAGTAGATACACTTCCATAAGCATGAAATTGGACCAAGCTCTGGATTTTTATTTGGTTGTTTTAAAACAGTCTGTAATATATTACTGCTTACGGGGTTTTTTTCCATGCTACAGTTTTTTTCACCTCCCTAAATACCACCTAAAAAGATTTCTATTCTAATTTAACAAAGAAGCGTTTAATGCAAATAGGAATTGTTGGTTAAACAACTTTCAGATTCATTAATGTATAAATATTTGCTTGACCATATCTGTAAACGTCAGGATATGTAAAGAATTGAAATTTCTTCAGTGATAGTGTACAATACTTATTTTTATGTCAAGAAGATACTGGACTGCTGTACTAGGAGTAATTCCATAATTTACATACAGTATCCTCCTCTGGTTTTTTTGCTTTTTGTCATGCTCTGATGCAGTTCTTTTCATTCCAGTGTCTACCTTTGCTCAGGCTCGTGCTGCTGAGATCAATGCCATGTTGAAAGCAGTTTCGCAGAAGTCTTCCAACTCTCTGGTTTTCCAGACCCTCCCTAGGCACATGCGAAGGCGAGCAATGAGTCACAATATTAAACGCCTCCCCAGGCGGCTCCAAGAGATGGCCAGGAAAGAGGTATAAGTGTGTTTTACAGCGTTCCATATAGTGGGCATAGCCAAAGTACAGTGTTCAACTCTATAGTTATTAATGTTCAGACCTGAACTTCTGCCAGACTTCCCTGAGTACCCTAAACTTTGGCTGACATTTGGATTCAAAATGCAGGAACACCTCAGCTTCAGGTGGTCGCTCAAGCAGGTCTCGCTAACCACCTGGCTTTGTGATTACTGGACATTACGTGGAAAGTTATTAGAGTTGTGATAAAAGAGTTCACTGCAGGAGAGGTTGTTCAGGTGGTGCATTGGTCCCAGGTGGTCCAAGAATCCTCAGTAAGACCTGTCTGCCTTTCACCCCACCCTGGCTTTGGGATGTGACCGTGCCAGCCTCAAGCCCGCACAGCGGATGCGATGGTTCGAGTGTTACAGCTCAAATGTGGGAGGTACACTGGGGTTATTGGCAGACTGCATGCAGCTTAAGACTTACTAATTGACTAGTCCTAACAGCTCATGAAACTCATTTTGTGGCAGTATCTCAGCATTTAGTCAGAATATGCCTATGGGGGTTACTTGCTCCTTATTCACTGTGGCCTTCCTGAGTGTTTAAAAAGGAAAATTAAAAATTGGTTTAGCAGGATGTTACTGGGAAATGATCTTCCCAATGTTTGGCATTGATCACTTTGTCATCTCTGAGAATTCTTAAAGTGATCAGTTGAGTTTTCTTGGTAAATTTTCTATGTATTAAGGTTGCCTGATAAATTTATTTATTGCATTCTTTTTTTCCCTTGCATTATCTTTGAGTTGAGACCTTGCCTCCTCCACCCTGAGCTCCTGAAGATAATTGTTCGTGGTTCAGAAATTGCTTTGGGTACTTCCCTGCCACACACCACCTACACGTTTCTTAGGGTGTTTTATTGGATCTTCACAACCTGTACCTTATTTTACTGTTTTGGTTCACATTCTTTTTGTTTTGTCAGACGTGACAAGAGATGCAGTTTGGCGTGTTTTCTGGGAACTGAAGGAAGAAGGCATGGGCTGTTTTGCATAGTTAGTTATGTGCTCTGTCCTTGTTAAATCTAGATTTCTCTAATGTTTATGTTTGGTTCTTTTGTGTCCTGCTTTTTTAACTCCTTTCACATGACAGCCTATCTAACTTCTTTGTACATGCTCACACATACCCTCCCATCCATGTTTCCACTCCACATACGACTCTTGGATTTTTGAGATTATTTAATTGGCCCTGGTGCAGCTGTATTTCTTCTGCTACATTTTCTGTCTTCAGGTCTTTTGGTGTGGCTTATGTGTTTGCACAGGCTCACATATTCTTGCAGCTTGTCATATCTCTGTTACTTGTTTTTGTAAAGGTTCTGTCTATTACTTTTCAGTGTTTGATCTACATCTTCAAAGTTATCTGTTTCAATTCTGCTGCATTTTCTTAATTTGTCTTAGATCCTTTATCATGACCATTTTTCATTGAAACATTTACCTGGACCATCTCTTATCTCTTCATTAAGCTTAAAGATGTATGTTTTTCACCTACAATGCCACATCCCTTTTTCTCTAACTGCCTTTCTGAGGCCTGCCATTGATCCAGTGGCTTGTATTTCCTTCTCTGTGATGGAATGATGGGTCTCATGGGAAGATACTTCCCTTTTTTTTTTTTTTTTTTTTTTTAGCTCTCTTTTGATTTCATGGGCTGCTTCAGTGTTTTAAGTGTTCTTGGCACTGATCTATCATTTTCTCTTTCCTTTCTTATTCTTATAACCTGTGTCTGTTGTCAAGTGTTTCTTGGTGAGCTTACAAAGGATATTCTATGAATCTTTTTGGATGTCTTATGGTCCTATTTCTTTGTACCACTTTTCTTCATAAAAAGAAAAATTAAACATTAATTGAATCAAGCCTTCCTCTCTAGCCATGCATTCACATGTAATAATTCTGACCTTGACTAGGTCTGGTTATCAAGAATTTGGTCAAGATATTACCACAGTCCACTCTCATCCACTTCTACATGTTGTAGAACCGATAGGGTCCTTTCTGTCAGTTTGAGCTTTCTGTCTGTATGACCTCAAATCTCCAGGTGTTTTTCATGTCACATTGATTTGTTCATGTGAATGTATTGATGTGTGGCAAAAACTTCCAACAAGAAGTAGCAGCTTACTGTTCACTGTTAACTTTCTGAATGTGTGGGGATTTTGTTTTATGTGTGGATTTCAGTCAAACCTTGATGCACTTAAGTGGATGTGACTTGCATAGAAAATTTCAAAGTGTTAGTTACCCTCAAGAATTATCCAACATGGTGTAACTTAATGTTAGTGCTTCCTGTATCCTTATATTTCAGCCTTTTTCTTTTCAGAATTTTTTTCTCTTGAGATTTGCTTCAATATCCTCTCTTTTAAAAAACAGGCAGAGAAAGCTGTACATCAGAAAAAAGAACAGTCAAAGACTAAATGCCGCAAAGCTAGAAGACGCCACATAAATTTGGTAGCAGAGTTTAATCATAGGCAAAGAAAGAATATTTGGCTGGAAACCCATATTTGGCATGCAAAGAGATTTCATATGGTAAAGAAATGGGGATACTGTTTAGGAAACAGCCCTACAGAGAAGAGCTACAGGGCTTGTTACCGAGCCATGACAAAGCACTGCCTTCTTCAGGTACCACGTTTACATGTTTTGTTTGATATTTTGCCAAGGTGAAGTAATCAGCTGCTTAGTTATAATGAGTATCTATGTGTCTTTGAAGTACTGTTGTGTCAGCTTTTAATAAGACTGCTAAATATGAAATGAATAATTTTATAATTGTAATTCAGGGTGGCAAGTTTCAGATAGAACAAGATGAACCTTTAGAAGAGTCTTATGCTAACTATGACTGAAATACTACATTTTCAGTTTTCTCAAGAGCTGAGAGATTAAATGAATTCTTATATCACCTACCTGAGCAGGATGCTATTGAGGAGAGATACTTTGTTCCGTGTCCTTTTTGATCTGTTGGTTTGATAGGCAGGTTGGCCCTCAAATGAGAAATGCCTCACTGCTCTCCTACAGCTATTAATTTTAAGTTAAAAAGAAACTCATTTCACTTTGGCAAATTTTAGAGAATGAAAAATTACTACTTAAGTGTAAATTGTGAAGCTCTGTGTGGTCCTTTCTTTCCAGGCTCACTTTAAAGAGTTATTCTCACTTTGCCACTATCATATTGTTTCAGGACTTATCATATTATTGTTGTCTGGAGTTGAAGGGTAAAGAGAATGAGCTGCTGAAGCAACTTGCTCGAATGTGTAGCATTGACACAGGTAACATTTACGTTGTTCAAATAAAGATTCTGAATAGACTAAAGGATGACCAATCCTTTTCCTTTTTTAGTAATGTATCAGTCTCAATAGTAGTAACAGAGTTGATACTGAGTTGTGATTTTGGGTGAAAAATGTAATTAAAATATGTCATAGTAGGACTAGGCATTCTCATTTCAGTTGCTTATTAATAAGGTAATTATGGTACAAAATTAGCTACCCAGCAGCCAGACTGAATTTCAATTTTACTTTGTTTATTAAACAACATATTATTTTTTTCTTCAATAAGTATCTTCTTTTTTAGGATTGACATTTCAAGAGGCTTGTTGTCTGTCTGGAAGATTCGAGGGTTCCCTGTATCTTTACCGAGCAGATCGCTATCCTGAGGATATGCTTGGTCCTGTTACATTTATTTGGAAACCCAGGGATGGGTCTGAGAACAGACAGCTGTGGATCTGGGTGCATCCAGCTCTCAAGCAGGTGCTTTTTCCTATATAGTTGAACTCTTATTTCTTTATGTATTGTGCATTATTAATGCTGAGGAGGTCATCTGAAAAGTACAGAAGAACTGGGTATAATACTTGACTTTAGGAATTAAAAGTTGGAAGACTATTTCCACTCTAACAATATTCATGTTCTGCAACTTGTTTTTATAAAGCTTGTACAGAAAGTGCGTGCTGCTGAGGTGTTCAGTGTTAGAGCTTCTGCAAACTTCTGTAGTGTCACTTGCTTCAGGATACATGTGCAATATGATGTTGCTTGAGTCACGTCCTTTCCACTGGCACCCCCAACAGGCTAAGTTCGGTATCATCACAGATAGTCATAATCTGATACTTAGCTACCAGCTTTACAAAAACGAAAATGAACAAAGTAAAATGTTTGCACAGGCAGTTTTTATTATGTTAATTTGAAAGAGAAAAAATTCTTAGCAACTTTCAATATTACTTTCAGCTTTTCTTAGCAAGCCCTTGACTTCAGCAGAATTAAATTTTCCTTGAAATCCATATTGGAAAATTAAATAATGGAGCATAATTTTTAAAAGTGTACTTAAGCTTTGTAGTGCACTGCATATCATCCTAATCCAAACTTCGTTTTTCTTAAGGACATACTGAGGGAGTTAAAAGCAATTTTTCAATGTACAGAGCCTGAAGAAATGCGTATTACTGAGCATGTTACAACATCAGTTCAAGAGGAAAAACAAGTGGAAGTTGTTACAAGCCTTGGCAATAAAAGAAAGAAGGAGGATAAAGAAGGAGAAAAAGCTGTGCCTGTGAAAAAAATAATTGGTGACGGCACTAGAGATCCATTCCAGTCCTACTCTTGGATCGCACAGACTACTGGCATTGCAATCAGGTTTGTTCGCAGCAGAGTCAGAAACTGTGGCCCATAACCACATAACACAGCTGCATTCTGGCTTAACAGTACTGGGGAAAATAATGTGTGTTGTACAATTGTACATTCACCTGAAACTTTCCTGTTTCAGTGACAGAAGCATGGAGATTCTCAGATACCGCCTGATCGGCCCATTATCACACTCCGTCCTTACAGAGACCCTGAAAGCAGCTTCTGTCCAAACAGTAAGGAAATTGGCACTTTGGATGTTAGTGTAATTTTGGTAGTGTTCTTAGAATGTGCAAGCTTCCTTTTTGCTAGAAAGACCCATGAATTATCTAGCTTTACTTTTAATAAAGACTAACCTAGGTATTACTCCGGTGGCTTCTCTGTATTGAGCCTCTTGACTAACACTGATCTCAGGAAGAACTCCCACCTGGATTTTATGTGGGAATAGGAAGAAAATAAAAACAGTGGTGCTGTTGAGCAGGCTGTGTAGTTTCTGCCGAGAGGTCCAGAATAATGCATATTCTCTTTGACAAACCATAGATCCTGTTTCTCAAGCAATGAGCTAGAGCATCTAGAACTAGGGATCAAGATATGTAAGGTACAGAAAACTTACGTGTTTTCAATAAAATATGCAGTTTCTCCAGGATTTAGGTTTTTCGTCCACTTCTTGGCATATAGCATCACTGTGGTTTAGTGGGGGTGTTTTTGTCTCTTGAAGCAAACATGATGAAGCCATGAAATCTCTGGTTTTCTGTAAGAAATAATTAATGACAAAATTAGGAAGTATAGTGGATTGCTTTATTTATTTTTGGAACACAGGTTAAATTGAACAGCTTATTAGGGATTATTGTAAAGTATAGGACTACACTTCATCAGGAAAAAATATTTTAGTTTAAAACTTGAGGAGGAAGAAAGTGACTATAGTGCTTAAGACAAACTGAGAGCGAATTCATACTGATAGAAAATAATGAATAACCATTTGAGTTTAATTAGATATGTTGTTTTCCAGGAGATGGCAGGTTCAGAGACAGAACTGAATAACTGGTGGGTAGAAAACTGCAAGGACTCTGAAAAAGTATCTCTTCATCAATGTCAAAGTGCTATCTTTGAGCTATTGGAAGGTATTTGGGCACGTGGGTGCTGTGGGTGGAAGGGGGGAAACTTAAAATCTAGAGGTCAAGACTGGCATGCTAATAAAGTTGACTTCAGTTTGGACATGCTTATTTTTTCCATAATCAAGAGAGTGATGCCTTTGAGAATATACTTAGATACTTGCCAGGGCATGGCAAAGAATTGAAAAATGTTACATTGGGGGTTTTAAGGGAATTTAAATCCTCTGTGTAGTTCAAACTCTTAATAGATAAACCAAATCTTGTTTGTTATGTTCATGAACTTGGTTTTGAGATTGCTGAAGGGATATACAGTCTGATGCATACTCTCACTCTCTCCCTCCATACACTTCAAATTAAGACAGTAAGTTGTACAATACCTCCACAGATAAAATGGTAGCCTCCAATCCAAAGTGAAAGTATTATACTTTGTTTATGTATGTTTGTTTCTAAATTAACAGTTGTGTATTTGGCTGAATTGTAAAGTATCATAAAGTTGACAGCATCTCCTCATTTTCTAGCACTGAAACAGGTAAGGAACTGGCTTTAGTAGATCCCACACTGTACTCAAGCTATCTATCCAATGTGAGGCAGTTAAGCAGAGATAAGGTAAAACCTTTACAAAACACTTCCAAATTTCCTTTCTCTTGAAGACAAGTGTAGAACAAAAGTTGATGGTTCTTTGAAATTTGTCAAATAGAAAGGATGAATTGAGTCTGTGACAGTGACCTCACATCATTGCTGAATGTAAAGTTAATTGCAAACCAGGTCTTACACTGCTGTTGTTGATTTTTTTTATTATTGGACATTTAACAAGCATTGGTGGATTTTCAAGACATGTAAAATAGAGTATTCTGGATTGCTTCACTGGCTTATAGTGGTGTCATATCCCTGCAGGCAAAACCACACAAAATACTAGTGCAGAAAGATCACAACTTAATTGGTGGTTTCATGGCAATGTTCATCTGTGTGTTTTTAAAGGGATGAGCTCACCATCAGATATGCCACCAGGTACAATACTTGGCCTCACTGTTGGAGATCCTCGAGTCAATTTGCCAAAAAAGAAGACAAAAGCCATGCCAGACTTTGAAAAATACCAAGGTAAAATCCCTTGCCTGTATTATGAAGAGATTCAGTTTCTCTCTACGCTTTTGTTTTCATTAACTGTCATCTTCTATGGATTGTCTCTTGCTGTTTTCCTCTAGGTTTTGGTTCACAATAGTTCCCAATTCCAGAGCCCCCAGCAGAAGAGAAACAGCTTGAAAGTTGCATAGGTTTTAGAACAGTGGTTGTGAGGGAGGGACATGCACCAAAGCTGGTCTTGTGCTCAGTGGAAGCCTCTGTCTGACCATACAGATGATCCAGGTTCGAATCCTGGCAAGGCCAACCAGGTGCTAAAAGCTCCATAGTAAGGTTCTGTTTGGTGTTTAGTCTTCCTGATGCTGTTTATCTCTCCAAGAAGATATCTGCTATTTCTGGTTTATAGGCCTACGGTGTTGAAAGTTGCAATTCCACTGGGAAAAAATTATTACCTTTGCAGGATTAGTATTTCAGATGGCCAAGATGCTGGTTATGATACAAAATGAGTGATGCAAGCATAACTTCTGAAATTTTCATTTCAGTGCTGACTTACACAATGTTGCAGTGCAAAATTCAAATTCAGATGGATGTGAATGTCCTCTAAAAATGTGCAAGAATATGTACAGTATACAATGGGGTTTGTGTACAGTGTAGGCATTCCCAATTAGGTTGACTGCACACAGGCTGCCTCACCTAATAGGAGAAATGTGATAGCTAGCTAGCAAGCAGTAGCAAATAGGACAAGTCGAAAGTTCCAGAGACTTGAAAATACCAAGTTTCCCTGGTGGTCTGTTTGTAAGATGCTAGAATAACTTGGTCTTGCATATCATGTAAATCAGGTTGAACACCTACTTCAGTTACTGTCTTTTAGCTCTTTGCATAATTCTGCTATTTTCATTTTCTTACATCCTCCTATTCTACCCTCTGTATCTAGAACAGCCTTTCTGTTAATTAGTTCTGCTCAGCTAACTTTCTCATCATTAGTGTTCCTGTTGGAAATGCTGCAGCATACATGACCTCTACTTTGGTTCCTTCCTCCTGAGAAGTAAGGTGAGCTATGTAGCACTTGTTTACAGACATTGGTTTGAGGTGGTAAAGGAGTTAGCAACTACAGAAAGTAATTTGGCGCCCTTCATTCTGCCTGTCATGTCTGTGAGGATGGGTTCAAGAAGGCAAGATCAACAGAAGGCATCTAGGTATTTTAAATGTCTCATAGTAGTTTCTCTCCCACTGCTGGAGCTGGTTGTCCCTCAGGAAGGATGGCCATGGTAAAGAGGTAACGGTGTAAGATAGGGAGTCAAGAGCACCCATGTGTTTTTTCTTTTGGCTGGATAGAAATATCCATCTTCAAAATCTTTCTACCTGGGGTTATCCTTCACATGCAAAATATCTTTCATACCACAAATACTCAGAAAAGCTGGTGATGCTTTTTGGTTTCTTTCTGAGTCTTTTTTTTATTCATCATGAACTTAAAACTGCTTCTGTCCTCTCTGACTTTTATTTAGGAGAAGGAGGAGGTCCTTCAGCTAGCAAGGAAAGGTAAATAGCATAATACCTTCTAATTTAGGTTCTGCTGAATAACTCACTGTTAAACGTGACTGAAAAAGTTGAGTAGGCAGAAAGATGAAAGCAGACAGACAATACCACTGTCTTCCAGTAGAAGTTGCCCAATAAAAAGACTTCTCTAAGATCTGTAATTCCATTTTAGTACTGTTAATTTCCCCCTCCTGAAAAGAAAAAAAATTCCTTTTATGAGCATTAGAATTACATAAACTTTCTGAGCCTTGATTGTGTTGTAACCTTACTCAGATGTAGTAATACTGTGAGCTGACCTCTATTAAAAAATGTTAATAGTAATTTATTTGTCTTAATCACATCTTGTTTATTGAGCAGTAAAAGGGAACCACTGGTGTATTCCACACTTTTTTCCCCTTTTTGGCTTCTTGGCCATTCAAATACTCTTAGGATTAGTATTAGTAAGATTGAAATGGCACACAGATTACATATTTTAGCCTCTCTTGTTCTTCAGTATTGTATAAAAGACAACTGATTGTCTTAGATAAACTTTACTAATTTAAAGATGCATTGTTTGTCAAATGAGTGACTAGTTTAGGTAAGTTATGGCCATCACCTTTGCTTGGGGATTGTCATACATGCAGTCTGTGGAATGATACACATCTGTTCATACTGCTTTTTTTTCCGAAATGCTGTTCTGAGATATGCCTGTGTAGCTTTTCCCTGTGAGTAGCACACTGTGAGTAACACACTGATAAATCAAATGTAATTTCAGTCTTTCCCAGTTACTTTATCTTTTCAATGCTTATGCATGTGTATTATGAACATGGGCTGATCAGATTTAATCAAATCAACTGTCATTATTTCTTCAGGCTGGAGTCAAGACTCCCAGTAAGCAGTCAGTTCTCACATGACTGCAAATTAGTACTGTTCTTTTATCCAGTTTAAAGTACACTTCTGACATTTTGATATGTTGTAACTGTCTTGTATGGGAGAAAACAAATTCCACTGCCTTAAAAAACACTCAACATGGAGTATGCCGAAACTTCTACCTAATCAGTGAATGAGATGCATGGAAGGAGAATACACCATGAAAGATACGTGAACTAAAGTTCCTTCTGGAGACACAGAGCCTGGGTCCATGGCTGTAAACACACCTCTTGCAGAGGTTTAGGTATCTGTTCCCAGTTGTCCTGATACACACCTTCCCTACATACATAGGACTCTCAAACTGCTCCTTGGCAGTGTTTATATTTTTTGCTTGCCTTTTTTTTTTTTTTTGCAAAATAGAGGAAGGAAAATTTTCAAATAGAACTCTTAGGCCTGTCTTCTAAGATAATCAGCTGTGCAAATCAGATCAGTAGCTTGAAATGGAACAAAGCCTTCCTCTATCTGCCTGTATCGTCTAAGCACCAACCACTGACACCAGCAGAAGTAGATTGTTGATGAGCTTCATGTGCTTAGTAATGCAACTTCCTATTTCCTATACTAGCCCTAACATCTTACTTTCACGATTATCAGCAACTTATTCATCAGTAAGGTTATTTCCCCAGAAATCTTAAAATGTGGACTGAAGAAAACAGGAGAGAGGTAAGAACTGGTGTGAGGATTTGGGATTATGATTTGAATTATAGTGTGCTTAGTAGAAAGAATAAATTCTCCAGGTTCAGTGAGGATCAAAGAGAAGGAATGTACCAAGTTAGAGAAGAATATTTTAGGCTAATAAGGAGGATATTGGATGGGTGGTGGTGATGAAAAGAAACTGACTTATAAGGTCTTTCTATAGTGGGGAAACAAGTATTCATGCCATTATAGAATATAGGAATTGCAAAGAACTCTGAGAATATGACAAGGATAGGCTGCCTGAACTGTGATAATAGCAAGAAGTGTTAAAAAAAGCAGAGAAAGTTGCAGTGAATAATTTGCAGTTGAAGGAACTAGAACATATTTAAATAATTTAACATAAATAGATTCTGGTGTTCACAAATGCTTTCTGTACAGAAGATGAAAAAGGTACTTTCCTTACCTTATACTTGTAATTATGTGCCCTTCCCCCTTGGTTATCTGTAAGAGTCAGGAAGGAATTCCCTACCACCACCAGACACAGTGTTGTTGCTACTTTTCTCCTTCTTTTGAGGCATTAATACTTGCTTTATCTCCAGACAGAATGTGCTTTGCCTATAGGAGTGTTGAGCTCTCTTAGGTTCCTCCTCAGTTTCCTGTTCTTAATTTTTGGTCAGAGAAGGAATTCTGCTTAATTGGCAAGGATTCCCTTTTTAGTTTTATTGTTCTTAATTTGAAGGAATGCCACCATAATCTGATAATTTCTTTTGCATTTCTTCTCCTCACATAAATCTATTTCATTAGCAAGAATGCATGGCAAGTATCAGTAACATCATCAAACTGTCGCAAGTGCTGCCATAGTTAATATTTCTTGGAAAGGATTTTGCAACTTTTAGTAATGGGTATGTCTTAAAGACTGTGGATTTAAAATAAATAATTATTGCAGTTACATTTGGCAGTACACCCATCCAATATCCAGTTTGCTAGGTGCTGTTAGTACCACTGAATAATCTGAATCTTCTGTCTTTGAGTCTTTGTCCACATTACCTGGAAAAATTAGCAGAACCTTTTTTTAAAAGACTTAAATAATTTTAAAAAACAAAACAACCCCTGACATGTTATGTTCCTTTAATATGTAAGACCTTGTGGATGATGAAATGAGAAGCAATCCCTCAAAGTTTTTAATCACAGAACTATTAATAGGTTCACTGTATTGTTTCTTGATAAGAGTTATTTTACTTAAAATATGGATCAGCATTCGCTACATACTGTACTGTACACTGAAGGCTGTTAATCCTCTGATCACTAAAGGTAGGTACACATTTTCTTTGCTTTGCTTAGATTGTAAAATTGAAAAAGAGATGGGTTATTTAATACTTCAACAATCCATTTTAAAGCTACAAGTGTTGTTTATTTTCAGAAATGTACACAACTGTTGATTTGTGCAGACATAAGCAAGAATAGTCCCTTCCTTGAAGCACACAGCCTGAGAAGATCCAGAGCAGGAAACTAATACTAAATAAGTAGTTGTATGCTAGTCATAGCCATACAAATATTTCCTGTATGTACATTTCTTGAAGGTAACCCTTGCTTCTCTTACAAGTTTACTTAGGCAGACTTATTTCAGGCTTTGTAACGTTCCTCTTTCTGATTTTCACCAAGTCTGTTGAGCTTCACACTCTGCCAGAAAGGCCAGATTCCAGAATATTAAAGGTGGCATGTAAAGATCTTATTTACATCGCCAATGGTCATGTCTTTTGTTAATGAGAAATGCTGGTGCGAAAATACCATGTTAGTCCTTCTAACACTAGTAGTTTATTTCATATTTTGTATTGGGAAAAACATGTGACAGTAAGATCCACAAGCAGTGATGCTTGTTAAGCTTTTAATAGTCTTTTCTTGGTTGTCTGCTCATTATACTTACGATACAGAAGTGGCTTTGGTAATTTGGTACTTAAACCACAAAAATAGTTTGAATTTTGTTTAAAGGTTCTTTTCTTTTGTAGATAATGATAAAGTTAGGCAGCTGTACCTGAAGGGTGTACCTGTAGACTGTGCTCACAGCTTTATCTGGGACCATGACATCCGTAAGAACGTCACTGAAAATAAAATCTCAGAGCAGGTAACTAAGTAGATGGGTTGCCATGGAGGAAATGGCTAATGGTTCATAGAGTCCATAGAAAGAGACTCTTAGAATTTGTATAAATCTAAGATTAATCAATGGCTTCCTTAATGTCATAGTATCCAGCTGCTGACTTGAAGTGGTTTTTTGTAGCCTTTGCATAATGTTCTTGCACAGCCATTGACCAAGATTCAATTAAAATAAAGCTTTATTGGATTGTCTGCAGGACTATAGTTGTAGATTTATTTAACAGAAGGGTTTGGAATTGGATTTTCATATATCACCTTGACTCGTGCAGCAGAAAAGACTGACACAGGAAGGTTCTGGCCTTTAGCTGTAGTCAGGGTGATTCTTCTGATAAAAGAACTGTGGAAGTTGGAAGGAGAAAAAGTCCTGTGTTTCTGAACTGCAGCACACTATGCTGTGGGTGTGCTGGGCAATAACTTGTAATTCGTAGAGAACTTCAAATTTGCTGTTGCAGGTTTGAAATCTCCTATCTTGACATTTTCATTGACAATGGAGGGCAGCCCATAAAGTGCATGGATAAAAGGTGATTTAGTCCCAAGAGGTGATAAACTTTTGGCACCATTGTAATCAGAAAGAGTAAACATTTGTATGGCAGAAACATCTTTCTAAATATTGTCTTTCTGAAAATTAATTTTTTACCCTTTCAAACTGTCTGACATAGTGTAAAAAAGTATAGTATTTAGAAAATATTACTCTGGCACATGAGTTACCAGCACAATCTTTTTGTGTATGACAGTGTTCTTCATGCTGTCATGAAATTTAATGTTTACCTGATAAAACAGAGGGAGTCTGACGGTCTGTTTTTTAAATGAATGTATTCTTAATGTGGTACAATGGAATATAACAACTGGTGATTGACAAAACCTCAGTGCCAGCATGCTTTATGTAAAACTGATGACCAGATCTTCTCATCTACTTGGACGTAGTTCAGATTTGCTCCATATAGTGACAGACTGAAAGCACCTGTTCAATCTAGTCTTGTGCATAAATCTATAAATACAAAGTTGTAAAACTCGCTTTTCCTCCTTCATCTATGTTGTGCCTTGTACCCGCTCTTTATCAAGGGCTATGGAAGTAAGAAGGGGAGAAAAAGAGTGCTTAATACTCTTTTTTAGAATAATTTTTCATGCCTTGATGAAATTCTGTTCAAATGTATAGTGTATTACTATATTTCTCCTAGCTGTAAACTCACCTTCTCTCTGTATCTTGAAAGGATATCTGGAAGAGGGAAGAAGAATGGTTATTAACTTATGGGAAATGTCTCCTTCTTCTCAGGATTTAAACCATATGAGAGCTCAGTTACTGGTACCTGGATCACACCTTGATTTGGGTCCTTGTGAATCTAAGATTCCCATACTGTTGGTGCAGCAGCCAGGGAAAATGGCTGGAGAAGATCGACCAGGATGGGGAAGTGGCTGGGATATCTGTCTCCCAAAGGGCTGGGGCATGGCTTTCTGGATTCCTTTTGTAAGTGACTTTGATGGCAAATTGCAAGTAAATTTAATAATTTATATAATTTAGTTTAAATTAATCGATTTTAGAGAGTGTACTTCACATTGTATTACCAATTCCCAATTACAGGATCAAAATCTCACTTTAAAAAATGGCATATGAACTGGTTCATGACAGAAGCTTGGTCTTGAAACTTCAACAATAGCTTTCCATGTCTTCTGTTGGGTACAACTATGCCCACACAGCAGTCTAAAAGCAGCAAATCAGTGGGGAGTCAGGAGAGAAAACTGAAGCTATACCTCTGTGTTTCTACAAGCATATGTCTCTAAAGAGAAATCATTTGGTGCCTGCTGCTAATCAGTTTCCAGCTTGGCTGTCTACACCTTGTCACCAAATTGGTTGCCTGTGATTTGGGAGAGAGCTTGAAACAAAGTTCAAGTTAACCTTGAATACTCCTTTGGTGCTGTTTGAAGTATCCTGCTTTGAGTGTTTAGGTGGTAGTTTTAATATCTTTCTGCAAGTTACAGTTATGCTTTTGAATGTGCAGGGGATTTAGTTGCAGTGATACCTATTGTATGGTTAAAATACATTGGGCAGTGCCTGTCGAAGTAATACAACATTCCTGGCAATGTCAGAACCTGTAAAATTCTCTTTGGTTTTGTTGATAGTTTTGCAGAATTAAATTTAAAGAGCATGACTAACTTATTTGTTAAAATTAGCATCTAGAACTGTAGAAACCATGCTTAAGTTTATTTTTAAAGCTGAAGTGGTAGACTTCCAATTTTCTAAGGAGGTACCCTCTGGGCATTAATGTTTTGTTTCAGCTAGGAACCTATAATTGGTTCAAACATTATTTTTTGGGCATTTGGTTTTTATAACAGATATATCGAGGTGTACGAGTTGGTGGCTTGCAAGAGGCATTAAAGCATTCTGAATACCAAAGAACACCTCACACTCCAAATGATTTCCCAGACTGCCAAGCAGGAATGCAGTTTGCCAAAGAACTGGAAACCAGTCTTCTTGAAAAATTCAAACGGTAACATTAACTTAAAAATTGACAGCAAGAATGATAAAAATGAATACTGCTTAAAATATTCCATTAATTATCTGTTGTTGTGTTCATTGGACTTTATTGAGATCTTTCACTAGTGTTTTAAATCTTAGTATTATGAAAAAGAAAGGAATCCTAGATATATTTAACTCAGCTAAACAGGGCATGTGAATTAAACCCTTCTATTCCCAGAGATATGCTCAGTTACAGAGCTGTTACAAGGCTGCATAGCAATAAAATAAACAAAACTATTTTGAGATTCTTAAGCAGCAAATGGGGGAGGAAGTAAGACAATATAAAGGAGTATGTCAAAGTATGTACCAAGTGTTAAAGAATAAAGTAAATTAAGAGGTACATTTTGGGGTCTAATTTTAAATATCAGCTGTTCTGAAGTTTGCCTTCATTTTTACTGCAACAAACAGAACTCTTACCCACGAGTTTGGAGTAGCTGAAAATGTCCTATGCACCAACTGGTGTTGGTTCCCCTTCCAGGTAGGAGGGGCAAGTAGAAGTTCAGAGGGAAAGGTGGTGGTGGTGTCAGTCACAGCAGGTAGATGTTTCCAGCATGGCTGAAAGGATATAGAAGTACAGCAGCATTTTGTAGATTGTAATTTTAAAATTCTTGTTCAATGAGATTAGAAAGTTAACTGTGCATTCCGTTCTGTTTTAAATACTTGATTTTGAACATATTCTTACCTACTCACTTGATTTATCATTTAGACGTCCACCTGCAAAAAGGGCAAATTATGTCAAGCTGGGCACTCTGTCTCCTTTCATCTGTCCTTGGGGGCAGCTGACAAAGAACTGGGAAGGAAGAATGAAAGCTTCAGGAGGATTTTTTTGTCCTTCCTCCACACATCCTGAGTGCTGCACAACTGAAGGGCAGACCTTTTGTGACCCCAAAGCAGAAGAGGTCAGAGAAGCTTCCCCTGAGACTGGTGAGGTAGAGGAGACCATGGAAATAACAAATTCTGAAGGTGCCCCAAAGACAGAAGATGGTACAAGCATCCAAGATTTTGGTGAGAGAGAAACTAAGACAAGTGACTTTATTGTTCTCAGGTATGTCAAAATGATACACACATTTTATTTCTTTATTGGTATTTATTGAATTGGGGAAAGGAAGAGCTCAGCCTTGGTTATTAAGATGAGAGAATTATTTGATCCAAATACAGTGAGATTAAATAGTTTTCTCATGAATCAGAATCTGCTGTTGAGTGGAAGTCCTTCTGCTTTTCTCCAGCAAACTTGGTGACTACATAAAGAAAACTCCTAAATTATCTTAAATTTAACACTCTGGAGTTTACTGTGTTCTTAGAGTTGGTGTATTCTGTCTGCTTCCAGGTCAGTGGAGCTTTTGGAGGCTCATATTTATGACTTTAAGACTGTTGCTGTGAAAATCATCTTGCATTCTCTTCTCTAATACATCACCACAGGTGGTTCTTGCACTCCTTAACAAGGTCTAGAAAATAGAGAATCCCCTGCATTCCAATGCAACACATGAGGGCAGCAACAGTATTGGAAAGTGCCTGAACACAGGTCTTTCATTTTTGTGTGGTTACCAGGGGAAGAAAACATCAAAAGTTCTGGACTGCATTAGTGTCACTGGAAATTTTAGAGTGTTTGTGGTTTTACCAAGCTTTGAGGGTTTTAACAAGTAATGTCTCCTTCCTTCTTAAGAAGACTCATGATTTCCACTCACCGATGATTTTATGCTAAGAGTGATACATGTACCAGCTTTTGGAAAGTTACAGAAAGCCCCAGGGGTTTTTTAAATTGTGCTCTTGCAAATATGTGGGGTGCTAGATTTCTGTTGTACTGCTTGTTAATAATTATCTGTGATGTTTATTTTTGAAAATTTTTAATAGGAGTGAGAAACTACTAATGCAGTTATCAGCCTGGTGTTATCCCACTGCTGGGAAAGATCGGCGAATCCGCCTTATTTCTCGACTGGGACAGAAGGCAATGACTGAAGATGCTTTTTTGCCAATGTTGATGAGCTACCCAAGGGCTCTCGTCTGGGTTAACTTGTCACTCTTGAGAAAGGGGAACCCTGAATTACATGCCATGATCTGCATCCCAACAGAAGATGACTTGCTGCATCTAAGCAAAGACAAACTCTTCTGTGGTCCACAGGAACCCAAACATCGTGACATATTCAAGGACAAGGTTCAGAAGCAAAAAGAGAAGAAGAAGAAGAAAAAGGATAATGTGAAGTCTCTAGAGAGTGACCTTCCAGGCATTCCAGATGAAGAAGCAACTGAGGACCATGAAGATCCCATACTTGGTCTTTGGTCAGATGCTCTCCCAGATGTTACTTCCCACTGCTCCAGGACTGTCTTGGGGTATGTCACTCGAGGGGATTTTTCATTGGCTGCAGGCTGTGGAGAAGCACTGGGTTTTGTTAGCTTGACTGGGTTAATTTATATGTTACACAACCAGCCAGCAGATAAAAAAGGGCTTGTTTTGTTAAGGACTCCAGCATCTCTGCAGTACAGATTTGCAAGACTTAATATTGAAGTTTAAGTATCATTGCAGTGCAGTAGAATGCCAAAAATACCAAAGAATTCTGTTTTGTATTCTGTGGCCTTTCTGACTTGTCTCAAATTTGAGGTTATTCTGAGCCCAAACAGCTCTAAGATTATGAAATAATTAAAAAGCTTTTTAGCATTATTCAAGAAAATAACTAATGCATAAACAGATTAGAATTACTTTTGATGTCTGCATTGCTAAGGATTTTTAAGAGATCATTATCATGATCTTCTTTATCTCTAAAGAAGCATATTCTTCATTTTTTTCTCCTCAAAGCAGTGGATGCTATAACAATGTACAGGAAATCATCATTTTCATTTTAGAAGTCTTTGCTCAGATGGACTGTAACTTTACAGTGCACTTTCACATGTAACTGCATGCAATCTGATCCAGTGTATATAGCGAGTGGCTTTCCTGATTCCTCGTATCTGAGTACATGTGGCTGCAGTGCAGCAGAGCTGCGTAGAGAAACCTGGTACAGAAAGCTGAATGCTTAAATGAAATGCAAATAAAATATAGCCCAGCTATGTAATTTTGAATTATAGCAACTGGAGCTTTTAAACTGGAAGCGTATCAGTCTGTCTCCCTAGTCTGAAACATAATAAGCCTTTCAGATGCAAATTGCTAGTGGTGGGTCAGCATACATTTTCTGTTAATAATAGGGGATATTTTTGTTCCTTAAAACATGAATTTATTTTTGTATGGAATGCGTTAGAATTGAAGGTTTCTTCATGTTACAGTACGGTTCATGAATATTGTTCAAACAATCATAAAACTTGTAAAATATGCTGGGGGTAAAGAGAGAAAGGTGTTTGATTTGCCTGGGACAGTGTGGGTAGGTTGCTTGTGTTTGGTATTTTGTTGGGGTTTTTTTTTAAAAATAGCCTTAAGCATCTAGCCATTCCTGAGTTACGGAACTTGAAAAGGAGTTTACAGTAATACACTGTAGTTTAGTAGCAGCATGATACAAATATATGTCAGTTGGTAAAATTATCCTGAAATGATCATGTACAAATAAAAATGTAATGTATTCTTGAGTCAGTAGTCTATTGACAAAGTTTGATTCTTAGAGAAAATAAACATGGATTAGTTAATGGCTTTTTCTTTCTACATGTCACTATTCAACTTAATTTCCTCTTTCACAGTTTTGTTTGAAAGTCTTAGGCAAATTTATTAATGTTGGCTGGAGTTGTTGGAGAAAAGATTCAGTGTGCCTTACCCCCAAAATTATTAAAATTTAGGACCATTTAAATATGGCACACACATGGGGAAGGAGGAGGAACATCTGATTGCAAGGGAAGTATTGGAAGTGGGGCTGGATTCTTTTTTAAAAAGTCTTCAGAAGATGGATTGTAGAATGTGCACCAGCAATGGGAGCTGTGATGGCATGTGGGAAAGAAAGATGCAGTTTCCAGCACAGCTTGGATTGCAGCTGCCTGAGAAATCATGCTGAATGGCTCCTCACTGCTCACCTTTGATGCACCTGATAAAGCAATCATGGTCCCAGACAGGTCCTGGGAAGCATCGCTGGAAAGCCAGCAGATGGCCCCAGAGGAAAGAGCTTGGTGCTGGCAGGGCTGGGATTCACACGCTCCTGGCGTGTGACTGTGAGTGCTGCAGCCTGTAGGTATGTGTGAATAAGGAGCCCCTTAAACTTTACAGCCTGGCTGCTCTGATCAAGTTCTCTCATGGTAATAATCCTGGATTTAATGAACCTTTTGAATTGTAAGCCCGATTGAAATATTTCTAGGATCACAGTTTCCAGAGCTGTGCTTCATGGGAAGAAAGGAGGGGAAGTGATGTTTATATGGTTTTCTCCCTCGTCACCTCCCTCATCTTCTTAATAGATACATATTTTCTTGCCTCAATAGACCTGGCTTGTATGTGAGAAAGAAAAAGAAGGCCCCACCCAAGCTATCATTTTTTCTTTTCTGCTTGTAGATCTTTTGTTCACTGAGTCTTTCCCAGGTTTTTATTTTTTAAAAAAAACATCTGGAGTCTTTCCTTTTTTTTCTTCCTATTGGTAATTTCTGCCAGGTTTTCATTTTGACACTTCCTGTTACTTTTCTTTGATTTCCATTCTCTATTTTTGATTTATGATCCTTGTCTCTGGTGAGCCAATGAACAGAAACTGGAACCCAAGTGCATCCTGTTCTGTATATCTTGTAATATTGTTACACAGTTGTTTTCCTTTAAGTCAATGATTTATGCCTTAAGACTTCACTCCTTGTAAAATACACTGCAAACCAGATAAGTTAAAAATGCTCAAAACTCTCAGCCAAAATTTGTCAGAAAAGTACTGTGACTTTATGTAGCTGCAAGGAAATTTTTATCTGTGGTTGCGATTTCCAGATTCCAAGTGTCTCAAGGGTGACTTAGTCATAAAAACCATGTCAACACCGGATAATCGAACTGTGGATAATTAAACCTGTGTTATCTGTGCATCAGCTGTACAGTACGTCTGTGCTCATCACGTTGAATCAGGTGTAGCTTACAGCACACATCTGCTCTTACTGCAGTTGCTATATGTTGGTTAACTACCTCAGAGCATCTGGATCAGCTCCTGTGGGCTGCGATACATGAGCATTTTTGGGAACCTAGGAAGCTCTGGCCTAGTGAGAGCAGCTCTCACAAGCTCTCCGGCTCTCATGCTGTCCTCCAGATAACTTTCTCAAAATGGATGCCAGAACAAACCCTTAGCTCTCATCCTGTGCTTGGCAAGAGCTTTTGGAAGCTAAAATGAAGCACAGAAGGCAATTTTGGCATTCTGTGTAGCACGGTGAGGAGGTTGAATGGTAACACATTGCGCTGTAGCTCTTTCTGTGGCTCCCTCAGAGCAGCTGTGTAAATGCTGCATTTGACTCACCTTGTGAAGGGTCTTTTCCCAGTCTGAACCATGACTCCCGTGGCAGTTGCCTGCTCTGTTGACAGGCGCAGTGACTAATGCACCTACCAAGCTGAGGGTCTCCAAGATACACATTCTTTACCATTGCAAACCCAGAAAATGAGGTTGCAGAGGAGGGTGGTGATTACTCTCTGGGATGAAGTGAGGTGGGACTGGGGCAAGATTGTTGTGTGTTTGTTAAAGATGTTCAGGGCAATCTGTTTAGCAGCCTGTAGGTAATGGAAGAAATTACCTGGCAGAAAGGCAGTTGGGGTTGTTGAAACAAATCTGGGAAAATAATTGACAGGGTGTCAGACTGTTCAATGGAGATAGATGCCTTGGGGGATCCTGGCATACACAGACGAAGAGTTGTCAAATGCAGCATGACAGTTTTCTTTCAGTGCTCTAAATCTGGAAGAGCCAGATATGTCAAACCTGATCCATTCTCATGTCCATGTGAGGTAGGTAGTAGGAACAGAGCTTGGGGGAGTAAACCACCAAAGGCAGATTTCTGAAGCTCTCAGACTGAGAGAAGCAGATAAGCAATAGCATTGTTCTATTTTCCAAGAGTACAACATACAGAAAACCCCAACCCAAAATCCCATGCTTCTAAATGGTCTTCCCAGAGGTGAGCAATGTAAACAGCACCCACAGTTTACCTCTTGCAAATTCAACTCAGCTGTACTAGAGTTCTTTGCAAACACTGGTCTTGTCAAATCCCAGCAAGAGCAAGTAAACTTGTATGGAACAATGAGAACTCGGAAAGGACAGAGGATATGGGCTGAAACCATTTTGTGGCAGCTTTGAGAGTCAGAGCCAGCTTGACACTGGACAAACTAACGAGTTCAAGCTAGGTTGCAAAGTAGGTGGAGTGACAAAAGACAAAACACAGCTTTTATTTATTGCATTGGGTCTCTTAAAGAAATTCAGTTTCTTCTACAGTAGGAACATGCTTGCACAGAATGATTTTTTTAAACATTTTTTTAGATGCTCCAAGATGTGTGTAACATCTACCAGCATCAGCTTGCTTGACACATTTTAGCTGTCTTTTTGTCATGGGCTTACAGCAGTGCTGCTATTCTGACAGCTTTGCCCAGCTAAGTCCAATTCTTAAGAAATAAAATCAAAACGACATTCAGGACACAGCAAAGTAAAGCAGAGAATGAAAAAGCAGTCTGAGGGAACAGAGTGACTCAAATTTCGTGATCCAAATATGTGCGGATTTTCTGCAATTTGTAGAAGGGATGGTGCAATTCAATATTTCATTTCATCTCAAGATCAAATAAATAGCCAGGATGAGAAAGCTGTTTCAGCTCAATCCTTCTCTCAGCATCCTGTTTCTTAGCCCAGAAAATGTGTTTTTTTAAAAAAGACCAAAATGGTTGTGATGGATGGAAGAGCTCAAGCACCTGCAAACCCATGTGTCCATCAAAGCTCGCTCTCACATCACTTCTCTTCTGGGTTTGCTCTCTTTTTTCATATTAGGTAATATTAAAGGCTTTTTATTCTTTTGTCTTTAACAAAAGGATGAAATAAAAACAAATGGGGACAGGCAAAACCTGAGTTATCTAGAGCTTTATTACTCAGAAATGACTTTAAACGCCACCTCAGGAATAAGCCCACTCCTTCTCCCCACTAGAGACACCCCAGTTGTTTTAACTGTGGCTCTAGTGATGAATGCTGTGTGTCTACAGTTGTAATTATTTATGAATACCATACATATACTTCTAAAAATCGTACCTGGGTTGTACCAGCCATCACCCAAGAAAGCTCCAACCCACAGGCAAAGCCCATTGCTCAGAATGAGTTGGGTTGGGTGGAAAGAGGGATCATACACATTGAGGTCTGTTAACTGTTCCTTAGCACTGAAAAAAAACCTGAAAAAAGAAGAGTGCATGCACAGAAAAACAAATTGTAAACCTGCGATTAAAAATACACTTTTCAGAGGGGCAGCAGCTTAATGCAGTGATTTTTGATTTCTTTTTAAGATGCATGTGGAAGTAGTTTTGGTACAGACCAGGAGGGATTAAAGGGTTAACAATAGATAATTTATTTTCCTGCAGGACAGAGTGTCTTACAGGAATCAATTGCATCCAGGTTTTCTGAATATTTTTGCAATGAAATAATTCTTTTAAATTAGTTGGCAAATACATGAAGGGGGTTCCAAATGAAGGCACAAAAATTTATGAAATTGGTTAAGAACTGTAACCAGTTGTTTTTGTTTTTTCAAAGAGAAGCAGATGAAAATGAGCGTTAGTACATAGCAGTCTGAGGAATGTCTTAAAAAAGAATTAATTGTTGTTTCTCTTAGTCTTTTTAGGGCTTTCACTGAGCTACTGTATTTTGAGGCATTAATTATTTGTATTCATTAGAGTTAATTATTAAATAAAATAGGTGTAGTTTCTGTTGGTGTCTTTAAGAACTTACTTTTATGCCAATAGGCAGCACAGTGGCACAATTTCTAAAACTGCAACCCCAAAACTAAAGATTTCTGTATCCCCTGAAGTCTCCCCACACCTGAAGCTGGGACAGAGGAGGTTTATGGGGTGTTGCAGGTGTCCAGCAGCAGCCAGCGGGACACACGCCCTGGATCCTGAGAAAACAACCTCAGTAGAAGTTGCTCTTGGAGCAGTGTGACAGCACCCTCTGTCAAAAGCTGTGGAAGCCAGTCCTTCCCATGCAAAACTCTGGAGTTCTTTGATGTTGGAGAAGGAAGGGTAAGTCTAATAAATAGCTCGGAGATCCTGAACCTGGCATTCTCTGTTAATTTGGTGGGGGGAGAAGGGGGAAGAAAAAAACCTTTCCTTTTTTAGGTTAGTAGTCATGTAGAAGATTAGTTTTACTCCTTTTTGGATTATCAAACAAAAGCAGAAATACCCAGAAAAGAGCAATTCCTTCTTTGCCTGAAGGCCTGTTTGTGGTGCTGTAGGCTGCCAACCCCTTTCTGTGGTACAACATGCTGTGTAAAACCAGAGCTCACCAATGGTACAAGATGTTGTTGTGCAAGTGTTTGCACATGGGCTAATATACATGACACACGGGGTAAGAGGCTTCCTAATGAACCGACATTTAAATCTCTGCTTCCCTTGGAGCAAATAATTTTCTTTGATTGCCTGAGGAGCAGAAGAGGCTTCACACATCTTTAAGATCATAGAATGGTTTGGGTTGGAAGGAACCTTAAAGATTGCCTAGTTCCAATCCCCCTGCCATGGGCAAGGACACCTCCCACTAGACCAGTTTGCTCAAAGCCCCATCCAGCCTGGCTCCCTTCATGATTTCTTACTCTGTGTCCTCACCATTTGGTGTGGAAGAGTTCATTTTTTGATAACTTTCCTCTAGAAGTGTAGTAAAGACCACAGAAGAGGGAACAGCTGCGTCTGTGCTGCATCTGTCTTTTAAATTCCACTTTGATCCTATTCTGAGTAAATATTGGCCTTTACTTTGAAACACTGTATTTTTTATTCAGATTTCCTTCTGTAAAAGACCATCAAAATCTGAAAGATTACTGTCCCACAGTACAAGGAGGGATGCTGTTAGTTTGGCCAAACAGCTATCAAAAAAATGCAGGAAATACAACCTAAATTCATTTTTCTCCAAATGTTTTCTGCAGTCAAAATCCCAGGCTATTAGATTAACTCCAGGGACTGTAAAGACAATAACTTGAACTACAAGTCCCAGGACAGTAGCCAGGTTTCATGTGGTCTTCAGGGATGGGAACAAAAAACCCCACCAAAAATAATAACTTCCTTTCACCACTGAAAATAGTGAACTCCACATGTAAGCCGGATTTCAGAGTCTATTAAGCAGTAAGAGAGGTCACCTCTTCTATCTGCAAGGTCATGAAATTGATGACCATTAAAACTTGATTCTTATCCAAATCCATTTGTAAAATTAATTTGCATATTTTCAAGGACATAAATTACTCTGTAGGGACTTAGAGAAAAACATACAAGTATGTTTCCTCCTTTTCAGTCATCAAAATGCTAAGACCACTGAGTATTGAAAAATACTAAAAGCTTCAGCCAATCTCCTGACTGAAGCTTGAGTCTCCTTCTCAAACAGGAGCTAAACAGGGTTTCTGACCTCACAGACAGGATATACTTTTATCCCATAACATGAAATTGTAGAAAACCCTTAAAAGACTGTCCTTTGAACTTTGGTTTCTGTCATTAAAATTTCCTTTGGTGTAACACCTGTCTTCTTTCCCAGACTGCTGTAGGCATCCTTCTATTAACTGAGCCTTCTGCTGTATGTACCTTCATTTTTTGTCATGGTAATGTTTTTTCAAGTGGAAAATACTATGGGAAAGAATGAAAAGTGGATACTTTTTCTAAACTTTAAGACATCCAGGTATTTTTTCCCAAATCTGAAGCAGTATCTCTAACGGCAGACTCCATAGAGTATGGGTTTTCCAATAAATTAAAATATTCATTAAAATAAAAAATACAAATATTTTTAATAGGTTTTCTGTTTCCACTTTCAATCCCTGAAATACACTTGGATAAACTGGCAAAGCATTTCTCTTCCCCAAGTCTCTTTTGTGCTCCAGCATGCACCCAGAATTGATTCCTCTAAAGAATAAAACCATCAATCTCTATATCCTGCCACTTCAAATTCAAGCCGAATGCTGAAGAGAAAAAAAAAATAGTGGTTGGCAGATCTTGGAGAGGCAGCCAGGAGTGCCAGCTCATCCAGCAGAAAATTTCATGCAGAACAATTCCTAGCCCAAGGAAACCAGACCAAAACTCTCACTTTAACATCCATCATTGACAGAAACAAAAGCTGTCGTGTTTCTGAGTGTGTTCCAACTTAATGAAGGGACAAGGAAAAAAAGAGGAACCCCCAACTGTGACAGCACATATGAACAACATCTCTTCACGAGGGAAATAAAGCCCTGAATTAAAATTTATGGCTTCCCAGTAGCATTACATACCCTGGGAACAGTGAATGTTTTGTTCCTTCCCAAAATGACAAGTGTTAAGATCATAAAATCAAACTCAACTGGAGTAGCAAATTGATTCTAGACTATCTAGTTCTTGCAGGCTATGTCATGCTGAGTGGAGTTGATGGTTGGTTGCCTAGGGTAGCAAAATATTAGGAATAACACAGTATTTAGTGGCTGTTCCTTATGAGCGTGCCTGCAAGAGGGGAGGAGGTGTGTTCATGTGTTACTGTGCTTAGCACAGCAGAAACCCTAGAACTGAGTCAGTCCTGAGTGTTGCCTTTCTAGCCAACTTTCCAACAGCAATGAACTAATAGCATTTCCAAAGGTTAACATTTCTGTAACTTTGCCAAATGGTAGGGGTCATGCCCTGTTTTTCTGCTTAATACAACTTACTTCCCTCATTTTTTTTCTCATGACCTTTCCCCCACTATTTGCCACCATCCATTTTGGCCCTTTCCCGTATTGCTACAGACCTCTAGCATACTTCAATATTTGTGTTTACTCTGTCTGCAAGGAAGGGCTGCAGAGCTGCTGTAGCAGTAACGGCTCTGCCTAAGCTGTAGCTGCTAACCATGCAACAAACAAGGCAAGTCTGAAACTTGTTCTTAACAATGTTTTTCACAAGTATGGTGTTTTAATCTTTTCCCCTTGGATGTTATATGCTATTCCTGATGCAGCTATTGTGATATCTCAGAAGCCCTAAAGAGATTCTGGCTTCTGTGCCTCTGTGCCATCTCCTGTGGCAATAAAGCTGTTCAGTAGCACAATATGCACTGAGGACTGATCAGGTATTTAATAAGTAGAGATGCCACTCTTAACCAAAAAAAGTAAGAGACAGAAGTTAGAGATGATTCCTGTGCAAAGATGTCAGTCTTCTGCGGAGGTCTCTGAAGAGATGGCCAATATTTACTGTACCCTAGTGTAGTTTATTTGGCTCTATTATTCCCTAGTTCTCAAAGAAATCAATCTTCAGAACTAAATCCACTGTGACCATGTTCTCCAGTTAGATGTCCAACTTGTTTGCATTTTTGGAGCATGGTACATTTTTTGTAGCCCAACAGCCTCTGCAGGTGACACAGCAGAAGAACTTACACAGTGAACAGGAGGCAGCCCACAAGCTTCGTCCAAACTCTCATCTGCAGCCAGCAAACAGCTGAACATGCAGGGCTGAGCCTTATAGAGGAGACCTCTACTAACAGTTTTGTCATAGCAAGAGCTCACGCCGGGCATGGGGTTTGTCCTCCTCTCCAGACCCTTGGCTTCCTCAGATTGTTTATTTCTGGAGATGACAGTTCTGTACGTGGTGTTTGCTGCACAGAAATGTACCAGGTGCAGGTTTAATGAGTGACTGAGACAGTAACCCCCGATCTCACACGCTGCTTAGGTGATATCCAAATCCCTGTAACTACCCAATCAACAACAGAAGTTTCCTCCAGGACCTGGCCCTGTGCTGCATTCCATGGATATACTTCCATAGCAAATGTCACTGCCTGAAACTGCCTTCTGCTTGAAGTCCTGCTTGGACTGTGGGGGAAGGCAAGGAAAAGGTCTGAGTATTTTTTTTAAATGAGGAGAGCGGTTTTTTTCTCCACTTCTTGCTCATGTAGTAATGGCTGAAATTTGCTTCCTTTGTTCTTGTGAAGGAAATGTTTCAAAATACACAAAACCACCACATTGCAGGCAACTGCAACACTAGGAAATCTGGAATCAGGATGCAGCAGTTTCTGGTTAGGGACTGGAAGTGAGGTTTCAACCAAAGCCTTTTCACCATGTTGGCCTCTGTTCTCACCCTAGGTTTTAATGTAAATCATTACATTAAAATTATTTAGGCCTCCTAAATAAGTAGCATGAAGCTGACATGAAGTGAAGCAACAGGAGAAGGATATGTTGGCAAAGAAAAGGGTATTTTGGATATCCCAGCAGTGGGGTGGTCCACAGAAAATGCGAGAGAGGCAAAGGACTTGTACAGCATGATCATCCATAGGTGCTAATGGATGGAGGGACCAAAAGGGAGAAACAAACTGAGGCGAAGGGTGCTGGGTGAGGGTGTGAGGAGGGCCTGTGACACAGCTGGCAGAGGATGTGCCTCTGAGACCAGGGGAATGTGTCAGAGGAAGGAGGTCCCTGTCCAGCTCCTCCTGGGGCCATTGCAGCTGACCTGCTGGCCCCAATCCCACCTGGTTGTGCTCACAGCCTGGCCCATCTAGCCCCCACTGTGCATCAGCTCCTCACCAGGGACAACAATTTTTCAGTTGCTTTTCAAACTCAGACTTGGGACTTGTATTTTAGCACGAAGATAAACATTTTGAAAGCTGTCTTCTTTCTCACAGTGCAGGCACAAGTTGTTTTTAATTATCTTAGGAAAGCTTTCCTAGCCCAGGCCAATTTGTTCACTGTTTGTCTTGTGGAGCAGGCCCATAAACCAGCTTTTAGGGATTTATTGTATAACATTATCAAGAAAGCAATCTTTAAAAAAAACTGAAATCACTTACAACAACCCTTTTTTCTTCTTTGCAAATGGCTTCATAGAAGCCAAATGATCACAGCTGACCACCCAAACCTACTGGAAAATGCTAGCTCCAAATGAAAATGATTAGGTTTAGTCATGTTTTAATCCTAAAATGCTTTAAGTGATGATTTAGGCAGGAAAAAGAAAGTTCTTCCTGTAGAAGAGAAGCAAGACATCTTCATTTTTCAGAATTACATATTTTGGAGTCAGCAAAGCATGATAAATACAGGGACAGGCAACTCCTGCTCTTTGATAGATTTATGTTGTTTTGCACACACACACACACACACACACACACACACACACACACACACATATGCATGTACTCTTATTTAAAGAAAAAAAGCAATGGGCAGAGAGAAGAGCAGTGATTATTATACCTCCAAGTTTTATTACTGTTTTTCTCTTTACAGACTCTGAACCATGTGAGTGTTGGTCATCAACTTTTTAAGAGGTTACCTTTGAAAATTTTGACATTCGTAATAAATGTACTACTCATTTAGAGAAATTATCTTAAACTGTAACAAATATTTAATTTTCTTTTTTTCTCTGACATATTTCTGCGTAATCCTTTTTTGACCTAATGCCAGAATTTTTCAGATGACTGCAATTTTATTGCTTTCCTACAGACAAAGGAAGAAGACATGTCTTTCTTAAGTGCTCCTCAAACAGAACAGAAAAGCAGGACTGTTGTAATAGAGGAGACTTCAATATTTACATTTTATTACTACTTGAAAGGAAATTTGATGGAGGAGAGAGTTCTGCTTTTAGTCAGAACATCCTTGTATGTCTCATTTCTGAAGCACCTCTTCTACACTAAGAAAATGTTGCCAGACTCTTAAAAGACTACCCCTCAATCCAGAAAATTAAAGAAACCCATTGGAACTCTGGCTCTTTTCAGGGATCCATACATTTACTGTCCTTATCATCTAGAGTCCCTCACCTTTTTCCCTTGGGATGGTCTTACATTCGTGACTGCTGATGCAACTGTCCTTAAAATCTACACTCCCTTCAGTTCTTGTGTGTTCTGATCACCATGGACATCAGTCAGAAAGTATGAGGTATTGACTTTATCAGTTCTGATTTTATACTCTACTTCATGGGACTACCCAGGAGATCCTTGATCTTTGACTTTCCATGAATGCTTGCAGCAGACCAGCATGGGTTATATTTGCGTTGAGTTTAAACATTTCCTTCCCTATGACAACAATTAGAGTGCTATTTTCTATTCTGTTCTAAGTTAAAGCTGTGAATAACAATGGAGAGGTCTAACCACCCCCTGCTGTCCAAGCAATCCTTGACCAACTTGGCAGCTTTAGAGAAAAATGCAGTTCTGCTCTCAGATGTTATTGTGTCCCTGCCCTGTGAGAACATTTCTCCACCTGTGCTCTGGGGACCATTCCTTTCTGCAAGACTTCAGAGAATGGTTTCTGAGATAACTCTAAACCAAAGCAACTCTCCCCACTATCTCCCCCATCCCAAAACTGCCCAAACTCTCACACATGCTGTCACGACTTTCAAAGGGCAGCCTAAGCATCAGTTGGTTATTCATGAAAACTGCTGCAATAAGACTGCTCAAGCAGTCTGCATCTTAATCCTCAAAAAAGTTGGTGGAACTTTGTATTAAGGAGCATGGATAAACACTACTTTGGAGAAGTCTGTCCTCTACTTCATTTTTTTGTGAAGACACAAAATACCTGCTTAATGTGTTGTCTGTCCTCTTTAGAGTCAATGACAGATTGTTGTATCAGGCTTACATCTTCCATAGGTGCTTAAAACTCATGGATGAAGCATACTAGATGCAACAGTACTACTAATAAAACCAGGGTTAATATTATTTTATTGCACTCTTTTTGTCTGCTGGACACCACCTCAGATATTGCTGAAGCCCTTACTACCACTGTTGCAGTAGGCCAGGTTGACATTCCCAATATAAATGTCAGTCCTGGAGTATCTCAGCTACTGCATAGCCTCCAGTCAAATGCAAGCCTTTTTCTTTCCTCAGAGCTCCTCTATAAACAGAAGAGGTGGTTGTTGCTATGGTCGGAAGTTCACATTACAGCTTTGTGACTGCAGGAAGCCAAGACTGAATCTAACAGCTCCGTCAGCCTGCAGAGCATAGGGCAGGGAGTGACCTCCTCATCAGGGGCTCCTGCACTGTTGCATATAAACACACCATCCATTTTGCAGGCTCCGTCCTAAGACTAGTTAGGTGTCTTGCTCCTGCTGTTTTAACTGTAAAGCTTGTTGGAGCCTTTTCCATTGCTTACTTCTCCCAGAACTTGCTGGTAACTTTATAATTCCAGACACTTTTTAATAGCACATGTAAGCCATTTTATTCTTCCGTTCATGCTGCTGTGGTGTGCCACCTTAAGGGAAAGGCAGCACTCAAGATTCCTAGATGCCTGTGTTCGAAAAGGAACAACAGAAGTCAGAGGGTCCACAAAAACTTCCAATGTTTTATTAGTAAATTATACACTTGGCATGGAAATTGCTGTGTTACTCCCAGTTAGTCTGGTATAAACACACTGTGGTGGATTTTGAATAAGGGGTAGAGTGAATGAGACTAGGGAGAGAAAGAGACTAAAGTGAGGGAGAGGAAAGAAGAAAGAAAGAGAAAGAGAGAAAGAGAGAGAGAGTAAGAGAGTGTAAGAGAGAGGAAGTGAGGGGGAGAAAGAGAGAAAGGAAGGAAGGAAGGCAGGCTGGCCAGTCCTGGCTCCAGAGATGATCCAGCTGATGGGTTGTCCAGGGTCCTGGGGTGCCTTTTTATAGAAATTTTTTTCCCACCCTGAATGTAAATATGTAAATTTATTACTTTTTAGGCAAATTACTTATTGTGAGCAGTCTGTTCTTTCTGACCTTTCTGGAAATGAGCCAGAGTGCTTTGGGGGGCTTAGGTGGTCTTGATCCACTTCTACTGGATTGACCTTTGGTTGACAGCCCATGCCCACTTCTCAGCCTCATTCCTGTGCTTGCAGTCTGCTTTGCTGTGCTTATTTCCCAGAGCCAGGGGAAGAACATTTGTCCCAGAAGAGTGCTGCCCCACCTCTGTATGCCACCCTTGTCCAGCCACATCCTGTTCTCTCTCGCAGGTATGGTTATTACCAACAATCCCTCGTTGGCTATCAGCGTTTGAGACATACAGATTAGCCCCTTATCTTCTGGCTTCTATAGCTGCCTTTTATCTTATTTGTACTGCAGACACACCCAGGGGCCCTACCCAGATGCCTCCGAGCACTCAAACACGCTGCATATGGGGCTGACCCAAAAGGATTCAGAAGAAGTAAGCAGAAGATGTCAAACACAAATGTGTACAGAGGACTCAGACTGGTGCCCTGACTGCTGACAGCTCTGGTGCCTCTTTCTTCACCAGGGACACGGAAATAACCCAAGGTCCTGCTGTGAAAGGCAAATGGAGGGCATGGGGAAGAGTCAACAGGAGTAGTTGCTCCAGAAAGGAGGAGGCCAGGTTTTAGAGCTATACTTACTTAACCTAATTTAAATGTTTTTGGAAAAGGGAACCAGAACATTGCCCTACCCATAAGCAGCCAGGAATTCAGGAAAGTCTCTTACCTGTACTGGGACACAGTATTTTGTTAGTGCAGGCTCAAGGCAAGAGTCTGAATGCCTCCCAGTAACCCCTCAGCTAACCCCAGCAGTTTGGCTATTAGTTATCAAACAGCTGAAGGAAAGCATAGGAACTCTGCTATCTGCTGTGGCTTCTGCAGTCTGTGAGCATCAGCATTTGCTGAAACAGATTTAGGACCATTCCTGTAATGTTTTGGACTCTATTCTTGTAGTTTGATGTCAAGATAATCTTAACCTGTGCTTTGCTGAAGTGCGTGTTGCACATTTTACCCTGTTTCATGCAGCCCAGCTGCCACCTCACTCTGCCAGTGGTTTGGTGTGTTTAAAGCCACCATTTAGCATAACAAAAATGAATTAACATAGGCTTGAGTTTTGGCCAGATAAACATAACACATTTTGTTTTGGCCAATGGTTAATGACATGTTTAAAAACGTGATATTACTTTGCATTAGAAAACTTATTTATGCATCGTAAGTAACTACTTTTTCTGAGTTTTAATGATACTCGCTGCATGTTGCACAACCTTAGTTCTAAGAAAGAAATAATAAAAAGGTGCACTCTGAGTACTGAGTGGCATGGAACATGGCACTCTAACAAACACACGATGGGACTGGTACAAGTGAGACATTGATCAGTGCCACATAAGTATGCCGTTAACTACACATACCCACAAACATTTTTTTCTCCAATAACACTATTTTGAGAAGGCAAACGTCCTGGTCTGGGGCACACTGGCAGCACTGTCTTTGTTCTCTGTAAGATCACATTTTGAGCTAATCATAAAAGTACCAAATTTTTCCCATCAGACAGCAAACTTTTCATAGGAGTTTACCTCAGAGTGCCACTGATGGCTATTTATAGTCAGTGAATTTAACAGTATGGTTTAACTTCAGTGAAGAAGGTAGTGAAAACTGTTTATTTCTTAGAAAAACAACAGCAGTGGATTTAACTTCTTTTTAATGCAGAAGGAAAAGAAGTGTCTTGTCCTGGTGGCCATATGAATTGCTGCCAGAGCACCCTCCAGACCACTACAGCAGGGTGAAGGCTGAGCAGAAGTCCTCTTTTCCCAATAGTCCAGTTCTTCCAGTTCCTGAAGACAGCCTAACAGTCTCCAGTTCAGACTGAGAAAGGATTTCAACCCGGACTTTTAAACCTCACATTAATGTTTTGACCACTAAGAGGTACCTGGAGCAGTGTGGACCCTGACCTCACTTAGGCCATAGAAAGCCATTTGTTTTGTAAAGTGCTGCATCCTTTGAAGCCATGCCCACCTCTTGGGCCCAGGGCTGCAGGGCACCCTCCCAGTGTAGGTGGTGGATAGGTGATGTAGATGGTCCCTCATCTGCTTTGAGCAGTGATTGAGATGAGCAGAGGTTTCCCTTCATGGACAATGATGGCCATGAGAGGGTGCTCAGCATGTGAAGTCTGATGGTGCTGGCTTTGGTCTGTTCAGCTGGCAGAGCTCTGCAGCATGGTGGCAAGCAGCTTGGGGGAAATGCCATTTTTTACTCAGCACAGTCTTTGCAAAATTACATTTTGTCTGTGCTGTGTTTAGGAAATGTGTCTGGGAAGTACATGTCAGGGATGCTTCTGGAATTAAAGTGAGTACTTGTTTGACATAAGTGGGAAACATGAAATGCTCAGCTCAGTTAAGCATGTGCAGCATCAGACCGTGAATCAGGGAGGAGGGGCTGATGTTCAGATTGCTCCTTGGCAAAATTACCCCAAGACTTCTGTCCTTTCACTGCCCTTTCAAGGGTGCCCTTTTGGGTTCCCAAATGAAGACTTTGCTGACTGCAGCTGGAGATTAAGGGAGCACAATAGACAGGAAACCAAGAGTCTATTTATCCCTGGCAAAGCCTGCCTTTTTCTAGTTTAGATGGAAAAGAAGACGAAAGTCCACGGAGCACTTGAGTGAACAACAAATGGCATAAGAACAAATGCAGAGAAAGAGAATGCCAAGGTTGTCATCCCCCATCAGCACTTTGGATGGGTTTCCTCCTCGGAGAAGCACGGGGGAGGCTGCGGGACCTTGTGCAGGAAGCAGGTGGTTTGCTTTACCCAGAGCCATGCGTAATGGCCAGGGAGCTGTGCCGCACTCCGGCCAAGCTACAGCAGATGGGCTGCAGTTTGCTCCGCTCAAGGATATTTTTCATGTTATGTGTGGAAAAGAGCAGTAACCCTTGTTTGTTATATGAGGCCTTGTAGGATTTTATTTGGAAAAAAGCCATTTTTGAGATTAAAAAAAAGCCATTAAAAATGTGAGTCACTGTAATCACTTTCAAAGTGCTCTGATGGTCTTTTGCTTGCAAAGACTTCACTATTATAAGATTTTTTTTTTTTTAATGAAAAACTCCACCACAAATTATCTCAGGCTAATTGAGGTGACATTAGGGATCTGTTCATTTGAAATTACCAAGAAAAAACACCCCAAACACTCTGAGGAGCACTGGATCCAAACTATTCATGAAGTAAAGCTGCCAGCGAAATAGCTGTGTCTGTTCTGTGGCTTAACATAGCACCTCGGGCTGTAAAAGCACCACAATATTTCCTCCAATGCAAACGTATTTCATATTCTATATCCCCAAATGTCTGGGGACACTCATTCCTTGCTCAGGGAGAGGCAGGACCTGAAGCACAGAGTCCACTCAGGAGCTGGACCCTGTGAGGAGCCTTGGGAACCTCAGGGTGGGGAGATCCACAGCCTGAGTAAATGGCTGATCACCTGAATGGTGACCCAAAGATGCCAGGACTGGTGTGCACATCCTGCTACTCTTTGGGGTTTGGATGTCCCAGTCAGTATTGCCAGATGCTTGTGTCCTCTTGGAGGGAAGATGCCCAAACTGCTGCTTTAAGAACACAGGCTCACTGTGAGGCTGTGAGCAGTGAGGGACAGAGAGAGCAGAAACCTTTATGTCATATATTAGCATCTGTCAAATATCAGCATCTTTTCTCTCTGGTGCACCATCTCCCTCCTTGAGAAAAGACCAACTGACCTGGGCAGGGTCTCCCCACATCCAGGCACTCCTCCCAGAGCCTATTTACTTACCACACCTCAAACAGTCACTGAATCAGTCATCCTCCTCCCAAATCTGGGCTGAGCTCTCAAATTTCTCAGGTGCTGAAGAAAGGGCAGCTCTGTGATGTTGCTTGTTGCCACTGCCAGGTGCCACCATATCTGTGTCAGACCCTGGGCCAGAGGCTTTCAAAGTCTCCTGCTGTGCTGGACTTACTGGACACCTCTGAGCAGGGGCACCTACTCTTTGGACCACCACCAAACTCAGCAATGAGTCAGAAATCAAATCACTGAAAATAACAGAGGCTGCTGCATCTCTGGCCGTGCAAAACAGCCGACGATAAATTACAGTGTCAAAACAAAGCATATGCACCTCCCTGGAGAGGTGGCAGTGCTGCAGCTGTGGGAAGGGCAGAAGCCAGGCACCCAACCACGGCATGCTGGGTCTTGTCCTGTTCTGCACTACTTCTTCAGTGCTGCTAGGATCTGATTTTTACTTTGTGTTTGGCCAAATGCAGACACTGGAAAAATGGATAGAAAGTAGCAAACAACCACAGAAAACAATTTGAGGGCTGACAAATATCTGATGGTGAGAGGCTTAGAAGGTTTCTCTCTGGCTTAGTGAAAATTCCATCATACTGTATTTTGCTAGAGGAACTTACCAAGTGCTTTAAACCACTGGCAAAAGACAAATAGCTGCAAGCTAAACAAGTTAAAATAGACATAAAGCAGAGTTTAAAAGCAAACAATGACTCATTGCTAGTAAAAATTACTAATGGCATTGGTGGTTCCTCTGCTTTGACTAGTAGGAGACGATGGGCTGTCTTCTTCTGTAGATGGGTCTAAGGGTTCACACAAGTGCTTGGAGGAGGTTGCCTGATTTGAACTGTAAAGGAGGCCAGGCCAGCTGACATGAAGCTGCCTTCTTATATCAACAACCTCCGTTATTCACAGCACTGAATCAAGTCCTGCAACACATCCATGCACCCAGAATCCAGTCAGTGTTGTCGGACATGTTGTTAGTTAACTGTTAAATATTGTCAGGAAAAAATAAACACAAGGGTAACTGCGATGCTTAGTCACAGTAAATTACATTCCTCAGCTCTTCTGCCTTGTAAAACACAGAACAGCAGTTATTGAAAAATCAATAGAAGCTCCAGTTTGTTGTTGTATTCTATTGCTGTACAATGTGTTACCAGCCATGACCTTACTCATGACAGGTAAGAGCTGCTTAATTGGCAGCCTCTGTGCCATGCAAGCATTCTCTCCTACTCTTGGCTAGGCCATTGGAGAGCATTAGACAGCATAAATCTCTGCACCTGGTACACATGCTATTGAAACTCAAGAAAAACTTCCACATTTTTTTTCAAATGGAGAGAAAGCTCCTGATCTTGTGCTCATGCTGCTCTGGATTTGTGCCCACAAGCTATCGAATGGAAGACAAATGACAGTGCTGTTATTTCAACCAGTTTAATGATTCTGGCAAAAGACCTGGCAGCAGACTCCAAAGATTTCATCTAGGCAAGGCAATGCCTATTCCAAGAGTGCAAATCTTCCACTGGAGAGCTGGCAAGTGCATGTTTGTGCTGGAAGCTTAAATCAATCATTTCTATTTTTCCCCAAGTGATTTAGCAAAGTACAGAAATTGGCTCCTTTATCAATGGCCCCAGGCCACTTTTCATGTTTAAGGTATTAGTGCCATGGACCAGAGTGATATATTGACTTCATGTAAAGCAGTCAGTGTTAGCACCACCTGTTTAATCATTCCTTTACAGTAGCTGTAGTTTGAAAACTGTCAACAAGTGCCTTGTTGACACTGTCAAAAAGGAGCCCAGGAGACCACTGTAAATTACTGGTCCCCTGGAGTCATTTCTGTGTGCTCATGCAAAACTCTCCTGTGACCATGATACATTTCTGAGTCTCCTGCCCAGTGTCCCTCTCATTGCTACCTTGTGAACTGACACACATTCGCCTGGGACTGATGCCTGGGTCAATTAGCAACCAAAACACTGATGGAGATTTGTAATACGAAATGTACTTTGAAAGTCTTGGACAAGCTTTAGGGGCCTAAGTGCAAAACTGGGATTTAGATTAAATAAAAAACCTACTCAGCAGCCACCTAACCTTTTACTTAGGCCTGGAGATTCTTGAGGTACTAATAATTCTGCTTCTGTGGATACCAATACTGTCCATGCTTACTCTAGTGGGAATCAGAAAATAAAGGGAATGTAACCCAAGACTGCAGGTTTACACAACTTCCTTGTAGGGCACTCTCTATAAATGCTTCCCTGATCATGGGAATATCCTGGAGGAACTGTATCTTCTTACCAGAGCAATCCTGCATTGTATAGCTACCACACCATCTAATTTCCCTATGGGGAAGACCCAGCAAGAGCTCTGCATGAAAGACAGTACGTGCCCAAGAGGCATTGATATGATGCTCAAGGCATCCCATTTAACATGTTTCAAAAATACTTTTATGTGCAGCCTCAAGGGCCAGACTGGCTACATGTGGTCTGAACAGATTTAACACATGGCAAAAGGACAGAGATCCTTCCTACATGGCCAGGAGTGCTTAATATGTAGTGATGTATTTGCCAGTGCTGCCTCCTTTTATGTTATAACTCGAGGGTTACATCAGCCAGGTGCTTGGGAGGTGCCTCTACAAATTTCCCAGCTTCAAAAGGTTGAAACATCTCCCATCTGCCAAGGGAATGTTGTATTTCCTCTCTGCTTCTCTAGGCAGAGAACAGTCATCCTTCACTTCCAAATTGGTGGGAAATAAATAAAAAAAAAACAAACCCCAAACTAAAACCACAACAAATCACTATTTATTCACTGATGTCCCTGGCTCTTTCCCAGAGCCCAAAAACATTGCAAACTCAGGATTTCTCAAACTCCTGAGAATCAAGAGCACTAAACATTTCTCTGTCTTTTGCTCCTGAAGTGGCCTAGGTTTGTAAATCTTCCAGCTTGGCTCTCCAATTATGGTACCTAGCCTCTGTCTCCTTTCAGCTAGTTGCTAACACAGTCCAGCTGATTTCTGCAGAAGGAATGAACAAACAAATTTGAACAAGAAAAATGTCAAGCCTCAGAGGACAGTAACAAAAGGGCATACTGACAGGCAGCTCAGTCTAATCAGCTGCACCCCAGTATTATAAAAGGCAACATTTTTCTCTGCAAGCAACCATCGATCCTACATAAAGAGAGCTGGAAGGAGACATTGCAAGGGTGAGAATATTTTGAGTATAGAAGACTTTTCAGTCCATTCTTCCAGCACTGTTTACACACCTTATTGCAAACAGTCATTGAAAATAAAAAAATTAGTCCTTAGAATCATTCGTAGTCAGACGTGGGTCCAGGCTTTTAGCTGACCTTGGGACACTGCTGGTTGTCACAAGCTGCCTATCCTGGTCCCACTTGGGGCCACTCATCACTCAGTATACACAAGCCAGTGACTCTGGCACTTAAAAGTGCTTCAAGAAGCTCTCAGCTGCATTTGGGGCATCGTGATACAAGAAGAGTGATCTTAGCAGAATGTTTGCTATACAGAGAATTGCCTCAGAAGGAGAGAAACAATATTACAGTTCCGCCAAAGCAAGAGAGGTCTCACTCCCTCTCCCCCTTTTCACATCCATCCCACCATATGCTCTAGTCAGCCTGCTTGGCTCAGTTCAGAGAGCCATCCCAGCAAGGAGAAGGATGCAGATGCCTTCTGCAGGATGGGTGAGCTGAACTGGCCACAGAAAGCCACAGGACCTCACAGCTGGGAAAAAGAAGATGAGCCTTTTGGCAGTGCTGATCCATTCAAGCAGCTTGCCAGGTGCATGAAACCACAGCTTCAAAGCACAGAAACTCAAATCCTTATAAAGTTCGGCCTCTTTGCTTTGGTTTTAGGTGGCCAGTGCCCTTACACGCACTGCCAAAAACACGTGTCTGCCAAAAGCTGGGCTGGAGCAAGTAGCAGGCAATCAGCCTGCCAGGTGAACACCAGACCCCTCCCAGGGGCAAACAGACAAATCTAGTCCAAACTTCATTTATTTTTTGCCGGCTGAAACTGTTGGTAAATGCATCCTGATATTTTACAGCAAATATTAAACAGTCTCGCTCTACGCCAGAGCTCCCATTTCCAGGCCCAAGGCCAGTTAATACTTCATCTCTTGCTGCAGCGTGACCAGCAGTGGAACAAGCGCTAAATGAGTCCTGCTGGTCCTGGTCTGTCAAAAATCCCAAGCTGGAGCATGAGGGACCAAGTGAGACACTGCCTGCCTACCACACCTTCTCCTGGTTTGATTTCTGCAGATCCCATGGAGAACCTGTTCAGGAAAAGTCAGTCTGCAGGCACAAGTTTTGCAGCTTATTATCTGGCCCACATTTTTGATGTCAGGAAAACCACTGCAAGAAAATAACTCATTATTAAGGAGAAGGGCTCCAGAGATGGTTTTTTGTTCCAGTGCAAAGGCTTTTCTTTTAGCAGGCATTTGTCTGTGGTGTTTGCAACCTAAGTACGGCAAGCAGAATCTGAAAATAACACTGATTACAAACTGATTCTTGAAACAAGTCATGTCCGTTTCTTGGCAGAGCAGTAATGGATTCTCATCACTGAGTTTTTCCAATCCTGTAATACATTAATTAGTTGGAACATATTCACATCTCAAATATCATGTCAAATCACAACTTTTAATTGCACATAATTTCTACCAGTGTTTTGGTCCACAAATTATTTTGAAATACACTAGAGTTAAAATAAAACATTTTAACCCTTCTAATTTTTAAATAAACCCATAGGAAGAAAAAAATATTGTTCAAGAAGAAATACAGTGATTTAAAATAAGTAATAACTTTTGCCACAGATTTTTACATTTGATTTCTTGCTTTAAAGAGAAAATCCTGTACTCGGTAACCTTTATTACCTCCTGCAGCCCTCCTGAGCCATGGAAACAGATTTCGGAAAGATGCCCAAGGCCAATAATTTAAAAAAGCAACAATACTAAATTCTTTCACCCATTTGTTTCCCAGGTCACAGAATGAAAACCTGTAGACCTCTTATTTCCAATTTTAGCACATACTCTCACTTGAGACTTAGAAAGCAGCTTAAATTTGACTTGCAAAAGAAAGAGAGAGGCATGCCCTTACTCCCTCAAGAAAGCTTGGGAAAGTCATGTGCTTTTTTTTTTTATTTTAAGTTTTAGAAACTTGAACTCAAGATGTAAGACAGGAAAAGAAGGCCAAGCCAGGCAGCTGGTACAAGGAAGGTGCAGACACAGAGTCTTGTCCTGTGTCAGCTGGAAAAGACCCATATTAAAAAACAGCTTTACAAGTCCCCAGATGCCATAGTTCCTGGGACATTGCTGCACATGAAATACTGCAGCTCTGTGTGTGCTTTGCAGCATTTGAAATAAAACTGTCTTATGGATCTTCAGCTGTACCTATTTTAAAAATAAATAAATATTTGAGGAAAAAAAAGGAGACTTGAAACAAAATACGCACGATCTATGGCCCCTACCGATTACTGCAGATTAACTCAATCCTAAACAAGATATGAACACTTTTCAAGAGTGCTTTCACTTGTTTATGCAGAGGATGTGTCTGACCCCCACAGTGCTGCCTGAGGTGGATCAGTACTACCAGGCAGGGTTAAGTGGACCCAAGATGAATGTCTAGAAGAAGTTTTTCTGATGGGACACTGGGATGGAGGGACACCAAGATGTCCCAAATCTGAACACAAAGCCTGTACTGCCATGGTTCCCATCACTGCTTGCTCTTCAAATCAGAGTGGAGACACTACCATTTAATGAAGGGGAAACTGTACAGTTACTGTGACTCTTTGTGATCCTGTTTTCTACAGCCTTTCCTCATGCAAAATTACCAGTGGTAACAGGATTTGCCCTACTTTTCTTTTTTTAGGGGTATTTTTCCAAGCCATACCAAGAGAGGGATCCTGGCTACCCCCCTTCCTCTGAAGAACTATGCATTTTCTTCACTAAGACCTTCTTTTGCTGAAAGGAGAAGCTAAAACTCAGACCAGACTATGCTAACAGACTGTAGAGCCCAGCCCAGTCCAGCCCAGTGCACAGGACTCCTCTGGAAGGATGAAACATGTCAAGTATAGTACCCTTGTCCTGCCTTGGCTGGGCACCTCAAGTGTGTGCGTGTGCCCACGTGCCTGTGTTTATGGCAAATACTATCTTCCTGCTCCCCACACAAGTACTTACTTCCTTGGAAGATAAGAGAATTAATCTGATGGTAGGAGATAATTAGGATTGTTCCTCTACACATAATACAAAATCCTTTTTGTGTACCTATTTGTGTCTACTGCATATGTGCTCACAGTTTTGACTCCTGAACAGGAAGGAACAGGTTTAAAAGGGATTATACATGTAGGAGAATACTTTGAAATCACTTAGGAAAATTCTCATTTCTCACCTTTGTCTTTAAACATTTACACAAATCTGAGGGGTTCCAAAGGGTAATTTTTATAATCCTGTTCTGTGCTTACTGCATTTAAAAGCAGTTAAAACTCTAAAAATGTCCTCAAGAGGCATTGATACTAGGAGAACATTCCATTTCATTAATGGTTATTTCATTTTTGTTAAGGCTTCCTTTATCTTTAGAATACATTTGGTACAATCATGGGATAAATTAATTAGGATCAAATAATACTATGACTCATCAACATACAGGAGTTTAATGTATACTTGAATAGGTTCAACAAAAAGGTGCTACTGATCCTTGTTCCAGTGGCGTTCCTCCTGCTAACTGGCATGTAAAGTGCTTTCTTCTTTCAGCTTTGCCTTTTCACCGAATCATCTTCCTTATTCTGGGTGCCATAGCATGAACTGTGAGAATCTGGTTGTATTTTGCCTGTCAATTTTTGTCCTAAGGAAATGTCGTGAGAGAAGGAAAAAACAACAACTCTGTGAAGAATTTTAATACAACAAATGCCCCACCAATCCATCATTTAAACATTCTTTGCTCCAGTAATCATTGTTTTCATTTGACTGGTTGTAACAATAGCTTGGAAAAACCCTGAAAATTTCTTTGAAAAATCTGTTGGGAACAGGAATAGAAATTAAGGGAACAGTATATTTATTAAATATGACTAGAGCACATTTGTGACTCAATTCTCCTAGGTCATCCCATTATGATACCTCATTTAAACAGAGTCAGAAAAAAGCCCTACTTACCAGGAATATGTCCACAGTCAATAAAAGGAATTTGTAAATGCTCCTCTTTTTTATTTCTTGCAATTATAATCACACCAAGGAAAGATAAGAGACACCTGCAAAATAACAGTGGCATAGTATCATTAGAAACAGTTCACTGCATCTGAGATGAGAATTTCTTTCCATGTTTCTTTTTTAAGGATTTCCAAACCCAAGTTGCTGAGTTTATAAAGAAACACATCTTCCTGGCAGCTCTATAAATTTATTCTGGGCTTCTTTCAGTCTAGATTTTGCCTCCTGAAGCTTTATTATCAGTTCCAAAGGCTCCACAGCCAAAATGACACTTCCAGCAATATATACCTAATCAGATGCCTGTGAGTGTGAGACCACAACATTCGAATCCCTGAGCAAATCTTCACAGAGAATCCAAGCTAGCATTCTAGCATGTGCAATTTCATTAACAACTCAGTCTAGCTGCGGACAATCGACATCTCTGTTGTTTTTCTCATTTGATTGTGTGTCTCAGGGGCAGGCTGCAAGCCAGGAACAATGAAAAACTGCAGTGGTTGGACACATCATCTATCCGCTGCGTGTTGGACACACAACCCCCAGTTCCTATCTGCCAAATACATGGCTGCTCATCTCCATTTTTTGTCTCTTTTCCAGCAGTCAGACAAGATAGCGGCTGTGTGCACCTACTCCAGCCCAACGGCACAAGATGAAGATGTCTGCAGCTATCAGCCCCATTTATTTGACAGCACTGTGGCAAGACACCTCCAGCAGTTCTAGGAGATCTTTTAACTATTTCATGCCCATTATTATAATTGTCACCTCTCCCAAAAGTTGTTATGGTGCTGATAGCTAGCAGAAGGTTTCTGCTCTCACAACACCTAGGCCATCCTTCAAAAACTTATTTAGTGTGCTCTGAATTTTTCTGCAGGCACACTGTCTTTCTTGACTCAGGAAGATGGGGGAGAGTCATTACAGTACTGCCTTGTAGGCAAGCAGCTCATATAATTTGCCCGTGCTCACAGGCAGCAAAGACCAGCCAGACGCACCAGTGGAAGGTAACATGGGAGGAGAAGTCTCACAGCTGTGAAAGCATCCCTATAATTTGATATTTGGTGGAGAGCAATGACTTCTCCTTCCTGCTGGAAGAACACATGATGCTGGTTTTTCATTCCATTATGAGATTAGTAGTTCACAAGTGTCTCACATTTTTACATATTTGGACTCAAACCCAGGCCTCCAAACTCCCAAAGCACAAACATCAATCTTTCCTTTAATGTTTTTTTTATCCTACTATAATGGCTATTCCATAATACTTTAATAAGAAGGTGGGTTTCTTCTTACTGAGAAGAGATTCCACAAGGCAATGCTGTTTCAGTACAAATCTTAGTGCAGATTTTAGGCTGATACACTTACCCGAACAGAAACATGAACACACTCAGTAAAGCTGCACTTTGGAATTCCCGATAAAATATGACCCCTGGAATGTGACAGAAACAAGAATTGCAGATCTTGACTGGCTTCCAAGTGATATGAATTACAGCTGGGAGGGTCAGGAGAAGTGTCATGCTTAAACAGAGCAAAAAAAATCCCAAATAAGGTATTAATACACATTGTGATGTGTTCACTTTATGTCCTATATTCCATAATCTAGGCTTTCTCAAGATACTGCATAAGACTGGAGAAGATTTAGTCAGTCAGGTTGGAACATGTGCTGGGTTGGTAATTGCACAGATGCACATATTTTTTGCATTGTCAGCAACAATTTCTATGCAGGTCAAACTCGAGGTCCTATTCACAAGCAGAGACACACCAATACAGCTAAGAGGTTCTTCATGGACTTCATTAAGCTACTCCAACAGACCATGTGGACATCTTAACTCCAATTGGGAACAGATTTTCAATAACTAACCGTGTCCCTGACGTTTACACCGAGTGAAGAGCTCCAGCAGCCAGGTTTGCCAAATCTTTCTAGCTGTAGGGATCACTAACTCTTTCTGGTCACCCCTCTTCCAGGAATTAGCACCTCTGTAGTGGAGGTGACAGAACCAGATGTGTATCTGGATCTCAGCTGCCCCTATTAACAGCCAGGTATATTAGCTTTAAACCACTGATGAGCACAGCTCTGCTTAGAAACGCCAGAGAGGGAACCAGTGCAGCTCAAGTGTGACTGTGTCTTCAAAGGCCGTAACTGGGGATGGGGGAATCATGAGACAAGGCACCTTCTACGAGCACCCCAGCAAGATTCAGCAGAGGTTGTTCTTTTAAGCTCTACACTGGTTTAACTAACCTGGTGCAAATGCATGTGTATCCACTCTCAAAGCTATTAAACCATTCCTGAATAGGTACTTGATCTTTTAAGGAGGCACCAGGCCAAATTCCCCATATGGTCACAGGAACACAACCCCCTTTTGGCAAGTTTCCTCTTGGTCACAAAGTGTAGGTCTCTTCTAACACAGGTGCTGAGGCAATCTGCGCATGAAGCTAACTCCCCTCCTCATTAATGGCAGCTCTGCATGAGAAACTCCTGCACAGCAATGACAGGAAAGCCCCCAGCGTGTGTTAAAATGAGTCATAAATGTTCTAACAACATGATCATTTTGGCTCACTGCTGATACAGCATCTTAGTCGTCCTCCCAGCTCATGTTCTTACACTGCGTACCAAGATTTGCAGTCCCTCTTTAACAATGCTGAGTTCAAAGTTCTCACCCAGAATAAAATGTTAAATGCTTAAAAAGTTTTTGTAGTCATTTTATTTCCTTCACTTAACCCAGAATTCCACTTTTGAAATGGAATATACGCTAACTACTATGAAGCACAGCTGGTTGTCATTTGAGCAGTTTGCCAGGCTGTTAAAATTACTCTACCAGTTCGTATAGGGAGAGGCTGGTGTGCACATGGTAAATTCATTTACTGGGTGTCAGTAAGAGGCTAGGATAAATGCAGGTACTTCTAGTAAGCCAGAAAGGCACAGTAAATCACACATATCTATTTTGGAAAGGTTAGAATTTGATTATTTTTTATAGAATTATAGAATGATTTGGGTTGGGATGGACCTTAAAGATGATCTAGTTCTAACACCCCTGCCATTTATTTTGTTTCAGAAGTTGTGAACTTATTTATTTTTCAGAACTAAAACACCTATGACTTAGGAAAAGTTTCTTTCTGTGAAGACAAATATGACTGGTTTGGGTTCCTATCCACAAGGTTCCTATTCTTAAAAACCTGATGTTTAGAAAACCTTTCTGCAGAGGAAGAAGGTCAGAAACAAACCTGAAATGGTGGCACTGGTGGTGAAGAACACAAAATTAATGGGGACAACTGCTGTTGCTTCATACAGATGCACTGCTTGATTCAAGAACCTGCAAGATAAGCATTATTGCAATTCATGCCTACAGGAGGTTCCTTGCACTTTAAGCCAGGTTAAGCCACCTCTTTTCAGTTTAACAATAAGTATGGCCATTTCTTACCACAATAGCAAGTAGCCCTGGACAGCATACATATACTGAATTTACTTTCTGGTTTTGACTCTGTGGAGTACAAATGAATAGGTGAAAGCAGGAAGGCTAGTGTGGATTCTTCTAGCCATAGGCTGTCAATGGACATATTTTTGAAGCATTCCTGGAAAAATTTTGTCTGCCACAGATAAGGGAGGAATGCTAGGGTATTATTGCTTGTTATCTGCATTGGTACTTGGAAGCAGTGCTGCTTCAAGCAGCCAGGGACAAGTTGCTCTAACTCAAACAGGTTGTGTAAGGGTATATTTGCATCATGGACATGAACACAGGAGTTCTCATAGGAACTGTTTCACTTTGCTGAAGTCCACATTGCTGCTATGGCTCAACCCAGTTTGGCTGAAACACCTGTTTGTGTGTTTATCCATGCAATCACACCCCAGAAACACTCTGTCCTGCCAGGAAAGTCCAGGAAGGTGGCTTCAAGCTTGGGCACCTTGGGCTGGAAACTCTCTGCCCTGCTCTTCAGAAAGGCAACATGAACCCTCACCAGAATCATGGGCAAGAGTGAGTAGGGCCACAGGAGCATACACTGCACACAGACCTGCAGGACTGAGGCATTGGCCGTGGAGCAGCCTGCACAATCTGCAAAAAGGCAAAGCAAGTAACCCACTTGTGCAGAGACCACAGCTATCAACATTCACCCATAGAGTGATGAATCATGAGCTGGAATTGTGGATGCACCTGTAGATATTCTGTTACGTGAATGGTCATTTCAGAGAAAAAAAATCAGGAGTCTGCAGAGTATATTCAAACCTGTAAAAAGAACCACACTTGAACATTTCACTGCTGCAATATATGTGCACAGTAAAAATCCAAGCTTGGATCTGTTTTAGCCATTAAAATAATTGTGTGGTTATTTTAGCAACTGTTGAACAGTCTCCATGGTGCTTTAAAAATAAAGAAATCCTACATATCCACAGGATAGTCAGGATTTTGAAGTCATTGAAAACACCTCATTATTTTCTCCCATTTGCAACAAACTTGGTCACAGGGACTAAAACAGTGATACCAAGGCCCAGCGTTGGATCCAGGAGATTGTTGCAGCACAGGCTGTTTTGAGCTAATGAATGACAGTCAAATAAAATAAGGGGGAAAAAAATAAAATGAAAAATTTAGACTGACGGCACCGTCCCTGTTAGAAAATGCATCCAAAAGAGTAGAGAGAAAGGGACACTGAGCCCAGGGAATTAAATGGGCACATTTCACTTCTGCTTTAATTTTGGCCAGCAAAAGAAAGAAAGAAAAAATTACAAGATGGAGAGGTTAATTCAGCATCTTCTTATTTACCAAGCACTTATTTCCTATTTTAAATGCCCAGAGCTGTTCTCCCAGTGAAGACAAGCTGGATGTAAATCACTTTATAATCTGTTACAGGGGAGTTCCTGAGTCAGCCATGGAGAGTCAGTACATAATAATGCATGGACTTTCTGATTCCACATGGGAATGGTATGTTCTGCCATGAAAAAGCTGGGTTGGCTTTTCTACTGGAAAATAATCATGCAAGTAACTACTCAGGCTCACACTGGAGCAGTCTAGATGAGATTACTGAAGGCTGCTATCAGCACCAGAAGCAGAGGGACAGGCAGAAAGGGAACAGACTCTGTTCAGCTGCAAGACATATTTTACCGTGCTGCCACCCCCAGCAATCTGCAAAGGCAGAATAAACCCATCACTTCACAGACCAGAGGCCTGCAGGGAAAGCTGAAAGGTACAGTCAAACAGGATAGCAAAGTACAACATGCAGATTTAACAGAGGCAGGGAGAAAGTTGGGATAAACTCCCTTCTTCAGTCTGACTGGGGCCATAAAGCTGGGGAACAGACATGAATAATGAGGGTAAACATGGCCATTTGATTATTCAGCAATAAAGGCTTCTAAAAGTAACCCCCAAATGACTACATAAGCATAAATTTCACTTAGTGTGTTAAGACTTGTGCCAAAACTAGGCAAGAAAATTTGGAAAGACCTCATTGAAGGTGATAATGAGAGGAGGCAGTGTCCATAACAATCAATTACAAACTAAGAAATAAAGCTTAAATAAACAATACAATCAGCTGGAGACAATTCATGCATCTGTCAAGGCTCTGCCAGGAGTTTGTTGCCTTAAAATGCAACTTGTATCTGGAATCATTATCAGTACCAAATAAAACTGACAGAAAAAATATGTATAAAGATTAGTAGGTAAGTAGAATCTCACTTACTTGATCTGGAAAGCACAAGAAGCTGCCATTAAAACAATCATCATATAGAAAACGGAGTAAGTTAGCTGCATTTTTCCCTTCACAGAAAGTGCTATCATGCTGGACACAGCCTTAACAGCAATGACAGTCAGTGATGCTGAAAGGGAAAGGAAGAGATTAGCAGGGCAAGATTCAGATTAGCAGTGACCTCAGCACATCAGTGAGGGAGGAGAAAGATCCAGGTCAGAGACACAGGTCTGATCACTTAAAATAAGACTGAGGAAGGATTTGGGCACCTAAAACAAGTGTATGATTTTATAAATGCTTGCTAAGCTACTGTCTAAGCTCAGTGGCCTTAGGTCCAAGTATGCTTTGTGTTTAGCCTTTAAGTTCTTGCAGCACACTGAACTCCCAGTTGAAGGTGGTACAACAGCCTCCACATCCTCCACACAGACTTTATTTAGCTCCAACTTCTAATTTGGAGCCCATGTTACAGTATTCAGGAGACGTCTGAGAGGTCTGGTTATCTGTTCAAAGCAGTTAGGATGCCTCTTTATAGAAGCCTGCATGTGACACTTGTCACCCTCAGGATTTCTCTTCTGCAACAGGAACTGGACAGAGTTGACTTCTGGGATCACATCCCAAAGCACTTAACTCTTCCCATGGGCTATATATATATATGAAAAGCAGACAAACAACACAGAGGTCTGCACTTCATTTCAGGGGTCAGGCTCTTAAGACCGTTTACTGAATTTATCCCACACAAAGAGTATTTCAGTAGTGTCAATCCATTTAATCACTATCATTGCATCACCACAAACAAATTTCGGACAGCAGACAATGGTTTTAATACATGTCACCAGTTCAGAGAGGTTCTGCAAGACAAGTCTTTTAGAAAAGGGGCTGAGAGTTTAGCTAAGAGTTATTTTACGTTTCCTTTTGGAGCTCTTAGTTTATGGAAGCTAATCCAAGATGTCTGTGATTACTGCAAATAAAATGTAACAAATTCAAAAAACCCTAAAAATTTCAAGAGTCAGGATGTGGAAATGACCTTTGAAGAAAGGTAATTAATTGTCAGGAGCACTGTCCCCCAGCTGAGATCCAGTTCCACCCTTGTGCAGAGCTTGGGAGTGTTGGATTTCAGTGGTCTGATTCATCCTCCTGTAACATTCAGATTGGCAAGGAGACCTGCACTGTGCAAAAGGTTCAGGCCAAGGGTTTGGGGAAAAGGAGGGGGAAGAAGAATGAATGCAGGTCTGTGAGTTTGATTGCAAGCATTTCTCTTATAGAAAGTCCAAAAGTTCAGGGGGAGTTTAAGAGTTGCATACACCCTGTGGTGATGCGTTCATCACCATGAAATTCACTGTTTTCATGACAACCTTTCCACCAAGCACTTCACTTCTTTCTCTGTAATGGAAACAGGTGAAGTGGTTTAACAAACACAGCTGTAAAACAGAGCAGAGGTCAAATGCTGGCCTGCAGTGGTGCAAATGCTATGATACAAAGTCAAAAATACACTCAAGCCCCAACAAGACATCCATATAAAAATTGAGATTTGCACTCTAACATGGGGAAGTTATTATTTTAAAAGAACACTTACAGGTAAAAATGAGTATTTTGAATTGTCCAGCTAAGGGTAAAGATTGCTAAAATTTTTTTCTGATGAAAGGGCAGTTTCCATGCCTTATAATTTTAGCAAGACAGAAATGAAAGCACCAGGGGGTTTGGTTGGCTGGTTGGTTGGTTTATATTCTTCAAGAAGTGGAATGATCTTTTTCATTAAAGCAACTCTGAAACAAGTTTCAAACCTAGGAAGTTGTTTTGTCTGTTAGAACGACCTCCCCTCAAGGCTAGTGTGACAAATGATGTCACTTTCCAGCTGTTACGGCAGAAAGCTCTGAAATCCCACTATAATCTGAAATGTTTCCTCCTAAACTTATGATAACTGAGTATATACATGAGGTAAGATGATTCTCACCAAATGAATTTGCAGAGTTTTACTAAGCAAAACTTGATCAGGTTTTGTGATCACCTCTGTATCTTCTTGTTGGTGAAAGCAGCTTGCCTATCCAGTGAAACACAAGGCTGCCCTCTCTTTAAAGAAACCTTTCTACATTTAATTTACATCTGTATGAACACTCCACCAGGAATATATCACCTTTCATGAACACCCACCCCTTTGGCAGGCAGGGCCTTCCAAGGGCAGTGCCTGTGTCACACAGCTGGGAGCAAAGTTATGGGCAATTTTTCAGCACCTCCATCACTTTGCTCAGCAGAGAGGTCAGAGACCAAGCAGAGTGCCTCAAATGTCGATTTGTGGGGATTGCCAGGCTCCAGGACAGCTGCAGGAACCAGAGTCAGATGCGGTTCTGGGTTTCATGCTCAAGGGAAATGTCAGTATTTCAGAAGTTCCCATGAACCAGGATTTGTTTGTTTGTGTCTATTTAATAGAGCAGAAATAATGATACATTTTTCCTCAGGCTGCATATGCTCATAAAAACCTCAGCAGCCACCAGCTGAAAATGTATTTTTGGTTGATTGCAGCCAGACCACCAAACTGCAGTTAGTGCCTGCGAGGGCACAGGTTTGCAGCCTTGCTGTTGTTAATCAGCTCTGTGTGTCCCTTTCACACTGGCAGCATCAGGGCTGGCAGGATGCAAAGCAGGGCTGTACAGACCAACTGCCCAGGTCTCCCAGGGCTTGCTTGGGGCAAGCCCAGAACTGCAGCAGTGATGTGTAGGAACACATCTGGAAATCTTTAGGCTTCCAGTTATGCAGAAGGAGGCTGGACCTTTGCTCAGGAGTGCACAGTGCTTCATGCTCCACATGGCCGTGTTGGAAGCTGCAGAGCAGCTCAGGCGAGCTTTGCCAAAGCTCCAAGTCTCTGTGCTAGCACTGGAGTTGGGGGATAGCCACACTCACACTTCCCTCCTCCAGTTAGACCTAAGGCTCTGGGGGCTCTTCCATCTCTGCCTCATGCAGGGAGCGTGGAAATCCTTCAGTGCTTCTGCAGAGCTACAGATCCTAACGTTCCTAGTGCTGGGAAACCTACATGGGATGACTGTCCCCAAAAAGTTGTTCTGAAAGTCTGAGCTTTTCAGCTGAGTAAGGAACCAGTCAGGGAGGGATCTGAAGGAAGAGAGTTAATAAATCTGTGAGAGTTTTTCACACTCAGTTAAATCAAAATTTTGTACCTGGCAAAATTCAGTGAAATTCTATTTTATCAAAACCCTCATGGTCGTCTCCATTAGAAATGTGTAAATCTTCGCAGACTGATACGTGCACCCACTGAACTCGGTAAAAAAATAACCTTTGACTTCAATGGCACAGTTCAAGCACCTCTCACTTCAACCAAAGACTTGTGGTGTGCCATGAGGGTTTCACGGAGAAATGACAAGACAAGGACAGGAGAATTTGTCACACGGGGTGGTGAAAATTCTTCACATAAGCCTGCAAGCATAGGACCTTTAGAGATGACCTCCTGACATTTCTCAAAACTGATTCAAGTTTAACTTTATTGAAAGCTGCCGATAAAATGGTCTCCCGTATTTCCCTGGTTATTGATTGTGGTGACAATGATAGAAAACAAACTTCAGTGGCCCACTGCATTCTTGTTCTTCTTCAGGAAAGGTGGTAAAATATGAAATGTTGCATATGCAAACAGTCAGAGATAATTAAAGTTGTTGTACAGTCACAGCATATCACTGCATTTGTTTACAGAGCACTTACAAGGTCTCAGCTGCTCTGTTTTAGAGAAGTGATTTTTCACAGCCTGCTCTCCAAAACAAAGTTTCAAATAGTCCACTTTCCCAGGATCTAAACCTAAAGTGTTATTTTAAAAAAGTTTCAGAATACCATTGCACATAGCATATTAATTTGAGGGTATCTGTAAAAAGAAATAGTCCCAGAAATAAGCATAGAAACTACGTTTCATAATCAGCTTTTCTCTTCACAAAGAGACTCCAGTAAAAATCATGTGAAATGTTTCAATGATTCTCCTAGAGCACACTGCTTTGAAATGGCTCTAATCTAAACTATCCAGAGAGACAAGGAATTATCAAGTAACAGACAGGAACATTTAACTGTATAATATGTTCTTACCCAGTAGTGCTACCATCATTAACAAAACCACGATGTGTTTCACAGCCTTTCTTTTGTAAAAATAGAGGAGAATGCAGAATATTATAATTTCTAAAATCTGAAAATAAAAGAGAAGAAAGTTAGAGCTGTGAGCTGTAAACAGCTGTGAGTTAGAGCTGTAAACTATGTAATAACTGCTTCATTCAAAGTCTTTGAGATGTCATATTCATTTTTGCTGCTCTACCTGTTCAAAGAAAAATGGCTTTGTAAAATATCTTCTGCTAAAAAAGAACTATTGACAGTTGACTGAGCTAACAACTGTTGTCATTTATCTTTCCTGTTACAGCAAAAGTTAAACGTTGAGCATTTCTTATATCTTTAGTTTTTATTTTTGCACTTCTACCTGTATTTTATCACTGGTAATGTTGAGAAGACTTTTTTTTAATGTGACAGCAAAAGTACCAATATTTATCAGTAATAATACTTACAGAAACTCTGTTTATAATTCTTATGGAGTAAAGCACCTAGCTAAAGAAACAGCAATCTTTCCTTTTAGCTATAGTATTCCTAATGCCACTCACTCTTTGTGATGTGAAAGCTTATTTTTGCTACCCTCTTTGCCCTTCTCATCATTCCTACTAAAAACTCCCCTCAAAATTTTGTCCAAATTCTCTGCCTTACATCATAAGGAGGAAAGCGTTTATTTCACGTGATAGCTCTCAAATCACAGGTACCTGCCAGGAGCTTACCTTGAAAAGTTCAATGACACACTAGACCACACCACAGGACATGTTGAGATGCTGAAGCAGGTTTACCTACACCATGCATGGTCCAGTTTTGCTCCTTCAATAACATGTGACAGCTAAATGACAGACAGTTAAATTTGCTGACTTGCTGTTAATGTGTCTCTGCAGATTCCCTCAGTAACTCCTGCCTTTTGCCATCTCAACAGCATGGGTATTTTGCCTTCTACCCAAAGGGGTTGCCCAAATATCCCTCTCTATGCCTAAAGAAAACAGCAAGTGCAAGGGCCATAAAGCTTCTGTGAAGCCCAGAGACTTACGAAAGCAGCAGTGACGCACCTCTGCACCTAAGGGGTGCTCAGGAGCCCGGTAGCCTTAGAGACAGCATGAAGATAGAGAAGTTCATTTGTGCATGTCAGAAAGTAATCAAATGGGGGAAATAAGACAGAAAATGAGATTGTCATCATTACTGAATCTCGTTATTGTTATTTTTTTCCAACAAAGCAAATCATGGAAACACCTGTTAATCTTTTTGATTTTTATCACCAGCATACTATTTTATGTTTCATAATGCCACTTCATTCTTAAACCAACAGCAACCATATGGCAGCAGTAGACTCAAAAGTACCTGGGTGTTGTGCTGAGGAAATTTCCAAAGAGGCGACAGCACAGTTACTAGTGATGGTTACATAATGTAAGTAGCCCATTTCTCATTTTGGAGAGTGACTGCAGAAGGAAAGCTGTCAGCTATGCCCAGTTACTAAAATTCTCTGCCACACTTATACCCTCCCCAGTTCAGTAGTGTTTAAAAATATGAGCAGAATCAAATTATGCTTTAATTTAATTTTTATTTACCTTCACGTGGATCCCTTGCTCCCAAAGACAACCAAGAGACAACTGTGTTTCAAAACATGAAGAACACAAATTTGGATTTTATACCACCTTTCTTTAGAAACTGTAAATTTTTATCACAAGATTAGAAAAACCAAAACAGCAAATTTGGTTGGTTGATGGGGTGTTTGGTTGGTGTTTGTTTGTTTTTACGTGTGTTGAATAGAATAAAGCCTTTGGCTGTTGGTTAAAAAAAAAACAAACAAAAGCTTTCCTGGGTTACTGGGCTAATCCTAATTGAATAATCTTTGCAATCTCTTGTGAAGCGCTGGTCTCATCTTCCTCCAGACTGATGTCCCTCCCCACTAGGCTTGCACCCAGACATGAGTGCTGGGCCACCAGCTGGTGGAAAAAGAGGCTTTTGCCTCAGTCTCACAGTAAGTAATTTGGCCAGCCTCTCCAGCTTTATTCAACAGTGCAGCACTGGGTATGTCTAAATCAGGAACCAAGGCACAATAAACGACAAGGTCTGCAGACAGGTGAGTTCATCTTGGCCTCCCTGTTGAAAACTATAACAGGGTTTTGAGGGGACTTGAGAGGAGAAGTAAAGGTGGCAGCTTTGCCCTTCGTGCCACTGGCCCTCTTAGGGCCAGAGGGGAATATCACATTATCAGGCTGCAGCTACAACAGCCACCAAGTAGCTTCATTTGCTATTCTGACAGTGAACAATTGGTAACAGAATAGAAGAAATCCGTGCTAAATAAATATTCCCCACTCAGAAAGGTACTCATGTTAAGAAAGGAGTCCCAGAGATGTCCTAGGTGTCCTCTTCCATGACACACCAGTTCAGGTCTGGCACACAGGATGGTGTGACTGGGACTGGGCAACGGCACCAGGTGACAGCACTGTGAGATCTGCTTCCCTCACCAGTGCAAACCTGAGCACCAGACACCCTTTCCAGACCCTTTGGGTGGTTACCAGAGTGTGCAGAAACCCATGAGACAACCCTACTGCAGGCAGCCAGCTACACCTACACCGATTCATTTTATATCCTCTAGACAATCACAGCAGGGGGAAGCACCATCACCATCTGTCACTGAGATTTCAAACTATGCAAGAACAATCATCCAAAAACAAGCCAAGGGACAGTCACTGGCTCAAACTGCTCCATCACAGCAGCTCTCTCATTCCACTCTCTCTTCCACTTCAGTGGCAGGTAGTCCCAAGCAGCACCAGCTTTGACTGAACCAGACCATCGTAGCTGGCTTTGTCCATCAGCCTTCTGTTGGTCCTCATTGTTTCATGATCTCTTCTCTTGCTAAAGCTACCATAAAACTCCACTGCGGTCTCCTCCTGCTTAAAAGTAAACTAACCCACCAAGAAGACATGTCTGAAAGGAAACAGCCAAGCAAAACCATCAAAAGGACATTGGAGTCCCTGATGGCAGCTCTGGAAGAGGTGCACAGGTCCGTGTACGTGGCTGCCTCTACCTCCCAGGGAAACCCCAAGAGCAGCCATGGTATAGAGCCAGAGATGGCAGTCCTGTGACAAACCTAGGCAGATAAATTATGTTTGCTTTCAGGGCTGCTGTTTCAGTTTACTCAGCTCTGTCAAATCTCACATGCTAAGCAGGAAATTCAAACAGTTAGTTTCACTTAGTGCTGCCCAGCAGCCTAACTATTCTTCCATGGTTCTCTGTCACTTGGTGACCAACTTACAGGTCATCTTTAATGAGAAGACAAGGGAGAGTCTGTGACAATTAAGTCACATTGCAAGCAAAGTGCATAGCTCCTAACAGGGCCTCACACAGCCAGGAACCCTTCTGGGGTGCCCCAGATGCTTCCTACCCAAAACAGACCTTACTCTCATCACTGATAGCTGTGGTAGTGATAAATATGAAGTCCAGGAATGGGAAGTGCAGAGATTATATCAGCTTCACATACTCTGTTTAGAGGAACGGAAGGAATTTCACCTGCTTACAATCATCTTTGCTATTATAACTATTCTCTACTGAGGTCTCCTCAAGCTCACATCTCATCAACATTTTTTAATAATCATATTTTTCATGTTTCTAAGCATTACCAGAAGGCACCAGAACAAAATACCACATTGTCTGCCTCAGTTGTTTTTCTGGCATATACAGGATAGTCTTCTAGGCACTTTGAAAGAAAAGCAGAAATGTTTTGAGACTGATTTTGCAGAGATTAAATATTAACAACCCAATTCTTACTATGCTTCTGTTTAGGGAAACCTAAGAGCTTCATCTATGATTTAGGCCTTCTGTAGAAACTCAAAGTGCGCATAAGCAAAAGAGAAAAAAACAATCTAGGATAGTCATTCTTGCTCAGACATAATTATGCTACTGCAGAGTCTCAGAAGATGACTCAAAGTTGTCTTGTGGGAATTAGAGGCTACTTCTGCAAAATATACCAGTGGAGTGCCACATGGGGATGGTTTGCCACCCACAGAGAATATTTTGTACCACTGGAGCATTGTATTTGTCAGCAGACCACACTTTGGGGCTACTTTTAGAAAGACTGTTGCACTGCATTATACTTCTGTACTGTCTCCTCACTGTATATTTATACTGGAAACTCTGCAGCTTCTGCTGCACTTTTTTATGCCAACAGCCAACCTGTGCTAGGCATTTTACAAACAGTTTTGAAGAGCTCGTTCCCTGCCCAAAGAGAATGTTTACAGCAGGGTTTGCCTGATCTTCCAGCAGCATACCAGGGTAACCAGGCTGGTATCTCAGAGTCTCTTGTGGAGCCTTTCACTCACCCCTTTTCTTTGGTCAGAGGAAGTTCAACACAGATGGATCCATGGAACAGAAGGAACAATTAAAACTTTATATACTGTTGAGTCAAGAAGATTTGCTGTGTACTTACTCCATGCTTCCCTACTCCCTGCTCTACATGTAGAATAAGATGCTAGCTGAGGTAGGAAAAGAGGTAAGAGGAGGAAAGAAAGTTCAGGGGTTACCTACTACTTCCTCCCAGTGTCTCCTAAGAAGAATACAGCACAGTCTTCCTACTCATTCAGTTGTATTCTTGAAAACTTTTCCTGAAATTAAGTCAAAAAAGTACTGAGGTGGGGAAAAGCCCTTTTCCATCAACGTGTTGGTTTCAAGAAAATTGGAACGGTATACCACACAGAAATTTCTGGTGCCACTGGGCATGGATAGGGAGATTTCTCTCTCCACCATTTCTGCACAAATGGGTGAACCAACAATTTAAAAATCATGCCTAAAATGTCAGGCTACTTTATCATCTGTAAGTGGAACTGAATGGTAGAGGGTGATGTTCAGTAGAAAAGAAAGAGCACTGATACCCCTGTTTTGAACTCCCTCCTCTTACTCTGCTGATTGCATGAAGCTCCTGTGGTTGCTGAAGCTACCCTTACTGGGTACCCCAAAACTCTTGGGTATTGCCTTCAAAAGCCTCTCTACTGCCTGACTGAAAGGACATGTTGTGATTTATACAGCATGAATATTAATTTCTTCCACTGAGCTCTTATCACCATCTTTCAGGATCTTTTAAAGGGCACAAAAAATAGAGAGAGAGTTTAAAATGCACAACAAATTGAAAGCGAGGATCAATATTTTTTATGGTAGGATGCCATTTGTGTTTAATCAGTAGTTCATGGATAGTTAGATGCATGTAAAGTCTGAAGTTTAGCTAAAAGATTAAGGTCCTTAAACTGTCTACTCAGTGGCCTCCTAACTGAGAATCTTACTGAGAAAAGCCTGGGCACTAAGAATCTAACTTGAGTGAGTCACGTCTCTGGGAAAAACTAACTGCTTCTGAAGCTCCTAGATTGCATCTTTTACATTCAGCTGAAGGAAAACATTTTCAGCTTTCCAGAGGAAAAGAGGGACAGAAGTTCATCCTACTCACTTCAGTCTTGTTCCTGATGTTAATTAAACACATCAAAGAAGATGTATGGTGTTTGAAGTTTGTATACAGATACTTTAATCAAAATGGTATTTTTGTATTTGAATTCCAACTCAGGTTCAGATTAACCTAAGTGGCAGTGAAGTAGGCCACCCCTTCACATCTCAGCTCCTTGCAAAGCTCCTTTCAGCCAGGCTTAAGAATAAAACAGAATATTATGAAAGAACAACAGCAGGACCAAGAACACACATAGCCTGATTTTTAAAAGCACAATTCCATCACATTCCAGAAAAGCCCTGTAACTTAGATGTACAGGCAGACAGGGTGGCATGAACACATATATAGGAAATTTAAGCAGTACCAATATTTAGGTTTTCCCTCTTGTTCCCCAAACATCTAAATCTTTCCAGTCTTGTTGATACTGCACAATTATGATTTTCCCCTGATATGTAGTTAAAAAATATCTTTTGTTGCTGTGTATTTTCAGCTTGGATTCAGTAGGATGATGAGGGACTTTCTTTCCTATGAAAATCACAATTTATCTTCAGGAGCATTTTTTCTGCCACTAATTCATAATGCTGTAAAAAGCCCAGTAACCCCAGTTTTTCTGATTAAGAGAGTAGTGTGAAGCAGATACTCACTGAATATACCAAAAAAGGCCAGCTGACTAAGTAATTCTGTACTTGTCGTGCTGTGAGCTCTTGAGGTACACTTGGAGTGAATGTCACCAACAAGTATATCCCTGTTATAGTCAGTGTTCCTCCTTTGAAAAAAAGGACACGTTAGTTTGGCAATACAGTATTTGGTAATCATGGTCATACTTGATCTTCAGCTGGTTTGGAAATATTTTCTAGAAGAAAATTTAAGTCCATTTAAGCAGATCTGTACTTAGCCAATTGGATTGCCTTGCATTTGTGGCCTTATCTATTCTAATTTTTATTAAAGACTCAAAGAATTTTGGAAATGTGAAAAAAGCTGTCAGTAAAGCCATGTGAATTAGGGTTCCAACTCAACAATGCATTTTCAAATACTGTCAATTCTAAACCCAAATCTATGAAAAAGAAGAATCAATCCTTTGTATTTCTCACAGGCAAAAGGTGCATCACACAAACTTAGCCTAAACTGAAAGGACAAGTTTCCTACTAGTGCAGTCAGCTGGATCATTAACCAGTGCAAATAAACATAACTGTCCCAAAGTCAGTGTGGCCACAGAGACCTGCTCCAGCTATCAACCTGCCCTGGAAGCATCAGATGCAACACATATGTGCCAGTCAAGTGCTCATGCAAAGCTGTGATAAGGTCAACATTCTGGCCACTCCCTGTTGTATTTGCAGATCTATGAACTGTTCTATAAAAGGATGATTTGCAATAGACTCTTCAGCCACTAGGTTGCCAGGGCCCCTTTCAAGGTTGAACTTGCATTATTATGTTTCTAATAAAAATCTGCAAGTTCTGCCTTGTGGACATCCAACTGACAAACACAGACGTTCACTGAAGTATCAAGATAGAAGTGAGCTGATCCTAAGATCATAAACTGTATTGGATTAAGGAAGATATTAGCTAATCAATTTTTCTTCAAGCAATCTTTAAAATTCTTGGTAAGCCTATAAATTGGCACAGAATGCAAGGCTCAGGAATACAAAACAAAGCACATCCAGAGGGCTTTGCTGGCACTGCTATCTCACACAGCTCCCTTGGAAAAACAGAACTGTGTTATATTTATGTGCTTGCAAAACCATCACCATATTTCCCATTGTACAGCTCATTCTTATGGAATGTAGCAACATTGTTAAATCCATCTTGCAAAGTCAAACTCACAGAAATAAAATAAATCAGCTGAACACTAGTTAAAGCAACACACAGTGTATAAGGCCATAAGGGAAACATGATCAGTGAAGGGAGGGGGGGGGGGGGTTGAATTTAGCAGCTGAGCTGGCAAACTTGGATTCCAAACTTAAATAAATCGTATATAGCATTCCTGGAATGATACGGAACAGATCTCTCCAACACATTCATGAGAACAGCTGTCCTCACTACAGTTTGGACAATCAAGCCTAGATGCTAGGAACCCACAGAAATATCAGGTGCCCTGCATCAGGTGCACTGTCCCAGTTGAGATGGTTTGGTGTAAAGCCCAAACCCTGAAATGTGCTTTTCTCTCACTATTACTGTGTTCAAGGCGAGAAGTTTTGATATGCAAAAAAATCTTGGACACAGACAAAAAGTTGACAGGCTTTTACAGTGAAGACCACATTTCCCAACTGAACACTTGACAATATGGTTATTTGTTTTTTGAAGTGATAATACTAAAACCAGAAGGGAAGTTATCACTTTAAATTGAGCTTGCATTTTTGTGCAATATGTATGCAGTAAGAAAAAAAAAATCTTGTATTTGAATGAGTAACTCAATAACTTCCCCGTTTTTATTAATTCTGTGTTGTACTCATAAATATAATACTAAAGACAATCTCATAGGCAAAAATAGAAAATGAAAATAAATTTGAGCAATAAGGCCACATAAGGAATGAGTTACGGTTGTAAGAGCAGAGGATTTGGGAATACAGTCTTTTCCTCATGCAATGAAGATTCTCTCTCTTTCTATCACTTCTTCCCAATTTTAAAAGTATCTGCCTTGAAACACTTGCTTGGGAAAGTGGGAGTGTGAAGGTGGGGGGCTGCGTGAGAGTTACAGCTTGCTAAGCATATGGCAGCACACGTCTAGATTAGCAAATGCTTACTTACCCAATATATCAGCAGTCCTCATGGTCTTCTTTAGGAAAAAGACAGAAATAAATGCACTACCTAGAATAGAAATATAAAGACTTATATATATATATTTTTTAGAATATCAAGTGCTATAACAAAAACCTGCCCTGGGACAAGTTTAAATATATCTCATGGGTGGTGTTGTTGCACCATACCATGATATAAACAGCCAGCAGTCCATTCCTGCAGCCAACCAACGCTCAGTTTCTGTAAGATTTCAGACGTATCCAGCAGGCTCTTACGTGGTTGAAAAGATGCCCTTCCTATTTCCCATGCAGGGACACTGCCTAAAACAGGAAAACGGGGCACTGATCAGCCTTACTGTTTCACCCCCCATTTTGCTGTATGGACTGGCTTAAGGCAAATTGCATCATAGAGCTATGAAGTTCTGCTTCTTTAGTCTTCAATGTATTAGAGGCTTAGAAGTAAAGAAACAGCAGTACAGGCTTATAGGTAAAGTACCAGCAGTACAATTGAGAAGATGAAAGTCACTGCAAAAACACAGTATTTAGTATGAACTAAGTGGTCATGACTTCTGCAAACAGACAGGGAGAAAACCCCACACAGGTACCGTATGGGAGCACTGTCCATGGTCTTTCAGAGTGACTCGCTCTGAGGGACGAGAAAAATGGAAGTGAGTCCTAGAAATTATTTCCTCTTTTCTGGGAAACACTTTCTCTTGTTCAGCTCTTGCATCTGACCTCTGCCAGCTCCTAGTCGTACCTCTTCAGGATGGGCAGCAATGGGAAGATGAGCAGCAGTAGTGGTTGGGGCAGGTTTTGTGGTGAGCAGCTCAGTGTGGACATGTGCTAGAGAGGAAAGAAGGGCTTTGAATTTAGGATGGATGAGACTGGGAGACATGGCTCTATTCCAGCACACAACATCTACCTCTAAAAAGAAGAAAAAGAGGCTGGATAGCTCCTATGTAAAAGAGATGAGCAAAGTCCTCTGTGAGAGGTGCATCAGTGATGTTAGATTCATCCAAAAACCTCAAAGAAAGACTGCTCAGGAGGGACAGCAAAGGGATGCGTTGAAACAGAGTCATGGGATGCTGCTACAAGAGCTCTGTACTTGTCTACAGAATGGTTTATTATTGAAATAACAGTTCAACATTTTTACAACTATCTTTGCCTCATTATCTCAATTCTTCTCATGGAAAATTTACTTTGTGGTTAGCTAGTAAATGTACTCTAGAAAAATCTAGAGAGGTTCATACCAAGAGGCAAACAGAGAACTGGAATTCACCATCATGTGTTGGGGTCTCCCCCCCTGCCATGGAGCCCTGGGAGAGGGGCCCTGGGGGGGAGGCACGGGGTTTCCCTGCCCCTGGTCAACCTCATTCCCCATTGGTTGGTTTGTGTTCCCCTGCGCGGGCAAGGACCCTCGGGTCCCGTGACTGGGGGAGCTCCTGAGCACAGCTCCGGCCATGCAGCTGGAGAAATAAACATCTCTCTGAAACACCTACCATGAATCTGTCCATATATACTTCTTTTCCACGGGACTCCTGGTTTGATATATGCGTGTTACAGTGGAGAATGCGGCCACAACACCGATCCCTGAGGAAATTTGTGAGTAAAAAACCACTCTAGACCTCTCTCTTCTCATCTTGGTTTGGATATTCTCTCTGGACTATGGAAGAATCGTGGGAAATGGGGCTCTCTGAGCCACAGAAAAAAATGTATCTAGAAGTAAAAGGAATCCTTGAACAACAAAACAAAAAAGTAATGCAACCGGGAGATCTAGAACACTTTTTTATCTGGCTTTTCAAAAGGTTCTCCTATATTTCTCGAGACTTACTTTTTGATATCGAACCTCCTGGATCTTGTGAGGGGTGTTTCTGGGACGAGATCTGGGATAAGGTAAGGGATCAAAGAGAAGCTTTCCGTGCATACCTTGTAATCAGTGAAGCTCTTGAGGAGCATTTGTATGGTCCCATTACCCCTAAAGCAGAAGATCATACTTATCCCATGGCCGAGACCACGCGGCCGCCATCCCAGGAGCACATGACTGCAGCCGTGCTGGCGGAGGTGCCTGTGCTGGATGCGCCCGGCCCCCTCGGGAGCGCGCACCTTATCACGGACCCCATCCCTGTCTCGGGGTCCCCAGCTGCGCGACCGCGAGTGAGGGAGCGATGCCGCAGGCGCCGCGGTGCCGTGGGCCGCGAGCAGCCAGGAACCGGGCATCGGCGTGGCAGGCCGCTCTGAGCGACTGGCTCAGAGAGCCCTGTGGAGGGAGAAGCGGCGGCTTCCACAGCGACACGAGAAGCCGCGCAGCGCAGCGCCGAGCTGAAACGGGGCCGCTCTCAAAGCAGCGTGGAGTTTGCGGAGCAGAACCGCTCACAGGCCACGGAGCTAGCGGCGATGGCAACGCGGGGCTGCACAGAGCCCAGACACGCAGCAGAGCAACGCCCCTCAGAGGGCGCGGAGCAGCTGCAATGCGGGGGCCCGGCCGAGACGTCAGAGTCAGCAAGGCGGCGGCCACGCGGGACCAGCAACCACGACGAACACGCAAGCACGTGATAGGAGAGGTTATAGCAATGAAAATCACAGGAACTGTGAAATGGTACAATGTAAAAAACAACTATGGATTTATAACACGAGATGATACAGGGAAAGATTTATTCATCCATAGAACTGCCATTAAAAGGAATAACCCTAAAAATTACCTGCAAAGTGTAGGAGATGGGGAAGTTGTACAATTTGATATAGTTCAAGGAAAGAAGGGTTTACAAGTAGCAAATGTTACTGGGCCTGGAGGTATTCCCGTCAAAGGCAGCCATTATGCACAAAATTATAAACAATATCTATCCCAGCAATTTCCCTACCCACAGCCTACTTTCCCCTTTTACCCTATACCCAATATGAACCCTTTCCTAAGTTTACCCCATCCCCAGTTTATTCCTAATCCGTTTTTCACCCCATGGCTTCCCTATACAATTCCATTTCCCTACAATTCCTCTCCGATGCCGAGGGGGGGATGAAAAGAGGGAGAGAAGAAATTAAACCCTCTCCTGCCTCAGTTTCCCCACAAAGCATGCCCGGAGAGTTCTGTCTCCCTTCTGTCAGCCTTAAGATGTTCCACAGAATCTGTCTGGACATTTAAAGACTCAGGAGGGTGGCTTGTTTTGTCTTGAAACTGTTCTTGTTACGTTTATCCAGTAGTTTTCATTCTCCTTTTATTAAAATAAAACGGGTGAGATGTTGGGGTCTCCCCCCCTGCCATGGAGCCCTCGGAGAGGGGCCCTGGGGGGGAGACACGGGGTTTCCCTGCCCCTGGTCAACCTCATTCCCCATTGGTTGGTTTGTGTTCCCCGGTGTGGCCAAGGACCCTCGGGTCCCGTGACTGGGGGAGCTCCTGAGCACAGCTCCGGCCATACGGCTGGAGAAATAAACATCTCTCTGAAACATCTACCACGAGTCTGTCCATATATACTTCTTTTCCACGGGACTCCTGGTTTGATATATGCTTGTTACAGTAATCCCTGCTGTAACAATCATGCCTCTGTTTTCCACTCAGTAGAAAATCAGATATAGCAGAAGTCATAAAATTAAACTGTATCAAGAGTGATGGGGATCTGTGCAAATGAGTAAGTGCAATAAAAGGATCTTCAACTGAAAATATCTCATTGAAATTAAGTTGCCTGATACGGTTTTCTTTATTCAATTTTTCAGTGATGACTTTGCTGGAGTGAAGACACTGATGGTATCCAGGCAACACTGGTAATAGCAGAGCTACCTATGTTTAGAGAAAAAAGAAGGGACAAAAACCAGGAAAGAAGCAGCAACATCCAATATAGTGCAGGAATTAATTACTGCTCTGTCTCCCTGCTCTCACAGCTTTCACAAATCCCACCTCAGCCCACTCACCTAGACAGTCTCTGTCACAGCAGAGACCTGTTGCTTAAAGGACTGGTATCTCAGTGATTTTTTTTGCTGTTGTTGTTTGTTTGTTTGTTTGTTTGTTTGTTTTGAGTACTCCATGTCTGGGCTCTCTGCATTCAGCAGAGGTCTAGTAAATGCAATTCCACTGTTGGCATCCCATTTGGGGTAAGATGAGTTACGCCGAAGTGTCAGCTTGGGGGGGGGTAGGGCACAACCTCTGAGGCTGGCAGTGGGCACAAGGATGTGCTGGAATACAGCCAGATAATGAAACTTGTCACTCAGCCTGTCATTGGCTTTAATAATGCATTCAAATGCAGCAAGCTCTGTCTCCAGAGATAGCTGGTAATGCAGCAGCGATCATGAGCTCAAGAGAATCTATGTATAATTAATACTCTTTATGATGTAGAGTAATATGTAGAGGAATCCAAAAATAGGAGAGGTTTGAAGAACACATATTAGACCACCTAGGAGTAGAGAAAAAACTGAAGTAAGAGGTGAGGTACCAAGGTGAGGAGAATGAGACCCAGGAGGTACTCTGAACACAAAAGACAACTGTCTTTGTGGATAAGCTGCCAATGCTCCATTTTCATTCAAGTGAAGAAGAAAACGAAATAGGGTAAACCTAAGAGAATAAGCAGAGAACAGTTACACAGACCTGATGAGATGCTAGAAAATATACATGACTGATCAGGAGCCCCTCAAACTCTGGCTGTTACCTCCAGGACTAAATTTTAAGCAAGCTATGGTAGCACAGCCAAGAGAACATGACATTTTAATTTTACTTTTATTTTGTTAGTTACCTGGGGTTTAAGCTCCCAAGTTTGACTTTGGGATTGTCTTTCATATAATTCAATTTTCGAGGTAGGTTTGAATCAGATTAAAGCAAAGAAACCAAGAGCTGACTGTCTTGTTGGAGATGGGCCAGGGAGGAGGGGTATGAAAGGAGCCCTGGGAATGCAGGCTGGTGTTTGCTAATTTTGCTTTCTACTGGCTTTGCAGCTTTTTCTGGCTGGCAAGACAAAAGACACCAAAGTGTTACCCAGGAGCCCAGTGAGAAATCCACAGCCCTCCCAGCTGCTCTGCTCCTCTTCCTTAGCTCCTTTGTGCTCCCACTCACAATCTCAGGTGCACTCAGTTGCTTAAGACATTAACTCTTCCAGAAAAGGCAGTTTAAAACATTCTAAAAGGCCAACACACACTCGATGCCATCTCCTCTCTGTTGGATGGCCTCCAAGCTGATCCTGCTTTGAGCAGGAGGTTGTGTTAGGCACTTTCTGAAGGTTCCTTCTAACCTGAGTTATCCTAGGTCTTGTGAACTTTTTGCAAGAGAGTAAGTGGGCACCCAGAGGCTATAACTAGGCCTACCAGATACATGAATATAAGCCCTTACTTTATCCTAAATTCAGTTCTCAAATGCAGACCTGCTGAAACTCCCCAGACTCTCCACTCCTTTCCCATCCTCCCTCAGATCACAGGTGTGGTGTCTCTCATCTTCCCACCCCTCCTCCTCTCTACCAGTGATGTTATACCCCCATACTTTCCTCCTAGTCCACTTCTCCTTCACCTTGATTTCATCCCATCACCACAGCGTAAGTTTAACTCCCTACCACTCAGCCCCAATCTTCCCTTTCCCATGCCAGGGTTCTCTTGTTCTCCCTCCACAGAAACCGTGCTTCCTCCTCTTCCACCATTATACTGATGTGGTTAATAAACTATTGAACATTAACTCTATGAGTGAATAGACTGAGGAACTTGGGCAATTGCTGTGCTGAAAAGTATTAATATGTGTTTGCAATGGGTTTTTTGTTTGCTTTATTTTTTTAAAAAAGCTATAGACAGTTATAGAGATTGAGATCTGTGTCAGAGTGAGGGATAGTTTTCTTCTTCTTGGTATTTTTTTTTATTGGTCAGCAATACAATACAACAATACAGAAATGCAGACCAAAAATTGTGTCAAAGAGTAAGCTGGCAATAGCTCAGCAACAAAACAAGCAATTTATCACTGTTCTGAAGCCTTGCTGGTTTTGAATCACTGGCTTTGGGAACACAGAACATGCACAACCCTAGGCCTGGATTATCAGCTGTCAAGTCATCAAAGCAAAGACTGTATCCCTGGTCATCTGAGAAGACTTGTGTACTTTTGGGTGAATCAGAATCATTTTTAGCTTTTTCACTAATTATTAAGGTAAAACTTTCAAAAGTAGGCAGAGATCCAACTCCCATGGCCAGTGACAATGCTAGACCAAGAGAAGGGCAGAAAATCTGGGAGATGATCTGTTAAGGATTAAACATTACAGAACCAATATATCCTGATGTAATCCTTGGGTTTGTTCCATGCCTTGATTGCATGCTTATATGAATATCCATAATTTGAGAAGTAAATAGGTCCTGTAAAATGCTTGTATCTATATGACAGAGCCTTTCTGAATGCTCATGAAACTCAAATGGAAAATATTATTTGACACTACATCAAAATCATGATACATAAAAACTGTTGGGTGGGAAATGGGGGAAGGGGTTTGTTCAGGAGCTTAATTGTTATCTAAAAATCTTCATCTTTTCATACATCAGCATAAACCAGGCTGGTTTACATTTGTTATTGAATGAATATATTCATTATATATTGAATGATCATATACTCACATTATTGAATGAATTTTTATTCATTGCAGCATGTGAATTTCAATGTAAATTGAAAAAATGATAAAAAATTCAGAGTTTCTTCATGATATGCAATTAAGTGCCTTGAGGAAGGGCTGTAATGGTGCTGCACATAGCTCAGTCAGCTGCTCATTCTCTTAGGAGAGTGATCCTTTACAATTGTCTCAATATGTAGGTTTTCTCCAGCACAAATAGAAATAAAGACCAGTGTGATGTGTGGGTTCTGCCACTAGCAGACAATGAATGGTGAGAATCCAGCTCACAAAATAACTCCTCTGCTTCCTAGACATGAAAGCTGCAGTTAGGATTGGGTTTTGTTTGTTTCTTTAAGAAAGGGATAATACACAACAGAAGTAGTAAAAGATAGAAAATACATACTGATTCATAGTATGTATTCTCTGTATTTCATTCAATCCAGCCATAAAAAACTCAAGTGAGGGTGCATGATTTATTTTTCCTATGCAGAACTATTTCACTATATTTCACTATTAAGCTATTTTCCTGATTCTCAAGCTATTTATGATCTTTTTGCCTCTTTTTTTTACTGTCAAGTCTTACACTAATTTTGTCACAACTGTTCATAAATTCAAATATTAGTATATCCTTTCTTTTCCTCTTTTCAATTCCTAGATGAGCTTTATGTACTATTTAAAAAGATTAGTGCTCTCCTCATAAATGCATAGACAGCTTGCACTACTTCTGTCTTCTCCAATAGTTAAAAAAAAAACAAAAACCACAGAATTTAATATTTGCTTCAAATGTTCATTTTCTTAAGCTTAACAGACTCAGTCAGGTAAAGGCATTTAAACTCACCCGTCCAGAAGAATACTTCTGTACCCATTTCACCACTGGTCTGGATGAAATACCAAGGGAAGAGAACTAGACATGATTCAAAGACTAATGCACCTCTCTCAGTTTGTGCAACAATATTTCATTTTGAGACCAAGAATTTACTCTGTTTTATGCAAATTAAGGGTGTGCTTCCATTTAATCAAGCAGTTTAAGTTCACCTGGTTGATTTTACCCTAAATCAGTTGAGCAGTGCTCGAGTTACGAGGATGCAGTTGTGGCCAGTCACATTTCAAGATGTGACCTCAAAGTCTGCTTTATATGAACAGACCCTCAGCCTATCTTCCAAGCTGAAGGGATTCAGGACCATCCCAGTACTGAAAAACTTGCAGATGCTTCAATCCATCCCTAAACTCAAGCTATTGTAGTCTGCCACAGAGTCAGGAAAATCTGGAGAGATGATGACCTATGTAGTGCATTTAATTGCTGGAGCTCAAATGACAGCTGGGAACAAATTTATTACATCTAATTGACTACTAAAACCCATTCTTAGTTTATATGACAGATATTAATGCTACACTAAATATAAAGAAAGACATTACAGATAGTTGTTGATAGCTGTCCTGGACACTGAACCTGTAACATTTCTAACATGATCAAAGATTAGTACTGGAAAAGTAGTGAACAAAACATGAAAAATTTTTCCCCATCTGAGAAAGTGCTCAAAAGAGAGACCATTAAGGTGAGCTTAATTCTGTAACCTGGATTATAGGAAATATACAGTGCAGAGAGAAGCAAAAACCCTGAAAATCCTTTTGTTGCATCTTCTAGACAAGTACAAATCAAGTATTTTAAAGAATAATTTGGTGAATGTTTCCTAGATATCATTAGTAACAGAGTCATCAAAATCTCAAGTTCTTGGGCCACAAAGATATTACATTACAGTGAGTGGGAGAAATCAATTTCTACAAGAGTATCTGAGAATCTTCCTGAAGTACATCAGGAATATAACTTTTCAAAGCCTAAAGCACCCCACTACTGTTTACACGGAGCACATAAAAATGCAAAGGGATCTTAACAATGTCAGGCTAAGTGAGTCAAGTGTAAAACAACTCCCCATAGAATGATGAAAACTGCAGAAGAAATTATCTCCAACACCACTGGCCTCTCCTCACCTTTTCCATCCCCAAGTCATTTCTGCAGGCAAAAGCAAGATGATGAGCTAAAAACCACTGCAACCTAAAATTACCCAAGCTACGTGTAAAACATGAGTTTTACTTTTTAAGTATAGAAAGTTTCTTAATGATCACATCAAACATGTATTACTCCTCCACTCTTAAAAATTTACTAATTTCTCCTCTTGAAGAAAACAACTGCTGTCTTCTCAAACTATTTAAAACCCTGAACAGATGTAGAGCTTGCATCATTGCAACCACACACAGAAATACTTACACTGTGTAAGAAGAAAAATATAGTTTTTCTAGCTTAATTATAAAAAAAAAAAATTTTAAATCCCTTGGTGCCATGCCAATTCATGATCTTTGGTGCTGTATTCTTTTTAAAACACAACACTGGAAGCATCCAGCTCAATAGAAAGAGGCAAAAACTTTTCACTATTTAATTGATTCTGGGTTACGTGCAAAATTCAGTTGAATATAGTTAAATGTGGTAGCAGAGCATAATAGATGTTGGCTCCATCTATTTTAAGATGCTTCCTGTCTCAGAAGTCTAGAGATATATGACGGGTACAGCCCAAATCCATCCTGGGCAGAGACTCCTGTCTGCCTTATCCTCCTCCAAACCCTGCTTTCCAAGCAAAGGAAACTTTCCCTGCAAACCCAGAGTCACAGGGATTTGCAGAGAATCCCCTAGGTGACTGGACATACTGCAAAGCACGTTTCCCTTCAGTACACCGTATGTACTGCATTTCCAATGTCAGTGAAAGTCAGCCCTTACCATATGGGACATGTTGACACTGAATTTGGGAACAAAATGCTTCTCAGGAGTTTGGACTTAGGGTTGAGGTACACATTTGGAGTTTGTTATCCAGTACTTAATTTGTTCATTAAAAAATATTAATTTATGAAAGACACAAATTCAACAATTGTTGCTGCTGGGATTTCTGCAACATGTATAGACAGCGAGGCCCGTGGAAAGAAAATAGGGACCGATTCTTGACAGATGTTTCAGAGATCTTTATTTTCCAGCCGCATGGCCGGGGTCCTGCGGAAGAACCTCGCAATCACGGGACCAGCAGGGTCCTTTTCGGGCAGGGGAACACAAAACAACCAATGGGGAACAGGACTGACCAGGAAGTAGGGAAACCCTGCAGGCCCTGCCTCTACTCCAGGGTCCCCTCTCACAGGACCCCATGCCAGGGGGGAGGAACCCCAACAAACAATACCTCAACAAAACCTGTCAGCTAGACTCTGCAAAGGCCACCCTCCACCACTTAAAAGAGGTCACAACTTAATGAGAAAAATATTTTTGATCTTTTAAATTGGAAGACCTGCTGCCTAAACTACCCATTGCCCAGTTGTTAGCAGATGATACACATTTGACTTGGTCAGTTTGTCATTGCCCTAAATGATGAACTCTTTTAAAATTAAAATCTCTCTGGCTTTAATTTCAGAAGACAGGAAAGTATCTTGTAGTAGGAAGTGTTACTGGGAAGTTATTGCTGTAATTGGCTGTCTACACAATTTTTACTTGCCCTTCCTTAAGGGAATGTCTGCTAGACTAAATAAAATTTCAGATATTTCTATTGTTTGGGCTATGAAATGGATACTATCAGCTGATTTATGGGAATGGAATATAAGATAATGTGCTTTCTGGAATCTTCCACAATAATCATTCTGGGCCATTAAAAATAAAAAAAGCAGATGAGAATTTTGGTAAGACATAACAGTTAGGAAAATGGTTTTTGGTATTTGTTATAAATAAGGGAAGGGGAGAATGAAGGAATCACCAGATTAAATGTTTCTTCGCATTTTGCAAAAGCAAAGAAGGAATCTGCTTGGATAAAAATCAACCCTAAATGTGATCTCATCTTTTTCAGTTTAATAAATATTGACGTCTTTTTTCCTACTCACTGCTTTTTGCTTTTTCTTTCTCATTTTCGCTATTTGCATTTTATTCAGTTTGGGCAACAAATGAGATTGGTCAATATTCTTTGACGTTCAGAGATGTCTGACAATGCCTACAATTGTTAAAGATACAACTACTGCCACCAAAATCACACTGGGATATGTCATATTAATTTACATTTTCAACTCAGGTAATATCTCATTCCTTTCTTTGAGAAATCTTTCCTACTATAAAGAACTAACATGGCTTTATATCTGAAATTCTGCAATAATTTAACATTAAAGGTTACAGTAAATTGCCTGCAGTTTCCTTCCCCCTCTCTCTCTGCTAAATTGCACCCACACATGGTTAGCTGCTTCCTTCCACTGCAGCCAGGCAGTCCATAGGGAAGATAATTCACCTTTTCTACCTCCCCATGGAGAATCACTCACTGCAATGTCACTTCCAAGCATGCAACTGGTAGCTGCTGGCCATGAACTGTTATCACTTGCAAATAGCAAGTAAATGAGCTCCAGCATATTCAGAACTGTTGAGATATCTCAGTCCTGGATGTTTCAGCTGTGGATGTGAAGTGTCTAGGTTAAGGGATGCAGCTGCACCCTGTACTCCTGTTTTTACTGCCTCCGTACAATATTTCCCTGTCTACCCTGCTTTACACTAGTACAACATGAAGACATATTTTTAAATGTGTTACTTTGTCAAAGAAAGAGACATCTCATACTGTCTGAGCACCTTAATAACAAAAAACCCCACATGAAGTAAAGAGCGAGATCATATCACTGCAGCTAAAGTCCAATTAATCTGTACATAAAGGAACAAATGAACATGTCTAATAATGCCTGTAAATGTACTAAACATTTCTGGAAATTTCTAGGCCCTTTTTGTCGCACACTCCAGAAAGTCAAGCAAGTTTACCCACATCAACATGAATCATAGTGATGGGCAGGGAAGAGGTAGCAGAAACCACTTGCTGTGATGGTAACACAGCAAATACGCTGTAGGTACTCGGGATCAGAGCTCAGCTCTGTGCGTGCAGCAGGATGCCAGTCCCCCTCTTTGGGGGCTTGCAGAGCTGGCAACAGTTACAGCACTGGGCAGGAACTAGCAGAGCACAGAGTGACGCAAAAGACAAAACCATGGGAAAAGAAATATATTAGAAGAGTCTTTGGTTTAAGTAGACAGTTTTTGTCAAACTGTCAGCTCATGTAATTATATGAATAATTTCTTTTCAAACCACGACATTAACATTTTCCTCTTGTTCCTGCTGCAGTTTCTGTGGTATTATTCCTCTAGCCACAAGCAAGCATTTGATTAAAGCATATACCCAAGCAAGAAATGGCAAATCGTCTCACCTATAACAGAAACACATCCCAGTGGAGCAACAAGAGCAATGGGGGCGAATCCATAGGCTGTGAAATTGCCCACCTCTCCAAGCCCTAGGAGGGCAATCCCACACCACCATAGCTTGCTCGTGTAGTAAGGCTTCTGCTCTGCTCGGCAAACCAGTCGGCGATGAGCGCATTTCTAGAAAATTAATTATTAGGAACAGGCATGAATAGAAAGACTTCCATTGTGTTCTTATGTCTGACAAAAGGGGAATAATTAAGGGGGTTGTCAACTTCAAGTTGCAGGTGCATCGAGGTTTTCTTTTTAAACATGACTTTGAGCTTGTTGCTGCAGAGCTTTGTGTTAACTCAGTGCTGCTTCAGATGTGCTTTCTCAGCCATGGTGGAAAGGGCTGAAAAGTCAGGCCTCTGAATAAACCCAAAAAATGCTAAGTGAGTACTAGCTAGTGCTTCCTAGCTATCACCACACACATCTGTTCTTGTCTCAAAGCAAAGCTCAGCAGTTGTGCTCTGAATCTGGAAACACTCAAAGGCAGGAGACAGGGCAGAATCAGAACTGTGGCAACAAACTGGGACAGGAGGAACAGACAACAGGGTGTTCCTGTCCATGAAATCTATCCTCGCCAGAAATATCATTTCAAAATGGAAAAGGCAGCACTTAATCACATGTTCTGTAGGGAGGACTCTAAATTAATTAAATAGAATTTATGATTTGGCTACAATCTCCTGTTTGACCTTAGAAGGAGATCACAAGTAAAGCATTATTTTCTAAAGAAAAAACAGTTGGCACAGGTATAACATATACTCAAGTAATACTTCATCAACACTTCCTGGTACATGAAGAAGGTGTCATTGACACAAGTTGTAATTGTTTTCTCTCTGGCTGTACAGCAAGAACCTGTACATGGAATGGTAATTTGTCTTTGATCACACTGATCTTCTGAAATAGAGTCCAGGCAGTCTCCATCAAGAAAATGTCGTAACTGGGAATGATGCAATGTTTACCACATTAATTCTGCAGATTATCATTTCCTTTCTTAAATTGCTCTCCAGTTTCTCTGCACATGGGTCAAAAAAGGTGGGAATCAAATGATACAGTTATTACAGTACAAGTGGTGGTAAAAGAAATTTTTTCTCCGTCACTTGCTATCTGACTTTAGAAGTCTCCCTGCAGAGCCTGGGGAGGTTGTAAAGAATTTTCCTCATACTCTCATCCTTCTCTGTAGGCTACTTGATAGAGTATGGGCCAACAGCAAAGTCTATAACACCCCATAGTCCTAGTCAGTGCCCTTGTTGAGAAGATGCAGCACATTATTGGAGCTTCATGCTGTGGAACCTGTTCAAGGGATGAAATTCTAGGAAGAAATTTAGCCCTCCAAGGAGAAAAAGAGCAAAAGGAAATCAAACTCGAGACAGATGTTCTTCACAGTAACATCCAGGATTTTCCATTTTTATAAACAAGGAAACAAAAAAAGTCCAACAAAGATACAGATGAAATTAATATTAAATAATATTCAAATTATCACTCAAGAATACAAGTTTCTGCCAAAAATTAAATAGGACAAGTTTTTAACTGAATCCTGAGATGCGTTTTCACCCCAGAATCTTGTAGGATTAACTTTTGAGGGCATAGTGAGATTTAAAGATGTGAAGCGAACACAGGATGGTGAGCTCAGCAACTCCCCTACAGCCTTTGTTCTCCAGATGTCCATCTTCTCTGCACAGTAATGTGTGCAAATGGTATTTAGGTGGAGGCTGTTTATAACTCAGTTATAGCTGCTAGAGGGAGGAGAAGCAGGATAATGGACTGCATGATCAGAGAGGGACAGAGAATAAAAAAATTTGGCCTGCCCCATTAATAGGAGTGTGAAGATAAATGTTGAGATCTAGGGAAAGTCATTATTCATATTTAGAAGAATGGAGAAAAACCTAATTTAAAGGATAAAAAAATTCAGTTTAAACTTTCTGTCAAATGGCAGTGAGAGCTATTGGGTTTCCCTAACCAGCATTTAAAAAGCTGATCATTCAAATCCAGGAAGGGCTGTTATGATTATGGCTGTCAGCAGAAGTCAGCCTTTATGCCTCAGTACATCCCCTTGCGAAGCATCTACTTTGACATCCACTACCCTCAGCAGACAAAAGATGTGAAGTCTGAACAACCTCATCATTATGGCTAGACTGAATTTCCACTTCACTTTTCTTCACTTCACCTTTACCTTTCCACTTCAACTTCAGAGGTCTTCCTAGAGCCTGTCCTAGTGCTGTCACCACCAGCAGGCTGGAACTCATGTTGGAGAGGCAGCAGTCACCTCAACTTGCCTACCACCTCTGGCTAAACAGGTTTCTTTCTATGGGATTCTCCAGCTATGATGTTTAAAATAGGAGGGAACCACTGAAGAACCTTCTACCATTAATGAAGTGGGTTACTATGAATAGAAGATTTCATATTCCACAACTTTCTGTTTCATCCTTTACAGAAAAAGCAAGAAATAGCTTTATATGAGGCCTGTACAACTTCTAAAATACCAGCTAGCAAAAATACTTCTTCTGGACAATTTACACAACAATGTTTTCTGTGCTTTAAAAACTTTTGTTAGAAGACCTAAAAATACAATGAAGTCTACAAGATAGAGATTATAATGAAAAATTTAACTTTCTACTGAGTATGTGTTCTAATTATTAAAACAGAAAGGATTTTATAAATGACATCCCACAACCCTTTACCACAGTTGTAAGGGCAGCACCTCCCATTACTTTTATGATTTAAATAGTGTTTACTCAGATTATCTTAATTGCAGGAAAAAAAGCTAAATTGGTCAAAGTTGTTTTGGGGTCCAGTATTCCTAAAACCTTTATGTCTTTATGCATTTATGGAACAGGTCCTCAGGGAGCAGACTCAGAAAGAGGCCCTCTTTGATCTGCTGCTTGTCAACAGAGCAGATCTCATCACCAGTGTGGTGACTGGCGCCATCTTTGCCACAGAGACCACAAAATGCTCGAGTTTAAAATCTTTGTTGACAGGAGGAAAAGTGCAGCAAAACCTCAGCTCTGGACATGAGGAGAGCAGACATCAGGCTGCTCAGGGAACTAGTTAGAAAAGTCCCCTGGGAAATGTTTTTGTAGTGCTGGGGTCTGTCAGTGCTGGTCACTTTTTAAACATCACCTCCTAAGAACACAGGAGCAGCAATTCCCCAATGTCAGAAGTCAAGCAGAAGAGGCAGAAGACTGGCTTGGCTGAACAGGGATCTTCCCTTGGAAATAAGAGAAAAAAGGAAAGTGTGTGCCCAGTGGAAGCAAGGTCAGGTGACCTGGAAAGAATACAGAGATGCAGCTTGCCACTGTAGGGAGAAAGTTTGTGTGGCCAAAGCTCAGCTGGAGTTGAAGATGGCCAGAAATGTGGATGACAATAAAAAGAGATTTTTCAGACATATAATAGCAAAAGGTAGCATAGAAATAGCATCAGCCTGTTACAGGATGAGGATGGGCACTTCACAAACAGGGACATGGACAAAGCAGAGGTGTTTAAGGCATTCTTTGCCTCTGTCTTCAACAAGGATGACAGACCAAGGGGGTCTCAGTACCCTGAGCTGGAGGACCATGGCTGTGAGAATGATCAAATCCCAGCTAACCCTGAACTTGTTCAGGATCTACCGCTCCAGCTGGATCCCTACAAATCTATAGGGCCTGATGGGATTCATCCAAGAATCCTCAAAGAACTAGCTGATATAATTGCAAAGCCTCTCTCGATTGCTTTTGAGCAGTCTTGGGGATCTGGAGAGGTCCCAGCTGACTGGAAGCTGGTGAACATTGTCCCACTTTTCAAGAAGGGCAAGAAGGAGACCCTGGAAAATATACACCTGTCAGTCTCACTTCAGTGCCAGTAAAATAATGGAAGAGATTATTCTGGGACGTATTGAAAAATACCTGGAGGACAACATAGTCATTGGTCACAGCCAGCACAGCTTCATGAGGAGAAAGTTCTGCTTGTCAAACCTGATTTCCTTCTATAATAGGGTAACCCACCTAGTTGATCTAGGAAAGCCAGTTAATGTAATCTTTTTGGAATTCATCAAAGCTTTTGATACTGTCTCTCATAGTATCCTTCCTTCCTCCCAGGTTCAGTGGGACCACAAGTGAGTCGCAGATGGTATTTCCTTCTGGCACATTCAAAGGAGGAGGAGTTATAACCATTTCTTCTATTCCTGTATGATAATCACAGCACAGAACAGGTTGAGAGCTCCCAACAACTCCCAACTTCCAGAAACTACAGCAGGGCACTGCTAGATTACAGTTAATGAAAGAGAGAAGGTTTATTAAATGCAACAATTTTGCATTTTGAACTTCACCAAAACAAACTGCAATGTAACTACTTGCTAAATGTAAACAACTCTGAATAAAGAGAAACCATATCATACCTGTATATTCAAAGAGACACTAATGAGAAAATTTGAAGCAGCAGCAAGTAAAACTCCCAAGAGCTGAGTCTGCAAATCACAAAACAAAGAAATACAAAAATAATTATTAGTTTAAGAAGAACAATATAATGGTGGTTTTCTCATAGCACATTATAACCCAATCAAAATCAAATTATTCTACTTTTCAGTCACTGAGTTCATGCTGCAGTGAGTAAAGTGATAAGAAATACCTCTGCACATTTGTCTAGGGCTTAAGTAGTAAACAAGTGGAAATGGAAAGGGCGTGTCAGTGGTTTTGCTGTCCTTCAGTAGAACACCTTCTTAAATCTCATGAACGAAAAAACTAGGCAGGTTTGCATTGAAAACCACATACAGGGTTTTTTTCCCCCCAGAAAAGGGCCTGGTTTTTACATTATCCTGAAGGAAAATCATTATCAATCAAACCATTCCTATTGGAACACCATTATCTTATGTGTTAACATATCCACTATTTGACAGGGTAGCCAGGATCATAGGTCTCCTGACAGTTTCTTCAATGTATTGTGTTATTTCATCAAATAATTTCCTAATCAGACTGTCTAATTTTCAGTAAGATTTGCAGACTTTCTATGAAGCCAAGAAATTAAAAACATTCAAGCAGGATTCAGTATTTTGGAAAGCAGTCATTTAAAGATGCCATTTCAGCAAGGTCAAACAACAGGTACTTGATAGAGCTCCCTGTCCACTTTCAAAATGTTCTGACGCATTGCAAGCCATCCTAAGTGTATTAAAAACCCATTCAAGGTCACTTCTACAGAGCTATGAGGAGCCCCATTAGCTTGTAGAAAAGACAAACATACCATCAGTTTTTATAAACAAGGTCATGGTAATATAACCCAGCATAACAACTGTTTGCAGGCTGTAAAGCACCATCCAACTCTATGCTTCATGATACTTACCCAAGAAGGTCCCTGGACAACTCTGAACAGGCAGTGCCTACCAGCCACAGAGACTGTTACCCGTCAACATTTATAAGGAGCAACAAGTTGTCCAGCAAGCACGTGGGGGGGAGATTGTTGCCGTGGCTAGGTATTCCCAGACTAAGAAAAGGCATTCCCAAAAGTGTGAAGGAACAACAGCCTTATTACAAATCGATTATAATATTCTTATTTAAGCCAAACAGCAGAATCCAACCATTTCCAGCCCGTATGTTTCTGTAGTGGCTTAGAGTGGGCAGGAGAAGCAGACAACAGAACTGCTCCGAGTGAAGTGCTTGGCTGCCTGCCAGGTGTCACCAAGACATGACTGATGGGTGCAAGGGGATTCAGAGACAAGAATGCAGGAAGTGAGAGGGCTCACTCTGCTAACTATTACAGCATCAGTGCCACAACCTGGGTACAATAAGCGTTCAGTGAGAAGCATTACTCAAGAGTTCAGCCCATAGCTTCTGGTGCATGGCCACTGGAGGTCCTTCCCCTCTTGCATCGTTTCCTCAGGATCCTCCAGTGGGTGTTCCAGCAGCATGTTCTGGGCTCTCACACACACACTGTGTTTTTCACGCTCTGGGAACACATGTCACTGGAGCCAGTGGAAAGTGTGTGATGAGACATCTCAGCACACCACAGCACAGACGTCTCTGCTGAGATCAGCACTGTTACAGGGACACAGCAGCCTCCTTCCACTCTGGGGAAGTGCTGTCACATGGACACCACCCCAGCCTTGCAGAAGCAGAGGGGTTGGGTTTTGCTTCCTTATTCCTTAATGCTCTAGCATCAAATCCTGAGCACTGATCTTGCCCAAAGTTTGACAACTTCATCCTGCACACACAGCAGCTTCAAAAAACAGCAACTAAATAAAAACTTTTTTCTTGCTCCCGAAGACTTACTGTTTAAATGACAACATGCTCCCTTGTGAGGAGGTGGAGAAGTGGCCTTGTCAGCCTCATCATGAAGTGTTAAAGAAAAAGGAGACAGCAGGGAATAGAAAGCAGAAACTGCCACTTCATTTACCCCATCGTCTTATTGCACTTACATTAGTAATTGTAACAAATCCCCACTACTCCCAGCAGAGAACTCAGTCTCTCTGCGGCTCTTTTTCTTCCAGAGGCTGATCCTATAGTTATGGCTGCATCTCGGGATGCAACCCCTTGCAACTCCTTCCTCCCAATTTTCCACTGGGGGTCACAAACGCTGCTCAGGACTCAGTAGGCAACCAGCACTCCAGGAAGGAAACACCACTGATCTTAAGCCAGACCACAAAAGGGTCTCTATCCAGCTCTGGAGGTAAAACTTCAATGCAGCTGGTGAGCAGAGGATGAGGTCATGTGTTCCATTGGTCATTTAAAGTAATGTGCTAAATCAGATCCATGTGTGGGTACTGATGATGACCTGAGTGCGTGCCCCTAGAGGCTGTGAATCAAATCTCCAGCAGTGGGTTTCCAATGCCCTGCGTCATGGGTGTCCTCCCTAGAACAGCAACTGCTTTTGCACCACAGTGGTTGCTTCACCAGGTATGTGTGAGCTTGGCTCATATATCACTGTGGGACACATAAGATTTCTGTCATGATGACCAGCCTGTGTCTGAGCAGAAACCATCTTACAAATGTCAATTCTCTTCCTGGAGAATCACAGAATGGTTTGGGTTGGAAGGGACCTTAAATATAATTTAATTCCAGCCTCTCTGCCATGGGCAAGGACACCTTCTACTACACCATGTTGGTCAAAGCCCCATCCAGCTTGGCCTTGAACATTTCCAGGGATGGGGCATCCAAAATTTCTCTGTGCAAGCTGTTCCAGTGCCTCACTACCCTCATTGTGAAAAGCTTCTTCCTTGTACCTAGTCTAAATCTACCATCTTTTATCTTACAATCATTACCCTGTGACGCTCCTCTGTGCCTAACTTAAGCAACCTCCTAGTCTGTGCACAAGAAAAAACAGCGCATGTGTATGATCAACGCAAAAGTGTAGTGGCAGTCTGGGCTCAAATCTTACCCTCATAGCTCTGCTCATTTTATCGCAATGACCACATGGTTCACCTGAGCGTTGCTGTTGGCATACATACTGCACTGCCTGCTCCAGGCTGACAGGTGTTAATGAGCTCTGCTTAGCATGATGATAGCACCAGGCTTCCAAACGCAGGGCTGAACAGACCCCTAAAGATTGAGAGCAGAGTACGTTGCCCTAAGGAGGTCAAATATCACATGGATCCATTCAGGGAGATGAGATGAAGGTAAAGTAACACCATGCAGCTACAGCATGGCAAAATTGTCTCATGCAGGTACATACTCACACATTCTTATATTAAATAAATAAAGGGGAAAACACAGTAAAGAGGAAAAGTACATTGCAAGCATCTCAAATCAGAATGAATCCTAAATCAGCAGGTAATTTGTAAGGAACCAGGGTTATCGCATACAGCCGCACTCAAACAGAAGAGAAAAAATAGGATAGCATATCTCAGGCTAGTAAAACCACACACAAATGAAAGATGACCTGCAACTGGAGACAGATCACAAAATGGTTACGGTATCGCCCTAAAGGCCACCAGAGTCCTTCTGTTCTCATCTTATCATGTGAGAGGCTTCCTTATTTGTGCAGTGTCTGCCATTTAATATCCTTCAGAGACTAAAGGACTGGTGGAACAGCCAGTTTAATAAGTAATAAAAATGATATTCTCTGAGTTTCCAGTTGTGATATCCAGTTGTGATATCATCCGCAGCACTGCAGAGCTTCCCACACGTAAGTCTCAAGACAAACCTCAGTTGGGGAATTCAGCTGCAGACAACTTCAGATCCATGGTACTACTTCAGTCAACTAAGGACTTCTACAGGAAAGAGCTTTAAATATTCAAAACTGTTGGCATAAATTGCAAGTTTCTTCATCACCGAAACATCTGTCTGAGCATACAGGCCACTTTGTCAGACCCCAGATTTCAAACTGTTGACACATTCTTCCAGTGCTTCCAAATGCATGAGGCTTGTCACAGAAACATCTTGCCCTTAAGTTTTCCAGAAAATAAAAAACAATACAGAAATTTAATTTACTTCACCTTAATATGTTTTGGAACAAGCTGTGGAAGTCACCTATCCACTTTGAAGTCCTTTCCAGATAACCCCTGAGTACATAGACCATGGACTGACATTGTGGATCTGTCAACATTTTCCTTGGTGGCAAAATAGGCTTGACGAATGCCTTCCTCTGGCCTGCCACTCCCTCACTGCCTTGCTTAGGCACCTGAAATAATCCATCCAAAATATACCCCGTTACCATTATGTTCTTTATAAGCTACCTGCCAGTGTTTAACACTAAAGGTAGGTCAAAATTCACAATCCACAGGAAGGGTTTTAAGCTGGTGACCCTGTGCAGTTTGTCAAGGGTGACACTGACCTGCACAGGGGCTGCCGGAGGGAACAAGCTCAAGAAATGGCAAATTCGCCTCAAGCAAGGCACCTTCAGTGCTCACCTGGCATCCCCATCCCGGCCACATGAGAGTCCTGCACAAGCTGAGGCGTGGGCAAAGGAGGTTTGAACTATCAGTCAGGAGAAATCCATTTGCCACGTGGAGGGGCAGCACATTGCTACTCAAAATAAGTGAATGGGTACGGTCCTGCTTCCAGCACTCAGGCAGGACCTGATGCTTATTTACCAGAGCACCTTTTCACATCATTTTGAAAGTATTTTAAAATGATATTATACATGCAAAATCTCTATTTATTGTCAAAGTAAAATAAGGGGTTTATGGCAAATGAAATCTGTATCTTTGGCAATAATTCTAGTAAGTTTATCACTTGCAGACTAAAATCTGCATTGGAGACTCAGTTATATGGTGAAATGCAATTTATCCTTATTACATGAGTATTTTCCTAAAGCACATTAAACTGCAGTTGCCAGGTCTGTAAAATGAAAACTTAGAAAAAGGAACTTAACTTGCATTGACTAAAAGGTATATGCCATTATTTATGGAAACTTGCTATGGCTATAAATTGAACTGATGAGCAGAAAAAAACCTACACACTTTAAATGTCTGTTGTTGGCTCACTCATCAAGGCTAGTTAAACTGTTACTCCTATTTTTTCTTGATTTCTCTATGTATTTGTGATCTAAAGGTATTCCCAACAAATTTAATGGCATGTACTGTTTCAAAAGCTATGCACCATTTCCAATAATTGGGATTTTGTCAGACCTCAATGGATCTCATTAAAAAAAAAAAAGAGAAAGGGGTGGAACATGTTCTGAACTTCCAATTATGAGTTAACTCTGAAGCAAGAGGAATTCAGAGTCCTTAACAAAAACCATATTTTTCAAAGAGCTACCATGTGGAATTGGGAGAGGCTTATCATTTAGCTATTATTATTCACAGAGCTCTGGCTGTACTCAGTGCTTTACAGAAGTATAAATAAAAAAAGGTCCTTATTTCAATGGTTTTCATAGTGCTATTCATATACTCAGATATGGGTTAAGGTCCATATGAAGTACTGAAGGACAGCTGAAATAAGAGTAAAAAGGCAATTACCAGTGTGGGAACATGAAATGAAAATACATTTGATTTTTTCCTTGTGACGCAAAAGAAAAAGGACATTGTTCAATATATGAGGAGAGAATCAAAACATTTGGCATCATCTTTGTTAGGAATAGAGAGAGGAGACTTGGTAACTACCTCACAAATTTAAAATACATCTTTTTCCAGAAAAGTGACAAATTGCAAAGGCTGGAATGAGAGCCTGGTAAGTTATGAAAAGGTGGGGGAACTTGAGAGGATACAGCAACTATGGAAGTGGGACTCTTTTATTTATCTCTGAGTTTTAACCACTTTCATGAGATCCTATTTATATTCATCACACTGATTATTTTAATTAATATGCATAGCAGTTAACAAACCAAGCTGGAGAACATGAACTGTAAAATAAAGTAACTAAAGTAACTTTTTATATGCTTACTAAGGTTATATACAAACATATTCACCCACAGTACTGTTAACAAGCCTAGAATGATAGAGTTATTTAAATTGAAAAAGACCTCTAAGATCATTCAGTCCAACAATAATGCAGTACTGCCAAGTCCACCACTAAACCCTAAGGACCACATCTACACATCTTTCAAACACCTTCAGGAATGGTGACTCAACCTCCTTCCTGGGCAGACTGTTCCAATGTTTAAGAACCTTTTCTGTGAAGAAATTTTTCCTACTGTACTATTTAAACCTTCCCTGACACAACCTGAGGAAATTTCTTCTTGTTCTATCACTTGTTAATAGGGAGACAAGACTCACCCACCTCACTACAACCTGCTTTCAGGTAGTTTTAAGAGACCACTATGAGTAGCAATTTTTTTTCCTTTTTGAAGAGTTAAAACCAAACCCCTCGACTCCTAAATTTCAATTTCTTATTCTCAGGAATGAAATCTTAAAACTAGAAATAAGTGGGAGAATGGAGAAGGGGCAGAATGGATATTTACACTGTTTCTGTGAATAGCCTGTGATACTTTGGGACACTTTAGTTTCTGGGATATTTTGCTGCATACTCAAAGACCATTTCATGTTTTTAATAATGCCTGCTAGATTGCAAATAAAAACCTCTCAAATGACTGTATAAAAACATCAATCATATCTGAAAACATCTTAATAAAAAGATTTTCTCAAGTACCATCACATATCATCTCCATGGCAACTACAGAAATTACATACCAGGAAAAGCAAGAATAGGATTATAAACTTTTGTCAGTTTCCAGGTCCCACAGGAGAAACAGGGAGGCAAGCTAGCACTGCCTGACCAGCTTCTCCCACAAAATGGCCAGCTGGCTTGGGGATACACTTCTTTTGCTTTCCAGGGGCAGGCTTTCTGGATGTTCCTGTTTGACCCAGTCTAATTCCTGGTGTACAAGGTAAGGTCCAAGCCAGACCACTCCAAGCCTAGGTATATTAATCCCCAGAAGCTACAGTCTGCCTCACATTGAGAAGCTGTGTTGTTCCTATACTTGCTTAATGTGGCTCCCTTGGACCCCTAAACTGAGAGCCAAAGAGGTGATACAAGGCTTATGGGAAGATGGAGGCAAGCTCAAAAGGGAGCTATCTGAACAACTGAGTAAATAGTGCTGTTAAGTGTTACATCAGGCAGGGCAAGGCACAAGGAGTACTCTTGGAGAGATGTCTCTCTCTGCATGTACACACAAACATGCCTCCAAGCACAGATAGCTCATTCCCTCTTGTTATTGTAGTACAAGTCTCACTGAAGCACAAATGAGCTATTTCTGACTCTACCTCAATCAGAAACAGAAAACCCTGACAGAAATGTAATACATTATTTACCAAATCCTCAAAAGAATTTTTATATAAAATTCTCCCTTTACCAGTTGAGAGGAATGGCATGTCTCTTCCAGCATGCACTCTCCAGTATCACTTTCAAACAAAGGCAGGCTTGTCTCCCATTCTGACTCAAATAATCTTCTGTTAGCTGTAACTAGCCCTTCCTTTGATCTTCACAGAAAATGCTGCTCCAAGTCACAACCTGAGTGAACATGCTCAGTTGTTGAAACACGGAGTCACATATGTCAGACAGGTATAAACACAGGCAGGAAATCACAATGCTTACAAGCCAGTGGCATTTCAGAAATATTCTAACAAGACTAACAACAGGGGAGGGAAAAAAGAACAGACCTGACTGCATTTAGAATGAAGTTGGATCCATCTGTTAAAAGAATTACTTGATTTTATGGCAGGGGAATGAGCAGCCCAAAGGCCCTTCCAGTCTGCTGCTCCTGCAGAGGAGGGGTGCTCTGTAATCATTCCTTGCTTTCCTTCCTGCACCTCTTGCACTTGGCTCTCCTAGTTTCATTTCCAGAGAGAGTGTTAATCATTTACAGATAGTTCCTAACGCAAAAAAAATGAGTGGACTCCAGAAGGCAGAACCTTCTGCTTAGCAGCATTATTCATTTAAATATAAACAACTGCTAGATTATCAGTGATGATCTAAAAACAAGAGGTCCTGCACTCTGAAATATTCACACGTATGTAGATGGGTACATACACACACAAACACTCTGCTGGATGCTTTTTAATTTGCAGATACTTATGTTCAAAACTGTAAGATGTAAATCTTGAATAAAAAAACTCTAAAGAAATGGTCTCACATTCAAGTTTCTTGCAAGGGCTTGAGATACAGGTAGCAGGCTGGTGTTCGCTCAGCTGTCTCCCTGTGACACATTACAGTTGGACATTTGGACATTTTACTACAAACTGTAGTTTACTGGTTTAAAGTATAAAAGTATTATTAGCATTTTGCAACTCATGGCTAATGCTGACATAAAGAGTAGGTGTTTAGCTCACAAAAATTCAAAGCATCTACTTCATAGCTGCTTTCTGCAAGAGAAAACTAAGATCAGTGTAGCTGAATGATCCATTCTATGTACCTTTAACACCTTTTAATGCGCTCTGTTGTACTTACAGAGATAACAAGGCGGTGATGCTTTTCCCCCTAGTTTTGAGTATTGTTGGTCTTTCAGCAACTGTATCTCATGTGGATTCTCCAATATAGAACTTGCTGTCTTTTTTTTTCTGGTATTTTAGCATTAGTATAGGATATAATGGTATGTATGATATAACTTCTTCTTGACAGGGATTACTATGGAAATGGGGTCAGGAAGTTAAATTCCTTCTCAGGAATTAAAGAAATGAAGGAGAACTGAGTATTCTTTTCATGAGCCAGATGCTATTATCTCTCACATGCATGCTTTTTAAACCATGCACTGCTCTTCAGTTTGTCCTGGCAGTCTCTGATGTGTAGTTATCACAGCAGCCAGCAGCTCAGCCTCACACAGCTGGAGCCACTCTTCCAGCAAGATGGGGGAGAAAATTGGAAGGGTAAAAGCACAAAAAATTGTGGGTTGAGATAGAGACAGTTCAATAGATAAAGCAAATGCTGCACGAGAAGCAAAGCAGTATCAGGAATTCATTCACTGCTTCCCATCAGTGTGTAAGTCTTCAGCCATTTCTAGGAAAGCAGTACTCCATCATGGGTAACGGCTACCTAGGAGGACCAATGCCAAATGTCCCCTTTTTCCCTTCTTTCCCCTTCTTTTTATGCTGAGCATGACACCATATGGTATGGAATATTCCTTTGGTCAGCTGGGGTCAACTGTCCCAGCTGTATCCCATTCCAGCTTCTTGTGCACCCCCAGCCTACACTACACTGATGGGGCAGTATGAGAAACAAAACACACCCTAATGCTATACAAGCACTGTTCAGCAGCAACTAAACATCCTGATTACTAGCAATACTTTTTTCATCACAAATCCAAAACACAGACCACACAAATTACTATGAGGAACATTAACTCTGGCAAAAACCAGTACAATAGTCAAGAGACGGAGCAAGAGTTTTGATCAGGTGAAAGCTGCTATTATTTGTTTGACTGAAGCTTCTACAGATACTACAAGCTGTGCTCTTGGTCATCTTGACATGATGACTGAGTCACTGCTTCATGATAACACAGACACTGAATGATATAATGTTCATGGTGCTTTAGTCACTACTGGAAACAAAAGACTGTTACTGAAAGAGAGAGAAACAAAGGAAAGAAAATAATGTGATAAGAAGTCAGTAACTACAAAAACCTTGTGACAATTACAAAGCAGGAAAAAAAACCCCAAACCACAACAATACCCCCAATAAAAATGGAAAAGAAACATTAAAAAATAGTAGGTTAGAGTCATAAAGCAAAGTAAATGGAGTCACGATCTATTTACTCCCAAGCTGGAGCCCAAAAAATTAAACTAGGTTTTAACTGGGAGTTAACTGTGTGGGTACAAGCCTGTTATGTACACAAACCCCATATTTTGGTTGCTTTTCACAGGAACATCTTTACAGTGGAGATATCCTTGGCTGTTGAAGAAAAAGGCTTCAAGTGCAATCTGTATCAGCTGGCAAAATTACTTCGTTTTGAGCAGGACGGCAGTCAAGTCATTGAACGCGTTAGCTAGGACTCTGCTGGAGATTTCAGCTCCCATGAGGCTGATTTAGTTCTAGGGAATTAAGTGTCAGCCAGAGGTAGAGTTGTCCACAAGGGGATATGAACTTCCATGTTACTACTTCACCTCAGCCACCATGAAGTCCTGTCCAAGGAGCCAGTATGTGCTTTGCTCTGACCCATTGTTTTCGTGTGTGGAGGGACTTCTTCCAAACCTTGCACTTCACCATAGGCCTCTGCATTAGAGGGTTGTTTCTGCAACACACAGCAGGATACAAAGGGGAATATAGCCAGAGAGTCGCTGTGTGCCTCATCCAAGAGTTAAACCTTAACGATTCCGTGATTTCTCTTTATCATAGTTCCATAATCTCTCTTCATTTCCCCGTTATGGGAAAAACAGTTCATATCACCAAACGAGGCCAAAGCTTCTAGCCTAGATGATGTAAATCAACCATGAACGTCATTGAGGGAAAGGGAGTTACACCGGTATAACCTCAGTTTAAGAAGAACACATCTGTTTAGGTTGATATTGACTATTTACTTTTGAGTACACTGCAAACATCCCTTTCTTAAGAGCTCTGCTCCAGGCCTGGTGCTGATTCACACATCAATGGGCTGTTCTCTGAAGCTGCTGGCCACGTTTCAAAGTCCGTATTAGTCAAAGAATGGAAAGCACATCTCCCAACTGCTCACATTAGTGAATGCCATTCTTCTGGGACAATCCCTGTTGACATTGTAAACATGAGCATAACAGTTTATACATCTTACCAAAATTCCACATAAAATAATCACAGTCTCCAGTTACCAGGTTAGACAAAGGTCCTCACCTCCCTTACGACTGAAGTTCACAGTCTGCAGTTTGTTCATGTTTCTAAAGCCTTGTTTTTTGAGTTGCGTCAAATTTCTACTTGAGTAATTTGTTTTCTTTTGATTCCTTCAAACAGGGCTTAATCAGATATGGCAGACTGTTGGAGACAAGCAAGGATAAGATTCAGACATCTTTTTTATCGATGCCCAAAGCAGACTTCAAGACCATAGAAAAAGAAAGATCATACTTAAGCTCCAAAGAGCAATGAAGTCTTTGGATCACAAAATCATAATGAGCCAGAGTTACAGGTGTGATTTTACATGAAAGACAACTTTTATTTTAATAATTATATCAATGACTATTTTCCTGTCAGTTTACCCAGACAAAATGCTTCATTGAGGAGCCAAATGAGTGCTAGGGCAAATGAACCAGAAGAAGCACAGATTCAAGGTGGGAGCAACACCACTGCTTTGTGCGACAGCAGTGTCCTAGATCCACACAGCAATCTCATGAAACCTTAGGAGCAGACAGGTGTTGGTATGAGCAGCCAGACTTTCACCCTACATCACTGCAACTCACAGACATGCTATGAGACTCGAAAATCAACACAGTGGCCACAGCCAATTTAATTTAAAGTCCATTAGTTGTAGACTAGTCTAGAAGATGGGAACAGGAAGTGCAAAGCACTACACTGAGCCAGGCACCTCCAAAGCAGCATAGGGATTTAGATTCATCCCATGCCTCGTCTTTCCCACTCAATGATGACTAAGGGAGGAGGAGTACCTGCTCTGCTGGCTCCATAGTTTAAGCCCTCAAGTCGGTGGCTAAGCTGGATATCAGATACAGCCTGCACTATGCACCCCATCTTTCTGTAACATACCATTTTGAAGCAGTCCAAAGCAAAACTAAATTCTGCACTAGGTAGGATATGTGTAATTAGTGACTCAAGTGTCTTTGCATTTGTCTTCTGCACCCCACTTTCTGACAAATGACTAGTAGTGTAATGTTCCTTACTGCCTAGAAATTTCGTAATTAACATTCTCAAACCTCTTAAAAGAGATTAGTATAATTACAAAGCTCCTGTTTAACTTGCTGTCACCTCAATCATCAGTAAAAAAAAGAAAAAATTCAAATGCAAATGTTCTTTAACATCCTCAGAAAAAAATTAAAACTCATTTTACCATAGCATCTGCTGAGAAGAGAAGCATTGAAAACAGTCTAAGATTTGTGAAAAATAGCCCAGTGAGAATCAGGCAACAGATACTCAGACGAGCTATAGCTGGTGCTTAGCACAGCCCTAGCTCTGCAAAAGCATTCATTTTCAGTGTCCTGGATGAGGCGTCCAGGAAGAGCTACCAAGACTTCTTCAAAATGAATTTTAAGGTATCAGCCTAAATAAAACGGTTTTGCTCACCAGCTTCTGTTGTCTGTCAGGCTAGGAAACATTCCTGCAAGCAGCTCTGCCAGCAATGCTGAAGAGAAGGAGATGTCCAGAATAGATGGACTGTGAGCTCTCCCATCATCTGCATTTGCTTGAGCCTGTGTGCCCCAAGCTCAGAACGTGGAGCTGGGTTGGTTTGCTGTTACCTGCTGCCCAGCACCATGCTGGGCTTGGCAGGGAAACTGTCACAGGCACATGACTCCTTCCAGGCCTTGTAGAAGGAACCCAAGCAGGGCAGTACACACACACTAGAAAATTCTGTTCTGGGACCCAGAGAAGTGCCTGGTTGTGAGGAAAGAGACAACTCTTAATTAAATTAAAAATTAAAATAATTTATTGAAAACAGAAAAGTTTAAAAATTACAAAAAATTAGAAAAATATAAAAATTTGGGATCCTATGGCTCGGTAGATGGTATGCCCCAGGAGTGCAGGGATCTGAGATCTTCTGGCTGGGACAGCACTGGACCTCAGGTAGAGAAAAAGGACTTGCAGTGCTCAGCTGACTTGTGGCTGGTCCAAAAGTCAGAAAAAGTTTTTAAAGGCTCCTTAATAGGAGTAAGGCTTTTAATGCCCAGCACTGATGTCCACCACAGCTAGCCTGGAGACGACTCTCCCAACCTTCTCCCCCCGCTCTGAACACCCTCTCTGGCTCTCTCTGAACTTCTTGAGGCCAGTCTCGTTGTTTTTATAGTGTCTTTGCTCCGCCCTAGCCTGCCCACAGCCCGCCCCTTCAGTTTAAAGTGATTGGTGCTTTCCCTTTGATAGATCATCTCAGTCCACCAATAGCGCATCGTTGTCAGAGGGGTGGTATCAGTTGAGATAAGGGTGCTAAAATGCCCTCATTAAAATTAAGGTTGCCCTGGAGCTTGCCTGCAGGGTAATGGTTGAGGAGCTAAAAATAGCTGCTGGCTGTTAGAAACTGGGGTTTTGAAGTTAGCCTTTGGATTAAGGTACAAAGTAAAAACACTTAAAAAAATATTAAAATACATCCAACACATCTTAAAACACTTGTAAAAGCAGACAATGAACATAGGAAAGATAACTCTTATGGTGTACAGGTGGTTTAAAGTTTGAGAAGGGAGCATAAGTTGGGGATTTTTAACTGGGGAATTTCTAACTGGGAATGGTGCAACTCTCTTAATAAACTACTTTGAACAATTGAAAACATTGATAATGGAACTTGGTTTTTGTACCTGGGCTGATGGGTTAATTTTAACATTCAAATTTAAAAATATTTAACTCAGAATTAATTGATTAAAACACTTAATATGCAAAGACCAAACACAATTAGAGATTTCATGTATGACACTGGCAGAAACCAGATAAGCAGGTCACTCCTCAAGCAGGCTTACAAAACTGCATACTGCCTCCAGTCTTTGGGCTATTTTCCCACTGTTCCAGACCTGCTGCCCCATGTCCAGCCTCTTCTGTGTTCAGAGGTATAAACAGCTCCATGGTTTACTCCCACTCTGCTTGCAGTGGTTGAGGGAAAAAACCCTGTATTTCCCTATGGATGTTGAGAGCTGGGATGATACAGACATGTTTATAGTACTGTGCAAAGGGACAGGCAAGGGGTATGCTCTCCTCTACTTATTTCCCTTACCTTTGAGCAATGAGTAAGTTCCCAAGCAGCAGCTGATCTCTTTCTAAGCTGGAGGCTGCAGTCTGTAAGCTGTGTGTTCGTTTCGCACCAGAGATGTGATCTTTACATCTGCAGGGATGGTTGATGTTCAGCAAGGCAGAATAGGTGTATGAGGTTGAAGAAAGATATGGGCAACACTTTCTAACCAGTGTTCAATTTTGCCTTCTCATGTCAGCTTCTTGGTCACACTAAAGCTAATCAGAACACAACCCTCAGCAGATCAGACCTACAGCTCTGACAGAGCCTGAGAGCTTGTGTGCAAGCTGGCTCCGTTGACAGTCCTGCTTTTATGAGGCAGAGCCACAAATTCTTTTCTAGCAGAAACTAGTTAAATGGGCACTAAACCTTGGCAAGTTGCTGGATTTTTGACAGCAGACGAACAACAGAAAACTGTGCAGTGCTTCTTCTTGCTTCTAGCTGCAATGGGAATATAGGTGATTCCATCTGAACACAAGGAAGAACTTCTTTACTGCGAGGCTGACAGAGCACTGGAACAGGCTGCCCAGAGAGGTTGTAGAGTCTCCTTCTCTGGAATGATTCAAAAGCCTTTTGGACACAATCCTGAGTAATGTGCTCTAGGGGGCCCTGGTTGAGTGGGGAGATTGAACTAGAAGATTTCCAGTGATTCCTTCCAACCTTACCCATTCTGTGATCACGTGCTTCATTGTGACATTTAAGTTTTGAATTCCCCTATGAGAGATTCAAAGAGGTTGCATTTTAAAGGCTGAGCAAAGTCCTCTTCCCAAGTTTTGATTTATTAGGGCTGAAAATAATATATATTTCCCTAATACCTAAAAAATGGTATGCATTTTCTCCCAAACACATTTCCCAGTAAGATAAAGGAAACAAACTGTGTGAACTCTGAAATCTGATAGGTAGAGGACAAGAGGATGAAATAGAGTCAGTGTTTTGGTACCCTTGTTTGCTTTCAGTGAACAGTTTTAGACTAAAGAGCTGGGGGGATGGTTTTGAACTGGAAAAACTTCACTGCAGTCTTCACAGATGAGTACACCAGCAGAAAGCTGGGTGAGGACGTTTGCCTCTACTTTCCCCATGCTCAGGGACTGGTTTACTGATTAACCTGAAAAAGCTAACATCTGCAGTGCATCAGGGAGCAGACTGGAGACTGAGGTATCCTACAGAGACTGAGAAAATAGCATTAAAAACCCCTACAAAACACTTGAAGGGGGAAAAAAACTTAGGAGGGTTTGCCTTCACCTTTAACAGCCTTTCTCTTCCTTCTTGCAGAGGAAAGATGTCCTGATTGAAACCCACCTGTGCTGTGGCCATGCTGCCCTTTGACTCCCACCCACACATCCTATGGACACCTTGACTTGCTCTAGAGCTTTTCCTAATTGAAAGCCATGGCTGGAAATGCCATTGCTTAAGTGTTCAAAATACCCTGGTGAATGTTTGTAGGGATGTACCACAACAACATTTTCGTCTGGTGATGGTGCCAGCTAAAGAGACCTTCACTGTCTCTAGGGTGCTTCCTAAGCCAAGGCAAATGGAGAGAAAATCTTTCTCTCCATGGAGACAAAATCTTTCTCTCCATGGAGACAGCTCCTTGCCCTCCTGCCTTGGGTCCCTCACAGCACAGGTGAAGCAGCCCCCACGGCATCAGAAGTACCAGCAGGCATTGTGCTGCCACTGGAAAAAAACAAGACCAAATGATGCTCTCACCTTGCTGAGGCTAGACATCCAGCCCCTAGTAAAGAGGGGTGAGTTGGAGCACTGAAGATGTTCTTCTTGAACAGAATGAGCTAAAAACCTCAATTGTGGCATTCCACACAAAATCTAGATTTCATCTATATGATAGAAGGCAGAGTAGAAAGACCTCTGCAAGAATGTGTTTAATCTGTGGGATTTCTCATCACACCTGATATCAGCCACAGCCGCCCGCTGATGAGACCACACAAAGGATCAGGCACATACTCATGCTTGACAGGCTGTGATACACTGTGAGGGGGCAAGAGGCCACAGATCCATCTGAAGGAACTGTCAGCATTGTCAACCCCTAAATACAGAGCAGAAATTATTTATTACTACAATGCACAAAATAAGACAATCTTTCAAGGTGAGTGTCTGGGCAGCCAATAATAACTCTGAGTCTGTGAAGTGACAGGTAAAGAGGGAAAAAGAAGCAGAAGTGAAATAAATTTCTACCTCTGGCTCAGCTTCTGCAATTGAACGACTACACACAGTGTCCACACACAACAGATATGTGAAATGCTGAGTTACAGAAGAATTGTTAGGGGCTCTGAGCAACATGGTCTAGTGGAAGTTGTTCCTGCCCATGGCAGGGTGTTTGGAACTAGCCAGCCTGTAAGGTCCCTTCCAATCCAAACTATTCTATGATTCTATTACATCTGAGCTCTCAGTGACTGTTCTCACCCAGCTGTTTTCTCCTTCTCTGATACAAAGTCAAACCAGGATCAATACTGTAGATAATAATCTCAACTAATCCTGAAAATTGTTTTTGCCCATAAACAACAATATTGTAAATAAGCAAAAACCTATGAGAAGTCCTGAGGGAAATAAAGATGTATTACACTGAGGCAATTACATACACTTCCTATTAAGCAGACAAAGCCCACATGTTGTGGCTTCTTACACTCCTTACTCCAGCAGACACAAAAAATATTACAATATTAGTTTGCAGGAAATACTTCAGGTAACTAAGTACATATTTCATCAGATTTTACTGCACCATTAAACACGCTCATATCCTGTAACATACCATGCCTATACAGGGAAGGCTGTGGGAGCACGGGCTTGGGTGTTGCTGATTTCAGAGATGCAGTTCCTCAAGCAGTATAAACCAAGCTATATCCATGCTGATGCCAAGGAGAAATCCTATCTCCACCTTTTTTTCCCCATGACCGTGTGGGCCCCCTTCTACCCTTATGCCAACAGCTAGCATCCAATCAGCCTGATCAGGGACCTTTCAGGAGAATAATCCCAATTAAAACAAAAGACAAAGAAATGTAAAGCCAGCACAAAGAGGCATTATACTACACAGCCACGTGGACACAGCCACGTGGTCACAGCCACTTTAACTTTTTCCAGGGAGCTGAGTGTTTACAAATATCATTTAAGACTTACTCTAGTGCCATGGATTTCCCTAAGGAATGTGTCAGATCTGCTGCTCCTGTGTAGATGTGCCATGTGGCACCAGGCAACTGCAATTGGCAGCCACGCCAAGCCAGTCATGTCTAGGAGCTCTTGAAAGAGTATCTCACTCTTTCACCTCCTGATGGGGTTGAAGGGGCTGAAAAATACTCCCTGAAAAATAACTCACCTCAGCTGTCCTGGGATGTTTCCAGGCAGATCAGAACCAGTGCAGTTATGGTCTCTTGTAGAGGGAGAAAACAAAGAGCTCCTTTTCAAACCAAGAGGACAAAATGACCTCAAGGAAAGGGGAAGGGAAAGAGCCCCTGTGTGAAGACCTGAAACTGGGCTGATCCACTGAATCACAGCCAGGATAGCCATGAATGGGAGGAGGAAATTGTTTCTGAGGCTTCCAAAAATGTAAAATGTGAAAATGGGGGTGGACAGAAGAATTTAACTGTTGGAAAAATTAAGGTTGGCATCAACACATGACCCATAGTTACCCATTTCTGCTCCAAAGCTACAACTAAAGTAAAAAAAAGAACAGAGTATCAGTCTCACACACAGACACCCAAGCAGCTCTAAAAAATTATTAAGGTCTACCCAGAAAACCACCATGTTTAAAAAACAGCAACACTCATGCAACAACCCCAAGGAGTACAGGAGCAGGGCTGGGAGGTTTGCCAAGCAAAAAAAAAACCCCACCTTGACATGCCAGGGTGGGTGAGTATCCCCATGCCAAGGGAATTCCCTGTTGCTGCCATCCTCTGGCAGCCGTGCAAGCTCGCAGCCTTGGGACCATAATTCACAAACCCACAGTAAAACCACTGGCTCCACGTTCTTGTCTCCCAATAAGAGAACCCAGCTCTGGTCCTGGGAAGCACTGCCACCAGCCATCAGCCAGGAGTCCTCCTCACCAGGGAGCTGTGCACAGGAATTCTCAGGTTTCCTTTGCTCTGAGAACATGGGGCTGAAAAATGTGTCCTGCCAAATGGCTATCCACCCAGTAGCAAATGCAGAATCCACAGCAGAAAGTTTTTGGGACTTTCCTCAGGCCATCAGCTGCTACTGAGCTGCTCCTAGAGAAAGGAGAGCAGGTAGTTGCAAGTCATTTTATGCACAATTTATACCAATACTTTACATTGTGAAAAAGTGGTTTGCCTCTTATGCAGAGAAAATCAAGGATGGTGGGTATCCTTCCATGCCTTCTAGTTTGTGAAATAAAATGCAGGGAAAAGGTAAAGGGTTTAATGTACCTCCAATTCATTTTTATTGTTAGCAGATGCTTCAAATTGCTAGTTCTCAGGGACTGCTTCAGCCTCTCTTTTGCAGTTGCCTAAATCCATTGTCAGCACTGACTGTGACAGAAACACAGATGACAAAACCCAGTGATGCTCTAGCACAGGACAGCACAGCTCTGCCCAGTTCCTATGCAGAAAGGACTGCTCAGAGGGGGAAGCCAGGCAGTGCAGACTGAACAATGGGGTGAAGAGGAGCAGCGCCAGCAGCAAACAGGTGCTGGAATGGGGCTCTCCAGAGGACACAGGGAAGAGGCTGAAATTAGTACCCCCCCTCTCCGCAAGCCCTCTTGTTCCTGGGCCCCACCATGGTGCCGCACGGTGGGCACTTACCTTGTGTGTGCTGTACCAGGGGCCAGAGAGGGGCCCACTCCCAGTTCCCAGTCCCCCAAAGGATGCATTCCAAGATGCCTGGGATGATGTCCATGTCCCTGCCCTCAGGCCCCAGCCACTGGCCATGCCATGCACTGTCCCACCAGTGGGGAGGGGTGGCTCTGAGAAGAGGCGAACAGGATGTGAACGTGGCACTCTCTTCCTGGTGTGGGGAAGGCTGCACACACGGGTCACTCTGCATGCAGGCGTGTGCCACCAGGGCTGCAATGCTGGTGTGCACCTGGACTCCCTCAGCAGGGGAGCAGTTGTTGCATACGAGGAGAAGGGGAGCTTGACAGAAGGTTTTGCTGCTCCTTCCAAGTGCATTCAGGTGCCTTTTTTTCTGTCTCTGGCTTCCCCAATGCCCCACCCTGCTCCAAAGAGGCAGCCTGGGAATTTAACTCCTTCAAATCAGTGCCTAAATCTAATGCTTAAGAATTAATTCCTCACTGCTAGATTGCAAAAGTTAGAAGTTGTTGTTCCCAAAGGCAGATAGCCACTTACATAAATTCTTATGTTCTGTATTTTTCTCTCGTAACTATTTCCTGATTAGTTTCTTCGCAGAGACTTCGAACAATGGGTTTGTTCCCATGAATAAAGTCTGTGGCTTTATTCATTAGTTCTTTTAGTTTTGGTTTAATCATTTAAGTTCTTCTGGGTTAAACAACAACTAAACAAGCTCATTAAAAGGAGAGTAGAGCTAGCAAGGTGGGAGCTTGGCAGAATTACGTAAGAGACAGAAGCAGGCTTCTAGAGAAGCATAAAAAGGAATATTTAGACACCACATCTTCAGGCTTCGGACAATACAACTGCTTGCAATCCAGAGAGCTCATGCTGTACCTTGGAGGAACTGACTTGTACTAGTTCATTCCATTGCTTAGCTAGGCTTGAAAACACCCAAAGTCCTGACAATTATTGCAGCAGAGGAGGGTCAGTGGGCAGTTATTCTGCTCCCTGGTACAACAGTTTTCTCCTACTCATAAGAAGAACTGGCATCGATTGCTTAGTCCCAGTAGGGCCCATGGTCCTGCCATCCGCAAGATGCATCAAGAGAGAGAACAAGTCAGCATGTAGGAGAGCAGGCTGGGGACAGAGCTTCCAGCAGGCAAGGAGATATGATCCCTAATAGAAATGAGGAGCAGCAAAGCTGACTGCCAAGAAAGAAATGAGGATATAACCCCTCAGTATGATTAATTTGGTCAAAAATAGAAGAAACACACAATTACAGGAAAGAAACTGTAGTTAAATTAATACTTTCCAACCTGAATGCTTAACGTCTTAGCCACAAGGATGTTATTTGAATCCAGACAGAAGGTGATATAGAAAAGGCAGAAGTGGCAAGGTAATGCTTCAGTGAGATGATGGTATAACCTCCCAAAATACAAAATCTTGCCTTAGAACAATAAATGTTTTGTTCATGTATGTGGCCTAACTTGAAATACCAGTTTCTGTGATCACAGCTCCAGTGAGTCCTTTGTAAATATTGGAATTAGTTGCAACCATGTATATATAGGTACACTGGAAAAAAAACAGCTCCAGTATTTCATGGCTGTGTAAATTGCTGCAGACTATTTTTACAGTGTTGTGTAATTATTCTCCGCAGTCTAAGCTTACATTATAGAAAAAAATTCTAGGCAATCTGGGTTATGGTTGCAAAAAAACCAGTGCAGTGAAACTGGAGTGTAAACTGCTGCAATGATATTTGCCCTGTCTAGAGAGAGTTGAAACAATAGCCCAGAGGGAAGTGTGAAAGGACCCATTCTTCTAACTGGAGCACTAAACTGGAAGTCTGCTGACAATTCAAGTGTCAACATCAGCTACTTCAAGGCAGATCATTTGAGCAGAAACACCAGGCTAATGTTCTTATTTGTCATCCTCAATTTGCACTTGTTGTATAGCAGATCCTGGGGTGAAGAGGAAAAAGCAGCAACGATTGTCAAAGGTTGCTGAGCTGAGGAAAGTTCTCCCATTCCTCACCTTTCTTCATACAGTCACCTCTGCCTCAGCTCAAAATGGGGAGCAAAGAGGTTGATGATCCCCCAGGCTGGAGTGGAGAAATTCTCTTTGGTAGCCAAAGGCCACAGTGGTCCCTACCAGCCTGCCAACGACCTTTGCAGTATGGTTCTCTGTTGCCAAAAATGCCCAGATTGGCAGGAGATTGAAAAGGAGTGTAAGGGGAGTTGGAGGAGAGGAGCAGCCCAAAATACCTCTTGAGGACAGTTGCTGTTGTTTTGCTTCATTCTTGTTGGTTCACTGCCTAAAATACAAATGTGACTGTGGTTTTCTCTTACATAAGAAAGCTATTGGAACAGGTTTTCTGTAATGCTGTCTACATGGTGCCGTTGTTGAATTGCTTTTGAAGTTCATCTAGCAGTGACAGATCGTTGTTCCACAGCTGGGTCCAGACATACCCACTTAGTCTAAACGTGCCAGGGGCCCTTATGGCATGCTTTGGTTATTACAGAACTCTGATAGTCTTGCATATACAACTGCTATTCAGTTATTCAGATTAGTTTAACTTTTCTTTACATTGTAACCTAGCCCTATTAACATAATAAAGAATATTTTAAAAACTATTTCTGCTCAGTTACTGCCCTCCATTAGGGAAAACGACTAACTATGTGCAAAAGTCCCTGTACTTGTGCATTTTTTTTCAGGCTAAAAGTGATGCTGACGTGTTTGGCATAAAGGTATTAAGTCCTTAGGACTGATTCCTGAAATATCCTGGGGAAATGTCCTGTGAAGTGGAAGCAGAAGATGGGATCTGCAGGATGTTTTAGCTGAGAACATTACTCCCAGTTTTCAGTGGCGCACAGCTGTGCTGAAAGTTTGTGCCCAAAGTCAAGTTCCGTTTGAGGGTCCTTCAAATCAGGGGTGTCCTCTGCCAGCTGGGCCAGCAGAATAGACTCCAGCCACTTCAAAAACATGGAAATATAAGGTGTTCTCAGAGGGTACTACAACACATTAACAGGGTCACATCACTGGGGATATGTGCAGAATGCACCATATACAAATCTCTGTGTATTTTTGGTTGTTTTCTTGTAGACTGAGATTGTGGAAAAACTGTTATGGAAAACTGCGGTAGCTCAAAAAATACCTTAAGCAAAGTATCTTCAGAAAGGTGAAGATTTGCTATTGCTGGATCTGTCTGTTTTTACACCTGGACAAAGGCAACAGAAGTGCAGATTTGTGTCTCTGTGGTGGCTGAAGCACATCAGTATCAGAACAGGACTGTTTCTCCCTGTGAGTAGGACTTCGCTCCCTTGAAGTTGCACACAGTAAAAGGTACTACCTGTGAAGATGGAGTAGATGCTGCTTCAGTTGGTTTGTTGAAAAATCTCAGGGCTAGTTAAATGGAGTAATCTGCAAGGGGGCAGTCTTTGACTCCTCTCATTCTATTGCCAGTCAACTTTGGGTAGAAGAGAAGGGAGTTAACAGCCTTGGAGATTACATCCACCTTCTCTAGCGCTTCCCATCAAATTCTTAACACTTGGGTTACTTCTGAGCAATGGAGGTGCAAGAGACTGTTTTGGGTGTTAATTGAGTGGATTCCCTCACTTGAATGCTGCATTTCTATCTGATATTCTTGGGCCAAGCATTGGTTTCTGTTAACAATAGATAATGTTCCTCTGTTTGGTCACAAGGATTTGGAGACTGCAATGGGTGCTTTGTCAGCCTCAGGTTCAGCTGATCTGGGACAGTGCCCGAACTGCGTGTCTCCCTAGCTTGTATGACATTGGGACCTCATAAACCAACAGAGTAGGCAGTTTCCTACCCCTGGTTGCTTTAGTGTCTGGAAGTCATCCATGAAGAGCTTGACCTGGCACCCCCTCATTTGGGATACTCAATGCACTTGGGTGTCTGAAGAAGAAATAAGAGGGCTTTTCATGTTTGCTTGCTCGTGCCCCATCACTTCTCTGAGCTTACACTTTGCTATTATAGATGAGCCACACTCTCAGCTGAGAAGAGTACCCATCCTTGACTGCTGGGCTCTGGTCAGTTACTGAGACTTCCTAAGCCAGAAAATTAAAGACGTAATGGTTTCCTTCTCTGCCAAATAGGAAAACAGCCCTTCGTTCAGGGTACTTAGCTGTTCTACTGTGAGGATAGAGCCCAGGTGATGGGAAGTTCAGTGTTGGGATGGATGGTTCTAGCTGAGTGGTACAGGAGAGAGTTGAAGACCTTGCTTTTACCTGCTGTTCAGAGGACCTGGCTGCTAGTGCCAGATGAGTGCAAGAAGTGCTAAGCTTGAGCAGGATGATCAGATGTGTTTGAGTTAAATGTCTACAAGCAGACTTTTGCTGGGTCACTCACTATCTGTAAGGCTGTACCTGTGAACTGGGGAATCTGCCTAGGGCGGGTTGCAGACAGGGAATACTGTGTAATGGATAGTGCAGGACAATTTGTGGAAGATGTGTACCAACAGTCAGTTGATTTTTACAAGTAGCCTTCATCTCCCTTCCTGCAGCAGCTTTACAAGACCATGGTGCAGTATGTACTACTTCATATGCTAGCAATTAGTCCTTTGGAAAGTTGCTTTCCATTTTGAAGTCTACAAATTGCAAAAAAGAGAAGCCCTGGAATCAAGATGTACATTACAGACCTTGGAGAAGGCTTTTGTTCTTCCTTTCTGTATGGTGGATCAGTGAGAGATTTGTAGATTTTGGACATTTTCATTTTTGCCTTTTAGACCCTACCAATTTAGGCTTAATCCTGATCCTTTTAAAATCAATGTCAAAGTTCCTGCTGACTTCAAAAGAGACAGCCTCAGCTTTCAAATACTTTAAAGAATAATTTTAAGCAAACAAACCCAAAATGGATAAGAACTGCATTTTCTCTCTCTATTAGGCATGCAACTTATTTTCTCCAAATGTAAACGTTACCTGGAGAGCTAAGCAGTGATGTGGTTTTTATTATTTCTTTAGGAGGCTACAGTACCCACAGTATATTCCATACATACCTCTTCATTTAGGAGCCAAACATAGCTATGTAAAGTGAGCGGCTTGTTTACAGTAGGCCCTCATGTCTTGCTATCAAATTAGTGGCAAATCAGGACTGTAGTAAACAGAGGTCAAAGATCAAACCCACAATTTCACATAAAATTCCAGACCATGTACACAAAATTTAAAATGCAAAATCTTCAACTCACAAGACCATCAACTGCTCTTAAAACTAATCAAAAGCAGGATAAGGACTGAAGGAAATGAAATTTAAACATGATTTTAATCCAGCTTTTAATGGAACAGCTACATCATGGGTATCTTTTAACCATGACAGCTGATTCCATGCTACTTATTACATATCATGAAACAAGGTTTTGGTACTTATCTCTGGCAATTCATACATGCTGTTTTGTTTCTTTTTCTCCAATTTGAAATAAAGAAAATAAATTACAGAAGAGTTACCACCTAAGATTTTACAGTAGTTCTGTTCCTGCTAAAACACATAGTAGTTTTGCATCACTTTTTTTTAGTGCATTGATTCTCTTTGTTCAGAAGAGGGAATGACAAGATGCCGTGTGCTCCATTTTGTGACTGTGTTTGAACACAGTCAGGTGCCTTGGCTGATGGTTCCTTGGCTGACAGTCCCCTCCTTATCTGGAGGTCAGTGCCCACATACATGTCCCACAAGAGTTCCAGGGCCATGCCAGTCCCATACACATGTGTTAGAGTAATCCCCAGTCTGAAGCGGTCTGGGAGGAATTCTTTTCTGCACCCGGCTAAGGGAAAGTAAGGATGCCGACTCCTTAGACCTGAAACATATTTGTTTAATGAAGATTTTGTTGCTGAATGCCACCAGATGTCAGCATACACTATATGATTAAATGCAAGTGTCTAAGACCTCTGAGAAGTGAGCAGTAAAAGAAAATGCCTTCTGTCTCATGGAAATGATGAACCAGATCAGCTTTGCTGGGGTAGAATTATGGCAGGGATTAGCTGGAAGAAATTGCCTGTGAGGTTTTGCTCAAATATCTGCTTACTTTTTCCATTCTTGGGACGTGCCCATCTGCTTTGCCTTCAACCCTTCTCCCCATCCAGAGGTCTGTGAGTGGCCTGGATTGGTCCTGTCCTCAACCTATACCTCCATGGGGTTTCCTAGCATGGATCCAAAGACCTGCATCTTCCTCAAATCCAGGACAAGAGGAGAGAGAGGAACTTGCTGAGGATCCAGAGCCCTGCTTTTCCCTGTGTAGTTAGGGGAGATACACCTCGACCCCAAATGCTGCAGCAGTATCTGCTCTGGCTATGAATGAACAGGAGAACTCACCAAGGAGGTGGGCACAGAGAGTGTTTTGTGATGACTTAGGGAAAAAATATGAATAGCCGGAAAACTGTGATTTTTTTCATTCCCTGACATACTCTTTCCCAGTCTGGAAAATGCCAGAAGCCCAAGGCTGTTCTTTGGATGACCCAGTTTAATAGCTGCTCAAATGAAGTTTTCTACTTTAATATAGGTATCTGAGGGTTGTATTTTCTCCTCGTGAAATCAGTGACACAGCTCTTCAGAGTAACATAACCTGCAGCAAGGCTTCTTCCGTGCTCCTTATTACCTGACTTATGGCAGGACCTGTACTGCAGCCAAACATGCCCAGTCCACATCCTGATGGCCTGATGATTTAAATTCTGTATACACATTGACACACTCTTGTGTGTATGTTTTCCTCTTCCTCCAGTCATATGCACCATTTAAAACAGCTAAAGCCACAAGGCCCCTTCAAAACTGTTCTCCCTAATAAACATGTACAGAGCTGAAACCATTATTCTGTCACTATAAGTTCTGACCTAAATCTGCTATTGTCCACACACATCCCAAGAAGTCACAAAACATTGATCTATCAGAAAGTCCAAATAAGAAAGTAAGAACCCAAGGGACAACTGAGCAAAGTGACATACTTTTGGTGCTATGAGTCAAAAAGCCATACATCCGAGTTTCCCAAAACCTGTCCTCTTTTTCTGTTGTGGAGTTTTAATTTCGTTTTGAAGATTTTACTATGTTTGGCTGACTTTCTGGGTGTACAGCAGCTTTAGTTGAAGGTCCAGTACAACAGCTCCAAGTGCACTGGCATGCCTCCAGATTTCACAGCCGTGACTACTGTGCTGCAGCAGATAAATTCTGCTGGAGGCACGTGCTGTTGTCACCACACACCAACATAGCAGATCTGGTGCTTTGAGGCAACTTCAGAGGTTGCACGTTCATAGAGAAGACACAAACGGTACAGTGCTTCTGGACACTATCAACGCCATTGCCTGCATGCTATTCAGCTGCTTTGCTCCTGCTCAGCAAATCTGGTGTTTCCCAGAAGCACCAGATGTCCACACCAGAGGCACGTGTATGCAGATGGTCTGTGCAGCAAGCTCACTGCACACGTGTATGCAGTAACATCACTGAAACCCAAGCAATCCAAGGGCAAAAGTCCATCAGGTCTTTCCATTTCATCCATGGCATGAGTTGGATCAGTCTGAGGATGTTTCTGCTTGAATAAATTGAGTCTGAAAAGAAGGGCATGTCCTGCCTATATCTTATGTAAGTGGCCTGGCAGTAAGGATAGGAGAAAAGTAGTCGAGAAATTGCCCAGGGAGTGCCCGAGTGCCTGTTTAACCTGGCTCTATCTGTGGTTTAGGAAATCCCCCCTCTTTGGAGGGAATGAGCCAGGCACCTTGTTTTGAATCAGTGGAACATCCTTAAACAGGATTTGGGTGCCTATGTGCCTTTGAAGAGATGACCTGTGCCTCAGAAACCTTATTCCCACTAACTTCAGAGGAAGGAAACTGCATATTATAAAATCTGTATTCCAAAACCACACTGAAACCAGCCCTGGAGCCAGATACTTTATGTATTAAGCCTTGACAACACTTACATATGGTGGCAGTGAACTGAAACAGAGTATGATAAGGTCCGATCTGGATTGAATCTGTTTTAAAAAAATAGTGATTTAAAAATAAAAATTATGGTATTTTGGTAAATCCATAAAATCCCTGCAATATTAAACATAAAGAATAAAATAACCTGAGGCAACCTCCAGGATAACTGGCCTGAGAACACACTGGTTTCTTCCCTCCAAGAAATAAATTGTTAACATGAATATCACATAGGTCTGTGAGTGTGTGAGTGTGCTGGGAGCAGGGGAAGAGCTCAAATATGTTTAATAACCAGTCAATTGATATCACAAAGCTTGTATATACACAATATTCCTTGTTAAAATATTTGAAGAATTGGAAACAAGCTTTCTTCACATTACAAAGGACAAAACCTTTATATGCCTATGCATTTTAAATTAAGATTCAATAGGTTCATTTCCCCAGGAGTTCTGTTTTCATAAATGTACCATTTTGTGTTCTAAGAACAGATAAGATACCCTGATTACAAACTAGCTTTTATAAATACCAAAGATCAAAGTCCCTTTTTTTTGCTATAACTAAAGCAATACTCACTGTAGTGTTTTGGAAATGCTTTCATCCTTGTAAAACCATCCAAACAAGCAAAGGACATACAGATCTTCAGAGATGGGGATAAAATTTGGAAATATTTGGATAGAACAACAGTAAATAATAATAAATCAAGAACATGGTGATAGAATTCTTTTGCAGGGAACATCTTCAATGAGGTATATTGACACAGATGTTTCCTGAAAGAGCAAGTAGAGATCCCTGAAGCATTTGCTGCAGAAGTGCAGATGTTTTCTTTGGTGAGGAACACTATGACCATGTAAGTAAACAGGATTTTGCAAGGGTATGTCCTGGGGGTGTATTACATTTTCTTCAGGCAAATGGTGGATTTTAGGTACTTCACTGAAGAGCAGCCTTACTTTGTTGGTGGAGAAAAATACTTTTGCCTGTGATTTGGGTTATTTTTTAGACATAGACAGTTTCGTTAGAATACGTACTCAAGTTCTCAGAAATAATATATATAGAAAATACCTCCATCAGGGATGTTTCATGAGTTTTAACTTTCTTTGGAGTATTTATTTTCTTGCCAGAAATTTGGTTTCTCATATAGAGTCTGCAGAACATTCCTTTCTGTATTTATTACATTTTTGCCATATTAGAATAATTTTAAGATTAATGGATTATTTTTTTTAACCTCTGGCTGCATGATACTGTCCTTTTTCAACTTAGACATGATGAACTGATCTTTCTTTTGAAAATACTTTTTTTATTAGTAGAAAGCTGTTTGTGATGCAGAGTTTACAGACTCTTTATGATAGTTTTGAACATGATGGAAAGGAAAAAAAGAGCAGTTGAAATTGAAATCAAGCTATACCAGACAAGGAAACATATTATATGAGGAAAAGATTTACAGGATTTCAATCAAGAGTAGCTTATGTGTGTAGCACATGGAGAGGTTCTGGTGTTGTGGATCCTGCAATTCCCCATCCAGTCTTTGCACATGTGGAATAAATGGATTCCACCCAAATCTTGAGCCTGCTAGGTTTTGCTTTGCCCTGTAATATACTCTGCTAAGTGGAACAGGTTTTGTGGGTTTCTCCTAAAGGTTGCTGATCAAATCCCAGATGCATGCGTGGGTGGGGAGAGACCATTTTCAGTCCATAGTAGAACAGGCTTTTTCAACTATTAGTAGAGTTTCATGCAGAAACCTACTCATCTCTTTATAAATCAAATGCAGCAATTCCTGTTATTTTAATAAGTGCAACATGGAGTGTGCACAGATATCTTCACTTATTGCCATGGTTATATAGATCACGTTTGTATCCACTAGTTTGCTAGCTCAGGACATGCGTAGCAGCAATGTATGACAGAAACCGTGGAGATTGGCTTTATAAATAGCTCAAATCCGCACAGAAACTGTAAGCCAGGGGGAGTTTATGTCTTTGACATTTTGAGGAGGTTTTATTCTTTCCTTTTTTCCTAGAGGGTGATTTTAATTCCCTGAGAAACAGTATTTTGGAGTTTGCAGGGTATAACAGGCTTTCCTTAACTTTTTACATTGGATGCAAGCTGTGTTTGTCATATCTGTAAAGTTTTGTCTCAGCCCCTTGTCTTTTCTATTTTTAGCTATCTGTCAGGATGAATCTTTTGTATGAATACGTCCCCCTTTCCCCCTCTGTCCTGGGATATGGGAATGGCAAAGTAGAGATTATGCCCTTAAGCCTGAACATGGCTTCTGAGCCATCCTTTATACATCACAGCATTGTATGTAATCCCATCCTTCTGAGATAGCATTTTTTTTAGCCTATATAGCTCCTGAGGTTGCTAATTTTGAAAATCCAAGTGTAGACAAAGCCTACTGAAGAGAAGAAGAAAAAACCAATTCTAATTGCTAGTGAAAAGTATTACATAGTTAGACAAGAAAAACCAATGGCCAGGCAGGCACCAATCAGCATCACAAGCCCTTCCTAGTCCAAATATGGATGTACATCCCTGGTGGCAAGAGGAAAAGGGGTTTGGGACACACTGCCTTTCAGCTGGGATTGCTGCATGGCAGGTTCTGCTGCAGCCTGTTGGGGAGGCTGCCTGATGTGCTGCAGAGCTGCAGGGTGCAAGGATGGGGGTCAGGGCAGGCTGCTGGACGGGTTCTGATTGGGTTTGTAGCACTGCACACACCTTCAGGTCTAGGTGGTCTGAAATAACCTTGAGCTATTTTTGTCTTGCATATCCCCAGATGTAGATTTCCTACCATTAGCAGTCATAGCATTGATAAATCTGCTTGTAAAATGGTTTTTTGTTTGTTTTTAACATTAAACCTAATAAAAAGCAGAACTCAGTCTCAGGTTTCCAAATGAACATTTAAAAACTGGCCAGGAAAGAACATCTTCCCATAAAAAAAGATAAAGGATAATGAAGAAAAGTAAATATCTAATTTGAAAAATGCCAAAGGAAAACTTATTTGCCAGGTATTTTAGCTTTTGTAGGTCACCCATCATCCTCAGGTGTGGGTTGCAAGTGTTCCCTGTGTCAGTGGTTTTAAACAGCCTGTTGCAAACATCAAGCTTTTGCAATAAATTAGTTCAGTGCCAATTGATCAATTTTATGTCGTCTGAAGTTGTAATCTCCATATTCTCAAGAAAGAAAGGGGCACTTGGTGTTTGTTATTGTTAAAAATTTGACTCTGGCAACACCGATTAAGACTCCACAGTACAAATATGGCAAAATGATAATTCTTTTCCCTAATAATGATTTTCACAGGAAGCCGAAGAGCAACTTCTCTTTGCTGTCAGCAGTTTAATTCAAAACTCCAAGGCATTGAAAGCAGCTGCTTCAGAATCATGTGAGCTCTCTGTGTGCAGTGTCATTATAAGCAGTTTTTTGTTTAGGATTCCCCATGTGTAGCACACTGTCTCGTGATGCATGCTTATTTTCCAGCACATGCTGCTGATGCTGAACTGTCAGAGAGAAATTCCTTGTTTTGCAAATGTAGTGTTGTCTTTGAAGTGGTTCACTGTGGGCTGCTTCTCACTAAAATTGTGTGTGATACTCACCACAAGAGAATTGAAAGGGATGTGTTTTTAAATTAAGTAGAGAAAACTCCCAAAGACATGGCTCAAGTATTGTAGCCCTACAAGACCTAAACTCTTACCCTCAGTTTATGCTTCCTATTTATCCAGTGAGAATAATCATAGACAAAAACTTTGCATTTACTAACGGTTTCATAGGCAAAGTTTTTAGAAGAGGGGAGATTTTGCTTGTTTTGAGACTATTAAAAAAGAAAGCATGATCTACTTCTTTATAGGCTATTAAAATCAAAACCAAAACAGCCAACCAAACAAAAAGCTTGTTGGCACTTAGAGCCAGCAAGCAGAGCATGCCTGCACCATGTCATTGGAATGATGCTGAGGGCTGGGGCTCAGCCCTGTCCTGGCTGCAGTGCCTGTGGCAGCTGAGTCACCCTCTGCCCAAGGAGCTCCAAACAACAGCAGGACCAGCCCAGCTCAGTGATGCTTGGCCTCCCCACAGCTGTCTCACAGGCCTTGTTTATGGCAGGAAGTTGCACTGTGGTAGTAGTCACCAGGAGTCTCGAGCAACATGTTCTAACATGATGTAATTTCCCAGTGAAAACTATCCCACACTAATGTCTCTTTCCAGTTTCAAGACCAACAAACAACATTCATATTGGGCTCAGTTGCAAGTATTGCAAGAGCGTCCAAAGATGCCACAGCAAGGAAGGTGCAAGCTCTTTTCTCATGTGCTTCAAATTCAGTTTCATGGAACTGTAAAAAGCCAGGTGAAACTTCACATCTGTTCTGCATCTGCATTAATTATGGCAGTGTTAAATGGATTCCATTAAGCCAGAGCACTTGTCAGATTCAAGACTGCCTTTCTGGGTGCAGATGTGATTGCTGTCCTCCCCTCTCTAAGCACCCAAGGGGATGGATGTAAGCATTCCTGTCCCTCCAAGCAGGCAAGCCCAAATCCTACTGTATGATCTAAGACACTTAAAATTGCTGGCCTGAGCCAATCTTTGGGTCAGGCTCCAAAGCACGTTCACCTGCATCCCCAAGAGCAAGCCACAGGAATGAAGAACATGAACAGGTGCTTCATCTTTTTCATCAACACAGCTGATCTTAAATAGGATGTCTGTCCATGCAGAGAATGGGAAACTCACACTAAATACCTCCAAGGGTGAGCAGCGCAAGGGAGAGCAGGGAGCTTAGCAGCAACTTTCACCTATGTAGTGTAGGCACTTGCACAGTCTCAGAGCTCTGAGTTACTTTATGATTTATAAGATGTACACCAACAAATACTAACATTCCCCCAACTCTTTAGCTGACCAGTGGTGCTTAATGATTTCCCACAGGCAAAAGCAGATACTTCAAAATCACAAGACTTCAGCCTTACATACAACTGAACATTTACATGTGACAAAAAGTCGTCTCAGGACAGTGTGGTGAGGGACAGAGAAGCAGAAACGGAAGCATGGAAAGAACATTGAAAATAACCTAGATGTACTCAGCATCTTGCCATGTGGGTGCATTCTGCAGGAGGAAAAAGGTATTATATAACAATACTTTGCAATTGGTATGGTGCAAGGTTAAAGCAAGAACTGACCTCACCCTGCCCACAGGGAGACCAAGGGATTATCTGATCTGCTTGGTCTCATTTGTGATTTTTTCCCTTACATAAAATTTAATCGGCTACAACTGATTTAGACCTGAACAAATAAAAGCCAAAGCTGTTGCAATTACTTACTCCTCAAAAGAAAAACAGAATCTAGAGTTAAGATCCTGGTTTATGATGTTTCTCTCTCTCCTAGGTAATTGATAGGAAGCCCACACTTTTTGTCAGAACAATGTCACAGTAATATAGCAGTAAATATTTGTAGAACTGAGCCTTTTCATAAACCCCTTCCAAGCTAGGTGGCTCGCTGAACACATTCTCAGCACGTAAGAGATTAATTTATCCTTCCTTTTTCTTTTAGAGTTGGCAAGCAAAGGCACCACAACTTGAAGTCCCATACTTCTAGAGACAGCAGGGTCTTGGAATACAACCATGATTTCAGCTGAAGAATTTAGGAAACATAAATTCCATAGTGTTTGATACCACCTGACTCCTATGTTTGGATTTCTCACATTTTGCAGCTAGGAGGGGCAATATATTTGAGTTTATGGTAGAAACACAGAAAACCTGGGCCCAGAAAGGGGTACTATAGGAAAGGCTGGTGGTTGTATTTCAGTGCTGTCCTACCCACAACTGCAAGAAAATGTATTCCCTTTACATGTTATACGAATTCAATGTCTCTTTGCCAGGCTACCAGCATTGCTACAGCCTTGTGGGCCTTGCTTGATGCCCTCAGCTCACCTCCTGCAATGTTTGCTGGCAGCAAGGAAAGCCCAGGTGCAGGTGTCCCCATTACCTGTAGTGTTGCTGTGCAGGTCTGTGGGTTTGACAGACTCAGGTGATGTTTCCCTCTCTAATCCACTTTGACACTTCAGAGCTGACAGCAATGATCTCTCTTTAGCTGCTATCAGCAGAAGAGAAGGTAAATACACACAGAGTGAAAATCACCCGTCTGCAAAATCTTAAGTGCTTGAATTATATTTAAACACCTCTGCACAGGAAAGAGTTTCCTCTGCAAATAGAGTCTCTCTTCAGGCAGCAAATACTGGTTTAACACTGTCACGTCTGACCACACAGCCACAATTCATGTATATCAGCCAGTCATATTGTCATGAACCTGGTTCTCTCTAGGAGCAGTTGATAGTCTTTACAGGACTAATAATGTAATCAAACCCAGAGAAATTATTGGAAGGTAAAATAATGTCTCTATTTTGTCATTAAAGCATAATGACAAGGAAAAAAATGTGCCACTGCTTGCAAAATAGTTGGATTTAATACTGAGATTCTTTGGGGGTTTGAGGGAAACTTTTATTTTAATCAAGTGCCATCCTTGGAAAAGTGGGTGTTATTTTCTGAGTAGCTCTAAGTGGCATATTAATATTGAGATCTTTAGCTTGTGTGCAGAATTGCCACCAAATTCTTATAGGTTGCAAAGGAGACAGTACCAACCCATGTGTCCCACTGATCTCCTCAAAATTCATCTGTATGCCTGTGGAGACATCATTAAAACTGCATGATGCTGGAGGCTGCAGTGCTCAGGAACAAGCATGCACACTGAAGACAGCAAAAGCTGCCTCTGAGTTAAAACAGTGAATTTGTATTTATTTTCTTTTATTGCTTACTCATTTACTAAGAGAGAGAACATTTGTCACTTGCTCAGTTTTTCCAGCACTGCACCATCTCTCCCTTTCTCTCTGCCGGTCTGTGTAGGACATACACGCTATCTCCTACACCCACTTAACTCCCAAGGTCTCTGAAATGCCTACGCCCTTCATATCCACTAGAATGTTTTGGGGTTTTTTTAAACTATAGCAGATGCAGAGCTCCACCACACAGAGTGGGGGAGGCAGAGGACACCCACTCCCTGGGGAGCGGAGGAAGCTGTAGGCAGCACATCTTGCTCTGCAGAAAAAGCTTCCCGTGTCTCCCTCCTGTTGCTCTAAAAGCCGAGTTCGCCTTGATCTGTATAAGGATATTTGAAATGCCGACACTATAAACAAGTCTGAGGGAGTCAAGATCATTAACACCACTAAAACGAAGCTTCATCTCTTCATTCTTGCCAGGCTGCAGAGCAGAAGGTGAGAGCAGCAGCTCCTTCTTCCTCCTCCTGCGCAGGCAGAGGACAGGTGGCCTCCTTCCCTCCCTGGGGAGGGCCTGTCCTGCAGCAGCTCCTTCCAGGTCTCCTGCTCAAATTTCCTTCTACACCTTCTACTGTCCCCCTGGCCTGCTGCTCTCCTTTTGATCTTATGTTGGGATGAGGGCAGAATTATTCTTTGCAGAGCTGGTGCTCAACAAAGATTTCTTGTGGCGGCCATTGTGCCTCCCCACCAGGAAACAAAATCTCTCTCCAGTGACAAACCTCATGCACACTCAGAGCCATGGAAAGGGCTGTTTCTCATGGATCAATTCCATCACTTTCTCAGGGACTCTTGGTGTTCTCCATGATGGGACCTTATATATTTATACTTACTTATGGCCCTACATTGTTTAATTTCCTGCTAGCTTCTTACTAACAGCCTGCTTTGATTTAACTCCATGCAAGCAGGATATTATCAGCCAGCAAACTATAGAGGATCACGATACTGATATAGTGATATTTATGAAGCAAACAAAAGGCATATATTTTTCCTCATTCTTTCCTCCTAGGGTTTCCAAATGCACCTTAACTTATAGCAGTAGCACAGTAAGGAAGAGTTTCAGCATCAGGGAAGAACAAAGCCAGCCTACTGCCCCTTTCCAGTCTTTTAGGAAATGGAAATGTGAGAACTTCTGTGACCTTTCATGGAGGTAAAATGTTAAGGCTTAAGTCTTAGAGGAGTGCCCATTTATTACTTGATACTCTCAATGCCCACAGGATTCACAAAAATTGGACTGCAATTTTGATTCCTTTCTGCTTCAAAAATTGCCTTATTTTTAGAAAGAGACATTCCTGCATTTATTTTGTCTTTATGTAATAGATTTTCCCATCCTGAGTCTAGGACTTTGTGCTTGCCCTTATTGAATTTCACCTAACTGCTTTCAGACCATTTCTTAAATTTATCAATATCATTTCAAATTCCTCTCCTGGCCTCGCCCCCCCCCCCCCCCCCCTCCCCCCCCCCCAAAGCCTGCCAATGTGGTGGTCATGTGTGAATTTCACAAGTATGTTTGGTCTTCCATCATTCAAGTCACTTATGAAAATGCAGGATGGTACCAAGCTTAGGACAGATTTCTATGAAACCTAGCATATGCAACTATTCCTGTTTATCAGGTAATTCTTAAGAGCTACCTTCTGAGTACCTTTTTAATTACATTTTCCAAGTATTTGTGCATCCTTCCCATAGCAGTTTGAGCTAGGCCTGACTGCTAAGTTTCCAAATGAGAACATCAGAAAAATGTGAAAAATATTACTAAAGTTGAGACACATCACATCTACTTTCCCTTTTCCATGATGTAAATTTCTTTTCAAAGAGGGAAAGAACATTACTTTAACATGATGTGTTCCTGACAATTCCCTGCTCCTGTTTCTTATATTTTTTCGCTAGGTGCTCCTATATATGTGCATTTATTTGAATAACTTTAAATCATTGCAAAGCTCTCTAAGTTATAAATTTCCAGACCCTCTCTCCACCTCTCACCCTTTTTAAGCGCAGGTATTTTTATCTCTCTTAGATCTGTGATATTGTCACAATTTGGAGTCAATTCCTTCTGGTTAGAGATTGCTTTTGATAATTCTTTTTGTTTCTCAAGTTTTATTAAACTGTCCAACATGAAATATCTAACTCATCACAATAAACTTCATATATATCACCCCTGCTTTGTCCCCTTGTTACTATTAAATGCACTATGCATTATTTTAAAACTTTGCATTTTCCAGTCTTTTTGGTGGTATTTCTTCACCTTCTACATCAGCTGCATTCACTGAAACCTTTTTGGTTTGGTTGGATATTTTTGCAACTCTTGCTGTTGGCAACAGCTTTGGGCCTTTCAAGTCTTTCTCACAGTTACCTTATTCTTATGGGTGCACTTTCTTATCATCTTAAGAACATGCTCTTGTTTCTTCTTTTTGGAATTCCAGATGAAGAAGAGGTCTTACCACTCCTCCTGAGAGTAACCAGTAATATATTAGAAAATCAGCTAAATGCAGGGAGGATGGTGCTCAGAAGAATGGTCTGACACTGCTCAGGAGTGAATCTGTGCATAGGTGTTCAAACAGGGATGGCAAAGGTGTTGGAACAAAATCAGTTTGTGGGCCCAATAATGTGTTTTAATAATAAAGTTGCACTTCAGGGTTCCTCTAGTGACCAGGCTGATGTGCAAGAGGCTCCAAGTATCTCCACCAGCAATTTCTTCTCTATTGCCCTCGTCAGGACAATGTAAAGCTGGCTGAATCAGGGAACTGATCCAGTAGAAACAAAACCATATTTTAGCAGATGCTTTTCTTTTTATTTTTTGCTGATCTGGTCCAGAACAAAACTACACAAAGCACTGAGCCAGTGCCACAAAGGCAGCGGTAGCGTAGCTGGAGGCAGAGAACAGCAGGAACCTCTTAAATCCCCTCCCTTGTGGGGCAGGCATTCCACAGGCTGGCTCTCAAGGGGAGACCAACTTGCAGATCCGGAGTAAGCGCCAGTGAAATGCCATGCAGAGCAGAACTGGTCAGGAATTTTTACTTTAATTTTTTTTCCCCACAAAAAATTTACATTGCAAACTTTTGGCAGGAACAGGGCAATGGCCAGAAACTTTCTTTTTTTAATGTTTTGTAAATAATTGAAATAGGATAGTTCAAGGGGTTTGGGTTCAAAGACAGCTTTTTTCAATTGTAAGTTAATTTATAAATTTAAAAAATGATATCAACATCAGAGCTATTTCTAGATTATTACCCCGGCTGTGTAGATTAACAGGACTCTGTGGATTAATGGCTGCTCCCTGAAAAAGAGAAGTGCTGTGCCTTTACGATGGAATTTCCATCTCCTTCCTTTCTCAAACACTAAATATTAATGCATTTTTGAGGAGGAAATGTAGGACAGGCAGGAGTGATTGCTGTGAGCCACAAAATGAACCAGGGTGAGCTGGATCAGAATTCAGGAGCTAAACTTGACTTTTCTGGGCAGCGCCCCGATGAAGTGGGAAACCTTCTGCTCTTCAGTGACTTTGAGATGAACAGTAATAAAAGCTTTATCTTCAGGCAAGGCTGCCTGAACTTGCCACAGCAAAGATGGGGACACAAACAGAATTGATCAGCTGAGAGGAGTGACCAGTTGATCACTGATTTACCCTTGTAAAAAGAGGAATATAGACACACAAGGTAACTATTCTGCTTAACAGCATGCTAGAGAGGGAGAGTGAAGCTTTGCATGTGTCCTAAGTAGCATCAGATAGCTCAGTTAACTCCTGAGATATGTGACAGAGAAGAAGTAATGGCAGGGTTTGGCCCTGCTGGAATGGGATGACTTTTAAGAAATATAAAAGCCAAAACAAGTTGCTGGTAGTTAAGATATCTTCCCAAGATGTAATCATGGAAAATTCCTTTCAAGAGCTGGTGTTTAGACCTCAGAAAATGCACAGCAAATTGCATTGTGATTTATTTGTCGGTGTCTTTATAGGTTGGGCGTTACTTTACCCCACAGCTGGAGTCAATTTTTAATATTTAAAAGTGGAAAGAAAGCAAAACCTAAACACATACAGATCTGTCTGGTTTAGATTGTGCTTTTCCCAAACATTACTGTTTAGAATTGAACCCTGAATAGATTTCTGCAGAGGCCAGCTGGCAACACAGAATTAAAATAACTGGGACTGGGTAGACCATATAGAAAGACCTCCTAAACTGCAGTTAGCTGATCTGGTATTCATAATCACTCCAGAAATAAATCTAAACTTTTTTTTTTTTTTACCTTCATCTCTATCTCACTCTTTCTGTCTTTCTGTTTTTCTGTCTCTTTCTTTCCCTCTTTCTTTCCCTCTTTCTTTCCCTCTTTCTCTCACTATTCCATTGCAAAGTGCTGTACCGAGTAGGTGTGGTACAGTGCATTCTTTAAATACAGTAGTTGTTGGTTACCATGAGAGCCTATTGAAGAAACAGATAAATAGAGTGAGGGAGATGATGATTTACATCACTCTTGAACCACACACATGTGGAGCAATTACTGGAGAAATAGATGACAAAGAAATTTTCTGGTGCCCATCAGCTTTTACTCCGCCTGGAAAGGCTAATGAAGAAACAGCTGGAGTCAGAAACAGATCCTATTTCAAAGCCCATACTGTACCTACACTAGAAAATTCAGTCTTCTGTGGTTCATGCTCAAGCTTTGTTACAAAGTGGTGCCTGGTTTGCTGCAGCTTTAAATGAACTGACAGGCCAGTGCTTAAAGCACAGCTCCAAGGACCAGGATTTGGGAATTTTATTGCATGGTCTGCCAACAACGTGCCAGGTAATTTCAAAGCTTAGCACAAAAGCAAGTTACCATCATATGCAGATACTCATGGACTGACTAAGCCCCAGTAATTGTCTGTACATGTGTTTAAAACCTCTAAGTCTGCCACTAAAGGCCAGGTAACAACTCTACTTGGTCCATAGAGAAAGACAACTAAGCTAGATCTTCTGTGGGCTGAGAGCAGAAACACAGACACAGCTTGGCTGATGCACAGTGAGTTGTTAAGTCTCTGTTACCAGCTCCTGTGTCTAAGTGCTGGGAAAAATCACTTTGCTTCTTCATCTGTCAACTACAAACTGTGCTGACATTGCCTGACTCATAAATGTACCGCTGCCACCGGCCTTGGTAAGGGCTCAGAGTTCAGGGGTGTTTGGAAATATTTTAGGTGCTTTATTATTACTGTGGATCTGCCATACAAAGAAACAAAAATCACTAAGACTGTTCCCAACCTCCCTCATTTCTCTTAGGGAGAGTTACCTGTGGAAGAAGCATTGTGCCAGCTGCCATAGCTTCCAGCTTCTCAGAGCCTCTCTGTGTTATAGTAGAGTACACATGGAAACAAGACCGTCTTTGCATGGCATATCAGACATCATGCACAATTTCAGTCTCCAAGTTGCTGGTGAGTGGCCCTGGCACCCCTGCAGGGAGCCATGGATATGTTTACCAACAAAAGGGCTCTGTAATATGCAACATATGGAGATAGAAAAAACAACTCTAATTGGGAAAGGCACAATCTCATTTGGTAACATTGTTGTACCTCTTAATAGTATTTTATTTATTCTCTCTTCCCTACTGAGTCATGGTGGATGCCAAAAGCCAGGACCACCAAGCAAATCTGGCTCCTTCCCCAAAATATGCCTTGCCTGAGTGGATTCACTCTGTGAAGGATTGCAGGGAGATGTTCTCCTTCAAAGATTTTTATATGATTGGAAGGGATGTTGTGAGATAGGCAAAGAATGCTTCCAGCTGAGAAAGGTTTTAGTTTCCTGCCTGTCTAGTCCAGAGCAAGAAACTTTTTGGCTGTCTTTGTGAAGCTGATGTCTACAGACCACAAGGCTTTTAGTTCAAACCTCAGCTGTGAAAATGTGCACAAAAGGAGCATTTTATTCAGCAGATGGGGGACATCTCTCTTTGAGGAAGGCAGCTAATTCAGGGTCTGGCCAGCAGCCGGCAGTCCTGGCAAATGATATATTTTTTTAAATATCGACTCTTGTGACTTGACATTCCCATCATGAATTTTCACATCCCTTCTTTGAAAATCAGCACAATTATGAAAGGTTTGCATTACAAACCTTTGAGGATCAGAAAGAATCCTTAGACCAACTCCTTGCTCTTAGGGGCATCTGGTCTGGACTGGGCAGGCTCCATCATGATGGGATTAGTTTATCTCTCAAAGATCTGTGGAAGGTGAGAATGGTAGTACAGATTGCTGTAGTGGCTAATAGGAAACACCAGTGAGGAGGGCTCATTCCTTCATATCCTAGATTCTATGTGCATTCTTTGAAAAGAAACATCTTGCTCACTCTAGAGGCTACCCTAGTCATAGAAAACATGGCAAGGAACATTCCTGACAGAACTATACTTCATGGGAAAATCTTCTGTTTCTACTCCTGCAAAGTTTCTGTTTGCAAAATCTCTTGTTCGTTCAAGCTTTCACCAAATTAAATAAGCAAACCCCTGCCTGGATTCTGGGCAGGATACGCACAAGCAGGGCCCCTCTCTCTGGGTCTGTGATGCTGGGCCAGCCCAGACAGCTGGGTCTGCCATGGGCTCTTGGCAGCTGGGACTTCTGCTGGAGGCAGGGACGTTGTGCAGTGAGCGACGCTGGCAGCCAGCCCTGGCCTGCGAGACTGAGCGCGATGCCAGGCAGCACGACCTGAGCCTGGAGACCCAGTGACTCCAAAATGTGAGAAGCTTGCAAGTTTTGGCTCGGAGCAGGTCTTGGCTCCCTGTGTCCAAGCAAAGATGCTGGCATCCCACAGCACCCCAGGTGGAGCTGCCCAATTCCCAGCTGCACAGCCAAGATCTGGGAGGACCGAGACAAGCCCCAGTGACTTTGTCTACACAGGAAGATAGGAGGGTGGGACTGTTGCAGCTCCTGAATGTAAGTGGGAAAGGCAGGAAAAAAGGTTTTGGGTCAATTTTTTCCTAGACAATATTTGACAATTTTTTGTCAGGTCAGATTTTCTTGTTTTGGATCACCTCTAGTGACACAACAAAACTCACATGTTTAAATGACTTGCAGGACTAAAATGAGGAATCTATTCCAAACTAAAGAGGCCACCTAAAAGAGACTATTCCCTTCCCTGGCATACATACAGACTTCTTATGAACTGCATCTGAGTCGCACTTGCATGAATTACATGCTTGACTATGGGAATGGAAATTAATAGATTTGGACTGGAGCTACCTTTTTAGTGAGAATGACACAAATATTACCAAATTATTGCAAAATTTTCATATCCATGCAGTAGTTTTCAAAACCGAAGAAATTAAAGAAAAACACTTTTTGGTGTGCAATGAGAGCACAGGAGCCGGAAAATAAAAGTATTTAACATACAAGGAAAAATATATTAAAAAATTAATTCATACATAAATATAAAGGATTCTGTCTCTCTCAGGCCCCAACCCACTTGATCCACAGTGTGTGTGTGCCAACTCTTTTCATGTTCAACCCTTTTTTCTCTCTGGGGCAAGGGCAACACAGATGTAGAGTCTAAGAATAGAAGGATACTTTTAAGCCATGCAGCTGGATCTTTTGTGACACACAAAATCTCAGGAGCCGATCTCTGCATCATGTCTCAAACTTTTTGTTGAACATGTCCCTAATAGAGGCTTGAACAACATAAACACTTCCCTAAATAAATTGCTCCAAAGTTAAATGCTCCCCAGTATCACAAATGTGTCTGCGTGTGTTTTCCTTGTTAGATCTGTTTTAAAAATGGTGTGCCAAAGGAAAATATTTAAGGTAAGTTATCAAGTTTTGCTCAAGATCCAGATACAGCAATGTTCTCACCTCTCTGGTGCCTGGGAAGTTTTGAGTTGGATACATTTCTGTAGAGAAATATCAGCAAAATAAATACGGAACAGTTTTATGCTCTTGATGAAGAACACAAGCAAAGGAGCAGAAATGGACTTCATAGGAACCTGAATGGAAGCTCAGGGTCACCTTACCCCCATTTGGAAATACTTGTCATGTGGTATAGGCAAGCTGTTACAGTGGGGATACTGCAACACGTGTATCAGACAACAAGGCCCGTGGAAAAGAAATATCTATGGACCGATTCTTGATAGATGTTTCAGAGATGTTTATTTCTCCAGCCGCATGGCCGGGTTCTGCCGAGGAACTGCTCAATCACGGGACCCGAGGGTCCTTGTCCACAGGGGAACACAAAACAACCACTGGGGAATGAGGCTGACCAGGGGCAGGGAAACCCCGTGCCTCCCCCCCGGGGCCCCTCTCCCAGGGCCACATGGCAGGGGGAGGGCCCCAACATTTCACCCGTTTACTTTTAATAAAAGAGATTTAAAACTTAACATTGAAAACAACTGGATAAACATGAGATAACAAGGACAGTTTCAAAACAAAACAAGCCACCCTCCTGAGTCTTTAAATGTCCAAACAGATTCTCTGGAACATCTTAAGGCTGACAGAAGGGAAACAGGACTCTCCAGGCATGCTTTGTGGGGAAACTGAGGCAGGAGAGGGTTTCTTCCATTTGTACCTGTTGGAACTCTAAACAACAATAGTAGTTTCTTCCCTCCCCCTCTTCATTCCCACCCCCCTCCCCCCCCAGCATTGGAGAGGAGTTGTAGGGAAAGAGAATTGTATAGGGAAGCCATGGGGTGAAAAACGGATTAGGGATAAATTGGGGATGGGGTAAACTTAGGAAAAGGTTCATATTGAGTATAGGGTAAAAGGGGAAAGTACGCTGTGGGTAGGGAAATTGCTGGGATGGATATTGTTTATAATTTTGTGCATAATGGCTGCCTTTGACTGGAATACCCCCAGGCCCAGTAACATTTGCTGCTTGTAAACCTTTTTTTCCTTGCACTATATCAAATTGTACAACTTCCCCATCTCCTACACTTTGCAGGTAATTTTTAGGGTTATTCCTTTTAATGGCAGTTCTATGGATGAATAAATCTTCCCCTGTATCATCTTGTGTTATAAATCCATAGTTGTTTTTTACATTGTACCATTTCACAGTTCCTGTGATTTTCATTGCTATAACTTCTCCTATCACGTGCTTGCGTGTTTGTTGTGGTTGCTTCTCCTGCATGGCTGCTGCCTCGCTGACTCCAATGTCTCGGCCAGGGCCTCGCATTGTGGCTGCTCCGCGCCCTCCAAGTGGCGCTGCTCCGGCGCGTGTCTGGGCTCTGCGCGGCCCCGCGTTGCCATCACTGCTGGACCCGCTCCCTGTGAGCGGTTCCGCTCCGCCAACTCCACACTGCTTTGAGAGCGGCCCCGTTTCAGCTCGGCGCTGCGCTGCGCGGCTTCTCATGTCGCTGTGGAAGCCGCCGCTTCTCCCTCCACAGGGCTCTCCGAGCCGTGTGCTCAGAGCGGGCTTCCACACCGACCCCCGGTTCCTGGCTGCTCATGGGGGCCGCCTCTCTGCTGCTTGTGGCCCACGGCACCCGCGGCGCCTGCGGCGTCGCTCCCTCACTCGTGGTCGCGCAGCCAGGGACCCCGAGACAGGGATGGGGTCCACGATAAGGCGCGTGCTCCCGAGGGGGCCGGGCGCATCCACTGGCACGACTGCAGTCATGCACTCCTGGGATGGCGGCCGCGCAGTCTCGGCCACGGGATTACGGCCATCCTCTGCTCTAGGGATAATGGGACCATACAAATGCTCCTCAAGAGCTTCGCTGATTACAAAGGATGCATGGAGAGGTTCTATCACTAATGCATATTCTGTTTGATCCTTTATCTCATCCCAGATCTCATACCAAAAACACCCATGATTAGTTCCAGGAGGATCAATATCAAAAAGTAAGTCTCAAGAAATAGAAAAGAAATGTTTGAAAAGCCAGTTAAAAAAATGTTCTAGATCTCCCAGAACAAGTACTTTCCTGTTTTGTTGTTCAAGGATTCCTTTAACTTCTAGATACATTTCTTTCTGTGGCTCAGAGAGCCGCATTTCCCACGATTCTTCCATAGTCTAGAGATAATATCCCAGCCAAGGCGAGAAGAGAGAGATCTAGAGTGGTTTTTACTCATGAATTTTCTGTCCTTACGGATCGGTGTCTTGCCAGCATTTCTCCACCATTTGTTACAGCAGGGATACTGCAACACGTGTATCAGACAACAAGACCGGTGGAAAAGAAATATCTATGAACTGATTCTTGATAGATGTTTCAGAGATGTTTATTTCTCCAGCCGCATGGCCAGAGCTCTGCCGAGGAACTGCTCAATCACGGGACCCGAGGGTCCTTGTCCACAGGGGAACACAAAACAACCACTGGGGAACGAGGCTGACCAGGGGCAGGGAAACCCCGTGCCTCCCCCCCCAGGGCCCCTCTCCCAGGACTACATGGCAGGGGGGAAGGGACCCCGACAGTGAGCCTTCCCAAAAAGCACAAGACGCCTCTATACAAGAGGCAGAGTCCCTGAAAATATGTCCTCATCAACAGAATGATTCAACAATATGCAGGGACTGGGCACTTCCAACAGCAGCAAAGAAATCAGCCTTCCCATTCGTGGCAAAATATAACTGAAGTACTTGATGGAGCAACTCCTCCAAGCAGCTTGGTGCTATTTCTGAATATGAAGGAAAGAGCATTAACCTTTAGAAACAAATCCTCTTGTTTTTCAGCATCTGGTTTTATGGCACAAGTAGGGAGATGCCCAAAGGGTCTTAGCAACACTTGTATGTTCTCTTTCAACAGTATATTTTTAAATATGGCCAAACAAGTGGTTGTCCATGTTTCAGTTATCAGGATTGAAACCTATAAACCACTGCAGCACTTACATTTCTGGATGAAATCTTGGCTGCACTTAGTCATTGAGGCTTTTTCTATTTACTTCAACAGGGTGAGAACTGCACAGCTCTCACTTGCCTGAATCCACAGAGACTATCTCCATAGTTGGCTGCAGGAGGCTCTCACTAAGCTATTTCATGGGATTTGGGGATTGCTGCCTCATGAGAGGGATTCTTCATGGTTTCTCATTTGGTAGATCTGTGCTGCGTTTAAATTCTGTTATAAGATACACAGGAGTAAACTCCAAAGTGTGAGCTGTGAACAGGTACCTCAGGGCAGAAATCACTTCTTTTGATAAAAAAATTACACAGGTTATGTGGGAACTCCTGGACTTGTTGTTGGACCAGGGACACACCCAAGCTGTGTCCTTCTTCTGTATTTGGGCAAAGAGCTGCCTACAAATGATTACTACATGCTCCCACACTCCAGAAACACATCCACAAAAGAGGTGTAGGCAGAACCCACTGTGTCCAGGTACCTGGTGTGAATAATCAGTGACTATATCTGAGTCATATCATACAGCCTGGCCACTACTGCCTATAGAAATGACTAGTGATGATCCATTGCAGGGCTTTATGTTGTTATTCTTTATTTAATGCTAACACAATCTATGGGACACATATATTCTAGGGACACTGTCTGTGAATGTAAATAGGATCTGCAAAGCCCTCAAAAATGAGAACTCCACTTTTCTGCATAGTGCTACATTTTTTTAATTTATTGTCTTGCTGAATTACCAGTCATTGATAATGATTAAAAGTACCCAACTTGTATACCAGATGCTCCAACAATACATCTCAAAATGTTTCACAAAGCAACACTAATCTCTTTTATTTCCATAGCCCCTGGGATTTCCATATTTCTAATTTATCTCACTGCTTCATATAGTCTGATACAATTCAGGAGGAAAAGACAAAGAGAGACGCCTTTGCCTGCTGCTGTAACCTAAGACAACATCACTGCTATGACACACAGATGGAGAACCTGCAAGAAGGAGTAGGTGCAGCCAGGTCAGTGAAGAGAGAGCCAGCAGCTGTGTGGGCCCAGCCCCACACTCATGCACAGCTGCACTGAAACCGGCCTTGTCTTTGAGTAGGCGTAAAAAAAACTAAATTTCACCTACCTCCTTATGGCAGTGGGGGAGCCTCAGAGGGTGATTCATAGGACCTAAATAAGGCAGTAAGCAGGCAGCTGCCTGGAGCTAGTCAATAGGAACATCAAGCACAGAAACACAAATGGAATTTAGCCCCAGTTGTCTAATATAAAAGATCTGCCAGGGACCAACTCACTGCTTGGGTGGTTCTTCTGATGGTAGTTTGTGGTTTCAGTTATTACTTTCAACAAAGGAATGAGGATAATAAAGATTTCTGAGTCTAAATTAATCTTGGGAGGCTTGTAAAAGTTATATTCTGTACCAGCTTTGTGTTAGGCACAATCCAGTGGCTTTTGCCTTTATAGCCTTGACTTCTGAAATAAGCACAGTACATGGAGATGGCAGATTCTACAAGAAATACAAGGGTGAAATTCACATTTATTCATTTATTCTGTGTTAAAACACCATGTCAAAGGCCTGTCAGGAGAAAGTTTCTTGAAAACAAATCACCTCAAACAGAGCAGGAACAAAATTTTACTTTGCATTTAGAGTCAGACACAGAATAAAAAAAAAAAGAAGAAAAAAAAAAGCTGTGCTCACATGACTAGCAAATAGGCCAGAACATTTTTTAGATAAATTATGCTCTTCTGTCAGCTATTGTGAAACTATGAAAACCTACGCATGCTTGTAAATAGATCACACTTAGATGGAAGGAGATCTCTAAATGCACTGTGACTCATACAGCATAAAGATACAAGGATGGATTGTACACTGCACAGGGCTGGAGTTTCTTTCAGCATTATATATTCACAGACTTGTAGTATGCAGTGTTATAGGGGCGCATTGATAAGAGCCCTGGGGAAGGAGAGTGGCTGTTTACCTGGTGGATTTTGAGGAATAGAGACCCAATCACCATTTTACTTTCCTTCTCAGTAACTACTAATCAATCTAAGAATTATTAACAGGATATTTTTAAAGCTCTGGAAGGTCTAACTTTACAAAATAAGGAAGGAAAATATATGGCCATCCTCAGAACACTATACTGCATATGAATCTGTTCACCAGTATAATATAGGAGAGCTTTTCTTCTTTTGATTCCTTATAGTTATGAATACTCAAAAATGAATTGCTTACAGGCTTAAAGTTAAGTGCATGCTAAGTGCCTTGCCCTGCTGCTGCTTTTCTTAAGTGCTTTGCTCCATTCTCAGTAGACTATGGGCTCAATTACTCATCTGTCTTCCCCATGATTTTGGCATTTAATCTCACAGTCTGTGTCTACATGGCTCTGAAGGGTGATGGACTCAGCAGTCCCTGCATTCTGGGTCACCTGTCTGCGATAGTGACCGCTGGCCGGTCACTTCTGTTGGCTGGTCACCATGTGGCTGTGTTTGGACATGTATTCCAATATCCCCTGGAGTGTATGTGTGGGTTGTACCTCCAATCACGTCAAAGAGAGTAGGAGTAAGGGTGGCTGGCACAGCCCTTCTTGATGGGAGAGAGTGAGATTGCTGTTACAAGACAGTGGAAATGTAGTCCAAGACACGCAAATCTTTATTCAAAGATTGTTTGAGCTGGGAGACAGGAATTATGCATGACCTTCTGAGCATTTAGAGTACCAAATGAGCTCCACTTGTCAAAAACAAATATTTAAAGACAGCACTGATATGTTTTATACATTTTTCACATTATTCCACAGTAATGAGGACTATAAACATCCTTTTTTTCCAGAAGTGAAATATGAGACTTTTGGAACATGAATTTCTGGCAAATTTGTTAAGGAAGTTGCCTGGAGCACTGAATTTGGCCAATCAGTATCTTTGCAGACTTTTGAACCAGAATGGGGCAGAATCAGCAAATGCTACAGGGAAAAACGAAGAACTTTGCACACTTCTATCCTGGGAGCCTGCTTTCAGCCCCATCCATCGATCAGCACATGCTTGAATGCTTCCTGTAACTGGGCTCCAAAGCAATACAAACCACTCGCTCCTAGGGAGGAAAGAAACTCCTGAGACCTCTGCAGCCTGAATTTTGAGCATCAAATGCTAACATCATTAATTGCTTCCAACCGAGTTAGCAAAGCCAGAGCGACGCAAAGCTTTGTGCATGAGCAGCTCACATTGAACTCATTTCGGAATGCTGGGGCAAGTCTACTTGGAAGGCCAGTAGTATTCACTAGGCAAGTCAGTCACTGCCAATTATTCCCCATGCTGTGAATCAGAACACAGTCCTTATGTTACTGATTTCATGATCATAGCCCATGCTCAAAAAGGCTTAGAAATGCAAGGCACTGCTTACAGGCTCTGGCTCTGCACAGGGTTTTGGTATGTGAAGGACATCTATTTTCATTGGAAGAGACATGCCAGCAGCAACTGACAAATTTTGGCCCCATTAATTTTGGTTGTGTAAAGAAAATTTTAAATCTATTCTTTGACTTGGAAGATAACTGAACATGAGTTTGTCATTCATCTTGCTATTCAAGGAGACAAATTAATGAAACCTGTTAATACATTAGTCCAGTTGCCTCTTTTCTCCTATTGAAAAAACAAAATTACATAGAAAAAGGTTAAAAAACGTTGTCTGCCCATTCAGCTGGTGCCTGCATTTCTTGAGTTACGAGGTGCATACATTGTGAGCCTGAAGGGATGCAGAATTTTGAGTGCATTTCAATGCCTTCCACTCACTTTGCCATTGAGATATTTGCTGACAACCTAAAAGGGCGGAGGCACCTCTGCAATTCTCTCTGGGGGCTTTTATGGTTTATTTTGTGTTTGTGTTGTATTCCAGGCTCACAGCTGTGATTTTTCTACTGTTCTTTTGATATTATTACTGGCAGTGAGTTCATTTCCTTACCCAAACTGGCTGTGGCCTGTTCATAGCCATCCCCTACGCTCATCACATTTCAATGCTTGAAGAGGCATCCCACAGTCTGTGTCTCTGTGCCTCCTGAGTGAAAAAGAAGGACACTCACCCAGCAGCCCTACTTGCCCCTGTCACAGGCAAGTGTCATTTCTGGCCCCTGCAGAACTCTGCAGCCCAGGGACCATAGAGGTGGGCATTAGAGATCCCACGATGTCCCTGCGGGGTAGGCAGGACCACCACCAGCTGTCATGGGGACATCCGTCACAGCCACTAGTTGGGGACAAGGGGCTCGTGTTTCCCACAGGCCAGACATACCACTCACAGCCCGCTGCCAGTGGAAAGGGCTGCTGCCTTTCCCAAGCCCATCCTGCAGAAGCAGCTCACAGTCAGGCAAGCTGGCAAGGAGCCTTGGCCCTTCTACACGCAAGACCGTGTGATCCCAGCCTATGTTCTCAGACTTTCCCCACTATTTTCAAGCCCCGAGGTCTTGCATGAGTCCCCCGCATACCACTCATGCACCATGGCCAGCTCAAGGAGAAGCTGGGTTTGGGTCCAGCCAGGGCCACAGCTGAAGCAGCCGCACCCTGGCCTGTACCCAGCTGGAATGGACCTGCTCCCCGAGTGTCTATAAGCACAGATGCTGGCTTAAAAACAGCATGCAGACACAGCCAGACTGCTCTCTTACCTGGGCTGGTAGGAATGCCCATGACAATGTAGTTCACTAACTCAGGTTCCCCTGTTGCTTGTCATTTGGATTCTTGCCACAGCATTTGAATCACCCTAAGCTGTCAAACACTTAGGAGATATACTGGAAAAATAGAAATAATTAAATTAGTTTAAGTAGGAGATTTTAAACAGATCAGTCAAGGCCTTCACTATTGCTTTACATCTCTGTTTTCTGAGGCATTAGGATGTGTGTGCTTCATATTCTGAGTCCTTCCTCTACTGTCCTTCCTTTTTAAATAAAGCCAAAGATTCCTGCTCACATACCTTCCTGTGCAGGTCTAAAAAACACCCCAAAAACAGCAAACAAATTTCATGAGATGTATGTTAAAATCAGTGTTGGCAGCACAGTCTCATTTGTTGAGTTTTTCCATGACATAGAGTAACTTTGCTGATAACCCAGAATATGGAACAATATGTAGTTTACTCACAGAAACACAGCCTGGTTGCCAAATACCCTTTATTCCAGGCTTTTATTATATTGTTAGATAAATTCCCTTGGCTGTCATATGGATGAGAAAAAATGAACCTACGCTTCATGGGTGCACAAAATTTTTGAGCAGATAAGCCACTAAGACCCACTGACATCATCCTGTCATGACCCCTCCAAACCTCTCCCACAGCCCTCACATCACATTCCCAGTTGAAGAAAAGCTCTCAGCACCAGAGTTCCTCTGTGCAGAGATGAGCTCTCAGAAGAGGTACCATACCGATTTTTATATATATGTGTATATATATATATATATATAGTCAACACAAGGGTATCACATCCTGTAGAGAAGACAGCACTCAATGCTGAAAATTCACTGTTAGCAATGGTTGTTTTGAACTGTCTGTGAGGGACAAATTTTTTGAATTCCCCAGACTGTTCCTAGAGAAAGATAAATGAACATGGTGTAAAGTTTCCATATTTTAATACCATCCATTTTATGTTCAGGTTCAGGACTTAGAATAATCAAGTTAGTTTCATTTCTGTTTATTGCTCATTTCTGCTCAATTTCCTCTCACTGCCTTTCCCACAGTAACCCAGCATGGCAGGGCTCACTCTGGCTGCAGATTCTACAGGAAAATGGTTAAATTGAGTTAAAATTTGTTTCACTAAAAATACACTCACAGTTCATACAAACCTATTTATTGATCCCCTTTTCAAAAAGCTTTACTTGTGACCTAACTGAACTAGACTACAACCCTGTAAGCTTTTGATGATTTAGATTTTCCCAGATATTGCTTACTGTCTGTTTCTAATTCATATGCATGTTTCTGATCTATGACAACTGGCTGTTTTATTTTTAATATCATGGCTGCACATGAGCAATAAAGAGTGGCACTACTTCAGAAACTCACAAACTAGCAATAAACTTCTTCAGTTACAAAAGAAAAGAGCAGAGGCCTACCATCAAGGAGAAATCATCAAATGTGGGGGACAAAATTCAAAGTGAAGAAAAGGGTCTTCACATGGTTTGCAACCCACATGCAAATATTTTTTGGCCACTCAAAAGTTTGTTGCACTTGCCAGCCAAATGCGACACAGCAAATTCCACTGGTGCTTTCAGAACTGGTCCAGCACTCTGAAGGTAACCTAAAGCTGGGTTACATAGCTGATTGCCTTCTGTGATGGCACAACTGTCTGGGTAGATGAGGGGAGAGCAGTGGATGTTGTCTGCCTCGACTTCATCAAGGCTTTTGGCACTGTCTGCCATAACGTCCTCACAGGCGAGCTCAGGAAGCGTGTGTTGGATGAGCAGAGTGAGGTGATTGGGCGCTGGCTGCACAGCAGAGCTCAGCGCGTTGTGAGCGGATGCAGAGTCCGGTTGGAGGCTGCAGCTCACGGTGTTCCCAGGGCTCAGCACTGGGCCCAGTGTGTTCACCTGACTCACAGTGAAGGACGAAGGGACAGAGTGTACCCTCAGCGAGTTTGCTGGTGGTTCAATAGTGGGAGGAGTGGCTGATGCCCCAGAGCGTTGTGCTGCTGTTCAGTGACACCTGGACAGGCTGGAGAGAAGTTCAATAAAGGCAAGTGCAGAGTCCTGCACCCGAGGAGGAATAAATGGGAAGGAATAACTCCATGCACCAGCACGGAATGGGGGCTGACCTGCTGGAAGTAGCTCTGCAGGGAAGGACCTGTGGGTCCTGGTGGACAATGAAGTGTCCATGAGCCAGAAGTGTGTGTGCCCTTGTGGCCACTGGGGTGATATCCTGGGGTGATAGGAAGAGTGTGGCCAGCAGGTCAAGGGAGGTGATCCCTCTACTCAACCCTGGTGAGGCCACATCTGGAGTGCTGTGTCAAGTTCTGAATTCTCCAATTCAAGAAATACAAGGAACTACTGGACCAGGTCCAGTGGAGGGCTGTGAAGGAGACAAGAGAGCTGGAGCATCTCTCTTACGAGGAATGGCTGAGGGAGCTGGGCCTGTTTAGCCTGGAGAAGAGATGGCTGGGAGGGCATCTTATAATGCATCCAAGTACCATAAGGGCAGGCATTAAGAGGATGGGGACAGACTTTTCAGTGGTGCCCAGTTACAGAGTAAGGCACAGGAAACAGGCACAACATGAAACACCAGTTGTTCCATCTGAATATGAAGCAAAATATCATTACTGTGAGGGTGACAGAAAACCTGGGTAACAGGCTGCCCAGAGAGGTTGTGGAGTTGCCTTCTCTGGAGATATTCAAAACCCACCTGGAGGCAATCCAGTGCAGCCTGCTTTGGGTAAACATGTTTTAGAAGGGAGGTTGGACTAGATCATCTCCAGATATCCTTTCCAACACCAAACTTAATTCTCTTCCAACCCAAACCATTCTGTGATTCTGTGATTGCAGAGGACTGGAGAAGGTCACGTGGAGGGCTACCACAATCTGCCTAAGTCTCTCTGGCTCTTAGGGAAGCAGAGGGCATTTCACAGGGGAGACTCATACGGACTTTCACAAAAGGCAACCACAGATGAGAAAGTACCATCCTGGGGCTAAACAGGCACTCAGAGGACAAGACTGGCCCAAACCCCCATTTTGTGTCTTTTTCCTTACTGAAGAGAATGTAAATAAAAGCCTCCTGCACAGCAGCACCATATCTGCTGAAGTGAACTGAGACAAGCAGCTGGAGCACGATGGTGGGTACAGCTGCTCTGGGATGGGCTGTGGAGGGTGAAACTGAGCCTCAGCAGTTTCTGGGAGCTGCTGGTGGCCATGACCGCACAGCTGGGACCACACCACCTAGACACACACTGAGCAGTTATTCTCTCTACAGAGTGAGGGGATGTTACATTTTAATTTTCTAGATCTGATCAAGGTTTATTCAGCAAGTTCACAACTATATGTGAGTAAAGAGCAGTTCTTTTCCAACATCCCCACTTTATTTTTCATCACATCTTGTCTGTAAAGGCAATCGTTATAAATAATACACTTCAACTTCGGCAAGTTATTAGATCTAGTGTTACACAGTGCTCTGATGGTAATGTTAGAAAATATCAATAAAGTGAACACTAAGCTGATGAGGAACCAACATATCATGGTGACATCCATTATCAAATCAGGCTGGCTTTATTAAGGCTCTGTCAGGCTTAGTGCTGAGTCTGGCACTGTTTGATATCTCCACTGGTGATCTGGAAGCATAAAATCATTACTAATAAGATATTTGGTAACAGAAAGGTAAGTAATTGTGTGGGCTGAAAGTTATGCAAGACTGAGACTGTGCTCATTCTATCTAAACACCCTTTAATACACTGTACACTGCTAAACAAGGAATGGAGACCAAATCTTTGCAGAGAGGAGGTATCCTAGTCTGGGATGAGTGACTCAGAATAGGTCCCAATAAAGAAATACCTTACCAGAAATTTCCTGTGCAATATGAAGAGGAATTGATGGTGAGCAAAACTAACTGAAGTCTGACACTGAGTGTGGGCACCAAAACCAAAATACTGTGTATCATCAACATTCTTCTTCTCAAGTTTTTTAGAAGGCTTCAGGAAAACTGAAAAGGACGCAAAGAAACATGAAAATATTGAAGGGCCAGGGAAAATGCCTTAATTTGGGAGACTTAAAGAGATCAGCCTGATTTAAAAGAAGAATAGAAAGAACTAATTTATAGGCATGTTAATGAAAGAAAATACACAATCTGAAGGGGCGTTTTTCATAGAAAAATGCATAATGAGAACCATGAATGGGAGATGAAGCCAAATGAATTCACACTGGAAATAAAGCACAGAATCTTAGCAGTGAGAACAATTAACCACTGGAAGCAAAAAAATTGGAAAGGATGGATTTTCCATAATTTCCTCCTAATGTCCCCCGTTCAAGTCTGAATTTGCTTTTCTGCAAGCTAAATTTTAGTTTAAAAGAAAAGCTGTTGGACTCCAACTCAGTGGGAAGTAATTGAAAATCTGGAGACAGACAAGAGGTCAGGCTCAACTGGCAGCCCCTTCCAGGCTTAAAAATGCCCTGCATCTATGAACTGAGCTGCTAAAAACTTTGTCTCATCTCCTAACAAGTGTAATAAGCAGAGAAGTGCTCTTGGAATGGACAACTTTAAATTTTTTTACTTCAGTGATACATATCACTTAATGAAATCTAAAATGAGGTGACAGATGCCATCAAAAACATCACTGACTGAAATTGTTCAGATGTTTGTTATATATATATATATATAAGCCTCTGCTGTTATATTTCTTTGTTTGTATATTTGCCAAAGGATTTCTTGGCCTGCAAGAAGAGATTATGTGTCTTTTTGTAAGAATGGGAAGAAAGCAGTGTTTTTATGTAGATGATGCAGACCATATTGATTGTTGTAGTCAATTTACTAGAGAAGCAAGTCCAAAATGCATGCCATGTAGTTGCTTAGGGATTATAGTCAGTTGTAATTTTTCTGCTAATTAAAGTTACTGTAGGAATAACAATATTTCCATGTTGCTTTTATTTCAAGAGCAATGAGATTGCATGTCTACTGCACAGCTTTATTTGACAGAGAAGCTTGCATCTGTATTATATCACTGACAGCTAGAGCATTTGCCTGCAGAGTACTGGGGAAAGGTCATGATCACCAAGAGAAACATAAATGTGTACGCACTTACTAGCTTATTTGACTTGGAAGCTTATGCCTAGATATAGATGAAGAGTGTATTGCCATAGGAGGAATATTTCTCAGGGAGGGGTGTAATCAATTTGTATTTTTTAAAGAAAAGCATGAATGTATAGGCAATCTACAGTTCTTGCCTTCAACTGCCTTGCTGGTCTGTGTTGCATTATTTTAAGCAGCAGCTGCCTATTACAAGATTTGTGAAGGTGCTGCTGATTCTGAAAGAGCAGGTTTCATGTCAACAGATTGAATAATAATATTGTGTTCAAGACTCTGCTTCCCACTCTGATCAGTATAAATTCTTCAGGAAAAGAACATGTTCTTGTGTGTAGGTATCATCTGTGTGTCTCTTCCTTCACTGGATAATAAAAACCATTCTCCCAAAGCTGGATTCATCAGAAAATGTAGCAGCAATTGCATTGAAAGTCTCAAGCTCCAGAGAGGGGAAAAGTTCACCTCCCCTGGTGAAGCTCAGCACGCCTCTGAAATCATCCAGGCTCTCAGCTCTAACTGCCTTTCTCTCCCCCACATCACAAAAATAGCCTCTGAGTTCAAAATGATCACATACTCATCTTACATAAAATGTACAGGTTCCCAGCGAAGCTTGTGTCCTATTTGCTGAGGCATTTACAGAATTATTTTGATGCCTGCACATGATGGAAAAAAATTCAGGGCTCATGTTAAAACTAATGCATAGGCTGGTAATGATGAGAAACATAATGACAGAAATAATAATGGGAATAGCACTTTTACTGATGGACCATTGAAAATACAACTGACCAAATGAAGCCTAGTTGCCAAAGGAAGCTGGAATTCCAGGTATTATGCCTATATGGCCTGACAAGCCTGGACTTTCTTTGCTAGCCTGCCTGAATTTCTGGTGTTGGATCTCCTGCAGGTCCACCTGCTCCCACTTTGCCTTCTGGAGTTAACTGGGTCCTTGTGCATTACCAACATCAAGGTGCAACTGCTCAGTTGGGGCTGGTGGCCACATGAGCACAGGATTTGTCACTGAATTAGCCTTCCAGCCTAATGCCTTGCTTTAAGCATGACCTGGTTTCTCTGGCAAAAATGTTCCTGGCAAGCACATACATCTATGGCACTGCTGGTCATTAGGCTGTGTGAGGGTGCAGGAATCCCTTCACTGGAGCAGTTCTCTTCTCTGCCTGGTCTGAGTGGACTGCCAAGCTTAACTCTCAGTAAAATGTTTTGAAGAACTCTCCCCCATCAGAGGATTCCCTGCCTTCTTTCAAACCTTGCTTTTATTCACACATATCTGTTTAAAACCAGCTCTAAATCAGAAGCCGTGTCAGCTTTCTGTCTCAGAACTGGGGTGTCCTGGGAGGTGACAGTGTTACTGCACTCACTGCACAGCAAGCATCTTAGTGAGAGCCAGGCTGCTTAGGAATTGCATTTTGTCCTCTGACACAGCCAGGATCCATGTACTCAAGTCTTTTGTAGAACCCAGCCCCTGAATGAAGTCTCCTTGTGGGCTTTTCTGGAGACCAGGTGATTTTTCAGCTTCAATGCAAACCTCATACTTTTGAGAGGCAGTTGATTAGTCACAGAGAGGGACTAAACACAGCTCTAATATGTTGAAAAAATCATCTTTTCCCATATAGTTCCAAAAGAAAGAGGTGCCCAAGAACCTAATAGGCAATGTGATTTGCATTAAATGCAACACATTGGTCCCCCTTAATTTAACTAGGAGAGACAGTATACTGCTTTCAATGTCCTACTGTGGTTCAGATATTTATCCCAGTAAATCCTAGCAGGGGGCTATTAAATCAGCAGAAACCAAGCTCAGAGTTTGCAAACAGACCTTAAAATAAAAAAATGTAGAAGTGGGTTAGACTGAGCAGGCAGCTTGGCATTCCTTAACACAGAGGCAATTTGTTTTCATAACTTCTGTAGCTACAGCTCTCACCCCTCAGCAAATAAGCACCAATCAACCTGCAGGGAATCATTAGCAAAAAACAATTGCCAGCAGATTTCTTTCAGGTCTCAGCAGTGCTGAGGATTGCAAAGCTTATCATTTGGCATTCACTGCATCCTTAACCTTTCCAAAGGCAGCAGAAAGCAACAGAGAGCCTTTCAAAATCTTTTAATAGCTGCTTTCTCCGCATGTGTTTATAGCGACCATAGCTGTTGCAAAAAGCTTTCTAAAGTACTCCAGCCCTCCCTGGAGCAAAGGCTGGCTGGTGCTGGGCATTCTAATAGCAGCACATTGTTTCACAGGTGCAAAGTCACTCTAAAACCTTTCATTTTCCTCTCTCTGGAGACCAGAGCTGGCTATAACTCTCCACATCCGGCAGTCCAAGTCTGGTGTCATTCCTGCAGATGTGGTTTCAGCACAGTGCATGGGGCTGGGAATTGCACTGGCAGCTCACTAATGCTGTATATCTGCATTGGGGACCCTCTCATTAGAATCACCATTTTGGCTGAAAAGTAACATTTTAATGACATTTGCAGATATCACTCAAACAATGGCTGGCTTTACTTATTTGAACAGGGCATTTTGGCTACATGGCTTGGTGCACTTGATGCTCTGTGCCTTACAAAGTGTGGTCCTTGAGAACATATTTCCCTGGTGAACAGAAAAGTCCAGATCCTCCCTAGCAGCTGAGACTACTTTGTAAAACTGAGGAGTAGGGACAGCAGGGACTAGTTAGTGGCTTCTAATCTTCTGTTGTACTCTGGCTTCAAACTGAGTTGGAGAAGCTTAATACCATTTAATGCTTTAACTCCTAAAGGATTCACTAGAAGACAGAGCACTTCACCCACCCCCTTACCTTAATATGCTTATTCATGCTATGTGCTTATGTGGAGAATAAAGCTGAAAATCTGCTCCCTAAAAGTAATGGAAGTATGATTTTTATGCACTCTTATTCCTATGTAATCCAAGAACCAGGATCTCTGTGCAACATTTATGCTATCTGTGCCAAAGAGCAAAAATTCCTGATCTCCTCGTTCCTCAGTTGGTGGATCTGAAGATACAGCTGTTTTGGCACTTGCTTTTTTACACAGGACTGACAAAATCACCAGTAACCTTCAGCACAAAAGCAGTATCTTCAGCCTGTAGCCCTTATAATTTGAAACATCCTTACATAAAGCATATGATTCTACAAAGAGAATTCTGTTAAGGCCAAGAGATCCAGATCTCATTTGTGATAATCAGTGTCTCCACCATTACAGTGACACCTGTGAATGAAGGAACAGGAGGTCCATGATCTCTCTGCTCCACAACTCAGGCAACAGAAACCAACCCACCCATGCATTCAGTGGTGCAATGCAAGGTATGGAAATGCTCTGTTCATTCATTTCCATGCATGTGCATCCCAGCAGCTTCCTTGCCCAATCTTCCCAAACAGTGTTTCACAAGGTGACCAGTCCACTGCCTGTCCTCCTCATGCAGTTGAGGGAAAGAGACATAGAACCTGATGCACTAGATGTGTTCACTGATAACCTGACTTCCCAGCCATAGAGCAGTGACAGAGGGTGAAAGGGTCAATGTCTGCTTCTGAGTAACTTTTAAAATTATATGTTGGTCCCAACAATCCAGACATAAGAAAACTGTACAGTTGTTTGTGGGTTAAGTGGAACACACTGTGCTGGAGTTTAGACAGGCACTTCTAGTTTCAGCCAGAAGCACCCAGTCAGTTGCTGTCTTTGTGAAAATAATGCAGAGCTGACTTCTACATCCCAGCCTGTCTTGTTGACGTGACTACTGGACAACAAGCTTTTGGGGAGAGCCCAACAGATCACCCTTCTGCCTTGGTCAGTACAGACCAATCAGTAACCAGCTTTTGGCTTTTTTGTAAGTTTTTCATCCATACACTCCTTCACATTTTCCCACTATTTTTTCTGTATTTTATTTCTAAAACATGACCTTTACCATGGAATTCTGCTTTAGGTTTGTTAAGGTTTTATTATCAGAGAACCAGAGCCACTGACCAAAACCTTCTGGAGGGCTGACAATAGGGCACGAGCAGCCCCGTGGGCCAGGGGTAGCACCCAGTAAGGTGAGTCAATGGAAAGTATCTCCAGAGGACCTTCCAGCTGAGGCTGGAACTTATTATGGGATGATTAGAAGTACCACAGATGAGAAAAGGGATAGACTACGGTTGTTTTGGAGGAACAAGCATGAATAAAGAGAGGGATAAGGAAATAAAAGGAGCTGGTTGCATGCAAACCTGTGGCTGGTCAGCATATTTGTTGGGTCATGTCCTGCACCTGACCAGCACAGTCTGTCTTGTCTTCCTATTAACCTCCATCTCTATTTACCTGGGTGGCGGGGACTCTTTCCTGCATACATGAGTGGTAGATATGCATACATATCTAAGTGCCAGCAACTGGATTTGAACTACAAGTCACAAAGTCCATGTACCTGGGGTGCCAACAACCCCAGCAAGTGAGGGTCCATACAACAATGTGTCCTTGTTAGCTGTTGTCAAGCAGCACACGCCAGCAGATAGAAGCGGCCTGGGAGCCAAGTACCAAAGTGGCCATAAGCCTGGGCTGGGTACATGCATATCTCTGAGAGCTGGAGGAACTGGCTACTGGAGGCACCAGGAGGTCCAGGTCAACTCTTGAAGAGACCATGGGGTCCCAGAGTCATGTGTGTGCAAGTCTCTGGGCATGAGGCAGCTGGACACAAGAGGGTGCAAGGGTGAGTTGCTGAGCTTGGTGTCTGACCTTACAGGGGATCCATACTGTGCATAGGGGACTGGGGGGGAACGTGTGTGTCTGTGAGGGATGGACATGCTCCTCACCCTGGCCTACACTCTGTCTGTGTATAAAACATCACCTGAGTAAGTAAATGGAAAAGCACCAGAGACTGTTCCTAGGACCTGAACCCAATCACAGTAACTGTAAAGTAAGAATAACCGTCATTGTGCCCTGAGTCTGTGCCAACAAACACTCCCAAACAGGTTGAAGGCATGCTTTGGGATGTAGCTCAAGTTAAAGTTTGCACGCAGTCATCCTTTTTTGGAAGCTAAGCAAACCTAAGGCCCCTCCTCTGCCAGTTAGTTTCAGTGCCCAAGATTTAGCCTGCACACATTTAATTTACTGACCGAGCTGTAGGCACAGAACCCTTCCCTGGGCGCTGCACTCTTCACTTGGCCACTGAGCATGGTGCCCCTGCACCAAAAAAATTCTGGATATCACCCTGCATGTACTGTGGTCACTGGCCCTTCTCCCTACCCAGCTCAATGCAGGATCAAACATTCAGTTATACCACCCCATGCCAACAGGCATTGGCTCATACTTCTGCTCCCACTGAATCCCCCCATTGATTCCCCTGGTATGGAAGGTTATACTTTTTCCTATACTACCTATTGGTTTTTCTTACTCAAGATCCATAAACATCCATGTACCCTATTCACCTTGAAAGTCCTCTTTGCAAATCCTCTGTCTTTTCAAATCCTCTACCCAGCAAACACTTGCAGCAAGTAGCCCATTAATGGGCTGAGCTACCACTGATCAGGTTGACTGTGACTGTTTTATTATTTCTTTGTGATGAAAGGCTTGAACTCTGCCCCAAGATAAGGAGCAAGAAGAGACTAGCAGGAGAATAATATTTCTTGTGGAAAGACAAGGTTTTTTTAACTTGCATTTCTCAGCTCTGATGGACTACAGAAAAATGAACAGAAATGCCTAACAGTGGAGTGGAAACCCTACACAGTGTTTCTCTTCATAATGCCACATCAGGCTTCAGTGATGCTTACCCCCATGTACCTGTTTCTCCTGAAAGATCTCAATGATGCTCCTCAGTGTCTTCTCTGCACCAACCTGCACAGCTGAGCCGCAGCAGCGGAGAGTTGTGGGGTGCCAACAATCAGTGATGGGGTGCAAGAACTCCTCTTACCCAATCCTGCCTTCAGAGAACAGGTTGCTGCAGCTGCAGCTGCACATTACAGGTCCTACTGCAATTGTGGGAGGGATGTAGGCTCTGCTGGAGAGGACATCTTCACCACATGAATCTCTCTCCTGCCTCCACTCTTCTAGATCTGTCACAATTTGTTTCTCAGAATTTTTCAATGGCAATCTCTTTACTTCTGCTATAAATTTGATACATTCCTAAGCAGATGGATAAAATATTTGCTAGTAGGAGGTAGGTAAGAGTCAGCATTGAACAATGAGCAGCTGACCCATATTTTACATTGTTAAGGGACTGGATTAATAAATACAACAGGATGAATAAAATCAGCAAGTGAAGAGCACAGGGAAATTTCACTGCTTGTGCAAAAGGGAGTACATCTCCCATCCCAAGTGACCATGCTTTTGCTTAGGACTAGCATGAAAGTCATCCCCCAGAGTAAACAAAAGCTAAATCTTGCCAAACAAACATGGTCACTCCTCACTTACTGATTTACAAAACCAGCTGATGAAGAGAATGAAGAAGCAGCCTACAGCCAGTCCTGAGACAGTCTCAGCTACAAAATTACTTGAAAAATGCATGCAAGTTGGCTGGGAAATGAGCAGTGTCACAGAGATTGAACACAGGCTGTAAGTCCATAAACAAAGAGGAACAAAAGATAAACATGAACATACAGAGCTGATGGGAGAATATCTGGGGCAAGGATTGGGTGTGGGGAGGGGAGGAAAAAAGGACTAGAAATCTGCCCTAAGTCTGTTTTTATTTAATGTCTATTATGATCTGGAAGGAAGCAATAAACACCACAATTATTCAATTTATATTTGATGTAACAACTCCTATGAATTAGAGAGGTGTTGTGTAAACCAATGGAGACAGACACAAAACATAAAGAAACTAAGACAGGCTGGAAATAACAAAACAACAGCCAAGTGGATGGGCACAAAGCAATAGTCCGCAGGAGGAGGCTCAACCTCAAATGCAGACATGAACTGGAGAAATGTGCTTAAAGAAGGGAGACAGAAGGTCCTAATAACAGTAGAGACCAACAAACTGTGATCCTGTGGAGCAGACTCATCCCAAAGGAAGCAATGGGGTAAGTATCTGGACCTATTGATTTATGAGGAATTAAGTCAAAGAGACGAGTTTGGCTGTAGGACAGCTGAGCAAAGAGAGCAGTGTGCTCAGGCGTTAATGTTGAGACAATCTGCTGGAGGTGAGGAAATACCCTGGGGACGTCTATCTATTTTGACAGTGTAAACATCACAAAGGAGGAGAAGGACTGATTTATGGAGTGAGGAGGAACAAAGGTCAAAAACAAGCTAAAAGAAATATAGGCTGACTCATTGACAGGGTGAGCCGTACTGCCCTGTGAAACAGCTACCTGTGGAGCGGTCTGACATTTCTCTCTCTGAATACCTTAAAAGTAGATTGCACACAAACATGTGAGAAAATAGTTTCTAAGAAACAGGTTTTTGTCTTTGAGAGGAGAGACTGAATGGATGTAGAGGGCAATGGCAGCCTGGGTTTCTCTGCTAATGCATCCTGTCCATTGTAAAATCCTAAGAAGTGAGCCTCTCTCTCCTAAACTGCCCTCACAATACAGCTGCCTGGGAAGAAAAAAAAAAAAAAATCATAAATCCAGGGGATAGCTGAAGCAAAAACATGAGAAGAGAGAGGCCAGGGAACTAAAGTGAAAGACCTCTCAGGAGGTACCACCTAGGAAAAATTCAGATTCAGATCAGGGACCTGGATGCTTCAGGGTTTAGGGGCTGGATTATTCCACAGATAAAAGAGAAACCTGAGCTCTCTGCTCCTTTCATCAGGCTGAAGTTGAGCCCACATCTTCCAGCTGCCCAAAGACTGCCCTAGCCACACAGCCTGGGAGAGGGAACAAGGTTACCAATCCTCTCTTCTATGCATTTACTCTCTTCCCCAGGAGAAGGGAGGATGCACAGGGAATCAAAAAAACATTCAGCAGAAGAAAAGGGCAGGGTGGCAGTGTGGACGGTGAACTTTAAAGCTGACTGCTCAGCACAATATGGATTTGGATGGCTCTGGAAGCAGGACTAGAAGCTGATGATTAAGAGGAACTTGGCTGGTAGACATGCAGATGGCTCAGGAATTTAGGCAACCTGAGGGTGGAGAGGAAAGGGCAAGGAATTTTGAGATGTAGTATTGGTTGCAATGTAAGTTAATCTAGCACCAATTTCTTACAGGATCACTGTTTTAAGATGTGAATCCTCTCTCCTGTGCCAGATGAATGTCCAGAATATACTGGAAAATCACCCTTAATTTAGATAATTCTGTTCCCCAGAGGAGTAGCTATAATGCCTTATAAAACGATATCTCATGCTTTGGGCTGAAGGGAAGGAAAAAAGAAGTCTATTGAAAAACATGTCTGCAAGAATAAGACACCAGGAATTGGCTTCCCAGCTGTCTGAAGAAGATAAGGACAAAAGTGAAAGTGAGAAGCATTTTAATAAATCACTGGTGAGGCAAACATTAGACTTGGCAATAAGCTGTATTTCTTTACCTAGGTATTAGTCAGTGTTTCTGAAAAACCTCACATGGGTATAAATAAATCATTGAAACAAACAAACAAAACCAATTACTCCTTACTTCAGAAAGCTGGGAAGACACCCAAACTCCAGATGAGAAGGGAGAACTCTCACCATACAGAATCATCAAAGGTATTCAAACATTAGGTATTTCCACTCTGATTCCCTTTATTATACAGACAGTCCATGAGTGAAGCAGCCATTTCTAGTTTTAGTGCACAGAATGGTTGGACAATATCTTCATTAGGCAGGAGGTAAGTGCCAGGGTCATGCTTTCTATGGACAGCTCCTGGAGGCATCGAATCACACAATAGCTGAGGCTGACAATCACCCCTGGAGATGGTCTCGTCAGTCTCCTGCCCAAATCAGGGTCATGTGATGATGATCCTCTACCAGAGATTGAGACCTCACAACCTCTCTGGGCAGCTCGTGCCAGTATATGACAACCTTTGGAATGAAAAAGATTTATTATTGTGTTTTAGTGGAATTTCCTGTGTTTCATTCGTTCCCATTGCCTCTAGTCCTTCCATCAAGGAAAGTCCAGCCCCATCTTCTTCACACCCCCTCCCTCAGGTATTTATACACATGGATGAGACTCCATCTCCAGGCTGAGCCACAGCTCTCACAGGCTGGTCTTGTATGTCAGATGCTTGAGTCCCTTAGACATCTTAATGGCCCTTCACTGGACCAGCTCCATAATATCCAAATCTCTCTTGTACTGGGGACCCAGCAGTTCAGACCTGTCTCACCAGTGCTCAGCTGAAGGGAAGGATCACCTTCCTCATCCTTACCCTGCTGGCAGTGCTCTGTCTGGCACACCTCCGGCGGCTGTTGGCCTCTGCTGCAAGGGCACAGTGCTGGCCCGCAGCCAGCCTACATCCACCAGCCCCACCAGGGCCTTTCCTGCAGCTGCCCTCCAGGCAGTCAGCCCCCAGCTTGAACTGCTGCAGACCATTGGTCTGGCACAATGTTTTAATCTCTTTGGAAATAAAGGGATAATCTCAGTTCTGCACCCTTTATGTGTGCACTATGGGACAGTCCCACAGATGAACATTTCTCTGTCAGCCCTGCAGACTAGGCAAGCAAAGAGGAGATTTCAGCTAGCTACTGAGAAAGACTTTTTAATGGTAAAGAAAGTAAAGTGATGGAAAATCATGTAATCATGAAAATTCTGTCACTAGAGTTTATACAAGTATCTAACAGGAAAATATTAGGCCTAGTTGATCTTGCTTTCCACTCCAAGCAGAGGGGTGGATTTAATGAACTGTCAAGGCCTTTGCCACAGTTTTGTGCTGATTCACCACACAAAAATAATGGCATCGATATGTGAAAAATCTTACCCCGTTATTCTAGGAATGGCACCTATCATCTCACACAGTGTTGAAACACAGTTACTTATTCCAAAACCACGCACTTTATGGTCTTCTCCTCTGCAGGATCGTGGTGTTCTACAAACACTAACAAATTATCTTCCCGGTACTCCTGAAGTTGAGAAGAAAATATTCTTCTATGTTTACTCATGGTCATTGAGTCAAAATTCCCAAAAGAAACCACAGACTTTGGCTTCTTATTTGAGATGCTTAAGAACAGATTTTTTCAGCATCTAAAATATATCTTCAAATCAAATTTCCCATAATCGTGAGTGTTCTGCATATCCCATATCAGATTCCAGTTGTCAGGGTTTCCAGAAAATCAGTTACCATCTGTGAAAAGTTGTGAGTTCAGTGACTAGCCCAGCATTACATTTGGAATGAGGTGAAGTAGAGTAACAACAAAATCCATAATAGCAACAAAATCCAATACCAGGACAACACTCAGTTTCCCAAACCACAGTACAATCCTTTCCTATTTTGAAGTCCTCGGCCATCACCCTCCAAATTCCACAGCTTCTGCAATAAGGTAACCATGATTCATCCCACAGCAGATCCATCCTCTGCAGTGAGGGGAAAAAAAAGGCAAAGAAACCACTAGTTTGTGGTCATGCGATTAGAAATTGGAAGATAATGTACAAAGGACTTGAATCATTGCAGTTTTAGTTCTGGCATTCCTTAACCTTGCTTGGCAATTATTACAGGATTTTCTGGGTTGGGTTTTTTTTTTACTGTTTCAAGTAGTTTCTTAGGCTTTTACAAAAGCAAACTGGAAAGACAAATTTCTTCACATGGAACCTGCTGCTCCACAGCTGGGTAAACAGCAGAGTGGAACTTTCGTATCCTCATCCCAGTTCAGCGGGTGAGAGGAGAGACGGGGCAGAGCTGCTAATACTGATACTCTGTTATCCTCAGATGGTGTTAGCAGTTGCATATCTTCAGACATGACTCGTGCATTCCACAGGAAAACAGTGGCACTTCTTTTCTTGAAAGAGGTAGTTTTCAGACTAATCTCCTGCTTTTACTCCAGCTTTCATCCCTCACGTTTGGTTAATTTTATAGGTATACCAGCATATTGGCTGTCCTCCTGTTATAAAAAACCACAACGCCGTATTGTTAAAAGAGGGTCAGTTGGCTACAATTGTCTCCATAGATGTTAGGGCCAAACAACCCATGGTGGATTTGTAACTGGATAGGAAAGCTAAGTACCTTCTTCCTGAAACTGTGTGTAGTTCCTGTGCTGCTTTTCTGAACCTAAAATAAGACTGAAAGCATAGATCTTCATTCTGACCTTCCACAGGTTTTATATACTTCCAATTACCCTAAAGAGTTAATTTCAAGTAAGTAACACCAGTAAGTAACAGTACTGTTGTAAAAACATTTTTTGTCATTTAAACATGGCTGTTTTCCCATGTTAAAAATTCACAAATGTTCTAATACATGTCTGTACATAAAAGCCCAATTCATTTCTTCTTTTTGGCAGTGTAAATCTCTTACCACAATAAAGTCAATACAGAAGCACCAATAAAGCAATTAGATCTGAAATATCTCTGGTTGTTTAATAACTTCAGGCCTGTATATTCATGGGTCTTGGTCTTCTGGCTCTAAATATCTAGAATAACTGAAGAAGTCTAATGCATTTCCCTGCAGAAGAAAAGAAGCTAAGATTGGAATTACTGCATTTGGGATGTACAAGCAAGAATCACAGGACCAATCATGCAAAATAAAGGATATTATAATAAGAATCATTCAGAAGCTGTGTGAAAGACAACAAGCTGAAAGGATGTGTTTAAACATGCCAAATGTGTTTGGGATATCTCAGAAGCATTTCTGCATCCTCAGATACAAACTGATTGGTTTTTGTCATTTAGGACTAGCTAGCCTACAAAGCAATTCAGTACACTGTGAGGCCAGAAGAAAGCATAAGATGAAAAAAAGACAAGTTTTTTGTCTCACTATTGCTACTTACAACTCCAGTGACATATGTCAAAAATCCATGTAACATCAGATTTTGACAATTTCTTTGTTTCTAATGACTAGGCAAAATCCCTAAGTAACACGACTTTAAGGAAGGCTTTCAGCAAAGACCAGGGCTGATGAAGCCCATGAAACAGCAACAATAAACGAAGAGACCAAAACCTGATGCCACTGATCCAGTTCAGTGCTATGGCAGAAACACCTCCTTGAATGGGAGCTAATAAAGCACATCTAATTGGTATTATAATCACATCTCTACCTCTTTTTATACCCTCAACTGGTATTCATGTTACATACCTGTGCACACAGTTAGTACCACATGAGTTCTAGTACCATTGTTGCATTAATGGTGTTTGATCTCTAATTTATATCCACTGTTTGAGTGCTCACCAAAAGAACATTATGTGCCCAAGACCTTAGAGGGCTAATATCTACTTGATAAACTGAAATGCTCTGCTTGCCACTATAAATTCTCAGGAAAATCTGCACTAATACTTAGGATTTTTTAATTTAATCTGATAGAATGGTTGAGGCCGGCAGGTACCTCTGGAGAGCCTCCAGTCAATCCCCTGCCCAAATGAGGGTCATGTTGCCTGTGATTATGTTCAATCAGATCTTGAATATCTCCACAACCTCTCTGGGCAGCCTGTGGCAACACTTGACTACCCTTGCATTGAATATTTCTTTTCTTATGTTTTAGTAAACTTTCCTGTGTTTCAGTTTGTTCCTACTTCCTCTAGTCCTGTCACTGAGCACCAATGAGAAGAATCTGGCTCCATCTCTTGTTCTTCTCTTTACCCAGTCGGCTGCTTTATGCACAATCCCCTGTGCATTTATGAGATCCCCTGGAGCCTTCTCTTTTCCAGGCTGAACAGCCCAAATTCTCACAACTTCTCATATGTCAGATGATCCAGTCCCTTAAACAGCTCAATGGCCCTTCTCTGGACTTGCTTGAGTTATGTCCATAAACCTTGCACTGGGAAGCCCAGACCTAGCAGACTGCACTTCCTTGTAAGTCAGAGGATTCTTATTTTGCGTCTGTATGCACAGAAAATCAGAACATTCCACTCTGGGAAATAATTTGCTGCTTCCATGTGTTTATTGTTTCATTCTTTCACAGGTAGAGAGTTGGAAGTCTTTCTGAAAAATACCCAATAAGATATATTCCCTTGGAAAAGTGAAGGCAAAGCCACGTACCTGCACTGAAGGTAGGCATGCCAGCTGCTTGCAGCTCTTCTGAAGTTAGCTTTAACATGCAGCCACAGCAGTGTGGTCACAGTGGCACACGTTTCAGTAGAGAACATCAATTCAAGCACAGTTTGGGAATGTACATACATTGCCAACTTACGGTGAAGTCCAGCCTGGCCTGTCTCATGCTATCATTATCCACAAGAACCAGGGAACAGCTAGTGTGAGACTGCTTTTCTGCATAGTACTTGCATGTTAATTGGGCTGTGTAAGCAACTCCCCCATGTCTTCTTTCTTCTTGGGATGACCTATATTCTTGGGCCAGCCTCCAGGAAATCCCTGTGTCCTTCACAGAGGAACCTCACTGCCGTCATCCCTCCATCTTTGCCTGGTTGTGTGTCTGATACAAATCCACCCAGGTTAACAAATTACTTTATTTAGTGGTATTGGGTCTGTAGATAAGAGTTTTCCTGTCTTAGTTGTTTGGCTATATTGCAACAAGACTACCTATCTAGAGAGTGTTTCCTTTACTAAAGGCACCACTGGGGAATGTTTAATTCTTAGCAGAATTCCAATTCTTGTTCTACACAATCCAGATGATATAAATAAATAAACAAACCATGAAATGTTCAGGGAAGGCAAATCACCAGTCCATCAAAATACCTGATAAATTAGTTCAACAGACTGGACTACAGACATATTCAGTGATTCATCATCACAAAGAGTAAATAAATTCCGATTAAGCAAAACTTGATTGAATCATGCTGAAGTTTGGCACTTAACAAAATAGATCAGTCTGAAGTCTTACTTTAGGAACACATAATCTCTTAAGATTTATGAGTGTTATTGCTGACCACATATGTTTCTATGTTCCTGTTTGCTATGTTGAGAAATGGATATTCTGAGTGTACAAAGGTTTGCCTGCTATTACACATTTCAATCTCCAAGAAACTCTTCTCCTTATTCCCCTCTTTGGGGTACAGAACAAACTTTTACAATAGTAAGCTTCCCAATTTCCTCCTCTCCCCCAGTAAAATTTCCAGTTTCTTCCAGGTTGTTTTCAGTTCCATCTGACCACTTGATTCATTTTGCTAAAACAAATGTTGTGATATAGCCAAAATGCAAAAGCTGAGCTAAGGCATTTTGTTTTAGCTATTGGAAAGAATTCTCAGCTTTTTAAATTCTGTGACACTATCCTCACACACTGGTCATTGTATTAATCTGTTGGTAGCTCTAGATTAGGAACAACACATGCCTATGGATATCTTTTAAACAACAAATTGAGGGAAGAAATAACCTACCCACTTTTTAGCAATAATTATGTTTGTTTAATGTTTATAAAATGGCAATATCCAGAGGTCACAGTAAGGGTGGAGATCCAGATGTGCTGACTGCTGTGAGGATGGGAAGGTAAAGTCAAAAGCAAATTGAAAAATTATAACCACTTGAATGTCTGATGTCAAGTTCTCCTCTGGTGTAACACTGTAAAGCCCTCAAATGTCTTTGCATTTGAGAATTTCTTTGTATTATAAATATTGGCTGAGGATAGAGTTGGTATTATTAACCTTATTATACTAAGAGGTATAATATGCAGAACAAGTTCCAGACTAACAGTGGTGAGTACTCTGTGTTCAGCCTTGGATGGCAATCATACTTTCCAGAATACTTAAACAACAAATGGTGATTTTCCAGCCAACATCATGGATTGTGGGTCAACATTGTCCAAAGTTGATATTTATAATCTGAGTGTTACCACACAAGCAACAAAGTCTCATGTTGTTATCCAAGCAACTGCATGTATTTTCATCTGGAAATACTGATCTTCATCCATGCCCTCCATCCCAGCTTTTACTAAAGGAAGTAACACTGTGTTTGGAGGGCCCAAATGCCAAAATCCCAAGAGGTCACAATTAGAACTAGAATATGACTGAATTTTAAGTATGTTCAGTGCAAGTCAAAGTATGCTCTACATAAATAGCCTCTACTGCTATAGAAAAAAATAAACAAAAAACCCCAAACCGAACAAGCAGACCACAGGAAGATTCATTTTGTAGAAAAGTCCTGTCCTAAATTCTAAGTATCGGTGGTTACCATACAAGCAGTGCCTACACACACACATATATGTGGATGCAAGCACACAAATATTTTTCATGTTATGACTGGACTCTGAAATAAGCGTGTTCATTGTTTCTTGTGAATTACAGAAGTAATATTCACTGAAGCAAACCTGCCCTTGGTGATGCCTATGCTCCAGCCCATCTGTAGGTCAGAGAGGAATGCTTTACAAGACAGCTTCTCCTGTCTGCTGGGCCTTATTCAGACAGATGTTCTCTGACTACTGGCGTGGGCTCTGTGGTGCTAAGTTTATATTTTAAACTCCTTTAAATTAACCCCAACAATACTGCAAAGGGAGATCCCGGTTGCATTCCCCCCTCTACACCTGGGAAAAGACTGGCTGAAGTACATCTTATCATCATTTTGTCCCAGGAACTGCAGAAAAACAATCTGCAAAGCACACATCCATGTCAAGTGCTCTCCAGAAAATATTTGCTCAAGATGACTTACAAAAGTGATGTCACTTGATGGAGGGTACCAGAAAATGAGAATGGGAGAACAAGGGACAGTGAAGCAGACCAGAAGAAAGAAAAATCTGTGTGCCAGTGGCAAAAGTGCTGCTCCCTCTCAAGCAGCTCTTATATCCAGGCACAGCAGCAATACATCTGCTCTACTTGCAGCAGATTGTCTGAGTCACAAATAGGATTTCACAGCCAGCAGCAAACTTGTGAGCCATAAAACCCCCTCCCTTCAATTACAGTGATCACCTCCCAGGGATATTGTAAGGCTTGATCAACTGATATTTACAGAGTGCTTTGAGATCCTGAGATAAAAGTCACTATAAAAGGCTACAGATTTTTCATGACATTCATAGACCACCTGCTCAGACCAGAAGCATTCACTTTTAACATCGCTTGAGCCAGCTACCAATCTGATATCTCCACAGGAATTTCCTAAAACAGATGTGGCTGTCACATTTAATCTCTCTTTTACTAGGAACTCCAAAAAAAGAAACTCCTGGAAAAGGAAATAAAACAAACTGTATTAAAACTGATGGTGAGAAGAAGCCCCATAATTCTGTTCCCACAGCTCATGGATTCTCCATCTGTACCTTTCAGAAAGCTGCCATAGTGACTAACTCTGTGAGCTTCACAAATTAGACCTGACCTAGATTCAGTGAAGTCTTTGATCTGCAGCTGGTTAGAGTAATATTCTGACTGCAGTGAATTTCAGAATTGTTCCACAAAGCAGCAGCTTGAAAAGAAAAACAAATAAAACAAAATTCAGGTTTTCCTCACAACATATTGGCCCTCACTTGACTGTATACCATATGAATCAGTCAGAAAACCAAATGGTGAAGTTTAAACTACTGCTGTTTTCTCATAATTCCATAGTCTATGCTCTTGAAAAAAATTACTTCATTATTTCCTCTTACTCCTTATTATAGGAATAATAAACTCCAGGAGAGTGAAGAAAAGCATGATTCTGAAAAGCAGAGGGGGTTATAATTGAGCATATTGTTAAGTTCTTTCTTGAATAGAGGTTAAAAATTTGAAGTTTAAAATCATGTTAGCTAAGGATAAAACAGTTCAGAGGGTTTTTTTATAAACTGATCTGAACCATATGAAACTCTTCAGAGCATGGATCTGGACTGGCATCCCTTCAGAATAAGGTTTCCCATGATGCTTTGGACTTTCTGCATTGTGTATAGAAACTGAGCACAGATGTCCCAACATGTTTCAGAAATTTTAAAACCTTTTGTTCCACGATAGCAATGGGAACAGTGGGAAACATTAATTAGAGTCTTATTTAGTGATCCTTTTTTTTTTTTTTTAAATTGACTTGTTCTTGCTTTAAATATGATCCAAAAATATCATAGTGAATCGAATCCAAAGAAAATAGTTTCTTTATCCTTCATCCAATAGTGAGAGGCCTCTTTATAACCAGAATCTTTTTGGAGGCATATAAGAATGTACACAGTCTCAATCAGATACTTAGACAGGCAAGTTTGACCTTTTGGATAAATTACGGACCAAAGTGCATTTGAGATACATTTCAAGCAAGGTACTGCCATGGCAAAGTTATACAGTGAATGACTCAGAGATAGACTGTTACTGCAAATAATTTGTTAGTATTTCTAAAGGGGTGGAAGGTGCTCTCCCATTCTAAGAAATGGGACATAAGCATTATGCAGGTTATGGAGAAGTTTTAAAATTCCTTTTGCTGTGTGGGCAGTTATTAATGAATATATGGTTAAGGTTGACTGTTTTTCACTAAACAGAATTTTAAAAAAACCCAAACCACTACACTATCTCACAGTAAGGCTTTGTGCAACACAAATCTTTCTCTTTGTCTTGTTATAAAAAAAAAAAAAAAGAAGCTGCTGGAGGCGATGCCAGTACAGAAGTATATTTTGTTGGCAGCATGTGATGGCCATATATCTTCCAGATAGTGTGCTAAAAACATCTCAAGGAGAGATAGATTTACCTTTATCTCAGCTGGCAAACTCTGGATGTGATGGTTTATGAGGTGGTGGCAAATGGTTCACACAAACTGAGAGAAAATATTCACAGTACCTGTTTTGGGAAGCTTCAGGAAGCTGGTTAAGTGTGATGTGCTTTCACTCACTCCTTTTTGGCGACACTAGGCTGCATATAAAAGGATATACCTGTACTGTCACTTTGGGACCACTCCTTTTCAGACCCATGCTGCTATTTCTTTAGTCATCCAGGACCCTTAAGTTTCTTTGCACTCAGGCTGAGTTCAGAGGCAAACTTTGCTCTTCTCTTGATGAAGCAAACAGAGTGAATAAAATGGATACTGAAGAACAGTGAACACCAGAGCCCTCCCCTCAGGGCAACAACTAAACCCTTCACAAGTAACACAAAGATAAAACAAAGGATATGATGTTGGGTGGCTTCATAAAAAACAGACTATGCTAATATTTCATATTTAAGAAGCTGAGACCTTTGTTTAGAAGCCAGGAAACAGTAGCTTCTGAATCTGTGCTGAGCTGCACAAATATTGGGACGCAGGAGGCTAGAGCCCCTGATGGTCCTCTATGGTCAGAACTGGGTCTTAATAATTAAGTCAGCTCCCCAAAATCTTTCCAGTTAAATCTCTATGGCCTCATCTGAAGATCCAGTAAAGCTTTCTCTCAAGCTAGAATATGGCTATAGACATCAGATATTGTATCACCAAGATATCGTATCATTGTTTGGGCAGTCAGGGAGGGATGGCAGTGGCAACTCAGGCATGGAAAGCAGATAGTGCACCTTCTGCCCTCTCCCTGTAGAAACAACCTTTGGGAGCTGCAGGGAAGGCTGCCTTGCATTTCTTTTGCTTTTTTGTTTTATCTCACTCATTGATCTAGCTGGGCATTAAGGTTTTCAGTTGCAAAATAAATACATTTGGACAGATGACATGTAAGATTCTCTTAATGCTCCTCTAATTTTTTTTAAGGTTAGTAAAGATGATTATGATTCCAAGCTCTACCTGGCCCACTGCAGACTGGCTTCACACTGTGTGGATGTGCTGGCCATGAAATGATCAGTCCATCCTTCCCAATATCCCTAGTGATGAGGGTGGGCAACAAAAGGCAAGGGCAGTGTGGCAGGTTTCATGCCTGGGTATATGCTGTATGGTGTGATTATATGGATGAGAAGATTTGGACACCCAGCAGAAACTCATCCAAGGAGTCAGGAGGGAGAGTCAACAGATTAATAATTTATGTTTGGCAGCAGAAGCAGTCTCTTCTGGCTGTTACCAACACAATTTCAATGTTGTTACTATTTATTTGAAAAACATGGGATTAGCTAAGAGTGTCCTAGCACCAAACTCCCCCCAAAAAACTGAGGAAGAAGAAAGGAGATAATACTGATCCACATGTCCAATGGTAACAACATTGGAGCTGGCCCAGCATTACAACACCTTACAACCCTGACCTGGAGCTTACTAACCTGTGTAAAGTATGGCATGGCCCTTTGCTGCTCCTGACAGTAAGGACAGTCTGTGAGGCTGGGTCACCCAGCTCAAGAGGCTACTCCTGCCCTTCTGCATGCTGGTTTCATAATCAAAATCAGTTTTCCTCCCAGACTGAAACAGATGTAAGCTAGGAGGGGCTTTCTCATATTCATGCTTTCTTTGAATACTATGTTTCCAAGTAGGAACTGCTCTTCCGGCTTGTGTTCAACTTGGGGCTTTTTTATTTACGTTGGAGATTCCTGTGTCATAGATAGATAGATAGATAGATGAAATTATCTGAATTCTATTTTTAGGATAAAGGGCCCAGATTAGCTTTGGGTGAGCTTTCTCTCATTTGCATAGAGCAAGAAGCATTTCTCCTATCTTCTTTAAAAGTGCACAGAAGAAAAATGGAGGCGAAACACACCACACTATCTAAGCATAAGGCGTGTTCTCAGTGAGAACAAATCAACTGAGAATATATCAGATCTGGGGATCTGTCCAGAGGAGCTATTTTGTAGCTGGATTTCCCATGGCTTTGTTTTCTAGATACACACAAGTGTGAGAATCTTAAGGGAAGAAACACAGGGGCAAGTTCCAAATGCAAGCGAAATAGCCTTCAAATGCTCCATGTCAGCTGACTGACGTAACAGAACTAGGCTTTTTAGTCACATTTTAAAACTAATAGCCATAACCTGCAAGATCCAAGCAAGATCCTCTTTCTTCCCACCTCCATTCAGGCAAATGCCCATCTGAAAATGCAGCTCTGAAACCCTCTCTTTCCCACTGCTCATTGCTACTGGCAATGCTTACTGCTGCAGCTCAGCTGGAGTCTGGGGGCTCTGTAGGTATGGCTTATTTCACCTGTCTCAGACAGAGGTTTTCAGTAGGGGAAAGAAGGTTGAAATTCTACAATCTAACTAAAAGAAAGTCACAATTTTCTAATAATCCTTTTTTTGCCTTGCATTCCTTTATTCTGGGATATAGTGATTTATTAAGGAAGACAGTTCTCCCCACTGGGCTTCCAAAAGCAAATACTGCCACATGCCCCTCAGAGTCAAGAATCAGGTGGAGCAGGCACAACAGTGACTAAGAAGGTCAACTCACAACAAAAGGCAGAATACCACAGTCATCACAGTAAAACTTCAATGCTCATGCAATAACTGCACCACAAAAGAACAGTATTTGTCACTCTGTTGAGGTGCTGTCAGCCAAAAAGAAATGTTCCATTCATGTTCAGTACATGGTTCAGTTTCTTCAGCTGCCAGATGGTCTTTCTGTGGTCTACTGAGTTCCACTGTGTCACAGTGAAGGTCTGTTTTCAGACATTATCACTGCCTTGTAAACATATAGCTTAGTGAAGTGTCTGACTCTCCTCCCTCCCCAGTTGTATACTGCAAATGCCACAGAGCTTGTGCAAAGCCTTTGCCTCCTAAGAAAAGCAGGCATGTCAGTCAGGGCACTTACAGAATGAGGAGGCTCATAAACAAATGGCACTTCTTTTCTGCCTGTGGTTATGGGGGTTTGAGAATGACTGAAAGATGAAAAAAGCAGGGACAATCTCAGCTTTCATTAAACTTCCAGTTAGAAAAGGCTGGCCACAGACTGACAGGAACCAAGCATCATGAGAGTGGCTACCTTGCTGCCATGAGGGGATAAGAACAAAGTATGTTTAGAAGGGTCCCTCTTCTGCAATGTTCTCTCTCAGTCAGGGTTTCTGTCAAATTCAGGCTGTACTCAGATCATTTGGATAAATTATCCAGAAATTGATGTAGCCTTTATGAATTTGTTTAAATCCATTTTCAACTTCATTCTTATAAACTTGGTGATGTTCTGCACCAGTCCTTTTCTGGTATTTAGTGAGCATGATGCACAAAACTATTTTTATTTCTTTTAAACATATTTGCTAACTGGCCACAGTCAACAGTTGTGACAGTAGAAATGCCAACACAGAAGGGTCTCAGCCACCTTTGGAAAGAAAAACAGACCTTATCTATTGATCTTAAACTAACACATTAAGACTCCAGGATTTTCCAGTCCATCTGGAACAAAAGGAAATAGTCAACAAGAATGTACATTTGAATCTGGCCCCGGGAAACCTTTCAGTAAGTACTAAGCTCAGACTAAAGTTCCACCTTCAGTGTAATAGACAGTTGTGTCCTCAAGTTCAAAGTGAATCTACCCACTATATCCACCGTGCCAATCAAACTACTGACTTTGGTCCCATAACTTCCTTTAGACCCTGTTCAGTATTTCATTAGCACTCGTAGATTTAGTCGTTTTGTAGCAGTTTCACTTCTTCCAGAAGTGACAATGCATGGCACTTCTTCCAAAGGTGACATGTCCTCAGCAGTGTTAGCTCACTGTAGAAGTGGTGGGGGAGCCAACAGGGACCAGGCAGGAGGTGTTGTCTGAGGACAGGGCTTCTTAGGCAGCGGCTTCCTACGCTGAGTCAGTCGTTAGAATCACAATAATTTCCACATTCCCTCATGGTTCAGGTCACCACAAACCCCAAGCAGGGTGCATTGTCAAACACTGCAGTTGCTGAGTGTTCCTGGCCCTGAAGGGCACCTGTACCCATGCCATATTTTTACACAGCACTGGAACCTTGTGATATTCCTTAAATAACATGGTACCACATGTACCAATAAAACAAGTCCTGTCTCTCACACACAGTCTCAGTCAGAAACTATAACCACCAAACCCAAAGTTAGTTTAGCTTTTGTAATATTGCCCTAGGGTAATATGAATCACTCATTCATCTCCCCACTCCAACAGGCAATTCTTTCACGCTTCTTTACGCTCCCAGCCCAGTCCCATCTCAGCACTGCTCTTGCATTCCCTATGGTCCAAGAAGTGTCCACAAGATAGTGGAGACAAAGTGTTGTTTTGTATTTATTTGGAGTACTACCAGTGCATCCCAAAATGTGCTCTTATCTGACACATCACAAGCTCATTTTGTGCAAAAATGACATACCTGATTTCTTTTGACATATCTTTTGCCTCAGATTACACCAGTGATAGTGTGCCCACAGCAATTTTTTCTGTACTTACTGTTGAGAAAGGCAAAAATACTAGGTCAGTAACAGACCTGCTTATATGGCATGGAACAGAGTGTGCCCCTTGCAAAAAAATTCAGATGGATTTTGGATTACTAATTTGGGTGCTGGAAGCATTTTAGCCTTATTAGCAAAATGCTTGGACTGAGTCTATTAGTCCTAATTACAGGAGGAGTTATATCAGACCAGTGAGAGCTGTATCCTTATGCAGTTATATTGCTTTGCTGTTTATCTCCAGTATCTCTTCACAAACCTTGCTGTGTTTTTAAATGGGAAAATGCAAATTAGAAAAGTGACCAGCAATTTTTCCAAGATAAAGATCAGAGATGGATAAATGAGTAATGAGACTCCCTATAACCCTTTTTTCTTAGCCAAGTGGCTTAGAAGGTGAGAACAATTTATAAAAGCTTGGAAATCCTCTAAATATATCTCCACTTAGTTTCTTCCAAAGCAGCATTAGGGGGAAAAAATATTTAATTTAAGAATAAGAAATAAAAGGAATTTTTTTTTTTTACAAATTTGCTGAAGATGTTTCAATATGTTTAAAGCCCCCACTAGCTACGCAGGAGCTGGTGAAAACACACAGACATTGCTTGAATGCACTTCCAGCAGCAGCAGTTCACTGTTCCTTGTAATGTTACTGAGGAATATGAGTTATTTTTGCTCTCCTAAGAGTGAGTGGGAAATTACAATAGAGAAGTTTTATGATTTATCCAAGCCCTGGGGAATGTGGTGGGGCATCCAAGTCAAAAATCTTAACGTGGTGGTTCCCAGTCCTGTGTCCTGCCACCCCTTGCCCCAGGCACTAAAAGCCAGCATAATTAGAGCTCCCCAGTGAGTGGTTCGCCAGCAGACCCCTGAGAGGGGGCGGTTGTCACAAACACACAGCAGCTACACTGCCACTGGGAAGCAGGAAAGCTGCCTCTCTGGACATGAAACGCAGCTGTTACAGGGAAACGGGCAGGTCGCCCCTGCATTTGCAAAGCCTCCTGCCTGCTGTGTGCAGTCTCTGTCTCCTGCGTGCCACCTCCCAGCAGGGGAAGAGCTGGAGGGACCGGGCTGAGAGGAGCAGCACTTTCTCTGGCCAGGAGAGCAGCCTGCTGTCCGTAATTCCGTGTGGATTCAGCGTCCCCTGGGATGTCACCGGACATGCAGTGAAGCATGCTGGAACACAGGGCCCTGACCCAGGGCATCTGTAGGAAAGGGAGGCAGAAGCGCTCACCAGCAGGAGAGCAAAGCAAGAGCACACACCACCCAAGAACAGGCGAGCGGGGAGACCAACTGTAGCATCACGGAAACATGGATCTTCTGAAGCCTATCCGAGGGGCTGAGGGTGCTGTGGGTCCATGCACACGCTGTGGGAGTGTCCCCAGAGGTGTGGAGTCTTTGGCCACACAATGCACCAGCCTCGGTGGGATGTGCTGGGATGTGGTGGGATGATCACAACACCCCAGGTAGGAAAGCTGAGCAGGCTCTTGGACACCTAGCCAGTGGCATACACCAGGACTTATTTGCCCCACTCCATGTCTGCACTCAGTTTCCTGGGCTCTTAAAGGGCTGATCTTAAATACTGGGGGTTCCTTGTAAATAGGGCTCGTGTGGCTGGAGCTGGAGGCTGTAACCTCTCTCCCTCCCCAAGGGTTTGAGGAACAAGCCGAAGGTGATGCTCGAGGCTGGAGTGCTCGGGGCTCTGACAGGGCAGGGGGAAGCAAGAGAGGAGTCTCCATCCCCCTGCACACCCTAATCCTATGAAGAACTGACAGCGGTCAATTTCCAGGAGCCGCAGAGCCGTACATCAGATACGTGAGAGCGTGAGTGAGAGGCGGCCACGAGGCCGCTGGCAGGAGACGATGTAGGTTATCCCGGCATAAAGCACCTGTCTCCCAGCATCTGTGCTCTGAACAGTCGGCCCCTGCGGGGTCAGGTGTGCAGGGATTGTCACGATCAAGCCTCTCCCGGAGAAACTCAGTCTCACCCCGGGTTGAGCAAGAGAAGGGAGATTTCTTCCCAGCCGCCTCTAGCCTGGGCAGGGATCCTGCCATCGCTGACCATGTAGCTGGACATTATTCCATGTGCTAGCACGAAAACTCTACCCACCAAGGGCAGCAGCGCAAGGAAGTCAGCCCTCCCACCCGTCCTGCTCGAAGTGCCGCCGTTCACGATGATCCCTCCCGAAATGGCTGGCAGGGCTGCGTGCGGAGGTCGGGGGTTCCCAGACTGCAACTAAGGGGGCGGCGAGCAGCTTCGACACGCAGCTCCGCTCCCCTCACACCAAATTGCTCTGACAAGTGTCCTCGTCTTTCCTGTTGTCAGTCCCCGCAGGGGCCCTGCCCAGGCTCCACAGCGAGGACCCGCTGGGGCCACGGGCGGGCGGGGTAGCGGCACCCGCTCCCCCGGTCCCTTCCCGGCAGGTTGAGGGGGAGAGGAGCGGGGGGCGGGCGACGCCCCTCGGGAGAGGGTCCGCGGGTGCTCGGAGCCACTGCGCCCGTGGGTGGGCGTCCCCCGTCGCCCCTCGGGAGGTTGTGCCGCTCGGAGCTGGCGTGAAGCAGGATCGCGGTGGGGAGGAAACCCGAGTTTGCGGCGCCGCTGCCGCCGGTGCGCGGGGGCAAGAGCGAGAGCGAGCGAGCGGAGACACCTCCGGCACACCGGCTCCGCCGGGCCGCCCCTCCGCAGCCCCCGGCGGCCCACCCGCCCTCCCCGATCACTGCCGGCGGGGTCGGGTCGGGGGTAGGTGGGAGCGGCGGGGGCGGGCGGCAGCCGCGGGGGTCGTCGCCATGACGAGCGGGCGTGCCGCCGCCTCCCGCCGCTGAGCGGGGCGGCCGCTGTCCCTTCAGCACCGCGCGGCCGGCGGGGCCGCCCTGCCCTGCCTGCCCTGCCCTGCCCGGCCCGGCCCGGCCCGCCCCGGCACCGGCCCGCCCCGGCACCGGCATACCCCCCGCACCGGCACACCCCCGGCACCGGCACCGGCACACCCCCGGCACCGGCATCCCCCGGCACCGGCACCGGCACACCCCCGGCACCGGCATCCCCCGGCACCGGCACCCCTCCGGTACCCCACCGGCACCGGCACACCCCGGCACCGGCATCCCCCCGGCACCGGCATTCCCCGGCAGCCCCGGGCAGCGCGGCGAGCCCTGGCGGCCCCCGCGGGCGGCGGCGATGGCGGGCGGGGGCCGGGGGCAGCGGGGCGCGCCGGCGGGGGGCCGCGGCCGCTGAGGCAGCAGGTAGGGCGGGCGCGGGGGGCGCGGAGGGCGGCGGAGCCGGGCAGGGCGGGTCCCCCGCGGGTCGGAGCGGGGGCTCCGGCCCCTGAGGCGCGGCGTGGGACGGGAGCCCGGGCGGCGGCGGCCAGCGGGGGCTCCTTGTGTGGCGGGGCCGGGAGCGGCGGGAGGGAATGAAAGATCCGCGCGGCGCCGGTGGCACAAAGGCCGTGAGTAACGGGGGGTGGTGGGAGCGACAGCCGCAGCCCAGGTGAAGGGCGAGGGGAGGGACAGGAGCCTGCAGTTGGAACAAAGGAGCCTCCCTCAAGGTCTTCAGTGGGAGGTGGGAGAAAAGGAAACGGGGGAAAGGGGAGAAACGGGGGCAGAGGGAGAAAAAGGGAGGGAAAGCAAGTGAACGGGGGGAAAAAGGGGAAAAGGGGGGAGAGGGAAAGGAGAGAAGGAAAGAAGGGAAGAAAGAGAAAGAGAGGAGAGAATTAAAGAGAGAAAGAAAGAAAGAAAGAAAGAGAAAGAAAGAAAGAAAGAAAGAAAGAAAGAAAGAAAGAAAGAAAGAAAGAAAGGAAAGAAAAAGAAAGAAAGAAAGAAAGAAAGAAAAAATAAAAGAAAGCAAGCATCAATAGGTGAACATGCTGTAGATTTGTTCATTCTGCCAACTTTCTGTGTAATTGTATCCTAGGTTTTCATTCCCTACCCACCTTTGGAAGGAGCTCACTATGACAGGGCAGAGTCTGAGGGCTTTATCTGAAGCAAATTTTGAAGACAATGAGATCAGCATCAACGTTGGAGGCTTTAAGAAAAAGATGAGATCCAACACATTATTAAGGTTCCCTGAGACCAGGCTGGGCAAATTGCTGAGCTGCCACTCAAAGGAGTCAATACTGGAGCTTTGTGATGACTATGATGACACCAAGAATGAATTTTATTTTGACAGGAACCCCGAGCTCTTTCCTTATGTGCTACATTTTTATAACACTGGCAAACTCCATGTGATGGGCGAACTCTGTGTGTTTTCTTTCAGCCAGGAGATTGAATACTGGGGAATCAATGAATTCTTTATAGACTCCTGCTGCAGTTATAGCTACCATGGGAGAAAAATGGAGCCAGACCAAGAGAAATGGGAGGAACAAAGTGACCAGGAAAGTACCACATCTTCTTTTGATGAGATTTTGGCATTCTACAATGATGCCTCTAAATTTGACAAACAGCCCTTTGGAAACATCAGGAGGCAGCTCTGGCTTGCTTTGGATAATCCTGGGTACTCAGTTTTAAGCCGGATCTTCAGTGTCCTTTCAATAGTGGTGGTGCTGGGCTCCATTGTGACCATGTGCCTGAACAGCCTCCCAGACTTTCAGATTGTTGACAGCAATGGGAACCCCGAAGAAGACCCTCGCTTTGAAATTGTGGAACATTTTGGTATTGCATGGTTCACTTTTGAACTGGTGGCGAGATTTGCAGTAGCTCCTGACTTTTTAAAATTTTTCAAGCATGCCCTGAATTTGATTGACCTAATGTCTATCCTTCCATTTTATATTACATTAATTGTCAACTTGGTGGTGGAAAGTAGTCCGACTTTAGCAAATTTAGGCAGAGTTGCACAAGTGCTGAGACTCATGAGGATCTTCCGTATATTAAAGCTTGCTAGACACTCCACAGGTCTCAGGTCTCTCGGAGCCACCCTGAAGTATAGCTACAGAGAGGTGGGGCTTCTTTTACTCTACCTCTCTGTTGGCATCTCCATTTTCTCAGTAGTGGCTTATACCATTGAGAAAGAAGAGAATGAGGGGTTAGCCACCATCCCTGCTTGTTGGTGGTGGGCTACTGTTAGCATGACCACAGTTGGCTACGGGGATGTGGTACCAGGGAGCACTGCTGGCAAGTTGACGGCATCTGCATGCATCCTAGCTGGTATCCTAGTGGTAGTGCTTCCCATTACACTGATCTTTAATAAATTCTCCCACTTCTATAGGCGTCAGAAGCAGTTAGAGAGTGCTATGAGAAGCTGTGATTTTGGTGATGGCATGAAAGAAGTTCCATCTGTCAACTTAAGGGACTACTATGCTTATAAAGTTAAATCCCTTATGGCCAGTCTGACCAATATGAGCAGGAGTACCCCCAGTGAGTTGAGCCTGAATGATTCACTGCATTAGTCTACAAGTCTGACAGCAGCTTGCATGAGAGCTACCAAGAGCTATGTTTATAAATGTTTTCCTATATGTCTTTTTTTTCCCTAGAAGATAGAGTTGCTGACACTGCACTTTGCACTTGAGAAACTAAAGACATTTCTATTACAAGTTAACAGTTTGCACATTTCATCCTGTTGCATAGGGGTACTAAATGCTGACTTTTCCATACAAATGTTACCACTTCCATGACATTAGTGCTAATGGTATAGTGATGATCTGTTACTTTGTGCATATTCTCATCTGAGCAGAGAAATGAATGTACCCAAGTGGAATAAAAATTCTCAGCTGTGACATGAGTAATGAAAAAATCACCTATCACCTATACTGGTATCTGTACTGGTATAGGACTTCCCATGCATTTTACAATGGTTTAAAACAGCCACCTGTGAGTCACTGATGCAGGAACACTTTTACCCATATTGCTGACCAGTCATTCTGATCATCACTTGTCTGAAAACACCTCTAAGTTTGCTTACTCTTGAGTATGTGTGTTAAAAGCTGGGTGTTCATGTTCTGAAATGTTATGTATAGTAATATTTTTCAGAATCTCCTAAGCATAGACCTTCCTCTGTTTCCAAGATTAGATCAATACTGAGCCCTCTGAAGAAGGCTACCCCTCATTTTCAGATAGCTACATATTCAAAGACTACATTTCCACAAGTGACTCTAGGTATGGAGGCCCATATAGACCTCTCAGCATCCCATTTCCAGAAGGGATCTGCTCACAGCTCGGTCCCAGTGCAGCTGCAGATGTGTTGTATCAGTTCATCAGAATGGTTTTGAGATTAGACACATGGGCTTTCAACAATTAGAAGCTCCAATGAAAAACCTGGATTTGATTAATGAAGTGAAATATTCCCACATGAACAGTACAGGCAGCATTTTAGGAATTGACATTCATATACTGCAAAAAGACTAATTATAAAGATGCCATATGTGATGCTGAGATATAAAATCTAATTTTATCAGTAAAGCTTGAAAGCAGGTGTTGATGACAGACAATTCCATTAAAATTTCTGCCAAGGAAACTCTAAGCAAAAAACCATTTTCCCTCAGAAAGAAACTCACAATTTACAGCTAAGGGAGAGTATAAGGCCCTAAGAAGGGAACGGATAAAGAAAAAGAGCTTAATACTGCACTATCTGTGGGTAGATCCTCCTACCTACTTCTGTGATGTAGTCAATTTAAATCCTTTCAAGGGCTGGCATGTACTTGTTTAAAAAAAAACCCAACACCTTGAGAGAACAGATCATCTGGGATTTCAAGTGTAATAATGAATCTTCAGAGTTGTTTTTTGAGTGCTCAGTCTCCTCCCTTACACAATTGTAGAGATCAAACACTTGTAGTCAACAGGCAGAAGGTACTGACTCCCTCTTTTTACTTCTTGGGATCTGTGCTAGAAAACAAACTACTGGCACTCAGCAGGCAGAACAGCACTTCTCTTCAGATCCTACTGCTTTTCCATCCCATTCATTACATACAATGTTCCAATTAATTTTTTTGTTAGTTTTACTTGTGAAGACTAGAGAGGTGCAGAAATTAAATTCAAGCTAGTTAGAAGAGAAATTAAAATGAAGCTAAAATTTTCTTGTTTGGAAGACTGTGTTTTTATACCATGACAAAGCGTGGCTCAACTGACAAAATAAAGCAAATATGGTCCGAATAGGTAATTAATTACCTAATAATAGGTAATTAATAGCCTCATTTAGGCAATTAGAGGTTGCAGCTTGGTCTGAATCTTCTGACGCTGTATCAGCTCCACCTAAAAACCAGACAGCTGAGCACCCAGGACGGGATTTCTGTTTGCCCAGTGATCTATGACAGAATACACAGAGTGAAGTAACTTACCCCCCCTACCCCATCTCCATTGAACATCCTCCCCTCACATCAATTAGTAGCTGATTTAGGCCATGAAGTGTGAGGGAAAAAGGTCCTTTCCAACCTTACCAATTTTCAACATAGCCCACACAAGTTATAAGTCAATTGGCAAGCCATCGTTTGCTGTCCCTGAAATTCAAAGTGCCATATACATGGTCCTGAAGGTAGACATAGATAACCTGAATTTGGTGTCCAAACTTGAAACATTTTGCTAAGGTTTGCACTTCTGTATAGGGCTGGTTCAATTCAATTTATGCTGAGTCCCAGGCATAAATTCAATACTCCTGTCCCTGATTCATACTGATTGTGTGTAAACTGTGACACACCCACAAACAGCCACCCAGCACATGGACCAGCGTGAGGTCACCTGTTGAACTGAAATACCAAGAAAGAAACAAGGGAAGGAAGAGGTGGGCATGTGCAGCACATACACTCTGGTCAGGTTACATGCTGCAAGGGTGGCAAATTCTCTCACTAATGCGAAGGACACTGCAAACTCTCACTACGTCTGTTGGCTGGGGAGTTCAGAGAACTCAGCTCCAAGCAGTGGTTTTATCTCAGTTTCATAAGCAGTAGATTTACAGAGCTGAAAACCAGGGACTTCCAGGGCAGTTATTTGGTGAGACCTGTAGACTTGCCAAAGAGCCACAAATTCCCTCAGCTGTTGCTAGTTTAACATTGCAAAGGTTGGATTTAACTTTGCAACACATCATTTCACTAACCTATAGCTGAACTTATGTTCTAGATTTATTATTATTTGTAGGGCTGATGCTCTGTCATTTCTGCAAAAATTGAATGGAATGTGCCAAAATTGCATTTTACTAAAGAAAATGAAATACCCCAAGGAATTCCAAGTTTTATTGTACTGGTTGAAAGGAATTTTCATTATTGCATTTTTATATAAGTGCTTTTGATCAAAGACAATAAATAAATAAAGTACTGAAATTTAAGATGATCTTATTATCATGACAATTACTTTACACAGTGTACAGGAATTCCTTTCATAAACTTAACTAATTCCATGTTAAAAGTAGTCACATTTTTGCTGCCCCCTCCTCCTGAAGACCATTCCAGAGCTGTGCTGCTCTCCAAGACATGCACAACTTTTAGCATAATTTTATACCAGTTTTTTTTTTCTTTTGCCAACACTATTCTTTAGCTTAAATATTTCATTTTGCTCTTAGTGTATTTATAGACAGCAACCATATGGCCTTACAGACGTATTTTCACAGGTTTATACCTCCCAAGCTTCCTTTTAGTTCTCTTTTTGCAAGTCCTGTTCCCCTGACCACACATGGGGATGTAGCCCTTTTTCTGCATTACTTCTGCTTAGATTTATTATGTTTGAGTATTGTACAGCAGTTTTAATATTCGCTTATGACTAACAGAATTTTTCACTGAGCAGAATAACAGTTTAATGATTTAAGCAATGTTGCTGTCTTATCTCCCCCAAAATATCTAGGTAAGGAAGAATAAGGCACACCTTTCCTGCCATTTTATGAAGTAATGTCTATTCTAGGGCTCAGTGCAATAAGTGCTGAGAAAACTTATCTCGCATTAAATAAAAGCTACAGGAAAATGTTTACATTACACTTCGAAGAAAAAATGCAATCTCTCCAAATCCTCACAGGGGAGAAGAGCTGGTGCATTTTTTGCACAGTCAGTACTTTTGCCAGACTTCTTCATTCACTGTTGTGTGAGAGCAGGGCATCTGCACTTCCATAAACCAGTGGGTCAGAATTGAAGGATGAGAGGACTAATTGGCCACTTTCTCCAGAGCTGGAAATCTGAAAATTTCTGTGGTCAGAAATCTCCTTACTATGGATGTACAGTTTACTGAAGAACATTGCATCGGCCTGTGCTCCTCCTGCCTGTGACAGTCACCTTTCTGGCACCAGTGAAAATGCTGTGCCTATTCACTTTCATCTGAGAGCTTTGTATTGTTTAAATGAGAATTGTGGTAATGTTTCAAATGAGGTAACTTTATTGCCAGGAATAAACTGTTAGAGAATCTGGATTTCTAGTACAAATCTAGGCTATTATGAGAGTCAGAGATGCCCTTGAGAAGCAATATGTTACATTATGTTCCTGAGATGTAAAATCTATATATAGATTGTGATTAAGCTTTTTATGTATGTTCAGATTTTGTACTATTGCCTGGTTTATTACTCACTTAATTTCATCAGCTGCTAATTCTCTCTTTCCCTGCAGACTTTCCATTTTGAAAATAGACTGGTTTTTCCTCACATGTTATATAGAGCATGAGCTACTTCACATTGCAAACTTAAAAACAAAGAACTTTGCATTTAATTTTCCAAATTTATTACCTCCAGTATTTGTACCTTTTTGTATAGAACTTTACAAGACTGCAGGGAACCACTGTATCTGGTGCTCTTTGTACTGTGTGTCTTGTCCCAGTAGTGTGTAGCGCACTCAAGAACTCAGTTTTGTGCCACAAAAAGGAAATTAAATGCATAAAAAATTATCTTTCACCAGGGATCTAGAACTGATTTAAGTTTCAGGAACATTCTGAGTATATATTATAATCAAAGAGAAGCCTGGGCCTCGTTGTGAAGGTAAGTTTTTTTTAAATATGCACATCAGGCTAGATTTCTATTCTTAGAAATGCTCTTAATTGGTGATTGTGGTGGGGAACCCACATTTTTCAGTGGAACAAACAGTACATGCTTCTTGTTCTCTACCTGACAGACTGGGGACTAAACAACATACCAGCAGCATTTGTAGGCACTAAATCAACTTGACATGACCTTTCATCTCTTCCAAAATAACCCCCATCCCTAGAGGCCCCAGCTGTGCACATATAAGCAGCAGAAAGCCCCTGGAGTAACTGCTCCTGCTGTGCTGGTTATCCATTTCCTCTCACAATACTCTTGACTTTAATCTACCTTTGATGGTACTTTCAAACAACATTCAACCCAAGTCACTACTCATATCCCTCGGTGAGGTGTTGTGCCAGAACTATTCTTTTCTCATCATGTTATTCTTATTTTCTTTTCCAATTTATGCACCTGGCTTCCCATTAAGTTACACCAGAAATTAATTTGATCTCCTGTAACTAATTTTCAAGTTGCACACTATTCAGACAGGGTAAAAGAATGTTCCCATCTGACTTCTGAAGCATTTTTTACTGATTCTGCCTTTTTCCTAAAAAAAAAAAGATTATGCTTCTCATCTGAGAATAATTTACAGAGTTAAAAATAGAGCAATGGGTAATACATTATTCAAAGCAACAGTTCTACAGAACAATCATTGAAGCTGCTAAGAAACATCATTCTCATTAAAGATTGTGGATCTCTTCACCTCTCATATATAAAATTATGGGTTGTCAAGTGGAGGAAGCAACCTCCAAACAGTCTAGAAAGTGTTTCCCGAGATCATATAACACTGCTGGAAAAGATCTGGCTCTGGAATTTATTTGCCCTGCTAGAAAAGAGGACGGAGAATCATCTCACAGGTGTTGGGACTCACACTGACCTCCCACTGCAGAAATTTGTTTGCCTGACATTGCCTCACCCTTTACACACAACCCTAAATCATGTAAGTCCTCACTTGGATAAGCACATGAATTTGCCATAAGAGGCAGTGGCACAAATCCAGCATTTCAGCTTCACATCAGCACCTCCCACTCTTGCTTTTTTTCTTTAAGGGTACTAATGGGCTCTGGCTTCTCACAAATCTCTGTTCAGATATAAACAGGGCTAAGTTTTTCACGAATTGGACAAAGTCTGCTATAAATCTGACCATTTCTTCTATAGATCTAAAGCAGCCTAAGAGAGCTGCCCACTTTCAGATGCATGGTCCAGCATCCTGGCTTGTTGTCACCCAGTGTGCAGGTGTTCTGTGTGGTGCAAAAGTCTCTGTAGTTCTGAGCAGGCTATTCAACTGATGACACTGTCGACTTTCAAAGAAAACTCTTAATCTTACTTGGAAGATGAGTGGTGCTCACACAGCAGCACAGTTTGCTTGCCAGCAGCTGCTGTGCTGCTCATCCCAAGTCCTGTATCTCCTGCTTCCCCCTCTCTATCTGCCATGACCTGATGTGGCTATTCCTGGAGCCTCCATGACACATGAGGACAGGTGACGTGGTGGGGTTGTAACACAGCAAGATGAAGGTTTGGAGTTCCTGACTTTGGAACATCAATCCCACCAACTTTTGGTGGAAATTATCCTTTCAAATGACTATGCTATTTTTGAAATTTGTGTTCAAATTCTAGGAAATGTTCTGAACACTGACACCCTACCATAGCCCTTTAAGGACCATCCATTTAATTACCAGGTAAATTCTAATTTATTTCTATTGTATCAGTGCCTAGGCATGTCAGACCATGGGCTAGCAACTCCCTATGTTACGTTTCCAAGTATGGCAAAAGACAACATGTCAAAATTGTGGTTTCCTTTTGGGAAATAATCCATTCTCTATGTTTCTTCTTTCCATACCAAAGCACACCTTCCTGCTGCCACTGTTAGCATGATCATTTTTTAACATTTTGATCTCTTCCTGTTGAAGGAAGAAGCCCTGGATGTATTTTTCTTTGGTGAGTTGCTCACCATTCCCTGTGGGAGCATGCTCTAAATAAGACAGCTGAAACCAGGGAAGAGGCTGATGCCACTTGCAAGTACCTTCCAGGAGTGGGTTATCCCCATTCTGCTCTCCCTTATGCATATCCCCCTCTTTTGAGCGATCAGCAGAGAGGCAAGACAGGCCCCGCAACAGGGACATTGCAACTGGCCAAAGTCAGGCTGCAGCTCCTTCTCCAATCCTTTCTTACTCAGCCTGGCAAGGCAACTACCAGGTTTGGCAGTTGATTTTTAGGAGGGGCATCTCACTTCAGTATTGGAAACGCTTTATAAATACAGGGAAATTTTGCTTATACTTTTGACGGCAAAAATGCTTGGACCTTCCTTATATGTTGGTTGAAGGTAGCCCCACTCCTGGCTGTCACATTTTCCAAACTGGAGCTGTACTGGTGCTCTTCCCAGTGCTACCAGGGCAGTGCTGGAGAGCACACAAAGGACCCTGCTTCATGTGAGTAGTTACACAGCACTGGCCCATCCACCAGCACACAAAAATACAAATGTTTCTTCACACTCGGTAGAAGCCCCCGAGCACCAAAACAATTTAACGTGCTGGGAAAGGAAAGGAGGTGGTAGGTGTTTCTAGGTGTATTTGATTTCCTTAGGAATCCCTTTAGATTCAGAGAAAGGTCAGTCTAGACATACCAAGAATATAGAAGAAAAAAGCTTTGATAGACAGTTAATGATACCTGAAACAAGATACCTGACAATTTTCCATCCTGAGAAAGCAGTATTAAAAAAGTGAAGTGCATCTTTTCATCTTTCCAGAGAAGAATGAGAAGAAAGCCATAGTGAATGAAAGTTAGTCTGTTTCAGTTCTGGGTGTTTAAAATAAAGAATTAACAATACAGTCCAGAAAAGAATGAACCTGAATGGAAAACAAAGCTGCTGCTGAACAGCGTTTAAATTCTTTCCTTGAAAAGTGCACAGGACAGCCATGTCTTGCATGGTTTCATTTATAGATCTGGACCAAGAATCAGAGACCACCTTCCAAAAGTTTAGACTTCAAATTTGTAAGCACAGCCAGGGGTGTTAGACACACCCTTCCCTCACCTGGGTCAGCAGCATGGCACTCCAAACTCGAGGCTGGCAGCCTCACAATATTTTGGGAAGGTAAAGCCATACAGGTTCTGTCACTTGCTGTGATGAAGGAACATCTCTTTGGCTCTGCAGCACGGCCCCCATTCAGCCCTGAGCAGCCTCGCTTCCACTGATCAGGACAGAAGCTGGAAGACGGCTCAGAAATGGAGCAGTAATCTTCTAAAAATGCCTGAATGGTTGTTCCTTGTTGTAGAGCAAAGAGCTGAACTAAACACTTCAGTTCACATTAGTCAAACAGTGTGCAAATAAGACTTCCTCCTACTCTAGCTGCAAGATAGGACCAAACTGTTGAGCTTTCTGTGGAGGCAGTGACTGAAGACAAGCGCTATGAGATGTATAAACTTATGTCAGTTGATGGGCTGAATAAATCAATGCTAACTACACTTAAAAGGCTTCAAAATTATACCTACTCTTGGAATAAATTTGCATTAATTTTTGGGATGCAGGGCTACTCTACTGCTGGTCCTATAATCCTAGAGAGCCTCACTTCCTTATTTCTTCTAATAATTACATATTTGGGGGCTGTTTAAACATCTGCTTGTCAACAGAAGTTATAATTACACTAACTAGGAGAAATAGGTTTCTTGGGTTTGTTGAATCTAATACAACACTATTGCTATTGATTTTACCCACATTACATTGTGGAATGTAAACAGCCTCAAAAGCTAATCTATTTTTATAAAAGCTGAGCTATCAGTGGTGGATGTGTTTCCTTAGCAGGAGAGATACCCACATACCTATAGTGGGTTACCAAATTGCTTTTGGTTGTTTTAGAGTTTCTAATGGGATGAGAGACTCTTGGAATGAGTCAGAGCAGTATTTCAGTTGTATTTATTGAAATACTGAACCGGTACTCACCACATCAGAAAATTCTGTTCACTTTCTGAGGTAAATCAGATTGGACTAAGCAACTGTATGTGTATTTAAATTGGTACAGTGCTGAACATTAATACAGTCACCCCATTATTTTCTGAACAGTCTCAAGGCCATTTTCTGTAAAGATCAACTAATAGGAAAAGCAACCCAAAATTTTATTAATTGTATTTGTAAGTGGAGCATTTGATTTGTTTCTGCATTTTTATTACAAAACACTTTGAAAAATTCTGGTCTTCTTCCATAGTTTCAGCAGGAAAAATTGGTATATGACAAATAAATACGACTTATCTAGAGACTGAAATAACACCTGCACTTTTAAAAGAGTCTCATGTTTTGGATATGGTTGCTATGAAAAATGGTACTTCTACTTAATCCTTCCTCAAATAATCTCTGACCTTCATAATCTCTGGACTGTGACACCTGTTTTCATGTGTGATGAGAGATCAAAAGGACACCTCTTGCTGTTAAGCCTATATACCCCACTATACTGCAATAAAAATGAAATATCAATTGATGCATCACACAAAAGGCTAAGTGTCATATAAATCAACTCAAAAGCTTTTGGTCTCCCTCTTTGATGTATTTGCTGCGAGGCTTTTTTTAACAACAACCATGCAGGCTTTGGGAGCCCAGGAGGAGTGCAAAGCAGCAGAAAGATCTGAGTAGGGAAAAAAGTAGCGTTAGAAACATCTGAGGGCCACAGCCATCTTCTCATGCATCAATCCTTCCAGTGACACCGAGGGAATAAAAGGAGGAATTGGAGGGCGGGGTGCTTGTTTCTGGGCACACCTGTATGCAGCAAAAGAACAGCTAAAGAATTATACTGGTCAGCTCCAAATACTGTCCAGAGGGGAGAAACAGGACGAGGAGGGCTGAGCATTTCTCTGGGAGAAGCTAGGGAGAGATACTGCAATGTATTGTATCTGTCCTCGGAAGAAATATCCACAGGGAGAGGAAACGAGGTTTTTAGTAAACAACATGCAGCTTAATTAATTTGACAGAGGAAAATATATTCGTATACATTAGCACGTGGCCACGTATATTTACAAATTTAACTTCTGAAGCTGTGACACCTAAAGAGAAAATTTTTAAGGTCACTGGGGGTTGCAGTGCCATGGTACATGGTAAATACCGTTAATGTTTTCCCCCATTGTGACAGACAGAAAACCAGTATTTGAGCCCAGAACCAGATTATAGTTTAATTCTTTCCAATGTCTTCCTGCTGCCTGGGTCTGGGCAGCGCCCTACTTAGTGCCCAGTTTAGCCCCTCTGAATTTTCTGTGGCCTGTAGAAAGGTCTGTTAGCACCAAACAAGTACCAGCACCAGGCAAGAACTCTGGCTGTTTGCCTACAGCACGTGAAAACTTGCTGCTCCCACCATCAGTTCTGGCAAAGCTAAACCCAGTGCCCACAGTAAAAACTTGGGAGGCTTGGGAATAGTGCTATTGCACTAAGAAAGGCCCTGGCACAGGGCATGGAGTGATTGTTAGCTGATGCCATTACACAGACTCTTCCACTGCACTGAGATAATTCCCTAAATATTCTTTGTACATCAATAAAAAAAGACACAAGGAACTTTTGTCACTTCAAATATACCATGGTTCACTAAGGAGCATCAGTCATGAGTTCCATTTACTGAAGTGTATTCGTGGGCAAGTTCTTAAGAGAATAATTTTTAAAAATCAGAAAAGAAATGGGCAATGGAATTATATTCGAGACATTAAATGTATATGTATCCACTTTTCCTACTTAAGCCTATCCATTGCCTATTGGCTTTCCAGTGTGATGAGAACAACAAAGGAACAACTCAAACCCCTTATGTACCTCCAAGTTAAGGATGTCGAAGAAGATATTTGGGTGATGCTCAGCTCTCTCAGGATTAGGTCTTTAGCAACATCAGATTGCAGAGAGAGGGACCTCCACAGAGTACTGAGGATTCCTAGTCTGATCTACTTTCATGAGATCCTCAGACTTCTAGTTCTTGCAGCAATGTTGCGATCTGGAAAAACCCTTTCCAGAGCTGACTTTGAGAGACGTGGGTTTCTATGCTCACAGTGTTACAGAAAGGAAATGAAACATGAGGGATGCCTAAGGAAATGAACATTAATGGTTACTATTAAGATAATTTTGCTTCAGTTAGAATGAACAAGTCGACAATTATACATGAAAAATTAGCTTTTATTAAAAATGTTTAGTAATAAGCAATGATTTTTCAAAATTTTTTTTAACTTACTAAACCTAAACATACAAAGTCAGAAGCAAACAAGAAATTGCTTGGTTAAAATCTTACTGAAGGTTAACTTGTCAGTAGTTCTATTAGATTTCCTGCAAGGCTTGCTTTTAAAGTATCTTATTTATTGTATTATTGGCTTTCCTTCACAGAGATGCCCATCCTCCAGTAGAGATGTGTAGCCATCAACATGGATGATTCAATTCATTTATATAAACAGAAGAAAGAAAAAATAAGTTGCATCCATCTCTCAGTACAAAACCTATTTCTCTATGTTAATGCTTGCACAGAATTTGGAGCTCCATATGCTGGCTGCTGAAGCCTAAGGCAGCTCTTTCACTGGCTGCAGTCTCCACCATACCAGAATGGCCACATACTAATTTCATATTAATTCATGAAAGTATTCTTTGGTCATGAACATCCCGTACCTACCCAGCTTACAGTACACTAGATGTTATTTTTTGCCCTTTTAAGTAGCTTGTTTTATTTGTTTTATTCCATGGCATTCAGATTTTTCTCACGCATGTATTTTCCATTCTTGTGTGCGTGCACGTGCACGAAGACTGAGTTCTTTCTATGCAGATAGAAAAAAAAAGGATGTCCTTTATCTTCTGATAGCTTTCAGATGTCAGACTGCAACAGCTCTAGTCTAAAACAGCCTTTTATTGGAGGCCCTCGGGATATGCAATTCATCTTTAGGGTACCACATTAACTGAAGTTTTCAGAATACACAAAACAGGAAATTTGTGATCATTTTGTATCATTGTCTATTACACTGTAAAACCACATTATTCAAACTCAAAGTCTTATTTTTGGTGTGAAAAGTTCAAGATTGAGTAGGGGAAAATCTAGCTGCTGAGGATGAAGGTAAGAGTGTCTAGACAATGACACTTTGCTTAAAAGGCACACCAAGAAAAGGCAAGCTAGGTTCCTCTCCTGATGGTTTCAACGTGTTTTATATTTTCTCTTACATATACATATAGATATGAATATATATGTGTGTATATCTACACATATCAATGTATGCACACACATCTTTTGAGTTTTTGAGAACAAAAGTTCAAGAAGTAAAAATTACTTGTAATAAATAAGAACCATACTAATAGGGGGAAGTTGGTACTGTTATTTTTTCCTGCATTATGATTATTATCTAATGATATAGTGATATGTTTATACCATTTTTTTCCTTACATCATTTCATTGTATAAATGTGAGGCATAAGACTACCAGCTGCATTTTATCTTGCCTAAAGTAATTTTTATGGATCTTCTGTGTTCTTGCATTTTCACATGGAATGGTCATTGCTCTAAGAAGTATGAAGAGAGCTGAGGATAAGGATGTGCTAACAATCACAATTAAGATTTATTTGACTCTGGGGTTTACATGTCAGAGTGTGGTGTGCATGCATGTATATGGCTCAAACCCAAGTACTGGTACCAGCATGGCTGTAGAATGCTGATCCTTGTAAGAACTTCTTGTCTCCACTGGCATAAGCTTTATGACATAATGCATCATTTCCAAAATCGACACTGTTCAATCTTAATGGTCCATATATGTTGACAATTAATGTTAAGAGGTATGAGATGATTACTAACTTCCAGAAAACATTTAACAGAAGATGCCCATATAGTAGTCACCATGAAAAGTTTAACAGCTGAAGGCTGAATGTAAAGATCTTTTCAGCTGAAAGAAGTCTGACTATCACAATGAAGTTATTTACATACAAGGCAACAATAGTAAAGATTTCAACAGAGAACCCAGTAGATTGTTCAGAGAGTGGAACACATTTTCTGCTAAGTCTGAAATACTTCTCACAATGTTTTAAATTCTACCAATAGATATTCCACAACATAAACCAGACAAGAACTTGTAAAAAGCTATTAAGATCTTGGTCCTGCATTTCTGATTCCCCAAAATCTACCAACAGAAGACTATAGGAATTTTGAATGTTTAGCAATCACAGGACAACCCCCTCAGAACACTATTAAATGTTGCTTCTTTTCTATACTTATTAAATATAAGTATTCAATTTATTTTCTTTGGTTTTTAAATTACTATCCTTTGTAGCTATAATGTGAAAACAAACAAACCCCAAAGCACTAATAATTCCCCTCTCCCCTCAAAACAGCGATTAAAAAAACCCCAAATGAACCAAAAAACATATCCAGAAAGTGTAGCTGTTATTTCATTATAAAACTACGGTGCAAAATAGAGGTTTATACTGGTCAGAATTGCAATAGCAATTGGAAGTTTACATTGAAGGAGTGACTGTAAGTATTGCTTCTCCTGAATAACAAAAATTAAAACTGCTTAGGCACTTGTTTTCTTGTTTAATGATAGCTGACTCAGTGTGCGTACAAATGACAGAAATACTCTCTCAAAGAATGCTCTGTAGTGTAACAACTGTGCTACTCAACTACACCAGTCCCTGATTCAGGAAAGCAGAAAAACATGTGCCTATTACTTACTTTATTCCTAAATCTTACTGCTATGAATGGGCTGGATACATGTTCAAGTGCTGTCCTGAATCGGGATAAATTGGTGTTTTAAAAGATAATACAGTGGTGAGCAACTTTTCATTATACTACAATACCAATCTTATCTAATTTGACTCTGCTCTCCCCAGTATTATCCTAATACTTCCCAACAGAAAACAGGCATAAAATAAATAGGATAACCAAAGATTACATAATAAATATGCTACTAAGTGGGAGAAAAATACATTGCAATATAAGGCTCGGTAGTGTTGCACAATCAAGAAATCATTCCAGGTGCTCCAAAACACAATTCCCAATGTACAACACCTAGTTACCACTACACACCTGAAAAAAATTGGGAAGTAATAGATTAAACTTCTATTACATTAAACATTTGAAAATGCAAACAAGTGGTAATGTGTTTGCTGCCTTTGCAGAACACCATATGTATGTTCTTGACTGCTCCAATTGTCACTGCTTGTGAAGGAAAATTTAACAGACTGGAGTTTTGAAAACTCTCATAATTGAATTCCTTCTGACTTACAAAGTTACCAGTGTCCACACTGACTCATAGTATTATGTTTGAAAGTAAAACCAACTCAGAAATTTTGCTGCCTCCGTTTCTTTGCATCCATCGCATCTAGGATAGGTTGCCTCTTTGCAGTGTACCTCTGACGAAGCTCCTCAATTTCTCGTTCCATCATAGGGTCCAAAGCCTTTAATCTCATCTGTAATTCTTCTAAACTCAGATTCTTTAACTGTAAAACAACCAAACAAAAAAGAATCCCACAAAACATATTAGAAACTGTTTTCAACAAAAATGAAAAACCACTGCCTTTTGTAAGCCTTTGGTTTACAGCTGAAGGGTTTTTACACACTTAAGAGTGTATGTATACTTACATGTAACTGTTGATATAGCCAAAAGACTTAGTGTGCTCCACAGTAAATAACACCATATGAAATCAAACACACATAGTTTTAATTTAAAAAAAAAGCCAACCTTTTCAAACCTTGCAAATAAATTGCAAATAAATCCAGGGCTGGAGTTTAACTCATTAGGCTGAAAAAAGCATGCCACAGAATAGAAATATATATATATACATACTCATGTATATAAATTACATTGCATAATCAAATACTTCTTACTGAACTTCTGTCTCTTATAGAAGCCTGAAAAATAGAGAGCTGTTGTAAGTAATAGCCTGACAGATATTATGGGGTACTTTCTGATAAGAATGACAAGGCACCTGTCTTCCCCAACAGACTGATGTCAGAACTAGTCAAAACAAATTGCTAACAGTGTTTAAGTAATACATGAAATAATTTCCTGAATTCATGGTGGGTTACCTTTGACCAAGTTCTTTTCTTTCCAAAGATATTTTCTCAAAATGTTTAATGGTCCATTACATTTCGCTCATTAAAAGTGACTGGTCATACAACATGTAAATGATTTCACTGCCTTGCTGGCTGCTGCCAACAAAGGTTGAAGTCTTGTCAGATACTGGGGCAGGTCAGGCACTACTGCTCCACCTGCTATTGCAGGGAATGATCTGCATTTGAAATGCATTCTTTGTCCGGCCTATGTGGTTTTTTCCTGATGTAATTTAGTGCCTTTCTGTACTTCTCTCTTGTCAGAACTGCCAATGTGCCAATTAGTCTTCACCACAGTGAAAAATACCAACAAATTTCAAATAGCACATATAACTTCCTCTTAAGAAAGGGATAAATCTTTATTTTGTTTGCAAATATTCTGATATTGCAAACAAGCACGCTACCTAACTCATGGGGAAAAAAAAAGAATTTTCTGAATCAACTACTAATGAGTCAATACTTCATTCATGAATCTAGGGCAGGCTTCCATCAACACAGTCTGATCTGTTTTCCCCAAGGAATGAACTGCTACTTTTGATCTTTATTTTTATCAGCAATTGAGGCATACAAATTAGCAACACATACTGCTACATACAGTCCAAAGCCCAACATTACGACTTCTACTAACAGACCACATTTTCCATAGTAAACAACTTAAAGTCATAATACAGAGAGCAGACATATCAGAAATGCATAGCAGAGCATGTGGAAAAGATAAACATTTTCATGCAACATCATTTTAACCATAAGATTCCTAATGAAGAAGAGAATTAAACCCCAGATGTCAAAACACCTTCGAGAACCAAAGATCCCAAGATCTGTATGAGACCTCAGATATGCCCAGCAATGTTGGTCTTACAGAATCACAGAATATGCCAAGTTGGAAGGGACCCACAAGGATCACCCATGTCCAACTCCTGGCCCTGAACAGTACAACCACAAGAGTCGCATCACATGCCTGGTAACATTGTTCAAACGGTTCTTTAACTCTGTCAGGCTTGGTGCTGTGACCACTTCCCTGGGGAGCTGTTCCAGTGCCAACCTTCCTCTGGGTGAAGAACCTTTTCCTGATATCCAGCCTAAACCTCCCCTGACACAAGTTCAGGCCATTCCCTTGGGGACTGTCACTGGGCAACACAGAGAAGGGATCAGTGTCTGCCCCTCTTCTTCCCCTCATGAGGAAGTTGTAGACAGCAATGAAATTTCCCCTCAGTCTCCTCCAAGCTGAACAGACCAAGTTCTTCATACGGCTTCCCCTCCAGACCCTTCACCATCTTTGTTGTCCTCCTTTGGACACTTTGTTTGCCCTCCCTTGCTCTCTCCCAAGGACTCTTCTCCTTATGAAGGAAAGAGTTGCCTCCCAAGGCATCAAATATCATCCAGTTTACTGCACTCTTCCCATATGACATATAGAAAAAAGGATGGGGGAAAGGAATTCCACAGTCACCAAGACTTTTGCAGAAAAAGACCTTTTAATTTTTCAGAGAAAGAAAAGATTAAAAACCTGCACTATTCTACTTGATTTTTAGCCCATTGGTATATGTAACTGGCACATGACACACTTTTCAGTGAAGATATTCTCTCAGAGGAGTTAAGTGTCAGAGATTTTAAGTATAATGGGAAGAGATGACAGTGCCGACTCCACTGTTTAACATATCCCACAGCACAGATGAGAGGAACAATAAACCCACGTGTGACAGGAATAATGTATTTAGCACGTGTGACAGGAATAATGCATTTGGGGCTCCACACACCAGCAAATGCCTAAGGTAGACACTGAATAATCTTGTGCATGTGTTTTGTGAGAACTGCCAGTGATGAAGTCCCTACCCACTCTTGACCAGTCTGGACAGCCACTTATGCTCTCTCAGTCACCACTGCAGACATCAGGGTTACACTGCACAGAATAGACTCCAACTGATATAATCACGTAATTATTCTGCCCTGAAAAACATTTTTCATAAATCAGCGGAGAAGAATGTGGTGGGTGAGTTTTTATTTAAATTTCAATCAAGAAACAGAGCCAGCGAACAGAATTAACTACTCTTTAAAGATCACAGACAGCTGGGATGAATATTAAAATATAAAAAACCCAAATTTTTTAAGCCAGAGACTGAGAATCTCTTGGAATTATCTCAGACATGTCACCCAGGAGATCCAGATAGCCACAGTACTCACCTATATGAACAGCTGATGCTCAGGATATTTAAAGGAAGAAAGTGGCAGAAAATAGAAGAGTTAGGAAGGTCTTGTCTATCTGACATCAGATGAGAAAACCATGTTATCGGCCACAGCTGAATCTGGGAAATATGTGCGTGTGTCTGCACACATTTATGCCTACTTGGCAAATTTAAAAATATATTTCTTTGACTTCTGTCTGTGCTATAGGTATTACTTCACAAACCCTAAATGCCTGCAGTAATTCAAACACTGAATGCAACAGCAAATATATCAAATAAGATGTGTAGAAATAACTCAAACAAGATACTTAATTACTCCTATGTAATTTATTGCCCTGCATGATAAATATTTTGGTTCAAATTCTTAAAGCAATAGAGCTCAGCATTCATTTACTTCCACTTGCAAACAGTTTGCAATTTAAACTGCCATAAATAATTCACCAAGTAGCTTGTTGTTGTAACTACTGGGGCTACTGGCATTAATGGGAAAGGAGAGAGGAGCACTCAGCAGTACAAGCTACAGGAATTCAGAAAGGCTTTAAATTGTATTTCAGTAGCTTTTAAAAAGCTTTTAACTATAACAAATAAATCGTTACAATTACAATTGTAATCAGGATAGCATTTGTGTGACAATAATAGATAGTTCAATTTCTGCCACTCCACGTAATGGACTCAATCATGTACTATCAGAGATCAAACACCCACAACCACACAAGAGACAGCAATTAGTGTCAGGATGGGCCACTTCCAAGGCAGAGGTCTTTAGTGAATGGCATTTCTGGTGGCAGTGTTTGCCTTCACTGGGACCCTTTATTTCACCAGGTAATCACAAGGGTTTGGGAAAGCAATAGTCCAAACTCCAACTTGTAATGCCACACACAGACACAGCCTTTTAGGGTGAGTACACATACCCTGTTTTCCAGAAGAAAGATTAGCTGTATAAAAAACCCCACTTTTCTCCTTAAAGGTGTATTTGTCAACATAATCATTAAAGAGAGCTACAATGTATAAGTGAAGCAAATTGAACAAGGAAGTCAAACCACTGCCAGATCCAGATGACGTTGAACAATTTCTCCTTGAAGCTGACGTATTCTCAAGACACAGTCGCATGCAAAGAAACCTCACTGAAATTCTCTGCTTTGCTACAGCAAGGGATATCAACTTTGCCTACGAAGAGACCAGAAAACAGTCATCCTTATGGGACAAGCTTCCAGTGCTGCAAGCTGAGTGCCAGCAGCTCCTGCCTCGACCTTCTCCTCTCCCTGATCAGGGGGAAATCCTGGTGGAAGGCAACCATTCAAAAAGGAGGTCCATCAACCCAAGTTTCCAGTGGTAGAAGTATCTTTCAGCAGCACCAACCTAAGCTGAATAGCACAGAATAGAAGCATAACTAACCTTCTGACTGAACTAAAATTTTCAGTTTTAATCTTTGGAAAAGGCAACTCAGCCACACACTTGGGAGACCAGTAAGTCTGGAAACTTGGTACACTTTATCTCAAACTTCTAGCAAATGGAACACCAATCCTTTAACTCCTCCTTGCTCATTTTTTTGTAACAGGTTAGAGGCCTTTCCAGGAAACGCCACGTGTAGAAGTTAAAAAGGAGCAGAACAGATAAGGAATTGTTAGCAAGCTTTTCTTAATGTGACTGTCCTCATTAAGCTGGGATACAGTAAAAATCCCAAAGCTGAGGCAGCTGTGGCCATGAAGTGTTCTAGTTGCCATCGGAGCACTGGCCAGAGCTACAAGTGCTCCACAGACAGGCGCACTGCCCTTGTGTGAAGGTGGCAGGAACCACTGCTAATCAATCTGGGGGTTTACAATAATCCAGCATAATCATGCAACATTTGTTGAATACAGTGCAAATTAGCATGTCATCAGAAGAGTATTTCCTGTTGTAGTGGGTTGACCCTGTCTGGATGCCAGGCACACACAAAAGCTGGTCTATCACTCCTGCAACTGGACAGGAGAGAGAAGATATAACAAAGATTCATGACCTTGAGATAAGGTCTGGGAGAGATCACTCACCAAATTCTATCATGGGCCAAAGAGAACTGAATTGGGGATATTAATTAAATTTACTTATAACAAAATCAGAGCAGGATAACGAGAAGTCAAATGGATCTTAAAAACAACTTCCCTCCACCACTCCCTCCTTCCCAGCTCTACCTCCTTCCCCCAGCAGCGGAGGGAGACAAGGAATGGAAGTTACGATCAGTTTATCACATGTTATTTCTGCTGCTGCTCAGGGACAGGAGTCCTTCTCCTGCTCCACTGTGGGGTCCCTCCCATGGGAGACAGTCCTTCATGAACTTCCCCAATGTGAGTCCATCCCATGGGCATCAGTCTGCACAAACTGCTGCAATGTGGGTCACTCTTCCACAAGGTGCAGGCCTTCCAGGACAGGCTGCTCCAGCGTGGGTCACACACAGGGTCACAAGTCCTACCAGGAAACTTGCTCCAGCATGGGCTCCTCTCTCCACAGGCATGCAGGCTCCTGCCAGGAGCCTGCTCCAGCATGGGCCTCCTACAGATTCATGAATCTCTTTCCAGCATCCACCTGCTCCGGTGTGGGCCTTCTCCACAAGCTGCAGGTGGATCTCTGCATCCCCATTTACTTCCATAAACTGTAAGGGCACAGTCACCTCACCAGAGGCTGCAAGGGAACCTTAGCTCCAGCACCTGGAGCTGAACCTCCTCCCTCACTTCTTCTCCACCGACCTTGGTGTCTGCAGAGTTGCTGCTCTCACATAGTCTCAACTCTGCTCTTCTCTGGCCACAGTTACCACAGCACATTACCTTTCTTTTCCTTCTTAAATATGTTATCACAGAGGTGTTACTACCATTCCTGACTGGCTTGGCCTTGGCCAGCAGCAGGTCCAGAGCTGGCTGCCACTGGCTCTGCTGGACACAGGGGAAGCTTCTGGCAGCTTGTCACAGAAGCCACCCTGCTATCAAAACCTGGCCACACAAACCCAATACATCTATGCAGAAAACATTCTTACTCTGGTCAATACTGGTTCCAGGTGCTTGTTTTTTTCACACATCTTCAAACAGTGACACACAAGGAACTCCTTCCTCACATACTGATGCAGTCACCTCCCAGAACCAAACTTCTGCAAGGGAAGTGCAACAAGTTTTACTTTTTTTGTCTTTTGGTCTAACTTCTTGCCTCCCATATGGGTGAGGTTCATTTGGATCACTATTTTCAGCAAACCGAAGAATAATTACTTGCAGTCAATACTACTGCCTGTGGGAGAATTCACACTATCTTACATATTTTGCTTACAACCCTCATACTGATGAAAATTCCAGCCAAAAGGGGCACGTGGAAAATAGGTGTGCATTCCTGTCTACAGACCTGAGTTCTGTAGCAACAAGCTCAGAAGGAAAGAGATAAAGTACAATCAAAAATGGACTCTCAGAAGTCATGAAGTCAAAGAGCACAATGTAAATCCTGACTAGTGGCTTCCCCATGTATCCAGCATAGGAGTCAGCAGGAAGGACATATATCCAAGATACCTGGTGGTGCTTGCAGTCCATGGATTTAGGTGAGGGGGGTCTGGAACTCCATAGCCACATTTGGCCAGCATGTATCTGTAGCCATCCAAACTTTTCAAGGAGCGGAAGCCAAACTGTGGTGGATGTAGAACACTATAATCTTCATCGATTCTGGACAGCAAGAGAGGTAAATAAAACCTCTATGCCAATTAAGTTTTCAATATGATAAAAGTAGATTTAATTATTAATTCCATAATGCATGAGTTACCATTGCAAACCTCTAGTCTATTGAAGTAAATTATGAAATACTGCTATTTAGCTGGTGCAGTGAAAACAAGCAAATTTATTTTCAGGGTTTAAATCGTTAAGAAAGTAGATATTCAGTCAAAAAGTAATCTGTATCAAGTTTGTTGTATTTACTTGAAAAAACAAATTCCTCCTAGCAACTGCTCAAATGAATCTTACATGCAACATGCCTATTAGGGGCCTTTGATTAAAAAAATATGGATTGTTAATACTATATTCTGAGTCATCTATTTTCCCATCTGCTAGTAATTCCTACAATATGAATTATCAACAGAATGGCTAACAGCAACTATTGCATCAATGGCAACTGCAAAAGGGGGTTGCCCATAGCACCTTCGAAGATTTAACCAGTGCGTATCTTGGATTGTCTTGTGTGCTAGTGGTCTCAGGTAACAGACACTTTTCTCTCCAGCTGTTCACTTCCCTCTGCTGAGTAGAGTGTTCTTTTCTCTACTGGAATCAGCTCCACTGATGGTTTCAAACTCTTTTTCATTACCGGTATAAAAAGTTAGACTTGAGTCAGAATCCAAAAGGTACAAGGTGGGCCTTTCTGACCAATTTATCTCTACTATGAATTCACATCCAAAATCTGTGAATCCCACTAATAAAAAAGTTGTCACGTTTGTGTGCAAGGAAATACTCCACAGCTACTGTTGTCTGTTCAGCTGCTCCTGTGCAGCAACAGGAGGAGAACTGCTTTATGTTTGCTTATACAGCAAATCCTGCTGACCCTGTCTAAGCAGTGTCAGGTGAGGACGAGCCATCTCAGGCACCCACTGGCCACACACCAGAGCTCTGACTTGCTGCCATCCCCACTCCTGCAGTCACTACAGTGAGCAAATCGGTCACAAGAAAACAAACTTGGATGGGGAATGGAGGGAGAGCATTTATTTCAGGGTGTCAAAAGAGCAAGAATCCTTGTTGCAGTGCACAAAGTTATACAAATATAAAAGAGACCTCATTTACTGTAACAATTTATAGAAGAGAAGGACTGACAACTGTCAGAAGCCAAAGTTCATTCCACAGGACTGCAGTCATCTTAAGCATCTTGGAGGGTAAAATAAGCATATAAGAGAAAATTAAAGATGGACAAGTTAATGTATTTTTAAAATGTTTTTCTAGGGATAAAACTGTATATAAATTCTCAATTATTAATCCCTATTTTCACTAATAGAATTATCTTTGCTCTAAATTAAAGCTGAATGTAATTTTAGCAACACAAAGCTAAATCTTAGTCACTACCATCAATATTTTTCAGCTCTAGGAGACTTCTCTTAGTTTCATATAAAGTGACATTTCAATAGATATCACCACCAGGAACAAAGTGTACAGAAAGAAAAAGTCCTACCATTCTCTCTTTCCTATGTCATTTACACAGTGTATATTGTTACACTACATGCTAGGGTCTACTGAAGCATGACACTTTAATTTGCTATCACCTTCTCTTTAGAATTTCATCATCCATCATAGACTTTTTCTTTTAGAGTATCACAGGCAAAAATTCACAGTTGGAAATCTCTCAGAGAAAATCTTGGTGGCTTTTTATATACTGTGATTTTCTATACCAGGAATCTCAAGCTTAATTGTACAGTTTGTCCTGAAGAATACTATAAATGTTTACGGATGCTCCCAACAGAGTAAATAAGCTAAAGATTAGGAAACACACTCCATCTGGATACTCACCATGCTGTTTAAACTTCATTGCAAATATATCCACACATTGTTGATGACAAAGTAGCTACCACACGTGATCTAAAAATATGCAGGATTTCCCCCCCAGCCCCTTCTGCTTTTGGAGGAAAAAAAAAAGCATGGGAAGAAAAAACAAACAAAATAACCCCCAAAACATCCTTTTAAATATTACCAAGGAAAGATATGAAGGTTTAAAAGGAAAAGGAATTCTTCAGCTAAAGCTCTTAGTATGGCAAGCAAGTAGCATCAAAAAGTCAGCATTTTATCTTTATTAATCTGTAGCTCTCCAGGGCAAGTGCTTCTAAATTATCCTTCATACTGAGCTCAGCTAACAGCAGGTAAATTACAGTGCCCTTGAATTCACCATATCACATTTCAGCTACTGCAGCTATCATTCAGCTACATAAACCCAAATGTTACTCTTATATCCAAAAGTTTTCTCAAGTTAAGGCACTGCCTCCCTGACATCTGATTCTTCCATGAAAAGAGCATTTTAAAATACTCAGTAAATAATGGTATTTTATTTTTGTAAAATTCTACTGATCTACACATAAATGCAAGCTGTATTAAGAACAAAGATATAAGCTATTAGAGATGAGAAACCATTAAAAAAACCATTTATTTAAAACACCAAAACATTGTAAAGATAAATTAAAAAATGAAAGATGCTCCTAGTTTTGCTAAAATATTTTGTAAATGCAAAACTATAGTGAAAAGTGAAGACATAAGTAACTCAAAGTAGAAGCCCCGAAGTTAAAAAAAAGCTGTATTAAAATCTAAAAATTCATCGAATACACAATGATATAATTTAAAGCTATTTTTCCCCAATAGTCCATTTAAGATTCTTTTTAGAACAGGAAGAAAAATGGAAACTCATTTAATAGTGAGGACACACAATGCATGCACAGCAATAACTCTCAGATCCAGAAAAGCATTTAACCTGAAGAGCAATGAAAGAGGGTAGAAGAATTTTAAACCTCAAAACTTAGTGTCCTACTGAGGGATAATACAAGTGAATCCTAATCTTCCAAGAAGCATAAAAGGTTGATACTCAAAACTAAACCACAAAAACTAAATATTCCTAACAGGAAAAGTCTGTTGGAAGAGACACACAGCCCCCAAACCCAAAACGCACACGCAAATTTGTATCTTATTTGCTGGGAAACCTTGACTTAGTTATATTCTTTATAAGGAAGAAAATTCAGTTTAGTTTGAAACAGCCAATTCAGAAAAGACCTAGGAAAACAACAGATGATCTTCAATAAATGGAAAAATGATAGACATACTGTTTGCTGGGGTTTATTTCATATAGAAAGCTTTCTGGAAGGCACATATGAGAGGGGGTGGGTTTCAATGACTACTGACACAAGATAGACAGAAAAAATCCTACAGTCCAAAAACTCAGGGCAATTTATGAGGTTTATTAATCAGTGGGAGAAGGAAAAAAATACAGCAAGGGCAGCAAAAAACTCCCAAGAAAACGGAGACATCAGTTGAAAGAGGCCTGCAAAACATCAGTAATTGTATAATCTGAACTTGCAGCAACTCAATAAAGACTGGTCCAAGCAGAAAGATTTAACTGAAATCTTTGGCAGAGAGAAGAGGAAAACACTGCCTCAGGAAGGCCTGAAGGTTATCACCTGAGAGAGGGACTGGGGGAGGATGACAGCCAAGCACACCTGAGCCTGCTTAAGCACCAACACATAGCCCATGGATGCTGCACATAGGGACTGACTGCAGTGAACTGGGAGGGGAGGATCAATCCTCCAGCCTGAAGCGACCAGCATCTTTGCCAAACAGCATCAAATTTTCTTTTCTATACAACCTTAAAGATCAAAGAGAAGCACTGTTGACTTTTAAAGAATGCTTCTCGGTCCACAGTTCCTCAAAAATTCTTTATTCCTTCCTCAAACATGTTGTGGGAATCCTTTTTTCCCTACCAGAACTGCTTGGCTACTATTTAGTTTGATGCGGTTCACAGTTTTCCTGAAAGACCTGGGCACCCAATAGCAGCATCATGGCCCACAGCACCCCCGGACGGGGAAGGGTACTGTTCCACTCCTGCATGGCATTCAGCAGCTTGCTGAATCACAGGGGCTGGAGATTTCACTTGCTGAAGGAAGTTTTAATGTTATGAAAACTGGTAAAAGTTGTTTAGGAAACTCTTTTATTGTGCACAAGAACTTAACAGATTTTTAAAAATCTCTTTACAACAAAATGATAGTGTATTAAATCTTCCTAATAGTGCCTTCTATTGAAGCCCTATCTATAAATCATACCAATCAGGCACTACAGAGTTTCAGCTGGTTCATTAAAGTAGATTTAGTTTTTCTTTTGGCAAAATGCACCAGCCCCACATTTGGAAAACACATCATAAATAAACAGTATCAAATAATATTTAATGAACCTGATGAAATCCACTGTATGATGGGCTAAATCTAGTGGACATCTACTGGCTCGCCTTCAATCCAGACTAAACTAAATCTAAAATAAGTGAACAAATACAGAAAGGGATATTCTGTGAATAACACCACTTAGCTAACAGCTTTTAAATAATATACAGTAATCTCTTGTTTTACAAACATGTAGTAGACCATTCTACTGCAAATAACATACTAAAAAATATCCTGAATATACAGAACAAGATAATCACTGATAATCTCTCATGTCAAAATGCAAGAGTTCTATGTACCAACATAAAACTAAGAGCAACACTAAATTAAGTAGAATAGACCATTCATCTTAATGAACAAGAAATCCAGGGAATCTAGACACTGAATAGTACACTTAGCCATAATCTAAATCTAGTCTCTAAAACACAATCCACCTTGTGAGAAGTGGGATGCCCCCTCTGCATGAATTTAGAAACTACATTTATTCATTAAGATTCAATGATTCAGTGGCATATTCACTTACTCAGTCCAGAACCACCAAAATCATGTGCCAAAGAAAAATTTTAGTATTTGTCTATGACTCAATATACTATAAATTTAGTATTTATTTTGTCTATGACTCAAACATCAGTGGAATCAAGCCAACAATTAGCACAGTTCTTTCTTACCTTCAAGAATTATCTCCTAGGAAGGTCTACAGTATTTATCTATTTGCTTTCTCACAGAGAACAAAGCAACACTAGTTTATTTAATTAGGTTTTTCAGATCATAATCTGCAGATATAGTTTTGACTCACTAGATGCAAACAGGTACTATACAAGCTTCTGTGCCAACGCCATTCATGAATCCCCATTCAAATTCAGAGTGCTCACTATTCCCCTTCCGCACCTCTGGAGTGAATGATGACAACTACAGAGCCCACAACTGAGGAACGGTACAAGCTCTGCAAACCCTTTTGATAGGAACCAAGTTTCAGAAGAATCTTTCTGGCCTCTCTGCTGGTTTTCCAATCCATCTCTTGAATAATTATCTAGGGTTCAATTAAGGGCTCAGTTTTCTAGACTTAAAAATCCATAAAGAAAAAGAAAATAATTACAAAATCTTATCTATTGCATAGTGTATCAACAACGAAAAGGTTACACACACTGCATTTGAACATTAGTAATACTCAATGTTCAAGCGCAGAACATGGGTAATCTTCTATTGTCTGTAACCTCTAGTCTAAATCCCTCTCAAGAAAAACTGTTGGAAATTTAATCCAGGTTTTAGAATTGATTTTGTGTTCACAATCTGGAAACTGAAGTAGAACCAAAGGCCTAATCTATATTATTTCCAAACCTAACTACCAGGGCAGGAAATAACGTGAACTCTCATCCAGCACATTCCTAGACCACATAAAAAGCATAAGGAAAACGTGAGCTAGACAAATGCATTCCTCTAATGAGAGATGTCAGCACTCAAACAAAATCCATGCTCAATGCAGTCAGCTACTATACAGCTCACAGGCTCAGCTTTAAATAAAATTATGTTTCACAACTGCGCTTTCAGAAATAATTAAAAGCCAAAGAAAAAGTTATTTCAATTTGCAGTGCATTGTAAAAGCAGTTCACTAGCTCTGACCATCTTCATACCAGTGCCTTTCCACAGTAAAGATAAAAATACATGCCCTCGCAATTTATTTGGAGTGCATCACTGGGGTTTCTGCTTACAGAACATCTATTTCTCAGTTTGAACGGTAAACTACATTCGAAGATACAACACTGAAGAGAGACAAAGCACAAATTTACAGGACTGGTCATGTATTAAGTGTCATTGTTCAGTTTGTAAGAATAGAAAGCGGATGAATAACTCCCTTATCACTGACAGATCTGATGAATATACATGAGCTTAAACAGATGCAGGGAAACATAGGTTTAGTGTCAAAAGACTGCATATCTGTCCTGGACTTTAAATATTAATTTAGAAATGCACATGGATTTTTTCTTGATCCAGTTATCAGACGTCTGGACGTGCGCACTAGGATTTACTGTCAAAAAAACCCTACTCTCAGAAAGACATGTAAATATACAGCATGCATTCTTGAACTGATGCAAAAGAAATTCCCCTTATGTGGCAGAAGGATGCAGGAATGGAGTGGGGAGGAATCATGAGTATCTTCATAACTTCTACATCCCGTCACAAGCAGAAAACAACACTACCTCAGACAGTTTAAAACCTGGCATTATCATACAGCAGCAAATCATAAGAACCTCAAAAATGTAATTATTTAAAGAATCCCCAGTACTAGTATCATCTCCCCTTGTCCCCCAAAAGAGAGAGATGTATTTTCATTTGGAATTCAAATGATTTTCTGGGTAGATTCTATTGGTGACAGAGAAGTCACTTTTGGCATTAAGCCGCCATGTTCTGAAAAGCTGCCACAGTTTTGAATACTAACTGCCTTGTTGAACTACCCCACATACTGAGTAGTGGACCCACTTTTTCCTTGAAGAAATAAACTGCCAGCTCAGGTTTGGATGGAGGAAAAACTATACTACTTTTTCTGCTTAATGTCTCTGAGACTTGCATTCTTACAGTCTGAAATCAGTGCAATCCAAATCTCGATGTCCCAATATTCTATCACCACAAAAGTTACATTAGCAATTTAAGAATGCTATAGACATGAAGGAGGCAATGTCTTGTTGGGTTTTTTGACATCACTGAAAATGTAAGGTTCTCATTATAATAGTCCTACTTCATCTCACACACACACCTATGTTCACAAAGTTGAAAATATGAATACTGTATAAACTATGGGAATTCACAATGCTGTAAAATCAAATACATTAGAGAAAATTTTTAAAAAATTATTTTGTTACAGTGAAAGTCAAATTCACCAAAGACTCCATTAAAAAACACAAATGCAAATAATGACTTCACAATATTTTAAAATCTAAAACATAAGAAGAGGTATTTTAAAGTAGCAACATTATCATGTTGCATACAAAAAAAATGTGTGGAACTGGCCCATCAGTTAATTTTGTAAAATAAGTACCTTTGCTTCCATTTTCATTACTGATTCTGACTTTATACTCTCATTCTTGCCCATTTCAATCTCAAACCACATTCTTCTTTCCTCCATCAGTATCTCTTACTGATTTAAATAGAATCTCAGAAAAATAGCTTATTCTGTTGATTTTTGACATTAATATCTCCAAATATCTTCTATTCTGGGAGTTTGTACTTATGTCATTTTGATGCCTTAAAAGGCCTCCCAGAAACAGAGACTAGACAGGAGTAAGGGAATAAGAGTAGGTATTTATTTGAAAGGCCTTCAAAGGTACTCCCTGGGGACTCTGAAGCTATTCTCAAAATGGACCCCAAGATGGACCCCAGGTCATGAGTTCTTCACTCTTTTATAGGTTTGGTTCATTTGCATAGCAGGTTTAATTCTCCAATTAAAGGTTCAGTTTTCCCCTCCGCTTGCCCCCCTTAGAGGCTCTTCGGTTTATACTTTTGGCCTGGGACAGTCTTGGTGCCCTTGGAAAGCAGGGCTGGAGAGGCTTTGTTATGTCTACGTAGCACAAGACAGAAATTAACAAGCTACAAGAAACCTCAGAGTCACACACCAAGCAGTACAGAATTTGAAAAATATGAAAGTTAAAACCTAAGGCATCAATTTGATGGTCTGTATTACACAAGGAATCCTAGTAGTTATGAACTAAATGCCTACTAATCTGGTTGGTGATGATGTTAGAATGCCAGTCACATTTACCAGATCCTGGCCATTAGAATAGTAATAGCAAAGGCATATTTTCAGCAATTTAACAGTTTCTCCTACGTCAACAAATGTATTCTATTTATACTTCCCTAAGCAGAATCACAGTGCATAATAAGCTGCCTAGAAGCAGCAACATTGCAAAACTACAAGGTAAATTAATCACATTAATTTCCTTAATTATGCTGAAAATATTTCACCTCTTTCTCAGCAATATAATATCATGCAACATTTTGAAAGCAATATAATTTGAAAATTAACAGATTTGTTATTTAATGTTGCCGTAACAACCATAGAAAATTGTGTAAGAAAATACCAAGCAATAAAGGATGAAATGCCATAGAAACAGATAAGAATAGAACAAGTTGTGTCAGTTCTAGCCTTAAGGAAAATTTTAGGCACAGAAAAGCTCATGGACAGAATTATGAAAAGGTGGAGAAATAGAAAAGGGCAGTTCATGTTGGAAAATGAAAAACATAGCTGTATGGCATAGTGCCAGTGTTCTCCAGCAGAGATTACATGCAGATTAGTTGAAACCTCTAAGAAAACTAAAGCACATTAGATAAAAATTCAGCACAGATTATGATAGAAACTTGTTTGACTTTTTGGGTTTTTTTTAATCTCTTGCTTATAACAATACTGCTGCAGTGTTGCACAATATAAATAGTCAAAAGCCCTCACAACCTGAATACAGTAATAGCTAAATTACTGCCAGTTTTACATGGTTTTCTAAAATTCCCTCCAGCAGAAGGAACTAACAATTGACTTAGGAAGTTATGAAGGAATTCAAACGTAGAATCTATTTTCCTGTAGGTCAAGCCACTACTGCACTGTATAATGAATGTAAACATGAGATGATATCATTTAATCTCTGCTCCTCACCTTTTCAACGACCTTTCAGAGAAAACATCCTGGAGCCTGAATTTTATTTAACGTGGAAGTCATACAGGCTGGATAATATGACGTTCCTACCTATGAGCAAAACATCTTTAACGCATTTATTTCTCCTAAAATAAAAATGTTATACAGATATCTCTGTATCACAGCTAGAGCTGACACACAGACCAGTCAAATGCAGTTTTGTGTACAGTAGAAGAAACAATACATTTACAGCTCTTTGTTTGAAGAATTAACAAAGTCAAAATCAAACCTTTCTTGACTGAAACTCCACTTTGGATGTTATCCACTACCTTATATTGAGAGCATAATCAAGGAAAACCACTTTCTTATTACACCTCTCTTCTTTCAAAGAAGGACAAAAAATCAGATGGCATCAAAATGGAGCTCAAAGATGGTATATTTAGATTTGATACAACAGACATATGGAAACCATTATATAAAGAAAGGAATTGTTGTATAAAATGTTCAAGTGAGATGCAACTTAATGAAAGACAAGAATCTTGGGAGCAGCATAAAAAAGGATAGAGACTAAAGAAGCTTCATTCTACACCAAATCTGACCTAATGACAGGACGTAGCCAAAAGGGCCAGTCCTGCTGTGTGAAACCCTCAGGCTTCCTTGCATGAGGATCTACCAATTCTGCAACTGTAGGGTGAGCTGGGAGAGAGGTGAGGACAAGGGGGTGTTGGACATTTTTTGAGCATGACAGACTGACTCAGCTCTCTGGCTATGACTGACACATGGAAGTAACAGAAATAAGCCAGTATCCCCTTCTGCCATGCTTCAATCTTTTCATACCTCCCATCTCCTGAATAAGCCTGGGGTACACCACCCATCTGTCCCTGGCTCCAAGATACTGAGGCCACAATCAACCTTTCAGCATGCCAAAGACAACAGCTGACTAGGGGCTTCAGGCTACAACCCATCCTTCAGCACAGGTGTCAATCTGGATCCCTCTTCTCAAAGGGGCAAATTAGTAGCCGTAGTATTGAAACTTGGAGCAAATTAACTTCCTTTGAAAGCTCCACCTTTGCCAAATTTGGACAATATGACTCAAAAGTTATCAGGATAAACAGCACAATAACATAAATCAGATTTCCTCAAGAAACAGCTGAAAAATAATATACAGCTAGATTGCACAAAAGTAATCTTTGTACAGGGTGATTAAAAATTTGAAACACAAGTATGATTAAATGTTAGCAGAAAGCACATAGTAAGACTAAGTATCCCATTTTGGGTAGGTATAGGTTGGGAGGGGTAATCACAAAAATCTATGAAAGATGACTGTGCTTTTTACGACAAAGTGAATAAAATTGATTTTATACAGCACAACTTCTAAATCATATAAAGTATTTCCCCCAAAGCTCTGGAACAGGATTAGTAGTTTCCTCAAATTCAGTCTGTGTGCAAAACTGTAAACAAGTAATTTAAATACAAGAGTAGGGGATTCTGCAGGGCTGGGGTCAACCAACAGAGCAGCTTTTCTCTTTCTGGTATTCATAGCACTTTAGGAGAAACACAATGGAGGTGTATCCTTAGCCCATTTTAAGATTCACCATATATTTAACAGCAAAATAACAATACCAATACCTATACCAAGAAATGGCAAAGCATCTGAAAACCCAACAAGCTGTTAAATGAAAATGTTAATACCAGCAAGCAAAGCTTTTGTACCAGTTATTTCTGGTAGACTTAGAAAACACAATTGTAAACTTTTTTCTTACTTCACGATATTTTTTAAATGCCAAATGCCTATAGTAAATGTTATGTTACAATCATCAGTCATTATCAGTGGACTACACAATAAATGCTTTTGAAAACCTTTTTATGATGTCATCTTACAATATAATCTATTGCAACAGTTTCTTATGTTCTTATATTTCTTCCTTGTTCCAATAGAACAAGAGTCTAGTACCATATTAATTTATTCTCTATATAAATTTGATCTCCCATTTATAAAAAGAATGTGAATTAGGCCCAATTGTGGATGTAGATGGGGACCTACTCAAGTACTGAAGTTATACAACAATGAATTTTAAAGCACAATCTAACTTATCAATTGTAATTCTAAAAAGCCCTCACACCATTAAAGAGGAGGAAGTATAATCTTTGAAGAAAAAGTTTCCGGTGTCACTTATTTGAATTTTTATGTTGCTTCAGTGTTACGACTGACCTGTTCAACTAACTGCTCAGGCAGCCCTCGTTTAATTTGGAAGCATTCAAAATCTTCTCTCTCAGAAAAGCCTCCAGCAACTCGGCATCACATCTTCTTACCAGTGTGCAAAAGCATTGCCTTAGCAAAACCACAATAAATTTAAAAGCAGGATACAAACAGCAGAGTCTACAACTGTTGTGATAGCACTGATGAAAATGTTACAATCTTAATGCTTCAACAAAAATGTTTTAATTAAAATGTTTCACTGAGGCAATTGCTATTTTACTTTTTACCATAGATTTTGATTACATTAAAAACAACACAACTAATTAAAATAAAAGCTTAAATAACGTTCACAGTTTCATTAGGAGATATTTCACCAGAAAGTGAATGTTTATTGGTAAATTCTCTGTCCAGTGAATTAAAAGGCATCAGTGGCCCTATCGAATATAAAAAACACGGGAAAAGAAATCAGCAAGTATTGCAAAGTAAGTTACCAGACAGCCTACTAAAACTCTCCAAATACTGAGATTCTACAGCACTGCAAGAAAAACCTACCTCACCCCTGAAGTAGTTGACACTTTTTTAGTGATGAGCACTATACCACTCATCCAGTTTTACTTCATGTTATCCAACATGTAACAATGAGGTCAAAAGGTGTTACTAAAATGACAGGCTACAATTGATTATTACAACCTGAACTGGAAACCAAAGGCAGCAGGGAAAGGGAGGTTTTCACCCACCGTCATCCAGTGCAGTACATGGTCCAGGACCATGTAATGAGTTATCACAGTACTTATCCTGTAAGTCAGATGGCTTTTCCAAAAGCAAAGTCTGAAGTGCAGCCCAATTGTCTTTAGATTCCCTGTATCACATCCTCATGACATATGTGCTAATTTAAGGGATTCAACTAATTTCAGGTGACTGCTTTGAAAATTTCGAAATTAGAACAAGTCTTACACGGTTACTGCTAGTGACAAAGCTCTGACTGAACATGGATCAGTTTAACCTTTAAATATATATAGTCTAAGATATCACTTGTTAACATAAGCCTCCCACAGACTAAAAGTAGAAGCCCTTTTATACTTTAAATGTGAAGTTGCTTGGTAAAACTACTCTAGAAGGAAGAAATAGAAAGGAAATTTTGGTACAGAACAGTCAGGAAACTCTCCATTAACGATTCCTTCAGATAAGAACTTCCTAAAGCACCAGTGTCAGCATGAGCCTGAAATTTACCAAAACCAGTCTTAAGATACTTACCAAACTCCTGACATGTCTCCTGTAGATCTCCCTAAACTGATACAGTCTTGCTGTCTTTACAGCAAAATTTTCTCTTGCCTGCTTTACAAGTAGACATAGCTGCTATTAAGAAAAGTAATAAGAAGCGTAATTTTTACTCCGTACTTTTGTCCTCAAAAATCAACATATGCTTTTATGTACAAATGTAGCAAAAAGTCAATAGCAAGCACCACAGCAAGGAGAAAAACTCAAAGAATACATCAAGCATGCAAGACATTACTCATACATAAAAAAAAATATTCCATGTTCATGAATGCATTGAGCATAACAATTCTACTTAAATTTCACAAAAGGGTAGTTGAGATCATGGGCTATCCGGCACCAGGTACCATGTGCTTAGATGAGCGTAAGGCGAAACAAAGCATGAAGCTTGATGGCACAATCGCACAACAAAAGTAAAAAACCCCATATGGATAAGACAGGCAGCTTTCACTTAAACACCTATCACTTACTCAATTAATAAACCACCTGCATACAAAAGCTTGGAAGCTTCAAAATACCTTTTTCCTTTTTTTTTCTTTTTAAGAAAAAAATATTCTTCAAGCTATTTCCCATTACATCAAGCACAAACGTTTCCATTTAACCTCACAAATTGGAATGTGTCTTATTTTAATCTTTCACCTTTGCTCAGTTGAAGAAACTTGTACTGTTGGTAACGGGAGACAAAGCAGATCTTACTTAAATTATGATTTATGCTATGCGTTTCTATATTCTCAGGACACAGGATTCCAGATTGATAGCTACTTGGGGTTTTTTGGGGGGTGGTGGTGGTGTTTGTTTTTCTTTATTTTTTTGTTTGTTTGCTTGCTTTGGGGTGTTTTTTAATGTTTTCAAAGTAGTCAGTCCTGCAAAAGCAGTTGGCAGGATCACCAGGCTCCTGACGCAGTAGGATTATTCATCAGGCACTCATTTTGATTTTTAGCTGAAAAGCTCTAGTCTTCATTCCACAAATCATGGTTTGGGAATAGGGGATTCCCATGGCTCTGACACCAACACGCAAATTTGCAACAGGGACTGCATATTCCCAGTTCCAGACCCGGCATGTAGAGCTGCTCTTCCAGTGCCCTGCTGGATGCCAGCACAGAAGTGTCTGTAGGGGATGGACACGTGCAGGGTGGCTGTGTCACCTCCCCCTGCCCCGGGCTGGAGGAGCCTGGGCAGCTGCTGCAGGTACCACCCACCACAGCAGCTGCTGCACGTGCTGCGGATCACACCAGTGCCACATGGTATTCCACCACCTTTGCTTGCTTTTTTGGGAGAGACTTTACAATTCACAGCTTGGACCACTTGCTTTATTTTCCAAATTGACTGAAGGATTATCAGGTAGTAAGAACACAGCGCAATTGTTTGGCAGCAGGTTCCAAGAAATTAATACTTTTGTGGATCCAATGTTGTCAGGACAAACTGCAAAAATAACACATTTACAGTAGAAAATAAGATTAAGGAACAAAAATACAGACAACAGGGATCAGGATTACTTATGTAGCTGTAAGCATGGGGAATGAAAATCCATGAAAAGAAATAAGGGTATCTTCAGAAAAATAAGCAGCAATCTGACATGAAAGTAATGCCAAACATTATCACATTCCCACAGCTACAACTAAACCAGCCCAGCAATACCTTCTTCCTCATCTGAGAATTTAACAAGCCTAAGTTCTAGAAGAGATAATGGAATATAAACAGAAGATTAAGAATTATGCCCTCATGCTGAGTCATTTGTCCCAGTTTCCATGCTTGCTGAAATTCTGGTCCTACCTCTAAAGCAAAACAAATGGCAAAAGGAATTGTCCAGCTATTCTGTGTAAGAATATTTAATTTCCTCAGGAAACAAGGCATGGGCATGAAGCTCAGCAATGTGCAAACTGCATTTATACACGGCTGGCCTCTCTTCTAAGACACCTCTCTTCAGTTCCTGGTCACTTTAGACAGAGTGAAAATATTGATAATCTCGCTGAAAAGCATTTCCAAGTACATTGTAGTCTAAAGAAAACATGTAAAAAACAATCTAGTTCTTTTAATTTCAACTGCATAGTAATACTCAAAATACCAAAGTACAGATATTCCTTGTTTCACCTGAATGCAGCGAGGTAAATTTACGGTATTCCAAATTATGGTATTTATAGCATGAACCTAATTTTCTTTAGAAAAAAGAACCACCAAAACAAAACACAGCCAAACAACACAAAACAACAACAGGAAAAAAAAACCCACTCCCCAAACAACTAAACCACAACAACAACAAGAAAGAAAACAATCCCAAAAGAGAATAACCCAAAAAACTGAACTCTCCATAACCCCCAAAAAATCCCCAAGAGCCAAACACCTATCACTTTTGTAAGTCCTACCCTAAATATTATGTACCCCTGTAGCTTTGGACTATTTTAATTTTTGTATGACAAATCCAAGGGATTTCACTTGCATACAGGAAATTGAAGCAGCACACTTTATTTCTTTTCAACTCTTCTCCAAAAGTATACATGGTATGAAAAAACCAGAATGCTAACCGTGGGAGATGGAAGACCACAGAAGTCTCGCTGGTTAAACCAACGTCCATGGACTCTGCCCTGGACTGGTCAGATCTGTAGTTTACAATCCACTCCCACCCCATACAGGGAGAACCACAGGGGCCTCAGGGGAGGTCAGAGGTGCAGAAGCAATGAATATCATAATGGATTCTGTCTCCACTAAGGTTTGATTACTGTGTACTATGGAGGAAATTTGCTATCACCTTACTACACTAAGTATTTACAGAGCAAGAAATTCAACTCACTGGTACAAAAGTAGTCTATTCTCTTTCAAGTATTATTTCTGATGCTTTGAACCAGTTGCTCAGTACTGTGGCTGTCAGTGGAAGCTCACCCTAATAAAAGACTGCCTCATAGGCTCTCCTACTACCTTCTTTTTTTTTTTTTTTTTTTTTTAATAATCTATGCCATAAAATTATACATCATATATATTTTATTTCCATTCAAATTCAACACTAGGCATGGGAACATATTTCTATGCTACAGGTACTTTAGTAAAAATCTGTGAGCAGTTTGATTTAAAAGCCATGGACAGCAACCTAAAGCAATTTTTGACCATGTAAAATGTTTTATAAATAGTTCCATGTGCGCTGTTCTTCTGGAGTCTCACTAGAGACGAATAATGACCTTGTATTTCATTCTCATTTACTCTGAATTAGCCAAACCTTCTGGTTTTAATTACATACTTAATACACCTGGCATGGTCTAATTACAGAAAACAAAACATCATTTAAACAAAGGATGACCTTGAACTTAGTCTATCAAAATAACAGTTAACTTTTTCAGTTTTTAACGAACTGCCAAGACATGCAATAGCAATTTTCCAAATGTGATCATATGGCTTTAGAGCAACAGACTTATTGCATTAGGAAACATCTGTACACACCCTTTATGGCTTTCCTCATTATTAATGCAAATCCCTCTTAGATTTCAATAGTGCTATAAACAGTTCTATAGGTAAACACCAAATTCACACTACTGATATATTTAATGTGTTGGACTATACCAGATCTAGATTTGCCAAGCAGCAGCCTGTTGAAGCTGAAGCAACTTTTTTTAGTGGTTTTGTCTGAGTACTGCAACTACTAGCAAAGGGAACATGAAGCTATAGCCACGACAACATGCTGCAAAAGAGGCAACAAAAAGTTCTAATACCAGAAACTTAATTAAATACATCAGGTATTCTACTGCTCAATGTGGTTACTTATCTGCTTGAAACTGAATATTTGCTTTAATTCCATCTTCAGTTGTGTTGAAGAGTTTCAGTGACAGGTTGGTTTTAGAAGAATGTTTCAATATAATAATGAATGGTCTTCACACAGCTGCTAAACGTTTTTTTACTCCTACTTGTGATCAAGAAATGTTAAGAAGCATATTTATTAAAGCATCTGGGATTTAAAGTCAACAGAATGTAATGCCTACACAAAATTCAGTAAGGCCTAAAATTCCTGTAATATAACCAGATTTTATATCATTTTATATTGGTTATCGTTACAGCCCTAGCACTTGCCACCTCAGCATGTCAGAACAGCAAATGTGAAGTGCATACGAGGTAAATTATGTCAGTAATAGTATAAGGAAGGACAGGAATTAGAATCTGAGCATGCTCAACAAAGATCTCCCGAACTACTGGCTATTTCACGAAGAGCTGGCATGCAAAGATGTACTCCCTGAATACTGGTCTATGTTCCATATTGCTGACCACAGCATACTTCTGTAACAGAATACTCCAGCACACAAGGGTAGAGAAGCTGGTTATTAGAGATTTTGACAATGTTTCAGCATGGGAACAGATTACTGTCACCGCTGACACAGCCAACGTTTTGAACATACATGACAGGAAAGTTAGTGTTTTGCATGTATATTAGGTCTGAATAGGTAATATTTGTTGAAAAAAATAATTCTTAACAAATTAATAGGTTCAACGAATTCATATAAAAGTATCCTATATAGATAAGCAAATACATTCATGGTTACCATGAATGTTGACAAACATCCATTGCTTAATTTATTTGGCTGGCAAACTAATAATAACATTGATTGTCTGAAGGAGAAAAGCATCCTAAACTTTTAATACTTCACTGACAGAATTCAATAAATATATTGAAATAAATGAAATAGTAAGAAAAGATTTTACAACATAAACCATATATGTAATAGATTGTGATTAAACAATTACATATATCACTAATTATTTAACTGAAATGCAATAGCATCCAAACCAAGACTCCAATGCCTGACACAGACACATTCCAAACTGCCCGGGAGGGGATATGATCTTAATGAGATTTGTCACAAAGTAGTACATCTTAGAAAATTAAGATGAGATATATGGGAGTGAGCAGAATTTACACTTCAAATGAGACCTGATGGCAGGACTCTTGTGTTGTATTCCAGCTCTGCTATGAGCTCATTGTGAAATCACACACCTTCAGTTTCTCTGTCATCATTCTGATAACAGCATTTATTAACTTTTTTCCATTACAAGACTATAATTAAGGAAGTCCCTGAATAAATACTCAGATCTGAATCCTTCTCACTGTGCTCTCTCAACCAAAAGGTCTCTGTCAGGGCAATGACGTTGCTTTAGCTCTACCAGAAAATCCTGTTTTCACAACCTAGGCTATGCCAGATGCACAAACATGGCACCTGCTAACATAACACAAAAATAACATGTCATAAATTCAAACAGTATTTCATTCTCTTCAGATCTAGCATGGCTATGCTACTTTGAAGTGAAAATAATCCTGTCCATCAAACAATGCTAGTGACATAAACAACCTGGAGCAAATAGGCATGTTACATTAGCACAGGGAAATAAAATCAATATCAGCAGTTAAAAAGGTAATCTGGAAAAAAAGCCTTGAGACTATGCAGGACAAAATGCTCTATACCTGAGTTCTCACAAACTCTGAAATTAATGGGCACAAACAGTTAAAATACAGTTTAACTGCAAATTGAAAACCATGATAGTTTTTCCTGAAGATTATTTCCCTAAATAGCAACAGAAAATAAAAATAAAAATCACCATTTCACAAGCATAATGCAAGAAAATTAAAATAATCTTTTAGTTCAATTAAATCTGATTCAAAAAAACTTGACATTATTTAGCCTCTGCATTGTTCAAAGCACATAATTATAGTTCAAATGACAGCACAATATAGTTGTCAAAAATATTGCAAGAAGGCAAATCTACAGCAAAAATAAGAACACAATCCTAAAAATGAGTGCAAATTCATCCCTATTCTCTTCTTTTGTACTGGAACTAAGAGATGAACTTAAAAGTTTCAAATACTATTTCCATAAGTGGGCATTCATATTTATAGTGATGAATTTAATTAACCTATCTCAATATATGTATAGTAGCAGATACTCTCTTCTCTAAAGCCCTTAATAACAGGCATAAGACATCACAATACAGTCCAAGGCAAAAGTCACCCACTATAAAAAAAACACTCCTACAAACCACTGAATTACATGAATGACACACTGAGTCTGATAATGGGTCCATCTCTGCTTTCTACAATACACAACTATTTTAATAATCCTGGCAGCATCCCTGGTGATAAATTCCTTGCTGTCTGCCAGTGGCTAGCCTCTTCCTTCTGTGAGACCAAGAATTTATTTACACGGTATATAAAAACAGCTTACACATGAAACAACAGAGGGCTTTTGGTTGGTTGGTTTTTCATTTGACAGTATTTTGTCTTTGTGTCCAAAAAGAAAGACTCAGCTCAAAAACCTTTTTTCTGAGTCTCTCTAGAGTCTGTTCAACTGTAGGGAAAGAAAGTAGCTCCTTCAAGAGGATGACACACAGCCTAACTAATCTCCCCTGGCTGTTGTCAAGGCATTTATAAGGGTTTTTACAAGGGTTTTACAAGGTTTTTACAAGGGTTTCCTGTACTGTGGTTCCAGAACCAGGGATGACTTGTCACAACTTAAAATTAGTATTCTGATGACAGCTGTCCTGTTCCTGGAGAACCAGCTATTCCCACCTGCAAATGCTCATGACGCAAATACAGAATCGATACATGGGGGAACTGATCATATTCTTGACTGCTACTGACAACTTGTTTATGCTTCAGGGATCTTCAAAGTAGACATGAATGCCAAATCTTTATCATAACTTCTAGGGTGGGTATTTAAACACTCATATATACATTGTTTTAGTTGTGCAATGTTCTCCCTAAGGCAGACATGCAAGGGAAGATTTAATAACCTATATGACTTGAGTAAGTTATTCCTCCTTGGAGGAGTAAGAATTGTTAAAGATTGTTCAAAAAGCTTTAATTACGCATAACATCATAAAATTTTAAACTGAAGATTAAAAAATATTGTTTAGCTGTCAGATCTATAAAACTGTGACACAGCCCTCCCCAAGGAAAGTAATGGAAGTACCTTAAATTCAGACATGTCAAGCTAATCTAGAAAAAGTATTTGGTAGCACATCTACTTTAGGGATACAGAAAAGATCATTTAGTAAGTAATTTTAATCTCTCATTCTTCTGATTAATAATAGTTTAGACAAGAACTACCCTACTAAAAAAAAAAAATAGAGTAAAACATAAGGAAAGAAACTACTGGAATCAATATTCAGTTGCTAATTTACTTTAGGACAACCTCCACATGTATTCAAATTTGAATTACCATATGAACACATCCGTAGTATAAGTAGCTCAAAAACCACTGAAAGAATAAAGCATTTTTCTCATTTTGGATATTGTATTGGATACTACCAGTAGACTTGTGTGGTTTTGTGCCTAATATTTTCTTTATGTTATGTCTCCTTTAAAACATAAAGGGAAAATGAAACTCAAGTTTATCTGAAATAAAAATTTTGAAAGACCCCAAAAAATCATGATAGTCTACATAGGTCACCTTTTATATCCTTCACAAGAAAACCATCTACTTACAGTATTTTCGGACCTTTCTGCTTTTAATTTGAAGGAGGAAAATAACTTCCTTTATTTTTCCCCCACAACTTAAAGAGTCAGTATTTCTAGATTGTTTTGGAAAACTCCAGAGAGATAAGGTCAGACATCAATGATCCTCAAGTAGTAGTGTATTCAAGTACATGTCTTTGGAAAAATTTTGCCTGCCCACAAATTAGCAGCAGAAGCAAGTTTTCCTCAAATGCAAGGTGTTTTCCAGGTAACCCTTTCTACTCGCAATTTAGTGGCAGATGCAAACTACTATTGAGGCTCTGCAGATTTTTCCACATAACTGAAGATAGACTCTTGACTAAAGAAGCGTTATTATAGACACAATTTGTAAATTACAACCTAAATAACACAGGCAAGCAAACTTAATGCTTTGCTGAATTAGAGGTAGAAACCTGGTACTTGGAAAGAAGAGGGGTGAGAGAGTCAAGGAGTGTCATTAGGTATTCTCAGAGAGGCAAAGCCAGAGATAAACCTTACAGACATAAGAAAGCTTAAGTAGTTGATAGGTACAAATTAGTGGCTAGAAAATCTTCAGAGTCCATACCAAAAAACATGAAAAATCACAGTTGACATCGGTTTATTTAATACAAATTATTTGATCTAACCATTCATTCATTAACTGCCTCCACACAGTGTTGTGCTTACCATTTCTAGTGAGTGAAAAGGTGGAATAAAGAATGAAATAAAGTGAATCTGTTTGTGTACCAGCAAGAGGAAACAATTAAAAGGCAAGAAAAAACACTTAAAACAAGGGTTGCAAATGCTCTCATCAGTCTTACACAGGAAAGTGTAAAACAAGTTTTGACTCCATATTTTACTTATGGAGTTATCAGGTGACTGGGGTTTAACATCAATTCCTAAAGAAATAAAGCAGCCTCTCAAAAAAAACTCCAACCACCTTCTACCCAATTTCAAGAGCCATCTTCTTTCTATTCTTTCTTTTTTCATACTGTATGGCTATCAAAAGAATTTTAGTTTTAACCAAAATACTAATAGCTGCTGAAATAAGAGAATGTGAATGTCTTCTATAGTCATATTAACATGTAAAGTATAACTCAATATATTACACCAACTATTTACCTCCGCAACTCTGCTTTCTCTAATATGGTTACAATTACATTGTATTGCCATGGAGAATAACTCCAGTCCAAGCTTTCCTCTAATTTTGATTGCTGCTGAAGTTTCTCCCCTCATGTTTGTCCGAGAATGCCTTACTACTGAACAGAAATCCTAGTTCTTCTAAATGCCCAGATAGAAAATCAAAACCATAAACCTGGCAGTAAAAGAGAACAAGCATTACAGTTTCCAATGTTACCAGAAGACTTGCAGCCTCATGGTGGTTTTACTATTTTCATTTTCTTCCAATAGTGTGTGAAATTAACAACCCCAAAACTTAACTGAGTGGTTGTTATGCAACAAACCACATATTTACATGTAGGATTCTTCAAGCAAAAGTTTCTTCTGAATTCACATTTTCTTCTCTCATAATTCCTCTTATGTCATTAAACTAGTGGATGAATGCAGAAGTATCCTTCCTGAAATTTGCTGTTTGATTCCCACAGGGCTTTTTTCTTTTTTATAGATAGTAATATACAGCAACATCCAAAAATAAGCTACTGAGCAGTAACCAGAACATCCTTGAAATGTGATGCTCTATGCACAACTGTAGAAAGATTGGGGTTTTTTGGTCTCTGAAATACTCACAGGCATATGCACTCTAGTTCATGCTGTGGAGGTTGCATATGTGAGGTACCAACTGGTAAATGCGCATCCTTGGTTCCTCATATCCAGAATCCCCAGTAACTTTTAATGGGACCGCATATGGAGTTAGGTATATACACATGAATGCAATTCCTTGAAGTTCCATTACAAGCTGAACCCACTGGTTTTTACTGAAGAGGATATGTAAAACCTTAAGGAAAGCAGCAACTTAAGAACTACTTGAGCTGCATCATGCACAGAAGCCCCCAGTGATGGTACCATGCTTACAGAAAAGCACATATGGAATTTACAGGAACAAATCTGCAAGTCTTAGGGATAGACACATTTCTCACATCTCAAAGCACACTTGTGCTCATGTGGATACACGAGTCACACCTCTAGCCCTCTTGCAGGAGATCCTCACCCAGCATACTACCACACCATCTCCTTGTGAGGAAATCATCATGCACACAGGCATTTTTGCCATCTGTTTGAAAAGCTGAACAATCTTCCTAAACCTTCTTGTCCACATAAAAAAATAAAAATTGAAAAAAAAAAAAAAATCTGACATCTCAGATGTGTGTGACTTTGGTAAGAACACAGGCAGGGTGATTTCCTGGCTTGATTCACACGCTGCAGGAACCACATCAAATGCAAACTTACAGAGTTTTTTTCAACATAGAGAAAGCCCATATGACTCAAGATATATTTTCCTAAGTATGTAGCAATCACTAGAAAATATTATTTTCACTCAAAGAATTAAAAAATTGAAGAAGCAATCATGCAGCCATGAACTTACAGAGATGATTCCATAAGGGGATGTAAAGGTAACATTAAAGTCTCAATAAAACACTGGTTCATTAGATCAGCCAGAAAACTCTTATTATAAATCTTCATATTGGGAAATTTTGCTGAAGAATACAGCGAACTCGTTCCAGAAACAAGGTGTACTCCTAAAGATTGCCTAAAGAATAACTGCTATTTTTGTTTTCAAAAAATTATTCTGACCAAGGGGAAGGAGACCTCCCCCTCAAAACATATAGGATGAGTACAAAGCTTACCATCACCCACAGAAACTGGTTCACTTGTGTGTACACAGAGTGAACTTCCGAACACTTTTTCACACGGGTGTTCTCAGAGGACCAGTGGATGATCAGGATACTTTCCACAATCTGGAGTAACACTTAAGGCATCAGGCAATGAAAGTCCCATGACAGTAAGCCTGAAAACCCAAAATTAACTGTTACCATGGAGAAGAGATTATGGAATAAAACCTGCCTTCATGAAGCTAGGGTCAATTTAGGTCTTAGAATATTGTAACTTTCTAAGGATCAGTAATAATCAACCCCAAAATTAGCTCAGCTGGTTAGAGCATGGGGCTAATAATGCCAAGGTTGCAAGTTTGACCCCCATATGGCCATTCACTTAAAAGAGTTGGACTCCATGATCCTTGTGGGTTCCTTCCAACTTGGAATATGTTGTAAATCTGTAAATAAAGTTATAGAAAAAGACGAGTAAAATGACTGTGACTGTTGGATTAAAGAGGTATCCAAATGGGACCCTGTGGATAAACCAGGCCAAGACCAAAAATATTTATTCACCTAATAAAAAATATTTCTTCTTCATTATCAGGGAAAAAATAGGCCCATTTAAGCATCTCATGTACCACAAAACTGGCTTGAGTACCTTTTTGAAGTCTATTCACTCAAAATTCTCCAGTCCACACTACCCAATATTATGAGGGTTAGTCAATGAGTCTTATACTACATATATCAATTCCACATATAATCACCTTTTCTACAGAGCATAAAGATCTCATGCCTCCTTTTTTGTTCACAGAAATTATTGTCCTAGTATGTTCTTGGCATTCTTGACATACAGAGGGTTAGACTCTTCTTAATTACCACACTGGAGAACATGGTGAGATGGGCCAGGTGGGATCAATTGCTTCAACCACAATCACCCTTTGGGTGTATCTGAACAAAGCATATGCCTGCCTCATGAACATCACCAGCTGTAAGACTGAGACAGTCATGAGTGTACCTACTTGCCAATCACCTAGCTGTTGCAAAATACCAAGAAGACTCCAAGGCAGCTCTGATGATCACAATTCTGAGGACAAAAGTTCACTCCAGTGAACAGCCAAGAAATGCATTCAGGCCACCCTGTAGCCCTTCTACTGCAGATAAGGCCTTCTTCTAAGAAGTTCCAGAGAAAGCTGACGACTTTAATGAGTAGGAATTTGGAAGCAGTACTTCTGTACATGTGTCATGGGGCAATTTGAGGACAGCTCCGAAAAAAGAAATGAAAAAGCAGCTAGACTGATTCTCTGTATCTGGCATGTGTGAGCACTTATGTAGAAACTCACTGAAGTGATCTTAACTGTAGGACAGATGGTATTTGTGCTTTGGATCACTGAGGGGGAACCAGACCTGGCACTCTTTCCAATAAAGCGAGCATCTGCAATGGCGCTTCTTAGTTATTGAGCTGTGACTGCACGACAGAAGTGCTGTATCAGGAAAAGACAGAGAAGAGCTGATACAGATCATGAAAACTTATTCATATGTCAGAGACGGAGATGAGCTTCTAGCTATAGAAGATTGCTGAAATGAGTTTTAGCAGGTGAGGTGGGTTAAGTCTTGCTAACAGCCAAATGCCCACCCACCAGCTGCTCACTCTGCCCCCTTTCTTATCAGGATAGGGGGAGAAAATAGGATGAGAAAGCTCGTGTCTCAAGATAAAGACAGGGAGATTGCTTACCATTTACCATCACAGGCATAACATGCTTGACATGGGGCAAATTTAATTTATTGCCAATATAAATAGATTCATGTAGTGAGAACCAACCAACCAACCAACAACAGAAAACCACTGAAGCAATACTTGGTCTCTTTCCCTTCCCAGGCTTGACTTCACTCATTCATTACAGACTCTTCTACCCATAGCCACTACTCCCCCAACAACACAGAGGGACGGATGGTGAGCAATTATGGTCAGTCAATAAAAGTTCCTTGTTGCCACTCCTTCCTCCTCATAGTTTTCATAGAATCATTAAATGGTTTGTGTTAGAAGGGACCTTTAAAGACCATCTATAATCCAACCCCCTTGCCATAGGAAAGGGCATCTTTCGCTTGATCAGGCTGCTCAAAGCCCCATCCAATATTTGAACGCTTCCATGCATGGAGCATCCACAAGTTCTCTATGCAATCTGCTCCAGTGTCTCAGCAACCTTATAAAAAAAAATCTTTCAGTTCAAATATGCACTTGCAGCTCACTGAATCAGTTTAAAGTCATTGCACCTTGTCTTCCGCTACAGGCCCTGGTAAAAAGTCTCTCTCCATCTTTTTTTAAAACTCCATCGTAGATATTGGAAGGCCACAGTATGGCCTCCCCAGAGCCTTCTCTTCTCCATATTGAACAACCCCAACTGCTTCAGCCTTTCTTCCCCTCTGATCATTTTTGCATCCTTCCTCTGGACCCAGTCCAACAAATCTACATCTTTCTTGCATTGAGGATTCCAAAGCTGGATGCAGTACTTCAGGTGAGGACTCATGCATGAGAGCTGAGCACAGGGGAAGAATCACCTCCCTGGACCTGCTGCCTGTGCTTTTTTATGCAGCTGCCAGTGGCCTTCTGAGCCACAAATGCATATCCATAGAATCATTCAACGGTTTGGGTTTGAAGGGACCTTTAAAGACCATACAGTCCAACTCCCTTTTTTAGAAGCATTTTAAGGATACTGCCACTTTTCATGGAAGCAGAAATAATTGATACATGACCTCTCACATCTTACCTTATCAGTCCCTATTCTCATCTCAGTACACGTTATAACACATCTACTGGGCAACTCTGTCGCATGTGCACTATTACATGAAGGCCAGGCTGGACTGATTCTCTGCCACAATGACTGGTGGTCAAAGCCATCTGTGTCTTGTTCAGAGTAATGCATCTGCTCATATTACTCCTATCTTATGACCAGCAGAAAGACAGGTGATCTTCCTTGTTTTGTTGTATTCTCTGTTGCCTCCATCCAGACTCGCAGTAGTCTATTCCTCCTTTTGATTTCCTCTCTCTGCCAGTCAGCATATATGATCTGGGTACCAGTAGTTAACAATACAGTGCTTAGACCTCACTGATGTTGCGTAATGAAAGGCTTTTGTGTGTGCATGGAAAAAGTGTTGCTCTTCTCCCTCCTTTTCTTTTTCAAATTGATATGAAATTACATTCTGTGATTCCATATATAAAACCATGAAAGAATGTTAAGTAGAATACTTGAAAGACACTAAGGAAGAACATCTTACAATTCTTTAGGCAACCTTAATTTTGCTTTTTTTCCTAATTATAGCACTGTAACACATTTTTTAATTACATGACTATGGGTTAAAACTCAGTTAAATAATGGGCCCATAAGTGGTCAAGAGATCATAAATGAACAATTCCTTAACTTTTGACCATTTGATTTCAGCATCTGAACACAGATTTTTAACTCTTTTTTGCATTGAGAACCCTTCACAAATACTACTTTTTCTGACATAACCAACAAACTAAAGATCACAGATGAACATTCTCCTTCATATTTGGTCTTATAATCTGCTTGTTAGAGATGAAGGAAGACTGTCAATCCATGGCTCAACAAGAAAAAGTCCAAAATAATGCCAATAGATTTGGTGAATAAAAAAAAGCAGCTAGCTAGAGTATTCTTTCTGTCATATCTCCCACTCAGTAGGCAGAGGCTCCAGTATTACCCTAAGATGCTTCGCTGGGGTCCCAACTACTCCTGTGAATTCGAGAAGCAGTAAAAACAAGGTCTACCTCCTGGAATTTGTTCTTGGCAAAAATGTACTTTCCTTTTAGACACAGGTCACGTTACAACCACTCTTCTGATTTCATAACATGAAAAATGCCCTAAATTGAAAATTCTATTACACCTCTACTAACCAAACCTTCCGTTGTCATACCATACTGCTGTCCACCTGCTAAGTGACAGTTCTCACAAGAAGCACAGTACACTCCAGATGCCAGGTGAAGTTCACTGCACCGATTTTCAATGTAAGCTGTAAAATAGTGTCTTGAATCAGCCATCTGCAAAATCCTCTCACCTCCACATGTTAGAACGGCAACTGCCAGCAGTAGAGGCATTTTAGACAGCAATTCACTGATTAAAACTGTCAGGTTATTTTTCAATGAATGTATCTCAGTTCTGAAATTAATTTCTCCTTAACCTGTGGTCTAACAGCTTGTGTTTGCTGACTTCCACAACATGGGATATGGAACTGCAGAAGAAAATTACCATTGTATTTGGTGACAGGACAGTATGAGGACCACAGGGTACTATCATTCTTTGGAGGTGTTCTATTCTGGGAAGCTGCAATGAGATGAGATGTACAAAGGAAGAAATTAATTGAAACCAAGTTAAATTAATAAACTGCTCAGTAGGGTTTGGAAAATGTGTTTTCTAATGAACCTGTGTTAATTCTAGGGTAGCATAGGAATCTGTAAAAAAGGTGGGTGCAGGGAGCACAGTTTGATGTTGGAAGCAATCCAGCCACTCCACGCACACATGACTGCTGAACCTTCACAGCGCTCGTCCTCGGTGAGCTGCTGTTGCCGTAGCAACAGCTCTTTAAAACATGGAAAACAGGTCAGGTAGTTTCAAACTAACCACTGTTTCCACTGTCACTATCTTCCCCTGTAGTTTTGAACTAGCTCATCTCTGAGATGATCGCTGGGCTGTTGCTATTAAGTCAGCAGCCAGCAGAGAGAAGAAAACAAGGCTCTTGAGTTTCACAGGGATGCGTAATTAACATGGAGTTTGGCCTTCCTCCACCTACCACTCTTTCCCCTAAATCCTTTAGAAATCCCTTTCAGAGGTATCAACTCTTTTCCATCTCTTTTTCTTTGCATATATTCTTTACTCTGAAAACCATTTGGGACTTGAGATTTTCAGTTTTCTTTTTTAAATAAAAAAGCAACTGCAAAATTTTAGATTTAAATCCTGTTAACTGCACAGTGTAAGCAAAAGGTGCATTATTTGGCCATAACATCATTCCGTCAAAAGGCTGTAATAGTACCATTCAAAACTTTATGTAAGGAAGAATAACCATTGGAAATTAGGTCTTTAAACCCCATGAAAAGGAAGTTAGCCAGCTCAAGAGACAACAAATGAAACAGCTGAGCATATACACACCAAGCTGCACTACAACCAACGCACTCCTGCCAATTCCTTCTGTTTCTCTAAAGTAGCACTGAAGGTGGACTGCACACAGTTGCTCACATCTTGCCAAATTTTAAGTCACAGAAAAAATACAAAAGGACAAGCCTTCGTTTCATTTTTTAATTTAATGCCTTTGTTACATGAACCTGCCTGAAAGTAGGTCTCTTCATCTTGCCTCACAGCTGTATTCTACTAGTTAATGGAAACTCTTTAGACAGAAATCACGATAAAATTTACAACTTTGCAAAAGCAAAACAAAAAGCCCATTTCATCCTATACCACACACATCACAAGCACCATGGAAATACTGTATTTCTAGTTCTGTGAACATTATCAGTACAATAGTTCTCATCTTGAAGTGGTTAGCCATCTCTGTAGAATACATCTTCTTCTTGTGTGTGGATGGCATTTAGAACATGTGACTATAATCAATGGCAATCTTAAAGTAACCCAAATGTTTGCACTTTCAAAAGAAAGCTGCCTCTTCCATTCACACACTTCTTCAAGTATTCCCTATGCCAAAAAGCACAATCTTCAAAGAGGACACAACAAAATAAAAGAGGTAGTCATTTCACGATGGGTCATTTGTACTAACAGAACTTTTTGCATTTAGATAACTTTTTAGGGTAATGTGAAAGTTTGGTCTGTGTCTTTGAAGAACACTTTTTCCTCCATTCTTACTTGAAAGAATAATACTTAAATATAAAAACCAACTACATATACTGGACTGTAGTGACACCATGAGGGAAAAAAAATTCAAACATGTTTTTAGAAGGTTCCACCTAATTCACATCCACAAGCCCTACAACACGGTCATACAACATAATGTAGTCAAGGCTCCACAGGTTGCAAAGTTCCTGCTTTTCAGCTACAGACCTAACCTTGCCCATGACCCTCGTCTGCTGCAATGCAAAGTAAGTTAAATTTTTCAAAATGGTTTAAGGTAACTTGTTTTAGTTCTCACTATGGCACACTAAAAATTGTCATGGAAATGAAGTCAGGGTTCTCAGCTGAGCATCAAACAGCTTCTTGAAATAGCGATAACCATGTTACTGTACCTTTAGAGCCATCCTATTTGAGCAATTTTGTCCTGGAACATTTATGTCAAGGAACTAGATTATCTGATTACTATTCTTATATCTGTGCAACTCATAATGTCAAACGCAAATGTAAGTAATACCACGATCATTAAATAGATGCCAGAGAAGTGTTAATTCTTCAAGTGTTTCTTTCTTATGAACTGGGTGAACTTGCCCTAAACTAAGGAATGCTGAGAAAAACAGTCTAAGCTGTGAAATTTCTAACCCAAAATCTAAATGCAGTTTCCCATTTAGGTACACAAACAAAAGTAGCTTCTTCAACAGTCTCAGCAGTGAAACTTAACATTGACATCGGTAGGAGTTTTGCCACTGACTTTAGCAAGTCTTTATGGAGAGTTCGCCAGTAACTGCAGCTTTGTATACTGGGCTTGCATAGCTTTATTTTTAAATTTTTACTCATATAAAAATATAAAGTAGGTATAAAAACTTGTCTAATTAATTTTTTTGCTTTGTTGGATTTGTCATGTCTGTGTACCCTCCACACACCAGGGGATTTCACATGAGGTTTTATCTTTTTAAGTACTGGTGCTGTCCATGAGGTACATTTCTGTCCAGCCACAAATAACATCATCAATGAATAAAAAAAAAGTCAAGTCTCCAAAGAGTTAGATTACAAATTTCCACTGCAAACATCTCATCTTTTTCACCAAAAATAAAATGACTAGTTCATAGCAATGCTACAACTCCCAATGAAAGTAAATGTGAATTATAATGCATGTTTAGTCACAGATCTAACATAAAAGAATGACATTTGGGTAATTTTAACATACACTTTTCATACATTACTAAAATACAAGTAAATGAGAATAGCAAGTTATTCAGAAACTACAGAAATACAGATTTTGCTCTCAAGTTTCACAGCAGTCCCTTTTTATATCTGAGTTATGCAAGTTTTAAGAAAAGAAATAAAATTTACATGTAAGGCAGAATATTTTGGACAATCCCTGGACTTGGTATATGTGCACTAAGTCAAATCTAATCAGATATCTGAAGATACTAATTCAAAATAACGAATAACTCCAAGTATTTGAGCTGACTGCTTGAAGTCAATGCCTTAAATGCAGAAGCCTCTTTCTTCAAATTCTACAAGGTATTTGCAAACTAAAACCACACAGATTTTTTTCCATTCTTCATAAAGCTCAAGAGTATTAAACATCAGCCATTTAATTTCCAGCATTTTGTTTATGAAATATTGTTAACATCTATGCTTAATATATAGTCTACACATGGTACTTATTGGCTGCCGATCAAAACATGAGGCACAGAAATCTAATACAAGTATTGTGATTATTCAGAGTTAGCCACACAGTCACTAAGCTCATCCAATTTTTTTTTTCTGTTAAATTGCTAGAATCCTGTCTGACAAGATCCCATTTGAGTCCAAAAAAAAAGGGAGGGCCGGTGCAAAAAACCTAAACTGATAAAAACATCCCAAGTTCTTTACCAAACAATGGTGAGGAAATCCTCCTTGAAACTAAGAAGATATAAAAATTAACTTAAAACAATATTGCAATATTCCAGTCGCCCACTCTCCCAAGGGAAGTTTTATTTTTACTCCTTTTCATTAGCATTAATTACCATAGCAAAGAGTAGAAGAGCAGATTTTGTTTCCCAGTGGTAAATTTGCATGATACTGACATGGAGATGATTTCAAAGAATTCTGCTGAAACTCTGAACTGGAACAAGCACTCCTTGGTGTGAACACTCAGTTTGGAGATCAGACATTATGCACAAAGGTGTGGTACACTGTCTTGACACTAACAATGATACACAGAACACCAAAACTCCTTGGATTAAATATCCTCTCTGTTTGTTTGGGTTTTTTTTTAATTGCAAGGGAAAACAGAATATAGACCTGCATCTGAATTTGATGGACAAAAAAGGAACATTTAAAACTTGTCCAGCCACAACTGCTTTTTTAGAAGTTTTTCAAAGCTCCTTCTCAACTATGCACATCACTGAGCTATTACACAATGATCCTAAAGAGGTATATTAGTACAGACAACTGGTTACTACGGTAACAAGATGTTACTTTAAACCAGCAGCACTGTCCCAGCTCATCAGCTTCACTCATTTCTTTCCTTTGTTCTCTTTAAACTATGCACAAATTACACACTTGCTGTATAACCAAATACCCATACTAGAGCTACACTTCAGTCTCTCATTTTCCTCATTCGAGCTAATGAGGTAAAAAAAGGCATTAAGATGACGCAAGCATTTGGACTCTTGGTGTGAAGTAATTTTATTCTTTATACTAAGAATTTGAAAGTTGGCTGAGAATTAAGTTTTAAAATGTTTTCTCACTAGAAACTATTTTATAATTAAAAAACACACTGCACATTGAAACTATTTGATGTGATAAAATAAGATGGCAGGGATCCTTTAAAGTTTTGGGAGGGAAAACTTGGCTAAGTTTTACTGACTGAATCTTGGCTGAAATTTTCCAGAGGCGGACTCATATTTGGAAGTAACAGTTGACTGCTAATTGCGAAAAAGATTAAGGTTACCCAAGGTCTAGCTCCTCCAAAACACTGATGCTCCTAATAAACAAATTTAGTATGTCACTATTTTTGAGAGTTCAAGCTTGTAAAACCTAAGTGTTCTCAACATCTTTTATGATTACAAACATCAGGCATCAGCAGTAGCTTAAAAAGCCATCAAAAATAAGGCCATCGGAAACATTTACATGAGCAGGTCACCTATAACAATCCCCTGCTCCAAGTGGGATTAACTCCACCAAAACAGTTCCTGATGTATTTATCTAACCAGGTCTTCAACACTTACAACAACGGCAACTTCGGTAACCCTCCGAGGCAATCTGCTGTTGTATGTAGTTATCCATTCTTCTCACTAACTTCAAATAAACTGCTGCAATTCAAGCCTGACCTCTTGCCTTGTCTTCAGTGTGTATGTTCTGTTTTTAACATGTAAGAATGCAAAACGCTTTTTGCTCTCAGAGGGTATTTCCTGTGCTCTTTTAATATACAAAAATTTATATAATCTTTGTCAGATATCACAATTCACTTTCCAAAGCTGCCCAAGTATAGCACTGGCACTTTGTTATGCTTGACTCAGTGGTCAGAGTAACGGCTTTACAATAATCCTACAATTTAAGATTAACAGAAAATACTGATTCTGTTTACAGCCAAAAAAATTACTAGGGTTGATTTTCAATTATTTACTTATATGCTAATAGATAAAGGGACATATTCAAAGAGAAAGGATGCTATATTCAATACCAGTTGGAGGAACACTCTGTTTAGGTACCATACTTCCCCCTCTCTTCATGAAAAATAATTCTCCTTTTGTGATCAGAATATACAAACAGGATTTAGTTAAATCAATCAGTACTTGACTTACATAGTTTAAAAAAAAGTGTAATAAGTTGTTCTGTTATCTTTGCCTAGGAAATCCCAGCAACCAATACTACACTTCTAGTTTATGTGTCAGGCTGGCAAAAACTCCCCTCCTGAACAGCTGCATCATAAGCCTAACAAACCATGGCCACAACATGCAAACCATCCACTGTGGACCCCTAACACCAACATCTCTCCCATTAAATTACCCACACACATACCTTTCATTTTTTGTAAATAATCACCCAAGACACAAGAAGCTTCTCTAACAGCCACCTACTTTAAAAGGTACAGAAAATCTCCACTGCTGAGGATTACACTGTCCTCACAAAATGACCTAGATAAAGCCTATCATTTTCATTATATTAATTTTACAGTCTCTCCCCTTTTTGCCATGCCTGAACTGAACTGAATGAAATTCTGCATGGAAACTATAAGCAGCAATAATATCTTTATCTCATATGCATATGGCCCATGCAAACACAGAAACCTAAGTTTCATATTTGCTTAGTTAAGAAAACATTCTTCCTGTCAGCATCTGGAAATGCTTCATGATATTCAAGCAACTAATTAAAAAGAAAACAAAATGAATAAATATTAATACGTCATTTAAAATTTTCAAATCACTTAGAAGAGAATCAGAAATGATTGAAAATAGGTAAAATATGTTAACTCCCATTAATTAGAAAGAGGACTGTTTCAAACAAACTCATCCGCTGCTTAAAGTCAGCATAAACCCAGCCAAGATTCTGGACAAAGATATATTTCCAATGAAGTTGACTCAGCTTAGCTTTGTTAATGAAGTTTTAATTAAATTCTAGATGGTCTTCAGTCATTTTATGCTATTTAATTTTTTACAGAATCAATTGTTACTTTATACATTTATAAATGCTAACTGACGTGTCAGTATCTGCAGTACTATTATTCCAAAATTATTATATTCTAATGTATTTGTTCCTTTTGAAACCCAGGGAAATATTCTGCCCACAGTAACAGATGGCTTTTCAATTTTTTGTTGCTATTCCAGAATCTTTAAGTCACCCAAAATGCATCTACTTAAACATGATACTGCAGTTATCATGCAAAACATGATCTACATGTTCACTGTTTAATATTTAACAATCTGGATACAGTTCCTGTTTGGAAATAATTCTACTAGAGACAGAATCATTACCCTAGCATTGCTGTAATAAACAGATTTGCCTTTTTACATTTTATTGTCTCATAACAAAAAGTAAATGACTCATTTAAAATGAAATAACATATTCAATTAGTGCAAATGAACTTTAGCAACTCACTCTGACTAATTTTAATTCAGAGGTTATCATCAATTAGGTTAATGCAAATCCTTTGTTAGAATCACATCCCACTCTAACACACATTACTAAGGGGCAGAAGGATTTACAGGGCAATTTTACATCTTAATGAGATCTAAAATGTCATGATACAGTAAAAATGTAAGCAGCAGGTTATTTCACAACATGTACACACTGCATGTCAATCTAGCAAGCTAAGACTTATCTGGGTATCCCCACATAACAAAAATGTTGAACTCTTCTTCTTCAGAATTGAAAGTTCACCTTTTCTTGGTGAAAACTAATTTCTGTAATTAAAATTGTACAATAAAATCTTCAACTGTGAAAGACAAAAAATTTAAGCAAGCTGCTTTAACACCCTGCAGTTACATTACTCATTTAATACACAGATCTGTCCAGCACGTACATATTTCATGGGAAACATTCCCCATGAAAAGAACAAAGCTATCATAACAGCAACATGGTCATATGAATACATAATATCTACAAAAAAACCCTGTTCTTAAAAGGACTGGCCAGTCAGATGGGTGAAACAAACACATTATTTGCTCTCATTCTGATCCAAACTGCTGACTTCTGAGCTAAAACTAAAAGTCGGCCCATTAAACAGTTAAGCCTCCTTATGAAAAGCTGCTTATACCATGCATCATTAATGCTTCTAGGAACCTCCTACCCATACATTACAGAGCTTTACTGCATTTTTACTTATTCAATGACATTATGCCCCTATTCCTCACAAGTTGTATCTTGTTGATTACACTTACTGGCATCAAGGTTTGCTGCGCATAAAGCATCACTTAACTCCAAGTAAAACTGACAGAATTAAGATTAAAAATACTGCTTTAATTATGCTATCTACCACATGCCCCTTAAAAATTAGAATCAAAATGTGTAGGAGAATTGCCTATAGACTGGTAGAATTCATGGAAAGCAAAAATCCACAATGATACTTGAGTGTGAGATATACATTAACAATTTAATATAAAAGCTGAAGTTTGAATAAACATTAGTTTGGGCTTTTTGAAAGAGCTATATATCAAATCAGAGCTTCAACAGCTCCACTTCAAAGGCTGAAGTGGAAAAAGCAAAACAAAACATTACAAGTACTTCCCCAGAAATACATTTCCCTGAGATTCACTGGTATCAAAGACCCATACTTTTGAGTTTGAGAATTTTTATGAGACATCAAAAACAGACAGTAGAATAACCAAAAACAAAGATTACAACCAGCAATTCTATACAAATTCCTACTCACAGAAAACATTCAAAAGTGTTTGAGGTTGACTGGGGTTTTTTTTGTTTGGTCATAGTTTCTTTTTAAAAAGCAAGAAGAAATGTAGTCTAAAAATTCCAAACACCTCTGTTGCATGAAAAATAGCACTTTAAGTCTGGAAGCAAATTTAACAGGGTAAATTTGGAATAAATGGAATAATTCAAGGTGAGTATACAGTAACAGAATCAAGTCTAGTTGAAGTTATTTGCAGTATACGTGATTCAATATAATATAAAACTTGAAGGTCTGTGGTGACAATATTTTCTTATCGATTCCTGGCACACGACATCAATAACCAGCACAGACTGATCACAGAACTGAAAGCACGCAGGACCAAAAGTCAGAGATAGCTCTTAAGTTCTCATATGGTATCAGTGAAAAAGAATTAAGATCAGCTTTTGAATTTCAAAACAGATGTACTTCAACAGAGAAAAAACCCAAAGGATAAATACATACTTACAGAGCAAATAATGCTGCTAAAATTACTTTTTTTAAAGCTCAGATTGATGATCAAAGCATGTTATTTTCTTAGGAAAGTCTTCTAGTTATATTTGTGTTGGCAAGTAGTTTTTAAAACATTTATATCAGGGCAGAAAACTATGCTCACACCAAAACTTCCAAAACAGACCTAGCGCTAAGTTCATTTGCCTTACTTTATAAGTTTGTTTATCCACATTATGAGAACAGTTTCCTATATCATTTATTTACATTATCTAAAAACATCAGCAAGTATGTAACTGCTCTATGCACATTACATGTATTTGTACATTTCAACAAATAAAATAACTATGTTTTATCAAGCAGTACGATAGACTAAGAACAGGATAAAATATCATTGTGACCTAAAGCAA